>NC_067455.1:2116065-3502269 GCF_025434085.1 Hippocampus zosterae | reverse complement strand
CGAATGTGAAAAACTACCAAAAATATATATAAAAATGTAACAATTAGAAAACATGCTCATTATGCATCATTTTTTGTCCAACTGACCCCCCAATGGTATTTGCGAATCGATCCCCGTTGACTTCCAGTGGTGGTCAATACACTCCGCACAATTTCCATCAATCAATTTCAAAAATTACGATTAAATCAACCGGATCGTCCATGATATTTCCATTTAAAAATGCAAGGCGCCACCACCAGGGGGCGAACACATGGTCAAGGCTTCATTATGCCGGCTAAATAACGCGCAAAGGCACCCTGCGGAAGGAGCCGAAAGTCACTTAGGTGGAACGACCGGAGCGAATCATGTCAAGAGGAGAAACGACAAGCAAAAAAAAAAAAAAAAATCGGAGATGATGACATAGCGCCGGTGAATTTAGCCAGTTAGCCCTTGGTACATTCTTATTACTTCCGTAAATTTATGAACATTTGTTCCGAAATGAAAATCCAATGACTGAAATGTTCATGTTCACTGACAACGGTTTGCATATCGTTCATTGAAAAGTCGCTCTGTAAATATACGATGATGAATAATCGTCAATAATAATCGGGATTGCGATATTGATCACAAATAATCAAGATGATCATTTTGACCAATGCAATCAACCTAAAATGAAATGTCAAAGGAAAGCAAAGTAACAAATATCACACCGCGGGGGGGGGGGGGGGGTGGGGTAACCCAGAGCATCCGATTGCAAGGCAGCTGTGCGAACGACGCTACGACGCCTTGAAATTCCTTTGCGTTCTCAAGGCATTTTCCCAACCTTCTCCGATTCACTCTGTGATGCACACGCGCACACACACACATCGATAACAGCCAATTACACACACGCTCACACATGGAGGCTGGCAAAACACAAAATTACACACGCTCGGGCCGCACGTTTTATTAACACTCAATTACCCACACACATAAATCACCTCGGCGGCTACGAGGGGAGACGAATTGCGCTCCATTGTCTTTTTCGCTTTTATAACAACAACAAAAAACATCATATTTCATGACTACAAGCAGTACTTTGCTGGATATATACATAACAAAAAAACAAATACAGTGGTACCTCTACTTATGTAATTAATTGGTTCTGGAAGAAATTTCTTAACTAGGACATTTTGTAAATTTCAATATAAATGCCCCCGGCTCCCTCCAATAAATGCAGAGATATGTTTCCTAAAGCAAAAAAAATACATCAAAATATGTAACAAATAAATGTTACGAATTAGATTATTGCACAATAAATAAGAGTTGTGCATAATGTAAAAAAAAAGAATAATAACTTTTTGCGTCTTATGCATTTTTTTTGTGTTTGTCATGTTCTCTATCAGAAGTGGTTTTTGCCTGGCATTTTATAAAGAACTGATCCGAGGGCGTTTGCTTTGTCGTCTTTCTACAATCCTTTGAAAATGTCCAAGGCAAACACAAGCAGAGTGAGCGATCGATCACCCGACTGGTGAACACTTTTTTTTGGGGGGGGGGGGGGGATAATTCGCATTTGCGGAAAACGATTGAAACGCCTCAAGGGTTGAACAACGAGGAATCTGCATCGACACACATCTATCGACGCACATACGGTAGAGGTCCCACTTAGCCAATGGGATGCCAGGATGATGCGAGATGATAGCCAATAGCAGAGCAGCTAAAAGTATGCTGCGTTCAGGAAACTCGGAGCTGAGCCGACGCTATATTATTACTTTTCGGGAACGAGAGCGAGAGCACACACATTGTGTTTGGTGCACAGATGACGTCAGAGCCCCCCCCCCACCATCACCACCACCACGACCGCCGTCTCCCCCCAACAGCAAAAAAATACATCAAAATATGTAACAAATAAATGTTATGAATTAGATTATTGCACAATAAATAAGAGTTGTGCATAATGTTAAAAAAAGAATAACAAATAAAAATGGTCATTTAACTTTTGCGTCTTCAGCATTTTTTTTTGTTTGTTTGTTTTGTTTTTTTGCCCTCTTTAGTTCATGTTCTCTATCAGAAGTGGTTTTTGCCTGGCATTTTATAAAGAACTGATCCAAGGGCGTTTGCTTTTGTCATCTTTCTACAGTGCTTCGAAAATGTCCAAGGCAAACACCAGAAGTGAGCGATCGATCGCCCGACTGGTGAACACTTTTTTTGGGGGGGGGGGGGATAATTCGCATTTGCGGAAAACGATTGAAACGACCAAGGGTTGAACAACGAGGAATCTGCATCGACACATCTATCGACACATACGGTAGAGGTCCCTATTAGCCATGGGATGCCAGGATGATGCGAGATGATAGCCAATAGCAGAGCAGCTAAAAGTATGCTGTGTTCAGGAAACTCGAGCCGAGCCGACGCTATATTTTTACTTTTCGGGGAGCGAGAGCAAGAGCACACGCATTGTGTTTGGTGCACAGATGACGTCAGAGCCCCCCCCCCCCCACCACCACCACCACCACCGCCGTCCTCCCCAACCGCACCCTCCCAATCCAAATATATTCTTGAAAATATTCATCGGCAACCGGCTCCATTAGCGGGATGGCGCACTTGCTGAGACCCCCCCCCCCCCCCACCACACACACACACCTCCCCGCCAGTCACCTGCTCGCCACTGGCATTGACACATCAGTCTCTCCGCCTCTAACGCGATCTGACAGTGTCGAGATTATAATATCTGCCTCGTATTACCGGCGCATTAAACGCCATTATGGCACCCTGCCCCGCCCTGCGCTCAGGTGCGGCCCTCGGACCCGTCCGGATCGGGGAAATTGGAGAGTGGACGTTGTGGATAAATGGAGGGCGGGTAGAATGAATTGGAGGAAGCGTATTGGGGGGGGGGGGTTCCAAAAGTGTATCTTGTTCGACAGCCAGCGATGAGGCTGTCGGTGTGCACGAGTTGGAATTTTTCTTTCTTTTGGTATTTCCGTAGCCGGGCACAAGTAGAAATGGGCGTTTGCGCCGTGACAGGAGTGAACACAACCGGCTTGTTTTCTGAAAAATTCAAGCGATTTCGCTCATTCCCTTTTCATTTTTTTTGCAGAAGAAGCATGCGGTCTAAAATGTAGAGTGGGGTGAGGACATACATTCCACATCGGGACGTTTATGCGCCATGCCCCCACCCCCCAAAAAAAGTAATAAATCCCCTCAATCTATCGCCGTAGCCCGGTACCAAACGGGAACTCAAAAGGCAGCCGAGTCTCAACTGAAGCTATTTTGTTAACGAGCATTGCGGCGCCATCACGGCACATGATTGAAGGTCCACGGCTGATTTCCGACGCCCCCCCACCCCCCGCCATTTGTTTGCGGCGTGAAGAAAAGCGCTCCCACCCCACAGCCTTGTTGTTTTAATGAGACAAATTAATAAATAAGGATGAATTAATACGGCCTGGATGGGAAGGGCGGCACACAGCCCCTCGTCTCCCGACTCCGCCGCTGCTCTATCAAGCGCACGGGATGTATCTGTGTGCCGTAATTAACGCTTAATAAGTAAGTGATTCATTATGATTAGCGTGCGGATTCGCCGTAATGGCCCCTCTCTGCACTAGCAATCAACTTCAGTCTGTTTATCCGCACATAAACCCCCGTCGATCCATCTCTGTCTGCGCCCCCCCTCCCCCCAACAAAACGACGGCATCCCGATGCGCCGCCCTTTGTGGGGCTGCGGCCTCCATCCATCTTGGGGAGGACGGGGGTCGCTCTGTCGCGACGAGGAAGTAAGAAGTGAAAGATTTGTTTCTCAAATAGATTTGGTGTGAAGACGTTTCATATGTCAAAGGAGGCGACATAATTATAATTTTTAGAGGGGGCGGGAGGGTGGCGTTAAGTGTTTAAGCACTGCGGCTTTTGTAATACGATCGTTTAAAGTCTCTCGGGGACGGTTGGCATATTCTCTTGTCGTTAAGGAGGTATTTAACACAACAGTGATGAAACGACAAGGGGAAAAAAAATGGTCGCCAGCAGCACTCGTACCGTTTCAACTCGTTTTTCGCCAAGTCGTGGCCATGGGTAGGGGGGGCGCGATTGGATTGGATTCTTCAGGTAATTCTGTTTAGTTCAGTTAGATACACTCACTAAAAATGTTCCAACACCAGGACTAGGAATGCTAACCATTAGCATGTCAACAACGTTAACCTTAAGGCTAACGGGCCATTCTTAAGGTAATTCTGTTTAGTTCATTTAGATACACTCACTAAAAATGTTCTAACACCAGGACTACAAATGCTAACCGTTAGCATGTCAACAATGTTATCCATAAAGCTAGTGGGCCATTCTTAAGGTAATTCTGTTTAGTTCAGTTATATACACTCACTAAAAATGTTCTAACACCAGGACTACGAATGCTAACCGTTAGCATGTCACAACATTAACCATAAAGCTAGCGGGCCATTCTTAAGGTAATTCTGTTTAGTTCATTTAGATACACTCACTAAAAATGTTCTAACACCAGGACTACAAATGCTAACCGTTAGCATGTCAACAATGTTATCCATAGAGCTAGTGGGCCATTCTTAAGGTAATTCTGTTTAGTTCAGTTATATACACTCACTAAAAATGTTCTAACACCAGGACTACGAATGCTAACCGTTAGCATGTCAACAACATTATCCATAAAGCTAGCGGGCCATTCTTAAGGTAATTCTGTTTAGTTCATTTAGATACACTCACTAAAAATGTTCTAACACCAGGACTACAAATGCTAACCGTTAGCATGTAAACAATGTTATCCATAAAGCTAGCGGGTCAAACGCAACATTGTTTGGTTGATTGAAACACACAATCTACAATTCTCTTTTTGTTTGATGTTTAGTTTGACAGGAACAGACACAACCTGCGATTCTCGTTCAACTTCAGATTTGTGAGTCTTGCTGCCCCGTTTACGCTCTAATAAAAGTTGTTAGATGGTTTAAAATGACTGCGATAGTGGTGCTAATTGCCGTTAGCCTGACAACAGAGTTTCCAATTGTATTTCTGAATGTACATCCACGCACGCACGCACACACACACGGAGCAAACAAGGCGGCAAAGAAATGGCGACAACTCCACTTGACAGCCGCTTTTGCCCGAGCCATTTTCTACCCTTTGAGGGGGGGGGGGGGGGGGGGGAGAAAAAGCTTTGCACTTTCCACTTGCACCTCCTAGAATGTTCATTGGCCAGAAAATTATTTCTGCAGTCATTTCGCCGCCATTGTGAGCGGCAATCAATTTCTCTTCTCTTGGTGATGGCCCCGCGTTGTGGGCACAGAAGTTTGACCTTCTCTAAAAGATCTTTCAATTTATCCGTCCATCTTGCAACCTATCCATTAATGTGTTCATCTTCCCCCTGTTGTTTCTCTTTGGCTGGCTCTCGTCTCGCCGCTAAAGTGGCTTTAAAGTCATGTGCTCATCAAGACCCGACGGCCGGGTGTCGGGTTCGGGGGGCAATTATACCGGCGCGACCGAATGAGTCGTTTGAAAGAAAATGACGGCTATTTGGACATGGGGGGGGATATGCACTTGAGACAAAGGGAAACCCATTTGCCGTTGAACCCTGCGAGTGGACAAGGTCAGGGCGAGGCTAAATGACATCACATTAGCAACTGCTGGGTCAGACAATCGCTCCCTCGCATTTTCCAACAAACGTTTGATTTTTATCCCGCACTTTTTCGCAGTTGGCGCCACGCCGGTCGCCCGGTTAGCACGTCGGCCTCACAGTGTCGGAGGTTGCGAGTTTGAATCCGTGTAAACCCTGCGATAAATGACGGGCGACTGTACATCTTGCGATTTGGATCGACATTTTAAGAGCTCTGAGGCCTGTTGTGGGGACGAAGAAAAAAAAAAGTTGTTTGTAGCACGTAGTTTTGTAAATCCATTTTGGGATTGGAGGTGAGCACCGCTTTTGAGTAGAAGACCAAAATAGGTCGTGAATCTCGATGACAAAACGTCATGTAAATAGGCCTCAGGATTTTCCGAACTCTTTCCGTATGCGCCAGACACGTCAAAAGTCGATTGAGGGACCAATCGCAAGCCGGTGCAGTCGCTTTGTGGACTTTTGCCTCTCCGTGGGCTTCTTCTGCCACATCCTCTTCCGCTTCACTCATCTTTTCCTTCCTTCCGTCGGCCCGGTCGCGGACCCCTCCATCCTCATCTCTCGCCGCCTTCCCCTTATTCTCTCTCTCTTTCTCCGTCTGTCCCTTCCAATCTGGCTCGCCCCACTCGGCATCTGCCAGGACAGTATTATATATTCCAGTCTCATGCTTTACATGATTTGGGCAATAGATGAAGCCATATCCCGCTCTGGCCGCCTGCCCCCCCCCCCTCCCCTCTCTCTCCCTCGCCTTGTTGTTTAATGTTTCAATTTGGAGGAAGCAAACATTCAATCAGACAGATTAACTGTTTAATGCATGTCATCAGTCAAACTGTCGACGAGGAAAGGCGCCCCCCCCGCCCCACCTCGGCCTGCCGCCCCACCACACACACACACACAAATGCACACGTATGCACCCCCCTCCCCCCAACTGCATCTACGTCCTTCTCACTCCCTTGCTCTCCGTCCCGTAATGTCTACTCTCATATCGTCGAGCCCCCCCCCCCCCCCTGCACACGCCGGCGCCCGAATGTTATTTGAGTGAGACAACTCCACGCATGACAATCGCGAGGTTTGTCGAAGACACACAGCAGACGATTGTTCTGACGATGGCGAGTTGAACATTTCTACAACATGAGCATCCCATAACAAACATGAGTAATGAGTCAATGTATACGCTTTTGTTTGTGACGCGTTCAAAAAAAAATTAAAAAATAGGACATCGTCTTGAAAGCTCACCGGGATTCGATTTTTTTTTATTGATTTATTTGTTTGTTTATATATTTGCGAGCCTTATTCCAATAAGTCTAAATTTATCCAGCGTCTGTGTTTTTTAATTTATTTTTTTGCATCGACAGTTGTTCGCATTTTACACTCGTGTGACAGTCCAGACATTTATTTTATACCGCGCTTGTCGTCATTTCTCGCATAATCCCATCCGAGCTGAATTTTGACTAAGAACCGGACTCACAAATCTGCCAATCTGCCAATCGCAGAGAAAACGTATCGACTAACAACCCACAAGTCTTAGCAAGTCTTAGCTGAAGCCATCATAAAAGTATAGATGGCAACCCGACAGGAGTTGGAGACCTCGCGAGACCAAAATCTTGGGTCTGATGAGACAAAGATGAACTGTGGCAGGAATATCGCACACCAACCGAGCACCAAAGTGAAACTGGGACACGAGTCAAGCGTGAAGCAAAGTTGAATGTGGAAATGTGCAAATAATACAAAAGCTTCTGGACTACTAATTACCCTCGAGTGGCCCAGAGAGAGCCCAGACTCAAATCCCGGCGAACGTCTCCGGAAAAATCTGAGAATGGCGGGACATGGTAAACAAACAAAAAAAATTCAATTAGAATTTTTTTCATATTTATAGATTTGACCAAGAATACGACCCCCCCCCACCACCACCCCCGACACCCCTGCCATCTTTTTGACGTGCTCTCTTTTGGGCACCACAATCTACGTGTGATGGTATGTAGTATTCTGCCCTTGGGTCACCGTTGGCCTCGACGGCTGACCTCTGGCTGACCTCTGGCTGACCTCCGACCTGCTGCGGTCAGACCCTTTTAAATGTACACTTTGAGGTAGCGCTGCAGTTCGGTTTCAGACTTTGCGCTTGATGAATTCTGGTTTGTGGGTGTGTGTGTGTGTGGGGAGGCTGGGGGGGGGGGGATTGGATCGTGCGGTTCTAGGCTATAAAAATACAGCAATTGCGCCGACAAAGTTGCTAATTGCTGTCAACACGGAGAGAAAGATCTTTGACTTCTCGCTCCTCAATGATAACATCTCCGGAGGATTTTTTATTTTTATTTTTTTCTCACATTCGTATGAGAGTGCGGCGTTGCAAAATGTACACAAGATTTCCCGTACCACTAAAGATTTTATAACGGTGAGCGTTTCAAGCACGCTACATTTATTTCCTATGGGAAAACTGGTTTGCGCGACATCGTAGCTGCCATCTGGCTGTCGCACTTCCGGTGAAAAGTTTTTTTTTTTTTTCCCTTGATTGAAGAAAGAACTTGCGTTGAATAATCAAAGGCAGTTTTCATCAAATCTACAGGTCAGGCTCCAGCAGAGTGAGACAACCTAGCTACACTTTGAACACCCCCCCCCCCCCCCCACACACCTCGCCCCTCTTTATCTCCCTGTGCCGCGGAGCGTCTCGTGTATCTCCCCCCCCCGCCCCACCCAACCTCCCCGCCCACCCGCTGCTCTCCGACCGCAGCGCAGAGGGTGGCCAAACCTGGTAAGTATTGACAGCCAGCTCCAGTGACACGGACAGAGCCAGTCGATGCCAAGACACTTGAGGCCAAAGGTCAATGACAAAAAAAAAAAAAAAGGTAGGCCCGCCCGGAAAGGCGGGTGATAGATGGAGGAGGGGGGGTGGGGGTGGGGGTTGTCACGAGAGATGCGTGGTCAGATAGCAAAAACTTTGGGACACCTGGAGGTCAAAGCAGAAAAAGGGAAGCATCGCTTAACCAAAGCGAGTTGAAAATGAGAAAGTCGAATGTGTAACGACGCCGGAAATATTTCGGTTTTGAAGGCGACGACGGCGGCAAGAGAGCGTCCGGAGAGGTCTGAAGTTGCAAGTTTGAATCAAGGCCTTCTGCTGGTTTCCCCCCCCCCCCCCCCCGCCCCCCTTCCTCCCCAAACGATGAAATATCAAGAAATCTCGCAAGACTTTAGCTCAGTGAGCACGGAAAGCGAGGCGTCATGACAATTGATTTCCGCTCAGTGCGACAGTTGACGTTACCCAAACGGCGGGTTGATTCGCGGCGCCCCGCAGAGGACGGCACATGGATGATGTCATAAAAAGGCCCAGTCGCCGGCTTCCAAAGTTGATTTGTGGCTTTCGACTCTTGATGAGAAGCATTAAATCCCGTTCTACAAAGTGTAAAATTTCTTCTTCAACGGTTTAGATATTATTTATATGAACCGCCAAAATGGAAAGCACTTCTTTGGCTTTGCATTTGAGGCCGAGTATGATAAAGAATGCCAAAAGTCAAACGGGCAAACGCTTCGATCTTGGAGCGACGTCACCTGATGGCACTTTTATTTCTTATTATTTTTTTTAATTGATCGCTTCGGTGCGACTGGCATGAACAGGATAACAACTGTCAGACGGCCGTGTGATTGTCCTTCTTTCCAGCTAATGGCGAAATAACTAAAAAAAAAATTAATTTCCAAAGACGAAAATAAAGAACATTGGCGCCATAGTTAATTTGTGAACTTAAAATGTGGGGTTTTTTTCATTTTGATTTCAATAACGAAAAAAATAAATAAAAATAATCTTTGATTAGCTTTTACCATTAGCTTCCGTTCACTAACACAAACGATTTCTGGGGCTCAAACCCACCCGGGAACTGTTTTTTTTTTTTTTTTCAATTGCCTTCCCTAAAGTGATGGTGAATCCCACAAACATTTGACGACAATTTTAGAACAAGAAGCAGAACGGACCGCAACTTAAAAAAAAAATTGCTCTGGCCACGCGGCGCAGCAGGACCTTTTTCATTCGTCCAATACGACGACCCCGCTAGCGGTTAGCGCATCTGGCGCCTCGTCTGAAATTCCGCCTTTCTGTCTGCCGACTTCCTCTCGCGTTCCGACGCTCCTTCCGTTTGCGTTTTTAGTTTGACGGCAAACTTTCGAGGGGGTGCGTCAAAGTGATCAAATGGCATCTCACAGAGAGTTCCTGACATTGAAATTAGCGGCAGTAGAAATTGGCAAAGACAACGAGGAAGTTCAAGATGACTTCGGAGGGAAAAGAGCGGTTGGGGGTGGGGCGGGGGGGGGGGGTCGACATAAGCGGTCCTCGGGGAAATGGGACAAGTGAGAGCGATCACACACACACACACACACACACACACACACACACGCGCGTGTTGCGTATTGACAGAGAGAGTGTCAGCGTGTATTGAACAGTGGGAGGTAAGAGAGTCGGCCTCCATCTCCATCGGATATCAGTCCCTCCTCCTCTAATCATTTCCTTCCTTTCGGCCCTCCTTCTAATGCAATTATCCTTTTTTCCTGCGCTCTCCCCCCTACTACCCCCCCCTCACTTGTCCATCTTTGTTTCTGCATCTTCCATCCTTCCAACTACTTTTTTATTCTTTGTGAACCTTTTTTTTGCCTGGCCCTCCCCCTCTCTCTCTCTCTTTACCTTCCCGCTTGTGGCTAACAACGCGGCGTCTGCCGATGTCAGTTGCACTTAACATCGTTCGCCGCTAGCCGCCTCCTCTCTGTTCTTTTGATCTTTAATGATCAGCCTTGGTGTGTCACCCCCACCCCAAAAAAAAAAAAACAGACTCCAATGAATGGGGGCAGGGGAGGACTGTAATTCCTTCTATTAAAAGGTGCATCAACAAAATATTCATTCATCGTCCTAACCGCTTGATCCTCACTAGGGTCGCGGGGGGTGCTGGAGCCCATCCCAGCTGTCTCCGGGCAGTAGGCGGGGGACACCCTGAATGGGTTGCCAGCCAATCACAGGGCACACAGAGACGAACAACCACTCACACTCACACTCACACCTAGGGACAATTTAGAGCGTCCAATCAGCCTGCCATGCATGTTTTTGGAATGTGGGAGGAAACCGGAGCACCCGGAGAAAACCCACGCAGGCCCCGGGAGAACATGCAAACTCTACACAGGGAGGCCGGAGCTGGAATCGAACCCGGTACCTCTGCACTGTGAAGCCGACGTGCTAACCACCTGCCGTGAATAATTTCGTAAATGGGAGTGGAGGAAAGGGGATTTTGTTTGACAGGGAAACCGCACCTGACGTTAATAGTTTGTTCACAAGTTTCCTTCCGTGGCGGGAGGTTCACCTGCAGGGCCCGTTATGGCACCTGGGCTGCAGCCAACACAAAAGCGCTCGCAACAAGCTCATCAAGGTGTTGCAAAAGGTGGACGCGGGGAGATGAGAATGGGGAGGAGGAGTCCTCTTAAAATAAAATACAATTGAAAAAGTCAGGTAGAAAGTACCAACAAAACACTGGGAATAAATTCACCAGTAGGCATGAGCGAGTACCAAAACCAGGTATTCGTATTAGGCTGATAAAAGGCCTTACTTTCATGTATCGAGTGTCGGCGGATGGTGCCGATACCAACCGTAAAAACTTAAGGGAAAATAAAAATCAATACATTAGGTACGTCGTCCTCAGCAGTGTAATGTGGAAGTTTGGCACGTGCGAATCATTATCTGCTCTGCGTCGATGAGTACTCGCAGTGAATTTTGCCGTTAGTAGTGGTCTGAAGAAAAAAAAATAAAAGTAGTATCGAACATCCCTCTTCACCAGAAAAGGAAACATAACATGATTTGATTGACTAAGCTAACAAGAATAAAGGATAGCAACAATGACCCCAAAAAAGACTGAAAGAAAGCAGGGAACTGAATAGTCAAAGTGACAAGACAACGAGGCACATCTGACTGGAGAGCTGATTGGTAGACACAAAGATGAGCCGATTTAAAAAAAAAAATAGAGAGATGTGCTTCCATCATGTCAAGGCTCCTTTGAAAGGAAACGAAAGGCGCCGCTTTGATTGGCCATGAGCAAAGTCAGCTCTGACCACTCCCACAACGACGCAGCCCTCCCACTTGCACACCTGTGAAATTACCAACATCGGATCTAACCACGCGTCACACAGCGTTGCGAAAACAGAGCCCCAAGAGATATTGTTTTTTTATAAAGCCAAGAAAAAAAAGCAGAAATCCTCTTAACCTCATTAAATTGTCTCAAGTTGAAATCAGAGCAGGTGCGAGGAAAGATCTTTTGCAATTTGGGAGCTCGGAGAGACGCTTTTGACTCTCTGCCAGTTTTCCTCAACAGCCCACATCACGCGGCGTACGCGCAACACCTGTTCAATGCTTGCACGGTGTAAACAAGCGATTGAAATAGACTGGCACATACCCGTCCCGGTCCCCGCCCCACGTCAGGGAATCAACATTGGCTTTCTTTCGCCACGAGCTGGGGCGCAGCTTCCCGTTCGCCTGGAGCCAGCTCAGCCCACAGCGGAAACAGATGGTTGCCGGGAAAGTCCTCGAGCAACGTTGCGAGGATCTGTCGCGGCGGCCGAGAGACGGATACGCGCTCCCAATCAAAACGAGAAAGGTTTTGGATTAAAGATCAGGTGGTGGGGGGGGGGAGAAAAAAAAACCACACCACTTGACACATTTTGAATGTCACGCAGCTAATTTAACAGCACATACTGTGTGTGTGTATTTTATATTATATACGCATGAAGAAATTGCATATAAACAGTTGATAATGCATGTCAACTTAATCCATTGGGCTTTAAAAAAATATATATTGACGGCATTTATTCCCCCCCCGCCCCCTCGAGAAGTGCATTCGATTTATGCAAGGTATACTTATGTACACTCATTTCCTTTACTTTAAGCGATTTATTTTTTTTTAATTTGATTATCAAGTGCTCTGGTATGTCCTATGCGCTTAGTTGTGCATAAAAAAAAATAATTTGGTCAATGAAGAAAAGTCAATGACCCCCCCCCCCACCAAATACCGAAATCTAAAGTGTGGAGATATATATATTTATTTATTTGCGGGCGTGAAAAAATAAACGCTTCCCCCGTTTTTTCCACGCATCCGCCATCCTCCCCCCCCCCCCCCACTCCCACTGCCATCATTCTCGAAACACCTCTCTCCCTCTCTCTCTCTTTCTTTTCGAGGAGCGGGGGACGAGGGGCGGGTGGGAGGTGGGGTGGGGGGGAGTGGCAAGGAGGCGCGACTCGCAGGGCGGCACATAGCTGATCAATATTCGATTTAGTTGCTAATTTAGGGCCTTTCTATAGCTGTCATCCCGTGATGTATGAGTCCTAACCCGAGGTCGCCGCGGAAAAAGGAGGGAAAAAAAAAACAACACACACACACACACACACACACACACACACACACACACACACACGCATGAGAGAGACAGCGAGAAAAATCAAACGGCAGTCAAGTTTTCACTTAACAATAGAGTGACTTGAATATTATTTATTGGGGGGCGGGGAGGCAAAATGGATGCCGGGGGTGAATTGCTCCTACCGCCGGTGGCCGTGATGAAGCGCCCGCGTGGGAACGCGCATAGGGCGAGATCGAGCGGCAGGCGTGCGCGCGCGCCACCTTCGCGACGAACAGCCACGCGCACGAGCATTTTGTCACGTTTGGTTGTGACGTCAGCGAATACCGTGCCAATCGATCACTGTTCGAAAGGATGTTATCAATAATTTGAGAAGCCATAACGACTCGATTCTGTCTGGAGTTTTTAATAATGAAGGCGATGTGGCGTAATTAGTTCGAGATGGTTTGGGGGGGAGAGGAGATTTTAAGTGGTTGGAAATTTGCATAAAAGAAAAAAAATCTTTGCTGATGAATGGATACGTCCACGCGGAACGACTCATAAACAGACATCCATCACGGCGAAGCGGCTCGGGACCACATCATTCTTTGCTGCTGCGTTTTCATTCTCTTAAGAGTGCGCGCGCGCGCGCTACTCGTCGTAACGCGGCGTGCTGGCCGCGGGGGGCGCTCATGGACAACGACAGAAATTGAGAGTGTCACTGCTTGCGAAAGGCAAACTCATTGCCTCGGGTGACTGAAGAAGCTAAAAGTGGTATTGTCTCATTCAGTCAACCGCTGCATGTTCAAAACGAGCCACTGCAGGTGGAAACGTGATTCATGTAGAGCACCGGTGTCAAACACAAGGCCCGAGGGCCAGACCCGGCCCACCACACGGTCTCATTTGGCCCGCAAACGCAAATTAAAGAAGTTAACTTTGCTAAAATCTCTACCAAAATTGTCATTTGTAATAAATAGTTATAGGGGAAGCATTTTCTTGTTACCAAACCCCTCATTACAGTAACGTAAACAAGAGGTGAATAAACATTTATTCTTAACTTCTTGATATGATTTCAGTCACAACGGCCATCCAAGTGAAACCAACTCAAAACTGCCCCTTGACAAAAATGACTTTGACATCCCCGATGTAGAGAAAGACTGTATCAAGTTGTACTGCATGCACGTATATTCGTGATGCATGTGCCTTCAAGAGGCGGGGCTTGGCGGGTGGCATGACGTCAGCAAATCTGCCTGCGAGCGTCTGGGTCATGAGCGGTGGAAGCGGGTGAAAAAATTACCTTTCCCACATGCCGGGGCAACTACAAGAGCAACTACACCAGGGGTGTTCAACCCGCAGTTCGCGGGCCACATGTGGCTCTTTGGCTGGTTCCATGCGGCTCCCGAGCTTTTCACATGACCAGCGTTGAAAACTTAAAGTGCCTCAGAATTTACGATGTCAGCCTATCATCAATCCCGTTGATTGACATACAGAGCAACCAGTCGAATGACAAACTTGCATTCTCCTAATTAGGATTTTGCAAATTCACAATTTTTGTTTTTTTTTAAACTAATCCTGACATCTCACCCGTTTGCTGTTTTTGTGCTCATAGAAACACAAGTATCGCCTTGCCGCCATCTTGTGGGATCTTGATACAGAAGAACTAAGTTGTAGTGAGTTGAGGAGCTTCATATAGTGCCATATTTTGGCATCTAGAGCCAATTATATTACATATTCACTTAATACCGGTCACCTGCCTGAGTGAAAGCCTCTTTGCCCTTATATCCGTTTGTTGTTTTTTTTTTTGCCTAAACAATGTCGTACTCACCCAGACTGATGCTTGGTTGGCTGCTTTCACATTTGTAGTCAGCTGTGAGTGCAGAAAAAAAAAGTTTCTGGTCCTTCCAGAGTAGAATCCGTGTTGTAGTTTTTGTAAAGAGTTTGAAAAAGCAGATCCAGATCTCGGGAACAGTAGACCGGCAGATGAGGTTTTCCTTTGGTGGTGATTTGAGTTTCGCTTTGAGTCTTGTACTTTGGGACTTTGTTCATGATTTATTTTTTTTAATTCCTCCAAACACCTTTCCTTTCCTTTGTTGTGTGTGGAAATACTTGAAGATGTCCACACTTGGTGGCTTCCCTGCTCCTCCATTTGGCTAGCACGGCCACAAAAACTCTTGATTCTGACAGAATGAACCAACAAACGCTGATAGCAAGGGGGGCGGGGGGGGGGGCAAATACGAGCAAACTAATGAGGCAACAAGGCACACCTTGGACAAGACACGAGTGAAGTGACTGGAGGGAACTGATTGGTTGACCCTAAGGGACCGGGTGGAAATGGAAACAGAACATGCATGACAAGAGATGAAAAAAAAATTAAAAGAGCAATTTTGAGTGTTCAATCAGCCTGTCATGCATGTTTTTGGAATATGGGAGGAAACCAGAGTACCCAAAGAAAACCCACGCAGGCCCGCGGAGAACATCCAAACTCCACACAGGGAGGCCGGAGCTGGAATTGACTTCTTGATACCTCTGCACTATGAGGCCACCCCTGAAAACAAATCTGAAAAAGTTCAAAACAAACACAGATCATGAAAATATTCCGACTTAGGCTGTAGTGTAGCCATTTGTGAGGGTGGGGGGGGGGGGCTCCGGACACTTTGAAGGAAAGCGCTTGAAGCAGTTGGGGACAATGTCGTTTCTTTTCACACGGCGACAACAAAACGAGGATTTTGTGCAAGCGAATGTTGCAATTGATCGTCAAAGGCGGGCACTCTGCTGCCATGTAAGCCACAGAACGAATAAAAGACATTTTAATTAGGATGATTAGTTAGGGAATCAATGAGCTGACACTGGCAGAGCTCACAGAGCAGTCCCCCCCACCCCCCGCTCCCATTTCACTTTAATGGGGCGATCAAGTGAGCTGCTTTTTCAAGCCGCCTTTTGTTGTGGGTTGCCGCAACCCCCAGAAAAACAAAACAAAATAGGAAATGTTACAAGCAGCCAATATCATCGTGGTGATTTTTTTTTTCTTCTCTCGGTTGTATTTTGTTCTCATGAGAAGAAACACTACGGCTTGAGGTTGAGTCCTCCGAAGGCCGCATGACATCATTTCCCGGCGCAAAATCGACCGCACGTGGTTTTAGAAAGACAATTGGCAGGCTAGGTCCTTGGATGCCTTCAAAGGCACCTTCTCATCTCGTCACCCTGAGTGACGTCGTGCGGCCAAAAATGCGGCTTTCGGAGGACTCGGCCTGTGAATTTGAACACTTCAACAAAGACTCGCAGTGGCCTTCCTTCAATGAATTCTTGAAAGTCAAAAAGATGCAGTAATTGTGCTCGCCACTAGATGGCCAAGACTGCTTCTTCCTCAGAGAAGAAGGAGCAGGGAAGCGACACCCCTCTAGAAACAACACAAACATTTTTTTCCCCCCACAAGAACCGTTGACAGTTCATTTTAAGTGCATGAGGCGTTATTAAGCAAAACATATGATAGAATGATATTAAAAATGTTGACATTTTTTTTTCATGCGCACATAAAGGAGTTCTTGCACTAAATGTCGGTTTGCAGTTTTATGTTATTTGTGCACAAGGGGGGAAAAAATACAGTTTGTGTTTTGTTTTGGGGTTGTTTTTGTTTGAGGAGTGGACTTCTTCTGTACATTGGTTCAATAAACAACAGACGTGCACATTTTTTTTGTCCTTTTTTTTGTCCCGTTTTGCAAAAGCCGGCCATTGTTTCTTTTCACAAAAACTTGATTTGTCCAAATTGGGGCGGTGTTTTTGGTGAAACCAACCCATGTTCTACCGTTGATTACGACAGAAAAGAAAAGCTGATGAAAAAAAAAAAAAAAGATAATTTACTCTTTGTTTTGGTTGCTTATACTGTCGCAGTACAAAACACGGTGTGTGGGGTAAAATCAGGGTCAGTATGAGGGGGCTCTGAAGTGTAAACAGATGGCCGTGTGTGAGTTAATACGACTTCAAACTACATTTGAAAAAATGTGAAATGATAATTTGAAATAATCTCTAGTTTATTTTTTTCAAATTTTTCAGAATACAATCTGTGGGAGATTTTGGAAGGGGCTGTGCGGCATGTTCTCTTGGACATTACCGCCCCCTATGGGTGACATGATTTAAACCAATGGCAGAGGGCACGACCTCATTTCCATTCAGTTCAATATCATCGTCCGAAATTTCCTTGAGTTTTGTGGCTGGGAATTTTGTCTTCCTGAAAAGCGGATGTTGTCTTTTTCAGCGAGGTGGGAGGTGGGCGATGGGGGTGTGGGCTGGGGTGGTCCTATTTTGCATATAAACGAGGATATGGAGACAGGGAGTGTGGCTCGTATTGGCCGCCAGCTGCCATGGAGCTCCTCGCTTGTTTGGTCAAAGTTGATTTCCCCAGACCCTTCTCCCCTAGGACGCCCCCCCCCCCCCTCACCCGTACCCCAAACCTCGCTGCCATACCCCCGCCCGGGATCCCGCCGGTTAAACGGACAGGTCATTGACACACTCACACACCACATCCCAGGATTTCAATACCACCACCCCCCCCCGCCACTGCCGTGTAAAGGCCGAATTTCCCCGGTCATTACCGCCGAAGCACGTCTCACCTCGCCGTACGACGCCATCATCCGATCAAACCTGCAATTAGCGTCATTAGAAGGGAACGGACTCGAGAATAATCGCCCCGACAAGCAAGTGTGAGTCTTACCCTCCGCGTGCCTTTAATGAGCATTGTTTAAACGACCCAAATGAAATTGATGCCGACTCGCCGAGCATGAACGACAGCTCATATAAAGATGTGTGTGTGTGTGTGTGCCCCCCCCCCGCAAGAAGCTGTTCAACAGTGGTATTAATAATCTCCATGATCTATGATCTCGCCTCGTGTCAGTCAGCCATTAAAGAGACATTCACTACATGTTCTCCACAGCTCGTTTCCTCCCCCCCACCCAAGCTCTCGTAGCCCCCCCTCCAAATAATTGTGTGTTAATGGGTTGGCTGGTGGTAAAGTTAGGAGGGGGGCAGTTGGGTGGGATTACAGCCCAGGGAGTGAGGATGGAAGGATTATCGGGGCAAGAGGTCGCTGTTAACAGAGGAGATGATTAGCTGCGATGACTGAGCCTTTGCTGCCGAGGGGATATGTGGCGAGTAAGGTGACAAATACAGTCAAGGGCAGCTCAATGACAAAGGTGGAATATAAGTTCTCAAGGGACGAATGGTTCAACGCTCATGATAAGGAGATGCTAGTATCGCAAAAAGCCACCGTGTGGATTGGAAATTGGACTCCTGGCGGGACGGCGGATCCTTCCAATTTTCGAAAGCGTTTACGAGGTTAATTTCGGGGCGACAGCGGAGGGAGGTATTGCCCATCGTGGGGGCCCACTGAGATGGACGGCCTTGCGGTTCCCACGCAGATTTTCTCGAATTCTGCCGAGAAATGAATGCGATAAGCAAGGATGTTAAATATATATAGGGCGGCACGGTGGTCCGGTGGTTAGCACTGTGACCTTTGGGTTGTGGTTCGATCCCCCCACCTGCGTGGGTTTTCTCCGGGTACTCCGGTTTCCTCCCACATTCCAAAAACATGCACGGAAGGCTGATTGAACACACACAAAAAAAGAAATTGCCCCCCGGTGTGGGTGTTAGCATGGATGGGTTGTTCGCCTGCGATTGGCTGGCAACCGGTCAGGGTGTCCCTCGCCTACTGCCCGAAGATCGATCGATAATCGTTTCCTCTCAATTGTATGTGTAATTTTGGGTACCCTTTGCATTGTAATTTTTAAAAAAATCTTAAGCACCCACCCCCTCCCAAAATCTCCATGCACGTGCCCGGTGAGCTTTGTGACAGAAACGAGCATTTTGCCCCCCCCCCCCACCCCCTGCTCCCGAAGCCATTGATGGCTCCTAATCTGAGCGGAATGAGCCGTGAGAGGAAACGGCAACTTGAGAACATTCCCCCCCTGACCCGCCCCCCACCCCTCCCTCCCTCCCTCGTTTCCTCTCTTCCTCGCCGCCACGCTTTGCGCCACTTCCATCCACCAAATGAAGTTGTTTGGCACATTGACGGGACCCTCGAGGCTGCCCGCCAGGAGAGGCGGGAGTCGCCCCGGCAACGCAAGCAGGCAGAGGCGGGAGTGTGAACACTGAAGCGTTTCTAATTTAAATAAAGCCTTGGGCAGACTGAAACTGGCAGCGAGCTTCCCCTTTTGCTCACCGGGAGAAAATGGAGAAGGAAGGGAAAAGGGAAAGGGTGCGAAAGGAGAGGGGAGAGCGAGACGGATATAGAGATGTCTAGCGTGCTGCTGGATTGGTCCATCCGCATGGAGGAGTGAGAGGCCAGAGGACGACGGGGCGGGAGGGGGGGGGGGGGGCGCGGGGGGGGACAACCTAGATGAGACAGAGAGGAGACCACACGGATAATGGAGGGAGAAAAAAATGGTGACAACGGTTATTTTTAATAATATTATTATTATTTTTTTTAATCTGGACTGCACTGAAAATATGGAGTGTGGACTTACTTTTCGTCAAGCGGTTGCACCAAATATCATCCTTTGGATTGATTTTGCTCAATAGTTGTCGAATCATTCATTCATTCATCTTCCGAGGCGCTTGATCCTCACTAGGGTCGCGGGGGGTGCTGGAGCCTATCCCGGCTGTCTCCGGGCAGTAGGCGGGGGACACCCTGATCGGTTGCCAGCCAATCGCAGGGCACACAGAGACGAACAACCATTCGCACGCACACTCACAACCTAGGGACAATTTAGAGTGTCCCATCAGCCTGCCACGCATGTTTTTTGGAATGTGGGAGGAAACCAGAGCACCCGGAGAAAACCCACGCGGGCCCGGGGAGAACATGAAAACTCCACACAGGGAGGCCGGAGCTGGAATCGAACCCGGTACCTCTGCACTGTGAAGCCCACGTGCTAACCACTGGACTACCGGGCCGCCCAGTTGTCGAATCAACTTTTAAACATTTTTTTTCTGGCTCCAGATGATTTTATTTCATGCCACCAGTTGAGGAAAATCAAAATGATTCCATCCTCACAACGTCGCGCGTGGGGGGGTTGGGGGGGGGGGGGGTGCGTGCCCGTGTGTACATTTGCCACATCTGTGGAAGCGGTACGATCCAGAGGCCCATCCATCCTCCTGCACCTGTAGAAACACACAAATCAAGTCTCTCTCAACCCCCCCCCCTCCACCCCCAACCCCGTCTCTGGAGGGGGCAGCCAGCATGATCTCCTGAAAACTTGTCCCAAGTTGGAGCGACTCCCTTCCCCCCCCCCCCCCCCCCCCCCCCCCCGTCACAGCGTCTCCCCCTGCCTGCGCAGTCACGCTCAGCGGGGCCCTTCCCTCATCTGAGATCTCAGCGAGGAGGCCCGGGCGCAGGGATGCTAACTTTGCTTTGCGCCCGGTTGCCACGCGGATGAACGAGGGGGTTGACGGCTGGCCCCCTCGACTTCACTCACAAAGAAAAACAACAACAGCAGAAAGGGGACTAAACTGATTTGATTGGGTTCCTTCACGGGGCCGATTTAAAGAACCTGAACTCTTCCCGGGGTGTTTACCTCGAGTCATCCAGAAAACTGAATCCAGCCTCAACTGAGCATGTTCTTCCTCCCTTGCGATCAAAGTAGTAAAAGATCGATTATCGGATGTCCATTCAGTCGGGATGGGAGAGTACCCGTATTGGCGCGATACCTTGTATCGGGTCTCATGAAGGCCGCCGATACCAGCCACCGATACTTAACTCATTCAGTACCAGCCAATTCTAGACCAAGTCTGAAAAGACGGTTAAAAACGTCTTTGGGAGTGAATGAGTTAAAAAGTAGGTCAACACCCACAGTTTCTTGACGATAATCATTTTGATGCAGCCCGGCGAGTCTAAACGCAGCATTCTGATGATATATTGCGTTGCTCGAATCCGAGTTCAACGGAAAGTTCCACCTGAATTTGTCCATCTCAGGGGGTGGCCATTTTGTGTCAGAAAGAAATTTGTTGGTGCAGTTGGCAATTTTTGTGGGGTTGTTATATATTAAATTCAAAATGCATTTGTGCATTTGTACAAGTAAAAGTTTCTTGATTACACACATCGGTGCCCCCCCCCCAAAAAAAAAAACCTCACTCTGACTGGCAATGAGAATGCTCCCAAAGTTTGTTTTGACTGAGTTGCCATATACTGGACATGCTGAGTTAAAAGAATCTAAATTGAAGATTTTTTGGCAAACTAGAAAAAACTGTAAGAATGTAAAAAAATAATAATAATTTGGGGGGGGGGGCGCGTGGCGTTTTTTGTGATATTTGAATATTTGACAATCCCCATTACAGACATTTATTCCTTACTTGCTTTCACTTTTCTTTTTAAGCTTTCCCTGAATTTCAAAGTAAAAAAAAAAAAACTAAATACTAATAACAACAGAGCGGCCCGGTAGTCCAGTGGTTAGCACGTGGGCTTCACAGTGCAGAGGTACCGGGTTCGATTCCAGCTCCGGCCTCCCTGTGTGGAGTTTGCATGTTCTCCCCGGGCCTGCGTGGGTTTTCTCCGGGTGCTCCGGTTTCCTCCCACATTCCAAAAACATGCGTGGCAGGCTGATTGAACACTCTAAATTGTCCCTAGGTGTGAATGTGAGTGCGAATGGTTGTTCGTCTCTGTGTGCCCTGCGATTGGCTGGCAACCGATTCAGGGTGTCCCCCGCCTACTGCCCAAAGACAGCCGGGACAGGCTCCAGCACCCCCCGCGACCCTAGTGAGGATCAAGCGGCTCGGAAGATGAATGAATGAATGAATAATAACAACATCAACCAGATTTCTTCGTTAAATCCAATCACGCCGGTTTAAGCGACGTCAGCCAAGTCTGACCGAAAAGGCGGCCCCCGTTTCTCAGCCTCCTCGCAACGTTTCAACAAAAGCGTCACGGCGCCGAGCTCAAACGACAGGATGCGATGACACGGTGTCGAGATGAAAAGGCGCGCGCGTCAAAGGTGCGACACGCGTGTGTCGCGAGGCAAGGCTATACGGATGGAGGGAGGGAGGGCGGGAGGAACGGGGTAGAGTGGGGGGGACGGGAGAAAATCCCCTTACCCCCCCCCCCCCCCTCCTTCAAACGTGCACGCGTGGAACCGGCCGGGGCAGCGGCTCCGCTGGAGTGGAGAACCATAAATCTTCATATAGCGGCTGTTTTGATTAATGCAGCCGAGTCGAGCTAGGGGGCTGGACCTATCCCATTACGGCCTAATGGAAGATGGAGCGGCGCTGTCTCCACCACTAGGCCCCTGTCATTTGTTCCACTTTGCAGTCCATTTGGCCGAGAGACTACAAGCCACTCCATCAAAAATATTTTCAGAGTTAATTTCCGCCCGCTTAATTCGCCTTGATTCGGATTGCGTATCGAATGGCAGGATCGATTTTCGCCTGGCGTCTAAATTAAATAAAAGCGAGGGGCTATACTTTAAGGCTGCCTTTTCTTTCTTTTCTCTTTTTCCATTCCATTCATCCAGCCATTTCCCAGCCATCCTTTCAACCCGGGTCGGCTCCGTTCTTTTTCCGCGATGCATCTCATTTCCTCCCGTCTCCCGCGTTTTGATAGAGCCGCCTTTGCAGCGGCGGCGGCACAAATGCGATATCGGATTGCGCTTAGAGGAGCTAAGGGGCGCTGAAAAGGGGTGTGGGGGGGGGCCATGTTGGAAGGGATGGATGGGTTTGACGTGAATTACGCAAGAAAAAAAAAAAGAGTTGGAGGCAAAAGGCACTTTTCTCAAGTAGGTTTAGCCAAAAGTGAGATCGATGATGGCGGGCACCCCACACGGTGGCCACGCCGCGACGGCAGCTCCCGAAAAAGAAGATGGGAAGGAGGAAGAATCGCAAAGGTCCGCTCGGCGGGTGGGAAAAGAGGGGTACTAAAAAGAAATGGAAAAGAAAGAAGAGGGGGGAGGGGCGAGCAATGACAAATTGCTTGAGTGTGTCAGGAATTCCCGTTTAGATTTAAAGCTGCGTGTAGCCTATCGTCATATCTTTCCAGAGTCATTTATTTTCTCATTTCTCTCTCCCCCCCCCCCCCCTCATCGTACCCTCTCTTGCCCGCTCGCTGCAAATTTATCTGGTGCTCACGTGAAACGGCGGAGGAAGGGAAGAGGGAGGAGGGGAAAAAGTCAATAAAAGTCTGTGGCGACAACTGTTTTCCCCCCGTCGCTCTCGTGTCTCCTTGGTGCATTATCTGCCCGACTTTACTTTCTATTTGTTTATGTGCTGGAGCTACTTAGCTTCTCCCCGCTTCCTCCGCGCCGGGCCCGGTTTCCCGTTTCGGATCCGCTTTCATAATCGGGAGGACCTCCGAGCTCATAGCGACTCCTCCCTCGGAGAGCCGTATTGATTTGATTCTCCCGCCGTGAGTGAGCACGCTTTGAAATGACAAAATCAGGAAGCCGTAGGTCACCACTTCATGCTTCCAGCACCAACGTCGAAGCCCCCGAGGCCGGCCACTTGGGTGACGAAGGCCCCGCGCCTCGACATCAAGTCCTAAAATTCCATCGAGCAAACTTGCGTTCCCTCAAATACTGGGAAGAAGCGTAAGGGTTTATAAGACCCGGTTTATAAGACGCCGCAATGGCAAACCGATCCCAGTAGATGGCGACATTGCTTTGGCTTGCATTATCCATCCATTTTCCAATCCGCTTTATCCTCAGAAGGGTCGCGCGGGGGGGTGCTGGAGGCTCTCCCAGGCGTCTTCGGGCAGTGGGGACACCCTGAACCTGTTTCCTAGTCATTCGCAGAGCACACAGAGACGAACAACCATCTGCGCTCACACTCACGCCTAGGGACAATTTAGAGTGGTCAATCAGCTTGCCATGCATGTTTTGGGAATGTGGGAGGAAACCGGAGTACCCGGAGAAAACCCACGCAGGCCCGCGGAGAACATGCAAATTCCACGCAAGGAAAGCCGGAATCGAACCCGGTACCTATGTACTGTGAGATCGACGCGTTAAACACTGGAACAACGAGTGAGAGAAATGCCAACACGTCGATAGGCAGACAAATTGTAGGCATGTAATACTCGAATACAAATGTGCAGGACCAGTCAAAAGTTTGGAAACACTTTCGGACTCAGTTGTTGTTGTTGTTGGTTTTTTTTAAATACATTTCCCAAATTGTCGAATAGTTTTTAAATGGAGAAGCGTTTCGACACGTGAGCATTTTTGTGCTGCTTCAGATCACTTCACTCGTGTCTCGGCCTATTTGTGTTTTTGTAAGTGGTCTATTGGCAGCAGAGTAGCATATTCTGTCGGCCTTGAAAGAGGAGTCAAAGTGCTGTAAAAAAATATTTTTTAAAAACTAAAAAATTTTTTACATGGCTGCCAGTAGGAAGAAATTCAAACTGGCTGAAAGGGAATTTAAATCACGACTCATACTTTTAGAGTACTCCTGCGGAACTGTACTGCATGTCCACCTCTAAGCAGTCGTGCTAATCCCCGACTGACAAATGCCCATAGACGTAAGCTAAGCGCGAATATTGTCCACGTAATAACCGAGCTGAAAGGGTTGATAAATGTGCAGGTACTTTGGACTGCGGCTTCCCTCTGGGGTGGGCTCCCACTTCCACAGCACGCAGGAGTGATGGCCGAGCCACCCGGCAATATATGACTTGTTCACTCAGCCCGTGCAATAGCAGCTTCTCCATTTCAGGAGCCACATCTGTTATTGTCTGATTCTTAAGGAAAAAAAAAAAGAAGAAAAAAAAAAGGTGTCTGAGCAGAGGATAATGAAATCAAAAGCCCAACACACAATCAACAAGCCCCTGGTAAGAAATGCATGGTGTCAATATTAATCTCCTTGACAGAAAGTCGAAATATGGCATCTGTCACACATCATCTGCCCTCTCTGCTGTCTCTTGGCCGAGTGGGGAAAAAATGTCGAGGAGGTTTTCTGGGTTGGAGTGAAGATGGGGGGGAAATTGAGGACATGGACCACAAAGGACATTCATTTCTTTATTTATATGTATCTACATTTTCTGAGGCCACGTATTAGCTAGCTTGACCAGAACTCAATCGAGCACAATAAATGTACTTTCTACTGTCAATGTTTTTTTTTATTTCCAGAAGATGCCCAACCAAAGCTTGAGAAAAGCCAGCACGCATCGCCACATATCAGTTACTTTGTTGTCATTACTTGGCCCAAGCCTGCTAACTCACGAGCTAACTGCTAACTCACGAGCTAGCTGGTGGCTAGCGGCCACCGGAAGCTAGAAGTAGATATCTTTTCACGCCTCAAGAACGTGTCGAGATGTTGAAGTCTCATTTTTTTCTTTTTACACTTGGTGATTTCTTTTCATTTCTTCATTTATATGTAGCTACATTTTCTGTGGCCACGTATTAGCTAACTTGACCAGAACTCAATTGAGCACAATAAATGTACTTTCTACTGTCAATGTTTTTTTTTATTTCCAGAAGAAGATGCCCAACCAAAGCTTGAGAAAAGCCAGCACGCATCACCACATATCAGTTACTTTGTTGTCATTACTCGGCCCAAGCCTGCTAACTCACGAGCTAGCTGCTAACTCCCGAGCTAGCTGCTAGCTCCCGAGCTAGCTGCTAGCTCCCGAGCTAGCTGGTGGCTAGCGGCCACCGGAAGCTAGAAGTAGATATCTTTTCACGCCTCAAGAATGTCTCGAGATGTTGAAGTCTCTTTTTTTTCTTTTTATACTTGGTGATTTCTTTTCATTTCTTGATTTATATGTAGCTACATTTTCTGTGGCCACGTATTAGCTAACTTGACCAGAACTCAATTGAGCACAATAAATGTACTTTCTACTGTCAATGTTTTTTTTTTTCCAGAAGAAGATGCCCAACCAAAGCTTGAGAAAAGCCAGCACGCATCACCACATATCAGTTACTTTGTTGTCATTACTCGGCCCAAGCCTGCTAACTCACGAGCTAACTGCTAACTCACGAGCTAGGTGCTAGCTCACGAGCTAGCTGCTGGCTCATGAGCTAGCTGCCACCGGAAGCTAGAGGTAGATATCTTTTCACGCCTCAAGAACGTATAGAGATGTTGAAGCCTCATTTTTTTTTTTTTTTTATACTTGGAGATTATTCATTTTTCTTATCATTACGATTCGGATGCGTCGTTACAACTGTGGTGTGTCACGTTTAGAAGACAATTTTTACTTCACAGTGACCACTACACACGACAACGTATATGTCTATATGACTATTTATTTCATTTTTGGTCGTATATGATAACTGCAAAGGCCTCTGAGGTGCTCCACTCGACAGGTTTTCACTGTCCCGCATTAGCTTATGGAAAGTTACAGTCCACGAGTGCGGCACAGAGCCGCAAGTCAACCTCGTCCACTTAAAGAGCGGACATCTCAAAGTGGACATTCAAAGTCCAAAGAGCGACCTTGGTCATAGGCAAAAAATATAAAATTTAAAAAAAAGTATGTTTTAAAGTGGTCCAAAATGGTCTCACCGTGCACATCCCCATTCCATCATCCTCGATTCTCTCCTCCTCTCGCCCTGTGATCTGGCGTCCTCCTTTCGCCCCCTCAACACTTTGCTCCTTCATCCTTTTCCCCTCCATCTGCTTCCTCATCCTCCCACTTCTTTTCCTCATCCTCCCGCCCTCGCTCTGTCTTTTGGACATTTCTCTCAGTCCTTTCTGCCCCCCCCCCCCCCCCCCCACGCCGACAACCCCTCCCCTCCACTCTTTCGCTCTTCTTACCCCCGTGATGAATGAGTCTGTCTGCTGGCTGAAGTTCATATTTACTGAGCAGGGGAGCGCACACTGTCAATCTCTCTTGCCCTCCACATCTCTATCCCGCTGCTAAGGAGACGGAGGGAGCAAGAGGTTACAGTGGGACGAAAGGAGGAGGGAGCCCCCCCCCCACCCCCAGTCAAGAGATCGCCAGACACTCCCAAAGTGGAGCAGACGGTGACCAAGAGGCTGTGTTTCAAAAGAAGATAAAACCTAGAATCAACAATCGGGCCCAATTCAAACACCGTCCCTCATTTTACCGTCAAAGTCAGCAAAAGCCTGATTGTAGAACGTCTCTGAATTTTACTTCAAAAAGCGATTATTATTATTTTTTATTATTTTTATTTTTATTATTTTCGGATCTGCTCAGAAAACTGTGGAGGAAGACAATCGGAAATGTTAAAACTCAACATTCTTCGCGTATGTTTACTATTTCCTAACGTTGTGAAAGTACCCTGAATGCACCATGCTTCGGGCCGGCTGTTCCTGTGCCTGCTTTAAACTGTTCAATGGCACCCTTGGTAGAGGTGACTGTAAAACGAAACACTCGGCAAAATAATTGCATACATTGTATATTTGAATTTTAAAATGCTTGACTTTCAAAACGTCACGAGCGCGAATGTTAAAGTCAAAGGAGCCCATTTAAATGCTAGCGGAAAGTAGGATCGTTGAGGAGAGTGATATTTGATCAAATACACGTTCACATATACAAACGCAAAGGCGCCACACTACCTAGAAGAGGCCAAAATGCCAGTTTTTGTCTTTTTTTCAAATGCTATTATTGTAATATATTCACATTTACCTTCTTAGAAGTTTATATTCAAATTGCATTGAAAATTGAGAATCCGGGCAATTTGCCTTTCTTCAAAATTCAAGATCCAAATTCCAAATGACAATCCCAGAGAGTCGGATAAACAAATTTCCAATTAAGTACCAATTGAACAAATCTCCAGGATGGTCCAAAATGGACAAAACGGATTCAAAGATGACTTTGAAACTACAACGGCACACTTCTTATGTCTTATTGCGACTCTACTCTACCAAATTCCATGTTCCTGGCTGAAACCGGCTTGATATTTGGTGAAAGCCACAGCAACGCGACTCATTTGGTGTTGTAAAAACAACCGCGAGAACAAAACAATTTCAAGAGGGGGCCAAACAAGAAACAAGCTTTCTGCATTGCCTCCAACTAAACTCACAATCTTCTTTCTCCTTCCTTTGTGTGCCAGCAGATGCTTTCAGGCACATTTGGACTTGCGAGTCAGAGTAGCATAAAAAAAAAAAAAACATCAACAACAACCAAAAAGATCCACAAAAAAAAAAAAAATACGCCGGTTTCATCTACGCCCACGAACAAATAGCAAGTGTATCGTGGCGAGTCAAACAGTGTGTTGTGACCCGTGCGTTTGACCCCCCCCCCGCCGCCGCCGTGAATGAGAGCACCGCAAGCGGGCCCTGCCGGAGACCCAAAGAGACGGCGAGGGAAGAAACCACACACACCAAAAGTCCCACAGAGCCACCGCCTCTTCCCACACGCTGACCCCAGAGGCCAGCGAACAGCGAAAACCACAGCAGTGTGACGACACGCCTGACACGCGCCGCCGACACACACATTGTCTTGTGTCCCCCCCCCCTCCCCTCTGCAAATTGACCACCAAAAAAAGTAGAGACAGTAAATACGAGGAAAATTGGATGCCGCAAATGACATCACAAAAAGAAAATCCCCCTCAGCTGCACTTTTTTTTATAAGATTCCATAATTCAATTCCCAGACCCCCCCCGAAAACAGCGACTAGTGACTGTCCGTCAAGAAAATGACAACGTAGAGTGTTTTGGTCCTTTTGTCTTTTCGGGTATAAAAGGTTAAATAAATGTAAGGTTTTATGATTGTGTTTGCTGATCATTTTGCGGGAGCTTTGCAGGGTGTACATTTGCGCCCGTGGGACCAAACGCGGGTGCGAGCGTACGTGTCGTGTAGCTTGCATCTAATAGCGGCGAGAGCGTGTGATGGAATCAGACGAAAATGGAGCAGTAAAAGGAAAGGGAGAGCGGGATCCCGAGCCGCGGGAAGGAAAGCATCAGGCCATAATCATCTGAATATTAAGGAAAATTGGATGTGAGAAAGGCGAAAATTGGACACGGGGAAGATTGGGGAAGGGAGGAAAGCAAAGCCCGAATGCATCAACGGGTGAAAACAATGGCGACAAATACCAGAGCCGCCGGATACATTTTTTTGGGGGGGGGGGGGGGCGGGGGTAAAAAAGCTCTAGTAAAAGCAATCTTTGGCAGACCAATAAGAGGGTCACGGTCAGGTATGCGTGGCACGCCGGCAATAAGAGGCAAACATTTTCGCAGGTATCCAATGAAAACCAGGATTTTGACCGAGTTTTGCTCTTACAACAAGGTATCACGGCGCAAGAATATCAACAACTAAATCCAGGTGTCAACATTAAATCGACAGCTATTTTCAAGATTGAAGAAATCATTTCAACGAGGGGCGCCCGAGCCAGCCTGTTTTTTTTTATGTCTCCCTCCTCCTGATTTCAAGTTCGCATGAAATACTTTTGAAATAGTTTTCTCTTACGCCGAAAACGTGAACAGCCATCCTTGTAGCGTGAAGACGCTGTTTTTTTTTTCCTTCCCTGCAACGCTGACCAAGTCCGACATGCTTCCGACTTCACAAACTTTTCCCAAGCTGCTCGCCCTCCGCTCACCCCGCCCTCCCTCCTAGCATCTTCTTGCGCAGTGATTTGTTTCCCCCTACTGGTTACAGAGCGTAACTGCAGATCGCTTCTTCAGTGCAGGCGTCAAACAGAAGACAAACTACAGAGGCAGCTTTATTCACCGGGGTGCATTCGCAAAGACAAACACCTCTTCATCCCAGGAACATATTTGTCCTGTCGCACCGGCGGAGGAAAAAAAATGAAGGGGCAGAAAAATGTTTTTTTTTTTTTTTTTAAAGACGACGGTGGCGCTCGGCGTGATCCATCTCAATTTTCCAAATCTATTAGCTTTCTTTGTGTGGCCTGTCTCTCCTCCAACCCGATCTTTAAAAGCGGCGCTTGTTCAACAATTATGATAACTGCAAGCGGGCGATTTAGAGGGTCCAACCCATTCATCTCGGAGCCCTTCCCACTCACGGCCATGACGCGGCTAAATGAAAAATGGACACACTTTAGAAAGTATTGATTCCAGCTTTAAACAAAGGTACAGTCAATATTATTTACCCCTAAATATATCTTTGTTATCTGCGCGGGGAGTCGGTGCTCGCTCGCCGCTCTGTCCTCGTAATTGCGGACATAAAAATAATGGAGGCAATTGCCACGGAATCGACGGAGACAGGTTGGACGCCGCTGCGTTTTGCTGTGATGTAAATGAATGAGAGGGCACGCGGTAACTGCCGTCAAATTGGCAGATAACGAGAGAACGCCGGGAAAATAAAGCAGGTCTTTCCAAGGTAATTCAATGCGCTCAAGTGCCAATCAATTTGGGGGGGGGGGGGGCGTTCCCATATCGGCGCCGTCCCAATAAAAAGCAGACAAATGATCCATTTCCGTGTGATCTCAAACCCAAAGAAAACTTCTTTTTTTAAATGGTGAAGACAAACATTTGGGAAAATATCAGGAATGATCCAATAATTACTGGACCTGTATTGATTTCTCCGATTTTTTTTTAATGAGACATTTTAGTTTAGAACAAAGTTTCTGTTTATATTTTGGAATTTATCATTAACATTTCCGTATGTGTTGATTGAACATGATTTTCTTATTTTTATGTATTTAGTGTTTTTGTACGCTTTTTTTTGTTTATGTGGATTTTATATACTTTAAGATGATGTCGCTTGTGCTGGCATTTGGCACCAAAATCACGTCAGTAGGAGGGATTTCATTAAATTGAAGGGGAAGTTGGGTTTTAATCTGCCCTCTAGACATTATGAATGCAAAAGATAATTCTGGACTCGACTAACGCACTATTGACAGTCACCGAGGATTTTGTGAGAGTCCATTTTTTTCTCTGAACACAGCTTGGATTGAGTTGCTTTTGCCTTTTATTTTATTATCAGTAGTAACGTCCAAAAGGAGGTAGACACAGCTCTCTGGTGGCCCAAATTGCGCACTACAACATGTTTCAAATGCATATTTTCGTGCTATCTTTCCAGCAAAAGGGTCATTTGTTTTAAAAGAAAGTCAACATAATAAAAAACCACATTCGCACAGTCCACCCAGATCTAATACAAAATGCACAAGTACATATTCGAAGTCTAATTACATAGTTTTCCATTCCAAGTAAACTGACTGTGTTGATATGCCCCAAAATGAAGTGATTTGGAGAAATGTTTGAAACACTTTAAATTTAACACATTGCATTATTTATATAACTAAAAGGAAATGATGACGGACGTTTTGCTGGAGGTCCGAAGAAGTTGTGATGCACCAGAACAAAAAAAAAAAAACAATTGATCAGAATCAGCCATCTTTGTGGTTTACTTTCGCCTGGAACACGTTCGGAATTGGGACGACCCGAATGGATTCATTCAGAATTCCTACCGTCCTTGAATGCAACATTAGCCGTCAGTACGCTACATCTCCGCAACTCCGGAGTTCTCAGTCTTTGTCTTCAGCAACTAATATTAAACATGCATAACGCATTTAAGGAACAAATCTCTGAATTCACTTAACATGGTCTAGAAATTATATATTTTTTTGTCTTCTGCTAATACTCGAACAAAACCAAATCCTGTGTTCACCTTAAATTCAATTGAGGTTCCTTCCCTCGAAATAAGGTGGCTAGGAACGGAGTGAAAAGTTCATTTTTATACTTACGTGTAGAAAATACGAGAGGCTTTAATGGAGTTCCAATTCAAAGCAGCCAAAGTTTGCAGGAACGTGTCACCTCCCCGGTGGTGGTCTTGGGGCGTTAAAAAAGTTACGGATTTGACTAAATATGACTTATCTGTAGCATACAAGCCACCAAAATTGAATTCGGGTTTGTTTGTTTCTGAGCCACGGGCTGCGCTTTTTCCACTCAAGGGTGAGGTGGGCGGTGTACTCGCTCAAACGTGACACACGAAAATGGATTGCGCATTTTTTTCTCCACAAATCCGAGCATAACTGGTGAGCTTCACCTGCGTACGCAAATTTGAATTCGGGTGTGCTTGTTTCTGTGCACAACATGGTACTTTATTCGTGGGCGGAGCTTCTTGCAACAGTGCTAAACTCACCCGCCCTGCTGGGAGACACTTAATTATGAAGCGAGCGCCGTTATGACCATGAGGGTAAAACCTGAAGATCTTGGTTGATTTCCGGTAAACAGGCGCACGCGCGCACACACACACACGAACGCGCACGCACGCGCGCGCACACACACACGCAGTGTTCATATAATTTATTACATTTTTTCCAATTAGTACAACACGAATTAGTGAAGACGGATCGGTCATGTATACGAACAGCAATTTGTAACATTAGTGTTTTAAAAAATAAAAATAATAAAAAAGGCAAAATGAGAGGATCTATCAAACTCCATAAAAACAAAACTTAAGAGCATGAGATTGTGCGCCATTTTCCAAGCCGTGTTTACAAATACAGTGGAACCTCTAAGGACTACTTTGACAATTGGCCTTTCTTCTTTCTACATACATTCTTGCTGCTGGAGGCTGTAAATTTCCCCAGGGTGGGACGAATAAAGGATATCTTATCTTATCTTAATCTTAAATATCCCACCGAAAATTTGCACAGGGTCAACTCGGTTCCCATTCAGTGACGGTGTGGATGTGGGCGTGAATGTTTGTATGTCTCTTTATGTGCCCGGCGACTGTTTGGAAACAAGTTTAGAGTATAGTCTGCCTTCCGCCCGTAGTCAGCTGGAATAGGGTCCAGCAACTCCCTGTGATCCTGTTCAGGATAAGCGGTCACTTTACAAAAGAGCGTGAATAATAGTCTTGTCGACTCTCTGTTCTGGATGTTTCCTGACTGTGATGTGACATTGTGTCAAATTTACACCCCAAAACCTATAAATTCATGAATGTCGAACCAAGAAATTGTTGTCAATGAACACGAAGATAACACTGTATATGCAATTTTTCAGAAAAGGAAAAAAATCGAGTGTATACATCAGCAGAGGGATGCCATAACACTTCAAGCAACAGACTGAACACAAACGGTGTCCACGTCCTAACAGTACTCAGCCATGTTATTTATCCTCTGCAAAGAATTACTAATATGAGTGTTGACTCGTCTTATAGTGCCCACAAGGTGGAAAACCAGAAAGAGCAACAAAACAGCCATTTTTTCCCTTATTTATGTCACACCTCCCCTTTTTTTCTAAATTCAGCATTTCATTGAAATATAAACGTGTCAATTTAGGAAGGGGGCGGCCCGGTAGTCCAGTGGTTAGCACGTCGGCTTCACAGTGCAGAGGTACCGGGTTCGATTCCAGCTCCGGCCTCCTTGTGTGGAGTTTGCATGTTCTCCCCGGGCCTGTGTGGGTTTTCTCCGGGTGCTCCGGTTTCCTCCCACATTCCAAAAACATGCGTGGCAGGCTGATTGAACGCTCTAAATTGTCCCTAGGTGTGAGTGTGAGTGCGGATGGTTGTTCGTTTCTGTGTGCCCTGCGATTGGCTGGCAACCGATTCAGGGTGTCCCCCGCCTGCTGCCCGGAGACGGCTGGGATGGGCTCCCGCACCCCCCGCGACCCTAGTGAGGATCAAGCGGTACGGAAGATGAATGAATGAATGAATGAATGAATGAATTTAGGAAGGCTAAATTGTCGAAGACGTAAAAGAGGGTTGTACTCAAAGGGCCGCTTGTAGTTTTGACGAATGTCATCGTCATGTGCTTTTCTTTATATAGAGGCGCCGGGGGTGGGGGAGGTGTGGAGGAATTGACTAAAATTTTTTTGTTTTTGTTTTTTTCTAAATACAGATCACCGTGCCCTAACTGATATATTTTTTTCCCGCTATTTGTGGTATGACAGGGTCCCCCCCTCTTACCGAGCCCCACTTAAGAGATTCCACTGTATTTTGGGTGCCCACAGCAAAATGGCGCCGAGTGCACAGTTGCAAAGTTAGCAACACTTGGCCACGTGTCCGGAGAGGTGATGCGAGCGCGCGAACCTGCGCAGACAGTTGGGGCACGAGAAGGGCTTCTCGCCGGTATGCGTGAGCATGTGCGTCTTCAAATGGCCCGACAGACGGAAGCTCTTGCCGCACTCCTGGCAATTGTACGGCCGCAGGTTGGTGTGACTGCGGCGGTGCTTGCCAAGGTCGCCGGACGACGTGTAACGTCGCTGGCACTCGGGGCACTCGAAGGGCTTCTCCCCGGAGTGAGTGCGCTTGTGCTTGACGAGATCGCCCGACTGCGTGAAGCTCTTGTCGCACTGGTCGCACTTGTAGGGCCGCTCGCCGGTGTGCGTGCGCTGGTGGTTGCGCAAGTGCGCCAGGCGGATGAACCTGTTGCCGCACACGGTGCAGTGGTAGGGCCTCTCGCCGGTGTGCGTGCGCAGGTGGATCTTGAGCGCGCCCATGTCGCTGATCTTCAGGCCGCAGTCGCTGCACTGGTGCGTCTTTTCCCCGTTGTGCAGCTTGCTGTGCACGCGCAGGTTCTTGCGGGTGTTGAAGCTCTTGGTGCACACCGGGCAGTGGAAGGGCTTCTCACTCGAGTGCGTCCGCAGGTGCAGATTCAAGCTGGCCTTGAGTCCGAACTCCTTCCCGCATTGGCCGCAGGAGAACTCCTTCTTGGCCGAGTGCGTGGTGAGGTGGCACTTGAGCTGGTGGCCCCTCTGGAAGGCCTTGCCGCACACTTGGCATTTGTGCGGCTTCTCGCCCGTGTGGATCAGGGCGTGCTGGCGCCAGCTGCTGCGCTCCACGAAGCGCCGGCCGCAGTCCTTGCACACGAACGGCCGGTCGCCCGTGTGGGTGCGCATGTGGTCCTCCAGGCTCTGCGGCGTACGCAGCTTCTTGCCGCACTCGCGACACTGCACGCCCACGTCCAGACAAATGGGCTTCTCCTCAGATTCGGCGTGCGGCGCGTGGCACAGGTGAGGTCCCTGACCCCAGGTGGCCTTGAAGCTCTTACCGCAGTCTGTGCAGCACAGGTGCCCCCCCCTGATGACAACCGACATGCTGTGCCAGCGCTGGCAGTGGTTTTTCAGGTTCTTCAGGTACTGGAAGCTGCGTGCGCACGTCGGGCACGGGTGGAGCCGGCGGGGCGGGGCGGAAGGGTGGGCCTCCTTGATGTGGACCCGCAGGTAGACTTTGGAGCTGAAGGTGCTGCCGCAGGTAGCGCAGACGTGCTCCGGGATGAGGTTTTGGTCGCGGTCCGAGAGGCATTTCTTCAGCTCGGCGAGGTACTCCTTCTGGTGGACCCACTTCACGTGCTTCTCCAGGAAGTCCAGGTTTGTGAAGGATACGTCGCAATGAGGACAGGGGAAGAACTTTGATGACGACTCTGACAGAAAAGGATTAAAGGAAAGTGGACAAAACGCTTTAGTACTGTTTTTTTGTACAGATTTCCTTGACTTTCTCACCTGTGCCATCTTCTTCTCCATCCTCCATCTGCTCATCATCTTGTAACTCCTCACCCTCTCGATCTTCTTCTTCTTCTTCCTCCTCCTCCTCCTCCTCCTCCTCCTCCTCTTTGATGACGTCTTCCTCCTTGACAGCTTCCTCTAGCTCGAATTCGTCCTGGAAGTCCAGGTCGGGCTCAGCCTTGAAAGAACGGTGAGCATCAAGCGCGAGTCCGCAGTGGACCTCGCTGATCTGCAGGCAGTGCTGCTCCTCCTTGATTCGGATGTCGAGGTCGTGTCCGTCGGCGTAATCGCCCCCCGGGTCGTCCTCCGTCCCATCACGTGACCACGGGTCGTCCTCACTTTTGAACGTGACATGGACGCCGTCCGCCGTCGCTTTGTTCTCCGACTCCAAGCACTCCACCTTCATCTTGTTTTAACGTCCTGCGCGGAAGGTACTTGAGCGAAGACGACGACGATGTTGAAGCTTCGCGGGCCACAGTAGCGAACGACGCTGCGGTTGTGTCGCCCACGGCTAGCGTAATGGCGTTAGCATCGCGGCTAACCGCAATAACCTGGCCGCGGTCGCAAGACTGAACCTCCGCTGCGACGTCACATATCCCGGCCTCGTCCGCGATGCACGCGTTAGTATCATGTAGCTGTAGTTCTCGGTGGTCTTCTAATAATGTTAAGAGGTAGAAATACCCCCGCCCACCTCTTGTTTACTGAACCGCTTCATTCGTGACTTTGATGATCACATAAAATGATGAGGGAAGAACGTCCGGGTTACATGGCCAATCGGGGGGCAGCACGGACGTCCATATTTAAAGGACTCGAAGGAAGACACGCCCCTTTTATTTGTTTCGTGGCGTTTTCCCCCCCAACTCATTTTGAATTCCATCCTAATATGTTTGGAATTAAAAATATATAAATAGAAAGAGTCTTAATCATGTCGCTATAAACTGTAATAATACAACTTCAACTATTTAAAGGAAAGTGATAACGACTGATTATGATTAAAAGGAATAATTTAATATGCACTGTACTATACACAAGAAACAGTACGTAAATATACATTAATTACATGTATCTAATTTAACATGTATTACAAACTAAAATACTAAATGCGTGAAATGTGTGTTGGAATCTATAATTTTAACATTTCAATTTCTAAAAATAAATATACCTTAATAAAAGCAGGTTATGTTCAACTGTAGACAATAAAAAGTGCGCCGTTTTTTTTTTACACTTTTTAAAATGTGGTATATCGTTATTGGCAATATGTCCCCAACTACAGGCCCATGGCCCTTGTTGTGTTGCAGAGGATCAACATTCTGATCAGGATGTTTGAAATGCAGAATACACATTTATTTTGGCTTGGATTGTGTATCACGTGTGCAAAAACATTACAATTATTTCACAGATTTTTATTTCACATCACAGAGGACAGATAATCATAATGCAATGTTTTGTACAACACTGTTCCCTTCTTTCAAAAACAAACACAATCCTTATGTACAAATATAAAGCATGTTCACAAAATAATAATAAACCATTGGGAGGAAAAAATGAATTAATGTTTATCCGTGAGGGCGGGGTTATAAATAGAGACAGTATTCAACGGAACTTGAATGTAGCCGGAGTTTACATGTAGCACCATTCCAAATTGTGTCATCAATGGATGAGGCTGGGTGAATCAGTTTAACGGGAATCGTTGCCTCTGTGCAGTGTAAAATTAAAGAAATGAAATTTTTAAAAACCACGCCAACTGGAGTGGGGAGTTATTCATACTCACCTCTAATGATAATCCCGTCACTTAATATCTCTACAAGAGAAGCCTTGAGGAGAATTTTCATTGTACGAGCAAAACTCCATTCCGTTTGTTGTACAGTAATCTTTTTCGACGGCAGCTACGATTGCTAATACAATCATTTGTGCGAGGCGGGTCGCCCCAAATAAAAGCAGTCCAGCAAAACCAGCCAAACAGATATTTCACAAGATACTACAAGCACGCAAAGGCTCAAATGTCTTTCATTTTCAAGAACAATATGCGCATCTAGCATTATCACCAGCGTCAAAAAACTGTTTTTTTTTCTTTTTACAAAACAAACAATTCCTTGTATTAGTGTCGTTAAAGAACTCCACACACTTCCATTGACGTATATGTTTCGAGCACGGGTGTGGAACCAATGTCAGGATCCCTGCTTCTGATTGGGGCCTAGCAAAGACCTGTGCACAAAATTTGGTGTGATGTCCAGGACAATTTTTTTTTATCCTTAACTTCTCAAGTAGCGCTCTTAAGTGAGTTTGGGAGAAGTCTACGGGACCACTAAAATAAACATTTTCACCTTGATACATGCCAATTGTTTGTGTTTGCACGTTGAGCCCCAGAAAGGGGATTCAATTGTCGCAAGGATGATAATAAATACCTATTACATTTACATTTTTTTAAAAAACTCAAATGCTGATAATACTGAATAGCATAATTGACAACCCTGCGCCTCCCAAATAAACTTTGTATGCCCCTTCAGAGGACTTCTGTAAACTGAAATAGGTTCCTCACGCGTGTGAGTTAGCCACAGACAAGGCAAGCAGTCAAGGCAAATGTGCTCGAAAAACAATATAACAGAGCAGGTGGGCCAAAATCAACAACAAAAAACAAATATGAAAGCATATTGACCCATTTAAAAAAAAAGTGTTTTCCATTTGTAAAAAAAAATCAAACCCCTCAACTGTAACTTTGATTGTCACTTTTCGGAGGTACCAATTCCATGTCCAAATTCTGACTTGGCACCTCTCGTGAACAACAGCGACGCGGTGTCTTATTAGTGCATTCTAAAAAAGCACGGGCGGCTTGGTCACCCTCCGTCATCGAGGACACTTCATAACAAAGCCATATACAGTGTATGTACATGTGTTCTATTTGCTCACCACAGGTGACGATAATGCTTTCGATTGGACTTTCGTGGATGACCCCCCCCCCCCCCCCCCGTCCCCAGTGGCCCCGAAACGTCACGTAAAAACGTCATATTTTACAACAACATGACAGAGGGGGGGGGGGGGGTGTGTGTTATGTGACTAATCTGGAGAGGGCACACAAAACGCTTATCTGTGGCTCGATATTGCACAATTTTGATATTTAAGATTACAATATTCCCGTTTGTACGGATACTTGTCATGTTCATCCACCCGACAGGCGCCTTCAACGTGTTAGCTCGTGTAGCTATGTTTGAAAATATGATGAACGTTGAATAAATATGAACCCGTGTCTATTGGCGGTTTGTTCTTCCCATATTCACCTATTCATGGTTATTGTGCTTGAGCTACAACACGAAGATGCCACAAGATGGCGCCACACAGCCTTGGCTCTGAGGAAGCGAGTAAGTCGTATCGAGGAGGTACGTTAACATCTTTGAGTGATGGGGTGCGGCTAAGGTTAGACTGGGATGTTCGTCGATGCAAGATTATTTGCTGCATGGACATGTCTATCTCCACCTCCTATTTTTTGCTTGTTTTAAATCAATTGATATGTAAACTATTCATTTTTAAGGGTAATGTTGTCAGTTAACTTTGAAATTATATGTTTTGTGTTCATAGCTTGTGCTATTTCTATGCTATTAATTTAGCATGTAGCATACATTTTTGGACAACGGAGAACTGTCAGACTTCGTCGAGAATGGGAATGTGGGATGAAGTCAGCGTACGCACGGAAAAGCTACGTAAGCACGTCCACACAGCAGATATTCCAACATCGATTCAGACCGAGATATGCCGACAGGGAGGCAGATCTGCTGACCACTTCTGCGACGGCAAAAAGTCAAATGCTTCTTTTCGCGTATGGACTCTTCAGCCAACATGCATGTTTTGGAATGTGGGAGGAAGCCGGAGGACAACGAGACAACCCAGGCAAGATTAGGGAGAAAGAAGCTCAAACGTAGAGTCCAACTCCAATCTCACGACTGCGGCAGGAGTGCGATTGGCTAACCGCTAACTTACCGCACGGTTAGCCACTATATGAGGCAACGACGGCAATTCTTTTCCCAACGCTCCGTATCGGCCCACGTCCCTACATGGCCATAGTGGTCAGGTGCTGATGCCCGATAAGTCCCTTGCGGGCGCCGCCCGCCCCCGGGTGGCCGCCTCCGTTGCCGTGGCCGCAGTACTCCTGCAGGTTCTGCCGCAACGTCACCAGCGCCGAGCCCAAGCAGGCCCTATTGGGAGCCAGGACCCCACCGGGGAGCTGGAAGAGGACGGTGGCCACCCCAGCCATGCCGTCGTCGGTGGGCTCCAGGGTGATGGGCCCCACCTTGAAGGAGGAGTAGGAGAAGCCCATGAGCTGCGAGAGAAAGGGGTCGGAGCGGCAGAAGTGCTGGTAGCCGCTGTAGGTGGACGGGTGGTGCTGCAGCGAGGCTTGGTTGCCGGCTGTGGTGCCGGCGTAGTGGTGGGTGTTCAGGTAGTGCAGAGGCAGATGCTGGCCGTTGTTGCCCCCGCCCGGGGCCAGATGGTGCTGCTGGTGGTGCCCGGCGGGTCCCGAGCCCAGCTCCTGTTTGTAGGACACGGCCCCGGTGCGGCCCCTCTGGCCCACCATAACCCCTCCGAGCTTGGCGGAGCGGGTGTGGGCGACCGACATGCCGCCCCCGCCGCTCGACGGCAGATAAATGAGCTGCGGCTCGTCCGGCTCCAGGTAGATGGTGAGCTTGGCGAAGGGGCGCGACGCCATCTTCGTCATCTCCTGGATGTGTCTTCGCTGTTCCCGCCGGAAGTCCAGGAACTGCTTGACCTTCCACAGGAGCACGCAGACAGACAGGAAGAGGAAAAAGCAGGAGAAAAAGACGGAAAAGAAGACAAACAGGTCGATGTGGGCTTGGTCCTGGCGCAGGAAGAGCAGGCCTTGGGACTCGCCCTGGTTGGCCGCCGTCCCCACCCCTCGGAGGGCGATGTAGAAGCGGCTGGACTTGAGCGAGTGCACTTCGTGCGGGAAGGTGATGACCACCCGGTCCCGAACGCTTCGGACGATCAGGACAGTCTGCGGTTTCCAAACGGTGATGTAAGAAATAAGGCCCTCGGCACGTTCCTCGCGAATCTCCCTCTCCGAGCTCGGCGGCTTCGCCTGCAGCTGCAGGGGATTGTTGCCGATGACGCCTCCCCCGACGCCCGACGAGGCATTGGGAAACAACTTGATCGGCGATGGCGGCGAGTCCTTGTCCACCCCCGCCGCCGTAGTCCCTCGCGACTCTTCCTCGATCTTGATGGTGTGGACGCCCGAGCGGCGGTCCACGTCCACGATGAAGGTGTCGTGGGAGTTGGACACGTACACCTCCACCTCTCCGAAGGTCACGTCGATGGTGACCCGGATGTCGACGTTGGTGAACTTGGGTTGGGCGGCGAAGTAGACCGTGCGGCCCCGCGGCAAGTTGCGGATGGCCGGGTCGTGGAAGCAGTTGGTCTGCGACGTGGGGTCGAAGCAGCACTCGGTGTCCACGTTGAATTGCCGGTAGCACTGGCGTCCGTTCACCGGTGTGCCGTTGAAGGAGTCTTTGCACTTGGCGCACTGGAGGCAGTTTTACAAAGTTCATCAGCAAACTCCACCATCTTAAGCACAGTACACAGATATTGAGAACTGGTCTCATTTTCAGCCCAAGTGCCCCACCACTCCCACCTCCGAGTAAAGTAAAGGTTCAATTCAGGATGTCGCGAAAAGCTCAGTCAGAGCGATTATCCTGTGGTGTGGTAAGAGTGATTTTTCTTTCACTGTATCAAAGCAAAACAATGCACCAGATGATCGTAACTAAGTATACACAAACCAAGCAGTTCCCATTCATTCATCCATTTTTTTCCATTCAGTTTAAAAAAAAAAAAAAAAAAACTCTCATCCATACCTGTTGTCTGTAGCAGTCTTTGCGGTCGCTCTGAGGGCTACTGAGACAGGAGGAGGTCTCGGTGTTGTTCTGGCACGGACAACCCGTGCCATCGTGCTCATTGCACGTGTCTGCGTGGCCATTGCACTGACACCTGGAATTAGGAGGACGCAACCGTGTTGCCAGTCACCTCGCTCAACGAGTGTCAATCGCAATCCCAATGGCGGCCACTCACTTCTCACACTTCCCCTGCAGCAGGAAGTAGCCGCTGAGGCAGCTCTCGCACTTGTCGCCAACGCTGTTGTTCTGGCAGCTCACGCACACCGCGTTCTCCTCGGTGGGACCCTCGGACACCCAGTTGTGGATCTGTTGAAGAGGGAAGTCTGCGTTGTCTATCACTCAGCTTTGAAAAAAGCATTTTTACAATTATTATGATACGAAGGTTGATGGTTGAGAATGCAGTCAAAATAAAATGTACTCAATAACAGACTTCTGTGAATGTTTGACCAGGCAGTTGTGAAGACAAAGTAGCGTACTTTTTTGGGGGGGGGGGGGGGGGGGAGTGGAGGATGAAGTCAAAATATCATAGCTATTGTCTCTACCAAACTTTGCATGTTACCATTCTCTTTGTCTAGATTATATCAAAAACTTAAGGGTCAGGGTGGGTTTTTCTGTGAATAATGGAGGACATTCATTCATTCATTCATTCATCTTTTGCAATCATTTTGTTACTGTTTACACTCACTTAAACAACAATTGAACAAACGATTATAATTGACTTGACTGATTTCAAAACTATTCATTCATCTTCCGAGCCGTTTGATCCTCACTTGGGTTGCGGGGGGTGCTGGAGCCTATCCCAGCTGTCTTCGGGCAGTAGGCGGGGGGACACCCTGAATCGGTTGCCAGCCAATCGCAGGGCACACAGAAATGAACAACCATTCACACTCACACTCACACTTAGGGACAATTTAGAGTGTTCAATCAGCCTGCCACGCATGTTTTTGGAATGTGGGTGGAAACCGGAGCACCCGGAGAAAACCCACGCAGACCCGGGGAGAACATGCAAACTCCACACAGGGAGGCCGGAGCTGGAATCGAACCCAGTACCTCTGCACTGTGAAGCCGACGTGCTAAACCACTGGACAAGTAAAAAAATTGCATCAATCACTAAATGGACTCAGCATCATAGCGCATTGGCGGGTTAACAAATGGCAAACTGTCATGTAAACTAAATACGTGTAAAGAGGCAAACCTGGTCAAGTGGTGTCGTTCAAAACCAAGTCAAGTATCATGAATACAAGTACAAGTCGAGTCTTTCATGAGTTTTAGCCAACTTCATTCCGACCCAAGTGCCCCCAACCTCTGGCGATGACGCTCGCTACTCACGCTGTTGGACTCCAGGGGAAAGCGGCGCGGGTTCTCTTGGGCCTTCTTGTGCTCATCGCGGGACAGACACAAAGCGCTGTTGCCCCGGCAGAACTCCCGGCACGGCCGACAGGTGCCGCCGCCTTTGGCCGAGCCCACGAACAGCGGCTTGCACTTCTCGCAATGCTTGCCCTGCAAATCAGAGGAAAGCGAAAGCGTAAAAACACCCGGCGAGTGCGCGCCGCGCAAATCCTGACCCACTTACGATGGTGTTGTTGTGGCATTCGAGGCAAACGTCGGGCTTGGCGACGCTGGCGCAATTGCTGTGTTTGTTGCAGCTGCACTGGGAGGAGCAGTTGTCCCCCACGAAGCCAAAGTGACAACGGCACACGCCGGGCGACACGCACGTCCCGTTCACGCAGCCCTGCGCGCACACCGGCTCGCACTGACCACTTAGGCTAGACACAAGATGAAAGGAAAACGAAATTGAATGCGCTAGTCTCGGGTTGAACACGATGCAGTGAGCAGAGATGGTTTGAGATTTTTGAGGGGGGGTGCACAGTTATGCGTTTGCTAACAGTTTTACTTTCTGAAAAGTGGCACATTCATTCCGTTGAAATTGTCGGAGGGGTGGCATGAGTTGGGTACTGTAAGGTACGTGCTATACAGCTCTTAACTTGCAATGAGTTGACACCCGCCTCATAAATAAGGCGACCACAGATTGAGTGCGTCGTTAATTCATCACTGGAGTATTTTGCAAGCAAAAGCGCAAAATACTCCCTTGAACATAATAACTGTGTTGAATGAAGACTGATTTCTTTCTTTTTACTTTTTTATCTACCTTATTTTCTGTCAAATTATTACTGTACTAGCTGGTTCGCCGCCCTCGGGCGGCTCATCAGCTAGTTCCTGCGGAAGGCTGGTAAGGTGGGCCTTCGGCCCACAAAAGTGTTGTTGCTTGGTTCAACTTTTTGCTCATCTTCATTGCTTATCGCGAAAATAAAGAGATGTTTAGCTCTACTAAATAACTAACAATTTCATTGCGATGCTTGTGGGTAGACCACATTTTTTCGCTAAGATGTCCGCGCGATCGTAGTGAGCCACTGCCTGAGCGGCGCAGTGGCGGCGCGGTGAAGTAGGTACGTTTTGAAAAGGGACAGACGGAAGGACAGACCGCGTGCGGGACGACGCGCAATATATATATAGATATGTTTCATGTTCAATAAACAAACAAACAAACAAAATGCCAAACGTAGGCTCAGAATAAATCTTTTTACTACACGTGAGGGTCAAAGTGTCAACATACGTCTTGCAATTTCACCATTTAGAGCAACTCTAGAGGCCTCTTTTTCCACAACATTTTGGAGTCATCTGTAAATGTGCAACTTCAGGAGTGCCGCATTTAAGTGCTTGTGCTGACTTTATTAACCAGGTGACCAGTGAGCTCACCTGCCGAGTATGTATCCTTGTTTACAAGTGCAGTCGTATCCTTGAGAGAGGTCATGGCAGTCCTGGGTGCTGTTGCAGTGGTGATGGCCGTTTGCGCACTCATCCTCCGGTGGACAGTGCAGGAAGGACCAGCTGCTGTTGCGCAGAGGACACACACCCTCACTGACTCCTGTGAGGAAAAAACGAGTACACCGGTTCAAACTTGGCAGAAAACATTTGGGAAGAGCCCATCCCAAATGAAGGGTCGTCACCTTCGAGTCCACCTTGAAGGCAGTATCCCGCTCCGTTTCCTCCCCGCGTGGCGCACCAGCCGCACTGGGGCCTGGCGATACACTGGGAGCACTGGGTGAGCTGCGAGCACTGCGGAGAGCAGGAGTCCCCGCCGGAGAGAAGGCGACCGCACTGGCCCGCTTCACATCGCAACGGCACAAACGATGGACTCATGCACTGCAGAGGCGGCATCAGAAACGAGTCATATCGGGTGTATCCGCCTTTGGATTAGCGGTTAATATAAAGTATTGCCCTTTTTGGCATCGGCTGAACACGCTCAAGACTGTAGAGATGATCGTGGACTTCAGGAAACATTCTTCTCCTCAGTTGCCCCTCACACTATCCAACTGCCCTGTGTCAACCGTCGAGACCTTCAAGTTCCTGGGAATCACAGTCTCCCAGGACATGAAGTGGGAAGTCAACACCATCTCCATCCTGAAAAGGGCCCGGCAGCGGATGTACTTCCTGAGGCTGCTGAGGAAGCATGGCTTGCCACAGGAGGTGCTACGACAGTTCTACACGGCAGTCATCGAATCAATCCTGTGTTCTTCCATCACGGTTTGGTTTGGGGCCGCCACAAAAAAGGACAAAATCCGACTTCAACGGACAGTTAGGACGGCAGAAAAAATCGTTGGCACCGCCCTACCCACTCTTGAGGACTTGCACACTGCAAGAATCAAGACAAGGGCACGGAAAATCCTCCTGGATCCCCCGCATCCTGCCCACCACCTTTTTCAGCCACTCCCCTCAGGCAGACGCTACAGATCCATGCGCACCAAATCCAGTAGACACTTAAACAGCTTCTTCCCTCTAGCCATTAACTCCTTAAACAGTCACTGACATAGTCACTCTTCTTGCACCACAAAATGGTACTACAAAAGTACTGGTATACTCTAAAATGGTTCAATGATTTTCTTGTTTACGATGATACTAGTGCAGCGTGTTATACCGGAGACAAATTCCTTGTGTGTTCTACATACTTGGCCAATAAAGATGATTCTGATTCTGATTCTGATCAATGACTCTGTTATATCTATGATAGTAACAGATGGAAGATGGGGAAAAATTTGGAGAAACGACACATTTTACAGCACGGCTGCCCAACGCCGGTCCTGGAGGGCCCCAATCTAGTATGTTTTGGATGTGTCCCTCCTCCGACACAACTCATTCAAATGATTAGGATTGTTATCGGGATTCTCAGAATTTGCTGATGAGCTGATCATTTTAATCAGGTATTGTAGGACGGAGACATCGAAAATGTGCTGGACAAGGGCCCTCAAGGATTTTGGTCAGACAGCCCCTTTTTTGATGGACCAAAAAGGGGTTTTTGATATTACCTCTGAGAGAAAAATGTAAAACTGAGTCACCCCATCCAGTGCCTGTGCCGTTTATACTTAAAAAAAAAAATTAAATATTTGTTTTAATTTGCAAGGCTGTGTAAAGGGAGCTTGGTATTATTCTCACTTTTAGTGCTTGTTGAATGGGTCCGCCTTACCTGCTGCAGGGCCATGCTCCACACACAGTGTTGCCAGCCGCCGTCAGAGCCTCTGGAGCCCAGACAGAGGGTACAGTTGAGGAGGGTGTGGCAGGGCGGAGGGCATGGCAGCGGCGGCGAGGATTCCACCTGCATGGGCGAGACGTTGAGGAGGGCGTAGCTGAAGCAGGTCCAGTCATACGTGGGGTTGACGCTCAGGATACGCCGTGTCTCGCCTGGTGAAAAGAGGTCATCGCAGTGAGTGCCGTTTCGGACAATTAATTATATTTGGATGAATTGTGTCCACAGTCAGATTAAAAAAAACAAACTAATAATGGGTTTAATTTTCACGAAGAAACAAACAACGTGGGCAGAATCATTTTCATGCATACAATTATATTTAAATTGGAAATCTGCATATTGTGACCCCCCCCAAAAAAAAATCGGGGGCCATATTACCGGGCCCTGATTATGGTAAGACTATTGCCGCGACCTGTGCGTTTGAACTGGCGGGTCCACATGCATTTGCCCGACGCCGTGCACTTGGGGCAGTCGGAAGCCTCGCAGCTGGTTTCCGTGCAGTTGCTGGAAAGGAAGATCTCTCGCTGGTTGATGCGACAGTCGTGCTCGGATGTGCAGCTCACCGAGCTGCTGATGCAAGCCCCCTCGGGGCAGTTGGTGCACCACTTGCATTGGAAAGCAGGCTGGAAAACCAGGACGTAAAGATTTAACACAGATGAGTCATGTCCGGTGGCGTCATGATCCTCGGCGGGAACAACCTGCGATGGACCCGAGAATGTCTTGGGATGACGGGCCAGGCATTCGCTGCAGGTCTTAAGTCTGCGGCACTGATCTGGCTGGCGCGGGGTTGGCGAACAGGGCGACTGGCCAGTGAAACAGCCCATTCTATTCGGAAGGGGGGGAGGGAAATGAAAGCTCAATATTGACAAAACACATCAATCCTTCAAAAGAACGGCTGTAGTCTAAAAGTGAAAATATGACCACAGTTTTAAGACAATACAGTGGAACACCGGTCCTTCTTAAGGTCAAAGGTGAGATAGACATAGCCTACTGAAGTTTGCCCGACATCATCGAGCAACTTTGGAAGTTCCACTGTTGATGAAAATAAGTTCAACCAAGCGCTCGTGTGTTACCGTTCAGCACTATCGGAAGATGCGCAGGCCCCTCGGCACCAAACGCAGCTGCCGCTGGTGGTGTTGCAGGTCTCCGGCGTGGCCATCACCGCACAGGGGTCGGCGGGCACCGTTAGGTTTAGGAGTCGTCCCAAGGTGACCCCGTTGAAGCCCCCCGATAAGAAGAGGCTGCCGCCCCAGCTCGTCATGGCAAGAGACACAGAGCGATTGACCGAGTCGCCGATGGCAGAGTCTGAGAGATACGGGTGCGACGTGAGGACAAGAAAGCGCAGCTGAGGAAGGTACGGAGAGATGCGATGGACTACCTGGTTGGATCCAGGTGTTGCAGTTGATCTGGTACAAGAACACCGAGTTGCTATAATCCTCCGCTTCTGTCTGTCCCCCCACGATGACCATGGTGTCTTTCATTAGGGCTGCGGCGTGGAAGAAACGGGAGATGGGCTGCAAAAAAATAAATAAATACAGTACAACAAGTGGAATGTCAGAAATAGATAATAGTTTCAAAAAAAGTATAATTGGTGTACGTTGACTCTCTGCGGTAGCTGCCGACCCAAACAACAAAGAAAATCTTTAGTTATTTATGTATCTCTCTCTCTCTCTATCTCTCTCTGAAAATGTTTGCGAGCAAGCCATGCTGAATTTTGACAAATTGTCAAGTCACAATTTGTGAACTTTGCCTAATACACGTGAATTATAGTTTATTCATACTATGGCTATATATAATGGTCATTTTAAATGTAAAATATTGTATTCTAATCGATTAGAATATATTAACTATGACATTTTTTTCCTGGAATTGATTATGATTCAGTTACTGGTTGGGTCCGTGACATGTCAGAAATTTTACACCAAGAAGTTGCAAAAAAGTTGTTTTCCAAAATAAAAGAAGTTTGGAAGTTCGTTCTTATTTTTTGATTCAACACTAGGAATCTGCATGCTTTCGCTGAAGAATACAAATGATTGCAATCACCAGACATTGAAATACCTGGGAAGTGTTATAAATTGTAAAAAATAAAATAAAATAAAACCAATGCTGACGGGCAAATTGCTTGCAATTTGACATTTAGAAAGTAGCTCTCCTTACCTTGTTACCCTGCGAGGGTACCAGGAGTGACCAGGTGAAGTTGGGGTAGTACAAGCTGTAAAGCTCTCCCGAGGGCTCCACAGCCTCCACGTGGAAACGATAACCCCCAAACACATAGACAGCGTCCGTCTGCTCGTGGTAAACGGCCGAGTGGCCATATAAGCCCGTCGGCGGCGTGCCGGTGTGTGCTACGATTGTCCAGTTTCCCGTGTGAGGGCTGAACTCAAGCAGGTGGTGGTTGAAGCCGTTTTCTGGAGAGTAGCCGCCAATCAGGAGCACCGAGTTGTCCCGACGCACTGTCAGCGTGTGGCCCGCCACCGAAGGCAATGTTGAGCTCTGCCAGAATGTAAAAGGTTCAGAGTAGGGCAAAGAGTAATCAGCTTAAGTTATAAATATCACAGATTCCACATGAGAAGCCCGTTTCTCTACCTTGTGCTCTCTCCAGACCAAACTGCTGAGGTTGAGACTCCAAGTGTCCATGGCAACAGAGTGCTGAGTGACTCCGCCCACTACCAGCATGCAGCTGTGACTGGTTCCCATTTCGTGGCTGTTCAGCAGGGCGGCGGCGTGATGGTAACGAGGCGCCGGAGTGGAACCCTCGTCTGCCGAACTCGTCAACATTTGAGTCCAACGGCGCTCTAACACTGAATATCTAAAGACGAGATGGAAAGCCGTGATCACGCAAGTGAAGATAGAGCGTTTGCTTCTTTCGAGAGCGGTAACCAATATTAGGGGAAATATGGTACAAAGTATTATTATGACTTGAGCAACAATATCGCTGATGTGACTGTTAGTTACCTGTAAATATTTCCCAGAATGCCCTCAGAAAGAGAAAGTCCGCCATACATCCAAAGATCGCCGTGAGGTCCAGAAACCAGGGAGTGGCCCATCCTGTGGAGGAACCTGTGGGCCTGATTCTGTTGCGTGTGAAAAAAAAAAGCGTGTCTAAATGCGTGGTGCTACACGGCATTGAGCGTTTATCGCATTGTTGTATTCATGGTGTACCACTGTCAATTGCGTGTCCAGCAGCGTCTCCCAGATGAGGCTGTTGGAGTCTCGGGGGACAGCGCAGTCAGAGCCTGCCCAGTTCTCTGAGCACACACACACTCCCAGAGTCTGACGGAAGCAAAGGTGACGGTAAAAAAATTGTCAATCAATGCAACCAAATCACACCGCCAGCAACTGCAATTAATCAGAATTTATGATCACGCCGCTTACTATATTACAAGTTCCTCGTCCCTCTGCAAGCCCACAATCTTGGGGACAAACGGGGCGGTCGCAGTGGGGGCCACCGTATCCCGGGGGGCACTGGCAAAGCCCGCCTTGGCACTGCGCGCCGCCCGGACACACGGGGGACCCGTCGTCGCTCTCGTCGGTGCTGTGGCGACACCGCCGCACCCAGAAGGATGCATTGAAGCCTTGGGGTTTGTTTGACGATACGTTGGCCTCGAAATAGACAGAGATCACACCTGGCGGGCGGGAAATGGGGGATGGAGACGAGGGTCGCGTTATCTGTTCGGCTGGTTTTCAATGAGGAGTACGCGTCGGGGGCAGGGTACCTGAGGTGGCCTCGACGGTGATAGGCTGTGTCCTAGTGGTGCCGCAAAATGCGCCGATCAAGTTATGGTCCGAATGTACGACGCCGTTATCCAGGAAACGGGGAAGGCCATCAAACACATATACGTACGAGCTCTGCAAAAGAAATACGTGAAATTATTTATAGTGGATATAAAAAGTCTTTGCCGCCAATGTTCTAATGGCACATTTTCATGATGTGAGAAACTGAGAGTAAATTACATTTGCAAACTGTACCCAACATGAACGTGACCAATTAACGATACAACTCAATTCCAATCAAGTCAGACAAAGTTACATTTTTGTTCTAATATCACACACGGTGCTTCCCCCGTACTGTGTAAATGTGGTTTTGATGCTTTTGAACTGTGTCCACACAACAGAGCGTTCCCACAAAAGCGGCCGAGCTGACTCACTTTACAGTGGGTATGGGAGTCCGGGTGCAGCGTGAGGGCAACAGGCGGACACAGCTGCCTGGGGAGACAGGGCGCCAGGCTCTCCGTCACCGACAGGACCCAAAGGCAATGGGAGAGTCCACCATTGCCTTCGGTGCCACTCCGCCAGCCCAGGGATGAGGAGAGCGGTACGCCAGGGGACGAGGAGGTGGAGGAGAGCAGCACCGAGCGTCCCTGGCACTGGCGGTAGCAAGTGCCATTATTCCTAAAGGAGGCATAGACCATATCATATGTGCTCCTGTGTTTATCATGTTCGCGAAACGCAGATTTGAAACAGAGGCAAAGAAACGCTTGCAATTTGTGTTGTAATACTTTTAAATGTTTCAAAGACGTGCGACAGGGGTGACATTATTTTTATTTTTTTTAATGGTGTCTTAATATTGAGCCTTTTGTGGGTGGGTTTGGAATGTATCTTCCGCGATAAAACCCCTAAATTCACAAAATGTGTAGAATGAGCATTTACCTGGGGTCACCGTAGTAACCAGGGAGGCAGGACTCACAGTGCAGGCCCTGCGTGTTATGTGTGCAGTAGCACTGGCCCGTCAGGTTGTGGCAGTATCCTCGCAGCGGGTCGCCGTGGCCATTACACTCACACTGGAGGCATCCACCGCCGCCGGCCATGGCCGAGCCGAAGCTGCCTGGGCGACAGTGCTCGCAGTGGGGCCCTGTGGTCCAGTCTGAAAAGAGAAGCCAGAGGAAATTCAGTTGTGTTGTACCCGAAGGAAATAAAATCATCTTTTTTTTTTTTTGAGGTTCCACCTTGGCATTCATCGCATATCCCTGGCGCGGTGATACAGGTGGAGTGAAAGTTGCAGCCGCAGTCCACATCACACTCGACGCCGCTCAGAACCAGAGTGGCAGGATCGGATGTCCAACCCAGCGAGCATTCACACTCGAAGCGCGGGCTGCCGCTGCACTGGCCCTCTCTGCACTCATTGTAGCAGCTGCGGGTCGAGGAGGTTTCAGTTGAAACATCTTTTCACAGGCCGCATTGTGGAAAATGAACTTTCTAATGGCTTGTATGAAAATAATTGGGTCCCTCGAGCGTTCTCACTGTGCAGTGTTTACGGACCAAGCTGCGCCACGAACAGCCAGAGCACAACAACAGCAAATAGTTTTTTTTTTTGGGGTGCTAGTAACGTTTGTAAATTGTCAAAATTGCGAATAGTGATCCTGATTCACGAGGAAAGACTCCATATGCTCTGTAGCGCTGTGTGTGAAGGGCTGCCAACACGATTACAAATGCTTTCAATGTCTTGATGGGAACTCGCTTTGGGCTGGTCCCTTAAAACACAGAGGACGTTCAAAAGTGCTTTTATCGTTGGTCCACTGACAAAACTTTGTTCGAAAGCCATCATGAACACCGAAAACTTTTTAAAATGGTGACAAAATGCATAACCCTTACGTCTGGTTGCAATGCAAAGTGCCGTCCCCCGTGTAGCCTCGTTCACAGTGGCATTCGTAAGAGGTGGGGGTGTTGATGCAGGTGGCGAAGGGGTGGCAGCTGTGGAGGCCCAGGCGGCATTCTTCTACATCTGGGCAAGTGGGGTAAGACCACACGGCATCTTGCTCTTCGCCTTCCATGTGCTCCAGCTCCAGCTCCATGTCCATGTCCAGAGGACGAGGCGGGGCAGATGTCTGCGGCTCAGGGCTAGAAGGAAAAAAAAAAACAGAAAATCAATCAATCAAATTATCTGATTTCTTTTCTACAGCGCATGTCCTCGTTTGATGGTGGGTGAGCTGGGACTGACTTTGCGGCTCGGGCTTCAGTGACGGCCACGCTGCAGTTAAACACAGAGGGGTCGTCCATTCCAGCCCAGTCGCCTCTCAAACATCTAAAAAAAATGAATAAATATATAAAATGGCAGTGTAAAACAATCACAGTATGACTTGACGTCCCCCTTTGCCGTCAACTCGACTTACTTTCCAATGGTAGGGTTGTTGTAGTCGCCACACCAGCCGCACTGGAAGGTTCGCAGGCAGTCGGTGCAAGTGTTTAAAGCGGAGCAATGCTTGCATTGCGGAACCGAATGCACACTGGCAAGTCACGAAATGGCAAAATTAAGATCCTGAACACAATTTCGAGGTGCTTGAGAAGTGTTGCGTGATCGCTACCTGTCATACCAGTCCCTGCACTCTCCGTAAGGGTACTTAGTGAGGTAGGCGGCGAAATAGAAGCAGGCCTGGGCAGATTCACACCAAGCACACTGGCTGGAGTTGGAAAGGCACTCGGAACATGTCTTGCGCCTTGGCGGAGCAAAGATGAACACCAATCGAGCAAGCCGTAAGACAGTGCTACGAATTCATCTATTAAGAGTATTATCATTGTCATCTCACTGGTTGCAGACTCTGGGACAGCCTGAGGGGTGGCGTATGGAGCCCTCCAGGCGGCCTCTCCTGCTGCACTGGTAGTCTCCTTTCTTGCTCGAGTTGATCTGCCACTCGCAGTAATGGTCCTGCGGGAGGACAAAGTCACCTTTGAAAAGGGGAAGCTCTAAATATGATCCAGATCGCCTAACCCTGCTTTGCATTGAAAACACTTTCATTTTAGTTGACTGATTCAAAAAAAAAAATAAAATTCTATAGGTGTGTGGACTCTTTTTCAAGTTTTAAAATGCAAAAAAGTATTTGGGCCACAACCTAACAACATATTTCATTGTTTTTCTGGAAATATTATGAGTTTACTCTCCAAAAACTACCCGTTAAGTGTAAGTAATATTAAAACTTTGTTTTCTAGAAATGTAGAGTTTTTGCCTCTTGAAATTATGGCTTTACTCTGACAAAATTATCAATTATTTGGCGTAATTTCACAAATTTTAGGCCCTTTTAATGATTGAACAATGAGGACTTTTTTTTTGCAATCTTCCCTCTTTATTCTGGCAGTACAGTTGTGCCTCGCAGTTTGCTTTTTGCGCCTTCACTGCATTTATTCTCGTAACATTACAACTTCAGTCATGGGCGATTCCCCATTTCTACAAGTAAATGATCCCCTTTATTCTCATAAAATGATATAGTTGGACTGCATTCTCAATTTTGCACAATTTTTTTCCCATGCAAAATCATGCCATTCATGTATCTTCACAAATCTATGGGTGCAAAATCTTGTGGCACCATGAATGCATACCTGAGTACAAGTTGAGCAGTCTCTGTACTCTTCGCACAGTGTGCAGTGCTGGGGTGCCAGCAGCAGATGGCGCTGAGCCATCTCGCCCATTCCTCCTCCCAGCTCCACCTCAGGGCAAGGCTCCAGTTCAGGGCCCCGAAGCAGGCAGCGGGAAAGCGACGGACACCAGCCGCAAGATTGGTCTGACAGACAGGCCAAACAGGACATGTAGCCTGAACAGGAACCTGAACGATAGGGTTCCAGGAACAGGAAGGAGATTTCCTGCAGTTCAAGAGGAGAGAAGATAAGATGAAGCTCCCGTTAAAGAGATGAACAGAAAGGCCAGTAATACTCACGCTCCCTCCCGGCAGAGTTCTGTTCCAGATGAGGGCCATCTCACTGGTCTGCCCTGAACCGGAATTGTTCAGGTAGCCCTCGGCCTGCACCAGGTAATGGTTGCCTCTGGTCAGGTTGGAGAACAGCTTACTCCCATCGGGGCGAGACAGCAGCTTCAGCTCTTTCTCCTGCTGAGCCGCCCAACGACCTACCACCTCCTGCTCGGACACAAAACAATGGCGGTGTCTATTTGCCCAGTGGGAAGCAAGTTAGGGCCTAAGAGAGCATTTGAGCTGGCTCATCATGAACTATAAGATCGTAAACCTTCAGAGGAAACGGTAGGAAAAGCTAACAAACATTTAGCGGATTTCTTCCCAGGAATCTCTCCATATCACAGCAGTATTTTTGAAAAATTATGATGTCTCTCTGGGAGACAAAATAAAACAGGAAGACTGCTGCTACCAAACCCAGTATTCAATTGTCACGACTGCCCCATTTTGCTCACTAGTTGGCTGGAGTTGGGACCCGATGCCATCCGAGCCTCAAAATGGAGCCTCTGGATGCGAGCCCACATGGAGACGGTCTCGGCGGGAGGGCCCGTTGGCGCGCCCCAAAGAGGGTGGATGAAGCCCCTGAACTGCAGGGCCACGTCCATCTCGGTGGTCGGGCTGAGGATGATGGTGGTGCTGCGCAGGATGGACACCTGACAACAGTAGGGAGGGGGGGCGGGGCACAGTGGAGGAAGGGGTGGGGCATGTGGACACATCAACAGAGGCACTATTCTCTACACCACTGGAATACCTTAAAGGGGACACACTATGGAAATTTGACTTTTTAATTGCTTGCCGACCAGAGGTTGGATGTCTGGCAAGTATTTTGTTCGATATTTCTGAAAATGTGACTCTACTAACGAACCGACATACAGTATATGTCATAACGCCTTTACTGAGTTTTTTAGCCCATGACATCGAAGCTCGACTGGGTGAAAATCGGCTATTTACAAGAAACAGTCACAAGTAGTATCAAGTAAAAACCAAGAGAACAGTTAAGCGTAAACATACTGTTCTAATTTGATTTTGTGGTGGTGGGGAGGGAGGGGGGGGGCTGAAGTCGTTGTTATCACTCTGTAGCAGCATTTGAAACTTGAAAGTGACCAATAATCGCAGGGTTTTACCATCTTGTCTTACAAGCTCTCAATTTAGGACTTATGACTAGCCCGTCTGCTGCGTCGCTGGACTCTTAATGCTCTGTGGAGCAGCAAAATGTCCACCTAAACAAGGCGACACAGTCATCATACAAGTATATCCGTGTGGCTCAGAGAATATGAATATATATATGAATATATATATATATATATATATATATGAATATATATGAAGCCTTGCTAGCTTCAACTGTTCCGACAGCCGCTACAGTACTTGAATAGACAGAGTTATGGATGAGGCGGGATGCTGCAGAGAGAGGACGGGGGACAAGCGTGGGGATCCATCGAAAGGTTTCACCCATTCACTTGAATGAACCCGGTACGGTACGCACATCGCCCACATACATCTGGGCAGAGACTGCAAGCTTTGCAATATAGTCGACAGCTTTGTATGAAATGATAAATATAGTTAAGTATTGTTGTAAAACACAATGCGCGTATCATTTAGATACTGTATTTTGTATGGTTTTGTGGACGACTGACTGGGTCTCGCTATTCTAAAACACAGACATGTCATAAAGACACTGGGCTTTAAATTGGGAACATAATATGTCTCCTTTAAAAAGTAATAGCTATGAGAGGATTAGAAGATAAACAGAGAAAAGGTGGGTGGGGGGTAAAGTGTTAGAATTCCAAGAGTGCAAGATTTACACCACATGGTTGTGTGGTGACAAATCAGTGAAGAAGAAACGATGCACGGATAATACGGGTGGATAAAAATTCGATGTGGCCTGTCGATGCTAGATTAGTGCTGAAATCAATTTTTGGAATATTTAATGGCATACCCCCCCAAAAACGGATTAATATTTTTATTACTTAGGATTGTTGTCACTGCCTAACATAGACACTCATGTAGTTGTTGGTATACTTTGTGTACACAACTTGTCTCCAACAAAGGCCGAATTTTTGTCTAGTTTTCACTTCATATACAGGGCATGAATGAACTTTTTTTCCTAATTTATAAACTTTTATCCATGTTTAGTTTTTTTTGATCTTGTTCTGTTGGTTGTAACCAACACTTGAACCCCAAGACTGTGAAACGATTATACTTACCATAGCCGTCATTTTGACAGCTTGTGCTCCGACAATGACGTCCTCGCCTAAATTGATTAACACCGACTGCTTGAGTGCCTAATAAAGGCATTTTGTTTTTTAAACGTCTGTTGTGATGATTTTGTTATGTAAATGATGTCATATAAATGAATGAGAAACACTATTTCAACTTTATACATTAATTTCCTTTGGTAGTGCTCGGTCGCTATCCCGGCCAATAGCAGAGCTTCGCTGTATTTAGCTTAAATAGGATTCCATTCCTATAAAATGATAACTTTTGTGTCATCAGGTCTCTGCAAAGTTGAACATTATATCGCAGATGGGACATAAGAAGACACATGTCGATGTCAAAACAAGGTGCCAAACGGCAATAGAACACCGAGACATGCAGTGTAAATCTCGTCCGAGTTAACGACAGCAACTTTGGAGGAAGGAAGGACGGATACGGTAAGTAAAGGGGGAGAGGAGTTACAAGCACAACTCTTTTTGAGACGGGGACTCCGTACCTTGTCAGGCTGGGAGTCGTTGCGGGGGTGCTGGAAGGTGAGCAGGTGCAGTCCCGGGACATAGTTCTCGGTGCGACAGGAGTGGAGGGAGGTTAGGAAAAGGGTACGCTCCCCCCACCAGCCGTACGCCCCTGAGATCTGGTCCACACGGCACGCACTTGGCTCTGCGAGATCGAGAGGGAGAGGTCAGCAACACGTAGAAACACAATCTGACCTCGTGAGATCTCAACAATACTGCGGTGAGCCTGATCGGCCGTCGTGGTGGTTGCCGGACGCGAGTCAGAGAGTGGTGAAACACCGGCGACGCGCACCAGAGAGATGGAAGAGGCCGGTCAAGTTTGTTTTTTTTTTGAGTGACCGCTACTATTTCAGCTGGGCGCAGTTGAGCCAAGTGTTTGATGTTTCTCAGTGTCAAGGATGATGCCCGCCCCTCACGACATGCCGTATTAGAGAGAGTGAAACAAAACATAGACATAAAATAGACGTCCAATGAAGCTCTCATTTCACTCTCCTCTGTTAGTGAAATTCACAATCAGCGTATCTTCAGATAAATAACCGAGTGACAAAAATATTCAGAAAATAACAGCAGAACCATTAACATCCTTCAAAGTTAACCCAAATATTGCAGCAATTTGTGACTTTGTCTAACTTTTTTGCTTAAAAACATAGATAAAAATTTTAAGGGTGTGGCATTACGCAAGATGGAGGGGAAATGATTTGTTCCCCTACATTTATAGATGTCTACCAGTAGTTATGGGTTGTGAAAAACATTTGAGGTGGACTTACGACCCACTGGTCTGCCACATTTATTGGATGATAAATGTCTGATGATGAAAATGTCTGAAGCAACTTTAAACGAACCACAAAAAAAGAAATATAGAACGCAAGTCGTCAATGAATGCCTACAATGATCTGAATAATTAAAATCAAAATAGTCGTTAGCCGCGGCATTATTATCTTGGCAACAGAATGTAAAAACAACAATCTTTTTTGTAAATATGTAAAAAATAAAATAAAATACGGCACGGTATATTTATTTTTTTAGCGAACCACATGAAGCGGCCCGGTAGTCCAGTGGTTAGCACGTGGGCTTCACAGTGCAGAGGTACCGGGTTCGATTCCAGCTCCGGCCTCCCTGTGTGGAGTTTGCATGTTCTCCCCGGGCCTGCGTGGGTTTTCTCCGGGTGCTCCGGTTTCCTCCCACATTCCAAAAACATGCGTGGCAGGCTGATTGAACACTCTAAATTGTCCCTAGGTGTGAGTGTGAGTGCGAATGGTTGTTCGTTTCTGTGTGCCCTGCGATTGGTTGGCAACCGATTCAGGGTGTCCCCCGCCTACTGCCCGAAGACAGCTGGGATAGGCTCCAGCACCCCCCGCGACCCTAGTGAGGATCAAGCGGCTCGGAAGATGAATGAATGAATGAATGAATGAATGAATGAAGCGTTACCGCTTGATTTTATTAGCACAGGAGTGTGAGAGGAGACATCGAGCTTGTGACTATAGAGACAGCAAATATCCATTTTGTGCAATCTCCAAAGAATTCTTCCTCTCTTTGAGGAGCCCTTCCTTGACACTGAGGAAACACCCCAATACAAAACGTTTCATCTCTGACGAGCGCCCGACCCAAATCGAGTCCCTCCCAACATATTTCCGTCAGTGTGCTGCGCAACCCTCGGAGCGCCGCCGCCCCCATCCGTCCTCCCTCCCTGGCTCTCACCTAACAAGGGCAGGCAGGACTCGTTCTGAACACACCAGCCGAATTCGCCGGGCGCCCTGGCCAGGGAGGCCGGCGTGCCGCTGAATACCAGGCAGGACTGACAGTCGGACAGGAAGCGCGCCAGGCCCAGGCAGCCTGTGCTGCCGCACTGGGAGTGGAAAAAGGAAGGTGGAGAGGAGTTGCTGCGGTAATCCTGATGGTCCATTTCGTGTGTGCTTCCGGCATTACCTGATTTGTGGGCTCATACTCTCGACAGCGCCCTTCACACCAACTGCATTCCGGATTCTTCAGACACATGCTTTCATCCAGGGCCTCAGCGCAAATGGCGTCCTAGCCGGGAAACGCGGATCGACACAAATAGAATATTGATCAACATAGCTGGCACTACAGCCTCGCATCCAGCTTGAAGGTCGTCGTATCAAAAGCTTGATTTATATTTCACACTGGAATTTATCCACCGTTTTCCAGGCTGCCGCTCAATTAAAAAGGCACTGACATGAAATGTTGGGGTGAAGACGACCCAGGAATTTTCCCCCTTCCAACTTCTTCCAGAAGACGTTTTATACTGTCTCCGAGAGACAGGATTTATCAAACTTTTTCAAAGTTGACATTGCGATTTTTTTACCTTTGGAGGTACCATCAGAAGCCAACTTTATACTTGTCTTAAAATCTGAATTGTTTTAGCTTGGTAGCTGATATCAATGCCACAGAACTGAAATGGGTGACACGGGAATTTTCCAAATACGGAAGCATATCAGATCTTGTCTTTGGTGACTCCAATGCGATTTTCGATGCGCGTGAAAGAGAGTTTTCTCTCACCCTGTCACCTTCGCTGCTACTGACAAACAGAGGGACTTTGAAAGCCACCAGGTCTCCGCGGGTGACGCCGTTGTAACCGCCGGCAACCAGCAGCACTCGTCCCTCCATCGCCGCAGCGACGTGGGAATAGCGCCCCTTGACAGCTTCACCACCTGCCGAAAAGCACGACGATACAATCTAGGGCTAAACCGGCGAGAGAGACAAGAAGCAAAACGATCAGAAGAGCAACTCACTGAGTGACCATTTCTCTCCTGCTAACACCCACTGGTGACAGCCCAAATGGTAAAAAAAGATCTCTTCGTCGTAGCACTTCTCTTCTTGGTAGTGGATGTGGACATTTCCACCTTGTTGGGAACGGGAGACAAAACCACAATAAACGTCAATACAGTACAGGGGAAGGTTTGTCAGCTGGGGCCCACGTCGTTATTCGGACTCACCGTAGACTACCATGTAGTTTCCGATGACAGTGGCTGAGTGGAAGGCTCTCTCTCGGGGGCCGGTCGCCGGGTAGCGGGAGCGGAACGCCGTCCAAAAGCGTTGGTCGACATGGAATGCGTCAGTGTTGTTCACCCGCACGCTAAATCTAGGAAATTACATTGTCTCATCAGCAGGTGCTGTTTTGACAAGAAGGAGCACTGAGAGGGGATGTCGATTGCTACGTTAACCGCTTGCTACTGACTAGGCAGACAACGGTGCTAACGAGCATAGCTAACATCAGCTCATGTCGGTCCTGACGTTCACTCACAAAGCAGACATTTTAAATCGTTTCAATACCATATTTTGCTCAAGGTGATCATACCACATCAATCTGATACTGGTCAATGCCCAGTGCTCACCAGATTTTCTTGAAGAAAAAAAAAAAGAAAAAAAAGCGCTGAGTGGAGCGCTAGGATGCTATGTTAGCTTCTTGCATTAGCCGGCAGCACTAAGTGTTACAAAATGGGAAGTAAAAAAAAAAAAAATAATCGAGCATGTTTCAACCTGAATATGACAACTCTCCATTTTTCATTTAGGGGGTGTCTACCTGGCGGTGGTTGGCCGGTGACCCCCGTAGACGAGTAGTGTCCTGGAAGGGCTGTGGAACACCATGGAGTGGCCGGCGGTGGCCGGGGGCTTCCCCCCGGTGGGCTGGACGATCTCCCACCGACCTGAGCCCCGCAGGCTGAACCGATATAAGGAAGAGGAAAACATGTCGTCCTCGGTGCGACCTGGGATAGAACAAGGGCAAAGGGCAGTGAAGTGCAATCGTGTTTGAAAGCTCTTTGTGTACTGAATTTTCACTTAGCGCTGCCATGCTATATTGCAGATTTATTTCTTCATTTATTCTGGGGGTGGATGGTAGCCAATTGCAAAACACGGGGAGCGTCACGCCGTGTTTAAAAACCCACCTCCGAACACATAGAGGTAATTGTCTACTACGGCCGCGGCGTGATTGGCCAAATTGGGGGCGCCGCCAGTGTTGGGAAAGCCAAGCTGCTGCCAGTCGTCCTGCAGGGGGCGGTACATCCACACGTCGCTGGCCAAGGAGCCGCTGGCCAGCTCCCCACCAAAGATCACCATGTTTCCTGCCCACTCCACAGCGGTGTGGGAATGCCGCGCCAACTGTTGGCAGGGAAAATGCCATTAAAATATGAATAGTAACGTTTCCTTTTCAGTCTGCCGCCATTTTGCCATTCAGGGCCAAACAAATTCATATTAAAATGTACAAGTTGACTTGTGAAGTGAAAAAATGAAATAAGGCAAAACGGAATCATTAAAAAAAAGAAACATTATTCTTGGTTAATTTCTAGTTCTCAAAGTGGTGCTCCACCATCCTAAAACCTGGATAATTTAGGTGAGACAAAAAATGAGTACTGACATTTTTGATCCTTGGGGTATTTTGGCAAGACAAAAAAAAAGTACACTTCTCCTTTACAGTACTTACAGGTGAGTGACCGTAAGACCTGCTTTCCCACTGGTTAGATGTGAAGTTGTATTTGTTCAAGTCACCAAGCGCTCTGTTGAGGTCAAATCCTGGATTTTTTTTTAAGACAATAAATTAAAACAATCACACTGTTGCTTTAAAACAACACCTAAAAATGTAAAGCAGAAAAGTTGACGCAAATTCTATTCTCACCTCCAAACACGTACATGGCTCCAGTGGAGGACAGGTACACGCCAGCGGAACCTGTCCTGGGCGACATGTAGGGGTCTCCCTCTTTAATGCGCCACCACCGTCCCGCCCCGTTGTCGTCATGGAGACTGAGCTGGCAACTGTGACCCAGGAAGCCGGCGTGACACAGGCAACGCTCTTCCTTCTGATGCAAAAAAAAAAAAAAACAACAACCCCCAGTGATTTTTTGTGCTATGTAAAGCTGGGGAGTAACACCTTAATAAAGCCTCATTCATTTATTTATTTTCACAAAGAACACGACAGTAAGTTGATCTTTATCCTCACACGGATCGCGGAGGGTTATGGAGCCTAATCCAGCTGTCTTCGGGCAGTAGGCGGGGGACACCCTGAACTGGTTGCCAGCCAATCGCAGCGCACACAGAGACGAACAACCATACATGCTCACACCCACACTTAGGGGCAATTTTTTTGTGTGTGTTCAATCAGCCTGCCATGCATGTTTTTGGAATGTGGGAGGAAACCGATGTACCCGGAGAAATTGTGAATTGCAAAACTCACCTTGTCACACTGGCCATGTGCCGAGCAGGTGTGGGAGCACAGGGGAGTCGTGCAAGATGCCCCGCCCCAGCCCTGTTGGCAGTGGCACTTGTGTGTGGACGGGTCGCAGCGCCCGTGGCCGCCACACGCTCCGGGGCACACAGAGAAGGTGTAGGTGGCGTTGAAGCCTAGCAGGTTGTAGTTGGCGTCGCTGAAGAGATGAAGCAGCATCTAGAAAAACAGGAAGCGAGAAGTTTAGGATCCATATGCAACAGGTGTCGGGATGACAGGTTAAAAAAAAATTATAGAAAATAAACAAGGACCTTCCCGGACGTGGCCTCGATGGGCTGCGGCAGGGTGTTGCCACTCAGACTAGCCAACAAGGGGCTTTGGTACGAATCTCCGTCATACACAAACAGGTAGTCGTAAGTGCACTCTGTGTCCATGAAGGTGAAGTTCAGCACAATGCGATAGCTGCTGCTCGGTGCTTGAAGGGCGAAAAGGTGAAAGGGAAAAGAAAATTTGTAATTTCCATTTGGCACACTGGCAAGAAAAGTTGCCACTGTGTGAAAAGTGATAAAACTGCAGTGCAAACCTTTGATGAGCCACTCGCAATTGCCATTAACTGAGTAGTTCCCCGGTCCGTCTGTCACGTAGCCCGGCGGCCCCCTCAACACCTGCCGGTGACCTTTGCAGTCACCCGCCTGGCACGTGGGCCACCAGGCCAGCAGCACAAGCACAAGGAGGAAACAGACGGGCAGGGGGGACGCCATCCCTGTTGCTGTCTGTGTGATTGGGGGAAGAAAATGAGATCAATATGAATCCGAAAACTGATTTCAATCCGTGTACATAAGTGATTCCCAACTCCTGTTCTGCAAAATCACCAAATTGTTACCAAAAAAAGGTATCATCCATTGACTATGAATGATATATCTTCGTTCAACTATCTACACCACGGACACAAACAGGCTCAAAAACCTGCCACAGTTTTCTCGACAAAAAGGACTTCTCCGGGGGAAACAGCCTCTTAAAACGCATGATTTGTTTCAAGAATTCGCCGCGAGATTTAGACAATTTAAAACATAAGTAAATCACTGAGACTAGGTAGTTCTTGTTTTGAATGTCTAGTGCAGAAAAATACCTTATATACACAGAGGGTTGCGAAACTAACATAAAACAATGTTCCAAAGCGATGCTGCACCGTTAACCAGCCATGGCCCGTTAGCTCGCTAGTTAGCTACGTAGCATCTGTTTCATTACATTGTGCCAACATACAGTACGTACCAGTTCCCGTCTCTCCGGCCCCGGAGCCATTTACATCTTTTGTCTCTCTCTCTCCTTTTGCCCCCCAAGATAAAATAGCCAGTCGTTAGATCGTAGTCGTTATGGAGAGATGGAAAGCTGCCCGTCCGGCTAGCAGATTGCTAACAACAATACGGCTATCCGCTAGGTGGCCAGTGAGCGCAGCCTCAGTCCGACACCAGATGCGCAGTCAATCCGGAGCGGACATTATTGATGAAGGGCGACGTAGCACGTTCTCCGGCTACCTCGTCCTGTTAGTGACAAGGCCATAAGCAGAGAAATTAGGTGTTTAATTTTTCGGCACTGGTTTACAGCAGCCGGAGCAACGAGACAGATGCTCGTTGTTGTTTTGGAGGTCGCCACCCACACAAAAGCGAGTCAGGCACGGCTGGCTCGGCGGCGTCACCCAGTGGACATGCCGCGCAGTGCACATCTGGATCCCAATTCGAGCTAAATTCAGAATAAATGAACCTGGAATTTTTTTTACTTGCTTTCTTTTGGAAAAAAAATAAGTGATTTACTACTAAAGCATTTTTGGGGGGAAGCGTGTTGCTGGCATACCATTGTCACGTTGTAACGCGAACAATGTCACATTTTTCCGTGATAACGTTCACATTTAAGGTCAAAGTAATAGAACATCCTCGTGGGTCACCAAGTCCGCATTTGTTGTCAACAACAATGCGGGGAAAAAAAAGTTCTATGACTTGCGTTGATTTTTTTTTTATGTCATTGTAATTTATCCAGCAGATGGCATTGCAGCGCTCTCGTCTGTGGTCAAAAGACGCATGCAACAACCAACCGCTCATCAAGAGCAAAGGCTTCCAATGATTGCACAGGGTTTGCCGAGTCAAAAATGTGACATAAAAAAGGAGAAATTGGCAAGCAATAATATTCGAGTAAACCTTATCTAGAGTCACGCCAGGGCGATATTCTAGTCACACATTTTAGTAATATGTTGAAATAATATTTTGACTTGCCTGTTCTCTGCACAAGGGCCTATAACAAGGCAGCATATGTAATGCAGTCAATGAAACACAAAAAGGTTCCAAACAGTTTCGGCCTTCAATTCCTGTATAAGGCTTTCGTGCATATACAGTGTGACCAATAAAATTGTCTTGCTTATTTTGTTTTTTTGTCTCCCAGTATTACCAAAAAATATGTTTTAAAAAAATAATTATTTTTAAATACATAATACTGTAATACATAAAATCAGTTTTATTGAAATTAGTCATGTTTTATGTATTTAAATAATAAATAAATACATTCTTTAACAGAATAGTTATAGAAATAAAATATTAATTATAGTGTAAATCCTCACATGAGTGGATCAAATCTTTACATGAATGCATAAAACGGAGGATTTAATGCAGTTCTTAATTTGGTTATACATTTGTAGATATGCCGATGTTGTGCAGAGCAATTGAGCCACTAATTTAAGAAGAAAAAAAAAAGTCACATTTCAACTGTAAATCATGACAAGAGATGATCACAAGCCTGTGTCTGAGTTCTTGTGCAATGACTTGTGTGCATCATGCCACTTGCTATCCATGCACAAGCAACATACGCTCGAAACCTACATTGCGGTCAGCCTTCGCAGCATGAGTCAAAAGAGGAAGGGGTTTGTAAACCCATACGTGCAAATGAAAGGAAAAAAAAAACCCTGCATCCTATGCATTGAGGTAAAATGCATACATCAAAAATAGTTAGTTACTCCATGTACATGTGCAAACCCTGCGGTAGCTCTACCATATGCTTGCAACTTTGTGGTTAATAACACAAGGCCTCCTTGTTGGGTACAATTGTTGATACTAATCCCCCAAAATTGTCATTGTTCGGTGCGACTGTCGGCCACGCCCGGAGTAGTTGTAACTTGTTCTGATTTCCCTGCTGGATTTTATGACAGGAAAAGTCATACGAAAAGGAAGCCAGGCTATTCTGATACATTGGAGCTTCCCTTCTTTTGTGGGGGAATGAAAAGGAGACACATGTTGGTGTAGCTATAAACTTAACTACGACTAAAACTAAACTCAACGATAAATTTAATCCAGACTGGATAGGCTTCTGTATTTCAGCGCTGAAGTACTGTAAAATAATAATTCAAAAATAACATGTAAAATAAAATTAAAAATGAAAGAAATACAAGTTCCTTGGTTGCAGATGAAATAAAAAATAAAATAAAAACAGACAACAAAATTGAGCATAAATATCCAATTTGATCTAGGGCACACACTTTCTACAAACTAATGCAAAATAAAATAAAACAATTATTATCAGAATAAAATAAGTTTGGTTTAAGTACTATCGCTATAAATAATATTCATTTCGATCTTAAAGCACATTATGCATACACAAATAGGCGATAATAAAAAGGACGCACGCCTTTCAATACAGTGTGTCTAAAAGTTGAACTGAAGCTAGCTTAAATAAAATTTCATTGAAACTCAAATAAACAAGAAGTGATCCCGGGTGTATGCTGTATCTAAAATCGAAACAAAGAAGAAGAACACAATACAAAAAAAAAAATGCATGTGGCATTGTTTGGGCCACACACACCGGACAGAATAAAATACAACACAGAATAGTGTCACATGCAAGGTGAAGGAGGAAGTACTTGCATTTGGATCTGAGGGGGGAAAGTGATACTGATCTCACAAACATTTACTGTCAGATACAGTCAAAAGGCAGCAGAGATTTTGCATGTTTAATAAAAATGATTGAAAAAGTCATACACACTTGGTCCAGAAGTAATGGACAGTGCCAGTGTTTTTGTACCAACACAAGTTGTTGAGGTCTCCTGGTGTGTCTCCTACACGGCGAATGACGACACCTTATATGCGAAATCTCTCCATTTGAATCACATTCGATTGTTAGAGTTCAACCCCAATGCGTTGGTGTTGAACATAAAAAAAAAAAAAGTGTCACGTTGCTGTCGAGTTTGGTCGAAAAACAAGAAGTGGAGGTGAGAAGCCTTCTGAAGGTGTGAAGAAAACAGGAACACGTCTCAAAAAGGCTCGCTCGCTGGCAGGGGTCAGGCCGATGCAAACGACAAAGTAATAAAACGTGATTTTATTTAAAAAAGATTATACGGTTATATGGTCGCGTATAAAGACGTTCTAGGAAACAATGATGAAGACAATGAATGCAACCTTCGAGCATATGTTGCTCACTTTTCTCGTTTCACATTTGTGTGCTGCAATGATTTTAAATAGTTAATGTTTGAGAAGGGGGGGCCAGCGGTCCAGTGGCTAGTACGTCGACCTCACAGTGCAGAGGTCGTGGGTTCAATCCCGGCTCCGACCTTCCTGTCTGGAATTTGCATGTTCTCCCCGGGCCTGCGTGGGTTTTCTCCGGGTGCTCCGGTTACCTCCCACATTCCAAAAACATGCACGGCCGGTTGATTGACCACTCAAAATTGTCCCGTGGTGTGAGATGAGCAGATGGTTGTTTGAAGTACCTTTGCTGCAATGTCATTTGCATCACCAGTCATGCACTCGGGACTCAGCACACCTGCTTTGTGTGGTTTTCGCTTTTTTTTTTTTTTTCCACTCGCATAAACCTTGGCTTCCTCTCTTTTAGCGACAGAACTATTAGCCCAATTGTCTGTGGTGCTTACATCTGCTGTGTTATCAGCCATGTCATATGATTTCAGCCTGGTAAGTTTCTTATTATTATTATTATCATTATTATTATTATCACAGCCATCCCGAATAGAGGTAAAGATGTTGGGGGAAAAAAAGGACATTTATAATTATTATTTTCAGACATGGACATACGTATTTTATTTTTACACTTGACATGTTCCTACGTTTATATTTCGGGAACATTTGTTGTGTGTTTATTTACTTTTTAACTAGGTCAATAACAGGTCTATCTTCGGTGTGAGTGCCTCTTTAGTGTTTAAAAAAAAAAAAGAAAAGAAAATAAGATCATTCACAAAAAAAGTGACCCGGTGGCAATACCGTAGAAGTGATTTACAAATGTGGTGTGGTGTCACGAGACCCTTCATTGCTTACACCGAAGGCAAAGTGCAGTGTTTTGATTGACGCCATGGGAGAGATTTGGATTTGACTTTTAAGTGTTGACTCTTGTGGTTCTAGTTTGGGCTGTTTTCGTCGTTTATTCGTTTCGCCATAGACACGTGCATCAAGTGGGACGAACGTTTAGCATGTCTTTGAGACAGACATGCTAACCGTTTTAGGGTTTGACTCTTTTCTGGGTTCTTTCCAATTCCAGGTACACGTAAATGATTATTGGGTGAAAATCCCAGCGTCTGAATCGAAAATAAAGAAAATAAATACAAAAAGAAAAAAAAAGCATACCGCTTGTGTGTCACGTTATCCCCCGTTGTCGTTTTGGTTGTCATCTGCTACTGGACAACATTTTGTATGGATAGCAGAATTTGGCAGCAGGTGCATTCATGTTGTCACTCTTCGTCTTAAACTCGTGACCAATCCGAGATGTCTCGTGCGGGTGGCACAGGTTCTCAATGATTGTTGCTTGAAACAGTTCCGTGTATGTCCCCTGTTGTTTCGACAGGGAGCCACCCCGTGGTTACAAAGAAAACCACCAAAACGTTTTTATTTTTGAACGATACTGTACTTCTTATCTCAGAGGATTTCACCTCCGCCGCCTTATGCTGTGTTTTCTATGTTATTGCTAATTTATTATATTAATTTCACAAATATATTGCTGATGCTACATTTTATATTGCACCTATATTGAACTGTGTATGGGCGGCCCAGTAGGCCAGTGGTTAGCACGTCGGCTTCACAGTGCAGAGGTACCGGGTTCGATTCCAGCTCCGGCCTCCCTGTGTGGAGTTTGCATGTTCTCCCCGGGCCTGCGTGGGTTTTCTCCGGGTGCTCCGGTTTCCTCTCACATTCCAAAAACATGCATGGCAGGCTGATTGAACGCTCTAAATTGTCCCTAGGTGTGAGTGTGAGTGCGAATGGTTGTTCGTTTCTGTGTGCCCTGCGATTGGCTGGCAACCGATTCAGGGTGTCCCCCGCCTACTGCCCGAAGACAGCTGGGATAGGCTCCAGCACCCCCCGCGACCCTAGTGAGGATCAAGCGGCTCGGAAGATGAATGAATGAACTGTGTACAGTTCTTTTCTGAAACATTAGAAATAAACGTTATCTTATCTTATCTTATCTTATCTTATCCTGCTCGGGGTTGCAGTGGGGGAGCCAGAGTCTCTCCCAGCTGACTTTGTGGACTGGTCAATAACAGGGCACATGTAGAGAAGAATCCATCACCTACAGTGACGCGAAAGCCAAACAATGTGTGTATCAATAGACTGATGAATTGAACAGATGATTGACAGACCGACCATATAGAGCGAAAGATGGACAGACCAACAGGGGGTATAGATGGATTGACGGGCCAACAGATACGGTTAATGGACAGTCTGACAGACGGATTGACTGACTGAAGGACAGAGGTGGAAAATTGCTCACTAGACTGATTGCCAGTTAGATGAACGTCAGGTGAACCGCTCCGCCACGGGTGACGCAAGGCCTAAACCAGGCATGTCCAAAGTCCGGCCCGGGGGCCAAATCCGGCCCACGGTCGAATTTCATCCGGCCCTCGGCCCCTGTTATAAAATCAGTGCCGTCTGGCCCGCAGGTTGGGCGCAATGGAACACATGTTGCATTGACTGAGGTCTCGTAGAGTGGTGAGTGATGTTTCATAGAGTACTGCTTCCCTCTAGTGGCTAAATGAGTAATCGCATTCACTAAATGAGTAATAGCATTTCGACACTAGAGGGCATCACTCACGAGTTAACAAGACATCACTCCGTGTTTATATTGACTGATATGTCATATTTCAAATGATCCTTGCAGTTGTGGATATGTGTATTGCTTGTTCATTTCCCTGTTGTTCGAGTCAAAGGTTTTGTGACTATTGAAAAGTCATGGTGATACATTTTATGTTTCAAATCAATCAATTTGCACTCAGGAGACTTCCGTTTAAGAAAAAGTCAAGTGAATAAGCAGTTACATGTGATATACCCGTTTCAAATGAACCAAAAGAAATTCTGAAGATTGTTGAAATTAAAATAAAAATGGAAATGTGCAACAGACTGGCTTACTAAAATTTGTTGAACAAAATTGTTGTTCAATGTAAAGAATGTCAGCCAAGGTCGGCCCCCCGACATTTTACCACATAAAATCTGGCCCCTTGGCAAAAAGTTTGTTTAGGCCCTAAACAATGCATCCGTTTCAGAGCTCTCTTCTGGAAAGCGGTCAGTCAGTCACCTTAGACGGCAACTCGACGCTCTTGGATGGCGTGCTGTTCGGATATGACAACGAGAGTGACGAATCGTACGACGGCAACGAGACGCTCATCGGCGTGTGCGACCCTAATGAGGGCCAGCACTTCCAGGCAGTCTTCAGCCCGGTCCTGTACTCGGTGGCCTTCCTCGTGGGCATTCTGGGTAACGGGTTGCTCTTAGGAATTCTGACTCGGAGCAGAAAGACGTGGAGCGTGACCGACACCTTCATTCTGCACCTGGCCGTGGCCGACGTCCTGCAGCTGCTCACGTTGCCTCTGTGGGCCGCGCAGGACGGCCAGAGTTTGGGATGGACCTTTGGCACGCCTCTCTGCAAGATCGCCGGTGCTGTTTTCACAGTAAGTCAAAATATATTATCATGATGATGATTTTTATTATTGTCGTATGTAAACATACCGGGAAATAAAAAATGGTCATCTTTGCGCACTCAGATCAACTGCTACTGTGGGATCTTCCTTCTGGCATGCATCAGCCTGGACCGCTACGTGTCCATCGTGCACGCCACCCAGGTGTACTCCCGCCGGAAACCCTGGATCATCCAGTCCAGCTGCCTGGCCGTCTGGCTCCTCTCACTTCTCCTCGCCGTGCCCAATTTGATCTTCCTGGAGGCGGTGGAGAACACAAGGCGACGCAAAACCCAGTGCGTGGCCAACTTCGCCTCCTGGGAGCTCGCCTCCCGCCTCCTCTGCCACATCGTCGGCTTCCTGCTGCCCTCGCTCGTCCTCGTCTTCTGCTACTCGTGCATCCTTCGCCGGCTGCGTTGCGGCGCCGGGGGCGTCCAGAAGCAGAAAGCGTTTCGAGTCATCGCCGCGGTGGTGGCGGTGTTCTTCCTCTGCTGGACGCCGTACAACGTTACTCTCATGGTGGAGACGTCTTTTTTGGGCAACAATCGCACCAGTTGTGAATTCAGAGCGTCGCTGCAGAAGGCCATGAGCATCACGCCGATTGTAGGCAACCTCCATTGCAGTCTCAATCCCATCCTGTATGCCTTTGTGGGCGTCAAGTTCCGTCGTCAGCTCCTGGACATCCTGCGGCTGCTCACCTGTAAATCCGAGACGGGAACCAAATTCCAGTCGGTGAGCGGCAGGAGAACCTCCATTTGGTCCGAGTCTACGGAAACCTCCAACTCCCTCGCAATCTGAAGCGCGTGTTAACAGAGGCGTGCACACATCAGAACCAAATCCCTGACAAAATACAACAACCCTCAAGTGGCTTCCGGAGGCTTTAAGCCATCGTAATTTGGGAGCAAATCTTGAGTGTATGTAACATTTTTCTTCTAGCGTCGCTTTGCTTTCCAACAATCCTGACTCACATGTCAACAGCATATATTGTCGTGTTATCAAGTCAGGCACACGTGAGTCCAGCTGTCGTGTTAACGTGGATAACTTTTATTCAGCTTTCCCGAAGCGTGTATTCTCTCTCTAGTCACTCTCTCGTCTCCCGCTCTCGGCGCACACTCATGACGTAGTCGCCCTGCGACTCTATCGTCATGCTGTACACAATTACACCACATATAACGCCAATAGTATGTGATTGTGCCATTAAATGTACGCGAATAAAATGTATTCGTACACGTCGTCTGACACCAATGATTATATCTCAAGATTTCAATGCTCAGGGACAGGGAGCGAGTGCGGCCACAAATAGTGAAAATCCACAAGTAAGGTAATATAGTTGCCACCCCGGAAAAGGTTTTTAAGCGCCTATGGACACCACTTGCCACAAGATGGCGGAAAAGTATGACTTTGCTATTAGGCGGTGCGTCGGCCAAGAAGCTCCGCCCCTCTTGGATTAAAAGTACAACATCGAAACATGATTTTTTTTTAAATTCACGTTTGTAAAAGAGTGAAACTATTATGTGTGCTTAGAAGTCATATTATAATGATGTGAAAGACAATTGTAAATAGCACTGCGATTTATCCATTTTGTGTTTATATTGCACTTAATTGAACGGTGGTTGTTTTTTTTTCTTCTTTCTTCTTTCTACCTACATTTTTGCTGCTGGAGGCTGTAAATTTCCCCAGTGTGGGACAAATAAAGGATATCTTATCTTATAACAGATATTGTTTAAAGTGTCTGAGTAATTGAATGAATTAAAAAATAAAGTGTTAAACTTCTCATGATATCGCATTATAGAATTTTAATGACTGCAGTGGCATGTATGCAACATTTCAAGCAAATCATCTTGCGGGATTCTGACAGGAAGCGAACGAAGGAGAAACAAACAGCAGCTTCGCACTCTTGTGCAATGTGCAGCTTATGCAAGAAGGGAAAAAAAATCAGATGATAAAGGAGAAGAGCGGAGGCCTGCAAACTTCACCCAACTATGCATGACTGTGATCAATCTGTTCAGGCTTTTAGTAGTCGTGGCTCACCATGAACATGTTTATTTGAGAGGAAACAAAAACGACATTTGAGCTGCAGTTACTCATAACCCAAATTTGGTTGACTGTTTTCGTGCATTTGATCAGGCCGCAGGAGACGTTGTGAACACCGATAAAGGTTCCTCCACCCTGTTCAACACAAAGAGGCATCTGTGAAAGTCATCTTTGCGTTGACGTGACCTCGACTGACAAATCAGGTTGGTCTGGTTGGCTGTGCAAGACAAACCCTCCAAAACAGACCGGGAGTCGACAGTCGACACGCAAACACTTTTAATAGTCTCGTAGACGCACATGACCGATGATGTCAACCAATGTATCTACGTCAACCCGCTATGTTGCCTGTACAAACATGTAGTAGTGAAAAATTTCTTTTAAAAATTGCAGCATTTGCCCAGGGGGTAAATTCCCTTGCCGACACTAAATGCAACGCATGTTGCATAACGGCGGAGTTCTCGCTCTGTTGGTTTATGGAGTAAAATGCTCTTTGTTATCATTGTCAACTTTATGAAGTGACTGGCATGGTTTAGGATCACACAAACATTGATAAGGACAGGAGCTTATCTTCTAACATATAATAATATTTAGCTACTACAACTACTGTGCTAGAAAAACACTGCCCTACCATAAAAAAAAGTCACACACTCCACTACAGAGTTGGATTTCCTTGTCACTTTGATTTTTAGCACAGCATCGTTTGGATACGTTGAAGTGTTTTGGGTCACAGCTGTAAGCCCTTCTTCAGGACGTTAGAAAGATTCTTACAATCTGGACTCTGCTAGTGGGGGGGGGGGGGGGGGTTATATGAACATCAATCAAATAAAAACATCACTCATAACTTTTTTTTCACTCTGTTCCATTCTCACTGACCATACAAATGGACGGTCAAAGCATCTTGCTTACTTAACTTTTAAGTACAAGTACGTAACTCAGGTTCGTAACATACGGGAGAACACACGTCACTTCCTGTTTCTCACTCAAAGCTGTCCCACGAGCAACATCAACTCAATCTAAAAATACTATTGTTACAATAACAACAACAATCATCACAATGATGACAACTTCGAGGTGGTGTCAAGAGAAGGCAGTGTCAACACAGGTTTACGACAACGGCAACAATTAAAACACAGGCATTTAAAAACGTGTAAACAATGTGACAAAAAGCAACGCTGTAAAAACTGCGGTTGAATAAATAAATAATGTCCTCTGGGACATGAAACGTCAGCGCACATCTCAGCTCTTGAAGCACATGACACAAAGTTCCCTTCCACGAGGCATCATGAATAAGCCACCCGCGTGGCGGGGATGGGACAAAGTCACAAATGTACAAGTCATGAGTCTCAAGTCTTCACTTTCAACCAAGTCCAAAGTTAGATCGAAATGTCAAGCAGACTTGGGTTTGGTCGATCATTAAGTCGAGTCAATCTCAGTCGCACACCAACCACACTTAGCGTTGAAACTACTGCACATGCTAATGCCGAGCTGCACTTGCGTTAGCTAGTTGGACCAAAACGTTCACAATCACAGTTCTTAACGTTCCCGAACCAGTCTCCGCATTATGTTATTACTTACAAGGAGGTTAAACACTTAACCTACTTTGAGCGGAGTTAACAATTACCCGATTTTAGGTTGGCTACACCGTGAAGTTAGCAAGGTATGCCCGTCACGGATTAAGTTGAGATCGTAGTTGTGGCTCTGATCTGTAAGTTGCAAACCTTGCATGTTGCTCTTCTCTTTTTCAAAAACATATCGTTGGAATTCAAAGAGAATTATCTTCGGAACTCCCTGCTTGGGTCTCGCTTTGTAACATACTGGTGGGTTGCCAGGTTAGCGTGCGCGCTATTTAGCAAGTAACATTCCTTTCATAAACAAAGCAAACTTGGAAAACGCATACCTGTATTTTTTTTCTTGTCAACGGGCAAGACAGTGGTACCTTGACTTTGAAGAGAATGAATTCCGGGAATAACATTGTAAGTAGATTTATTTGTACCGGTTGTCTAATGATTGCCCGTTTCATGTTCCCCGACAAAACGGCATCATTTTTTAAAGGTTTTTTAAAAGAAAAAAAATATAGCATTGTATTGTAAAATATAAATATTAAACCATAATGAAATATACGGAAAGAGGATCTAACTAAATAATTTAATGGAGTGAAATTAAAAAATAAAAACTGCCAAAGTGACAACTAGCAACTCAAACCGCTACGGGAGGGCACACAGAAGTCAAGTTCCGCATTCGATCGAGTCTCAGTCAAGTCTTAGTTAGCCAAGCCAGTCGCCAGTTTAACCTTAATACCCGACTTGAGTCCGAGTCACATGACCTGATATCACCCCCCCTCTATGTGGGAGTGATATGTGGAAATTCTACAGCTATGTGGAAATTTTATGCTGCACTTGTTGCTCCACACTGGCGATCTGCTTCAACTCCTCCATATCGGGACTTTGCTCGAGCGGGGCGTCGTCACCTACGCCCAGCTCCCACACTGAGCCCTTGGGTTCCGCTCTGACGCACCTCAGCGCCGCCAGCGCCCACTTCCTGAAGTCGCTGCTCAGGCCGAGGTAGAGGAGCGGCCGGAGACAGGCGTGGACGCAGCCCAACGCCGCCGTGACCGTCAGCGCGGTTCTCGGTGAGCTTTGCTGGACCCCGGATGAACTGTTGGAGGTCTTCTTCGCCCCGCCGAACGTGTCCACGACGAGCGCGACGTTGTACGGGATCCAGCAGAGCGAGAAGACCCCGACCAGGATGAGCGTGATCGCCCTCTTTCGGAATGTTTTGGCGGGGCGCTGGGACCATAGTGTCGCGCACGAGAAGCCGATGACGACGGCGGCGGCTGCGCTAAGTACGTGGTGGGGAAGGCGCGATGTCAGGCGCGTGTCGGCTGGGTAGTGGCCGAGGACGCACTGGGTTCTCTCCTCCTTCCACGGATGCCGCTCCAATACCATGAAGAGCCACTCGGGGATGGTGAGGAGCAGGGAGACGAGCCACACCGTCAGGCAGCTGAGGTGGGCAAACATGGGCTTCTTGTGGGAGTACAGCTGCTTGGCCTGGACCATCCACAGGTAGCGGTCCACGCAGATGATGGCCAGGAGAAAGATCCCGCAGAAGAAGTTGAGCTTGGGAGAGGAAAACAACGTCATTTTGCTTGTTTAAAGTGGGGAAAGTAAAGGTCCCCGACTCCTTAGATCAGGGGTGTCAAACGCATTTTAGTCACGGGACATGAATGTGAAACCAAAAGTGTACACAACAAATTAATAGAGGACTAGTTTTGAAATCGGGCGGCCCGGTAGTCCAGTGGTTAACACGTCGGCTTCACAGTGCAGAGGTACCGGGTTCGATTCCAGCTCTGGCCTCCCTGTGTGGAGTTTGCATGTTCTCCCCGGGCCTGCGTGGGTTTTCTCCGGGTGCTCCGGTTTCCTCCCACATTCCAAAAATATGCATGGCAGGCTGATTGAACACTCTAAAAATTGTCCCTAGGTGTGAGTGTGAGTGCGAATGGTTGTTCGTCTCTGTGTGCCCTGCAATTGGCTGGCAACCGATTCAGGGTGTCCCCCGCCTACTGCCCGAAGACAGCTGGGATAGGCTCCAGCACCCCCCGCGACCCTAGTGAGGATCAAGCGGTTAGGAAGATGAATGAATAGTTTTGAAATCAGTCAAGTCAATTATAATAGTTTGTTCAATTGTTGTTTAAGTGAGTGTGAACAGTAACAAAATGATTGCAAAATGTCAACGTTATTTATTACACATGACAATTTGACATTTCGGTACAGACCTTAGCAATTTGACACACATTGATTTGTTCTCGCGGACCACATAAAATGAGCTGGCGGGCCAGATCTGGCCCCCGGGCCTTGATTTTGCCCTAGATTGTTTATGACCGCACCCGAATAGGCAAAGACATTCAGCAGTCATTGGCTGATGAACTCACTGCTATGTCTGCTTTTTAAAAAAAACTTTTCTCACCTATCTCACTATTGCACAAAATGAAAACAGACAAAGCGTCATCAATGAGTAGTTCTGCTAGAATGATTGACATTTTTGGCGCAAGTGTATAATAATTTGTGATCCTTGGGATATTTCGCTGAAAGCACCCAAGAGACGTGTTTTTCAAACGCCCCGAGGGTCCATTTTAAAAACTGCGAAGGGGGGGGGGGGGGGGGGAAATGCCGAATATGTCATGTTGAAGACATTTTCACTTTCCTTACCCGCCCCCCCATCTCATTCCCCCTTCTCTGAAATGCCTGGAGAGCTTTCGCTTTCACTGAGCATGTTTCCTCCACTCTTTTCCATTTCCAATCAGAGGCCCACAGAAACAAGGAGAGAGGAATGGATGGATTTTTCATGAGCAGTAGCGGGAAGTAAGAAACTAAATCTCATCCGTTACTGTAACCAAGCAGAATTATTTGGGTTTTTTTATGGTTCTGGACTTAATTTGAATATTTATTTTCTGATAACGGCGGCCCGGTAGTCCAGTGGTTAGCACGTCGGCTTCACAGTGCAGAGGTACCGGGTTCGATTCCAGCTCCGGCCTCCCTGTGTGGAGCTTGCATGTTCTCCCCGGGCCTGCGTGGGTTTTCTCCGGGTGCTCCGGTTTCCTCCCACATTCCAAAAATATGCATGGCAGGTTGATTGAACACTCTAAATTGTCCCTAGGTGTGAGTGTGAGCGTGGATGGTTGTTTGCCTCTGTGTGCCCTGCGATTGGCTGGCAACCGATTCAGGGTGTCCCCCGCCTACTGCCTGGAGACGGCTGGGATGGGCTCCAGCACCCCCCGCGACCCTAGTGAGGATCAAGTGGTACGGAAGATGAGATGAGATTTTCTGATAACGCTTTTCCTCTCTAAATTTGAAAGCTGATATGTACTTTCTACTCTGCAAAACAAAAAAACAGCAGGTCGACCGCAATCAGTCACCTCTGTCTGGTGAGCCTATTGTATGGTTTTATTCAATGCAAACCAAGAAAGTTAAGACGATTGATTGCGGCCAAATTTGTCTTCAGTAGCGCTAGCGTACAACATCTACGACTGTTGCAGTTAAAGTGATATTTTGGGGGATTTACTGAAAATCCATTTGCACATTCCTATTTTATCTGTTTTTTGTTGTTGTTTTGTTTTGTTTTTTTCTGCCCATTTGACGTTCATGGTCTGACTAAAAAAATAATAATCAGATGTGACTCTAAGTACTTGAGTAGTTTTTCATTGAATCATATTTACTGTAAATAATTTAATGCCTGTAAATGGCTGTAAATTTCCCCAGTGTGGGACAAATAAAGGATATCTTAATATTTGGAGTGAGGACTACTTTTGATACTTGAACTCCTCCACTTAGGGTAAGACTTGCGGACGTTGTATCGGTCTGTCGTGGTGAAGAAGGAGCTAAGCCAAAGGGCGAAGCTCTCAATTTACCGGTCGATCTACGTCCCAACCCTCACCTATGGTCACGAGTTATGGGTCGTGACCGAAAGAACGAGATCCCGGATACAAGCGGCCGAAATGAGTTTTCTCCGCAGGTTTTCCGGGCTCTCACTTAGAGATAAGGTGAGAAGCTCAGTCATCCGGGAGGGGCTCAGAGTCGAGCCGCTTCTCCTCCACATCGAGAGAAGCCAGATGAAGTGGCTTGGGCATCTGATTCGGATGCCTCCTGAGCGCCTCCCCGGTGAGGTGTTCCGGTCATGTCCCACCGGGAGGAGACCCAGAGGAAGACCCAGGACACGCTGGAGAGACTATGTCACCCAGCTTGCCTGGGAACGACTCGGGATCCCCCGGGGAGAGCTGGAAGAAGTAGCTAGGGAGAGGGAAGTCTGGGCTTCCCTGCTAAAGCTGTTGCCCCCACGACCCGGCCCCAGATAAGCGGTAGATGATGGATGGATGGATGGATGGATGGACTACTTTTGAACTTTTACTTGACTCCTCGGCTGCCTGTACAATTCTTAGCTACTTTACCCCACTCTGGTTCTATTTTCTTTGCAAGTACAGAAGTTAAATCTTTTTTTTTTTTTACACAAGTTTCTGTACTTAAGTACAGACTGTGGGTCAATCTGACACCTTTCATGACTATTCATTCATTCATTCATCTTCCAAGCCGCTTGAACCTCACTAGGGTCACGGGGGGTGCTGGAGCCTATCCCAGCTGGCTTTGGGCAGTAGGCGGGGGACACCCTGAATCGGTTGCCAGCCAATCACAGGGCACACAGAAAAGAACAACCATTCGCACTCACGCTCACACCTAGGGACAATTTTGAGTGTTCAATCAGCCTGCCACGCATGTTTTTGGAATGTGGGAGGAAACCGGAGCACCCGGAGAAAACTCACGCAGGCCCCGGGAGAACATGCAAACTCCACACAGGGAGGCCGGAGCTGGAATCGAACCCGGTACCTCTGCACTGTGAAGCCGACGTGCTAACCACTGGACTACCGGGCCGCCCGATTTCAAAACTAGTCCCATATATTACATTGTGGCTGTCATTTCGCCTAAGATTTGTAAATAGAATGTAATGGGAGCTGAACAAAAACAAAATGGTCCAAACCTTAAAAATAACTGCGCTGATCTTGCAAAGAGGGAGCCCGAGGCACCATCCGCAACTCTGGGTGGCCTGCGCCGCCCACAGAGGCAGCGTGAGCAGCAGCAGGACGTCGGCGAGGCTCAGGTGGAGGATGAAGGTATCCGACGTCCTCCACGCTCGCTTCTTCAGCGCCAGCGCCGCCAGCAGCAGGCCGTTCCCGAACAGGCCCACAATCAGCACCGCCGAGTAGACGAGCGGGATCCACACCGTCCGGCCACCCCGAGACTCCGGGTCGTCATCTTGATACACGTAGTCGTCGTCGTAGTCGTAGCTGACGTTCAGGCGGAACAATCCGTCCAGGTCGATGTCCATCTTGGTCCTGCCGCTGCGGAGACGACAGTGCCGTCCGTCTTCAGAAAGCTCTTGAACAGATGAAACGGTTCACTCCTCCCTGCGTTTGGAGAATGGCCACCGCAAAAAGGTTTTTGAAAGAATACCAGTCGAGGTCTCACATGGGAGGGTGTCATCATATGATGCAAGGGCAGTGTGGGTTCAAATCGGAAGTTCCCCGGCCACATGCACAAACACTCGCTAAAAAAGATGAGCTTCAGGAAACCCCACACCCTCGACGTGAACTGACAGTGACCGAGAGCGCTTCCGCTTTTTCATTCACATGAGGTAGATATAAAAGTCATGAGAAATGGATGCAACGATGACGCCCTGAATCGGTTGCCAGCCAATCGCAGGGCACACAGAAACGAACAACCATCCGCACTCACATTCACACCTAGGGACAATTTAGAGCGTCCAATCAGCCTGCCACGCCTGTTTTTGGAATGTGGGAGGAAACCGGAGCACCCGGAGAAAACCCACGCAGGCCCGGGGAGAACATGCAAACTCCACACAGGGAGGTCGGAGCTGGAATCGAACCCGGTACCTCTGCACTGTGAAGCCGACGTGCTAACCACTGGACTACCGGGCCGCCCGTTGTGTTCCAGAGTGACCCGCAAGTGGGGAAAATTTGCAACATATGGAGCTGAGCAATATTAACAATTTTTTCAATAATGTGCTAATGTCGATTACCAATCGGAAACTAATCGTCACCTGATGGCTTAACGAATTAACGTGCGAAACGATCATGTGCGCAATTTACCGTAATACACCAGAAATAGCAATCAGTCATTTGTTGCCGAACAGTTTTTGTTTCCCGGAGCGTTTTTTTTTAATTTGCGTTAGTAATACAGGTGCACCGATCGATCAGAACCGATTTTTTTTTATTTCGGGGGATCGGGATCAGCAAAAATCGCAATCGACAGGTCCAAAAGATCGGGTTGTGTTTTCGCGTGGGAGTTCTTGAGAGTTTTTTTTGTGGGTCTACTCATGCTAGGCTTGCCTATCAAAGTTCGTGGGGAGGTTGTACTAGCTATGGGGGCTGAATTTTGAAGAGGACGCCACAAAGCCAATTTGGGGGTTCACACTAAAGGTCAAATTTCTAAAGGATAATTTGGTTTTTGAACCCAGGGAAGTGACCCTAAAATGGTCATTGCTAACCAAAACGGCTGACTTGCGGAGTCTTTTTGAACATGGCTTCTTGAGATCTTTTGATACTTGAACTTAAAGGAACCTCTTAAGTTCTGATATTCATCTTCAGTCGTTCAGCTTTGACCATTTCAATGACGTCATCAACGTGTGGACTGTCACCAAGATGGAGACCAAGCGCAAAACAAATACATAAATAGCAGCCACCTAAATTGCTCCCCCCATAATGTAGGTCAGGTTTTGTGTAAATGCTGAAGTCACCACACACACACACACACGCGCGTGCGTCATCTTATTTGTCATATTTTTAAACTTTGTGTGTACATAAGTTGACTTCAAAATTAACATGAGTCATGGTTTCTTCTCACAAGTAAAACACTATTGACAATGTCTCAGTGACTTACTCATGACAACGCACTGGTGTGCTTTGTATTTTGTCACCTTAGGGCAGGGATGTCCTAACCTCTAACGCAGACAATAATCATATTTTTTAAAAATGAGGTTTTAAGAAACGTGTTCAAACCAATACACAATAGGTCAAGATTAAATATAATAAAAGAGAAAATATATAATTGATTTAAATTAACTAAAGCCTACGTCTGATTTCTTCTTGTGTTGTAATACCTTGCACCAGACTTTTTTTTTTTTAAATTTAAATGTAGTGTCTCATGACTTAATCTTGAAACATGAAATAATTTTCTAAATTAAAAAAAAGTGTGATACAATGGAACCAGTTAGCATTTTTTTAAACCTTTCAAATGACACTTCAAACATTAAAAAAAATGAATTTCAATTTTAGAAAAAGTGTAACCTGAGCAACAAATAACACCCTCCCCCCTCCAAAATCCTGATTGTTCATTTAGCTCATCCACCACATGACGATTTTTTAAAAACTACATTGCGTGTCACATTATCTTCTTACTCTCAAGCGTAATACGACCGGACGCGTAATTTTAGCTCATTCCATGCTAATATTAAGGATAACAGCGAACGTCACACAAGCACCAAAGTAATTGAGACTAAGTTGGGTTTGCCTTACACTTGAGTTGTAACATACAAGTATGTTTGGGTGTTTTAGATCACAGAGTCCCGAATTCCCATATAGACCAAATCGGGCTGTGCGGTTAGGCACAGGTCCATGCACTAAACAAATACAGTGCAGCTCAGCCTCTGGCTAAGAAAAACAGTGTTGGGTAAACACAAATTCCATTGTCATTTCAACAGCCTCGTTTGGTTTGAATGATACCAGATACTCACACACATACACACACACACACACACGAGTCAATTTACCGCTTGTAAATTGATGTACAGTACATTTTTGGTCCCCTCAAAATAACAACACATTGCCATTAGTATCTAAACTGCTAGCAAGAAAAGTGAGCACACCTCAAAATAAAAATGTCCAAACTGAGCCGATTGCCCTTTTGCCTTCCAAGTATGCTTTTCACCAATGTACACACAAAAACCCCATTGCAAGCACGAGGAGAACATGAAAACTCCACACAGGAATGCCAGAACTGAGACTCAAACCCAGAACACGAGAACTGTGCGGCAGACGTGTTGCCCAATAGCACACCATGTGAAGATACTGTTTTTAATTTTCATTGTATTACTAATCATTGTCTGAAGCAACAGTCGAATCAGTATAAACAGAATTCGTTTGAGAAAATTAGATCATATATTTTATTGGGACACCGCTGATCATATGACAATGTCAGTGTGCATTTGTATAACACGCAAATTTACCGTCCCCTAAAAAAAAACAAATTAACGTCTGAACTGCTGGTAACAAAAGTGAGTAAACCAATTAGTGAAAGTGTACAAATCGGACCTAAGCACCCATTTTCTGTCTTTGGGATATTCTAGCCAAAAAGCTGAAAACTGTGAGGCACACGTAGAAAAAGAATGACAACACTGGTGCTCACCTTAAACAGATGATGACAGTTGCACAAGGTTCAGCTCGTTCGTGGTCAAATGAATAACAGGAAAAAGAAACCCATTCCCCCCCGCTGTGCAACGCAACACTTTTGGGTGGAGTTGCAGTATCTGCAACACGTCAAATCCACAAGAAAAACGAAACCTAGAAGCTTCGGGTTCTTGTCTTGCTGATTAGGGGTCGCAGTTCAGACACACAAAACGCGCGGTGGTGACTGAAAGAACCGAAAACAAAACACGGAGAGGGAAAATCAACAACAGACATACTCCACAACAAAGATTAGTTTTGGTAAATCGCGGCAGGAGTGAATGATTAATTAAGTCGTCGCCTCTGGATTTGTTCGAGTCAACAAATGTTATAAACGCTGCCAATACACAACGCACGACGACGGCATGCATGGGTACCCTTCAAAATAAGATCAAAATGTCGTCAGGATTAAAAAATAACGATGACAAATACCAAACTCATGAGTGATTCATGTTAGACTTTATATTACAGTGTTATAAAATTCAACAAACATATTGTCTCTGTTTAGTAAGGAATGAGCATTCGTAATTCCTTTTTATTTTGAAGACTTCTCAAGCGTTTCGAATTTTCCGGACACAGGAGGCTCTGGCTTGACGCTTGTGAACAAAGACGGACACAAATCGGACGCAATGACAGCTCACGGCCAATAGAGCGCGCTCTTTAGTAATGTTCAACTCAACGTAAACATGCAAAACAATTTTGGTGACGCAAACGTCCTCCGCTTCTTACGTTGACATCAAATTAGCATTTTTTTGGTTGAAAATACAAAATAATTTCTTTCTTTTGAATTGAAAAAAAATACTCAAAAGTGTTTAACATTTTTCATTGGTTCAGCTTGTGTGTGGTGTGTGTTTTATGACGGTTGGAAAGGACTTACTTCAAAAAGAGGATTCTAATCTCAGTGGGATATTTTGAAACTTGTTTCCCGTGAATTGAAATTCCAACTTGAATACACACGAGGTAATGAATTTTCTTACTCGAAACATGAACCAAGTTAGTGATACAATATATTTTCCCCTTGATTTTTAACTTTATTTTCACAATATGTACAGCAAATATAAAATGTACAAAAATGTACTTTTTTTCCCTTGATAAAAGACACTTGGCAGAAGCGTACGAGAAGAAAACAGTTGACTTCATTCCACCAACAATAAATCTTACAATACAATTCGTAGCACATAGCCAATGCTAATGGTCGTGTGCCACCTTGAACATCATATGTGAGTCGCAATCATTTCCTCTTTTTTTTCTCCTTTCTTTCGCGGCACAAAGCGCATGCATGCAGCTGGATGTTTGGAGCTACAGTAAAAGACACAAAGTCAGCAGAATTGCTTCAACTTTTTTTTTAAACAACATTTTCACTTCGTTGTCATGCTCAGTGAGAAGAGCGCGTTTATATTCCCAGACTACCAACTGGTTTCGTGGCCAAACAAGTACTGAGTACAGTTCAGTTGTATTTTCCTTGAAATTTCATACATTTGCGTTTGATCATTAATAACATTTTGTATGAGACAGCACCATTCCGACACAGAGAACATTTTCCAGTCTTTATCCCTCACCTGACTTTTTCTTTCAGTGTACATTCCCTTTTCCCTTTCACTTTCTCAATTAATGCCCATCTTCAAAACCCTCCTCAAAACTCACTTGTATTCTTTGGCATTCGACTTAGCATAAATACACTTGACTTGACTTAATTTGGGCTTGTAATTTATAATTTTTTTAATTGGGTGTAAAAATACGAGCGGACCTCTACTGCGCAGTACTTACTTACTTGGCTCTACTCGTAATTTATTCATTTTTATTGACAAAACCCGGTACTACAGGTTACTATATCTAGTACCTGGTGAGTTTGGGTTCCTGTCACAAGATACAAAAACATGGGAAAATCACACGTGCTATCGCTTGAAAGCGAGAGCTATTTCTTGAGCAATGATTAATGCCAAGGGCTACTAGTTTTATACACACTTCTGAAATCATAATTTTGCGAACGTTAGCTTGAATTAGACGAGATGTGGGAAGACACTGATCATGTTCGCAGTTTCTCCCAACAATGATTTCGGAAACCGATACTTTATTCCCGGAAATCTCTGTAAATATTTACAGATTCAAATTATTATTTTTTATATTATGTTTCGGGGGGGGGGGGGGATACGTAACTTTTTTTTCCCTCAAGAATGTTGTATAGCCTATGTGCCGTTTTTAAAAAAAAAAGTGCACTTTTTTTCATTAGGTACTCATAATGAAACGGAAGACATTTGAAAATGTGGAGATGTCAAGAGCCAGAGGAGTCGGTGCTGCGCAGTAGAAAAGTGGCACTTTTCCACCCCCCCCCCACCTTTGACAAGCTATTCACAAACATGAGCTTCTCAATCATCTTCCCACCATGACCGAGTAGGAGGTGTTTTCGCTCTCGGCAGAGCTGTAGGAGCCGGTGGTCTTGCGCTTCCTCTCCCTCCATTCCTCCACGCCCAGCCCGACTCTCGGTCCCAGCAGCCCCTTGCACATGCGCGCCATCTCCCTGCGGAATTTCACCCCCACGAAACCGTACAGCAACGGGTTGAGGGCGCAGTGCAACAGCCCGGCGCTCTCGGTGATCACCTTGCCCATGTCCACGACGCGGCCGAACCGGCAGCCCCCGGCCACCACCTCTAGCCTCTGGAGGCTGTCGGCCAAAAGGAAGCCGTTGTACGGCGCCCAGCAGAGCACGAAGACGGACACCAGGGAGACGATGAGGCGCAGGGACTTGCGCTTCTGCCGGCGGGTTGCGTTGCACAGCGAGCGGAAGATCCGGATGTAGCAGTAAAGCATGATGAGGAGTGGCAGCCCGAAGCCCAGACTCACGCTGACCAGCTGCAGGCCGGCGTGCCACTGCGCGGCGTTGTTGGTGAACCACACCTGGCACAGGAGCGGGGCCCGCCCCTCGTCGATTTTCACCTTGCTCACCTGCTTGAAGACAATGTCCACGCCCCCAAGACCCAGGCAGCCCACCCAGATGAAGGCGCAGGCTACCTGCGCCTGGCAGGTGTTACGCTTCCAGCCGGAGCTGACGGCGTGGACGATGGCAAGGTAGCGGTCGAAACTGATGCAGGCCAGGAAAAGAATGCCGCTGTAGCGGTTGAATGAGAACAGAGCGCCGGAGATCTTGCAGACGGCCTCGCCGAACACCCATTGGTGGGCCCACTGCGTGGAGAATAGCGGCAGCGTGAAGGCCAGCAGCAGGTCGGAGATGGCCAAGTGGAGGAGGAAGGTGTCGGTGAGGGAGAAGGAGCAGGCGCCGCCACCGCGGGAGTTGCGATAGCGGCGGATCACGCACAGCACCAGCGCGTTGCCCACCACGGCCAGGATAAAGACCAGGATGTAGACGACGGGCAGGTACCTCCGCGCAAAAGCGTAGATGTCTTCGTGCGGGCAAGGGGCCGCGTAAGTCTTACTGGTTTCGGGGGACAACGTGTAGTTGTCATAGTCGAATGCCTGAAGACACACAGCACGATTTTCTTTTAAGCAGCATGGATCGTATAGCGTGGAGTCCTCACTCCAATTGCGAACAACTGCAAGTAATTGATGCATGTTGGGTTCTAGGAACTATGTTGAAGTGAGCTGTGACGCTTGATGCAGCATCCTCTGACATCTTGTGGCCAAAGAACTACGTTGAAGTGAGTTACGGAAGTCCATGTGGTGCTTTGGCGCAATCTTATGGAAACAGGAACTACGTTGAAGTGAGTTGCTTTTGTTTATGTCAGGGGTGTCCAAACTTTTTGCCAAGGGGGCCAGATTTTATGTGGTAAAATGTCGGGGGGCCGACCTTGGCTGACATTCTTTACATTGAACAACAATATTGTTCAACAAATTTTAGTAAGCCAGTCTGTTTCACATTTCCATTTTTATTTTAATTTCAACAATCTTAAGAATTTCTTTTGGTTCATTTGAAACAGGTATATCACATGCAACTGCTTATTCACTTGACTTTTTCTTAAACAGAAGTCTCCTGAGTGCAAATTGATTGATTTGAAACATAAAATGTATCACCATGACTTTTCAATAGTCACAAAACCTTTGACTCGAATAACGGGGAAATGAACAAGCAATACACATATCCACAACTGCAAGGATCATTTGAAATATGACATATCAGTCAATATAAACACGGAGTGATGTCTTGTTAACTCGTGAGTGATGCCCTCTAGTGTCTAAATGCTATTACTCATTTAGCCACTAGAGGGAAGCAGTACTCTATGAAACATCACTCACCAGTCTACGAGACCTCAGTCAATGCAACACGTGTTCCATTGCGCCCAACCTGCGGGCCAGACGGCACTGATTTTATGACAGGGGCCGAGGGCCGGATGAAATTCGACCGCGGGCCGGATTTGGCCCGCGGGCCGGACTTTGGACATGCCTGGTTTATGTGTACCTGTTACAGCAAGAGAACATGACCATGCTGTACAAAGTACGAGACACACTGGAGGTTGTAACTATTAAACATACGGGCAGCACCGCAGCCCTACTGTGCTCCTACTTTTATATTCGTACCAATGCAAGCTGTGGTGTCCAACCAAGATGACATAATGCTGGTATATCCAGGTGATATTTCAGTTTTCCATATTTATAGATTAAAAAACAAAACATTTGTCCAAAAATATGTCATGCTGTCAATTTTTGCTTTCTCTGAATGCAGTATTGAAAGAAAATCATTTTGTTTGCAGCATTACAGATGCACAGAAAAGTAATATAATACCTAACAATCACAAATCCATATTCCTTCCACCTTAACGGCATATTTTAAGGAGAAACAACTTGCATGCTTCTCTATTTACTTCCTGTTCGTCTAGGCTCGAAAAAAAATCTGGTATAAAACAAGAATGTTCTGATATAGTGGCAATTTGCTCTCTTATATATTATTATATAGTATATCTGTTATATTTAAGAATATTCTCCAGCAATTTGGCCCTTAATGCGCAAAAAGAAAGCAACTCACCCAGTAGTCCTCAGTGGTTCCCATGTAATCATTCATGTTTGTTGCAGATGTGGAGGCAGCACAGTGACCTGCAGACTGCAAAGTGTATCAAGCAAAGCTGTTTTTTTGCGGCCACAACTGGATGGAGGAGAATAAAGAAGAAGTCACAATTTCGGGAACCGAATCCACACGCACTTGAGAACATACACAAACATAGCTTGGCATTGGAATGGATGAGTGTCTTATTTTTGCCATGGAGGAAATTGTGACATGTGTGGGACAAAAAAAAAAAAAAAAAAGTTTGAACGATCATTTAAGGCAGACAGACAGTGCGTGACTAATGTGGATGCTGTGGAAAAAAAAAGGTTGGAGGGCAGCATCATTAGTTGTTTTTCTTTTTCAATGTTAAAATATCATCATGAACACTAACACATGAATCCTCTAAATAAAATAATAAGCAGTGCACACCAACGGGAAGACAAGTTTGACTCAACATCTGAAGACGTGCGAACATGACAGGATAGAAACATAATGTAGAATATACAGAAAGAAAAGAGGGAAATGAACAGATGACAGTGATGACTTGTAGACGTAGAAACTGTTCAGCTTCATCTTAATAAAATATATTATAATCACACTAGCTGGTTTGCCGCCCTCCGGACGGCTCGTCAGCTAGTTCCTGCGGAAGGCTGGTAAGGTGGGCCTTCGGCCCACAAAAGTGTTGTTGGTTGGTTCAATTTTTTGTTCATCTTCATTGCTTATCGCGAAAATAAAGAGATGTTTAGCTCTACTAAATAACTAACAATTTCATTGCAATGCTTGTGGGTAGACAACATTTTTTCGCTAAGATGCCCGCGCGATCGTAGTGAGCCACTGCCTGAGCGGCGCAGTGGCGGCGCGCAGCGGCGCGGTGAAGTAGGTACGTTTTGAAAAGGGACAGACGGAAGGACAGACCGCGTGCGGGACGACGCACAATATATATATATATATATATATATATATAGATTTTCAAATTACATATTTATTTTTATTGTCAACCCAACACTAATATCTATTCATCTGTCTAGCTAACAGTCTGTCTGAGACTCACAGATAGCTAGATTGACAGACAGACACACAGACAGACAGCTAGCTAGCTAGCTATTTGTCTGTCTGTCTAGCTTGCTATCAGGCTGGCTATTTGGCTAGCAAGTGTAAGCTTTTGTTAAATTGTTAATTATTATCATTTTATATTCATGCATTATATTCTTTTATGTTGGTTACCTTAATTATACTCTGTTTAATACGTCCTGAAATATTCTTATGTTGCTTACATGTGATTGGAGAAGAAAAACAGGAAGGCGGGTCTTTACCGGAAGGGGGAGTGTTCGTGGGAGAGTTAGCGGGTGGAGCGGTTAAAAAGGAAAAATAAAAAACGAGTAGAGCTCTGCTCAAACGAAGTCGTCCTCTCCTTTTTGCCCATTCCAAACGTAGAGCAATCCATCTAAAACCTGCGAACCCCTGAACTTACACAAGTTAGCTATCTGTCTGTCTGTCTATATATCGAATGGACTTTCACTCACCATACAAACTGTGATTGTCCAATTACTTAAACTAACTTCAACCTATTAAAAACAAATAACATACAATAAACGTAAGTTGCATTTTCCCATAATGCTCCGTGTTGTTCACACTTCCGCATTTTAGGCCAAAGGTAAAAAAAAAAACAAGAAATCTTTTTTCCTGACCGATTTATGTTCACAAGCATCTCATCTGCCAAAAGTGTGAGGAACTGAATCATCTTGTGGTTACTTTTGTCCCGACTGAGGGTCCTGTGTTAACTCTGCACTTGCACAATAGCGCAGATGTTTCTCTTACTTCTGCTCCGGTCAAAGTTGTTTGAAACAGGCGCAGCTTCCGACAAAAAAGAACATACTCTAATCAAGTAGTGCATGTGCATGACATTTGAACTTTATACACTGATACGAAAAGTAAGACTTTTCAAGGTCTTTCATATGAATATTTGGGCCTCGAGAGTGCCTGTCCTCTTTTTTAAATAGCCAAGTTTTCGCAAAGTTATATGACACACGTGCAGGTGCAAAAATGGGCCGAAATTATATGGTCAAAAATAATCCGAGCTCGCTTCCCGTTCATTTTAAGACATGGCTTCTGTTGACTTTATACTCGGGATGCCACGCATCCCTCCCAATTTTCAAAAGTGTCATGACAGGGCTTGCCAACCCATTTCTTTGTAATCGCGTGAGGAATTTTTTCACCAGGCCCGATGTACTTGAAGTTTCATGAGTTTCTGTGCATGTTTAGAACCTCAAAAAGTGCTTGTTTTGTGAGAAGATAATAAAACAATTTTTAAAAATCCAACAGGGATCTTGTAGCGGTCACTGCTTTGGCCCTTCTCAACATTTGTTTCAATAGTATTGCGTTCCCTGCCACCACTTTCTTAAATGTAAAAAGAAAATAACATTCACGGCCAATAAAAACAACGATCCAGCGAGAACAAAAAACATTTGCTTTCAGTTTCTTGAACGTGACACACTGTATTAGCCAAAAAACAAGTTGAAGTAAGGCAGAGGACGAATTAACCGTACTATCCTGCCCCCTACTGGCGTGGGGCGGCATGTGAGATGATAAACGTTTGCCTTTTCTCCATAACAGCCTAAACACTTTCACTTCCTTTGTTTAGTTGTAGGCGTTTCAGAGTGAAACAAGGCAAAATTGTCACGGTTCTCTTTTCAAATTTCTTTGTAGTGCTATATTTATTCAGCCAAAGATTATATAGCGACAGCTGCATGCATCAAATTTTCATCGGAATGAATTTATGAAAGTATTCATGGTACAGCCCTAAAAAGCTTTACGGTGTACTGTATTTTTGTCTACCAAGTACTTCCTGTTTTTAACTCTTCTCAAAAAAAAAAAAAATTCTTAAGATTGCCCAAATTCTGGGGTGCTTGGATTTACTTTCAGGGTACTTCAGCAAAATGGGCCGGACACGCCTATGATTATAGGACACATTAGTGGAAAAAAGTTTGGAGTTTTTTTTTGATACCACAAACACCTAGCAATAGACGATGAACATAAAGTCGGCGTTTCGACATTTCATATTCACTGTACCTAGGGAGGGTGTTCAAACAGTCCAGAGTGTACAAACATACAATAGAAAAACTACAGAAAAGGGATGAATGGTTCTTGTTTACATGTGCTATGCGATTGGCTGGTGACAAGTCCAGGGTGTACCCCGCCCCGAGTCAGCTGGGATAGCGACATAGAAAATGGATGAATGGGTGATTTGTTCATTTGGACTGCGAGTATAATACATACTGACCAAATACAAACACGTTTGACAATTTCTCATTCGAGGGTGACGCTCTGTCGATGGTGGGTGTGTGTACGTGAGTGTGTGAGTGTGTGTGTGTGTGTGTACACAACATACACAACGCTCTATTCTCATTCATCCTTCGCTTTTCAATTATTGCCAGCTGATAAAAAAATAATAATAGGACACAAAAGAATCATGTTGGGTGCACCCTTTTGACTAGTGCGCTACGCCCTGTAATCAAACACTCGAGGCGGGTCATGTGGGGGTTAAAAGAGCCCACCCCGAGGGTAAATCTGCGCAGCGGTGAACATTTTCCTTCCTAGCTCGCAGACATGTCTTTCCAGCCCAACGTGATCAACCTCCAGCCTCAAGTCAGCGTCCACCAGTCCACCATGTCCGACTGGAGCTCCAACACGATGGATTGCTGCGACGACTGCGGCATCTGTACGCGTTGAAACCATCGAGCGGCGTCCAGTGGCGCTCTAACTGTACGCCGTCTCTGGTTCACAGGTCTGTGCGGGACCTTCTTGCCGTGCATCCTGGAGTGCAAGGTGGCTCAGGACCACGGGGAAAGCTGCTGCCTGGCCTTCCTCCCTGGTTCCTCGGTGGCTTTGAGGACCAGCATTCGCCACAAGTACCGCATTGAAGTAAGTTATGCAAGTTAAAATGCTTGACAACCACCTTGGTTGGCGCTCCTGTCCAGTAAAATTAAATGGCTACATTTTTGCTTTGTTTTGTTTTTTTTAAAATCCAAGATGGTATATTTGTTAAGTGCAGCTCAGTTATCTTTAATTTTGAGCTGTTTATTTAAAAACTATAAACTGGGGCGCTGAAGTTGGCAGACTCACAGGCCAAAAAGGTGAGCCCAGAGTGCAAAACAAATATGGTGAAGCAGCATTCAGCTGTTATGCTGCACACGAATGGAATAAGCTGCGCGAAGACAGCCCCACATGTGGATTTTTTTTTTTTAAACTACAGTCGCAAATTTTCTTTTTTTTTGTCAGACATATGATTGGGGTTTTTATAGCATTTTGTGGCACCATTAAAACTTGCATTTGGATATGCAAACATTCATCCACTGTGCGGAAGCTTGTTCTCAATCGCGGCACTGTTAAGATGGAGGTCGTCCTAGTCGGTAGACCCCAGCCAATCGCAGGCCACAAATGGAATTTTTGCAATGTGTTCAAATTGGAATGACGTGAATCGGATCAATTATGTGGTAGTAGTTGCATGTCAAAATAATGGGCGGATATAAAATAGGGTGGGCGGCCCGGTAGTCCAGTGGTTAGCACGTCGGCTTCACAGTGCAGAGGTACCGGGTTCGATTCCAGCTCCGGCCTCCCTGTGTGGAGTTTGCATGTTCTCCCCGGGCCTGCGTGGGTTTTCTCCGGGTGCTCCGGTTTCCTCCCACATTCCAAAAACATGCGTGGCAGGCTGATTGAACACTCTAAATTGTCCCTAGGTGTGAGTGTGAGTGCGGATGGTTGTTCGTCTATGTGTGCCCTGTGATTGGCTGGCAACCGATTCAGGGTGTCCCCCGCCTACTGCCCGTAGACAGCTGGGATAGGCTCCAGCACCCCCTGTGACCCTAGTGAGGAACAAGCGGTTCGGAAGATGAATGAATGAATGAATGAATAAAATAGGGTTTAAATGTTTTCACCGGTCACATAATTAGTAACATTTAGCAATTCCTTTTATTCGCATAATTGCCCACGTGTATCCTTAAATTGTGGCCTCCATGCTGCAATCACGAAATACGTTTTTACGATTAGCACCAGCCCCTCTTTTGAGGAAATACTGCATTGTGTATGGTCAAAATATCTAACCGTGTGTACTTCCCGCAGGGGTCGGTGTGTGAAGATTGGTTGGTCATGGCCTGCATGGCGCCGTGTGGACTGTGTCAAATGGCCAGAGAGCAAAAGATGAGAGGATAAGAATTCAGGATAGACAACCAATCACAATTTGGAGGACTCTGTGTTTGAAGTGACATAGGAGTCATGAGAGGTCAACAGGATGAATGATAATACTTCTCCTTTTTCTGAGATGAAATAAATGACTGATGTTATCTAAACCAGAGGTTCACCACCTTTATCGAGGCAAGTCGCAATCGGAAAATTTCATAAAACACCACCAAAGAGGGGTTCGATGGGTCCAAAATTAACAGTCGTCATGTTGGATTATGGGCTGGGGTGTGAAAAAGCCCAACGATGAACCAGGGCGAGCGGATTCTGCAAATATGGCCACGGCGTTTGAGAGCGGGGACAAGGGCTTGACTATTTTTTGTTTCAATATACCTTATCTTCTGCACTTGATGCTTTTTTTTAAATCATTCAAATTTGGCTGTGGTGAGCCAAAATTAGAAGACATTTTCTTTTCACTTTACGGCAACTTTTGGAGAAATTGGATAATTTTCTGCGGTACACCTGATATTCTCCATGCTGTACATTTGTAGTTGGGAATCAGCGATATCTGAAACGTTCAAACATAACATACACATGCGATTATAAGCGAGTAGCGGGAGTAGCATGAGATACACGGTAACCTTAAATTCAGTATGGTTCCTCCACAATCTCACTCACCCCCCCCATCTAAACATATGGTTGATGTTTTATGATTAGTTTAATAAGTGCAATGAAACTGTCTGTATGCAGTTTGACTCGTTATTTATTTTGACAATCACATCCTTCCAATAAACATGCCATTAGCCGCAAGTGTGTTTGAGCTGTCATTTTCACATCTCGCTCTTTGTATTTGTTCAATCTTTATTTGACGTCACTAAAGCACATATGTGAATCGCAAAGGCCAACAGTGTCGTCTTCCTCTTTCCGACAAACAAGACACAGCGAAGGCAACGAGGCGCATTTCCTTTGACCGGGTGAGACAAAATAATACTGCAATCGATTCATTCTTTGTCAAATACTCATATTTGTCTTTTTTCGCGCAACGTTATGTGAAGAGTGTGCAAAAGGGTGTGTTCTCATAGGGAGCCCGAAGTGGTCAAAGTGTGTTTATGTTGCAATGATTCCTTATTTTGGAATGCACAAAAAAAAAAAGGAAAGCGTAAGAGAACGATACGTTGTTACATAAATTGTGCAGCGTTACAAATGGAAGCAGTTTTTTTCCCCATGTCTACTGTCAAAAGAGTTCACACAGATTTATTTTTATTCAATTTTTTCGGACAGTGAATCATTCTTTATCTCACGCTACACTGAATTTTCACTCTCGTGAATTTTATATAATCCCCATCACGTAGCAGTGGGTCAAATATGGCTCATGGGCTGTATGCCGCCCGCCGTCATTGAATGTGGCCCATCCAACATTTAAAACAATCAAGAGTCCGATGTACAGAAGGAAAAAAAAAAGTCCTTTGACTTCAAATAATTTGAACATTTACAGCCGTCGCACATGATTAATAGATGTTAAACTAACATATTATTCATTTATATTGCAGAAGCGGGGGGAAGTTACTCCGTTTTTGAATCACGTGATCGATAAGTACCTTTTAAAGTGGATTTGGTCATTTTGTTGGACGTAAGCTTTAAGTGCTTTAACTAGGATTATATTCATTATGCAAAATGAGAGTCCATTATTTTAAGATTAAAATAAATCATTTTACATATTTCAACCTCACATGGGCGCGCGAGTGTTGTCAAATCATTGTTGAAATTTTATTTTAATTCTTTAATTGATGCATTTGATTAATTATAGGTAATACAACGTAGCTGTAAAAAAGAAAAAAAAAAGATAGCGAAACAAGAACTCCCGTGTGCAACTGGGTCCTGTTAAGAATGTGAAAAGGGAAATGACATTTTTAACCAGGAAATGTCAGCATCACATTTATGTGCAGGCGCTCGAATGAGGATTTACACTCGAGGTTTAATGTGTGTCAGAAGCCAACTCGATGCGTGACGTGTGTGTACACGTTCAATTTGTTCGAGCTCGCAACAATTTTCTTTTCGTACATCAAATGCATTTAAATCAAATGCATTTTCCCCATTGGAAATGAATTGAAATGCCAATCAATCCCCCCCCCCTCCTCCCCAAAAGAAAAACAGCCAAGTTGTTCACTTTGTCAAAGAAAATGAGCACTTGGAATGGAAATAAATAAATGGGATTTAATAAAGGCTCATTTCTGTACTTACTTTACGCTTGTTGAATGTTTGACTTGAAGGGATGCGGCGTCGTGAGCGACATCAGGAAATGGAGTCCGGTTGGCTAGCCAAGTGTGAAACGTCCGGGCCGGAATCCTTTAAAAAAATGACATTATCTTCCATTAGCAACTCATTCTCAAGACTGAGCTCCTCCATCACATAAAAAGATCAACGAACAGTCAGCAAGTATGACTTCACGATATCAATGCCTTGAGATTCATTACTAGTTTCCTATTAGCCGTGAATTCGTCACCATCATGTGGCACCTGAGGTTCTAACAGAAAGAGGACCCCAACCCCCCCCCCCCCCCCCCCCCGAATAATGGTGAGTTGTTAATAGGCCGAGGTGAACAATAATACAGGGGAGCACAGAGAATCTCCAACGAATCGTCCAGGTCCTGAAGTGGCAACACAGCGGAACTTCTGTTCACGAACAATTCAGTTGACAAACAAAATCTTCCACGAAACCTCGCCTTGGTTCGCGACCACAAATCGTAATACTGTCGACAAACAAAAGGGAAGTAAAGGCTAGACATGAAATGATTTTTGCGTTTGTCATTTTGCGCCACAGATTGGTTTTGCAAAATCCGCCATCTGCGCTTTGAAGAATAAAGAGGTCATCAGGCAGCCCGTGCGGTTTACGCGGCGACCGTTTGGACGGAGCCAAAACCTCAAATTCGACCTCGAAGAAAAGGGCAGTAAAATGATTGTTGGCGTTTACGACGGAAAAACGGATTCTCGGTGGTGATCGCGTTAGCAAAGGTACCGTATAACATGCGAAGAGGTGTCAACGTCCCACAGTGATTCGCTAGCAAGTGCGAGTTAGCTTATTTCTATCTCAGTTTAGCTACGCACAAAAGAAAAATGATTGTTGGGGTTTACAACGGAAAAACGTATTCTCGGTGGTGATCGCGTTAGCGAAGGTACCGTATAACATGCGAAGAGGTGTCGGCGTCGCACAGTGATTCGCTAGCTAGTGCTAGTTAGCTTATTTCTATCTCGGTTCAGCTACGCACAAAAGAAAAATGATTGTTGTTTACGACGGAAAAACGTATTCTCGGTGTTCATCGCGTTAGCAAAGGTACCGTATAACATGCGAAGAGGTGTCAACGTCGCACAGTGATTCGCTAGCTAGTGCTAGTTAGCTTATTTCTATCTCGGTTTAGCTACGCACAAAAGAACTTCACGTCCGGGAGTGGAATTTTTTTTGCCGGCAATTTCAACGTTTCAGCTCGTGAACGGCGTCTCCAGACGAATAAGGTTTGTGCGCCGAGATTAACCGCGTGAGGTTTTCGTTGGAGGACAACAACGCGTTCAAAATTCTGGCAGATGCTGTTTTCGGGCGATCGTAAAGATTGACGCGATCTGTCCTGGTTTCTACCCTCAGATTACCCCGATGAAGGTCCAAAAGTAACGCGGGAAGGCGTCGGAATGGCGGCTGTCGTCTATCGACTGTTGCCCTTTGGGCTGGTCCTGGTGGCGGCGGCGGCGTATACCTTTAAAAACTGCATCGAAGAGAGGAACTCGAATCGACGCAGCTTCAAATGCAACCAGCGAAGGGAGACGAACATCTCGGTCATCATGGACGACCTGCCGCACCACATCGTCAATCTCAGCATTTTGGGCAACCCGATCAGGTTCATACCCGATAAAGCCTTCGCCCGTTTCCAGGAACTTCGCCTACTTCGGTTGGACAACAACCGTCTGAGGGCCATCGAGAGCTCCGCTTTCGGGGAACTGCGTCAACTCAGGTCCCTGAACTTGTCCTTCAACAACATCTCCGAGCTGAGGCCTTCGCTGTTTGCCAGCTTGCACAATCTGACCTTTCTCTCTCTGAGGGCCAATCGACTCAAGCGGCTCGCGGGAGGAATTTTCTCGGCCACGCCCGAGCTCTCCACTCTAATGCTGCAGCAGAACCTCCTCGCCAACTTCACGGAAATCGTCCGTTCCGTGTCCAACCTGAGCCACCTGTTTCAACTCAACCTCTGCCTCAACAACTTCACGTCTCTGCACCACAACCGCATCCCGTTTCCTCAATCCCTCTCCAAGTTGTATCTGTGTCGAAACAACCTGTCCACGTTGGGATGCGAGCGCTTCTTCCTGTCCGCCGTCAAGATCTTGGATCTGTCCTACAATTCCCGACTGTCCGCCGAGGCTTTTCTGGACGTGGACCTGGCGCGGACCAACTACCTCAACTTGCACTCGACGGCGGTCGACGTGATGACGCTGTTGAACATCAGCAACATCCACGTGGGCCACGTGGACTTCACGGGCACGGGGGTGAAAAACAACTCCCGGCTCCTGGCGCTGTGCGAGCTGCTGAGGCGCAAGGTGAAAAGTCTCAAGGCGCTGCGGCTGGGCAGCAACGGCATCAGGGAATTGAAAAGCGACACGCTGTCCCGTTGCCCGACAATCATAACATCTCTGGATCTGTCGGGAAATCCTCTGAAGAACTCCCGAGACCAAATCTTGAATTGCCTGGGTTTCCTTGGCGAGAACCGGTATTTCAAAAAACTGGTCCTGGAGCACAACCACCTGACCAACTTGTACTCCTGCCGGCAGGTGCGTCCTTTCCGGGAGTTGGAGGAGCTCAGTTTCCGTTACAACCGCATCCTCAAGGTGTCCGCCTACGCCTTCGTTCACACGCCAAACGTCGGGACGCTGAATTTAAACATCAACACCATCTCCTTTCTCAGCCAGAAAGCTCTCAAGGGGCTGCGCAGACTCAAGACCTTGCGTCTGGATAACAACCTCCTCACTGACTTGTTCGACGACTCTTTTGAAGATCTCTTTGCGCTGCAGACCCTCAACTTGCGCAACAATCGCATCTCGGTCATCTTCGACCGGACGTTCCACCGCCTGGGCTATCTGACCACGCTGGACCTCGGCGGGAACAAAATCGCCCGGATTCATTCGGCGGGGTTTCAAGGACTGGGACGCCTCTCCAAGTTGTACCTGGACGGGAACAAGCTGAGACAGATCGACATGAGCCTCCACGCCGCCTTTCGGCACACGCTCACGGTGCTAGATCTGGAGGAGAACTTCATTCAGTTCTCCAGCATGAACGCCAGCTCCCCGTTTGTGAACTTCAGCAGGCTGGGCGACTTGAAGCTGGGAGGCCAGCGTCCTTATGGCCTCACCCACTTGCCGCACAAGCTGTTCCGCGGCCTCGGCAGGCTCACCTCCCTTTATCTCACCAACAATCAAATCTCGTACTTTGCCGCCGACGCCTTGGACGAGCTGACGGACCTGCGTTTCCTCACGCTGGACAAGTGCTGCGACGTGAACATCAGGCTGCCGCCGGGGGTTTTTAAGAACCTGCGCAACTTGACCAAGTTGACTCTGGAGAACGCCGGCATCCAGAACTTCTCCGGGAAGGTGTTTGGCAACCTGAGCGGCTTGCAGACCTTGCAGCTCACCCACAACGGCATCCAAAGCCTCGACGTGGACGTGTTGAACGGTCTGCCCCGCCTGCGCTACTTGGACATCCGCCATCTTCCGCTCAGCTGCACTTGCCTCAACAGCTTGCTTCAGAACTGGACGGTGCACAACGACAGGGTCCAAGTGGTTTACGTCTACAATCTGCCGTGCCAGGAGGGCGAGAAGAGCAACTTCTACAACTTTGAAACCGACGTGTGCTACATCGACCTGGGCAAGTATCTCTTCTTCAGCACGTCCGCCGCCGTCGCCCTGTTGGCCGCCGTCCCGCTGCTTTACGTCAAACTCTACTGGAAAATCAAATACGGCTACTACGCCTTTCGCTCCTGGTTCGGCGAGCGCTGGCGCAGGTTCCGAGAGGAGGAAGAGAATTGCGCCTACGACGCCTTCGTGTCGTACAACTCCAACGACGAGGACTGGGTCATGCTGCAGCTGCTGCCCAACCTGGAGGGCAATGGCTCGTCCTTGAAACTGTGCCTGCATCACCGCGACTTCGAGCCCGGCCGGGACATCGTGGACAACATCGTGGCGGCTGTGTACAGCAGTCGCAAGACCATCTGCGTGGTGAGCCGCAATTTCCTCCAAAGCGAGTGGTGCTCTCTGGAGATCCAGCTGGCCAGCTACCGGCTCTTCGACGAACACCGCGACGTGCTCCTGCTCGTCTTCCTGGAGCCCGTCACCGAACGCCAAATATCTTCCTTCCACCGCATGAGGAAGGTCATGCTGAAGAAGACGTACCTGCAGTGGCCCGCCTCGGATTGCGTCGACCCCGAGCAAGCCCGCGAGCTGTTCTGGAGTCAGCTGCGGCGTGCCGTCAAGGCGGGGAGCAAACCCGAGACGGAGGAGAATGAAGAAACTCGGGCGGCGGCGGCGCCGGACAAGGACGATTTGGGAGATTCGGACACTCAGACTCTCATAGCGGATGGACATTTTTACACGGATTAAATAGTTGGTGTAGATTCTCAGTCATCCGGTTCATTTAATCTGCAGAAGGTGAATTGAGAACAGCGTCATTTTAGCAGCAACTACAAAAACATGGTCCTCTCATCCTTGATATTTTTGGGCTCATTTGAATGAACATAGGTCACAGACACCCGGGGGGGTCACAGACACCGGAGGGGTGGGGGTCACAGACACCGGGGAACTGTTGGAAATTCTGAAATAAAATGCACGTGTCTAACTTAGATTTTCTTCATGTCATGACAGTGGTGCCTTGAGATACGAGCGCCTTGACTAACGAGTTTTTGAGAGACAAGCTCACCGATAAGCCGTGACTATTCCTAAATCAAACGGCACACTTTCACTGTTTATTTTTATAGGAGACCCAATGGCTTATGATGAGTGTTTAGCAAAGAACTAAAATAAGTCCTAATAACTCATCTAAATATGACATTTTGCTGAATATCGCATTCGTGGAATTAATCCGATTATTCAATTTGTTTTCATCTATTTGACACGGCTGCCATTTTGTCCTGCTATACCGCCCTCTTATGCTGACAGAAATTGACATCGACGTGCCCCCCCAGCTTGCAATCAGGAGCGTTCACAGCAGTTTTCTGGGTTCGGTCTCGAGACGTTTGCAGTGCGAGCCCGGGAGCACCGAGACATAAATTTCGGTCGCCAGCAGGGGGCGGTGTAGGACAAAATGGCAGCCGCCTGAGATGGATGAAGAAAACGAATGGAATAATCTGCAGAATTCTTATTCCAATCGTGCAATATCCATCAGGATAGAGCGTTCGGACATGTTTTTTGTCAAGAAGACTTTTTTCCTAGAGTTCTAATTGAAGTGGTGCATTAGTATAGTTTCCTGGGGTGAAAGGACCAGTGCTTGGGGCTTGACAAGGACGCGAATAAAGACGGAGTGCTTTCGAGACTGTAAGGGTGGTCGCGGAGGGAGGTTAAAGGGTGGGAGGAAAAAGTGGGGGCGAAGGAATACTGTTGACTTTCAAATAAGGCGTCCCGCTGCAGGGGAAAGTCCTCCTGTGAATATCGGCCTGACAGCTCCCGACTGGGGCCGTGTCGCGTGGAGCGCGCCTGCGACGGACTCCACCGTCCCTGCGCAAAAAGGTCCTCGAAGGGATCCGATGCGATGGTGGCTTTGCCGAAGTCGTACGCCGGGGGTTCCGCTGACCAGGAGTCCGGCAGGTCGAACAGACCGTGAACCGCCGCAGACGAAGAACTGGAGGGACCGAAGTCCATGCTGAACTCCGGCAAGATGCGAGGCCTGATGATGTCCTCCAAGAAGCCCGCCGAGCTGTCCTTTGGGCTTGTTAGCCAAGCGCCGAGCTTCACAGGAGACAACGGAGAGGTTGAAGCGGCTAAAGGCAAAAAAAATAAATAAATAAAAGACGTTCATACCTGGCTGACGTGCTGCAGTGGCGAGCCACCGAGACCCCAGGAAACCTGCTTCGTTCCTTTCCTTGCGTTTCCCAAAACCAGAGAGTCCTCACTTCCGAAAAAGAAGGCATCCGATGAGTGGGCTTGAAATGGTGATGGGAATGCGTCTAAAAAAAAAAACAACAACAAAACATTGCCGTTTATTCACTTCGATATGAACGAAGCTGGCGGCCCGGTAGTCCAGTGGTTAGCACGTCGGCTTCACAGTGCAGAGGTACCGGGTTCGATTCCAGCTCCGGCCTCCCTGTGTGGAGTTTGCATGTTCTCCCCGGGCCTGCGTGGGTTTTCTCCGGGTGCTCCGGTTTCCTCCCACATTCCAAAAACATGCGTGGCAGGCTGATTGAAAACTCTAAATTGTCCCTAGGTGTGAGCGTGAGCGCGGATGGTTGTTCGTCTCCGTGTGGGGGGGGGGGGGGTTAGAGTTAGAATGAATGAACAAAGCTTTTTGTCAGCCAATGCGTAAATTAAAAAATAAAAAACTAAGGGAAAAGAATGGTTGAAAATAATTTTTAAAATACCAAAGTCTGGAATGCCGTTTTTCCTCTCCCCCCACCCCCCTAATGACCTATTTGAATCTCAAATAAAACATTTTAAAATAAATGTTCAATGCATTTACTTTTTTGTTTAAATATTATTAAGACGTGTCCTCCTCGTCAGTCAAGAGCCAGCTTCCATTCCTGAAAGAAAGCTAACTTTTGTCCGGGTTGGCAACCCTACTAGCAAAACGGTTGCTGTGATGACAGCGACGGTTATTATAAACGCCATATGAACCATGAAATCAAAATGGTAACACAATTGTCTAAGCGGAGTAAATCTTGATTTCTTAACGACAGTCACGAAACATACCGGAATAGTCCAGTTGCCATCGATTCAACGCCCCCGAGAATACAAGCACAGCGTATTTGGGCTTCTGGAGCTCGCGGACCTACCTGGCGTCAAGCGTCTGTCGCGGGCTTTCCGATGGTGCACCTCCCTCCTCTGGTGAGGGCGTGGCCTGCCGCCCGAGCGCATGTGGAGGAGGTTCTCCTGCAGGCGCTGGCCGTGCGCCTCTCGCAGGGCTCGCAGCAGCACCTCCCTGCTCTCCGCCACCAGGTCGCGCTTCTTCGCCGAAGGGAAGCGCAAGGCCTCGCGCAGGCGCCGAGACACGGCGGCGACGGACTCCCGGGTGGCGCCTTGACTTTGGGCGTGCGCCTTCACCCCGGTTTCCGCAGCGACGGGTCGACGAAGGATGGGGGTGGGTGCTCGCTCTTGCTCGGGGGGCTTCTTTGCGCGGTCGGCAGAAGGCGGCGGCCTCTGGCGCGGATCGGGTTTCCGGGTCTTTGCCAACGGGGCGTCGGCAGAACATGCGGATGAAGGTTGCTCTTGTTCTCTTTGGCTCGGCGTCTTATCTGACGCCTGGCTTTCCTGGGCCCGAGTGGCTTGAACCTCCTCATCGGGGCCACTGGCGTCACTCATGACATGCGAAGACGTCTCCTTAACCGTTGCCTCCTTCTTCCCGAATAACAGCCGCTCAATGTCGATGGACTTGACCTCGCGATTGAAGAGCCCCCGGTGGCCGATGAGGCGGGCCTCCGTGATGACGCTGGCTTCCTGCGTGGGAGCCAGCGCCTCGCAGAGCGGCGGCGGTGGAGGCGACGCACCGTCCCTCCTCCTGCCGTGACGGCAGCAGCCGTGCAGGTGCCTGACATCCAGGCCGCCGTCAAGGTGGCAGCGGCCCATTTTGAGCTGGCAGCAGTCCTTCCTGCCTCTCGTCTGACTGCGCTCCTTACGCGACCTCAGCCGTTTCGTTTTGTGCTTGCTCGTGCCTGCTTGGCATTTGCAGGCGCTGATGGATCGCTCCTCTGCTGCGTGGTTCATCTTGACTTGGGGGGCGGGGGGGGAGAATTTGTGTGTGCCAAACATAGTGTATATTATAGCTCCCAATTTTTAACAAAGGAGTTTTATTGCACCTGGCAGTTGACATTTACTGTCAAACTAAACATCAAATTAAAAAAAATTATGCATTGTACGTTTAACCCTGGAGAATCCTCGGGGTCAAATTTGGCCCCTATAAATTCTGAACTCAAATGCTACCCTTAAATCCCAAACGGTCCAATTTGGCCCTAATCCTAAATTAGGATTAAAGCATTGAATATTTGAAAAAACATATTTTAGTGTTCAGTGAACATACTGTATACCAGCCATTTAATGGGTAATTCTTCATTTTCCAAAGAAGAACAGGGTTCTTGGGTTCTCCAGGGTTAAAACAACCACACAAATTTGCTTTAGGAAAGTCCATGTAACAAAACTGCACTGATAGGCTCATTAATAACATGTGTCATGGTGTAACCCTTTAAAACGGATAGTTGAAACACAAAATGTGGAGCAACACATGCAGACAGACATAATACAACAATACACATCAGGCATAGATTCTTTATCCTCTGCAAAAAATACAACTAGTCTTACTGCAGCTTAATGAGGGTTGGTGACAAGTCTCCATGTTGTGCATGTCTTCAGGATAGCACCAGAGCCCAAAGGTACTGAGGCGCAGAAATATTTACCCATGGACTCTTAGTTAGTAGTTGTAGTGAGTATTTGTACACCTATTAGTAATAGTAAAATTTATCATACTGAGGCTTTACTTTTTTGTGTAGCAACACAAGCTAAATATTTCAAACAACTCTCAGATGACGCATAGCAGTTCTACCCTAATGCAAAATATATCGTTCAATAAATACCAAAACAGCACATTGATTTATTGTGTGCAAGTGTATGTAGCTTATGTTGTGGCACTGTTGCAGGTACGTACTGTATTCGATCAAACGTCCTCGTTACTTACAGACTGGCGAGGTCGCCATCTATCGGATGTCAGCAAAGCCAGAACAAGAGACGGATCAGATCAGAGGAGGCCACGGCACCTGCAAACCAATCCACATTTGTCATATTTAAAACAAACAAAAAATTCACTCTGTACCAGGGCTCATAAACGCTGCAGCCGAGCACGCCCGTTAGCCGTACAGAGGTGATGCCCAACAGGTGCAATTTTAACTGAAGACGCACCTGAATTAAGTTACTACACTCTGTCCAAGTTAGCTACGACAAACTTGAGCTGGGTATGGCTGAATTAGCAGAGAATCCTAAATATAAAACATTGAAAACCAACTGCCGACAGTTTAACCTACCTCACGGCGATTTATAAAAAAATTTAACTGTCGCTCCAAACTCGTCGCTACAGATGCGCCATGGGAGCGCAGCGGTGGCGCGCTTAAATATCGCACTGGACAGGTTCATTGACGCACTCCAACAGGGGAGTTCCATATCATAGCGCACCCCTTTCTGCCATTTCCCTATTTAAACAAATCAAACGCAGTGTTTAATATATAATATTTATTTTCCCCTATTTTGAATAAGAGTTGTAAAATACCACTAAGGGAGGCAAGTTTTTCAAAATACAATTCCATTTTGCCTCCAGGGGCAGCAATAGTACGTGCCGTGACCGTGAGGACTTCATTCCATTTTGGAAGATGACGGGATTTTTTAATCTCCTTCATGATCTTTATTGAACGTGCATGTGTTCGCTAGTTGATTTCAACATATAACCTGGCACACAACTATTTTAACGACTAAGGTTTAAATGAGCCGAATTGATCTATAAGAAAATAAAAATAAAGGACAATAGAGACAGTATGGCGGAATTAACGGCGGACATTTCGTACAAACGTCCAAATAAAACTATTCCAAAACAATTACCGAGAGATTGAGCGACATCACGGCGCGTTCATAAAATTTTTACCGTCACGTCCAACGCGATGCTTGTTGCTTATGCGCCTGTCGAGAGCAGCGGTGGTGCTCTTCATAGTCCGAACGAGATAGGACCGGTCCATTGAGACAGGCTTGGAGGGGAGTCTGCTAACGGAGTTCATCCTTTTCTCCCATTTTATCATTTATAGGGAATCAAGCCCAGTATTCACATACCACATATTTATCGTTTTTTTCTTATGTTGAATCGTGGTCGTAAAATACTATGAACGGTGTGAAATGTTTCGAAATGGATTGTGCTGTAACCCCCATGGGAGCTATGGTACGTTTGGTGAGCATAAACCTTGACTTCCTGAAACTGATTTTTTGGGGATACGATGGGATTTTGCACGGAATAGTTATCTATTTTCAACGTGCATGTAAGTTTATGATGGTTTACTCCAATTCATAATTTGACGCACAATTAAATTTAACGCGAAAATTTCAAACAACCCGCATTTGTTTTGAAATAAACAAACACAAAACAGAAACGCTAGCTGCTAGTGCTAATTTAATTGGCGTTTAGAACAAGCGATCGGTTCGCCTTATGCGCATTTTCTTTACTGCGTGTTGTTTTTTGTGTGTGTCGATGAAACAGAAAGTGCCGAAGCCATACGTGCCGGCTTTGAGACACAGATCGAAGCTGAGCCATGAGCGCTGACGAGCGAAATCCGGCCGCCACACCCACCCCCTGTGAGGATACCCAAGGAGACGGACGATGGATGTCGATGGTGGGTTTGTGTCTCAACGTTATTTTAATGTGCGTCATCTCCCTAGTGACGGCCAGGTCGTCATACGGTCAATCTACATGCATTTTGGTCCAACGAGACAAATCCACATGCAAAACCCCGCTCACCCAACGGATCGCTAGCATCCGCTAGTACATTAAATGATGCAGGGCTAGAAAAAAGTTGACTAAGCCGAATGAGTCAACCTAAAATATAAATCGAACCAAAATGTTTGCCCAGACCATCGACGTACCATATTACAGCAGCCACACATCTCCAGTCTTCCTGAAGCTCCATTGTCCTGCGATAAATTACTTTTGACTGTTTTGCAGCTTATCAGCCCCCTCCATTGGCAGAAAGTCCCGTTTCAACCGATTACTGAATTAGTTGATTTATAATTGATTCGATAGTGACAGTATTAAACTGACACCTCCCTAAAAACTTTTACAATTGCCCGTAAGAGCCACAAGATGGCGGCAAAACACTGCTTTTTTTCTAAATTAAGCTCCTCGATTCACTTCAGCACAGTTCCCTGGCACTATGACACAGTAGCAAAGCACTGCTTGTCGAAATCAAGCTTCAATTCAACACAGTTCATTGGCACCAGGAAGCCACACGATGGTTGCAAAGCAATACTTTTTTTTCCACCTCTATGCTGAAAGCAGTATGTAAGTGAGTAAACCACAAATGTAAAAGGTATTTACGTTAATAACTTAAGTTGTACTACACAGCCGCATGCTTTCCTGTGAAGCTCCATTTGCTGTTCTGTGGTTATCCTCACACTCTGTATCACTGTCGTGATATCACACAAATCCTCCATGATGCTACTTCCTGTAAGTGATAGTTCTACTTCGTGTGTGCAGCACCACCGCTTCCTGTCCGACAGCAAAGACAAAGAACCCGACGTCCTCTTCATCGGCGACTTTCTGGTGCAGCTCATGCATCAGTTTGGTGTAAGAAACTCTCCTTTACGTCCATTATTTTCCCCCAAATGTTACGCTCATGTCTAAGCCTGATTTTTATTTTGGGGCAGGTGTGGCGGGAACTCTTCTCCCCACTCCACGCCCTCAATTTCGGGGTGGGCTGCGATGCCACCCAGCACGTGCTCTGGAGACTGACCAACGGTGAACTGGACCACATCAGCCCAAAGGTATTTAGTTCAGTTTCATCCATTCTCAGCATGAGGATGCCGTGATGTCATCTTCTCGCTTTTGTATTTCCAGATCGTCGTGCTGTGGGTGGGGACTCAAAATCGCGGACATACCGCAGAGCAGATCTGCGGAGGCATCATGGAAATCGTCCAAGTGGTCAAGAACAAGCTGCCGCACGCTCACACGCTCGTACTCGTAAGTGCCCGGTCGTGCCTTCGTCGTACACTTATTTTTGAGGAAAACATGGGGGAAAAAAATTTGTGCTAAATTTTAATCACGTGCAACCGATGTACATGTTCGAATTATGTAAATATAAATATATATAATATATATAAGATCTCCTCCCCGACCCGGAGCGGGAGATCGACAGGCGGATCGGTGCAGCGTCTGCTGTGATGCGGACGTTGTATCGGTCTGTAGTGGTGAAGAAGGAGCTGAGCCAAAGGGCGAAGCTCTCAATTTACCGGTCGATCTACGTCCCAACCCTCACCAATGGTCACGAGCTATGGGTCGTGACCGAAAGAACGAGATCCCTGATACAAGCGGCTGAAATGAGTTTTCTCCGCAGGGTGTCCGTGCTCTCCCTTAGAGATAAGGTGAGAAGCTCAGTCATCCGGGAGGGGCTCCGAGTCGAGCCGCTTCTCCTCCGCATCGAGAGGAGCCAGATGAGGTGGCTTGGGCATCTGATTCGGATGCCTCCTGAACGCCTCCCCGGTGAGGTGTTCCGGTCATGTCCCACCGGGAGGAGACCCCGAGGAAGACCCAGGACACGCTGGAGAGACTATGTCACCCAGCTTGCCTGGGAACGACTCGGGATCCCCCGGGGAGAGCTGGACGAAGTAGCTAGGGAGAGGGAAGTCTGGGCTTCCCTGCTAAAGCTGTTGCCCCCGCGACCCGGCCCCGGATAAGCGGTAGATGATGGATGGAGTAGATTTCCTGTGTGTCAAATCAGTAAAGAAAAAAAAATACCAATCTTAACATTGATCCCTAGATCTTCATTTATCCGGATCAGATTTGCAAGAGTCACACCTTTTTAAAATATGCATATTGGTGACTATGATACCGGCCTCTGTATGACTCGTTTTAGTCCAATACAATCAATATCGGTGGCAGTGCCAGTCCGTTACTTGGTATTTGAATCATCAACAATAGATATCGCCTTGGAGCAAATGGAAAAGAAAAACCGCATTGCTTTGAAGTGACACTTCAGAGAGATTCTTCCGAAACAACCTCTTCAAATGCAGGGACTCCTACCGAGAGGTAAATCCCCGAACCCTCTACGGGAGCGCAACGCCAAGGTGAACCAGTTGGTGCGGGAAGCCGTCGCCTACCTGCCTCACGCCTCCTTCTTGAACGTGGATCCGGGCTTTGTGCACTCCAACGGCAGCATCTCCCACCAGGACATGTACGACTACCTTCACCTCAGCCCGCAGGCCTACCAGGCGGTGTGCGAGCCTCTGCATGCTCACCTCAAGTCCATGCTAGACAAATCTGCTGAGAACTGAGGAAGACGTGTGTCACACACACACACGCATATATACACACATTGACGAATCGCACCGGTCCTTCACACTCTGCTAGCTTAGCAAGAATGATGTAAAGAATCGATGACGACGCGCCCAACGGGCGTCGTGGTTTTCAATCACTGTTACAGGTAATGGGACCAAAACGCTTAGTGAAACAAAATGTGAAACGCTAGAGAGAAAGATTAATTGTCCCGCTTCAGTCCCCGTAAAGCCCCCCCCCCCGCCTGTTTTCGTCCCGTGTTTACCTTCTGTATATAACATCGTCATTATCCTCAAAGCACTTTTCGCTGCAGCTTATTATATTTCAAAGCAACAGATGAGAGGCTGTTTACGTGTCTGTGTCGGAAGGCCCCGTTTGAATTTGGCCGCCGCTTCCATTTCGGAGCAACGGAAGCTGAGAAAATGAATTAAAAGTGAGACGGCAGCATTTTTTTGGGGTGTGTTTTGTGTTCTTGGCCCGCCTCCTGGTAACTCCCGTATGCTGATGCCGCTCGATCGGATTTACTGAGTTCCTGAGATCCCTCCATATACCCGTCAGTCAAAACGTATAAGACAACACGCCACGAGGCCAACCAGTCTTCCAAGGTTTACTGATTTAGAAATAAATACTACAAATCAACGCATGATAAAGTTCACACACACACACACACATTCCGTACAGTTTGTTTGATCTCACGTGACTTTGGGCGACGGCGGGAGAAGTGCAAGAGTTGATTGTGTGATCGAGTGAGAAAATGGAGCCACTTTGAAAGGGTGAAAAAGTGTGTTCCAGTGCAGTGACAGCGATAATCACAACAGGCTGCCATTAAAAATGAAAAAAAATCTCAGATTGTTACAAATGTCCGTGCGTCTTCTCCAAACAAGCAAAAATGACTGACAACAAGGACGCTTGGCACTCTTGTGTTTTGTCACCTACAAATTGGAAAAAATAAAATGATTTGGGGCTGTTCAGTAGAAGAAAACCTGCATCATAAAAACGCTTATGATCACGAGCACTTTTTGGGATGGCGAATGGAAGGCAGAAGCGGAACCTGAAAGAGAAAGAAGACCATTTTCAATTTCAATGTCAATTTATGGCCGGAATGCGGCGGTGCCAGAGTCGTATTCACCGAAAGGGTTGAGGGACTTGGTGCGAGACATGGTGACGTTGGTGACGGGGTTCGTCGCCTTGCACGTGTAGTTGGACACCAGCAGCGGGATTTGGATGACGCTGCCGACGCCGATGACCGATGACGGCACGTCGTTTAGAAACCACTCGTACTCGCTTTGCGGCCGCGAATCGGCCACGCACGTGATGGAAATGGTGAGGTCGCTTGTAGACAAGTCTGGACCCACGATAGTCACACTGAGAGGGCCGTCTGCAAGAGGATGAAAATGCCAGAATTAGGGTAATGTGCTCCCTTTTACGAGCTCCAGTTAGGAGGCGAGCAGCAGTATTTTGGAGCAACTGGAGATAATTCCGATTTTTTTTGGGGGTGAAATCCGATTTTTATTTATTTGTCTGTATGTCATCGTTCACATTTCAAATGAATTGCGACCTCAGTCTGTTTGGTCGTGTGAAGCAAATGCTGACGTAGCGGTTCAGCCTTTTAATCACGGCAGATCAACAGAGGAGTCATGCGGGAGGAGGTAGAAATATTTTGGGGAAGAGAAGCGAGGCTTTTCGATTTTATTTCACGGAGACGTCTACTGAAGATGACGTCACGTTGTTGCCGCAACGTAATAAACGAACTGTTTGCGTGGCTGAATTACCGACAACACCACAAAGACGTGACTGTACTTTGTCAATTCCTTCAGTACTCACAGTTTGCCAGGAGGTTGTACGGGGGGCTCGGGTGAGGACCAACCAGATTGGTGGCGACGCACTCGTACGTGCCGTCGTAATCGCGCGTCAAGGGCGCAAATTGAAGCTTATTGTCTTCCATGTAGTATTGGGAGTGATTGGTTGCCGTCAGGTTGGTGCTGTCCTTCTTCCACTCGATGGATGTGTACGGCCCGTCCACCACACAAGTGAGCGTGAAGTTGTAGCCATCGATGGGAATCGTGTCATTTTTCACCACCACTGACTCGATGTTCTCTGAAGATGACAGCGCACTTGAAGGAAGTACAGTAAGATAGGGAGCAAGCCCAAACGCCAATTGCGGAATGATCCAAGTCATCGTTGACAATCGCCCATTTTAATATTTTAACCTGGAAATGTACCACAGATTGATCCCAAAACTGTTTTATCATTTCAAACTATCTTACATTACACTTTAACCCTTGTGTGTTCCAAATTAAAAATGCCTTAAGTTACGCATTTTACAATTTTTGTAATGATGTATTTTGTGATATACAAACATTCTTTTTTTTTTTTCAAACACTCAAAATGTTCAGAGGCATCTGTGCTATCCATACATATATAGTTTTTATTAGTTCTTTGGGATTTTTTATTCTTTATTTTTTGCAAAAGGAAAAAAAAATTGTGTTTGGAGGTCCCAAACAAGTCCTACTAACAATCCCGACCGGACGTGTTCGTGTAAAATGCATTGCTCCTGCAAAAAGGCAAACTCATTTTGCGATCCTCTGGCGCCACCTAAAAGTAGCACAATTGGAATGACCTCAACCCAACAATGTGGCATGCATACGTCTGTCCAAGCGAAAACAAAGCGATTGACGTAAAAATCGTGTGAAATGCATGTTTACACATTAGGTTTACGATGCATTCAAAAATATGAATTATAATGGGTCTCTACGGTGCAAAATATGTAAATTGTGAAGATTAAGGTATCAAAACGTTTTTTTATTATTGCTGCAATGCCTGAGAATTATCAGCCGGTGACGTCATGAAATTTAGGCCATTTTAGAACCCCTCCATAAGTTTCAGCTCTCTTGTGTTTTTCTGAATGCCTTTTCCTTTGATTCAAAGACATCGTTTTACATTTACCGCAAGCGGTGCACTATGAGGGTTAAGTATAAATGACACATGATTTGATTGATTGATTTGATTTTTGAAAAATTTATAGGTGCGTGTCTCACAAAATGGTGTCGCCCATCTGTCGCGGTTCCAATGTGGGAGCAAATGGACAACGTCTGTCGGACAGGTTAATTTTTTATGAATCCTGGCTAAATAGAAACGAGCCATTTGTGTCAAGGAAGTAGGCTGACGTGATACATCTCGACTGATGTTACCGTTCTTTAAAAGAAAACGTAGAGTACCGCTGCGTGTTCTTACCAATAACATTGAGCATCAGGGCTCTTGTGGTGTTCTTGCCTGACACGGGATTTCGGGCCATGCAGGTGTATTGTCCGCTCATGTTGAGCGTCAGAGGAGGAGTCACGTACACGGAGCCGTTGGCAACCAGGCTGATGTTGAGCCACCAGCTGAAGTGACTGTTGGGCAGCGACACTGCCGAGCAGCTGAAGTTTACCGACTGTCCCTCCACGGCCATCGACGGACCGTAAACCATCATCATCTCCGGTCCAACTGCAACCGTAAACCACAAAGTTGGTTAGGCTAAGCGCCTCACGAGGTTGTTAGTAAAGCCGTACGATTTCTTTCCACTTCAATAAATAAACACCGCACCTCAAAGAGACGCAATGACGAAAGCATACGATGATTAGTGTCCAGCCAAACAAAAGACGTCTTCTGATTTGAAACAATCCCCACAATTTTCTTTTGAACAAACCAGTTTCACTTCATGCTAGCTATCAATGCAAATAGTAATATAAAATATTTTTTAAAATGACATGAACCTCCCTGTGTGGAGTTTGCACGTTCTCCCCCGGGCCTGCGTGGGTTTTCTCCGGGTGCTCCGGTTTCCTCCCACGTTCCAAAAACATGCATGGCAGGCTTATTGAATACAATTTTCTTTTGAACAAACCTGTTTCACTTTATGCTAGCTATCAATGCAAATAGTAATATAAAATATTTTTAAAAATGACATGAACCTCCCTGTGTGGAGTTTTGCATGTTCTGCGTGGGTTTTCTCCGGGTGCTCCGGTTTCCTCCCACGTTCCAAAAACATGCACGGCAGGCTGATTGAATACTCAAAATTGTCGCTAGATGTGAGCACGGATGGTTTTTAGTCTGTGTGTGCCCTGTGACTTAGATTTGTTCTTGATTTTACTGTTTGGTGCTTTCTACCGCCTTTTATTACCGATTTTTCTTTTAAAATTTAAAATATACTGTTGACATGACTGTGATTGGCTGGCAACCAGTTTAGGGTGCCCCCCGCTTACTGTCTGAAGACAGCTGGGATAGACTCCAGCATCACCCGCGACACTTGTGAGGATAAAGCGGATCAGAAAATGGATGGATGGATGAATATATAATTGCAATGAAAAATATAGATAGTATTTTATACCAAACAAGAAATGCATTTGTATAAGTAAAGGCCTCCCGCTTTCACAAAAACACCCAATCGCATGGACCTTTTTTTTTTTGTCTTTGGCCGATTGGCTGGTAGAAATTCTGGTTACACTTCAACATACACGTGTTACCCGACTGACCCGACGGACCCGACCGTCTCCATGTCATACTCACAATTTACAATGAGCGGGTGAGGAGGGCTTGGTAGCTGTTGAGCCGGATTAATAGCCCGGCAATGGTACTGTCCGGAATCATTACGGTGCAGCTCGTCGAGCGTGACGGTCCGATTATCCATGGACATCATGACCCTGGCGTCCGTGATCAGGGGCTGTCCATCCTTTAGCCATAACACTTGATCAGCAGGCCCGGATACGTTGCATGTCATCATGTAGGAGTATCCTTCCACGGGAGGATGCACGGGCACCTCGATGTGTACGTGTTTGATTTTCTCTGAATCCAAAATAAACACAAAGGTGGTTTTTACGAGTTACTTTCAAGAGTGGAAATATAGATGCTGTAAAAAAGTGTACTTGTTGAGATAGGTAGGCCAAAGTGTGGTGGGATTCTGAAAAAATGGTGAAAATGTTCACATGGTCTCACCGAGAACGGTCAGCACGGTGTCGGCGGAGCTGTTGTCACCGGTGATGATGTTGAGGGCCGTGCAAGTGTACGTGCCGCTCATGTTGGTGCTGAGAGCACTTGCTAGGTACACGGAAGTGTTGGCCACAAGGGTGCCGTTGAAGAACCACATGTACTGGCTCACGGGATATGACGAGGCACTGCAGTAGAGTGTGGCGTTGCTTCCTTCCACCGTCAAAACGGGTGATGTGACGTTTGGCACCCCCGGTCCATCTAAAACATAAATATTGTATCACTGTGTGTCATGACACTGACGATACACCGGTTGCATCATTGGCTGTCACGATACAGCCTCGAAAAACCGGTCGCGCGTCTTAGTTTCATCGCAAGCCAACAGTCTTGAACTTGGGTCTTAAACTGGACAGTGATTTTAAAGTGGGCCGGAAAATCGGTACCGTTGTTAAATGTGGCTTCTTTCATTTTAGGCAGCGGGCTAAAGTCAAGCCTCTCCTTTGCCAAGAGCACAGTAATTCATGCCTTTGTCTGGATTCCTGTCATGTAGTTTATTTTGGAGTCAGACAATCCTCCACCGAGTGTCTCCAGTCGGTCCAAAATGCTGCCGCCGCCTCTTGACTGGTACTTGTAAGAGGGAGCACATAACGCCTACTCTGGCATCCCTTCACTGTCTTACTGCTCATCTTTAAAACCTTTCATGCGGCCAGTAATCTCCCCGAAAGGGTTTAAACTCATCTTAGAACTCATTTTTATTCTTTGGCTTTTGACTCGGCGCGAGACTTGATTTTTAGTTTTACCATTTTTGTGCTTTCTCCTGTCTTTGTAATTAATTTCTTGTTTTATTGTTGTATGAATTATTTTTGCTCCGTTTACAGCCCTTTTTATACAGCGATGGTTGTTGTAAAGTCCTCGATAAATGCAGTCGAGTTGAGTTTTATCTCATCATCTGTCACGACACAACAGAGATACACAAGTGGTCATTTATCACGATACGGCATGTAAAAAAAAAAATCTCACATATGACATTGAGGGTATAATTTTCACTGGTGAAGCCGCTGAGAGGGTTGGAAGCTTCGCAAGTGTAATTCCCATTGTGGGACATCAACACAGGGTCAAAAGTGAGGGTGGCGTTATTCAAGGAGAGGCTTATGTTGCCGTCCGGGTACAGTGGGGCGCCGTGATGCATCCAGGTGATGGTCTCTACGCTTCCTACGGTCTCGCAGGTGAGGTTGAACATGTTGTTCAGGATCGGATGTCCACCAGCCGTCGTTATCGAGGCCATGCTCACCGGAGCTGTGGAAAGGTTAGAACATAAGCAGACAGAAATTCCTCATATGGTGGACCGGGGGCCTCTAGTATTTAAAAAATAGATATCTTGGGGAAGGACTTTGGGTCGGTATACACGAGCTCGACACTAACTCAGTCGATGCTATTGCTTTGGTTAAATTGGGTTGATTATAGGTCAGGACTGTCAGAATCCACTACAGTGACTGACCATCTCGTCAAACTAAATTTTCGAGTTACGAAACGCCTCGACAGGAAAACATTGCCTCTTGTTTCAAAAGAAATGTCAAGATACGAAAAGTAAAAACACAGAATGGGCTGCTCCTCGCAGCTCCGAGTTTCCTGAATGCAACATACTTCTAGCTGCTCTGCCATTGGCTATCGCCTAGCATCTTCCTGGCATCCCATTGGCTAAGAGGGACCTCTACTGTATGTTTTGTTACATATTTTGATGCATTTTTCTGCTCTAGAAAGTATTTATGTCAGAATTTTTGGGGGGTCTCGGAACAAATTAGGGCATTTACATGGAAAACGCGTCTCTACTTACAAACTTTTCTAGTTTTCTAATTTCTTCCAATACATTTTAATATGTAGATGTATTTGAGGAAATATGGTATCCCCCCCCCCCCCCCCACTTGACTTACCTAAAACGGTGAGCATGTGGGAGGCGGAGCTGTTTCTTCCCGTGACATTATTGAAAGCCATGCAGGTGTACATCCCGCTCATGTTGAATGCCAACGGTTCCGTCAGGTACTCGGCGGTGTTTGCCACTTCGGTGCCGTTTAAGCTCCAACTGTACACGCTCGGAGGATGGGAGCTGCTGGAGCAATTGAGGAGCACCTGGTTTCCGATCAGGGCCAAGGAGGGAGCCGTGATCACCGGCGTGTTTGGGCCGTCTTTAAAAGCGAGCGTTACACGGGTTGCATCAGGATTAGTGCTATTTTCATCCGATAGAGAGATGTCATTTTTATTAATTAATTATCGATTAATTAATCGAGTTTGATTAGCATCGATTCCTATCAAGGAGGTCCTTTTTTTTTTTAAGTCATTACTATTTGTCAGTGGAACAAACGTTTTGACTTACAGTAGACTTCCAGGGTGTACGGAATGCTGGTCATGTTGCTGACGGCGTTGAAAGCCTGACACTGATACTGGCCAGCATCTGCGGGCTGAGCCGGGCTCAGAGTCAGCGTCCGGTTCTCGACATCAAAGACGGTGGTGTTGTCGGCGGACACCAGGTGACCGTTCTTCAGCCACTGGATGAAGTCTGTCTCTCCGCTCACGTGGCAGTTGAGGGTGAACGGCTCCTCGGCCACCGCCACTCCGGCCGTGTGGTTCACCATCACGTCGGTGATGGGTGCTGCGGGACGGATTCAGAATCAGAATCAGAATCAGAATCAGAATCAGAATCATCTTTATTGGCCAAGTATGTAGAACACACAAGGAATTTGTCTCCGGTATAACACGCTGCACTAGTATCATCGTAAACAACAAAATCATTGAACCATTTTAGAGTATACCAGTAGTTTTGTAATACCATTTTGTGGTGCAAGAAGAGTGACTATGTCAGTGACTGTTTAAGGAGTTAATGGCTAGAGGGAAGAAGCTGTTTAAGTGTCTACTGGATTTGGTACGCATAGATCTGTAGCGTCTGCCTGAGGGGAGTGGCTGAAAAAGGTGGTGGGCAGGGTGCGGGGGATCCAGGAGGATTTTCCGTGCCCTTGTCTTGATGGAAAACATCATTAAAAAAAATAAAAAATCGGATTTTATGTTGTTAGTTTCGATTTTAAATGGTACAAGATTGACTTCATAAACCAGTTCGGCACGTAAACCCGCATGAAACCGCCAAGTCTTTGTTTGGGATAGAACCAACTTGAGATGTGTTGTGATGCGCGGGCGCTATCGTCAAACTTTAAGGACAATAACATGCCATTTCAAAATATGTCCATCCCATCCACGATCTCCCTCTTATTCTGTTGAGAGTCAGATAATCCCCTGGGTTGGACGCCAGTCAATCGTCGGGCATCCAGTATATGGACAGCCGACTACCCACTAATCCGTCCACCCATTTTCAACAATTTATGCTGCACTGAATCATGGGTCACAAGTAACTGACGCCTATTCCAGGTGAGCGTGTGGAAAAAAGGCCGACAAGATCCTGGATTCGTTGCCAGTCAATCACCGGGCCCAAAAAAAACAATACCGGCTGACTGTGGGCGGAAGGCAAACTACCGTGTGGATTGTTTGCCGTGGTAGGGAAAACTGGGCAACTATTTTGTACCGTTAATCCCGTGCAAGGTCACAGGAAAGGTCACATTTCTCTATTCAACTGACTCCCGAAAGGCAGACCCTGCATTGGTCATCAGTAAGTTTGTAGCGCACTGAGAGATAAACATGAGAAAGATACGTTCAGGCTCACAGGAAACTGGAGCACCCTGAACCAGACAACCCTCCATCCATTTTCAAGCACTTAAACCAACGGGACAAAAACAAACGTACCCAAGATCCTGATCATTGCGCTTGCACTGCTGAACCTGGCTGTGACGGAGTTGTACAGGTGACAGCGGTAGTCGCCCGAATCGCTCTCCTCGACCATCGGTAGCTCAAGTTGCGCCCTGGTATGGTTGAGGTTCATCCCGTCCAGCGTCCAATGGATCGTCGCGGCGGGTTTGGACTCGGCCGAGCACGACAGGGTGATGTATGAGCCCGTGATGTGGGTGTGCAACGGCGGTGTGACTGACACGGCGGCGCCCGTGGGTCCGTCTAGACAAAAGGGGGGGTTGAGGGGGTGACGTTCCAGAAACACCAGCAATGATGCTCAAATTATGGAGAGACCATATTAAAGCAAACAACCCCCCCCCCCACAAAAAAAAACACTTTTTAAAGTGTTACCTCACCAATGCACTTTCAACGTATACTTATGAAAATATTTTACTGATTAAGCCCCCCCCCCCGACCCCCCAACAAATAAATAAATTAAAATGATTACAAGCCTTAAGCGTGTCAGATGTACTGCACATATCGTGGGGTCTGCGAACGTGCATGTGCCTTAAAGAGGCGGGCCCTGGTGGTCTGGCGTGTGATATCAGTGAGCCTGTGTGTGAGTGTCTGGTTGAAAGCTGTGGCCTACAGCAGCTTTTGAGTGTAGTCATCTTCTCCTTTCCCCACGCACGAAGGCATGACAGTCAAAATATAGTGTTCACCTGCTATTGCTGCGGGTAAAAGAAACTACAAAAAATAAAAATAAAAACGAACAGAGCCAAGCAACCTATCAAAACATGCCGTATTTATGTTTTGCTTGATTGATAGTTAGCGCCATTATATATCCATAGCATGTTAGCATTCATTCATTCATCTTCCGAACCGCTTGATCCTCACAAGGGTTGCGGGGGGTGCTGGAGCCTATCCCAGCTGTCTCCGGGCAGTAGGCGGGGGACACCCTGAATCGGTTGCCAGCCAATCGCAGGGCACACAGAGACAAACAACCATCCACGCTCACACTCACACCCAGGGACAATTTTTAGAGTGTTCAATCAGCCTGCCACGCATGTTTTTGGAATGTGGGAGGAAACCGGAGCACCCGGAGAAAACCCACGCAGGCCCGGGGAGAACATGCAAACTCCACACAGGGAGGCCGGAGCTGGAATCGAACCCGGTACCTCTGCACTGTGAAGCCGACGTGCTAACCACTGGACTACCGGGCATGTTAGCATGTTATCATTTTGTCAAAATGATGTGACTAAAACAAGACTCAAACCTTTTTGACTTTTTGTCCCCTAAAACTATTAAATATCGATCACAAAAAAGTTTTGAAGAGTAATCACCATTTTCTCATCCAAAGACTTAAAACTAAGATGGCCGCCAAAAACGACACGCGCAGATTTTCGTCCAATACAAAAGTACCGTCGCGAAGGTACAGACGAGTTCATTGCCTCCATCACGTTGTTACTTTTTCCTTTTCAAGTTGACGCAAAGACAGATTCAAAGCTTCCGCTACGTCACGATCACGATTCGTCGTTCGATCGGTGCCGAGGCGACGCTCGCAACTCACAGCTGATGTTGAATTGCGCAGGAAAACTGATTCCCTGGCTGATGCCGTTGGTGACGTTACACTCGAACGGGCCCTCGTCGTAGCGCGTGACTTTGGTGAGGGTGAGCGAGGAGCCGTCGTCGCTGAAGTGGACGTATCCGCCGGGCGTCACCTCGGCCGTGTCGTTGAGCCACTGGAAGGAAAGGGAAGTGCCCGTGACCACGGCGCAGGTGAGCGTCACCGTGTCGTTGAACTCCACCAGGTCGGTGCCGTTGGTTGTCATGGACACGCCCGAAATCGGTTCTGCGGAGAAAGACAAGCCCACAAAAATTTTGTTGGACAACTGTGAGAAACAAACACGTCATGTGTTTAGATTTAGAACAAGTGTGCCCAAGTCCGGTCCTCGAGAGCCCCCACCCATTGGGATCGTTATCAGGCTTCTGCAAACCTTGCTGATTACCCCCCCCCCCCCCCCCCCCGATTTACAATAAATAAAGTGCTGAGTTGGTGTAACAGCGTGAAGAGTTCTCCAGATTCTAAAAGTTTGTAAGCCCGTCAATGTTGAGGCTGACGTCACTGCGATTGGATGAGATAGCCCAGAAGTGCCACGTGGTTGTTTTTGGTGTGCCCCCCCCCCCAAAAAAAAAAATCTTCAAGGAAAAAAAAGAAAAAAACCTAAATGGCGCACTTTGTTGACAGTGCCGCTTCTCAACTGTAAACTGGAAAGACTCGTCTTGTTCGATGTCACCTGTCTTACGTTCGAGTCAAGTCTCAAAAGTTTTCGCCCAGGAGAGCTGCAAGTCATCAAATTCTGTCAAGTGGCGACAGCACAGGTGTCAAACTCAAGGCCCGGGGGCCAGATCCGGCCTGCCACATCATTTTATGTGACCCCCAACCCCGTCCCCAAAAGAAAATCACGCGTGTCAACTTGAATGGTCTTTGCTCAAATAAATTCATTCATTCATCTTTCTAACCGCTTGATCCTCACTAGGGTCGCGGGGGGTGCCGGAGCCTATCCCAGCTGTCTTCGGGCAGTGGGCGGGGGACACCCTGAATCGGTTGCCAGCCAATCACAGGGCACAAAGAGACGAACAACCATTCACTCAACACACTCACACCTAGGGACAATTTAGAGCGTTCAATCAGCCTGCCACGCATGTTTTTGGAATGTGGGAGGAAACCGGAGCACCCGGAGAAAACCCACGCAGGCCCGGGGAGAACATGCAAACTCCACACAGGGAGGCCGGAGCTGGAATCGAACCCGGTACCTCTGCACTGTGAAGCCGACGTGCTAACCACTGGACTACCGGGCCGCCCTTGCTCAAATAAATAAATAAATAAATAAATTAAATACAGAAATCACGTGGAAATAAACGATGTTGCGATTTTGCAAGTCATTTTGTTACCCTTACAAGTAATAATGCGATGAAACATGTTTCACTGTCCAAACGGTAACTCAAAAGTGGCCCGCGACAAAAAAAAAGGAGTTTGACACCCCTGGGCTACAGTATCCCAACTTTGCTAGATTGGTCGCCGGTCAATCACAGGGCCTTGGCTGGAATTTCAAACACCCTGAATTGGTTGCCAATCAATCACAAGTCACATCCATCAATTTATGTACTTAGACACATTTTCAATTTTGAATCCCGTTTACGGCTCAAGGGGAAGATGGATCCGATTTTAGCGAACACACCACCTCGATCAAATGACTCGATCAAGTGGCCACTCCAAGTTTTTCACCACTTGATCCATTTTTCTCCTGCCGTCTCCAGTTCGTCTCTCGAAGCCGCTTCCTTACCTTGAACCGACAGCACTAACTGGGAAGCGGAGGAAGTCACGTCCTGCAGCGTGTACGTCCCGGATTCCGCCAATCCGACTGACATCACCGTCAACGCCGACGTGGTGGAATTGAACAGCACCCTGCCCGTCCAGTCGGCTGCGGGGAACGCACCCCCGGGGATAATGATCACCACCAGGTTGTTGTTGAAGAGCCAAGCGCCCGTGGTGACTTGGTTCTGGCTGAAAAGGGTGACGTTTTTCCCCACGGCGATTGGGTTCTCCGAGGCGGATAAGGCCTGACCACCCGCACGATCTGGTGGGGGTCATGGATGTGGGGGGAGTGGGGTCAGTCGCTCTTCAGCACTGCTTGGTATGGTTCAATTTCAAGAGATGTGACGAGTCTTACCTGTCGAGCAGGATAACACGGATATGATGATCAGACACATTAGCGGAGGTTCCATTGCTGCCTTCCCTTGGGCCTTCTCAGCGAAACTAATTGAAATCTCACGCGCGGTGACCAATCCTGCCTGCCTCTCTTGAAAGCAAATATTTGCTCTGCACAAATTTCTGTTGATGCAAATGCTCAGCAGTGCCACCACAAAGCGCCACCACGCCCTGTTTTGCCCCGATCCTCCCAGAGCTGCGCCGCAGGAGTGTCCATTTACTGTAAACCTCTCATCTTGTCCGGCAACTTTCCGTCCACTTGTCGCAGGAGTGTGTGTGTGTGTGTGTACGGGGGGAGGGGGGGGGGGGGGGTCAACGCTGACGCCTTGCATTCAGCGTTAAATTATAACATGAGGACCTTTGAGCCCCGGCAGCATTCCTTCAGATGGTGAATAAACACTGGAATTTTTAGCGGTGAATGAACGATTTCACATCCGCCCATTGTGTGAAAATTAAAGTCAGGCAAACACACAAGTAATTGATTGTGCCAATATTCAACAACTTGCTTAACTAACGATAAGCCACTTTGCAAAGTCTAGTCGTTATTTAAAGGATTGGGGGAATCCTTTTTCAATTTGATGAGGATCTATTCAACATTTATGAAAAACTGAAAACATATTTACAGCCGTGCCCGAAGATATGATTTTGGGTTTGTTTTGTGACCGTGGCCTGAACTCACAACACTTGACTCATCTTTCCCAATTGATTTGAATGCAAATGCATTTATTACGCAATCTGTTCCAGCCTCCCTCCCAAATATAACAAAAACAAAATGTTTTAGGCGGCCCGGTAATCCAGTGGTTAGCACGTCGGCTTCACAGTGCAGAGGTACCGGGTTCGATTCCAGCTCCGGCCTCCCTGTGTGGAGTTTGCATGTTCTCCCCGGGCCTGCGTGGGTTTTCTCCGGGTGCTCCGGTTTCCTCCCACATTCCAAAAATATGCATGGCAGGCTGATTGAACACTCGAAATTGTCCCTAGGTGTGAGTGTGAGTGCGAATGGTTGTTCGTCTCTGTGTGCCCTGCGATTGGCTGGCAACCGATTCAGGGTGTCCCCCGCCTACTGCCCGGAGACAGCTGGGATAGGCTCCAGCACCCCCCGCGACCCTAGTGAGGATCAAGCGGCTCGGAAGATGAATGAAAAGTAACACTTAGTATTTACTTGATAAAACTTATCCTAATGAATATCATCGATTAATTTGTTGCAGCTTCTTCTGGTGTGCGCATCTTGGCCCCTGGAGTCGGGATCCGATCCAAACTCAGTGAACTGCCCCAGTATTAGTAATTGTTTTCCTAATGATAAAGAATATATGCCTATAAATATTGTTATATCGTCTGTTTATGTGAGATTTTCCACTCTTCGCAATCACATATTTGACAACAGATGGTATTATATAACCCATCGATGGCGTTTCGCATCGCGTGCTAGCTCTAAGCTAGCCGAAGGCAGACGATGTGTGGCTTCTTTTGCCTTTGTTTTATGTTTACTTGGGCGGCAAACTTCCAATGAGCAGCTTGTTGCGTCATGAACAGCTTGAGGCAAGCCAATTTCAGTGATGCAAACGCACACGGGAAAAACTTGCTAACAGTTTTATGGTGGTGTTTTACCAACAAAGATACAATTTCGTTGAACCGGTTGATGTGGAAGCCATGATAATTAATTTTTTTTTGCCATAGGTTTCGTGGTCGGAACCTTGTTTCCCTTTAAGGGCCCATTTTAATTTTGGGTACTCTGGATTCCTTCTGCGCTCCAAAATCATGCGTGTCAAGTTCACCGAAGACCCGAAATTAGCCCGGTGTGAACAGCAGGGTTGCGCGAATTTGTCCGTGTGACCTTGGATTGTCTGAAGGACAAACTTGGAGTGAGACGGTTGTTCTTCTAGAGCGCCCATAGACTATAAGTTGGTTCTAAAAGAAATATTCCTTGTTTAGTGTGTTCACAAAGCCACTGAGCGGATGCTCAAAAACATTCATTCATTCATTCATCTTCCAAGCCGCTTGATCCTCACTAGGGTCGCGGGGGGTGCTGGAGCCTATCCCAGCTGTCTTCGGGCAGTAGGCGGGGGACACCCTGAATCGGTTGCCAGCCAATCGCAGGGCACACAGAAACGAACAACCATTCGCACTCAATTTAGAGTGTTCAATCAGCCTGCCACGCATGTTTTTGGAATGTGGGAGGAAACCGGAGCACCCGGAGAAAACCCACGCAGGCCCGGGGAGAACATGCAAACTCCACACAGGGAGGCCGGAGCTGGAATCGAACCCGGTACCTCTGCACTGTGAAGCCCACGTGCTAACCACTGGACTACCGGGCCGCCTGCTTAAAAACAAAGACCACTAAATAACTTTCACATACTGCACGTGAATTGTATTTTGTGTGTTGTCCGTTGATGATCACCTCTCGATGGGATTTGAATCAATCATTTTTGCATGATGAGGTTACTGAGATTCAAAAGAATGTCCGCCACCACACATAGGGGGCATGGGGGGCTCTTCCGCTCTGTGGCATTTTAAAGTGAAACGAAACAGCTTGGTGTTGACACTTGATCCACCCTCACCTGTTTGCCATGTTTGTGGTGGCGCCGAGTGACTTTTCTGCACACTTTCAATCGCCCGTGACAACCAGATAAATATTTTATCTTCATGAGCGGGTGACATCACATGGAACAAAGGCAAACATTGTGATACAATGGGCAAACATTACAACAGAAGTGAATTTGGATGAAACTTGAATTGCTGATTGACAGAACATTTATTTTTTAACAACTCATTAAAAGCAATACGACATTGTCAGTTTTCCCCATGGTGACCCTGTCGGCGGAATAAAACTTCAGAAAACTAAGCTCCCCACCTCTTTCAGCTCATCGGTACAGCTCTAACTAGGGTCATTCTATGCAGAGGATAAAGAATAGATGACGATGAAATCTGTTCTATTGTCTCCATTATCATCGGGTGCCGACTCAGTGAGTGCTATTTAGTTAAATGAGCATTATTAGAGGAATGGTATGATTCCCCCCCCACCCCCCCCCAATTTGGCATAATACAGAAATCTGAGGAAATCTACAATTTCCATTAAAAACAATTATCCAGAAGCAAGAATCATTGCCTTATGACTCACCAAGACACCATTCCTCCAAGAATTTAAAATTATTCTTCTGCACAATGACAAAAATTGAGTGAGCTCGGTGGCTCATTCATCCGTAGCGGAAGTTGTCATGATCGCGGGTGTGGCAATCCACACTTTTTTTTTTAACCCCCTTCAAAAATAAATGAATAAATAAAAAATGACGATACCAGCTGTGTCAAATGCTATTTGAAGTTTGAGCATAGCTGATTTTCAGGAGTGATCCGATTGCACGAATAATGGACATGCGTGAACAACGTGTTGCCACCAGCTTCTGTGACTGCACAAACAGCCATTGTTGTTGTCTTCTCCTCCGTGCCGCTCGTATCGTTGCGCAGGACTGGAGTGTCTTTGCCGGACACTTGACACCCTGGGATAAACTCGTTTTCAAGTGTCTCAACCATATTGGCAGCAAAATAAGGACAGGAATGTGCACTATAGTCTAGCAGTCATTTTTTTTCATGATGTCTGTAATGTTGTCTGTTCAGTGAATATTTGTTGTTGTAGGCGGGGGACACCCTGAACCGGTTGCCAGCCAATCGCAGGGCACACAGAGGCAAACAACCATCTGTGCTCACACTCACACCTCGGGACAATTTTAGAGTGTTCAATCAGAACTGCCATGCATATTTTTGGATCTAGGGATGAAACCGGAGTACCCGGAGAAAACCCATGCAGGTACAGGGAGAACATGCAAACTCCACACAAGAAGACCGGAGCTGGAATTGAACCCATGACCTCTGCACCGTGAGGTCGACATGCTAATCACTAAACCACCGCCTATGTCTTACCAATTAAAAAAATAATAATAATAAAATTCAACTCAATTCAACATCAACAGCAATGATGATGATGATGGTGATGATGAAGGTTTCTCCAAACAGAGCATAATGACACAGGACAAGTCAAACGGGAGCTGATGCCATTATGCCTGGCGATAGAAAGTCGCATGTGAGGGGGGGGGGGGGGGGCAAGGGTAGCGCAAGCCAAAACACACGGCATCATGACCACAAAAAAAACAAATAAAAAAAACTTGTTTCGTTTCACTCCAAATACCGAATCACATGAAGTTCTTATGTCAACATTGCTCCTTTGTCACGACAATAACAGAAAGCGGTTGCTTTGTAAAGGCTTGACATGAAACCCGTAAATGCTCAGAGATACTGGTGACACTAACACGTTATTCGAAACATCCCGGATCAAATACCCACTGCGAGTTTTGCCAATCAAGTCCTGGTTAGGCAAAAGCTTCTTACGCCTGTCATGGTTTTGCTTCGTCTTATGTTTTTGGTTTTCAGCATCAGCCGGAGTGGAGGGCGTGCCTCTTCAGCAGCCGCGCCTTTTTCCTTGTTATCAATCAAGCCTGCCATGTATTATTTCATAGTGTGTATAAAAACTTTAAAAAAATAACCACCCCCCCCAACTTTTTGTCGCACAAGATCTCACAGATGAGGCAGCATCATTTGAATGAAGTTGTTTTAAATAGAACATGATAATGTCAGATAAAAAGCCTTGCATGGAAGTCAGCTAAATATTTGAACACACCCAGTAATTAAAGTCAAGATAAGTTTGTTTTGAATAAATGAATGTCTAAATGAAATATTGCATTTTGAACACACCGTAAATAAATAAATACCGTTTTTTGTGGGGGGGGGGGGCATTAGGTAGCAGTCACTTTTGTGGAAACACTAGTAGACATTTTAAATTGTTTTGTTGTCACTTTAAATTGTTATTAATTTTGGGGGGGGATTTTGTTTTTTTTTCCTTTCTTAATTATTAAAATTATTTTATTGCATGTATTTACACAATATGTTATGAGTCTTTGAAAGGAATCGTGAGTCCGCTGAATAAAGTCGAATGAGTGATTGAAGTTGCGGGTGGGGTGTTTTATTTTTAGGCAGGAAGTTACAGAAAATAACAAGAGAGAAGCACATCACTTGAGCATCACCTTGTTTCGAAAGCAGCAGCAGCACTGCTTCACGTTTTCTCTCCGCTCTGAGATGCCTGACCAGTACCTCTTTTGTGCCACCCCCATCTCCTCAAGCGTGCTGGTTCTTATCTGCAGGTGGCTTCTGTGTTCCATTTTTGTTTGCCATCCCAGGTGACGTTTTCTGCATGACAAATGATGACAAGCGGTATGCTTAGCGATACTGAAGGAGGCCCCCGGCTGGGGTTGCTGTGCATTCAGGGTTCTTAGGCCTTAGGCCTTTTTCTGCGCAGATCAAATCAAGACGGAGGGCGACGAGGGGGGTTGCGCGCATGTCTTCTTAATATGCAATCACAGTGATTCTTACTAGAGTTTTGGATTCGCCATGCAGTACAAACAAATGAAACTCAAATACATAACAATCAAAGAGCCCTGGAATAAAAAAGATGATCAATCCTGGCTCGGGCTGGGAAAAAAATCCCCCATGTGGCTGTATGACTCAAATGAAATATAAAAAACGGTTTTTTTTCGACACACAAAACAGGGGGAGATAATCTACAGATAAATAGAACAAGACAGGAAGGGTTGAGTAATGTGACAAAACACACCAGAGGCCTTTGTCTCCCTCACCTGTTTGCTTTGTGTGATTCAAACGTTTAATACGTTTTATATTAATTTAAGAAGTGTTTAAAAAACAAAGCAAAACAAACAAAGGAAAAAAAAAAGAGTCAGCGAGGTGAAGGACCCTCATCAAAATTTCCATTCGTACGTCACGATGACTTTGCTATAGTTAGCTGAATCAATTACACAAGCTGGTCAAAGGTTGTCATTGAGTCAAAACAGGCGTCACAATGCTAACTCCGCTTGAGCCGGCGAACAGGTGTTGCATTGTCAACATGCGAACATCACTCAAGTTAATCGTTCCCTCAACATGTAAAAAGTCCACGGAAGCAGAAAGAAAGAAAATTGCTTTGAATGAGACACCATGCATTAAAAAAAAAACAGCTTCCTGGAATGTTATGTTATGTCCCGCATCTGGGCCAAATAAGCTACTGGGCGAAAGGTGAGTCAAACTTTTGTTGCGACCACGCGTCGATTCTACTTGCGAAAGCAAAGCGTGAGCAAAAAATAAAAATAAAATAAAACGGCACCCGCAAAGACAATACAAATATTTTCGCTAAGGTAAGGTAGCATTTAATATCAATTTCCCGTGTGGCATGTTCATCGATGGTCGCAGTTGAAGAAGCAATGAACGTTTGAACAAAAATGATGGAACACACCTTGACAGATATGTAATATCCCAACACTCACAGGCACACATTCGTTGTCCTCTATGAAAAATGATTAATATCAAAGCATCCCACTGAGTGACTTCGAGGAAAAGTAGAGGTACTATTCTTCCATGTTTGTTTGGAAGACTGCGTTATACTGCCTCCTTGTGGCCGAGACGGGCATGTCAGAAAAACAAATCATTGTACAAACAGTTTAATTCTTTACACGAATTCTTTATAGTTCGAAATGCTCTTATTCTCAAAAACAAACATGTATTTATTTGGGGGGGGGGGTTGTAGGGGGGTGGGGACTGGAGTCCCCTGCCTACTGCCCGAAGACAACTGGGATAGGCTCCAGCACCCCTTGCAACCTTAGTGAGGATAAAGCAGTTCGGAAAATGAATGAATGAATGTTACATCACAGTAGGGTCGAAGTACAAAAGGACTGGTTCACACACACCTTTTTAGAAACAGGCAGAGAAGAAAGGATTGCTTTAATTTCACATTTGGGTGGCACACGGGCCGGCAGAATACAACACGTGCTTCAAAAAGTGAGCAATCCCACAATGATGTCCACTTTGAATGAAATCTTACACAGAATAAGTCAATGTAGAAATGACAAGTCACTGTGAGTTATTGTCAGTAAGTCACCGAAAGCAGAGCCAGGCCTAAAACCAAAGTGGACAATCCAGTGAGCTGTAAGGATCCAGAAAGAGGAGCGCCTGCAGACCAGAAGAAAGAAAGACTCATTTTAACAAAATCTGAGGTCATGCGGCGATAATTCACAATCACTGAAGGGCAGCTGTTACCTATCACTTCCAGCATCTTTGTGGCCTTCGCTGAGCGTCCGGCTGCTACGTTTTCCACAAGGCAGGTCAGATTTTGGAAGGTTCCCGGCACGATGGGAATCCACAAGAGCTGGTCTTCGTGCACAGAGATGTAGCTTCCCAGAGGAAAACCGCCCTCGAATGGCCACCTAACGGTGCAGTCCACGTTCAAAGTGCACGTCATCAAGCACGTGAACGTGTGCAGTCGCCCCACGAACACCTTATCGGGCCCGCTGATGCTGACGTTCCATGCTGTATCGCCTACAAAAAAAGGACATTTAAAAAAAAAAAGATGCCAATATAGGATGACTGTTGTGGAATGAAACCCCAGTGATGAAGGAGGGATTAAAAAAAAAGTTCTGTCTCTCCCGCACCATTTAAATTAGGGCTGAACAATTAATCAAGTTCTCGTCAAAACTGCGAGGTGGTAGAATGCAAGTTTCAAAATGCAAAGGCTGAAATTTAAAAAAGAAAACAAAAACGCTCCATTTAGTATTGGTAGGGTTTATCTATACAGTACATACAGTATACTGTATGTATATAATACATTTATATTTTAGCGTAAGTATAACCTCTACTACATTTTTGTATCATAAATCTAAAGTTTTTTTTGTAATCTACAGATTAATATATTGCTTGTATTTGTTAAAATATACACAGGAAGAAAAAATCACAATTAGATTTTTGTTTAATCGCTCAGCCCCACTTTTAAAGTTATAAAATAATCATTTGTAAACTCAATGTAAAAAAATAAATAATGGAAGCGCAAAATGGACAGGAAAAAAAAGGAAAATATTGTCTGTGTGTCAGGTCGGGGAGTCAAAAGCGTGGTTCTTGATTGAAGCGGATGTTCTGTGCCGAAATGAGGCGTGCGGAATCTGGCAGACACGATTTTTGCAATGTGAGCGTCTGGGAGTAAACTGTGGCTGACGGAATCATCTGCCCCCCCCCCTGTGTTTATACTTTTTACGCCTGAAACGGCATTACAGTAAGTATGTTGAAAACTCCCTAAAAAAACAATCGCTACTAAAAGCCCTTGATGTGCTTACCGCTTAGCAGGTAGCCTAGACTGAAAACCCAACTCTTGTTCAGCACAGCCCCACACGTGTAAAATCCAACATCTGATGGTTGCAGCGAGTCAAAATGGAGCGTAGCGTTGTGCAGCAGGTGCATATGATCAAGCCAGACCATCTTCTGTCCATCTTTGTACCAGACCACCGTGGAAGGTGTGGCTCCATCAACGTGGCAGAGGAGATCCACGGACAGGTTCAGAGATGGCACAGCGCCGGCTGGACTGACTTGCACTGACACTGGATCTGGAATGGCAATGTAAAACGTCCAATTTGTCATTTATTTGAGGGACAGTACTTAAAATACAGTGTCAAAACAACAAATATTTTTATAATGCTTTGTTTCATAAGAAACATAGCGCTATTTAATATACTGCCTAACTAAATTGATTTTAGCATGATAGCATTAAGCTAACTAGACTTTATTCAGCCCCAGCTATTGCTGTTGTTTGAAATACACCATGTGTATTTTCTCTTAGTTTGATGTTTATTTTGACTGTAACCAACCGCGAGTGGAATCAACTCATTTGAAACCTCTTTTGTGACAAACCTGACATTATTTAGCAGAACATAGTCAAAAATAAATTAGGCTCCTCTGCACTGCAAGTACTCACATGAGTGTTGTAGTAGACTAGTATTATACTTACTTTCAATATCCATAATAACGGTCGTAGTGCTGGAGTGTCCTATATTTTTTCTCCCGGTGCACTGCAGCGCCACTGATTGGTGCAGTCCATCCGGCGTCCAGGTGAGCGTGCTCCCATTGAACGTGCGGCCCAGCAAGGACCAGGAGTATGTACAGTTTCTCAAGCAGTTGGACGAGCATGTGAAAGTTGTGCTGGACCCGGCGGACACTCTACCACTCCAAACAATTTGCAATTTGAGCCCTCCTGCCAGTCCACCTGCATAAGGGGGCGGGGGGAGTGGCCTGTCACAAAGCGCTTTACAGAACATTTAATCACAAGAATAACAAGAATACAACAGAACACAGAACGTAAATCATTGATAATTATAGAATCCTGTGTGAAGGATCACTCATTTAAATTGTTGTGGATAGTGTTATGGCATGTCTGGAACATTTTTTAAAGCCTAGTTATGTTCATTTGTTCAACACAACCTAGCTGTATGCAACGTTTTAAGTATACGACATGAATAGCTTTTATAAATTATAATAATAATGATTCATGCTAACAGAATCATCGAGTACAGTTGTTTCATATTTAAACAGTGTATAATGTTACTTTGGTTGACAATAATAATAAAGCTGATTTAAAAAAAAAAACTAATCGAATAAGACCGATTGATCGTCCAGCCCTTAGGTCATATTAAAATATACAATGTGTAATTTCTTCGACGATCTCCTACCGTTCAGTGCCAGCAACAAAACAATGTAGATGGCGACCATTATCTCCCACTGTGGACTGTTCGTTGTGTTGTGAAGTTTCAGCCGAATTAGTCGTTTGTCAAGTCAAGTCAATGATATGGAGCAATAGGATGTGCAAAGTGGAATTTCCCAGAGGCGAGAAGAAGTGACGGTAAACCAAGGTAGTCCGCGATGGTGTAATTGTAAACGAGATCGTTCAGGGTGTCATACAGCAGAGGGCGCTATTTCTCCTAATGGAACTTGAGGGGATAACCGGACTATTTTTCCCAAACCATTTTATGAGAAATATTCTGTTCTGGCTCCTGAAGATCCATGTTACATTTGGTTCCTATTTTCTATAACTACATAGCTGCTTTATTTTGTCAGGTTAATTCGTTAATGTGAAAGGCACACCGGACGTTATGGAGTGAGACACTTCCGGTTGAACCTCCGAACAATGGACTGCAACTTTGTGTCGTAGGCTAAGCACAGCCTGTATGTAAATATTTTATGTAAATGTATGCCATATTATTAATTCGTCGGGTGTGTTCATCGTGGATTTACATTTGTGGGGCGTTTCTATTGTTCGCATTTATGCACAGCGAGTAGCACATTAGCGTATTAGCTCGTTAGCTACACTAGCGTAGCCACGCGTTCGTCACATGTCAGGTCAGTGGGGCACATTGATTTACCACGTTGCAACGTATAAGTGTTTTTATGTCTGTCTGTTCCAGTTTTACACCTTCTTGACTCGCTGGTGAATAAATCGCTGGAAATATCAACGGTGTGGTTATTGAAGGAGTTGTCTGTCTAGCCGCAACGGGGGACGCGGCGAGGGCGGAACATATTCATAACAACATTTTGGTGACAACTAATTAAATACTAGGGTATTTCACACCAACTTAACGTTTCAATGACATTAGAAGCAACATGATTTCCTGGTTTATCCTTGCGTTGCTAATTGCTACATTTCCACTTTGCACTTTGGATTTATTGCAACATTTCTACCGCACTAAAATACTTTGGAATTCGAATTTTGCAACAAGTATTTTCTCTGTGTTCTTTGGAGGGGGTTGTGCATAGTTTCCACACCTTTTGTGTTTATATGAGTTACCCATTCACCAAGTGTACCTGAACGCAAATGTTATCAGTTTGCACGGTAAACAAACACATCCCCGTATTTTTCCTGTTTGTGAAAGCATCAGAACAAATCACGGTAATGAACCGTAATGATCCTTAAAATACGTGATCTAGTCGTCAAGTAAATGTCGGAATCTGCCAAAATTTGACAGAAAAAATGTAGCCGAGTTAGTGGCGTACCTCTATTTAATAGTTGTTGTTATAATTACGATTCAACGCATGTTTTGGAAGTGGCGAGTGGAAAAGTTGAAGTCAAGTGAAAGGAGAACGCAGACAGAAACCGCAGAGTATCTGAAGGTCGTAAATACGTGAGTTCCTGGCTAGATGACATTTATGTTTAAACAATGTGATAAAAATTGAAGAAGAATGGAAGCAACCCACAAGAAAAAAAATGTTTTATTTGTCCCTTTGAGAGACATTCCCATGACACACTAAGTCCATTTTACACTTTAGAAAATTTTAAACGTGCACTACATTCACGTTGGTCAGATGAAAACCTTGATCCGCTTTAGCATTCTAGGGACATACCATAAATAGGAGAACTGAACTGTACCATTTGGCGGATTCACAGGGTTTAAAGCAGGGGTGTCCAAACTTTTTGCCAAGGGGGCCAGATTTTATGTGGTAAAATGTCGGGGGGCCGACCTTGGCTGACATTCTTTACATTGAACAACAATATTGTTCAACAAATTTTAGTAAGCCAGTCTGTTTCACATTTCCATTTTTATTTTAATTTCAACAATCTTAAGAATTTCTTTTGGTTCATTTGAAACAGGAATTTGAAATATGACATATCAGTCAATATAAACACGGAGTGATGTCTTGTTAACTCGTGAGTGATGCCCTCTAGTGTCTAAATGCTATTACTCATTTAGTGAATGCTATTACTCATTTAGCCACTAGAGGGAAGCAGTACTCTATGAAACATCACTCACCAGTCTACGAGACCTCAGTCAATGCAACACGTGTTCCATTGTGCCCAACCTGCGGGCCAGACGGCACTGATTTTATGACGGGGGCCGAGGGCCGGATGAAAGTCGACCGCGGGCCGGATTTGGCCCGCGGGCCGGACTTTGGACATGCCTGGTTTAAAGCCACGAAAATTGGAAAATTGACATTTTAATTACTCGTATACAAAGAGTTGGAAGAGATGGAAATTACACCACCCGTGAAATGTTTTGTTCGCTGTCTATTTCTGAAAATGAGCCATTCTGCCAAACTGTTCATAAAGGGCTTCACCAGTGTCTCTTGTCGTAATTAGCAGCAAGACTCAGTGACAATTAGCTATTTTCAAGCACCAACCAGAATCTAGCCACCATTCGTAAACACTATCTGTACTACCAAGGTAAGCAGAGCTGCAGTGTGAGCACGGATTAGCTTTAGCGAATAGCGTTCGCGTGTGTGAACCCCACATCCTCAAATGTTTGAGGCAGTTGTCAAGGTGGAGGCAGGGTGTTTGTATTTGGACATGTCGTACAATTTGGTGGTTTGATGATGAAGTGCTGCCTCCTAGAAAGAAAAAAATACTGCACAATAGCAGTTCTGCACTTCCGAAATTGGATTACCGGTACATCAATCCATGTTAAATGTACTATGCATGTGAAAGTGTTTATTACTTTGAGTGAAATAAATTCTACAAAGTGTTGCATGGCAAGACTGCCTGCAGTCCGTACTCAGCCCACTGTGTGTTGATGAATCCAATCAAGTCGATGGATCTAATCGAGCACCGCTGTGCTTTTGTGACTCTTAGTCAACAGATCAATGATTAACGCGCACACACATTGACCGCAAACACTATCCGTCGTTAGCGCGCCATTAACTCATTCACTCCCAAAGACGTTCTTAAACGTCTTTTCAGACTTGGTCTAGAATCGGCCGGGACTGAATGAGTTAAAGAGTTGTGACCGCCTGTCACACCGTCGGGTGGTCTCCACTTCCGCGACGCGACCACTCGTTGCTGTGAACCCGTTGGCCGACTTGGCCTCCGTAGGCTTCGAGCGGCTGAGGGGCTCGCCTCTTCATCCGCTGCACGTGCGCGTCGTAGGAAGGAGGCACGTTGTTCACTCGGACCTCGGCGTACTCTGTCTCATTATCCCGGTGCTGCAGCTTGACTTCCCCGCCGTTCTTTGCGCGGAGAATACTCAAGTCTGCATAGGTCAGCTCCTGCTCGAAAGACCGGAAAATGATTAATACTTAACTAAGCGCATCACTTCTCTAAAGAGACACAACCACAGACCACGCAAACTTCCCCCTTCGATACAACGGTTAGCGATGTAGCTCCTCCCTGGTTCAAAGTCCAACAAGGCCCGACAAACATGATCACGGACTTATCAGTCATCAACCAATGTTGTCAAGTGTTTCCTGGTCTCACGAATCCACAAAAAAAGCAGCTGTGGTGTAACTGGCGCCAGTATTTTCGTTGTCATGGCAACCATGTGTTTTTTTTTTTTTTACTTGAGCCACTCGCATACCGCAAAATGGCCACACCAGAGATTTCACAATTAGCCGCCTTTTGACTTTTACACAGAAACCCAGCAAAGTATGATATTGTCACATGTGTGCTTTATGGTCAATGTTAAAACACTCCTTTGCCGATCAAAGGTTTTATGTGTCAGATGATTTTTAGTTCCTCACAATCATTCCCTTACACACTAACTTGTTCCATCTCAGCGTCGAGGTCATGAGTACCTTTTTTTTTTTTTTTTTTTTTTTTTGCGGATTGACATTTTTCTCGCTTTCTTTCCTGTTTTGACAGGTGGTGTAAAAATGAGCCAATACATATTGGGCAGTATTGAAGTAGACGGAGTGCCACACAACACCGAGGTGCCCTTTGTTTCGTTATTTGAGCGTACGCTAAAAAGACCAACCGTTATCTGCACTGAAAAAAAAAAGTGTGTGTAATTGTCTACGTTTTATTTCATCAAGTGGTTGAACAAAATCAAATCGCCCGGCTCCACATGAAATTTTGAAGTAGGTGTATGTTGTCTTATTGTCAGCCGGTCCAGACGAACTGAATTTTTGTACCTGAGTTTTTGTTTCTTTTGTGTTGTCCTGGCCTTTTCGTCCTGTTAAAAAAAAAAAAAAATCCAATAAATGTCACTCAAGGTAACATTCAGTTGAACGTGACTCAGTACAAAAACTGAATAAAAGCCCAGACTGGATCGAACGGTTCCCATGTCACGCTTACCTGTCCCGTTGGAGGCGTTTCCGTCGGGGCAATTCATTGGCTTGTTCCTGTTCCTGTATTGCGACATTTTCATTCGTGAATGTTTATGTTGACTGACTTTTGGGCGCGAATATTTCTTTCTTTTATTGATTTATTTTTGACATCTTGTGAGGCATGATTAGAATGGCGGACAACGGCGAGAATGCCGTATACTTACCGATGACGATAAAAGGCGAATCCGCCGCCAGCGGCTAGCGCGCAGATGACGAAACAAGCCACCACGATGCCAGCGATACAACCGGCCGAACACGCGGACACATCTGTGAATGCATACAACCAGAAATCTCTATCTCTCTCGCTACGTGGTGCTGCGATGCTACAGCAGTGCTCGAGACTCAATTTTTGCACCGGTTGCACTGGTGCGAGCAAAAGTTCCTCCCAAAATATCACGATAAACCGCAATGATGTGAGAGTGTTTTTTTTTTTACAGTTCTGTATTCAGAAAAAAAGCCGAATGACTCCGATGTTTTGTGCATGGCTGTTACGCATGATTGGTTCCCGCCGTGCGATGTCGACCAATGACAGCGCAAGTGGATTTATCCATTGAGCTGATTGGCTGCGCATCTTCACAGCCCCGCCCCTTGTGTCTCATCATGTGGTTGACTCTGATCAGTCACAGGCTCGGACTATGTTCACCAAAATTCCAATCATTCATTCATTCATTCATCTTCCGAACCGCTTGATCCACACTAGGGTCGCGGGGGGTGCTGGAGCCTAATCCCAGCTGTCTTCGGGCAGTAGGCGGGGGACACCCTGAACATGTTTCCCAGTCAATCGCAGGGCACACAGAGACGAACAACCATTCGCACTCACACCTAGGGACAATTTAGAGCGTCCAATCAGCCTGCCACGCATGTTTTTGGAATGTGGGAGGAAATCGGAGCACCCGGAGAAAACCCACGCAGGCCCGGGGAGAACATGCAAACTCCACACAGGGAGGCCGGAGCTGGAATTGAACCCGGTACCTCTGCACTTTGAAGCCGACGTGCTAACCACTGGACTACCGGGCCGCCCACCAAAATTCTACGGAAGCAAATTTTTTAAACGTCCACTGGAAAGTCTGCTCGCGCCAATGCAACCTCTCATAATGACTCGCCTGTCACAGTCAAACTGTGTACCGCCGACGAGCTTTTCCCGGTAATATCGTTCGTGGTGCTACAGACGTAGCTTCCGCTGTCAGCAAAGTCCACGTTGCTTATGACCAACGTTGATTGGTTATGTAGCGCCGCCGTGTGGTTCAGTCGCGTCCACGTGTACGTGGCAGATGGGACGGACGCGGCGGAGCAAGTTAAAGTCAAAGTCTGCTTCACCTGAATTTGGCTCGGTCCCTTGATTCGGACTGGGTCCGGGCCAACTGCAAGACAGAGTAAATATGTTGGAGACGTTTGTGTTCTGGATGCACGGTGAAACCTGTGAAGCGCAATGCAATCTGTTCTGGAGCGTTAGTTCGGTAGCTAACCACCAATGTAATGTTTGGAAACGGTGGTCCGATACAAGGGAAAAATATTGTGAAAAAAAATAACAAAACACACGCAAATGCAGTCCGAGCTTGAATGGAAACCGTGTGCGAAATCCTCGATTGCAATATTGCGCGATTGGCTTCACTGTTCCGACAATGAGCAGCGTTTCGGTTACTTACAGTTGACCAGGACGTTGAATGCGACTTGTTCCTCATTGATGGGGTTGCTTATCTGACAGGAATACGCAGCGCTGTCCGATCTCGCGGCGGCGCGGAAGGACAGTGTCCGGTTCTCGTCGTGGAGCGTCACGCGCTCATCCGGGACCAATGTTGAGCCGTCCTTCGTCCACCGTCTGAAGAAGACCGACCCGACGCCGTCGCAGGTAACATCCAGCGCCGCCCCCTCAATCGGGTGATCCGTCGACAACGTGACAGAGGTGCTGGAAATTCTCTCTGTTGAACACAACAATGAAGGATTTATGTTTCCTTGTGATTAATAACAATGTCAATTGAAGAAGAAACTGGCCTTAAAATAAGAATAGTCGCCCTTACTTAGCACATTAATCGGCCATTGCCGAGAGTTTTTGCGTCTCAGAGTTTTGGCGTTAAAGGACCGGCAGCTGTAGTTTCCACTCTGATTCTGCTGAATGTTTATCAGCGAGTGATTCGATGCCAAGATCGACAGATCCTTCCCGTCCAACAACCAAGTAAAGATGGCGGCCGGCCTGGAGTCGGCCGAGCAGGAAAGGAAGACGTCCGTCCCTTCTGCGATGTAATCTTGCTGCGGCGATATAACCAGCTGTGTGTCGTCCGGGCCGTCTGAAAGGCGCGGGGGTGGGGGGGTGGGGGGGGGGGGCAGGCGGCATATTTTAGAAAGTTATTTTGCAAATAAGTCAGACATTCACTGAGCACAAAAATTTGGCACAATCTAGCAAAGCGAGGTACACGGACACCAATTTTGAACGTTTAACAGATTTTCTAAATATCTGAGACCCTACACGGGACAACGAAAAAATCCGAACGGATAAGGTGTGGTGTCCTTGAGATGGCCAACACATCACACACAAAACCGTATCTCCATGGACATTTACAAGCCCCCCCCCCCCCCTGCAAGCCAGGTGTTGTAGTACCAAGGCTGACCTGTGAGAGGCAGCATAGGGCATCTAGGCTGACATTAAATACAAAGAAGAAAGTGTCACTAGTAGAAGCACGTTATTCCTGGAAAAAAATATGGCTTCTCTATTGGATCGGTTTAGGTTGTGTTGCAGGTGGATCGAATGTTTTGGCGGGTGAAGATATTTGCAGAGTGGCCCTCACAGCTAACGGAAAGGGTCACTGAATCGCTGGAGCTTGCACTGACAGCGTTGGTCACGTGACATCGGAACGACCTCTGGTCATAGCGGGTCACGGGGTCGACGGTGAGCGTGGCGCCTTTGTCGCTGAGCTGAACTCTGTCGCCGGGCAAGATCTCTGCGCTGCCGTTCATCCAATGGAAGGAGATGGACGATCCGAACGAAGAGCAGGACAGACGGACGGTGTTGTTGAACTCCACCAGGTCTTCGCTGCTGGTTGTTAAGTTGACTTTGGAGACTGGAACTGGGAGTGCAAAAATAACACAAAATGTTCAGAAATCGCGCCGGTGGTTAGCATGCTACTTTACCAAACGGATTTTTCTTGAAATTTGGGCCAAGGACGAACTCATTTTCTCGCAAATTCAGAACTTTTGCTTCTAATCGCAAAGATGTATAATTCCCTATCGACAAAATGGTGACAAAGCACTACTTTTATAAAAGACGGGGCAATGGCCTGTTCCTGATGAAAGTCCTCCCCTCCAAGATAATTCCTGCTACCAAGATAGCGACAAAGCAATACCTTTCTATTAGACAGGGCTATGGCCTGAGCACCTAGACGATAGAATAGGTGAGCAAATAATGAACGAAAGGGTTTAAAAAAAAACACTTTCTTTGTTTGCACTCCTTCGTTTGTACAGACAAAGGTTAATAAAGTTCGAGTCGTGTCGTTGCTCATCTGCTCACCAAGCGTCTGCAGCGTGGTGGTCCCTGTGATTGGGTTGCCGTCCTCTGTGACAATGAGAAGTCGATATTCGCCGCTGTCATTGAGAGCCAGATTTCTGAGCTCCAGAGAGCCCGTCTCGATGAAGAGGGTGATCCTGCCTTCATACTCGGGGCTCGTTTTGTTTTTAGACGTGGCCGTTATCACGGGCGTGTCTTTACCGCCGCTGATAAATGTCCAGCTCACCGTGTGGAACGGCGTCTGCGTGGGAGACACGTCCGCGTCGAACCTCACCGAGCCTCCCACGGCTGCGTTCAGAGGCCCGTCGGGCAACACGCCGGATCCTGCGGTTAAACCTGGGGGGACACATTTGGAATAAGGAAAAAAAAAACGGACCCAGTGATGCAAACTATCCGCTCTTTGGTGAAAGTTTAAACTTCAAATCATTGAGCAAATCAACGGATGTTTGTTCAGGATCAAAAGTTGCCCGATCATGAAGTTTATGACCGGGGCTTAGTTTGTTTCACTTTTGACAGGCTTGCACGGTCAACAAAGCAACAATTCCCAAAATATAACTTCATGTAGCTTTTTAAGACAACTTCTATTATTATTACACGCAGAAAAAAAAACATTATTATACAGATGAGCACAATTTAGTTTAACAAACACTCTCCACTTTTAAGGTCAGCCATATCAGTGCTGAAACGTTGGGCAGCCTTACCTGTCAGAGCCACAGAGACAATACACAACACTGCTCGTGTGTCCATTTAATCCTCCTGCAGTTCGCACAGCAGAGAATGTCGCATCGACCGGGCCAGCTCTAATTGTACATGTCCAAGTAGAGGAAGAAGCCACCCTACCGGCGTATTGGGCAACAGTGCATCAACATTGGGCTCAAATATGAATACGGAAGCTGCAAACGTGGCGCAGCGTCGCCCTCTTATGGTTGTGCTGGAAGTCAATCCGGTACAATACCATATTCATTCATTCATTCATCTTCCGAGCCGCTTGATCCTCACTAGGGTCGCGGGGGGTGCTGGAGCCTATCCCAGCTGTCTTCGGGCAGTAGGCGGGGGACACCCTGAATCGGTTGCCAGCCAATCGCAGGGCACACAGAAACGACCAACCATTCGCACTCACACTCACACCTAGGGACAATTTAGAGCGTCCAATCAGCCTGCCATGCATGTTTTTGGAATGTGGGAGGAAACCGGAGCACCCGGAGAAAACCCACGCAAGCCCGGGGAGAACATGCAAACTCCACACAGGGAGGCCGGAGCTGGAATCGAACCCGGTACCTCTGCACTGTGAAGCCGAAGTGCTAACCACTAGACTACCGGGCCGCCCTGCTTTGCATACATTATTTTTATTTGTTGTTGCGAGCCACATCCCTCTATCCATAATCCGATCCGCTTTATCCTCACAAGGGTCGCGTGGAGGGCGGCGGGGGGTGGGTGGGTGGGGGGGGGGGGGGTCGGTGTGCTGGAGTCACCCAGAACTTGTTGCCAGCCAATCGCAGGGCACCCAGAGACGAACAACCAGGAGTGTTCCATTAACCTGGAATGCATGTTTTTGGAATGTGGGAAAAAACTGGAATACCCAGAGAAAAGCCACATAGGCACGGGGAGAACATGCAAAAAAAGCCGGAATTGAACCCTGCACCGTGAGGCCGACGCAGATTAGAATAATGGATGGATGGATGAACGGTTGGATTGCGTCTGAGTGTGGGCGCGACCTACCAGATCCAGAAAATAAAGTTGCACTGAAAAAAAAATTCTTGTGTGTGGCCGTTGGCTGCGGCACACACTTAGCAATACCGACTCACGCCTATCAAAACTCGAACTGGATGAAACAAGTCTTTTGCGTATTTTCCAACTATCAAAGTGACACAGCCTGTCTAAAATGGGTACAGGAGAAGGTTTTGGAACTCCGTCAATATAAAAGGTCAAAGGTCAAAAAGTCAACTTTGGGGAGTGTGTGTGTGGGAGGAGGGGGGGTATGAATGAAAGTCATTCCAACATTTTATGCCCCACTTCTACATAACGTGTGTCCAGTCAGACGTTGGTTGGGCGAGACGATTGATCAGACTTGTTGCTTATGTAACTTTGGTGGCGTTAATGGAGGTAATAATTAAGCGTGCTGAGTGTAGAACTTGTTGATATCAAGTTTTCTTTATTGCACATAATCTCCAAGCCACTCTTTCCATTTACTGCTCAAACTCTCCGGGCACAAGTGATACAATCATCGAAGAGGAGAGGAAAGAATCAAACGCGATGGCGTCCAATAGGCTTTGCCGGGCAGCCGTCTTTGCGCTGCTGTTTTCGGGTATGAGGAACGATGCTTTCAAACGGATCGACAGCCCGTAATGTTTTGGCCAATAGGGAATGGTGCGGATATTTATATTTTTTATTTTTGCAGGTGTTTGCCACGGAGCTGGAATAATCCCGGTCGACTGGCTGCGCGGGACGCCCGGACAGAGCGTGACCTTTGTCACGTCACTGACACCGACACCGACGTCGGAACCCTTTCTGGCGCTGACTTGGAGCTTCAACACGACCACCAGTGTGATAACTTCGACCAACGTGGATGTGGTGGGAGAAGGCTACGAGGGCAGGATCACCCTGGATAAAACCACCGGATCGCTGGTGCTGGGAAACCTGACGGAGGAAGACAGCGGAGAATACGAGTTACTGGTCATCCCGCTTGCCGGCCAGCCGATTTTGGGACATGTCAAATTGGAAGTGCTCAGTGAGTAGGACGAACTGACGTTATCGTAAGACTGAGCCGTGGGGAATCTGGCGAAACATCCCATTGGAAATATCGATTCGGTTACGTTGAAGAATCACATATTCAATAAAAATGGGAATATATCAATTCCAGTTTTATGCCAAATTTACCAGATTTTCATTACATTTTTAAAATAGTTACAGGCTTCGGATGTTGATCCTAATTAAAAGGGGATTTGGGTGAAAATACGGTATACCCAAAATGTCAACTTTACAGTTACCACCACCTACAGGACGGGAGTGGAACAGCATGCCTGCTGCAATTTTTTTGTATGTTTTTTAAATTGTTATACAGTGTATTTTTTAGATGGGCACGTTAAGTATTCGTGAAGTAGAGTACTCAGTTACCACCACCTACAGGACGGGAGTGCAACAGCATGCCTGCAGCAATTTTTAAAATTTTTTTAATTGTTATACAGTGTATTTTTTAGATGGGCACGTTAAGTATTCGTGAAGTAGAGTACTATGTGTGTATTTAATGGAGATTTACTTTGATTTTTTTTTTAATCCACAATTGTATTTATTTTTCACCCCCTATTTTTGGCCTGCTGAAATTAGCCTGTTGAGAAGCTTACGCCAGTGAGCAGCGGTCCATCCGATACCGCTGGGCCAATGGCGAGTTTTGATCACCATGACGACCAATGGGCGGCTGCACGTTGAGTTCCGAGTCCCCCAAAAATCAGCTGTGAACAAAGCAAATGTGAATCGTATGACAATATTTTCATTCATGTCGGCAGCACTTCATGCAGATCTGTGTCTGGGGTGCTTGCAGCAGAGCCCTTACCAAACACAAGTACCCGATGCGTCAACATCTTCGCAGGGCAATGACATCAGTAACGCTAATTTGATGCAACAGTTGTTTCCCAAAACGAATCTGCTCATCTATCAAAACTCAATGCAGCTCTGCTTACCTTTTTGCTGTTTGTCAGACAGTGTCGTCACTTGGAAATGGCGTCTCTTCGCCCAGCTCAAGGAATGGATAGAAACTCTTCTGTCAATTTTCCCCATGTACTGATGTCATAAATTGAACCAAATTCAATAGCCAGCAAAACAAAAACTGAAAAAAAATACTTGATGTGTTTTCAAAACTCGGACACCAAACTGTTTATATCCAAGCGATTCCAATTTCCATTTTCCATCGCATGACTGAATCTCCGTTTTGTGCACAGGCGTCGTGTCCATCCCGGCAATGGCCTGTCCCACGGAAAACTTGCTGGAAGGTCAAAGTTCCCTCAACCTGACCTGCGACGCTGTCGGCATGGTGACCAACAGAGCGTGGAAGATAAAAGGCAAGCCGCTGCTCCCCGGCGGCCGATTCGTGTTCTACGACGGCGGCCGAGTGCTGTCCGTCAGCCCCGTGCACAGGCAGGACACCGGAATCTTCCTGTGTAACGTCAGTAACGCCGTCAGCTTTGCCACAGCCAAATGCAAGCTGAAAGTCTTCTGTAAGTACTCCGCATCTTCGATCACGTCCGTGAAATGAAATCGGTCAAAAAAAAATCGCTCCACGATAGCCTGGTATGAGTTAGTATTAAGTTCTTGATGATTTACCTTCTTAATGAATTTCTTTTCAGAAAACCACGGCAGGTCATTTAACGAAGCGGCCAATCAAACAATACAGGAAATGATCCCGAATAACCTCCTCTCCGTCCTTTCTGCTTAGACGGGCCTGACGAACCCTTTATAGATCAGGATCCGGTGGCCGCTGAACTCGAGGACAGCGTCACGCTGCTCTGCTCGGCCGACTCACTGCCCAAGGCCAAGTTCAGCTGGAACTTCAAGCACACGGTCATGTCCGGGCCCGAGCACTACATCGAGGAAATGCGAAAGCGCGACCTGGGGAAGTACACTTGCACGGCGCGCAACGAAATCACCGGGTTGGAAGTCTCCGCCGTCCACACGTTGCGGGGTATTTGAGCTCTCTTTCTCACCGCTTCTTCGCCTTTCACGAAGAGCCACCCACCCCCGTTGGAGTCACGGCCGTTAAATGACGTCGAACGTTAAGATTCTGAGGCAAGACGGTGCTTTCAGTCTGCTCAAGCTAATGATGCTAGTGTTGCGCGACCATCTGTCTTTCTGTCGCTATCCGCCCATCATCCATGCATCCATCGACCTCTTGTCGCAACCGAGGTAATAAATCCATCCACAAATTTTAATCGTAGGTCCATTGACCCAATCCACCAATCTACTCCAGGCCATGATCTAATCCGCCCATCATCCATCCATTCATACATCCAGCTAGCCTGAGTTAAGATGTAATCAATCTTCCATCAGCACATCCATCGATCTACCATAGACTATTTTCACATCCATCTATCCATCCGTCCAGCCAGCCTGAGTTGGGATGTAATCAATTCATCTTTCCATCCAACCAGCTATCATCCATCCAACCATCTTCTCAAGGCTATTTTCACATCCATCCATCCGCCCGTCCAGCCAGCCTCAATTAGAATGTAATGAATCCACCTTTCCATTCAACCAGTTATCATCCATCCATCCATCCATTTACTCAAGGCTATTTTCACATCCATCTATCCATCCGTCTAGCCAGCCTGAGTTGGGATGTAATCAATTCATCTTTCCATCCAACCAGCTATCATTCACCAACCCATCCATCCATCCATCTACTCTAGGCTATTTTCACATCCATCCATCCACCCATCCAGACAGCCTCAATTAGAATGTAATGAATCCACCGTTCCATTCAACCAGTTATCATCCATCCATCCATCCATCCATCCATCCATCCATCCATCCATCCATCAATCTACTCAAGGCTATTTTCACATCCATCCATCCACCTGTCCAGCCAGCCTCAATTAGAATGTAATGAATCCACCTTTCCATTCAACCAGTTATCATCCATCCATCCATCCATTTACTCAAGGCTATTTTCACATCCATCTATCCATCCGTCTAGCCAGCCTGAGTTGGGATGTAATCAATTCATCTTTCCATCCAACCAGCTATCATTCACCAACCCATCCATCCATCCATCTACTCTAGGCTATTTTCACATCCATCCATCCACCCATCCAGACAGCCTCAATTAGAATGTAATGAATCCACCGTTCCATTCAACCAGTTATCATCCATCCATCCATCCATCCATCCATCCATCCATCCATCCATCCATCAATCTACTCAAGGCTATTTTCACATCCATCCATCCACCTGTCCAGCCAGCCTCAATTAGAATGTAATGAATCCACCTTTCCATTCAACCAGTTATCATCCATCCATCCATCATCCATCCATCCATCCATCCATCCATCTACTCAAGGCTATTTTCACATCCATCCATCCACCCGTCCAGCCAGCCTCAATTAGAATGTAATGAATCGACCTTTCCATTCAACCAGTTATCATCCATCCATCCATCCATCTACCCTAGGCTATTTTTACACACCCATCCATCTAGCCACCCATCCAGCCAGCCTGAGTTAGAATGTAATTAATCCACCTTGCCATCCAAACAGCTATCATCCATCAATACATCCATCCATCTAGTCTAGGCAATTTTCACATCCATCCATCCAAAATATGTCAGGGAATATCAAGGAAAATAGTAGAACTCTAGTACTTTCATCCAGTGTCGACGTGTCAGTTCATGTACCATGCTTCTATCCAACTCTTGGTGGTTCTGCTTCTCCACCCGCCGATCAGTCCACCCGCTATCCATCCATTCATCAATCCAGCTATGGTCCTAACGCATAAAGCGATACGGCTGTTGATTTTTGAGGCATTCAGCTGACATTGCGGTGGACCGCATGGCTTCGTTCAGATCCGGCAATACTTTAGGCATTTTGAAAATGGTTACGAATGACTCATCGTTGAACCAATGTTTCTTTCGGAAAACAAAAAGAGCAAACCAAATATTGGAAATATTGGGGTGTGGCTTAGCGAAAGATGACGAAGCTCAAGTAATGGGTGCAAAATGGCAACCGACTAACGTGTTTTTCTTCCTATGCAGACTCCTGTGCTCCCGTCAGAATATCCGTGGTGGTTTGCGCTGTCTTGACGTCACTGGGACTCATGCTGAGCTAAAAGACTGCGTCACTTTATTGCGATGCGTTTGTCGTATCTTCATATGAAGCTTGTCGACGCGCCCTCGGGCCCTCCCCCGTTGTTATTTCAGCCATTAGCGAAAGTGCCGTCCGACATCATCATAAAAAGGACATCGGGAGTTGTGACATTCTGTTGTAATATTTAACGACTTACAACTTTTAATTTGATTTTGTTTCAACCGCCGTTAATGCGAATTTATGTTTGTGTCACTTAGTCACCATTAAACGCATCAATCTCAAACTCGATTGACCTTACGGCCACGTTGACTTTGTTCTTTTATTATCCGCCCTGCGCCCAAAGTGTTGTGATAGAGCGATCATCATTTTGATGGCTTTCTGATAACGCCTTATCAAGTCCATAAATGTTGATCAAAAGCCATGTCGTGTATCAAGGTTGGTTGGTTGTTGTGTTCATCGCAAAGGACTTAACGCCTCCACGTTTCTTGCATAAATAATTTACGGCTTTGGGACATAAATGGCATTGAAAGTCGAATATGAAAACGTACTCTTTACGATGCTCTCCATAAATTAATAAATCTTTTCTTGCCATACTTGTTGTTACAGGCGATTGTTTTTTTTTTGGAAGTAATGAATCACTGGTGCACATAAATGAATTAATTCACGTGCATGGTTCAATTTGGAAATGGATCCAATACACGTGCATGGGGTGGATTCACTTCAGGTAAAGAGAAAACTATATATCGGGAGTTTACTTTGATATCATTCGGATGATTTTAGTTTCAAGCTAACAACAACGTCAATAAATTCATTTAAAAGCAAGAATTGTCGTTCTAAAGTCGTTTGCAGTGTGCCACCAATTTGCATTGAACCGTTGCCGCGAATGAACTCAATGACCGTCGTGCACCTGAATGCTTCATCTTACAACGCGTGGGATGAGTACATATTGGGGAAAAAAAAATGTACGGAGAGACTCAACGAGCGATTGAAGTTCAAGTAGATTCACGCTCCTCCCCTCCAACCGGCGTATTAACTGGAACTCCGCTCTGGGACTGCTTATTGATTACTGTAGCTTGCAAATATGATAACACGACTGCTGCCGCCGCCGCCGCTGCTGCTGCTGCTGGCGGCCCTCTCAGGTCAGCTCGGACTCTTGAAATAACAAAAATCGTGCATTGCAAGCTCTAGTTGACATTTTTTTTTAAATATCTCAAATGTTCATTTCGTATGCGTTGATTGTTAAGTCATTATAACGTGTGAATGCTATTCATACTTTATTGTATTTGTTAGAAAAGGCCGACAAAATGATGCTAATTTGGCACGTTTGGCGCATTTTAATGTGAATTAAATGTTATGTTCTGAATCCGTTCTAATGTTCTTTTGTTGCATTGTCATTTTTAAGTTGAAAAATTTGTTGCGATGATGAGATTATTGTCATTGTTGGATTTGTTCTCCTCCTCATGACTGTCGTTAGGATTTTAAATCTCTGATGTTATTGGAGGAATCGACAGTAGTTTTTGTCAAATTATTTTAGAATTATAAAATAATATTTTATATATTTTCACATAATTTTATTTTAAATATTTTATATAACATTTAAATATTATAACAAAATATTTTAGAATGTCACCGGTATCAGTACGCTGCACTGTACGGCATTATTATTTCAGGAAGTATGAATACATCGTTATCGTAATAGATTTTTATAAAAATATAAAAAATGTTTTGCATTGGAATCAAGTGCCCTACTGTAATTCCTTTTTTGAATAGTCAATTAAAAACATAATCATATGACAAATCAATTCCATCCTCAGGCTGCAGCCGTGCAGCCGGTGTGCTGCCCGACAGCCTGGTGGCAATCGCGGGAGAAACGGTGACGTTCGCCACAACAGTGATTCCGCCGGCGACGCCGTTCCTGGTGGTCACCTGGAGTATTACAGATGTCCACGGCACCCTCACGAATATCATAGCGTCCACGAGCGTCAACGTGACTACGCCAGAGTACCGGGACAGGATCACCCTCTTTCGCCACACGGGATCGCTGGAACTGAGGAACGTGAGCTTGAGAGACGCAGGAGATTTCACGTTGACTGTGATACCGGCCGGTGGAGCTCAGCAGAGAGGGAACTGTAAACTGGACGTCCATGGTACGTTGCGCTCAAGACACAGATTGGCTATTTTTTACATACGCTGAAGTGTTGCTGCTGTTTCTGGGAATTATGAACAGTTCCAAACTTTAAGTTGTGACAGTTAACGTTGCACAGTTAACCCTCGTAGTCCACCGTTTGCGATAAATGCAAAATTATGTCTTTGAATCAAAGGCAAAGGCATTCGGAAAAACGCGAGAGAGCTGAAATGTATGGGGTGGGGGGTTCTAAAATGGCCGAAAGTTCATGACGTCACCGGCTGATAATTCTCAGGCATTGCAGCAATAATAAAAAAGGTTTTGATTCCGTAATCTTCACAATTTACATATTTTGCACCATAGAGACCCATTATAATTCATATTTTTGAATGCATCGTAAACCTAATGTATAAACATGCATTTCACGCGATTTTTACGTCAATCGCTTTGTTTTCGCTTGGACAGACGTATGCATGCCACATTGTTGGGTTGAGGTCATTCCAATTGTGCAACTTTTAGGTGGCGCCAGAGGATCGCAAAATGAGTTTGCCTTTTTGCAGGAGGCTTCAAAGCAATGCATTTTACATGAACACGTCCGGTCGGGATTGTTAGTAGGGCTTGGTTGGGACCTCCAGACACAATTTTTTTTCCTTTTGCAAAAAATAAAGAATAAAAAATCCCAAAGAACTAATAAAAACTATATATATATATATATATATATATGGATAGCACAGATGCCTCTGAAGATTTTGAGTGTTTGAAAAAAAAAAAAGAATGTTTGTATAACACAACATACATCATTTCCAAAATTGTAAAACACGTAACTTAGGGTTTTTTTTGTTTCCAACGACCTAAGGGTTAAACTGTCATTTTCTTTTTTTTCATTCATAGAACGGATCACCGGCGTGGTTTTAATCCCGAGCGTCACAGATCTGTTAGAGTCCAACAACCCGGTCACGATGTCCTGCTCCGCCGCGGCCGGTTCCGGACTTTCTTTCCTCTGGCTGAACGGCAGTTCCGAGATCAAAGCCGGCGGCAGGGTTCGGATCACCGACGGCGGCTCCAAGCTGACCTTAACCAGCGTGATCCGCTACGACCACAGACCGTTCAGGTGTCACGTATTCAACGTGATCAGTAATGGCACCAGCGACCCGGTCAACCTCTTCATCAGCTGTGAGCGCCTCCGATTGCCGCCGGTGGCAAAAGTACTCCCAATCAGTATTTGAGTAGAAGTTCTAGATACCGCGTTGCTTTCCATCACCATCGGTGACCTTCATGTTGCGCCTCCTTTTGTCTCCACGCGACCCCCCTGCGCTGCAGATGGCCCCGAAAACATCCGTCTGACCACGTTCCCGTCACTGGAATACCACATGGAAGGGTCCAACATCAACCTGTCCTGCTCTGCTGGGTCTCGACCTCCTGCAATCTTCCTGTGGTTCTTGAATGGAGACCCGTTGCCCGCTTCTGGACCTGAGCTCAGACTGCAGAATGTTCTAGACAGTCAGAGCGGGAGCTACCGCTGTGAAGCCTTTAACAACAAGACAACAAAGTCCAAAACTCGCCGCTCGACTCTAACTATACTGGGTATGTGTACGATCAAAACCGGTTGACTCGGTTAGAGTATGCTGCAGTTTGAATTGTACGGCTGCTCACCAATTTGTCTTCTGGAAGCTGCAGGCAAGCGAATGATCATGTCGCCAATGAGCGAGAATTAGAATTGGAGTGGGCAAACTCCATTTTTGTCATCGAGCTAATTTAATTAAAGCAAACATTGAGGAAAATCACATCTGGCAGATGCATACGGCTCGCCCTTAGCAATTAGGTCAGAAGCTCGGTCATCCGTGACGGGCTCAGAGTCGAGCCGCTTCTCCTCAACGTCGAGAAGGAGAGGTGGCTCGGGCATCTGATTAGGATGCCTCCCTGGTGAAGTGTTCCGGGCATGTCCCACCGGTAAAAGACCCCGGGGATGACCCAGGACACGCTGGAGAGACTATGTCATCCAGCTGGCTTGGGAACGCCTCGGGATCCCCCGGAAGGTTCGAAAGAAGTGGCTAGGGAGAGGGAAGTCTGGGCTGACATGCAAAAGCTGTTGCCCCCGCGGCCCAACCCCCAGATACGCGGTAGACAATAGATGTCTGGATCTCGTACCGCTAGCAGACCCAAAGTATCTTGCGCTTTAGATCAGGTGCCAGTGCATCTGCATGTTCGTGAAAGTCAATGTTTATGAAATATTGTGATCCCTTTTATTTTTATCTTTGTTGACAGCACCGGTTTCCAGAGTGGAGGTCAAGACTAACGCCACAGAAATGTTTGAATTCAGTGGTCCAGTCCATCTGTCCTGCTCCTCAACCGGGACCTCGCCCTCATTCCGCTGGCTGAACGGTAGTTCCGAAGTTACAGAAAGCGAGAGAGTTCAGATCACGGGCGGCGGCTCCAAACTCACCGTCCTCAACGTGACCCGCTACGATCTGGGACCCTTTCGGTGTCACGTGTTCAACCTGATCAGCAACGGCACCAGCGGTCCGGTGATGCTGTCCGTCCACTGTGAGTCACAAATCGACTTCTCGCCGGCGCTATCGAAATAATGTTGACTTGACCGGAACGTCGCTAATCAGTGCTGATCATTTTACCCACGATAGTTGGACCGGAGAATATGAACCTGACGAGCTCGCCGTCGCAAGAAAACTACGACGAAGGTTCGGACGTCAGCCTCATCTGCTCGGTGGCCTCGGGCCCTCCGCCGCGACTCCGTTGGTTCCGAAACGGAGAGCTTTTGTCCTACGCTGGATCGCAGCTCAAGCTGCTGAACATTCATTTCCATCAGAGTGGAAACTACAGCTGTCAGGCCCTTAATGACAAAACAATGAAGAACGTGACTTCGGAGCCCGTGGCCATTTCTGTGAAAAGATGTAAGTTTGATCAAATTTACGGCAGAAATTTTGAATCCCAGGCAAGTGGTACGGAACCGAGTCGTCGCGTGCTGTGGAAGTGTCAGTAAAGCGGCTGTTTTTGTACCGCCGGTCTCCAGCGGAAATCTCCAACGTCGTGATCGCGGCCAGCAGCACGGACGTGGAAGAGCTCAGCGGCTCAGTCAGGCTGTCCTGTTCCTCGGCCGGTTCCTTCCCAAGGTTCGTTTGGCGGAACGGCAGCGGCGAGCTGGCGGCCGGCGACGGCGTCCAGATCGACGGCAAAGGCGCCGTGGTCACCATCCTGAACGTGAGCCGCTACGACGAGGGTCCCTACATCTGTCACGTTTTCAATAATTTCAGTAACGCCACCAGCCGACCCCTCAAACTCTCCATCAGCTGTGAGTCCGGTCAAGTTTTTGGCATGCCCGTTGATGTTTTTGAAAATGATAGTTTTGGTTTTTGCGTGTGTTTTGCCACAGATGGACCAGAAAGCATTCATTTAAAGCAATTTCCGTCAGGGGAATACTTTGCGAGAGGATCCAACATCAGCCTGTCCTGCTCAGCTGCATGCAGACCTTCGGCCCGGTTTGATTGGTTCTTCAATGGGGAGTCGCTGTCCCGCACGGGACCGGACCTCAATCTAGTTAATGTTTTGGAGAACCAGAGCGGGAACTACAGCTGCCGGGCCGTTAACATCAAAACTGCAAAATCTCAAATGACAAAGCCGTCGGCCATCTTTATTCAATGTAAGTCAGGATTTACTAAATGTGGGACAAATGTCATTTTGTTTTGTTGCTGGCATTAATACGCGAGCATCGTTGGCTGTCCAGTGCACATTTTTCGGACAAATTTTGCAACTATGTCGGTATCGCCACGTATCGTTTTCGACTCGGATATAGTCCTCATACGCAATCACAGGTATCAATATTTTGGCATGTCTAAATATGTCGATGCGGCCCGGTAGTCCAGTGGTTAGCATGTCGGCTTCACAGTGCAGAGGTACCGGGTTCGATTCCAGCTCCGGCCTCCCTGTGTGGAGTTTGCATGTTCTCCCCGGGCCTGCGTGGGTTTTCTCCGGGTGCCCCGGTTTCCTCCCACATTCCAAAAATATGCATGGCGGGCTGATTGAACACTCTAAAATTGTCCCTAGGTGTGAGTGTGAGTGCGAATGGTTGTTTGTCTCTGTGTGCCCTGCGATTGGCTGGCAACCGATTCAGGGTGTCCCCCGCCTACTGCCCGGAGACAGCTGGGATAGGCTCCAGCACCCCCCGCGACCCTAGTGAGGATCAAGCGGCTCGGAAGATGAATGAATGAATGAATGAATATTCGATTTGATATCAGTATATTGATGATGTTCCTTCAAAATATCATTTTGTAACATAATAAGGAAATTCTCCCGTGCTGCTACCACTTTAGCATGATTTGCACCACTAGCCCCGATTCCCTTTCTCCTTGGAGCTGCTTCTCAAAAATCAACTTTGCGTCGCTGCTTTCAACATGTGAACTGAAAGTTGCTGTTTTCATCATCATCATCCGCAGCACCGGTTTCCAACGTGGGCCTTACCTCCAACCTCACAGTCATGTTTGAGTTCAGCTCCGTCACGATGTCCTGCTCCTCTGGCGGCTCGGGACTTTCTTTCCGGTGGTCCAACGGCAGCTTGGAGGTCACGGCCGGTCATAGAGTTCATCTCACCGCCGGAGGCTCCACACTCACCGTAGTCAACGTGACGCGCTACGACCAAGGACCGTTCAGTTGCAACGTGTCCAACGGCGTCAGCGAGGCACTCAGCCGGCCGCTGCATCTTTTCATTCAGCGTGAGTTTGAAGTGGAGACTCGCCGACTCAGGTCTCCTGGCGTGACTTGGTCATTTCGGTTTGCTGTGCCACTTTTTATGGTGTGCCTGACTTGGCCACCAGGGGTCAGAATGAGATGGACAGAGAGTTCATTGAGATGTCTCAATTCCTCTCATCTCCTCAGTACGGCACTAATATCACTTGCTCTACACAGAGGATAAATCACATATGACTGCAAGTACTGTCATGCTGTCTTTCTACATGTGTTGCAACACCGCTACATAGATGCTATTTACTAGCGGACTGAAATCCTATTTGTTTGATGATTATCTTAATTCAACTGGGGATTACTACTACTTACAAAGTGCGGCTTATTGTCATAATAGGTGTTCATTTTGTTTCTGTTGGCATAACTGCCAGATGTTTCTTATTGAACTATATATATATTTTTTAATCTATTGATTGACAGATGGACCGGACAGCCTGACCATGGAGGGCCCAGACTCGGTTTACACTGGACGAAACGCAATGCTTCTCTGCTCTGCCTCGTCAGTACCGCCGGCGAGCTTCTCCTGGCTTTTTAACGGAAAGCCCACCGGCGTACGCACAGCCACATACGTCGTCGTTGCAAGTCGAAGTTCGGACGCAGGGAAGTATGTCTGCACAGCCCGGAATGCCATCACAGGACAGAGCGCAACAGGAAGCCACAAGCTAGCCGTTTTGGGTACGTGAGGTACAACCAAGTTCTGTTCCGTCTTTGGTGTTGTTCATTGAATTTATCTATAGGTGAATTCAATAAGCTGATGGGGAAAAATATATGCAGTATATACCACACCAGCATTGTTTTCTTCAATTCTGTGTTCATTTTAACGCTTACTACCAGGGAAGGTGTATCATGTGACCGATACAAAAAAGAAAATATGCAAGCTCTAAAAGCTTTTGTCGCTATTAAAAATGTTTAATACAAATAAAATAAATAAATAAAAATAAAAATGTGAGAAAAATATTATCAAGAAAAGATGCATGGCATCTTTTGGCTAGCTACCAGTGCTTGAATTTTTGTAGTCATCGTGACTGTTTATTTGTCCAACCAAGTGGACCTTTAGTTGTGTCAGCCATTTAAATTGAAGAAAAAAACAAAACAAAGGAACAATAGTGCTCTAATCATTATTTCCATTACTTTGGATAATTTAATAGCAGAAAATGTCATTGCAGTAGATCCAATTTAAAAGTGACACTCATAAACATTCAGCACACACCGGGAAATATTTGATGATTTTAATTGTTTATCATTTTGATTGTTACAGCTCAACATTAAAAAAAAAAAAAAATAATAATAATAAAATCACCTTTAAGAAATGTGCATTTTCCAAAAGAAAATTGAAATGATTTTGGACAAGGAATTTATGTACAAAACGGCCTAAATTATTGCTACGTATATATTTGCACTGTGCTTATCCTTTAAAAAAAATGCGCAACGAAGGTCCGTCTTTTTTCCAGCCTTGCCCGAATGCGACTGCTGGGCGGCCATCGGGGTCGCTGCCGCCATCGCGGTCGGCTGCTGCATTCTCAGCGTCATCCTGATCGGGTTGATCGTCTATGGGCTCAGAAGAAGGAAAAGGTGAATATCCTCATATTATTATGCAGAAAAGAAGACTCGAGGGGCTCGACTTTGGACCCGATATCGAGACTCAAAACTAGAGAGACAGGCAAAAATGTAGGTGGCGACTTTACTACTTAACCAAAATTTGAACCTCGTTTGACCTTACAGGCACAGCAGCAAATATCCAACGCTCAAAAGAGGTTAGTATTTATGTCTTATTTTGTCGAAAATTTGTTTTTTTTTTTTTGGCTACACACCCACTCCATCAATTAAGACAAAACTGTCTTCATTCCTAGGGAGAAAAAGTGTGAATGTGAAGCACTCCGATATGTATAGGATCTCAAATAGAACTCAGATCAACCATTAGGCTGCTATCTTTCAAGGTGAGTTTGAGAATTTTGTCCAAATCCGGATACAAAAGTTGATTTTTTAAAATTGTATTTTGTTTTTTAAATTATTTTTTTATTTTATTACTGTGCCCTGGCCGTTCCCACAGTGGCGCAGCCCTCCCTCTCTTAGAGCTGCTGCCTTGCGAAAGTTTGCAACAGTGGGTCTGACCTGCCGCCGTGCTGCGATACGGCACGCGCTGCGTCAAATATTACATTGGTCACAAAAATACAGCTCTTTGTGTTTTCCCACTCTCTGTCGCAGACACCGCAACGGCAGTTTCAAGAAGGCATCTATTTACAATATCTCCAAAATGTAATATTTGAATGTAATGTGGCAATATACTTATTTTTGCAAGAGTCTGTACAAAACTGTAAAATATTTGAACATAATACGGCATGCTGTTCTCTGTTGTGTACATATTGTATTTGTGACGATATGAAATGTTTATTACTCGAATGTTATTGTACTTTGCTAATCTCAGCCATGTCCAGGTGGCAATAAAATGATAATCAATGCAATATGTCTTCATTTTGTAATGTGTATGTGTGTGTGTGTGTGTATCTTTAAAGTCCCTAAAGCAGGTGAGAAGAGTGAGATATAAAAGGGATGACATGTATCAACTGTGGTGCTATTTATCTTTTATTTATCGTTATTAGGTTGGTTGGCAGGTTTTATTTGCTGTTATCCAGGTTTAAAAAGTAGTGGACCCCCCCCCCTCCCATTGAATAATATGGTGAGCGGTGTCACTGAGGTTAGAATGGTGACAAATTTTATGAGACTTGTTGTGTCCAACTAAATGGACTTTGTGATTGATAACAGACGGCCGCCCTGGAGCTCTTCTTGTCTCGCCATCGCAAAAGCATCACCCGACAACATTAAGAGGATACTCTGACCTGAGATCTTATCTGCTCTTATATTAATATTAAACTGATATTTTGACACAAAATCAATAATTAAACTTGAGGGTTCAAGCAGGTGATGCCAAGGACAAAATCAATTCATATCTTGATTACGGAAGGGGACGTGATCACTCCGAATCACATAAAATGTCATTGTCATGAAAATAAAAACATATATACCGGTAATCATTTCTATTGACAATAATCAATATTTTTTTATTGTGATTGGGTGGCAACCAGTTCAGGGTGTACCCGCATACAGCTGGGGCAGGCTCCAGCATGCCCGCGACCCTTATGATGATGAAGCGGTTTCAGATAATGGATGGGGGCGGCCCGGTAGTCCAGTGGTTAGCACGTCGTCTTCACAGTGCAGAGGTACCGGGTTCGATTCCAGCTCCGGCCTCCCTGGGTGGAGTTTGCATGTTCTCCCCGGGCCTGCGTGGGTTTTCTCCGGCTGCTCCGGTTTCCTCCCACATTCCAAAAACATGCGTGGCAGGCTGATTGAACACTCTAAATTGTCCCTAGGTGTGAGTGTGAGTGCGAATGGTTGTAAATGCTTTACTACACATGGTCATTTTTTCGGCTAAAAACACCTTACTATACATGGTCGTTTTTTTTCGTCTAAAAACGCCTTACTATACATGGTCGTTTTTTTTTTTGTTAAAACACCTTCCTATTCATGGTCGTTTTTTTCATCGAAAAATGCTTTACTATACATGGTCGTTTTTTTCGTCTAGAACCGCCTTACTACATTGTCGTTTTTCAGCTAAAAACGCCTTACTATACATGGTTGTTTTTTTCGTCTAAAAACGCCTTACTCTACGTGCTTGTTTTTTTCATCAAAAAACTGCCTTACTATACATGGTCGTTTTTTTCTTCGTCAAAAACACCTTACTATACATGGTCGTTTTTTTCGTCTAAAAATGCCTTACTATACATGGTGGTTTTTTTGTTCATCTAAAAACGCCTTACTATACATGGTCGTTTTTTTCGGCTAAAAACGCCTTACTATACATGGTTGTTTTTTTCGTCTAAAAACGCCTTACTATACATGGTCGTTTCTCAGCTAAAAACACCTTACTATACATGGTCGTTTTTTTTGTCTAAAAACGCCTTACTATACATGGTCGTTTTTTTCCTCGTCTAAAAACGCCTTACTATACATGGTCGTTTTTTTCGGCTAAAAACGCCTTACTATACATGGTCGTTTTTTTTCATCAAAAAACTGCCTTACTATACATGGTCGTTTTTTTCGTCTAAAAACGCCTTACTATACGTGCTTGTTTTTTTCGTCTAAAAACGCCTTACTATACATGGTCGTTTTTTTTCGTCTAGAACCGCCTTACTACATTGTCGTTTTTCAGCTAAAAACGCCTTACTATACATGGTCGGTTTTTTTTTTTTGTTAAAACGCCTTACTGTAAGAACTGTAAGAAAACAAGAATGGACAGTATGTTAGGAAAACAGATGGGATCTCGCTCCTGATTGGGATGGTGACAGGAAGGAGAGCAGGAGAAGAAAAGAGGACATGGAGAGCGCAACAATTTGATGGACAGAAAAATATCAGTCAAGAGTAAGCTGCATTCCAATTTGGACTTTGTGTTCACTGTTAAATAAAGTGCATTTTTCCAGCGTATGTGGAGTTACATGTAAGGTTCACAAATTATAACAATAAACATATTTATAATTTCGTTTTTGAGACTTTTTTTTTGTGGGCTCATGAAAGATGTGGCTTGGTTGAGGTTGAATTCAGGCTGATATCAGGAACCTGTTCTGGCCCAGCGTCGGGTCGGAGTAGGGCCAGATATGGTTTTAAAATGCGGCTCAGATCTGGGCCGAATGCGGCCCACATCATGGATGCCAGACGTGGGCCACTGCAGGACCGTCATTCATTGAGGTATGTTTGCCGTGTCTGCCCCAGAGCTGTGCCAGACCAATTTTTTGGGTTGTCGAGGACAGAGGCTCATTGTTACGCTGAGTCCACCTGTTGTTAAAAAAACTCATTATGTCATCCCAAGGCGCAGTTTCAGGCACCCCCCCCCTGTCCCCCCCTTGTGTATCACTTGATTCACGTGGCCCCATTTGCGATTCATTGGCCTGAAATTCCTTATGCTTGACTTATGCTCACAGAGGAAGCTTGAGTGTCTCCATCAAGTCTTTGATCGCCCTCCTGTCAAGGACCGAAACGGCTGACTACTGCTGCTCAAACAAACTCGACTTCGCCGAAAGCTCGTAAAACGGATGCGCAAACACTCGCAAAGCTCCTGAAATGTGACGTCGTCTGCATCACCTCCTATTTATTAACCAAAATAGCGGGGAAAAAAATAACTTGACATCTTGTGTCAGGCACGGTTACAATCGCTTTGGATTTTGCATTAGAGTTGGCTTTTATTTTGTTGTGAATTTTGTTTTTTAAATTCAGTGCGTTTTAATTACTTTTTCGAAAACGTTTGTTCGTTTTTATTTTGTCGAAAGCACTTCGTTTTAGGTTCGTTTTTGTTTGGTCATATTTCAAATAGTATTTGTCAAATGCAATTAGAAAAATAAAAGGTAGCGATAAAGTACAGTTAACTGCTTCCTCAAATAACTGTTTGCCGTCCCTTATTCTGTACCAATGTACAGCGATACCAAAGAAAAATACGATATTAACTGACAAAGATGAAAATGAAGGACATTTCGAGTTACTTTTGTAGCATTAGCTTTCTAAACATAAGTGAGTTGTAAAGAGGATTTTTGTCTTTGATTTCATGACTGAAAATTCTTTCTTTACATTTTTGTATTAGTTTGCGATTTTGTTCATTCTCGTGAACTGTAAAAACCCGTTTAAAAAAAACTTTGCTATTGGGTGAGCTGGAGTCTATCCCAGTGGACACACCCTTGATTGGTCGTCTGTCAATCACAGAGCACATGTCATGGAGGTTAGCAAGAAGTGTTCACACTCAGCTTCCCACCTCAAGGCAAATTCAGTTCTTCAGTGAATCGAACATGTACGTTGGAAGCCAGAAGTCGTGTAAACCAGGGGTCACCAACTCCGGTCCTCGAGGGCACCGATCCCTCTTCGCGAGATTTTTATGAGAAGGGGGTGGAGGGCTTGTTGAGCATAAAAGAGGAGGAAGCGAGCGGCCTCCTGTTGTTTGTTACTTGACGTGTCGCGTGGCCATGGACAGCAGGCTGCTGTGGAGTGCCTCCGTCGTCTTGATTCTAGCAGGTACACTTCCTCTTCAAATGCTCTCCTGACACCTTTCTTCTCCTTACATTGTCTAAATACATTTTTAAAACTTTTATGAACCTAAACATGGACTCAAGACTCAGTTGAGGTCTTGATTTGATTAATTGATTGATATCATGGAACGGCCATGATGCAATATATCTGGAGATTTAAGACATTTCTCATCTACGGGTTTATTTAAGAAAATTGTTGGTGAAAAATGTTTAGACTCAAACTAACCAGCTTCTGGCGTTCAACAATACAAAAATCATCCATCCATGTATCCATAGAAACCCACACAGGCATGGGTAGATTATGTCAACTCCACACAGGAAGACCATAGTCCCATTTTGGTGTTGCTAAGTACTGTATCTGTACTTGTAGTCATGCGCTTATCTGGTTACGTCAGGAGCATGCACGGCGCAGAACGTGCTCCCGCCGGGCCCGTTGAGCGGCGCTGTGTCCGGCAGCGTGACCTTCAGCACCTCCCTGCGACCTCCCGAGCTCCCCTTCCTCTCAGTCAGCTGGACCTTCAAAGGCACCAACGTCATCACCTCCACTGCCGACAAAGACCTGCCCGGGGACGGTTACGGCGACCGGATCAGCCTGGACCGGACCACCGGGAGCCTGCAGCTCAGGAGGCTGACGGCGGCAGACAGCGGGGAGTACGTGGTCACCGTCATACCGCAGGGGGAGAGCCAGAAACAGGGAAAGATCCTGCTCAACGTTTACGGTGGGTTGGACGTTGGGCGAAGAAAGCTTACGCCAACTTGACTGTGCCAATGCACTCTTGTCCAGGTTACGATATTTTTTCTTAAAAATATCGGAATACTGTATTGTATTATTGTATTTTTTCTCAAAATGAGGCAACTTTATTTAGGGGAAAAATACAACTTTAGTCTCGGAGGTCTTTGCCATTTCCTTTTGACAAATTACATCTATGCTTTTTGAAAGGTTACAACCTTTTTCCTTCTAAAAATATCACGATCGCACCATACCTGTCAACTTTTCGGAGCACCAACCTGTATAAAGTACCAAATAAATCCTTACAAAGAGCAAAAAATCCTTACATCATACCGAAGCATTTTATATGTCAAAATAACGGCAGAAAAAAACACGAAATTTTCAATGATTTTTATTGTAGACCAACATTTGAGTAGACTAGCACCATTCTGGGCAAACAAAAGCAAACGGAACGACCTGTTGGGGGACGGATTTGACTGCTGGGCAAGTTCGTCCTGCGTAAAGGGTCCTTGGACTCAAAAAGTTGGAGAGGCCCCGCCCCTTTAAAAGCATCATTTGCTGCGTTCCGCCAGTGCCGGTCTCGGATGTGACCGTGCGAGGTCCGACAACCACCCTGATCGAAGACCAGCACTCGGCCAGCGTCACGTGCGAGGCCTCGGGCTCGGTCAGCGTCCGAGCGTGGACCAAGGACGGGCGTCCCGTCCGTGCCGGGCCTACCGTCACCTTGTCTCCGGACAACGTGACCGTCTCCATTCAACCCGTCCGCAGCCACGATGGCGGCGTCTACCGCTGTCGCGTCAGCAACCCCATCAGCTCCGCCACGGCCGCCTTCAACCTCAACGTCAACTGTGAGTATGTCCCACCGCCTCCAACAATACCCCCCCAGGAAATTGTTTCTTCACGGAACTTTGCCTCACTTGATGCCCATCGATCACAGGACCAACCCTGCTTTTAAAAGCCAATTTGAAACCCGAACCCAAGTTTGAAACCCAACTCTGAAAAGATAACCCACGTTTAAAATCCTACCCTGAGTTTAAAATCCTATTTTGAAACCCTAAATCGAGTTTGAAAACCTAACCCTAGCTGAAAACCATAATCTGAAACCCGAACCTGTGAAAATCCACCTTTGAAACCCTAACCCGATTTGAAACCCTAAACCAAGTTTAAAAGCCTACTTTAAAACCCTAACACTAGTTTGAAACCCTACTTAGAAACCTGAAACCTCGTTCGAAAACTTAATTTGAAACCTAAACCCTGGTTTGAAAACCTACTTTGAAACCCTAACCCTAGTTTCAAACCCTACTTTTGAAACCCAACCCAAATCTAAAACCCTAATTTGAAACCCTAGCCCTCGTATTTTAAGGTTGCCTACCCCTGTCTTAGATTGTATAGCTGTAGCCGTTTTCGTGTCAATAGCGTGGGACAATAACATCTCTTCTTGTGATTTCGATCAGATGGACCGTATAACGTATCGATCGCGGGACCCTCGACGGCCCCACTGGGCCGCACGGTGACACTGCGTTGCTCGGCGCACTCTTTGCCGCCGGCCGACTTCAGCTGGGAATTTAACGGCACCAGCGTCAACGGCTCCTTGTATGTGGTCCAGCACCTGGATGAGCAAAGCGAGGGCAACTACACGTGTACGGCGAGAAATGCAGTGACTCGCCGTGAAAACTCCACCATTCTGTACCTGAGAGGTAGCAATCAATTTAAAGCAACTCTTGCAAAAATGTGTTATTTTCTTGCCTGACGCATGCCATTGTTGCTCTTTTGCGACGACATGAAGCGTCTTGTGTCACCACCTGCTGGTCGGTTTCAGTGATGCTGCTGAGTGCAACCAGCCTCAGGTGGTCTACTATGTAGTGTACTAGAAGATGACCAGGTGAGTTACAACTATAGCTGACTTCATTGTCCGATTTCAAACATTCACTTCCTCCACGCACCTAAAAAAATTTAAAAAATCGGCTGAAATATAACAAAGTACTAGAATGCTAAAGGTAAAGTTTTCTGCCTGTTAATCATGTCAGTATTATTGTTGCCATTAAGGGACATACATAATATACAAAGAAGACATTGACTACTAAACGCTTCAATAATATTTTTCATGAGGAGAAAGATAATAAACATTGCTTAAAGGGTCGCAACACCGCCGATGCCATTCGCTAGCCCGTCAATAGCGTTTTGTATTGAGTGTTAGCATTAAGCTAGCAGACTCTCTTAGGGCAAAGCTACGTGTGTTTGTGTTTGATGTGCAATTCTTTTACTTTTATGTATAATTTGACAATAACCTTCAACCGTGAGTGGCAAGTAAGTGCTTGAAGCAATATGGAATAGTAGGACTTGATAATTCAATCGTAGGTAGCGGTGCAAAACGACTCTGTGGCAGACAGATTTTTAGAAAGATTGCAGACAGCAAAAGACTTTCTCGGGTGTGTTGCGGCAAAATGAATAAATAATTAAAAAAAGATCTGCCTGCAAGCAATTAAAAAGAAAAAAAAATCAATTTTATAATTGTTTCTTTTAAACACGCCACCCACAGACGCAAATGGCATTGTTGTCTTTTAAGAATCGGAAGTAACACACCTGAGCAAAATACCATCGCATTAAATCAATTGACAGCAATTCAATGTTCCATTATCGACGTGGAGATCACATTGATTTGATTCACGTGGTGACCTGAAAGATGTACTTGATGGGACATAAAATCCATGGACGCATTCGCATCTGAAAAGATTGTCGTACAACATCGAGGCCAGGCTACTGTGAGGTCTCGAATTTAGCCTCAAAAAAACACAGTCAGGGTACGAATGCCTTTAAAAAAAATAGATTTCAATAAGATTGTCTGGGGTTTTTCTCTCTCTCTCTCTCTCTCTCTCTCTCTCTCCTAGAATCGATGAGTCGGCTTGGGATGGAGGATCTTTATTAAAAAGACTTTGCGGGAAGTGTTGCCATGGAGACAAAATTAGAGAATTTGAACAATCTACAATACTGCCAACATTGCATTTGGCTCAAGGATTCATATGTGCCACTGTGAATATCAGTTGCACCAACGCTGTACTTATTAATCTTGTCGAAAATAAATGTGCTTATTATGCACGCAAGAAAGATGTTTCCATATTTTTTTTTTGAAGGGGGGGGGGGGTTCTTACAACATTACGTACGTACACTTGTGCTGACATATTGGATGAGCTCCAGCACTTCTCAGACTTCAACCTTTGCGTAATTTCATTTAAAATATAGTAATAAAGTAACTAGCGGCAAGGCGAGCGATTGGTTAGCACGTTGGCCTCGCAGTGCAGAGGTGCAGGATTCGATTCCTGCTCAGGACATTCTGTGTGGAGTTTGCATGTGCTTCACCATACTCCGACTTAATCAACATTGTTTTGGAAATAGCTGCATATTTTTTATCCTCAAGGAGGAAAAAAAAGTTTTTATTACAATAAGTGAGTGCATTTCCAACACCTTATCCCGAATTACTGATTGTGTGGGTCATTCGCTTGAATAACTAGATAACAAACCTCAAATTGATGCATTTTCCCCCCCACACCTCGAGGAAAAGAGACTTTTATTACTATTAGTTGATGATTGTCAAAATTCAGTTGTTCATTTCTGCATGTCATTCGCTTGAATAAATTAACGCCACATTTCAAATAAACGAAGAATAACAGAACGGATTACGTTGCAGAAAACTATTTGCATAAAGGTCCCCGACTGCGCCAAATGCCACATGACATGCTTTTTTTCCCCCCCGTCAAGCCTTTTTACACCAGCGATTTACACGCGGGGTAACAAGCTGATTGGAAGCAAATGAAAGGCTTTGCATCACTGACCTGATTAGCTTGCTCGACACCTGTGGCTCTTTTAGCCAGCCAGAGAATGATTCAGCGGCACTTTTCCCTCAGGCGTCGAGGGGTTTAACAGCGGGGCCACTGCTGAGAAGAGCCTTTTAATAAACACGCCGTATTGCTACAGGTACTGTAGCGGTTGTCTTCACAAAACTCTCGTAATTGGGCGTCCAAGTGAGGGAGTCATTCAACCTAAAGCTGAAATGGAGGCGGCCTCTTTTGAATGACTCATTCTGGCATCAACAGGTGGCGGATTTACCACGAAGGAAACACAAACAATTGGCTGGGGCACCGAATACGAGATAAACGCATCACAAAAAGAGAACGTAAAAAAATCGACTTGTTTTATAAAGTAGAATCACCGTGTGGACGTTGCGTACTTGTGTTGGATGCGTGCCTTTAAAGGACGTGGCCTTGTGAGTGTCGTCATTAGCTGTAGCCAAGTGGGAGCGTAGTGTCTGTCTGTCAATGTCTTTCTGTCTCAAGGTACGGAATAAAATGTCCTTTGCCTCGCGTGCGGTTTAGATCTCAACTTGACCGCATAGTGTCGCTGTTGCACAAGTAAAAATACCAGAACGCGCGCGCTCATGCGTCACTCAACACTTCCTCTTTTCCCCCCCGTCTTTCACCAATTTCAATATATTTCTATTGAGTCAAATAATAATAATAATGATGATGATAATAATAATAATAATAATAATAATAGTTTTTTTTACTCCATCACAAGTAACAACTTGTGATAAGTGATTTCCCCACCCCAATAAATCATTACTTTTTTTTTAACTTTCAGCTTCCGGGCTTTTTACTGGAAAACAGTACAACTTGATTCATTCAGCCTGTGTATCTTATCTCCTTTTGTAACAATGAGGGGCAAGTTAAACCCTTCACTGCTTGGGGTGATATTTTTGTTTCACAAATGATTCAAGTTGTGCCACTTTTTATTCTAAATGATACTACCTGTACCACAAATACAGGGGGACCCTCTTCTCAGTGACAAGACGTGTGGCGCTGGCGTCGGTTTGAATGTTTTTATTCCAAAACAAGTTTGATCTGTCTATGAGATTTGCACAACAGGGTGACCGGACTCCTTCCTCCCTCCTGCCGCCATCACCCACACGCACAATAAAGATGCTCATGTTCAGCAACAGGAATAATAGCAACACTATAATCAGAATATTTATGACATTTTCTATAATTCATTTAGCACTAGTATAGAAATATGAAAAAAATAAACCCAGGTCCGTCTAAAAGAATGGAACAAAAACAAGAGTCCCACTGACCCCTGCTTTTTGCGTTCGCGGCCGCTTGAGACAACCTTTTAGTTTTGTGGCCCTCCCTTTCCGTTGATTTTCAGACCGAGACTGTAGTTCAAAGACACGATGTCTGATCTTATTGATAACCTCATAATGGTGTTTGTTTGAAGCAGGCACAGAAATGGAAAGAAAGAAAAAAAACCTACACAACGAACACAGTGTGGGCAAAATGCTCTTAGACACAACACGTTTGATTGCTGAGAGTTCCGGATAATGGTTTATTTTGTTGCTTTCCTTTTTTTTTAAACATCACCTGTTGCACTGAATGGTGTTTGGCTGATGCGTAGGACCGACATGATGTACTTAAAACGGTTAGCGAGTGGTGTACTCCCAATGAGTAAAACAGCACACAACGCACAGAATAGACGATTGTTGTAGTACCAACACTGACCTGCATTACGCAGCAGAGAGCCACATAGGGCATCCAAATTGAAGCAAAGAAGTGAAATTGTAGTATTAGTAGAAGAAGAGGAATAAAAGAAGCGAGGCTAACTGTTCGCGTATGTCAATTGCGGAGTCCGTGGCTCGGCTCAACTTAATGCTGACTGTAAGCAGAAGGTTTTGCGATTGTAAATACAAAACAGGCTTTTGTTGTGAGGATGGGGGAAAAAAAAGCTGAAATTTGGTGCAATTATCAGTATGTGTATACCCTCCCAAACCCCACTTGACAAAATCGCCCAGTGTCATTGGAAATTGCTCGGGGGGAAAAAAACGGTACTGGTGTTACAGCGTTAGCAACTTCAAAGACGGGACACAAACGAACACTGACGCCTAACAAGCGAGCCGGGAAATTTTACAACATCCAACAATTGCCTTCATTTAGTTTCCTCTGAGCAATCAGCTAGGAATAACTCGAGAGCTACTAAAAGGACTGAACTGAAAGACGAACCAGACATTGACGTTTCCACTGAACTCGACAGGACTGGACTTAAATGTTTTATCCATATTCATTCAAATATACCCAAAAGAGTTTCAAAGGGCTTCACATGCCCACAATTGACAAAAAATAGCGAGATCCTCTTGTCTTAGCGGTCAAGTGATTAAGGTTTAGGCGAATTTGGGGAAGATTTTGGAGGTCATTAAGGTGGTGAATAGACGTTCGGGGTTAAATGATAAGGGGGTGGGAGGGATCGGTCAGTCGGTGGTGAGGTGGTTTGGCCGAAAATCTTAGGGGTTAGGATGTGGATGTGTTTTCGGTGTTGAGAGACAAATTTAAAAGGGCTTTTGGTGATTAGTGTTTGTGATTTAGCATCGTAGTGCTCAGGTGGTTTAGGGTTTAAAGGTTGGTTCAGGTTAGGTTAGCAAGACTAAGACTAGGCGAGGTTAGCGTCTTTTGTCACATGTAAACCATTCATAGTTTTTTTTTTTTTTTGTAGCTGAACATTTCACCCCAATTTTTAAAAAAAAGGGTGACCGGCAGTCAATCCGGTGACCATGGCAACTGCACGTCTATTTAGCAAAAGAAGAAAAAAAAATGGACATTGACAGATGTAAAAAAAATATATAAATATAAAATGTCACCGCGAGTGAAAGTCAAGCCAAGCAAATGGATTTTCATGGTCTGGATTGGAGAAAAAGACGACGTTCTGCTTTGAACCATCGACCGAGTGTTCATGTCGGCGTCGCAAACTTTCAAGCGCATCGACCGCTTGAGTGTTTTGCTCGAAACGACAGCACCGCTTAACATTAATGACTTGCGATTTAAAAAAAAAAAAAAGAAAGAGAGAGAGAGAGTGGGAAAGAGATTGGCATTTTACCCAAGCCAAAACATGTATTTCCTCTCGGTCCCGTCATCGGTAAAAGCGCTCCGTTCAAAAAGCGGCCAGGCGAGGGGAGTAATTAGGCAATCAAAAGCTTGAGACCGTATTGACGAGGCTGTGTCGAGTCTATCATTCTGGCACAAGGCCTTCGTGCCGGACAGCCAAGTCTGTAGCTGCAGTCACAGCTTGCTGGCGCATTAACAAACCCCTTTAAAAAGATGCCCAGAATTAAAGGATCAGGACCCATTTAATCACAGAGAATAAACTCTTCACATTTTTTTTTACATATATTTTTTTCAAAGCTTCTTTCTGCCATACCTTCTATCTCCTGGGTATAACGAGGGACATTCATTTCCCACGTGAAAGCCTCCCGCAAGACTGTAATAGAAGGGTGCTGTGCTTCTGCGCACTTTGAATCCTCACACACACGAATTACGAAAAGGACGAACGACGGCGCAATTCTTTGCACAATGCTGACTTCCATTCATCCAAATCGCCACAAAGGGAGGGACACAAAACTCGCAAACACAATGAGGCCGCCGTCAGGTTTCTCGTCGTCGTAATCCACCGCAATTGTCACAGAAAGGTTTTTTCATTGAACTCCCACTTTGAACAAATGGTAACAAAAACAAGACCAAAAAAAGAAGAAAACATGTAATAATCCTTAGGAAGTCTTTTGGGTTGGTTTAAAACGGCATACAGGTACAACACGTCCTCCAGCGAGCGGGATTGTTTAGCTTCTGAGAAGTGTCTGCAAAGAAAAAAAAAAAAAAAGGAAAAATTGCCTCGCTCACGCAAAAGAAAGGAAAGAGTCAAAAGCAAGGTCTGGCCATGAGCTCTTGCTTCCGTTTTTGTCCAAATGGAAGTATTCAAAAGCGCATGCGAGGCAGGCTTCAAGATCACCCGGACAGTGGGTTCAAATTTCTGTGTTTCTGTATCCAGCTTGTATGTTTTTTTTTTTAATTCCTTGATCTACCCATCCTTTTTTTTAATTATGATCCCACCCCCTACCCCCACACTCCTCGTTTCCGGATCAAGCAGTACCTCAGTTCCACTCTTAGGCCTGGTCCCCCAGTAAGTCCGCTTTGTTCAGGTTCTGTTGAAGCGGCATGGGCCTGGCCGTGTGGTGCGGGGGACTGTGCAGCCGCCTGGGACTGGGACCCCCTCCGCCCTCGCTGTCCGTGTTGGAGGAAGACGGCGGCGGCGGCGGCGGGGCCAGCCGCGGCAGGGGCGCCGACGACGGCGGTATCCTCGTGATGGTCGAACCCAAACTGCTGTCCGATCTCAGGCTCTGGATGCGGCGGCACTCCTGGCAGATCCTCACGTGGCTGCAACTACGGCTGGGCAGCATCACCGGGGTGGGCGCCGGTGGAGGCGGGGTGGCGTTGGCTCCGAGGGGATCTTCGAGGAGCCGCTGGGGACCCGGGCCTAAATCGGGCGGCCCCGCGCCGCCTCCTCCGGCTCCGCCGGTGAGGGGGCCGGCTCCGCTGTAGAGTTTGCCGTTGCTCAGGCGCATCTCTCGGACCAGGCGCAAGGGCCGCGGGGCCCCCAGGGCGATGCGGTTGGGGTGGCGCAGTGCCGCCGCCGAGCTGCTGTGCGGGCGGCGGCGGCGAAGGCGGGCACTCTTCTTACAGGAAATGGCGTTTCGGAACTCGGTGATCATCTCCTGACAGACAGACACCTAAAAGGACACCCGGGAAGGGAGGCGAGGACGAGGGACGGGAAGGCGTGGTCAAGTCAAGATGAGAGGGAGGGAAAAGAAAGACAAAGAGTAGGGCAGGCGGCGGAACGAGACGGCACATGGATGGGAAAAGCGACAAAAAAAGGTGGACGTAGACAAAAAAAAAAAAGGGTGCGGGAGCAGCGATGGAAAGAAAGGAAACGAGGGGGAAATGGATTTCAGGATGGGTAGAGTTTGCAAAGAGCAGAGAGAGTTATTACAATCCAGAGAGACGGCAACACCCAATGTCTGTTTAGTTCAGCGGTCCCCAACTTTTTTTTTGTTGGTGTATTTTTTGCACCACGGACTTGGTTTCACCAAAGCTTTATTTTGAAGGACCAGCACAGAAACGACTAAAATGCTAATGAACGCTCTTTGATCACGGAGCCTATGTTCTAGATCGATATCTGCGATATAGAGAGATCAGATAAAAAAAAATAATAGTAGAGTAGATTCTCCTTTCACCCGAAAAAATAGTCAGTCTTCAGTCGTCGGCAATACCGCAGGGTTTGATTTCACCCGAGACACCGGAGTCGGATCAAAAAGTGGACAAAATGAGTTTTTTTTGGTGGAGCAAAACATGACCAGCAAAAACTCTAATGCTCATATATTCGCTTTCGTGACATGAAATGAGAATAACAAAAGCAAAACTGAGAAAGCACTTTTGACGGCAAGATAATGAGCGATCGACCAATATATAGCGCAGAAACAGGCTCAAGCGGAAGTGCCCGTTTTTCAAAATAAAACGTCTACGGCGTTCTGCCCATCAATAAAATATTTCTTTTGATTTGGTCTCTATGTGCGGCCCCGGAACCCCCCCCCCCCTCCCCCGCCCTCCTTCCCCCCAACAGCTGAGCGGTTGGGGACCGCTGTTTTCGTTCGTTCATGGACACTTCATCATCAGGCAGGCCAGCAACAGGCACGCTTCTCATCCAAACTTCGACACTTACAAAGAGCATTCAAAAGAAAAGGTCATGTGGGCTCACATAGACAGAAACAGTACTCTTTGTCAGAGAACGCAGACTGATGGCAAAGATGGAGGACGCAGAGAGAGACAGCCACCGTGAGATGGGGGAGAAGAAGAAGAAGAAGAAGAAGAAGAAGAAAAAGTAGTAATCCAAAAGATGGAAGACGAAGAATACTAGCGTCATGCGTGGCAGGAGTTCTCAAACTTTTTGGGTTCAGGGACCCCTCACAGGGGAGACATTTGTCCAAGGACCCTCAACATAATCCTTGCACCATTGAAACAACAAACGTGCTCCCTTAAATGCCAGAGGAATTTAAAAGTTGACAATTTGAAAAAAAAGATACAAACTTCAAACGATATGACGTTAACATTTGAATTTGAATAACGTTGCGAACCCCAAAGCTACGGCTCACGGACCCCTGGGGCGTCCCCGGATCCCCAGTTTTTGAACCCTTTATATGGAAAGCTTCTCAAAGGAGATACGTTGGGGACATTTAATGTCGGATCACAAATTCTTCTTAGGGCGGCCCGGTAGTCCAGTGGTTAGGACGTCGGCTTCACAGTGCAGAGGTACTGTGTTCGATTCCAGCTCCGGCCTCCCTGTGTGGAGTTTGCATGTTCTCCCCGGGCCTGCGTGGGTTTTCTCCGGGTGCTCCGGTTTCCTCCCACATTCCAAAAACATGCGAGGCAGGCTGATTGAACACTCTAAATTGTCCCTAGGTGTGAGTGTGAGCGTGGATGGTTGTTCGTCTCTGTGTGCCCTGCGATTGGCTGGCAACCGATTCAGGGTGTCCCCCGCCTACTGCCCGAAGACAGCTGGGATAGGCTCCAGCACCCCCCGCGACCCTAGTGAGGATCAAGCGGCTCGGAAGATGAATGATGAATGAAATTCTTCTTGATTGCGCCTTAGTGTTTGGTGTACTCAAGTTCCTAAATGATAACGGCTTTTCACACTGCACTTAGCAACGTGGTGCTAGGCCGTGCGGACGAAACTTGGATTGGACGGCTTTGCCCCGCAGTTGAGAAACGTTCACTCCGACAGCGGCGTCACAGTGACGTCACAGCCTTCTATCTCGGCAGGTTTTAGTGCCTTCGCCTTTTCTACCTGTGGCTTGCGCAACTTCGAATATCTTGACATGAACCCCAAATCAAGTGATAAGAGCACGAATGCACAAATGAGAGACAAATCCGGCAAACAATCGAAACCACTCTCACGTAACAAGCACACACGTGCGCTCACAGACATGCAGAAGAGAAAAAAAAGGTTGGCGGGGTCGCCGTGGGAACCTACTGGGGTGTGTCTGCGGGTTCGACGAGGACAGGTATGGGGGCATACCTCATCGGTCTCTGCCGAGCGGCGCGTCGACCATACAAACTCCATAATGGCCACAAATACGGCGATGATCAGGCCGCAGATGAGCACCACAAAGATGCCCCCAATGTTCTCCATGCCCAGACCTGACGCACACACAGAAGGACCACCAAATTCGCAACGGGAAAACAATTGCTAGGTTTTCTTTGACCGACCCGTCATGCATGATTGTACAAGATTGATGGATTCTTTACTACAAAGTTATAATTGAGCTATAACAAGAAAAAAAAAACACGTATACAAAACCATCTCCAATGATCATCATATTTTGCGAAGACATTTATCACGTTTGTGAGAAAGGGGTTTTTGTTGTTGTTTTTTTGCAAAGTTGTGCCTGGAAAAAAGAAAAACATGTTATTTAGAGGAAAGAGTAAATGTTATGAGTGAAAGTTAGAATTTGAATAAAGTTACTAATGCGCGTAAAAAAATGTTCGATGCGTTCGAAAAGAAAAAATATGGGAAAAGCCGTGTTATTCGAAAAAAAAAACATAATCTTGCAAGAATTAGGGGGCAATTTTACAAAAGAAAGTCATACGTTTATCAAAATGAAGTTTTAATATTAAAAGAAAAATATGAGTTGTGCTCCAAAAAAGGCTCCTGGAAAAATAATATTGAATGACAAAATTATAGTTATAATTGTACAGATTAATAAAGAAGTAAAAAAAAGATTAAAGCTTTAATATGACAAAAAAGATCATCATTTCAAAAGGTAAAAATGTCATTTTATGAGCGTAAATTAGTCATAGGAAGGGGGTCGTTTGTCTGGACAAAAAAATGAAAAAGGTCATTTGATGAAAAATTATGAGTATACAGTTTTAGTGGTACAAGTAAGTTTGATGTGTTTGAGAGAATCATTATTTCACGAGGGAAAATTTTAATGAGAAAATGCTCGTCATTTTAGAAGAAAATGGAACCCTCCCACCACCAGTCTATTAAAAAAAATAATAATAACAATGTGGTCACTGGATGAGGAAAAAAAAATCTAATTCTAAAAAAAAAATGTTTGAGAACCATTTTGTGTTTATATTGCACTTAATTGAACGCTGTTTGTTGTTTTTTTTCTTCTTTCTACCATATTCTTGCTGCTGGAGGCTGTAAATTTCCCCAGTGTGGGACAAATAAAGGATATCTTATCTTATCTTATCATTTTGTCATTTTATAAGCACAAGCTTGGTTACGGTATTTAAGATAAGATAAGATATTTAGGATGTTTAAGTCAAGTCAAGTCAAGTCAACAGTATTTCTCGAGCACTTTCAAACAGCCATCGCTGCATACAAAGTGCTGTACATGGAGCGATTTATTACACATTTATTACATATTACATACACAATAAACAGTAAGAACCAACATAAGCCCAGTGTCGGGCGGACTCCTTGTACCACCCAAATCAGCACTTTTCTGGAGAGAGCAAGCCATTTTCACTTGAGATTGGTCAATAATTTGGAAAACAAACAAACAAACAAACAAAAACCCTTTGGATTAATCAACAGTATATGTTTGTGGAAAAAAAAAATGGATCAAATTGAGACACGAGAGGCGTTTCAGCCCGATGCTGGCGATCCGATCATGACTTGAGCAGAAGTCCTTTTTGAGTGGGACTGACCTTTGGCCCGGTGGTCCTCCTCTTTGGGACACTGCCCCCCCTCCCACCACCTCCTCTTCAGGATCTCCAGCCTGTTGTTCTCCTGCAGCTGGAGGATGGCCAGCGTGATCTCGTCTCGAAAGGGCGAACCTGGGAGATGAACAAGACCGTCACAGAAGGACCAAAACGGCTGACAAAAATGGTGGGCTTGATAGGCCCGGCGGCGTGCTTACAATACAAATCGTGGGGAAGCTGTTGATTAGAGGGCACTATAAAATAGTCACATATATATATACACACCGACATAAGCGCACACACACACAATTCTTCGTGACTCGATGACGTTCAAATCTTGAGAAGGAAAAATAAATTGGCGGCGCGGTGTTAATTAAAACCACCAGCGCCTATTACGTATCGTGGCACACTTGAAGATTCTTTTTGTTGATTAAGATCCAAGCGTGGAGATAAATGGATCGGGAGCGCACAGGCGATGAGTTGACCTACTTTGCTTTACGAGGCCGTCACTAGCGTGCCGCAAAGGAAAGAGCGTGGGCGCGAGCGCGTACCCAGCGGCATGCCGATGCCGTATCCCTTGGTGTCCAGCAGGCCTCCGATCTGAGTCAGGTTGCAATTGAGGCCGCGGTGGTACTCGTTCATTGTGCTCTCCATCAGGAAGGCGTATTTGGAATTGACCACGCGGGCGATGCCCTCCTCCGTGCTCTTGACGAACACGCTGGGCTGCTTGGAGTTCATGTAGTTCCACATGCGCTGGTACGTCTGGTAGCGAGAGTTCTGCGGAAGGGGACCGGGGTCGGATTGGAAAAGAGTTGGGTCGGGGTCGGTGGAACAGCACCCGAGTGGGTGGGGGGAGAGAGGAGACAGTGGATACAGAAAGTGAACAAGAGCTAGAAAAAAAAATTATTGCTCCCTTTATTGACCATTGAGTGTAAGGAATATTTTTTTTTGGGGGGGGGTTAAAAAAATATTTATTTTGTGGTTTACCATTCCATTGATAAAATTTTTTATTTTAATATATATTTTTATCATGGTGAAATAAAGACTCGATACATAGATTAAAAAAAAAAAAGAAAACAACAGAATTCCTCGCGAAATCGATGTTTTCAATTTTTTTCAATTTTTTTCTTCAATGCATTTTATTATTCATTTTTGAAAATCGATCTAATTTTACCCCTAATGAATCACACAGTAAACATTCATTCATTCATTCATTCATCTTCCAAGCCGCTTGATCCTCACTAGGGTCGCGGGGGGTGCTGGAGCCTATCCCAGCTGTCTCCGGGCAGTAGGCGGGGGACACCCTGAATCGGTTGCCAGCCAATCGCAGGGCACACAGAGACGAACAACCATTCGCACTCACACTCACACCTAGGGACAATTTAGAGTGTTCAATCAGCCTGCCATGCATATTTTTGGAATGTGGGAGGAAACCGGAGCACCCGGAGAAAACCCACGCAGGCCCGGGGAGAACATGCAAACTCCACACAGGGAGGCCGGAGCTGGAATCGAACCCGGTACCTCTAACTGTGAAGCCCACGTGCTAACCACTGGACTACCGGGCCGCCCCTCACACAGTAAACAGCCATCATTAAAAAATTAATCATTACAAATGTCGATATTTTTGTGAACGTATTTTTTTTTCCCCCCTTGTTTTTCCTTGTCAGAGTTGTGTTGACTTTCACTGGTGTCTCCAATTGGCTCCCCGGGTTGGAAAGTGCCAGTCGTATGATTGACATGCGGGCAGTCCCGGATGAAAGCCAACCTCTCGTCACTGTCAACAAACTGCTCTGTGTTTGTTGTCTTTTGCTTTGCTTAATTCCTGCACAATCTCCGTGAGGGATGAAGGAAGGCATTATCGCACGTCACCGAAATCTAACTACGCGGGTGACAACAGAAGCGTTGTGAATCTGCAAAAGGACTAAAAGGACATGCGGGATAAAAAAAAAAATCCAGTGCGAATAATAACGTGGTGACATCAGTGTTGACTAGACGGGCGGGGGCGAGGAAAAAAAAAACAGGGTGACTCGAGAGAAGACATTATTCTGCGGTGGCGTCGGGTCGATGCATCATCAGGCCGCGCTACGGGTGGGCGGGGCTTGCTGGGAACGCACGCGGATGTGTGGCTCGGCATTTAGGGAAAAACACGGCAACGGGATTAAGTGTCTGGAGCGCGCCATGACATATTTTATCAGGGTGCATTGCGGCCTTGTGGGGAAGGGCAAATGCTGTGTATTGTGTTGCAGCAGCCAAGACTAAATAAAAAAAAAGAGTTAAGCTGAGAACGACTGAGATTTCCATCCATGCAGATATATAATTAATAATATAATTGAATTTTTTATTGAAATATTGATCACATTTTATTTTATTTTCTAAAAATTCTAAGACATTTGTGGACCTCATGCAACACAGATGTGGAGCAGTTCTATTTTCCAAATTAAAACATGCAAGAAAAAAAACGCATCAAATGGTGGAGCCTTTCCAAAGTAAAACAACGAATCATGGATGGGCAGTGTCATTCCTGCCACGTCAGTGGGCGCAAAATGAAACACTTTGTCACCCCCCTGCCCCCCCCCCCCGCACCCCCCAAAAAAAATTCGCCCGGTAGTCCAGTGGTTAGCACGTGGGCTTCACAGTGCAGAGGTACCGGGTTCGATTCCAGCTCCGGCCTCCCTGTGTGGAGTTTGCATGTTCTCCCCGGGCCTGCGTGGGTTTTCTCCGGGTGCTCCGGTTTCCTCCCACATTCCAAAAACATGCGTGGCAGGCTGATTGAACACTCTAAATTGTCCCTAGGTGTGAGTGTGAGCGTGGATGGTTGTTCGTCTATTTGTGCCCTGCGATTGGCTGGCAACCGATTCAGGGTGTCCCCCGCCTACTGCCCGGAGACAGCTGGGCTAGGCTCCAGCACCCCCCGCGACCCTAGTGAGGATCGAGCAGCTCGGAAGATGAATGAATGAAAATAAATGTTTCAGAAAAGAACTGTACACAGTTCGATATACAAAATGCAATATAAAATATAGCATTAGCAATATATTTGTAGAATAAATATAATAAATTAGCAATAGCATAGAAAGCACAGCATAAGGTGGCTGTGAACAACCGCTTCAAAGATGTGTTACATGATGTCCAAAACTTGACAGCGACATAATGTGATAAATTTTTCTTTTATGCGCTGATTTGGAATAGAATTCGAGTTTCCCATGTATCAGTGTGTACGTGATAGGAAACCGCTTCCCATCTGTGTTGCATATCATCCCAAAAACTATTCTAACAATTCACGGCTTCTTTTTTTTTTTTCCCCTCCCAACCCACCCCCCACCGTCAACGCAACCGAAAGATCAACAAGACCAAGGGAATACAAACGCTCGCAAACTGGCTAATGGCCATTTCCCTGACAAATCAACAAATCGGCTCACCTACGCACATTCCCATATGTAAACGCACCTACACGGAAAAACACAACATACGCGCACGCACGCTCAAGTTCCACAAACACAGATGCCAACACGGATGCCCCGAGGCGCTCTTGTAAGCAAACAAAAGCCACCTAAACGCATGCCACAGCCAACAGAGCTGAAGTGGCAGATGTGAGGACAAACATTAAGACAAAATGCGTCACGGCGCATTCGATAAAAAGCGACAAGAGAGTAACAAACACAACAAAAACCCCAAAACCCGCACGTACCATGAAGAAAGTCATGGTGCTCCCGCCGTGGATGGTCCCGTACTCGATGTTGGTCTGGTCGGCCAAGTCGTCGGGGGACTCGATGGGGGCCTCCATCCTCTGCACGGTCAGGAAAGCGGCCAGGTTGGCCGTGTAGGACGAGATGATGATGAGGGTGAACGCCCACCTGGACGCAGGGTACGAGAGCAACGGCAATCAGGGTGCGCAAAGTGGCTAATTTGCGTCCTTGGAAATCTCTCCGGGAGGACGCGATTGTGCATCTGTCGCCATGGTGGAAAGCTCTTCAAAAGCCGTTTTGTTTATCGTATGCGCTGTGACCTCCCATTTGATTTCCCTCGGCTTTTTTTTTTTATTTTGTATTTATTTTTGTCAACAGAGCGTTCTTTTACCACCTTTCGTTGTGGCTCCCCGGTGCACAGCAGCCGTCCGTCTGCCGTTGCAAGCGTGGCGCCGTTTCAAACAAAGTCGCGGCGCATTCCCGATGCATTTGGTGCAGTACTTTGTAGGATGCGTGACGCGAACATCCAGAGCACTCTTGGTGACCATAGTAGTTCACAGGTGTCAAACATGAAGTTCGGGGGCTCAGATCTGGCCCCGTCAGATCGTTTCATGGGACGCGCAAAAGCAAATGATGCGCATCGACGTCATGCTTCCAAAACTGCAAATTGTATTGCAAACATTTTCTTGCGACCACTCCCCTTTTCATAATCAACTTTTCAAGTCATCGTCACAATATTTGAACAAAGAGTTTAGTTTAGGGCGGCCCGGTAGTCCAGTGGTTAGCGCGTCGGCTTCACAGTGCAGAGGTACCGGGTTCGATTCCAGCTCCGGCCTCCCTGTGTGGAGTTTGCATGTTCTCCCCGGGCCTGCGTGGGTTTTCTCCGGGTGCTCCGATTTCCTCCCACATTCCGAAAACATGCGTGGCAGGGGGACTGAACACTCCAAATTGTCCCTAGGTGTGAGTGTGATTGGTTGTTCGTTTCTATGTGCCCTGCGATTGGCTGGCAACCGATTCAGGGTGTCCCCCGCCTACTGCCCGATGTCAGCTGGGATAGGCTCCAGCACCCCCCGCGACCCTAGTGAGGATCAAGCGGCTTGGAAGATGAATGAATGAATGAATGAGTTTAGTTTACTGGCCTCTCTGAATTCAAAGCTAGCTACGATGTGGCCAGCGACAAAAATGAGTCTGACGACCTAGGAAGTATTTGAATCCAGTTAAGACCATTGAGGCCAAGGGACTATATGAACAGGTATCGTTTGGTGTTGGTATTGGTATTGGTATCATTTCTGGTATCGCTTATATAGTTCAATTGAGACTATCCCGTCTTTGGGCGGTTACCGTTAGTAACAGCGAGCCTTTAACAGGAGAGGGGGAAATTCACAATATTTGAACAAAGAGTTTAGTTTAGTGGCCTCTGAATTCAAAGCTAGCTACGATGTGGCCAGCGACAAAAATGAGTCTGACGACCTAGGAAGTATTTGAATCCAGTTAAGACCATTGAGGCCAAGGGACTATATGAACAGGTATCGTTTGGTGTTGGTATTGGTATCATTTCTGGTATCGCTTATATAGTACAATTGAGACTATCCGGTTTTTGGGCGGTTACCGTTAGTAACAGCGAGCCTTTAACAGGAGAGGGGGAAATTCACAATATTTGAACAAAGAGTTTAGTTTACTGGCCTCTGAATTCAAAGCTAGCTACGATGTGGCCAGCGACAAAAATGAGTCTGACGACCTAGGAAGTATTTGAATCCAGTTAAGACCATTGAGGCCAAGGGACTATATGAACAGGTATCGTTTGGTGTTGGTATTGGTATTGGTATCATTTCTGGTATCGCTTATATAGTTCAATTGAGACTATCCCGTCTTTGGGCGGTTACCGTTAGTAACAGCGAGCCTTTAACAGGAGAGGGGGAAATTCACAATATTTGAACAAAGAGTTTAGTTTAGTGGCCTCTGAATTCAAAGCTAGCTACGATGTGGCCAGCGACAAAAATGAGTCTGACGACCTAGGAAGTATTTGAATCCAGTTAAGACCATTGAGGCCAAGGGACTATATGAACAGGTATCGTTTGGTGTTGGTATTGGTATCATTTCTGGTATCGCTTATATAGTACAATTGAGACTATCCGGTTTTTGGGCGGTTACCGTTAGTAACAGCGAGCCTTTAACAGGAGAGGGGGAAATTCACAATATTTGAACAAAGAGTTTAGTTTACTGGCCTCTGAATTCAAAGCTAGCTACGATGTGGCCGGCGACAAAAATGAGTCTGACGACCTTGGAAGTATTTGAATCCGGTTAAGACCATTGAGGCCAAGGGACTATATGAACAGGTATCGTTTGGTGTTGGTATTGGTATCATTTCTGGTATCGCTTATATAGTTCAATTGAGACTATCCGGTTTTTGGGCAGTTACCGTTAGTAATAGCGAGCCTTTAACAGGAGAGGGGGAAATTCACCAGAATTTCTGGATATCAAAATGCGCATCAGTCTCTCTAGTGGACAGTATTCAAAAACAATCTTCTTCTGAGGCTTGTGCTTGAGTCACTACAATGGTTGCTAGCGTGCCATTCGGGTGGGACTGCCGTGATAATCGTGTCGTGTGTCTCTGCGTGTGTAGTGTAGTGGAACTCGATGTCAACTTTGACATCAGAGCCTACAGGATATTAAATGGCTTATGAACAGATGTCCACCGGAGTGGCTGATGTGCATGCGCGACCCCCCCAACACTCACGCATAGAAGAAAACAGCCTCCAATTAGCCGTCCACTTCAGTGACTGACGCGGAAAAAAAGGAAAAAAAGATGAATAGCTGTAGTGTACTGTCGTAAATTGAATCTTTTTTTTTTTTTCAACCGGGTACCCTTCAACACTGATTGGCCGCCTTATTGTGAGTTGTATGGCATCAATTTCCGGTGGCCGAGTTCCTCCATCGCATCTCCTGTCTTCCTCCCAAACATCTGTTTCGGCTCCGGGCATTGATTAGCTCAGCACATAACTTCCAGTCCTTCTACAAGCCTCAGGAATGCCTTCGGATGAGTTTTGCTCGGAGCGCGAATTTATCCGTTAGTCCCGAATCTTGCGGCAAGAGAAGAGAACTGAGCCACACGTGCGCCGAAAGACGAAATCTATATGATCTGCCTCTCGCAATCTAATCCTGGTCCTCGAGTTTGTTTGGAGGATTGGCGGATTAATAATTCACGGTACAGGAAGAGGAACAATCTTTTAATATCCCACAAGGGGAAATTTGATTTTACACCCCGTTTGCAATTTACATGTCATCAAAATGTGCGCGTTTATTCAGAGGACTAATGATATGCACCCGAGTAGTTGCCTTGTGCGAGCGATTTTGTCAGTTTTGCTCTGTCTCGCATATCATAATAATAAAAAAAAAAATCTCACGAAACATCCGACTAAGCTCAATGCTCAATCAGACATCAGAAAGCGGACGGATGTCAAGCTTCTTTTTCATTTGATAACATCCTCTGATCTAACCCCCCCTCCGCACCCCCCGGTTGTTAGCTTGTGTTTGCGTGGCGCCCCGGTGAGAAGACTCACCACACTCCACTGACGCATCTGGTGGACAAGGCCCTGGGCATGATTTCGGATCCCTGCTGCATGAATCCGCCGACGGGGAACCACAAGCTGTTGCCCAACGTGTACTGGTTCTCCAGCATGTCCCGGCGCTCTCGCAGACACGGGTGAGGGTTGTACCACTCGTAAGGGCTCAGCCTGGTGGAGAGAACGCAAGTCACGACAGGAGTCCGCCGTTTTGATCGATAGACGCAACCGGGCTAAATGCACCGGCAAGTGACCGGCGCTAATGTAATGCGGTGAGTGACCTTGCAGCCAGGAAGAGTACGCAGCTCACAGCCAGGTAGGCGAGCAGCATGAAGAGCCATACGGCCGGCGAGAAAGGGTCCAGGAAGGAGAAGTAACCTGGCTTACGACCCTGAAGAGGAAATGGGATCCGCGTGGGGCAGACAGACGGCAAGGTGCAAAAAGAGGTCAGGCATCTGCAGTTTGAGAGAAAACTCCCAGCATGCAACACAGCGGTGCACGACCATGTTCGACGCTTCCATCAATACGTGCTCCGTTTCGCAGTGTCTACGGCTCCAAAGCTCATTGGAGATGTAAAGCTGCTAAGTCAGAGTGTTACACAGCGTGGGACTGTTTAGGCCGAATTACGCTAGCTATAGCAATAGCGCAACTCTCAAATGAGGCATTTCATTTCTCCCCCCGGGACCACAAATGCTGAAAAAAAAAAAGATCTTACGGATGGCAAATTGAAAAGACAAAACCAAAAGCCGACCAGAATTTTAAAAAACAAGAAAAAAAAATCCACAGAGTGTAAATCCTGCAAGGCGGGTTTGGACCAATCCCGGTCACAGAAAAGGGAAGGCTGCGCCACTGTGGGAATGGCACAGATTTTTCCCCGAGTTATTTTAACAGCTGTGCCACCCAGTGGGATGATTTGAAAAACACATTACAATTCACAGGGAGGTGGGGGGGGGGGGGGGGGGCGGGGGGTTGCACACCGTTCACATATTTATGAATGAAATATATAATAATGAAAAATAGAGGCGTGCTTTGACTGGAATAAAAAAAGGAATAGAAAAGAAAAAAAATGTACTAATTATGTCCTGGTAAAATTGTGACTTGTGTGACACTAAAAAGCATGCCCCCTCAACCCCCAAAAAAGAAAATAAAATTGAAATAAATCCAGGATGAGATGCTTAAAAAAAGCTTACCAGGTGAACCCTGTACAGGATGCTGATCCCCAAGGTCATAAAGGGCTTGGAGAAGTCGATCACCTTCTCGCGCTCCGACGTGATGGTGAAGCCCGCCACGGCCAGGTCGGCTTTCTGCGGGGGACGGATGAAAATAGATCAACGATGGAGCATGAAGAGCCAGAATCCGAGCAACAAAAGTGTTCAGGTGGGTGTAAAAAAAAAAAAAATTAGAACGGCACGCATTTGACGGCAGAGCAGCCACAAGTGCTCGAATGCATTCGAATAGAAATTTGGAGAAAAACAACCCTTCTATCCATCAACTAAAATGAGGCTAATTGTGAGGAAGCACGGGCTTGTCACATTTTTCCACCTCTGTAGCCCCTCTTGCATGCTTTCTCCCCCAACCTCCTCCTCCATTAGAAGCTAATTGATGAACATGGGTCGCTAATTACAGCTGAGTGATCAGGCGGTACTTGCGTCGGTTGATGGTAGCCCGTGGAGAGCTGGCGGGAGCGCCAGAGTGGCAGACCCCCCCGGGGGTGCGGTGGGGGGGGGGGGGGGGGGGTCTAACAGTCTGGGCATATGGTAATTAAGCAGAACAGGCCGATTGGGCTCTCTTATTAACCTGCCGAGACCACCTCAAAATGGCTTCCAAGGGGTGAACATGGTGGGGTGAAATATATTATTAAAAAAAATAAAATAAAAAACCCGACATGAGCAATTTTGGGCCATGTAAGCGCTGACTTTGAAGGAACTATTATGTCAGCGTGTGTCCCAGATAAGCCCCGCCCCCTCTCCCTTGCCCCACCTCAGATCCCCTACTGAGGAAATAAGGAACGGCAGAGTTTGTGTGTGTGTGTGTCGATGTGTGTGTGATCAACTCCTAATGCATACAGTGGAGAAAAAAAAAATAACATCAAATGAAGAAGCTATGGGCGGCCCGGTAGTCCAGTGGTTAGCACGTCGGCTTCACAGTGCAGAGGTACCGGGTTCGATTCCAGCTCCGGCCTCCCTGTGTGGAGTTTGCATGTTCGGGCCTGCGTGGGTTTTCTCCGGGTGCTCCGGTTTCCTCCCACATTCCAAAAACATGCATGGTAGGCTGATTGGACGCTCTAAATTGTCCCTAGGTGTGAGTGTGAGCGTGGATGGTTGTTCGTCTCTGTGTGCCCTGCGATTGGCTGGCAACCGATTCAGGGTGTCCCCCGCCTACTGCCCGGAGACAGCTGGGATAGGCTCCTGCACCCCCCGCGACCCTAGTGAGGATCAAGCGGTTAGGAAGATGAATGAATGAATGAAGAAGCTATGCTACACAAGGGCACAGTGTCGATTTGGTTTTCAAGACCTCTTGCAAAGTGAATTCAGAGATTTGGTCGCAGCAGATGTTGGAAGGTGGCTGTTGTTTACCTTGACGCCTGCTAGCATGTCGCACAAAATGAAGTGGAGGATATAAACTTTCAGGGGTTGTCAAACTCAATTTTGTCGCAAGCCACATTGGAGTTACGGCTTCCCCGAGAGGGCCGTTACGACAGCGAAACCGAATAAATGTTTCATCAGGAAATCGTATTATTACTTGTGCACAATAAATTGATGGATAACTTGCTTTGAAATCAGTCAACTATTTGTTGGGTGCAAACAGAGTAACAAAATTATTACAATTTTTTAAATGTATTATTATTATATATATCATTATTTATTATTATTTTTATTTATTACACATGACAAATTGACATCATGGTACAAATTTTAGCAAGGGCCATGGAAGTTGACACACATGATTTGCTTTCCCGGGCCACATAATATGATGTGGAGGGCCAGATCTGGCCCCCCGGCCTTGATTTTGACACCTGTGATATAGTGCATGATATAGTTTGGGTTTATGGATTGGATCTGGCGGGTTCTAATAAAAACTCGTCCCAATTCACAAATGTTGGCTTATATCGGGTTTTATATGCATCCACTGGATTGGATCGGACCATTCCAAGTTAGTACCTGAACGAAATCCTCCTCGGAGGGGACTTTAACCGATTGCCACCAATTTAGAAACGGGCAAACTAGACAGATGGGCGATGCGAAATGTGCTAATTGGGAGTTTTTACTGTGACATGAAACTCTTGATCAACATGTCACCATGAAACACAAAATGCTTAGAACAAGTTCCGATGTTGAGCAAAAAATGCGACGAAAGAAGAAAGTCCCACTTTAAGGAGATCCATCCATCATATTCCATAACCTGTCACTGCGCCATCTAGTTATTATATGACACTCATTCCAAAATCTTGGTCTACAGCCCAGCCACAGACAGGCACATTTGTTTGTTAGCCGGTTTGCTGCAATTCTCCACTCGCTGCAGCTGCATAACAATGAAGCTGTTTTGAAAATTTATACCTACTTCCATTGCTTTATTTATAGCTAGACTGTGGCCGGGCATTGTAAAAATGGTTTCCGAGTCCAAACAGAAACCGACCGTTGTCTTTAGAGGTTCCGCTCGACAAGGACTCACCCTGTTTATAAGCTCCCCCACCATGCCCGTCCAGGAGCCGTTGGGCTCGGGGGCGCCGTACAGCCCGTCGTCCACCAGCTTGAGCTTGAAGGAGAACTTGAGGATGTCCGCCAGTTCCCTCAACATGTCCACGCAGAAGCCCTCATACTGGTCGTTGCCCTGGAAGTCCTGGTAGTTGTCCTTGCGCATCACATACGGGTTTTCCTGAATAGAAGATAAAGGCAAGCAATGTTGCGTCCAACTGGTGAAAGGGCAAATACCGGCTGGGCACGGGTCATTTATCCATGATGATGTTAACTGAGACCATAGCGTGCCCACTTTGCGTTTAATTTGTTCCGTGATCACGCCCAAAACAATGGCAAATCATCTTACCCCATTGAAACAAATAGAAAAGTCATTAATCTGTTCCGGACGTTTTTAATAATAAATAATAAAATAATACTGGATAAAATTGTGGGCGGCCCGGTAGTCCAGTGGTTAGCACGTCGGCTTCACAGTGCAGAGGTACCGGGTTCGATTCCGGCTCCGGCCTCCCTGTGTGGAGTTTGCATGTTCTCCCTGGGCCTGCGCGGGTTTTCTCCGGGTGCTCCGGTTTCCTCCCACATGAGGATCAAGCGGATAGGAAGATGAATGAATGAATGAATGGATAAAATTGTCTGTTACAAAAACAGACTAATGATATAATTAAACAGAATGCAATGACTGAAACAGTTTGCGCAGCATGATTCAGTGCTGTAACCCAATTTATTGAGCTGTTCCTTGCCTGCCTTGGCCATTTGGGTGGTAGTTAATACAATCGTGCAGCCAAACAAAGAAGAACAGGACAACTTCTACGACTACTCTAAGTGACTCAGTAAGATGAGTAGATAAATCTACGCAGACGATAAAGAATACACGCCAGTGAACATTGTTACATCTGTCTATTTGAGTTGCTACAACATAACGTGACCCGTTACTGCTCCTGTAATCGCGCCGCATGTTAAACGGCCTCGCAAATGTTATCACTTGCGCAGCATCGCTGACAGGCATCCTACACTTGTATCCTGCATAAAGTTAAATCAACGTTTGTTCGTGTTTATTTGACTCCCTGACGAAAATAAGATGGGAGTTTATTTAGAGGGGAAAGCCACAACTTTCACAGTAGTTGGCACACAAAAGCTCTCTGTTGTGCGGCGTCTGCGTCTCATCACATCAAACTCCTCTGGGCTTGTTTTTCTTCATTCCTCTTCTCTTGTTTAGAATGACTGCGGGTTCCTCGGCAGCTCCTTTCCCTATTCCACTTCCACTTGGGAACGGTTTTGTGTAATCCTCCAGAGAGACAGAAACGAGAGCTCGTGGAAGCTCCCACATCGCATGACAGTCTCTTCCAAATTCAAAAATCTTTTTTGGGGGTATATTTGACCCTCAAAAAAGTTACTTTCTAGGCTTATGATGCTACAAGCTATAGCTACTGTTAGACTAAACGAAATGATTTAAGTCACACACTACCACATTTTACTTTATAGCGAAATGCTAGTTGTTGCGAAAGAGGGTCACAAATTCTTCCTCTGAACTATATATATATATATATATATATATATATATATATATATATATATAATACTACTACTATTTGAAAACAAATACTGGTGTTCTGTTGAATAATCAGTTACTTGAAGGTTTACAACACTCTGACACTGATGCTATTCATTAGCCTAGCCCAGGGGTGGGCAAACCTTTTGGCTCGGGGGCCGCATTGACTTTTAAAATTTGACAGAAGGGCCAGGTCAGCACGAGCTATGGTACATTAAAAAACAAACAAACTACATTTGTTGACAGTCCATATCCAACATCAACAGAACAAAAGCACGAAAGTACTGCATTAATATTTTTTTTTACATGACGACAGTGCTGTTGATGACCTATTTTAGCCTGTGCATTTCTGCAGATGGGTTGTGATCAGACCAGTAGAAGTAGAGCAATACAGAGGTCCTAAGTGGTTGAAAAGATCCCCCCCCCCTCCCGTGTTCTGCAACTTCAAGTCAATGCGCCACCTGGTGGTGAAATGCCTGTCCAATGGAAATGAATGCAATCATTCACATCAAACCTTAATTGTGGACCAACCTTCGGCGGGCCGGATTAAAAAGACCAACGGGCCGGATTCGGCCCGCGGGCCGTAGATTGCCCAATTCTGGCCTATCCCGTTTATGGTTGGTTAGCATTAAGCTAAACAGTCTAAATTAAAATAAGTTTACAGTATGTTGTTGGTCTGAATACACGTGTGTGTTAAGAATGACCGCTTCCATCTTGGAAAAACTCACACCACCGGACTTTAAAAATGCTTTCTTTTCTTTTTAAACTCTGGTCTTTTCGCGAAATATTTTTTGAACCCGGAATCTCCCAACTGCGAGGCTATCGCGCTAACCACCAATTCACCGTGCTGCCATTTTCTTTCATATGAAATGCATTGATAAGCCTTAGAAATAATTGTTCTGGTAACGCAGTCCAGTTTTAAACCACTGCAAATTAAAACGACAACAATACATATCCAAATTAAGGCCACTTGCAATTATTCCACTTGGGAATGCTGCAGATTCGATTCAGCTCGTGTCGTCCTCCAGTGACCCCCAACAAATATTTTTTTTCAAGCTCAAGGGCCAATAAATCTGATGATGTAGTGGTTGTGCATTTGCAAGATATGTTTGGTGCTTGCCGGGTCGCCGCAGAACACATTTGCATCTCTCTCCCGTGAGATCCTCCCAGTCTGACTCAATTCCAATAGCCAATTAGCCTTTTTGTTTTGTTTTAAGGAAAGAAAATGGCAGCGCTGATGCATTCTGGCTGCGGATGCGAGCTAAAACATCAATTCTTTTCCATTCCAAACAGGTAGTAGTCTTTTCCGCAGTGAGAGGAGGAAAAGCTGCGGGAGAACACGTAGAGCAAACCAAGGACAAAAAGCTAGCCTAAACATTTTGATGAAATGATTTTAAATGCGTCTCTGTAAGCTTTATTATTATTATTTTTTCTTTCTGTCTTAAGTGGTGTATTCTCAACACGCACTTCACACTCCGAATCGAGGGCGAGAGGTACCGCTGGGAACGGTAGGACTTCATCTGAATGAGCGCTGCCGGAGTTTAACTCTAGCGCAGACCGTAAAGGACGCTCACTGCAGTGGCAAACGTCACCGAAGGTAGCTGTGCACCCCACGTCAACAACGCGGCTCCCCGGCGAGAGCTGTTCAAAAGTGCGGTTACAGTGATCGCGGTGCTTTTGTAAGCACATTACAAAACACGCTATCAAAGCACTCCGTCTGCCACGCGAGCCAAAGCTTTCCAGGGAGCATTTGATTTAATGCGGCAACAACAAGACACTTTTTTTTTGGTTGGTTGTTTCTGTGTGCCCTGCGATTGGCTGGCAACCGGTTCAGGGTGTCCCCCGCCTACTGCCCGAAGACAGCTGGGATAGGCTCCAGCACCCCCCCCCCCCCCCGTGACCCTTGTGAGGATAAATTAATTCATTCATTCATTCATCTACCTAACCTATCCCAGCTGTCTTCGGGCAGTAGGCGGGGGACACCCTGAATCGGTTGCCAGCCAATCGCAGGGCACACAGAAACAAACAACCATTCGCACTCACACTCACACCTAGGGACAATTTAGAGTGTTCAATCAGCCTGCCGTGCATATTTTTGGAATGTGGGAGGAAACCGGAGCACCCGGAGAAAACCCACGCAGGCCCGGGGAGAACATGCAAACTCCACACAGGGAGGCCGGAGCTGGAATCGAACCCGGTACCTCTGCACTGTGAAGCCCACGTGCTAACCACTGGACTACCGGGCCGCCCGCTGTGAGGATAAAGCGGATCGGAAAATGGATGTACGGATGGATTTTCCTTCTGTTCCTCCTAATCCCAAATTGTACAAGTCGATCAGTAGCATAGCTAAGCAACGGAAGGGAATTCCGGGCGGTACGTTTTATTCCTGAGCAAGGTCGCGGCGGCGGTTAGCTTCCCACGGTTCGTCGTCATGAAGGTTCACTATGAGGGGAAAATATGTGGTCATTCTAATGAAGTTTACGTTCGTTGTAAGCAAAATTGGCACATGAAAAATGAATTTTGTGAAATCGAGACTTTGAAATGAAAAAAAAAAAGCATTTTTCGTGCGATTTGACCATCGTTTTGAGCGGCGGCGGTTAGCTTCCCACGGTTCGTCGTCATGAAGGTTCACTATGTGGGGAAAATATTTGGTCATTATAATCAAGTTTAAGTTCGTTGTAAGCAAAATTGGCAAATGAAAAATGAATTTTGTGAAATCGAGACTTTGAAATGAAAAAAAAAAAGCATTTTTCGTGCGATTTGACCATCGTTTTGAGCGGCGGCGGTTAGCTTCCCACGGTTCGTCGTCATGAAGGTTCACTATGTGGGGAAAATATGTGGTCATTATAATCAAGTTTAAGTTCGTTGTAAGCAAAATTGGCACATGAAAAATGAATTTTGTGAAATCGAGACTTTGAAATGAAAAAAAAAAAAGCATTTTTCGTGCGATTTGACCATCGTTTTGAGCGGCGGCGGTTAGCTTCCCACGGTTCGTCGCCATGAAGATTCACTATGTGGGGAAAATATGTGGTAATTATAATCAAGTTTAAGTTCGTTGTAAGCAAAATTGGCACATGAAAAATGAATTTTGTGAAATCGAGACTTTGAAATGAAAAAAAAAAAGCATTTTTCGTGCGATTTGACCATCGTTTTGAGAGGCTAACGAAATGGCTCTCCAATGGCATGGAATATACCGGCAAGAAACATCGCCAATAAAGCGAGCAAACGGACGTTGCCACACTTTTCCATCGGGACAGCTGCTTGTACAATGAGAGGGAGTAAGCTACATCTACTTTCTGAAAGCACAAATGATGTGGTCGTGTGTGTGTGTTTGCGTGTATGCGAGAGCGCGCGCGTGTGCTGTTGACTTTTCATATCTGCTCTACTTGACACAAAGTGGGTGTCTTGCTAGGTGGGTGTACTGAGGTGTTGAATGTACCGTCACTCTTTTATTCCTCTAAGCATTTCTCAGTATTTCCAATTCTCAGAACTGAGATTTATTTTTTTTTATCAGGCATTTGATTCGGACAAAAGTGAATGCAAGTTAGTGCAGCTCAGTGGTGCGGTTGCGAAGTTCTGCATCCGTGAGTGAAAATACTTTCTTCACACTCTGGGCTAGTCGTAGTTTTCTCGCAACACCGAAGCTGCGCCCCAAGTAGCTACGGTAACAAAAGCTGTATTCACCTTCTATAAGGAGGATGCGACCCCCCCCCCCCCCCCCGGCCCTTTCTCCTTCAGAACAGGCTCATTTTAGTGAGGCTTCTCATATCATTTGTTCCCCACATTCACAGTCACAAGGTGAATGTTGTAGAATATTACACTGTCAATATTGTCAGTTCCGATAACGCTAGCGGAAGCCGTAAGTGAAAAGCATAAAAGACACCACACACACACACACAAACACACACACACACACACACACACGCACCCCCTTGAAGGAAGGTGCGACCTTACCAGAATGGTGGTGACGATGAGGGTCTTGTTGGCGAGCGTCTCCGACACGTTAATATCCAGGCTGGTGGAGTTCATCGCTAGGGTGTTGTTGGAGTACCAGATGCCAATCTAACCGGTGGAGATTTGGGAAAGAGAAAATGTCCTTCAAGCTTCATCAGCAAACCGACGCTCGCACCCCCCCCCCACCCCCCACAGAGAAATATGATTCAGTTGTAGAAGGTTACAGCCACCATATCAATGTGACACCGAGAAATCATTGAAAATAAATTAAGGCGACGTTAGCGCGTAGGGGAGCAAAGTGAGGACAAAGAGATTTAAGGTGAGCGTCAAGTCGGCTGGTGTTTTTTTGGAACATGAAGATAGTGGATATAAAAATCGCAGTGGTTGGACATAAGCAAGCAAGTATGTACAAATATTTCCCTGGTCCCTTGTACTTGAGTCGAAATTCCCTTTGGGCGTTTGCGCTTTGCTAGTCCTTGCTAGAGCTACACTTGGAAAAAGATGCCGGTCCTTTCATGTCCCTACTTTGCCAAAACGAGGCGTGTGATTCGAGGAACATGAACCGGCGGCTGGGAACAAGGATGACAAAATATTTGGAGAAGCAAGACATTCCAGCAATTTCATCGATGGTCTCAATTGAGAGAATTGTTTGACAAGAATGATTTACGGAGAGTGCATTGCCTTGTGCTAGCCCTAAAAATTTCCCGCTAGCTCTCTCATCTGGCGTTCACATTTTTTTTGTTGTTGTTATCATGATGTTCATTCATTCATCTTCCAAGCCGCATGATCCTCACCAGGGTCGCGGGGGGGTGCTGGAGCCTATCCCAGCTGTCTCCGGGCAGTAGGCGGGGGACACCCTGAATCGGTTGCCAGCCAATCGCAGGGCACACAGAAACAAACAACAATCCACGCTCACACTCACACCTAGGGACAATTTAGAGTGTTCAATCAGCCTGCCACGCATGTTTTTGGAATGTGGGAGGAAACCGGAGCACCCGGAGAAAACCCACGCAGGCCCGAGGAGAACATGCAAACTCCACACAGGGAGGCCGGAGCTGGAATCGAACCCGGTACCTCTGCACTGTGAAGCCGACGTGCTAACCACTGGGCTACCGGGCCGCCTTATCATGATGTTAATTGAATTGTTTTTTTTTGGCTGGAAAGTCGGACTTGGGGCGGGGAAGAAGTAACTCTTCACTCATCGTACAACGTGGCTCTCTAAACGCGCCCGCACCGGCGGACCAGATGAACGTGCCGAAAGGTCGAACTGCGGTGCGATTTGCGAATCTTGTCGAATGTGTAACATCATTAGTAGGCTTTGTTGACTCTCTTGGGCTATTAAACAGTGAAGCTTTGCAATGCTAACCACTTTGTTAGCCGTCATAAACGGTACGCGCGCGTCGCTTTAATTGACCCCGATGGGGGTGCGGCATTCTTTCATTCCAAACAAATCAATTCACGGGCCGCAATATCTTTCTCATCACTAGAGTCTTTCGGCGTATTTCACTTTTTACGTGACGCTCAAGTCACTTAAATACAATCAGTGCGCCATTGCAATCTAACCGGCTGCAGCGGTGTGCAACGGCAGTGAACAAAAGCCATTGTTTTTTTGCGATACATCAGACAGTCGTTCTACGATTCTTTGCAAAAAAAAAAAAAAAAAAATCCAGTTTTTCATTCCGTTCATACCACCCTGACATTTCATCCTGCCGCCGAGCCGGAACGTTAATTGTGACAAGTGAGACGCCAAATTAAAGAACAGCGGCGTTTTATCAGCTGGCATTTGGCGCTCAACGCGGGGGCGCCGCGTAAATGAGCCGCCCCAATCGAGCGAGAGAGAAAAGTGGCCTCATCCGGTCAATGGAGCGCGGCACCCGTGCGAGTGCTCAGGCTTCATTTAATCCTGCCTATGAAAGGACACGGCTGGTCAGTTTGGGCGGCACGCTGGCCTGACAAATATATTTCTGGCTCCGGGCCAGTAGATCAAATACCCCCCACCCCAAAAAAAAACCAAGCCTCTTTTGTGTAAGGTCATGAGGATTATCTCTTTAAAAACACATACACGCGCACACACACACACACACACGATACAAAAACATTCACACCAGCCGAGCAGTGGATGCTAATGATTATTCTGATTTATTAGCCAACCCTGAATGCGGCTCCAGCTCATCCGCAGCTCCCTAAAATCGTTAGTGAAATGAAGAAACTGCAGGGAATCGTTACAAAAGTGTTGCATGATAAAATAATTTTAAAAAGCCCCTCGATGTAATGAAATTGCCTTTGCAACGGCCTTTTGTTCAGACACAAGTGAGATGGTTCAAAGGGAGACTTCAAATTGCTTCCTTTCTTCATTGATATTATTCTGAGGCCAAATAATGGAAAATTTCATCCTGGTCAGGATTTATGGCTGATAGGCACTGCGGACTCTCCTTGGAATTTTCTGAAAATTCAGTGAGTTGCCGTGAGTTTCACTTGGCAACAGAAATTTTGGAGACATGTCGATCACGAGTGGACTCACAAAAAGTCTCACGAGGCCATGTCTGGAATTTTGGACAATTTTGGGTTGAAGCAGCCACTTTAGGCTCATTTTGGCCATTTACAGGCGTCCTTCAATGTCAAACTTGCGAAAGATTTGATTATGTCGGTTGATAAATATTTCATTTAGACTGACGCCTTTCTTTATTTTTCCACATGACACAAACACGCAACATTAAAATCAAACAGTTTTTTTTTGTTCGGTTGGAATTTACTCAATTTCATCAAGTAGATGCACAAAGTCAAAAATATTCGGGATCTAGATTTTTTAAAGTAGATTACATCTCAATTTTTAAAAAATTATCTGCTTGCACAACCACTTAATGGAATAAAACGGAGTAAATTCAACATCCCATATTTTTTTTTTCAGTTTAACATCTATACTGTGCCCCACAATAAAACAAACCAAAAAAAATCACCTTAACCAGTTCAAACAAATATTCTAATTGGCAATTATTTTGCTATAATTCACATTCTCACTCGATAATGAGCCTTTTTAGTTCCAGTTAACAACTGACTACACGCTCCAGACGGGAGAAAATGATGAAACACCGAAGAAAATGGCATTTTTGGTTTGCTACAGGTCGATAATTTCAGTTTGGCTTTCATTTCATGAATGCAAGGAAGACTCCAAGAGATATACTATTTTATTTGAAAGTAAGCTTCAACTAAGTGTATTTATTTTCTTTTTTGAGATTTCAAAACCTTTTTGTTACACGCAGAAATACCATTTTGTATTCCCTGCATACATACCTATATACATAGGCAAAACGATATTTTTTTTCATATGTACCCATATAAGAAAAACAAATATGTCAAAAGGGCTTTTTTGTGGCACCCTGTGTGTGTTCTTTTCTTTTTTTTTTATCAATTAATGGCTCAGAGTATTTAAGGTTGTCGACCCCGATACATAAAGCAACTCCCGTCGCATTTTGGAAAGTACACAGGTGACCTGCAAATTTCCGCCAAAGAGCCGGCGGTGCACAGTGACCTGATGGCGGCGTGTCCCACAAAAAAAAAAAAAAAAAAAAAAAGCAGTCTGACCTCCTTGTGGCCTCCTCGGTGTTTCTCCAGGATCCGCAGGGTATAGTTGGTCCTCTGACCTTTGCTGTTGAACTCCACGTGCCCCGTCAGGCCGTCGTACTCCACCTGGCAGAAACAACACCATGAGGGAGGAAAGGAAAGGAAAAAAAAGAAATTGTCATCATTCTTTTAGCCACTGGTGAAAATACTGCATTTTTTTTTTGCTAGTTTTTAAAATTTTATATTTAAAACAGAGCAGTGATTTAATTTTACGTAGTAATTTTTTTATAAAGGGAAATAAAAAATGGGCAGGCGCAACATTCGCCCCCTTGATTTTTTTATTTTTTTTTCATTGATCAATATCGTAGAAATGCATGCACACCCTGAATTCTGCTTAGCAACAAGTGGCAAGAATGTGATGCAACCAGGAAAATGAATTTCGGAGCCTTTTCCTTTTATTTAATTTTTGGGATGCGAACAAGAAAAAAAATCTTGAATTGTAAACATTTTATGACTGCACAATTAAAGCAAATGAATCGTTAAAAAGCTGTTTTCTCCAATTTTGTTTTTCTCTGACTAATGTGGCACAAAAAAAAAATCCTCAAACTGAGCAACATGGGGAGAAATGAAAAAAATTAAGTCAAGTAGAAATAGAAAATGACTTCAGATACTAAAGTAATTTAAGTAACGGCTTCATTTTTCACTTGAATTGTGTACAAATTCTACCCAGCAGCAGGAGACCCAATGTGACTCGATGATGTATTTTTAGCAATTCTTAATAGCTTGCTGTGTTCACAAGACAGCTCAAATTGTACTTTGATTCTTGTACTATACTGGCTATGAAAACTAAAATTGTTGTTTGGCTCCTATGTGGTCTTACACCCCCCCTCCCCCAACCATACACAAACTTCTCGGATGACTGCAAATGCAGACATCAATCGTGACGATCCGGATTTCAATTCACTCAGGTAAACAAGACAATGTGTTTGTCATGGCAGCTTAACACACACATCAATATTTGCCTGCAAGTACATCAATAGCTTATCAAGGGAAGAATTATCATCATCGAGGATCAATATTTGATCCCGTCCTGTGAGAAAGAAAGAGTAAAGAGCAAACATGGAGCGAGGGATCCGGGGACATGGATCGGCAGCTTCGATTCGACGATGACAAACAAGTAACCGGAGAAGATGGAGCGGCGCACCTCCTGCGTATGAACTTCAAAGGCGGTGAATTGTATGAGGAATGTCGAGGATGGAGCCCACCGTGATGTTGACTAACATGGACAGATGTCTGGCCAGTGGGGGGGGGCAGGCAATGAGGGATGGCGCTCCAGCCGCTTTGACAACACGTCGTCATTTTCTCTCTCTATCACACACACACACACACATACACACACACATGTGGCCACATGCAACATGAGATGAGGATGATAATGAAGCTGCCATTCATTCTCATTAATCAGCCAGCAAGAGACAAGTGGTCACAAATCATCATAATCATGACAGCATGCAACATGTCCTCTCCAGGATTTAATAGGAGAAAAAAAATTAGGTTAGGTACAGTGGTACCTCTACTTACAAACGTCTCTTCATACAAAATGTTCCAAGTTACAAAAAACGCCTCAACAGGAAAATATTGCCTCTTGTTATGATAGAAATGTCAAGATAGGAAAGGTTAAAAATACCGGATGGTCTGCTAGTCCCAGTTCTGAGTTTCCTGAACGCAACATACTTCTAGCTGCTCTGCCATTGGCTATTACCGAGTATGTTCCTGGCATCCCATTGGCTAAGAGGGACCTCGACCGTTTGTGTCTTTGCGTGCAGATGCATAGGCGTGTGTCTATGCAGCGTCCTCGTAATTCACCCCTCGGGCCATGAGGCATTCCGATAGATTTACGTAAATGTGAATCACCTAGAAAAAGTGGATCAGTTCGGAACAAAACGCCAGGCCAAAACTACTTGAAAACATGGACTAAAGAGGGCAAAAAACGATGAGGATGCAGTTAAAAGTGAAATGACCATCATTTTTATTCTTTACTCTGTGCATTGTTTTTTTACATATTTTATTTATTATTTTATTTATTTTATTTTATTTATTTTATTATTTTATGTATAACTCTCAATTATTGTGCAATAATCTCATTGTAACATGTATTTGTTACATATTTTGATGAGTTTTTATGCTTCAGAAAACATTTATGTCTGAATTTTGGGGAGGCTTGGAACGGATTAGGGCATTTATATGGAAAATGTGTCTTGACCTACAAAATGTTCTTGAAAATAATTTCTTCCTGAATTTATTAATTTCATAAGTGGAGGTACCACTGTACGACATTACTGTTTTCTATCTGGAAAACACGGCACAAACATGGCAGACCTTTTTTTTCCATCTCAAAAAAAACAAACAAAAAAGAGATTTTTTTTTTTAATGGACACACTCATTATTGTGGAGCAAAAAAAAATAAAAAACCCCCGCCAGAGTCTACTGGAATGCTTCTCATCTCTAACCTGCTGAGATCCCACACAGTAATTTTGCCAGTGACACGGTTCATGTGCTGCTTTTTTGTTTGGCGACGGCGTTAAACGGGTTCCGAGTTCATGCTTTCAAACCGCCGGCTACAAGTAGCTGGTGCAGTCCTATCTGTGTTTTACTGCAAGCTCAAAAGACTTTTGAAGTTCGAAGGCGTGCGGTGCATTGATTTTCCCATCAAATCTGGCAAAATCCCCCACAAGCGGAAGGTCTTTGGCGTGTATGTTACGAGAATGCGTGTCTGCACGTGCGCGTACCATGCGCAGGTAGTTCATAAGACTGGTCCCGTGTTGCCAGATCTGAGGCGAGGTGCAGCTGAGCGGCTTCACGCCGATTTCCTGGCTGCGGTTGAGTTCTCTCACCGCCCCCACCACCACGTGCACCGCATCAAACATCAGCGCTGACGACAGCTGCAGGAGCAAGAGTGGGAGCGCGTGGGGGTGGTAATTGGTTGGACAGAGGGGAGGAAAAGGCACGTGGTCAGGGGGAGAAAATGGATGGATATGAGGTGGGGGGGGGGGCGAGGGATACAGATGGATAGATCAATAGTTTTTTTCGCATACAAGTAGAAGACATTACGTGGCATGTTTGCATCATCGTGAAGCGCCAATGCTGTCAGTGGCTGTTCATTAGCTTTGGTTAATAGATCATAATAGATTTAAAAAATGTGACAAGTACAACGTCGCCTCTTCTACCACTCTACAGAGTCGTCCAGCTGCCTCAAGATTGGGGTCTTAATGGTTTAAAAAAAAAGAAAAATGTAATAACCATAAAAAGTGAAAATCATTAGGCCAGATACATGTGAGTATGGCTGTTTTGTTGAAAAAAAAAAAGTATCGCTGTCAAGGTTTGGTGCGAAATGAAGTGCGTCATCTCTTCGGGTAAGTACGTGCCGTAAAACTGCTTTGTGACCTCATCTTTGCATTGATGTCACCGGTCATGGCTCAAAAACCTTGGAAAAAGAGTTTGAGAAGATGACATCATCCTCCTGCGTGGGTTTTCTCCGGGTGCTCCGGTTTCCTCCCACATTCCAAAAACCTACGTGGCAGGCTGATTGAACACTCTAAATTGTCCCTCGGTGTGAGTGTGAGTGCGAATGGTTGTTCGTTTCTGTGTGCCCTGCGATTGGCTGGCAACCGATTCAGGGTGTCCCCCGCCTACTGCCCGAAGACAGCTGGGATAGGCTCCAGCACCCGCCGCGACCCTAGTGAGGATCAAGCGGCTCGGAAGATGAATGAATGAATGAAGGCTTTGTACCATTTTAACCAATGACAGCGGAATAAATTAGCAACCTGATTTTGAGGTAGCGTTACGTTGGTGTTATGATAAGAATAGTATCGTAATATAAAGTATGATAGCTATGCATATCATTATTGAAATCTTTGTGAGTGATTTTTTTTTGCTTTGATTTGTTTTTGGGTTTTTTTTGCTGAATTGTAAGCATGTTTGTGGCGGTAACAGATTCCAATTGACGAATATAAACGTCCACGGCAGTGAATGAGTGAAACGTGATGCCTTCAATGGCTAGAAATTGCATTGTTGTTTTTTGTTGTTGTTTTTTTTTTTAAACAAATGATGATTGTTAATGTAAAATATCCTTCACAACTCCATTGGGAGTGTTTGGTTTAAAAATGTCCGCAAAGGCTGGTCTGTATGTGTCAGCTCAAGGTTGAGGCCGTTGATTTTTCGACTTGACCTGCAGTCGAGCGTATATCCATTTGACTTCACTGACCGCTGGGCCGGGGTAGGACAGGTGGCAGCCCTCGTTCCACGACAGGTTGAGGCTGCGGATGAACTCCAGGTAGAAGGGATGGGTGGTGTTGAACATGGAGAAGCCCACCACGTTGGACTGTTCGTCCACGATGTCGTCCAGCCTCATGAGAGGAAAGTCCTACGAGAAGCCAGCGACACATTGAAGTGACGGCGCTGACAGCGCGCCGTGTGGCAGCGGAGAAGTAAAACAGTGCAGAGTCAAGTGTGACGAGGACGTGAGCGAGTGACAGCGTCTAATCTTAGAAGAGGTTTGACAACAAGGAGAGGAGAAGAGTGGCAACTGTGTGAGATGACAACTCCAGTTGCTGACTCAAACTCGCTGTCCTGGCTGTTTTAAGATGGCTCCCACCTCTCAACGCATCAGATTCAAATAATCGGGATCGTCTTCAGGCTTCTACAAAGCTTGCCGGTGAGCAGATCGTTTGACTCGGGTGTGTTGGAGGAGGGAAACTTTTAAACCGGGGTGTATAGAGGCCCTTGAGGAACAAGAATTTGAGACCTGTGGTTTAGCGGTAAAGAATTAGAATTAGCCGCTATGCTAGGGGGTAAGAATAATTCCTGACTCAACGCAACTGTATTTATAGAGCACTTTCAAACAACGACCGCTGTATACATGGACTAAGTTTCATAGACACAACAATGAACAATAAAACAAACACGCTCCATTGCTCCTTCTGTATTGAGGCCAGCAGAGGTTGCGCGATGGCCAAGCTAATTGCGCTAGCTAACTTCGCCCATTAGCCAATATAAAGATTTGGTCACTGCAGTACTTAAGGAAACCAAATTTCAAAGAGAAAGAGGAAATCAAACAAAACATCATCAAAATTCAGAATATTTTGCTTTTAAAAAATATATATTTTGGGGGTTGAAAACTTCAGTTCAAGATCATAAAATTACTGTTGATACAAGTTCAGCAGATGCCGGGAACTTTCATTCAATTAATGGTAAACCACCACAACTGCTACAAATGTGACTTAAGAGCTTTCCCGTTTTCCATTTAGATAGTTTAGCGAATCCTGGAACAGATCGCAAAAAAAAATGGAGGTCGACCCGCAACCAGCATTTCAAACAGATCCGCCTTTTGAAGTTTATCTTTAGATGCTTGGCGGCATAAAATCGTCATCGCTTTGCTTCTTTAATAGTGACGTTGTGACGTTTGCGCCGCCGCACGTCAGCATCTAAATAGCATGTGAGGCACGTACGGAGGGCGTACGAGGGAGGGAATGAAAAGCGGCAGCGGAGTGAAGGCTGCATGAAGCGACACATTAATAGAAATGCTAAAAAGGAGGGGTGGTGAGGCGTCAGCGTGGCTTGACCCGTCCTCTGCACTTTCCCGCGTCGCACGATTTTTTCCCCCACAGCGTGCTTTGCATCGCTTTCTCCTTTTTTTTGTGCGCTCGTAAAGGGTCTCAGAGTTAGAAGAGAATTAGCATTTTTTATTCTTCTTGTCATGCAAAATGAAACTGGAATGGAAGCACAAGCAAGGATGTGCAAAATGCAGAAGAAACGAGTAGAAAAATAGAAATAATAAATGAAGAGAGGTGGTCTGGTCCAGAGTAATCAGTTGTGCTCCTGTCAGGTTCGATTCTGGTGAGCAATGTGGAATATATTTTGCGCTCGCGAACACCATGGTAATATTGCACCTGTGTAATTGTACATGTCAAAACTGCACCGGGGGTGTTGCACTTGTCACACGAGGTGATATAACATGAATAATACTTTTACAAAAAAAAAGTACATTATGTAAAGTTTCAGAATAGAGAAAACTTCACACCCTGACTGCACTTTGTCCCGCTCACCAAGGAAGCGTCAATCAAACATATAGACTAGCCATGTCCAAAGTCCGGCCCGGGGGCCAAATCCGGCCCGCGGTCGAATTTCATCCGGCCCTCGGCCCCTGTCATAAAATCAGTGCCGTCTGGCCCGCAGGTTGGACGCAATGGAACACGTGTTGCATTGACTGAGGTCTCGTAGACTGGTGAGTGATGTTTCAGAGTACTGCTTCCCTCTAGTGGCTAAATGAGTAATAGCATTTAGACACTAGAGGGCATCACTCACGAGTTAACAAGACATCACTCCGTGTTTATATTGACTGATATGTCATATTTCAAATGATCCTTGCAGTTGTGCATATGTGTATTGCTTGTTCATTTCCCTGTTGTTCGAGTCAAAGGTTTTGTGACTATTGAAAAGTCACGGTGATACATTTTATGTTTCAAATCAATCAATTTGCACTCAGGAGACTTCTGTTAAAGAAAAAGTCAAGTGAATAAGCAGTTGCATGTGATATACCTGTTTCAAATGAACCAAAAGAAATTCTTAAGATTGTTGAAATTAAAATAAAAATGGAAATGTGAAACAGACTGGCCTACTAAAATTTGCCAAAATCAGCCAAGGTCGGCCCCCCGACATTTTACCACATAAAATCTGGCCCCCTCTCAAAAAGTTTGGACACCCCTGATCTAGACTATGACCTGGAAAAATGACGGCAGGTCGTCCAGCATCTTATGACGACTACGTGATTGATCTGTGAAAATATTCCGCTCAGAGCCTCTAGTGGCTGGACTGTATTCCACAGAGTGGATTTCCACAGAGCGACAATGAGGCGCTCTAAAACCGCACCAGAGCGACGTCCCAGTCTACATACTGGCTGTCAAGTTGGACAAATGAAATGTTGCCCCTGCCTTACTGTGCTCCTTTGTCTGTGTGAGATGTGTTCATTTGCGGCCGAGAACGAGGCGCTCTAAATTGGCCAACCAGAATGACACCAATTCACGCGTTACCTGTCAAAGACCTTCTTTTATTCCTTTTTCTTCTTTTTCACCTGTCCTCAATTTACCATCTTTCTCTGCCTGATGCACTCACTCATTGTGGACAACAGGGCACTCTACAGAGGACATGCCAGATGCAGTTTTGGAGTGTTAGGATAACTAGACTAACGAGTTAACTGCACATCACTGTTGCGCCAGATAAGTGCCTGATGCCAATGAAGGCTACTAGTTCTTCAAATCGGAGGAGCAGGTGACTCATGCTGGACTACAAAATGCATCACTGGGTCTGGTTTTAAGCAAATCAAGAAAACTGAAATGGTGTAAGCTTCTGACATGTATCATGTATTCATAAACAATTCTCAAAATTGACTTTGCAGGGTTTTTAACTATTCCCCCCACCCCCCACCCCCTTTTTTTTAAGAACCAGTTTTAGGCTGAGACAGGCTTCACGTCACCAAGTAGTGAACCAAATGAGAACAAGCGCTGTGGAAAACAGACGGATGCATCAAAAAAAGAAGATTCTGTTCCCTTACCATGGTGGTGAGGATGTACTTGTAGAACGGTGATGTCATCCCCAGCTCTGACGCCTGCGGCACAAGAGGGAGAGAAAAAAAAAAGAAAATAACAAAGAGACAGGTGGGTGAAAAGAGGAGAGATCGAGGGCAAAAGGAAGTGATGTTTGGCAAACAAGGCAGGAGAGGATGAGGAATAGGAAGCGTACGTTAATCATTATTTTTTCCATCACGGGAAACATACGGCCTCTCCAAGGGCCCTCCTGTGTGCTCCGGAACAATTTCCCGCTCGCAAGTATTGTGTGTCCAAGCGAGGATGTCCCATTGTCGTTATTGTCTTTCACATGGGCCCCGCAGGGGGCCTCTGCCAAGGTAAAAATAGACCTCCGTCGGCTTACTGGGGCAAGCGAGTTGCCTGTGGAAGTTTGTAGGGAATCTAAAACTTTGACTATTCTGTGGATAATAAGCTCACTTGATGATCTGGCATTCCCACTGAGGAGACAAACACATGAGTCTCAAACGATTCCAACAAAGTTCCTTTGCACCAAAAAAAATGCCACAAGAGGCAGACAAAGCACTATATGAAGCTCCTCACCTCAATACCGCCATAGTTCCTTGGCACCTAGATGCCACAAAATGACATGAAGCTCCTCATGGAATTTTAACATAGTTCCTTAGCGCCAAGACACCGGCAGATATCGGCAAACCACAACATGAAGCTCCTCGCCTCAACGTGAACTTAGTCCCTCGGCAGTGAGATGCCACAAAATGACGGCAAAGCATTCAAACGAAGCTCCTCGTGGAATTTTAACATAGTTCCTTTGCACCAAGACAACCCCAGATATGGGGAAACCACAACATGAAGCTCCTCGCCTCAACGTCAACTTAGTTCCTCGGCAGTGAGATGCCACAAAATGACGGCAAAGCATTCAAACGCAGCTCCTCGTGGAATTTTAACATAGTTCCTATGCACCAAGACGCCACCAGATATCGGCAAACCACAACATGAAGCTCCTCGCCTCAACGTGAACTTAGTCCCTCGGCAGTGAGATGCCACAAAATGACGGCAAAGCATTCAAACGAAGCTCCTCGTGGAATTTTAACATAGTTCCTATGCACCAAGCCGCCACCAGATATCGGCAAACCACAACATGAAGCTCCTCGCCTCAACATCAACTTATCCCCTCGGCCCTGAGATGCCACAAAATGACGGCAAAGCATTCAAACGCAGCTCCTCGTGGAATTTTAACAGTTCCTATGCACCAAGACGCCACCAGATATCGGCAAACCACAACATGAAGCTCCTCGCCTCAACATCAACTTAGTCCCTCGGCAGTGAGATGCCACAAAATGACGGCAAAGCATTCAAACGAAGCTACTCATGGTATTTTTAACATAGTTCCTCAGCGCCAAGACACCGCCAGATATCGGCAAACCACAACATGAAGCTCCTCGCCTCAACATCAACTTAGTCCCTCGGCAGTGGGATGCCACAAAATGACGGCAAAGCATTCAAACGAAGATCCTCATGGAATTTTAACATAGTTCCTTTGCACCAAGACAACCCCAGATTTAGGCAAAACACAACATCAACAGAGTCCTTTGGCACCAAGATGCCACACGATAGCAGCAAAGCATTACGCGAAGCTCCTCAACTCACTTCAACATAGTTCCTTGAGACCAAGACGTCACGAGATGGCGCCCAAGCAACACTTTTATTGCTTTGGCCTGAATGCAATGCCATTTTTAAGCGTGTCATCCCCACCTCCCTTCCTCAGAGTTTCTATTTAGAAGCTCAAATGCGAGGCCTGCGATGAAAAGAGTCAATAACGTACAGTGTTTGTATGCGTGGGCGCGCGTGCGTACTCTCTGACCTTCTTGAGGATGAGGTAGGAGAGGGAGGCGTTGGCGTCGATGATGATGGTGGCGACTTTGTCGTCGCGGATCTCCTTCAGCAGCGGGGTCGGGTCCAGGTTGTCATCCAGCATCCTGACTGACAGCGTCTCGCGGGAGATGAGGAAGCGCCGCACCAGTTCCTCCAATCTCAGCAAGCCTGAGGCAGAGCGACACGGCATGTCAGGCTGCATATCAATGTCTCTATCAGCGCACGCCAGGCAGACTGGTGGCTGCCTCGCAGCGACCGTTCAAATGGTGACATATCACTGGGTTGAGGGCTTATGTGTGTTCAAAATCCCCGCTCAGTGAAAATAAGCGTTTGTTGGTGTCAGGACCGGAAACAGATTTGCGAGCTGTTGTGAAAAGTAGTCAATATTTTATTGCTCTTGAAGGATTTATTTGAGACGGGGATTGTTTTGGTTGTTTGTTGTTGCCAAGCGTGACCGTAGGGATCTGGGGTCGCCGTGGCAACGGCAGGGATGCCAGGAATAGGTCAAGTGGAGGGAAAAATGGCGAGTTTCACGCGACATATATTATACAACTCTTGACTTTAATATGCATTTGAAAACATAAAAATCAAGAGTTCTGTCATCACAGGGCTCTTAATCTCAAAATTAAAAGGCGGAAAAGCCCTTGATAGTTTTTTTTTTCCAAACAAATCAAAAGCTCTTTAATATTTGCATTTTTTTAGTTGTTTTCGAATTATGAATTCATGTCATTTCATTCTTGTCTTCCTTCCTTGTCAAGTAAATTGAATTAGTTTTTTTCCCCATGCACATTTCGTCTACATTACAAAACGTCCGTGCAACCATTGGTTCATGAACCAATTTGCAACAATATAATTTGTTTTTCAAGCAGAAGAAAATATTTGCCTGTGAATATTGTTTTACTATCTTTGTGCATGCCGCACCGGCACTGCTCGACTATCCGTCGCGTAAATAGCCGTAACAACGTGACCATCGATGGCCTGTCTATGGCGATTTTCCACGGTGTCTCGTTAAGCTACCAGAAGGCAAATTTGCGTGATGGTTTTAAATACACAAAGTGTAATTGTATTCACGTTTGATTTGACAGTAATCTTCTCTGGCAGGAATCATCTCAGAGCCTCTTTATCGGATTGTTTATGATCTGCCAAACGGCTTCAAACCTACCGTGCCGCATAGTTTCGTGCACGTTTCGATGATATGCTGCAGCGCATCGGTATAATTCCTTTGGATGCAATCGAGCGCAAACGAGCACTCGGCTTGAACAGAGAACACAGTTTATAAGATGGCAGCAGTTACCATTTCTATTATTTCCAACAGGAGGAGAAAAAAAAAAAACAACAACAAGTAAAGTGTAGTTTATCTTGGAGGAGGCCTTTCGACCCGCTGCAATTCCCCGTTTGTGTCACAGCTCAATTACACTTTCCTATTTCTCTGAGCGCCGCGGCGAGTATTATTTTGGAAAGACAAATTGGAAAACGAAAGGCGACTCCAAGAAAGGAGCCGAAAGACAAGAAATGCATGCACTTGAGCCTGATTCTCCCGCTCTTCACGCAAACTTCTTGCTTTGGGTAATGAGCATAACCAGTGGCAGTGGAAAGTCACTTGACACTGTGCGTGGAATGCGCCTGAACCGGAAAGTCGACTGTTGCCGCCGCCTAATTGTAACGCTATAGTAAAGCCCCCCCCCCGCCCCTGGCGATGTAAATAAGTGGCAGAGGGGGGAGGGGCGGCGCCATCATGCATCTGGATGGAGAGGTAGTGGATACAGCCCCTTCAGCGGGAGAAAGCCTCTGTAAGCAGAGGGGTAATCACTGAAGCACGCCAAAACTTTAATTAGTTTGAGCACGGAGGGGAGAAAAATCAATGCACTTTACAGCCTCTTCTCTTCCTTCACCCTGCTTGTGTCACATATTTTTTTTTTTCCGGCTGTCTTTCAGCCTCTTTCTTTTTCTTTTTAATCTTTCTTTCTTTTTTTTCTGCATTCAACACCTTGCCCTCTCGCCGTCCTCAATCTCATCCATACGCTGACGACTGCTTAATGGAATTAGTCTCACGATAACGCGTCGTTAGCCGGCCAGGGCGAGAGAAAAGATGCGTCGGAAATGACCCGAAAATAGTAGAGGGCTCTCGCTCACATTTGACGGAGTGAGCGAGGATTAATTCCTGCCCTGGGGGGGTGAGTGAGCATGTTAAAAAGGAGCACAATGGCTTAAATGAGTGGACAATGGTAGTGGGATGGGTAAAACGGATCATGAGATGATAACCATAGAACAAAAAAAAATAATGCATCAGTGATGACCAAAAGGAAAAAAAAGAAACAGGTCACGAAAGCTAATGACAGAAAATGGGACAAAATACAGGAATCAGAACCATAGAACAGGAAGTGAGCGGAGAACCGAAAATATGATGGCAACCATAAAACAGGACATGGGAACAGGAAATGTGATGATATCCATAGAACAGGAAATGGCAAAAAAGGGAAATGTGATAAGCGTGAAGCAGGAAATAGTGAATGCTAAAAATCTGATGACGCCCACAGAAGAGGAAAAAGGTGAGGGGGGGGGAAAGGGAAACGTGATGGTAACCATAGAGCAGGAATTGAAAAAAAACAAGGAAACTGTGATAAGCGTAGAGCAAGACTGGCAATCCAATCATAGCAAAGAGGACAAGTGTGATGCTAACCATAGAACAAGAAATGCCAACCAAAAAAAAAAGTTTTGGTCAACATAGAAGAGGTACATGTCAAGTCGTCAGCTGCGTTCTCGCCCTCATTTGAAGACGCTCGCGCACACCATTCATGGTCGCCGTCTGCATGAATAACAGCAGCCTGCCAAAAAAAAAAAAGAGCACCACCCCTTGCAGCTCATGCGACTCAAATGGCAGCCAAACAAACTGCAAATGACGCTTTCATCCAAAGTGACACACCACACTGGATGTAAAGAACACACATACACACACACAATGAAAGCAAAATGGCTGACCCCCACCATCTCAGCAGAAAGGAAACTTGGGCGAGACTGATGTCGACCAACACCCACATTCAAATCTGCGGCCAATTTACACCCTTGAATAAACCTAAAATGCATCTTTGTCTTTGCTATGAAAAACCCGTTAGAACCCAGAACATTCGACTGCAAGCCAACATGCCACTCTCCGTGCATTTTCCATTTTCTACAACGCTCATCCTCATGAGAGCCAACTGGAGCCTGACCACAACAGGATGAAAACAAGAGGCGTGTGTGTGTGTGTGTGTGTGCGCGCGCTCGTGCGTCCTAATGCAAAGTGTGCAAGGAACCAAGCAAACGAATAAATGAACAGTGCAGCACGCAACGCAGTAGGACAATGAAAGCGCAACGTTAGCCCACGCGGCGGTTGTGTGAACGTGCAATAAGCTGGCTGAATGGCAGTTAGCACCTTTCCCGCAGCCATGGCAACTGGCGCCATGGCGATAAGATAGCACAGCCAAGTGGGTCACAGTCTTGCAGTGTGATAACCTTGTGGAGGGGGTTTTGAGAGGGGAGGGGTACAAAAATGGTAGACAAGGGCTGGCAATATCAGCACATTCAATGTATCGGCGTGTAGTTGTTATGTGATTTAAAAAAAAAATCTGTAATGCGTTCCAGAAACGAGGGAAAGGAGCGAAAGGCCTCAGTTCAGTGAGCCGATAAGGCAGGGGTGCGCAAACTAGAGCCCGCGGGTCATGTACGGCCTGCTCCAGTCTTTAATCCAAGAATTTACTGATGCTTTTTTTTTTTGGTCTTAAAAGTTTCAAATTCAAATGTATTCACTTTTCATCATCTCATTTGAAAATAAGGTACCGGTAATCGGATATCATGTAAAAAAAAAAAGGAAATAATTAAAATAAACTGATTAATAATAATAATAATCATGTATTTTGCAGAAAATACAGCAGTACATTGACAAAACATTTTTTATTTTACAATATAATTGGACCTATAATATAAAAAATATTGGTACCTAAACAACTTTGCCATTGCATTACAATATAAAACATCGGCTAATTACAATTATATATAAATTGAAAAACAAAGCTAAAGCATTTTATTTTTGGGGGCAAAATCAACAGTTTTATATAAGCTGAAAAAAGGTTGCAGAATTCATTCATTCAATCATTCATCTTCCGAGCCGCTTGATCCTCACTAGGGTCGCGGGGGTTGCTGGAGCCTATCCCAGCTGTCTCAGGGCAGTAGGCGGGGGACACCCTGAATCGGTTGCCAGCCAATCGCAGGGCACACAGAAACAAACAACCACTCACCACACTCACACCTAGGGACAATTTAGAGTGTTCAATCAGCCTGACACGCATGTTTTTGGAATGTGGGAGGAAACCGGAGCACCCGGAGAAAACCCACGCAGGCCCGGGGAGAACATTCAAACTCCACACAGGGAGGCCGGAGCTGGAATCGAACCCGGTACCTCTGCACTGTGAAGCCGACGTGCTAACCACTGGACTACCGGGCCGCCCGGTTGCAGATTATGTTTTTTTAAATCATATCATTGATTAAATAATGATGAATACATGAATTATAAATAAGAAAATAAAATTAGCAGACATGGGTTGTTAAAGTGAACAGTTTTACAAAATTACAAATTACTGGAATAATTTAACATTTGTACTATTACTGTATCAGCACGGAGAGAACATTAAAACAGAGACTCGAACCCAGAACCTACGACGTAAGAGGCCAACGTGTCGACCGCCATGCCGTCTGTGCTGCCCTCGTTCTATTTTACGTGACTTTTATCACAAGCGGTAAACTTCCGCACTCCTATTCGGTTTGGAACCCATCCGCCTTTCTTCGGTTCAACCATGATCCGAAGATCTGAAGCCTGAAGAAAAGCTTTCGGAAGTCAATGAAGCGACGGGTCGGCTAAGGAATCCGAAAACGCCGCGGGGAGGCCTCGTGGGCTTCCTCCATTCAAGCCCGAGGATAACGATCGGCTCTGTGTGACGCTTTTGTTTGTGCTTTTCACGAGGCCTCCCCGGACTTCCGTGGCCACCCCCGCGCCGCGCGCCGTCTCTCCTTGAATTCTTCTGCCTCCCAATAAGCCACTGCGTAATCAATCAATAATGTGCTCTTTCAAAAAGGAAAACATGACTTTATAATTAATTCCCTGACGCTGCCTGAGAGCTTCGGCATTTTTCCCCTTCCAAAAAAAAATGTGAAGCATTCCAACATTATTTTTATTATTGGATGAGCACAGCCTGACTAGCCTCCCAGGAGGATGAGCGCATGAGCATAATAAATAAAAGAAGGGACGGGGGGGGGGGGGGGGGGACGCCTGCAGCATGAGTACAACTTTATGATCGCTGTCCAAACTGCAAAAAGCAGTTAGAAACACACCCGTTTTACGAATCAATCACTTACAGCAGGGGTGTCCAAACTTTTTGCCAAGGGGGCCAGATTTTATGTGGTAAAATGTCGGGGGGCCGACCTTGGCTGACATTCTTTACATTGAACAACAATATTGTTCAACAAATTTTAGTAAATATAAACACGGAGTGATGTCTTGTTAACTCGTGAGTGATGCCCTCTAGTGGCTAAATGAGTAATAGCATTTAGCCACTAGAGGGAAGCAGTACTCTATGAAACATCACTCACCAGTCTACGAGACCTCAGTCAATGCAACACGTGTTCCATTGCGCCCAACCTGCGGGCCAGACGGCACTGATTTTATGACAGGGGCCGAGGGCCGGAGGAAATTCGACCGCGGGCCGGATTTGGCCCCCGGGCCGGACTTTGGACATGCATGACTTACAGCATTAACAACACAACAGTACGACAAGTATGGCAGACCAAGTGTTGCCTGCTAGCTAAATAATCGATTCTCGACACACTTCTGCCATCATATACCTAACCAGACAGTTTTAAATAGCATGTTAACATTCTGGAAGAAAATGTTGAATTATGTAGCTGGTTTCAACAAAATAGAAGTGACAGAAATATGAAGTAGCTAGCATTAGCATGATATGTAAGCTGACATTTAGCCTAGCTGCTACGTTGGTGGTATGACTTATTTGTCTGGGTTATTTGAAACCTAGTTTAATTTATCTACTTTTCAAGGTTTTAATGTGTATAAATGTTGTCAATTTGGGTTCTTTGAATGCTTTTGGGACTACTCGGTCTACTTTTACTTCCTCTGCTATGCTTTTGACTTGTCATGAGCTGTTTTTAGGCGTTGTGTGTTTGCTTGTGTGAGGTACGAGTTGCCTTGTGTCCCTTTCTATGAATTGTGCTACAGAAATAAAGCTGCCTTGCTTTGCTATGACTAATAATGGGTTTCAGGGTAATTTTTTTTGACTGTACAATCAACTGGACAACTGAATTCCTGAGGAAATGATGTGTGAGTTTTGAAAAGCTGAATTGAAATCGCATGGAATAAATGTGAAACAATGTGGAATTTTTGGAATGTGGGAATTTTTGGATTAGGAAATGGTTTGAATTGGTCAAGGAATGTTAAAGGAGGTTGGTAGAATCAAATCGAATAAAATAGAATCATTATTTCTTTTCAGCATATGACTCACATTCGGCTTTGGCACAGACAAGGCTGGCCGAGGGGTAGCTGAAGGAGCGCAGGATAGCCCCGATGGCCAGGCTCAGGTCCTCGTTGCTGGGGTACAAGGTGACGGAGGCAAAGCGAAGGTACGGCAGGCGGGGCGTCTCCTCCGGACCGATCTTCACGTGTGGGATCTGCAAGGAGGAGCTTACAGCAACTGATGCCAATAATCAAGGAGACCCATTCAAGAGCCGATGCGGTAAAACAAAACAATACGATAATAGACCCTCCTGGTAAAGTTTCAGGTTGAACTGAAACGCACAAGAACTTTTAGAAGCAAGCTTAACTTTTGAAGTCCCAGGATGTAGCTCAACTGCAAATCTCACAACAGGTGTTTGGAATCTAATATTTTGTTTCCGTTGGGTTAGAAGCCCAAACCAAATGAAAATGCTCCATTTGAGCAGTCCGGTCAAAATAATCAGGCCGAAACCGAAGGAACTTTGTTCATTTTCACAGTGGTGAACTATTGCTTTTACCCAAACAATCAAAAATAAATTTTCAATGCGTAAATGTTGAATCGGAATGTTGCCAGGCTGGTCGCTGTCTCCGCATGCTTTCTTGATGACATTGTCATTGTCATTTTCATCGTATTTACAGCACTTGAATTAAATACATCACTAATCATGCCAAAAGATGTACATGATAAAACTAACTGACAGCGGTCAGGTTCTGTCAGCATAAAAAGCAGGATTGAAGAGGATTTAACATGCAATAATCTAAAGCAACAACTAGGGCGAACTGAAACACTCAACTTCCTGTTTTCGACCGTAACTCAGTTGACTGAACATCAGTGTCAAACGATATGGTGCACCACCACCTAGTGGTCAACGGTAGAATTACATTCGAAATAAATAGGCAGAACAAATTCCAGTTATGAACTGGAATGGAAAAAAACCCCACAATCTGTGAAATTAGCAAACGTGCGATGGAGGCGGTCTTATTATAGCGGCATTTGAATAGATCACCTCACATGTAAAAAAGTTCACCGGAAGAGTCACAGAAAGGCCCAGAGGTGGACCTCCCTGGGTTTTTTTTTTTTTCATGCATCAAACACCTGTTAGGAATTTTGCCATTCAGTGCCTTATTAGAGAAGAGAAAGTTGTGGTGGCCATTCAAAAGTTGAGACAAGTGCACCTGTAAATGGTGACGTGCACTTTAAGCTCATTCCAAAACGTCATCCCATCGGCCATGTACGCAACATGACAAACTCACTCACCTCTTTCTCGCCGCATATGTGACTAACAGTGGAGCCAGAGGCGGGGCTGGACGCAGGGCCTATCACCGAAACAACACCTTTGGGTAGAATCTGACACACTGGGGGGAAAGAAAGATCGGGGGGGGGGGGGGACACACACATAAATGACATAGGCAAATACTACATTCAGGCAGAGTTTCAGTAGTTTAGTTCATCCCCTTGATCCCAGTGGAGCAATAAAATCCGACGGTTCTAATCTGATTTATTTGAGAGGAGGGTTGCCTCCGAGGGCACCAGAAGGCAGCCAAAGTGTTGCCTGCTGTTGCTGCTGCTTGCTTGAAATGATTTCCATTTTAAAATCTCTAACAACTCAAGAAAAAGCACACCAGTAATGAGATCCAACACAAGAGCTGCATCCAAAAAGCCTCTTTCACAGAGAGGTACCTAATCAACAATGGATCCATTTGGAAACATGAGAGGGGCAACATTAGAGAAGGACGGAGCCCAAGTGAAACGATAAATTCCTCATTTCTTCTGGGAGGTTGAACCAAAAATGTGGCAAATTTCCTCAAATAACAGTTTCAATAGACATCCTGGCACGGTTAATATCTTTTCGTAATACGTTGTTTTAAAGCAAGGGGTGTCCAACTCATTTTTTGTCGCGGGGCACTTTTGAGTGACATCTTCCCTCGGAGGGTCGTTATGAGTCATATATAAGTCATTATAAGGGTAACAAAACAATTGCAAAATCTCAACGTCATTTGTTTCCATGTTCAACTCGCATGTAAACGGTCATAGCAGGGTGGACGACCAAAATAGGTGAACCCTCCGCTAATGACTTTTTCAAGAGCTTATCAGACTCAGGAGTCAGTCAGCCAAGAATGCAATCAATGTGATGAGTTTGGAGGTTGAGGTTAAATAAATGCTGACCTCAAAGAAAAAAAACAAACAAAAAAAAACCACATCAGTTGTGACTTTGTTATTTTCCGGAAGCATTGCTTGATTTGAACCATGTCACACCCAAGGAGGCTCTCTGAAGACCTACAGGACATTTCAAAATCCTTATTTAGCATAAAGCGTGAAAGGATGCTAAAAGTCTCTCGAAAAGCCTTGACATTCATCAGTCCGTGCTAAGACACGGCTAACTCATGTCTGTGTATCACATAGTGACACAAGGGAATATTTTTTGTCTGCGTGTCCTGGATTTGGGCGCATGCTTTTGCGCGTATGTGTGTGTGTGTGTGTGTGTGTGTTTTTGCATGTGCTCCATAGACCGCTGTAGCTGTAAGACGTCAAGCTCTCTGATCCAAAGACCCAACCAAAAAAATGGCTTTGAGCAAACAAGCTTGTCAGAGTCTCCTGCCCATCGGTCAAGGACACACAGACACACCAACACAAAGTACACTCGCCTTCTCATGGACAACTGGACATTTTGCCAATGGCTGATGGCAGCGTCATAGACCTCCACTATCCGAATCGGAGCGAGGGAGTCTCAGGTCTGAACCGGTTCCTTAGTTTGCATTCGCAGGATCAAGGTTATTTATTTGTTTATTATTAGTGTTTTTATTTTTTATTTTTTATTGGGCACAGTGGTGGACACAAGCAGCTGTTCCTGGAGGCCACTGGACCACGGCTCTTAATGAGACCGGCTTGGCGTGTCATTGGCACTCTCCAATGAACATGTAAACTCATTAGCATAAAGTTATAAAAGGAAAAAAAAAAAAAACAAGCTCGGATACTTTTAATGCTCCCAGTGTTACGGAAGAGGATTAGGGCCAATGAAGAAAGACAAAATAAGGTTGTCAAGATTCTGACTTTAATCTCAGAATTATGACTTTAAAGTGAGAATTCTGATTTTAATCTCAGAATTCTGACTCTTTAATATCATAATTCTGACTTTGAATTATGATATTATGAATTATGAGGATTCTGACTTTAATCTCAGAATTCAGAATTCAGAATTCTGAGATTAAACAGTCAGAATTCTGAGATTAAAGTCATTTTGAATTATGATATGAATTCTGAGAATTCTGACTTTAATCTCAGAATTCAAAATCAGAATTATGATATTAAACAGTCAGAATTCTGAGATTAAAGTCATAATTCTCATAATTCATAATATCATAATTCAAAGTCAGAATTATGATATTAAAGAGTCAGAATTCTGAGATTAAAGACAGAATTCTCACTTTAAAGTCAGACTTCTGAGATTAAAGTGAGAATCTTGCAAAACTATTTTTTTCTTTCTTCATTGGCCCTAATCCTCTTCCGTGCAGTGTAATGCTCAGCCTTTTTTTTTTCAAGAAAGAGTGGCTGCAGTAAAAAAGGCAGGAGTAATAAGGAGTTTTTTTTTTTTCAAGCATTTTGCAAAACCACCTTATCGCCTTCAGTTCAGGTCACACACAAGCAAGAACCGTAAGGATTTTGAATCATGACGCAAAGTAGCATCGATGTGGTTGAAGGTGGAATTATTTAGTCTTTATGGATTCTTATTTTAACAGAAGGTAAATCCAGCGCTTATTGTTCTGTAGCAAAGCACAAACGTGACTGATTTCAATCCAACGTGCTCTTTTCCAGCGCTTGAGCAGCCACAAATTTGATTCCAGCGCTCTGCCAGGGCCCCAACTTTCTGAATTGAATTGTTCTGCTTTAGCAAAGCAAGAAATTTACTGATTTTAAAGAATGCCCCCAAGATGATGTCGATTAACACAAATGTCAAATCCTTACATGCTCATTTTTTTGCTCTCGAGCAAACACAAATTTCATTCTGGGCGCTCTGCCAGACTCGTTATTATTTCCAAATTTTATTTCAACTGAAGTGATTTCAAATAATGAAACAAGATGATCTCGGTGTGGTTAAACAAGTCACCTTATGTCGCTCGACCCGCCCCAAAAAGAATCCTTTCAAGCATGTGACAAGCCGTATTTGTGGATTTTCAGCGTTTCTGCGCATGAATGAGAGCCTCACTCACTCGTGTCAGTGGTGTCATACTGGGAATCTTTCTGTAGCTCGTAGATGTCCACCTCCACTCGAGCTCGGGCCGGGACCTCCATCAGGCTGTTGATGTTTTCCCTGGCCAGTGACAGCGCCAGACGCTCGCCGCGCCCACACACAGACTGGTCATCCAAAATGGCCGCTGGAGAGACAGTCAAGAACGGCTTCACTCAAAATCTTTGTGTTGTGTGTGTGCGTGTGTGCGTGTGTGTATTTGTTGCTTACAGAGGAAATGGAACAAGACGCCATTTTCGTGGAATGCTTTTGGTGTTAGCATTTTTAACATGGCTCATAGCTCAAAACTCCCTTTAAGTGCAATACCATCAGTCACCATTAGATGGCAGAGATTGCACTTTCACTTTCCCGATATTAAGACATGACTACAGGTAGGTTAATTTTTTTTGGGGGGGGAAGGTTTGGAATGCTATTTAGGACAAACATAGTACCTCATTAATATTTCAATTTCGAGTGAGATGATTTTTGTGGAAAACATGCAAAATGAGGTTTTGCACCGAATGTTTTTTGTTGTTGTTCTTGAAGTTGTTCAACAGTTTTGTGCGTCCTTGAATGGTCATTTTTATGAGGAGTGGAAAAATATATATTTATAAGGTATGTGTTATTCAGTTGTTTGCTTCAAACCCTTTGTTATTGGTTTGGGGGTGTAGAGCTTTTGTATTATCCAAAATAAAATATATTAAGACCAAGTATTTTGCACGCACACACGTATTTTGTCCGGATTTAAAGGGCATTTCTGTCCTGCATGAGGTTAGGAAGTTTTATGTGGCCCCCGAATAGCACTGATGAAAAATTGTGCTACCCCCCCCCCCCCCAAACCTTGATGTTGCCATTCCCAGTCTAGACTCAATTTGTATTTTCTACCGTTTTCAATATTGCCTCCTGCTTGAACTTTAGTTGTTTGGTTTTTTTTTGTTTGTTTTTTTGTTCGGCTCCTTTCACTTGCATTGCCTCAGGCACTGACGCGTTCCCCCAACCAGATTGAGGAATGATACTGATCGCCTGAAATAGCACCGAGGACCTGAAGAAACTCTCCTCTCTGCTCCTGTTTGCGCCGACATTTTGCAAGGGTGCTTTAACAAGAGCAGTTGAAACACGGGCAGCTATGGGTGAACGCCGATTCCGATATCGAGCCTGTCACAATTTTCATTCTCAGAACACTACCTGGACCCAACTTTCAACTTTCCAAATGCCTTTATTGTTATCCAAACACAAACCGTATTGGTTTTAAATCAAGACAAGATGTTGTATAAGAAGTCAAAAGTGAAATAGCTGTACGACCTTTTACGGTGCTCGAGCAGCCACAAATTTCACTCCCAGTAGTTTGGCAGGACCCAATTTTCAACAATACAAATTCTATTGTTCCCCTTTATCAAAGCGTGAAGCTGAGTGATTTTACAGAAAGACAAGACAAGGTAGATTTAGTCTACGGTGAAAACCTGACATGCCTCTCTTTACAGCGCTCGAGCAGCCGTTTTCGTTTTCTCCTCAGAACCTTTCTGGGTTACTTTATCACGAGGTAAGTCGAGCAATTGTTGTCTTTGCGGGAATCGCACTGATTTTAAACTGATTTTAAAACTACATGATGTATTGCCGACCGAGTCAAAGGTGAAATAATTACATGCTGCTTTGTGGTGCTCGAGCAGCAACATATTTGATTCTAATTGTAGCTGCCCGGGCCCTATTTTCAACGTGCTGAATTTCAGTACGCTCCTGAAGAACTTTAGCGATTCAAAAAACAAAAGCTCATGCTACACGGCTGCAGGTTGGGCTTGAAAGATTCAATATTTTTTTTTGCCGTTGACCATGTGATGAAAGTCAAGTCGAAGTTGATTTATCAATGACATCAATACATTTCCAGCACAGGACAGTGGTCTTCTACTACGCCATAAACTTTATTTTTAAATAAGACATTCCGACGGACCGGCGCAAAAAACAAGTGATAAAAAAGATGACTCACCCTGAGATTCTCAGTTTCACCGTTACTATTTTACACTGTACTATATAGCGACAAGTTTACACAAAGGGTCCCATTTCCTGAGACGATGCCTCTGAAACACTGTAAAAATCTATTCATTGAGCAAATTCCGATCATTATCATCTTAAAAATATTATAATAACCCACTCCAACTCTCCAATTACTCGAGTGGCATGCGCGGCCAACTGCATCATCCGCAATGGGCAATCTTGCAGTTCGCCGGTATAAATGCACTTTGCGCCCGCTCTGACACTGTGATGTCGAAGTGGGTGACTAACAAATTGACTGCGATGTATGACAGTAGTACACACATCTCTGTTAACAATAATTAAACAGAAGTGACTTGAAAAAAAAAATTGATGCACCCCGACTTCCCTGAGAGGATGTCACACAGCATTGGTGACACCTGTCATCAAAACATCAATTGACAGATTATTGACGGAAACTCACCCATGCGGACGGCAGAGAGTACGGGAGTCTGACACAGCGAGCGTGGCGGCATATTGGCTAGCAGCAGGAACAACAGGAAGTGTATTGACAGCAGCAGTGCTGGCAGAGCCGGCATCTTCTACTGCTCCTCATGGAGAATGGTCTGCTGGCTGCCTGTACCACCACCTGCAGGAATGGAGGACACATTGCACTTTCAGCAACTGTTAGTCCTGTTCGGAAACTGTTAGGAAAATGACCTTATCCTGTCAGGCTGGGCGATAATTCAAAATCAAGATGTATGGTGATAGCCCCGGAAATCAATATCAATAGAAAATGCCTTTGATACACAATGTTTGATAAATTCGGAAAGCAAACCCCAACATGTACATACATTCACACACACACACACACATATATATACAGTAAGTATACTGTTAAAAAAACAACAATTTAAAAAAAACATTAAAAGCAGTCAATTAAAAAAAAAATAAGATTTGAAAACTAAAAAGTTCATGGTTAGATAAATATGGTTCAAAAATGTGTTTGTAGAAATCCCTCCAATTTAATCATCCTGAGTGGTTGGAAACAAGCATCAAAATCTTTCGGCATTGATTTCATTGACCATGCATCTTGTTTGTCGCCATGAAGCATGATGAACACAAATCAAAGTCCACAGTCTTGTTTGTAATCAACCACTAGATGGCAGCACACAATTTTCTTTGACAATGCAAATCTGAAAGAAGAAGAAAAAGTATTTTGACTAGTTTTTGCCGTTGATCATCGAATGTGAATTCCTCTTCAATCCTGCTTCTTACGCCGACAGAAAGTGACAGGTGTAGGTTAATCTTATTGGATACATCTTTGGATGTGATTATTGCTGTATACAGTACAGGTATTGTGAAATGATGAGGTTGTTAGTTTGGGAGGAAAAAAAAATGTGATTTGTTTATTTTTATTTGGTTTATCACGGCGGTAGCAGTATGGTCCGCCCGGGTAATACAAAGGGCCCTTGGGAAGAAAAAGATTCCTCACTGCTGATTTCAATCGTGTATCGTCGTAACAAGTATAGCGCCTTGCTCTCACTATACTTCACTTTCATTGTAGCGCTCTGGAGGCGAGATTTACTGTAGTGTCAGCGAGGCACGCGGGCACGCCTGACTGGCGATGAAATATGCGACGCGCATTCCCTCGCCAGGTCTCCTGCGGAGAGTCGGTCTTTTGGAAGTGACAGGCCTCAGCCTTGAAGAGATCTCCAGAGGCAGTTCAAAGACAAAACACACACGCGAGACGCTCTCTGAGACATCTTCCTCACTCTTCCATTCAATCTCCAGACATGCGTTTTCAAGAACCCAACAGGAGCTTCCTAAGTTCATTTGTAAGACATTTACAACACAAGAGCTGCTGGGCGACACAGCCTGGCCCCGACTGACGACACGGCGAGAAAAGATGGCGGGATACAGACGGAGGTGCAGGTTGGTGGAGGTGGAAGTGCAGTTGGACAAGCTGAAAGAGTTGCATCACATCACCACCACCATTTAATCCCAGCAGAGAGTCACGAGGGCGGTGCGGGACCTTGATGCATGCATTTAGGGACGGGAAAGGACAAGAGCGGGTTGGTTGAGGGGAAGTAATGAATGATACAATGAAAGCATTTCACCACTGCCTCTACTTAGGGTGTTGGCGTAGCTAGAGGAGCTGCGAGGGGGCGCTGACCCAAAAAAAAATATGCTTGGACCCCCTAGGTGCCAGGCCAGGGTATTTTCCCAGAAATGTGTTTCCACAGTTCACGGTCTTCTCCTGCGGTAACCTATATTTCATGTTTATTTGCATTTTCTGAAGAATTTGGGGGGGCCAGGACAATAATCAAAGGGCCACACAAAGTGCGGCCTGCCCCCGCTTCCCCATCCCTGGTTGTCGTCCTCAAGCTGAAAAGTTTGAAAAATAAATGAACCATTTACATGGGACGATTTTCCCTGACATTTTTTTTTTTGGCTGACAGTGGAGATTTTATGACATTGTGTGACTGCAAGTGATGCAAGTGACAAAAGTCTACTGTCTTTCATAAGGTGCACAGAAAATTAAAAGATTGGGGCAGGGGGGTGGGGGCAGAATAAATGAGTGATTTGTAAAGAGGAAAAACATAAATTACGAATTTTAAAGCATTTTATTATTATTACTCTTTATATCATTATCCTTGGTTATTCATATTAATTGATTGATTGTCTGTAAATTTGTAACTCGTGTTGGCAATCTTTCAGGCGTGTATGTGTGTGTGTGTGTGTGGTTCGGATGCTTGCCATTTTTCATGAGTAATGCACTTTGTGTGATGTCCCCAATAATCACATGTACTTGGTGTGGATACTGTGTGAATGATGTAAATATATTTAAATATATTGAAATTAAGTCCCCATAACACATGTAAACTGGATGACACGGTCCAACATGGGACTTCATAAATTCTGATATTTAAAGGTGTTTATAGGCTAACACCACCACCTTGTGTATCCCTGATTTTTTTGCAGAGCTGTATGTAATTTGGAAAGGGTGGTCCCCGAAAGTGATGAACTAAAAAGTGGTCCCCACAAATCACATAAACCGGTGTGTTTGTGTGTGTGTGTCTGTGTGTCTGTGTGTGCATGTTCTTGCGTTCGTGTGTGTGTGTGTGGTTGTGTTCATGCGTGCACGTACGTGTGCATATTCCACATATATTTTGTTTTGCGGACTCGCTGAGATAGCTTTACATGCCCCCCCCCCCCCCCCCGCCAGTATAAAAGTCTAGCTCCGCCACAGACTTTTTTTTTCAATTGCTGCATTTTCTCCGAATAATATCAAAACACTGCATCAGAACACGATTATGTGACAAGATAGCTGTAGCATGTGTGAGCAAACATGTCGCTAATACTAATAGCTACGCACCATACTGTGCAGATGGCCGCCGTGGCCTCATTACGCTTTGCCCTGCTCAAAGTGAATGGAGGACGGGCCCAAGCTCGCCCGCCATCTGCACGGGCGCGACATGGCGTCGAAAAATGGCCACGCTGTGGGAGTCATTGTTTTGAGTTGAGGCGGCACGTGTGTGTGTGTGTGTGTGTGTGTGTAAACATACGCGCATAATGATTGTGAAACCAAGTGGAATGATGCTGTCACATTTGAGGGGGGAAACAACAGGAGTTACACAACTGATGATTAGTTGGACCACATCGTGAGATCACGTGTGTGTGTGTGTGTGTGTGTGTGTGTGTGTGTGTGTGTGTGTGCAAGTGATTCATATTAGTTAACAACTCTAAATTAAGTCGATAAAGTTTCATCTTAATTTATGGTTCATTTGCATTTGATTAAAAAGGAATCAAACAGTGCACGTTTTGTGATTAGAGCAGATTTGGTTTGGCGGTTTATTTAAGATTGAATTGTTATTCGAATTATTTTTCATGTTTTGTGTGTATCGCTTTGGTCCGGCTGACGTGAAAGCGCAAAATGCATTTGAGTTGTGTTCATGTGAAATCTGCGCCTTTCCTTCAAAAATGATTCTGAAGCAGGTTGCCGAATCACAACCTGTGTGGCCCACACCATCTATGTCCACTGCATGGCGTATCGATCGTGAGCTCACGGGTGGGCCTAAATGACGGACCATCAGGTGCACTCAATAAAAAAAATTGTGGTGGGGGCGGGGGGCTATCATTACGGGGGAAGGGGGGGGTGCTAGCGTTTGAGCTGGGCCTTCTGATTGGTCATTACCAAGAAACGGATGACGAATAAGAGCATTCCGAGTGAGACCTCAACGCCTTTATCGATCAATCAACGGGGATGGAAGATGGGCGTTATTTGATTATTATTGAGCGCTATTCACGACATGAGATGGGGGAAAGGGGGGGGGGGGGGGGGAATAACAGCATCTGTACTCCCAAGAGGAGGAAGAGGAGTGAGAGAGGGTGTAGTGGAATCGAGTGAGGATGAGTGAGGAAAGTGAAGCTGGGGGAATTGACCGAGGACGGCGAGGGAATAGAAGAATCTAAATTGAATGCGCGGGCTGAGGAGATTGGAAAGTGTTTGGGTGGAATGAGAGAGAGGATTGAGTGGGAGGAAGGCGCGGAAGAAAAAGCACATTTACAGACTCTGTGGATGCCACTGTGTTTACATAATTTCCATGTATGCCACCACCCAGAGATGTGATCAAGCGAGTCGGCAGGATGCATTGTCGCAATTTAAGCTCACGCCCAGCGGCAGCTCCTCTTCAAATCTACAGGTACAAGTTGCCGTATTGATTCATCCAAATACTCCTCCTCTGGTATTCATCGGCAAAGATCTGCAACACGTCTGTATCGTTTGCTTCTCAGAAGCCTCACAAGCCAAGAACACGGCAACCTAACATTCATTCACATTCATTCATTCATCTTCCGTACCGCTTGATCCTCACTAGGGTCGCGGGGGGTGCTGGAGCCCATCCCAGCCGTCTCCGGGCAGTAGGCAGGGGGACACCCTGAATCGGTTGCCAGCCAATCGCAGGGCACACATAGACGAACAACCATCCACGCTCACACTCACACCTAGGGACAATTTAGAGTGTTCAATCAGCCTGCCATGCATATTTTTGGAATGTGGGAGGAAACCGGAGCACCCGGAGAAAACCCACGCAGGCCCGGGGAGAACATGCAAACTCCACACAGGGAGGCCCGAGCTGGAATCGAACCCGGTACCTCTGCACTGTGAAGCCGACGTGCTAACCACTGGACTACCGGGCCGCCCATTCATTCACATTGAATGAATGAATGAATGGATGTAAGTACAGTATGTTCTAACACTGATATTCATCCATTTTCTCAAGGGCATGTAGGGCGAGAGTGGTTTTGATCCCTACTTGGCAGGCCAGATTTTTTATGTTCGCCTTGGCTGCCCTTCTGTCGTATGGTGTTCCACAGGGTTCAATTTTGGGGCCCCTGCATTCCATTGAAAGAAAACACGGTATTTCCTTCCACTGATCCCCCATCCCCCGCCGCGCCCCCTCACAGCATGAACATACTATAAGACAAAGTATAGTCGTCCAAAATGAAGACACAAAAGCCACTCAGAAACAAAATTGTCCCATTAAGAGCCATTTAAAATGCAATAAGAAAAAAAGTCCCACATTTACTCGCCACTATTCATTTTCCCCGGAGCTTGTCTTCATTAGAGTCTAAGCCAGGTGTGGTGGAGTCTATCCCAAATGACTTCGGGCGATGTCTGTGTGTCAATACTAGTCGAAATTGCAATTAAAGGGAAAAATGTTCGGTCTCAGCTGGGATTTGAACCCACAACTTCAGAGGAAGACATGGCAACCACTAACTCATTGTGCAGCCGCACTCCCATCGTGAGCTGCATCGTGGGGTCCCCCCACGCGCATGTCATCATTTCCACTTGGAAACACGGCACTTCTTTTAGCGTGTTCTAATACTAATATATTCAAGACATCCAAATTACACTTGAGGTGATTTTGGTGAGTCGGTTGAGATAAAAGTAGATACGTCATGAGTCTCCTATATTGCATCTGGTTTGACGTTAAGTCTCTCAGCCAAAGAGGAAATTATATTGTAGCAGACTGGGACACTGACAAATAATCTATGATTGTACTCTTCATGCATGTCAGAGGGACAGGGAATTTGGTCGGATGGATACCAGATGGTCGGATGAATGACTGAAAGGCTGGTTGGACGGATGGATTGATTGGGATCGATATGGAGGAACGCTTGATTAAATGTTATAAGGTCCAAAGAGTTGTCGCACAGTCGATGCTTTGCTTTGTGTTGAAAGTCATCAGTTTCATAACGAGTAAGCTTCCGATATGTCGCTACGTGAGCAAAGTGAAAAGAAATTGGTGCAATTAAAGCACTGCCATGCCCTCCTTTGCGGGCAAGGAGAGCCACACAGTCAAATTGTATAACAAAAACACAGATAAACACGGAGACAGGCACTACGTATTCAGCAATATAAGTAATTCTTCGCAGAGGATTAAGAATACATGCCTGTGAGTATTGTTATGCAATGACTTTTTTGTTGCATCACCATTTGTGGGGAGTCAAACAAATGCTCACATCTCCCCAAAAAATAATTCAATTGATATTTTTCTTTTTGACAAACTCCCTAAAATGCTAATTTGATATTCCACAGGTAAAGTATAACCCAGGAAAGTGCGAACCATTGTTTCGAGGTGGCTGTGTTTTGTATGTGTGTGTGTGTGTGTGTGTGTGTGTGTGTGTGTCCACTCGTTTCCATGTTTTGAGGGGACATAAAATTGGAAACACAGTCACGTCTTTGGGACCATTTTCCGTATGGGGACAAAAAAGCAGGTCCCCATAAGAATAACGTATAAAAAGCATCAGAGGGCTGCCCTGAATGTGCCTGTGAAGTTTTTAGCAAAAGCCCACAAGTCGCCATTTTTTACTGATTGTGTGTGTGTACATGGTGCTCAGCAGCCCCCCACATGGTTATTCGGTGCTATTGCACTCACTCCTCCACACACACACTTTGCATATGCCCCGCCCATTTGGTCCCCTAATGGAAGGATTTTTAAAAGTGGGAGGGGGAAGGTGTGTGTGTTTGTGTGTGTGTGTGTCTTCTGTCAGTCTGCGGAGAGTTGCAAGCCCCCCCGGAGTGCAACCGGCACTCCCGCATCACACTTGTTCTCCAGACGAGCACGTGCAGGCCTTTCATGGCGCATGTCAACCCGCATGCCGCAGTCAAACACACGAAAGGCAAATGCGCAGAAATATTCTCACTTCTCGCCCGCCTGTAAATGCAGCAGAGAATAGTAGAGACATCGGGGGTCGGGGGGTGCGATCATCATGTGGCGCGTGTGTTTGCATAGGCGTATTCGTTTGAGTGCGCCGACTCGGCCGCTTGCATATTGCGTCTGCCGTGTCAATTTTGAAAGAGTGAAGCATAAAATGAGAGAGGCTAATTATCGAGAGAGAGAGAAAGACCAAGGAGAAGAGGTGGGAGTGCGGTTTGGCGAAGGATAGTGGAGGAATAGGATGATTCAAAGTTCGATGGGAGTGGGGGTAGGGGGGGGGCAATTCAGAGGAAATCAGAAAGGCTATCTGGCCTTGTAGCCGCAGGAGATGAGCAGTGGATGAATGAAGACTAAGGTGAGGAAGAGCTGGATGAGGGAAACGGAGAGACAAAAACAAGTCTGATGGAGGAGGGCAGTTTGAGGCGAGGAGGAGGAGGAGGGGTGTCACGGAGGGGGGGGGGGCTCTAGAGGGATCTCGGCGAATCATTTGTTTTCCCCTCTCTCCCATTATTGGGTGACACAACAAAAAGTGACAGTGGTCATAATGGCGGGATGCAGTGTTACGCGCATGAGCGATTGCGCACTGCTTCGACTCTCTCGGCGCACACGACGACGCTGGCGCGCACCACGCAAACGCATGACTTTTCAAAACTCACCTCGCCTTCGTTTCCACACAAGTTTCACCTACCAACGGAACGCTGCGCCACACCATTCCCCCACTTACTTTAAAGTTTCACGGGTGGAAGGGGGCACACTCAGTTGTTTCTACTGTGGTTTGAAGTGTACTTTGACACACACATGCACATGCACACACTCACCACTGACGACACAAAGACGTTAGCTGCAAGGCCAAAATCTCATCACTCAGGCTCGGGAAGTAATGTCGGGGTAAGTAGATAGGAATGCTAGCATCCGAGCGTATTTTTCGTTTCATAATTCATTCATTCATTCATCTTCCGAACCGCTTGATCCTCACTAGGGTCGCGGGGGGTGCTGGTGCCCATCCCAGCCGTCTCCGGGCAGTAGGCGGGGGACACCCTGAATCGGTTGCCAGCCAATCACAGGGCACACAGAGACGAACAACCATTCACGCTCACACTCACACCTAGGGACAATTTAGAGCAGGGGTCTCCAACGTGGTGCCCGCGAGCACCAGGTAGCCCGTGAGGACCACACCAGTAGCCCGCCAGTGCTAGGATTGTGATTTGCTCGTAGAAATTATGATTTAAAAATGCAAACATGGGCAGTATTATAGATTCTATAGCTACCTATTTAGCTATCTAACTAGCTAGCTACAGTATACGTCTAGCTAGCTAATGTTCTAATATTATTAAATTTAATTTGTACAAATGTTATTTCAGACGCGTATCAATTTGGTAGCCCTTCACACAATCAGGACACATGAAGTAGCTCTCACTCTCAAAAAGTTTGGTGACCCCTGATTTAGAGTGTTCAATCAGCCTGCCACGCATGTTTTTGGAATGTGGGAGGAAACCGGAGCACCCGGAGAAAACCCACGCAGGCCCGGGGAGAACATGCAAACTCCACACAGGGAGGCCGGAGCTGGAATCGAACCCGGTAACTCTGCACTGTGAAGCCCACGTGCTAACCACTGGACTACCGGGCGCCCCTCGTTTCATAATCTTGTGAAGAAATTCATTGGCTCATACACTCTCAAACTCAGCCGTACCATCATCGAATCGAATCGCACTCACTCGAACCGTCGTCCAATCGTATCGCACATCCATGCGGATGTGTGATGGACGGAGTGTGACAATCGATGAGGGAGGTTGGAGCTCGCCGGAGAGCTAAATGAAGAGAAATGGATGAATGAATCGAGGCCTGCCAATGAGACTGGAGGACAGTTGGAGAGAAGATGGACGCACCGTCGATGAAACAATTGCCCGGCTACGTCTCCCATACGTCAGTGAACAAGTGAGCGTGTTTTCCAGGCAGCCAATGTCACGTCGGAATTCGGCAGGGGTGGCTACAAGGTTGCGAATGTTCACCAAATGGGGGCGGTGGTTGGTGAACGTCCGGTGCCCTTGAACGAAGCCCGACAAGAGCGCAACATTCGGGTGTCAAGAGAGCGCTGGGCAACCTGGACATAGGACGCGTTTCCCTTTCCTGTTCTCCAATTTTGCCCGTTTGTCATGTTGTTGCCGTGAATTTCTCTACCCCTTAATCCTCCACACTCACTTTTCTAATCTCGCCATCACTGGACGTCTCTTGGCTCTGCCATTTCCCGGCTCTTTGTTCCATTTTATCCCTTTTTGTCTAACTTTGCGGCAGATTTGTATCCCACCGCCCGCGCCCCGCAGTCACGCCCGGCGTTTGGAAGCCTTTCTGTCCCAGACTTGAAGGGGAGCGAGAACATTTGGAGCAGACGTTGATTTATTCATTTGATCTGGATCTGTACCTGGAAGCTGGCCGGCACACGCAGCCTCGCCTTGAATTACATTTCGTTTCGCCGATGTTTACTTGAGCGCGGTGGAGGTAAAAAATGCCATCTTAGCCTGGGCGTATGGAATAAATCACCATCACGTAAAAATGCAGAGCGGATTCAAACGGAGGGGCCGAGGCGGTAATAGCATGAACGCCGACGTTGATTATACCATCTCATGCAAATCGGATGAAATCTGGGCAGGGATGACGTCCGCCAACGTAGCTCTCGTCTGATATTTTATCATCCGACGCGGCAGCTGGGGGGGGGGGTCGGGAGAAACGGGGGTGCGTGCATTTGAAATGATAACACGTTGAATGGGGAAAAAAAGCTCTTACATCACAAGAAAACCGAACAGAAACTCTGGAGCGCATTAATAGAGATACGATGAGCGTTTCATGTCACCATCGTTTCATCTCGCCTTCCACAGTGTGCTTCCGGGGACGCCAAAGCAACACGACGATACACCGGGCTCTGTTTCATAACTTTATGAAGGATACACCCGGAAAGGAGAACAGGTTCTTTTCTTCCGCCGTGTGAAGGCATCACCTGGATTTTATTTTATGCAAGTTCATTCATCTTCCGAGCCGCTTGATCCTCACTAGGGTCGCGGGGGGTGCTGGAGCCTATCCCAGCCGTCTCCGGGCAGTAGGCGGGGGACACCCTGAATCGGTTGCCAGCCAATCGCAGGGCACACAGAAACGAACAACCACTCACACTCACACCTACAGACAATTTGGAGTGTTCAATCAGCCTGCCACGCATGTTTTTGGATTGTGGGAGGAAACCGGAGCACCCGGAGAAAACCCACGCAGGCCCGGAGAGAACATGCAAACTCCACACGGAGGCCGGAGCTGGAATCGAACCCGGTACCTCTGCACTGTGAAGCCGACGTGCTAAGCACTGGACTACCGGGCCGCCTTTTTATTATTTTATATTTTTATATTATTATTTTTTAAGTTTTATTGTTTCATTTCAAGCAGAGGTTATTTCAGTGATTCCTTTCCAAACATGAAATGTTTGAAAATAAAGTCTGAAAACGTGACTCTGAATAGTTGACATATAGCGTTTAGCTTTAAAATAAAAAATGTTACTCACATTTACTTTATTTATATTTATTTGAAACAGGCAATGAGCTAGCTTACCGGAGCCAAAATGGATGCCAAATACACACACACACACAAAAGAAATCAGAGTGTCATGGTGTCCCAATACTTTTGCCCATGTTGTGTACGGGCCCAAGATAAATGATCCCTCTCGTATCTCTGCAAAGGATTCGATTACTACCTCGCCTGGTGCGACAACCACCTATAAAACGGGCCTTGGGAAATTCCTGTGTAACTGTCACAACAAAAGTGAGAAACGCTTCGGAAAGTAACTTTTCAAGTGAGGAAATGAAGGGAAGGAGTGGGGGAAAAGGAATCAAGTCACGAAGGTCGCAAGGAAGGAAAGAAGGATGTTTGTCGCACCAGGACATTTTTGAGCATTGCCAAGATGAAACTAAGTTTGATGAGTGGAATTGAATTGGAACTTTTTGCTGCGCCCGATATCGGACTCATGTTACGGCTCAAAAATCAGTCAAGCGGATGTTAACTGCACCCGCGCCTTCCTCCCACCCACTTCTTGCCCACATCTGACCGTCTGACTCCGCCATCTCTCATCCGTTCTTTCTTCCTGCTCTGTCTCCGCTTCATTCCCTCCACTCGCCGTGTCTCCTTGGCGACCCACCCCCCCCAAAAAAAAATCTCCCCGGGGCGCCATTTTGCCTCACACAGGTGACGTGTACGCCAGAGAACCCTGAGTCAGTCCGGTTCAGGGGCAGTGGCAGCACCGAGATTCTGTCGCAATCTATTTTGTCCCATGCGATGACAACCGAAGACACCAAGCGCATGCGCACACGCACAGACTCGAAAGGAATAATTAGAAAGAGACTTGTGTGTACCTTTGGACAAAGTGTGTGTGTGTGTGTATGTGTGTGTGTGCGTGCACCAGTCTAGTCATACTAGTCATCGTAATATTTCATAGGATCTAACTCTTGCAAGAAAAATAAATCATAGAAGAGGAGAAATTGCATAGGCGGCCCGGTAGTCCAGTGGTTAGCACGTGGGCTTCACAGTGCAGAGGTCCCGGGTTCGATTCCAGCTCCGGCCTCCCTGTGTGGAGTTTGCATGTTCTCCCCGGGCCTGCGTGGGTTTTCTCCGGGTGCTCCGGTTTCCTCCCACATTCCAAAAACATGCGTGGCAGGCTGATTGGACGCTCTAAATTGTCCCTAGGTGTGAGTGTGAGCGTGGTTGGTTGTTCGTCTCTGTGTGCCCTGCGATTGGCTGGCAACCGATTCAGGGTGTCCCCTGCCTACTGCCCGAAGACAGCTGGGATAGGCTCCAGCACCCCCCGCGACCCTAGTGAGGATCAAGCGGCTCGGAAGATGAATGAATGAATGAGAAATTGCATAAAGCGCCATCATTTGCAATTACATGGAACAGGACAAACCACACCCCCCCCAAAAAAAAAATCCATACCCGTCAGACTAATTCTTTGCTTTCTGAGAAAAACACTTCAGTATGTCCTGACAATATTTGTTTTTGGATTCATGGCATGGGTCACGTTTTGCTTTGCTCAAGCAATTATTTTAATTGGTCAAAATGAAATTCCATTCAGGTCTTTTTTTTTTTTTTTTGGTTTGAATTGCAACCAAAAAAACCAACCAAAAAAGACATTTTCAATCTGATCGAGTGTGGCCTGACTGACTTTGATAAAAGGACCGTTGATTCATGAACGGAAATAAATAAAATGTGGATTTGCGCTTGCATTGGGTACACACCAGCTTTGTTTACTGGAGTGCATTTTCCTCTTAACGGCAGCACAGGATTGAGTAAAAAAAACGATCAAAGCGCTGATGATGCACAAAAGGAAGTGAGTGTGTGTGTGTTTATTTTTTCACCCCACGATGTGGAAGCAGCACTTGAGGGGAGTGTGGGGGTGGGGTTCAAGTGTTTTAATCACAATTAGGATGCTCTCCTCGAACCCAGCACCCTGCAACTTGGCTTCTTTGCAGATTTGAAATATTTGAATACAGTTTAGGGAAGGAAAAAAAAAAAAAGATGTCATACATCAAATGTGATGATTACATTGTGCAGCAAGAAGACAAAAAAAATGGTGGCGGGAGGGATGAGAGTCATGTCGCAGCGGATGTGGAATGTTTTCTCTGAGGGAGGGTGCGAGCCTTGTTACAGGATATTACATGACAGTATTACTTCCTGCTTTTTTTGCACTTGTCCCCCCCCCCCCCCCCGCACCTTTTTCCACCACCCACTTCTTCCACACCCCTCATGCCGACCCCATGTGAAAATTGAGATTTTTTCCTTTTTTTTTCTTCTACTTCTTTTGAACCATCTCTCCTGAGGTTTCCGCTACTTCCTTTTTTTTTCTTTTTTTTTTTCCTTTGGAGAAACGTGCAGGCGAGTGACTTCTTCGAGAGTCTCGTACTTGTGCTGTGAAACGGCGAAGCCTTTCAGGAACATCTGTGTATGCTGTGAGCCCGTTTTCATACACCGGAATTAGTTTGAGCATTCATATTGTAAGCAAGGGGGTGTGTTTGTTTACTGAAATGCAGATAGGGGGCGGCGTCGCTTAAGGGCGAGGCATTTACTTTTTTCATTTTACATATATATGATGGGGCGGCCCGGTAGTCCAGTGGTTAGCACTTCGGCTTCACAGTGCAGAGGTACCGGGTTCGATTCCAGCTCCGGCCTCCCTGTGTGGAGCTTGCATGTTCTCCCCGGGCCTGCGTGGGTTTTCTCCGGGTGCTCCGGTTTCCTCCCACATTCCAAAAATATGCGTGGCAGGCTGATTGAACACTCGAAATTGAGTGCGAATGGTTGTTCGTTTCTGTGTGCCCTGCGATTGGCTGGCAACCGATTCAGGGTGTCCCCCGCCTACTGCCCGGAGACGGCTGGGATGGGCTCCAGCACCCCCCGTGGCCCTAGTGAGGATCAAGCGGTACGGAAGATGAATGAATGAATATATATGATGAACAAAGTGGAGGTTTTTTTTGTCACATATAAATAAAACGACTCTCTGGTAAATGAAGCGAATTTTGCCAAAAGCAAATAAACTGATTTGAAGGAGTAACTTGGAAGTAAGGCCTTTATTTTTGGCATATCAAATGGAGAGTATGCGTATAAGTGTCGGTATTAAACGCAGAAGGAAAATGGAGAAACGGCATGAATGGATGTGGGCTGGTTGAATGAAATATGCTATGTGGCTTTCAGCGGTGCACGCTGGGCCTTTTTAGCACGGTATCAAAGACGAATAATTGTCGTTAGCCGTATTCGTGTATGAAAAACTAAAGAACTGGCATTAGGGTACGCAGTCTCATTATGTCATCTCCTCCCGCAATCATGTATGAATAAAAGAAATAATTTGGAGATGGGGCGGCCAGGTAGTCCAGTGGTTAGCACGTCGGCTTCACAGTGCAGAGGTACCGGGTTCGATTCCAGCTTCGGCCTCCCTGTGTGGAGTTTGCATGTTCTCCCCGGGCCGGCGTGGGTTTTCTCCGGGTGCTCCGGTTTCCTCCCACATTCCAAAAACATGCGTGGCAGGCTGATTAAACACTCTAAATTGTCCCTAAGTGTGAGTGTGAGCGTGAATGGTTGTTCGTTTCTGTGTGCCCTGCGATTGGCTGGCAACCGATTCAGGGTGTCCCCCGCCTACTGCCCGAAGACAGCTGGGACTGGCTCCAGCACCCCCCGCGACCCTAGCGAGGATCATGCGGCTCGGAAGATGAATGAATGAATGAAATTAGAGATGTACAAAAAAATCGGTCCCCAAGAAGTACAAACAGTAGCTTCCTAGCGCCCGGTAACCCCTGCGATAAAGATTGCCCAATAGGTCCAGGATATATTTTGTGTCTGCCCGTCGCACATTCTGCACATCCACCCAGGAAAGGAAAAATGAACCACTGGAGTGGCAGTGAACAGCAGCACACGAGGAAAACTGTCCAAATTGACAATCGATGAGCATCCTTTCACCGCTAGCTCTCTTCTATTCCGGCTGGTAATTACTTTGGATGGCAACAAGACGGCAGCCATGACGGGCAGCAGGATCGAAAACTGGACGCAATGTCCACAACGGATGCAAACGGCGACTGGAGATTGCGGTTTACTCAGAGCGTAAGTACGCATCAACGGGTGTGCGATGTTCTGCTTGTTTTGGCGGGTTCGCCGTGGCCGGCAAACACAAGTGAGGACTTTGATCTTCTCGCAGCACTTCTACACACACACACACAGATTTGGTCCATCTCTAGTTGTCATGTTTTTGCTGCCGTGGCAACAGAGTCGAGGATGACAGATAGAGGTGGAGGAGAAGGTGCTGGCACAGGTACACGAACCTGTACCAGTAATTATATCCCGAAAGTGCTGTTGATGTCCTCAGCCGTCATGCAAATGTAGAAGAAGAATGAAACTATCAGGTGGTGTCAAAAAAAACATTTTCACACACTGCTCTACTAATTATCAGGAGAGAAGGAGGTAAACTGATCGTTTTAAATTGAGCCCCCCCCCCCCCCTTTGTTGCTAAGAGACCATTAAAAAATTTTGAGCATGTAACGAAATGGTTCGCGGGGAGGGACGATTTCATTTTAGGGAATCTGTGGAGGTGGTCCTAGTGGCATGGGAGGGAGACGTTTAGAGCATTTGTTGTTGTGGTTTTGTTTTTATGTCACTATGTCCCAAATTGTTTTTTGTTTTGTTTTCCAGATCACACACCGTCGCTTCCGTCTCCCGCCTCCTCATACTCCACGTTTTCTCCGTTTCCTATCTAAGAAATCTGCTGCCTCTTGTTACGAAAGAAATGTCAAGATATGAAAGGTAAAAATACAGTACGGCCCGCTACTCGAAGCTCCGAGTTTCCTAAACGCAACATGCTTATCGCTGTTCTGCCATTGGCTATTCCTGAGCATCACGCTGGCATTCCATTGGCTAAGAGGGACCTTTACCGAATGTGTCTGTGTATGTGTGTTGATAGAGAGATCTGTGTCTGTGCAGCGTCCTCATCATTCGCCCTTCGGGCCATGAGACATTTTACGTAAGTGTGAATTACCCAGAAAAAAATGTTCACCAGTCGGGCGATCGATCGCTCACTAAACTGATTTTCGCCTTTTCGAAGGATTGTTAAAAGCCGACAAAAGCAAACATCCTTGGATCGGTTCTTTACAAAATGCCAGTCAAAAACCACTTCTAAGAGAGAACATGGACTCGAGAGGGCAAAAAAAAAAAACTGATGAGGACGTTCAATGGCCATCATTTTTATTCTTGACTCTTTTCTTTAAGCACAACTCTCAATTATTGTGCAATAATCTAATCGTAATGTAGTCGTTACATATTTTGAGGCATTTTTATGCTTCAGAAAACATTTACGTCAAAATTTTTGGGGAGCTGGGAACGAATTAGGGCATTTACATGGAAAATGCGTCTTGACTTACAAATTTTTCTTGGAAAGAAAATTTCTTACAGAAATTTCATCAGTAGAGGTATTGCTGTACCTGAAAAATCGACTCAAGCACAGCAACCAAGTATTTGCAATTTGTTCCCGGCCAGCGCCGGCCGATGCACACGTCAGCGTTTCCAGCGTCGTTTCTGTGAGCAAAACTTACATAAGAGCCAAAAAAGGCTCAACTTGCCACATCACGACGAGATTGTGTTTGTATTAATGCTGACTGAGAGCGAGGCTCTCCGCGCCCGTTGTTCTCATCTCCTCTAATTTGCCCGCGCGGAAAAGCAGCATGCTCATTTCGTCTTTGTTTTCAGTACGCCGCGAGCGAGAGACAAATCCATCCAGACTGCGGTGGCGAGAGACAAATCCATCGCGACTGCGGCGCAAAGTCGGCACAATAAGTAGGACGAGAGACGCTCTCTTGCCGTCAAGCGTCGGCAGCGACGCCGCCGCCGCCTGCCGGTAATTAGCCGAGTATTAATGTCGCGCGCGGGAACGGCCCTTTTTCACATCAACTCTTACACGGTGTCGATCGGAGGATGGAAGCCGGCGTCTGATGCCGTCTCTCGACGGCAGGGGGGGGTTCGGTGGCGGCGGCTGAGCTTTCGCGCACAAATCAAGGCGCAACAAACGAAGCCTTTAATCAGACCCGTGTTGGATTAAGTCGACTTGACGCTACGATGGAATTCTTTCGTGCATTGCGTTGAATGGCTCCCCCCCCCCCCCCCCCCCCCGCTCCCCCACTCACGACTGTAACGCAACTTCACTTACATTAATTGGAACGATCTCATGTTAGATTTGTACAAGTGTGCCTTTTTTTTCGCCAAGTGGTGTCCTCTTTTCAACCTCTTCGGCTGATGCGATAGCTTTCTTGCTTTTGGAGAATGGCTTCATTTGAACACTAAAAGTGCTACAAAGCATATGAAACAAAACACACAAAAAAACCATTTTGTGACATTAAAGCATTCATTCATTCATTCATTCATTCATCGTCCGTACCGCTTGATCCTCACTAGGGTCGCGGGGGGTGCTGGAGCCTACCCCAGCCGTCACCGGGCAGTAGGCGGGGGACACCCTGAATCGGTTGCCAGCCAATCGCAGGGCACACAGAGACGAACAACCATTCGCACTCACACTCACACCTAGGGACAATTTAGAGTGTTCAATCAGCTTGCCACGCATGTTTTTTGGAATGTGGGAGGAAACCGGAGCACCCGGAGAAAACCCACGCAGGCCGGGGGAGAACATGCAAACTCCACACAGGGAGCCCGGAGCTGGAATCGAACCCGGTACCTCTGCACTGTGAAGCCGACGTGCTAACCACTGGACTACCGGGCCGCCCGAAATTAAAGCAAATGTTGTAATTATCTCCTTTAATTTATTTTTTGAATGTTCCTGTCAGGCGGCCCGGCAGTCCAGTGGTTGTTAGCGCGTCGACCTCACAGCGCAGAGGTAGCAGGTTCAATTCCAACTCCGGCCCTCCCTGTGTGGACTTCGCATGTTCTCCCCCGGGTCTGCGTGGGTTTTCTCCGGGTACTTCGGTTTCCTCCCCACATTCCAGAAACATGCATGGCAGGCGGACTGAACACTCCAAATTGTCCCTAGGTGCGAGTGTGAGCGCGGACGGTTGTTCGTCTCTGTGTGCCGTGTGATTGGCAAGCAGTTCAGAGTTTGAGACCTGTGCGATGGGAGTTTCAGAGATCATGAGCGTGTAGTCAGTGGCACCTTGCCTTTAATATTAGCACCACATACACACACACACACACACACACACGCTCAGCTCATTGCTCAGTCGAGAAGACCTCTAGAATGTTTGGGGGTGCTTGGATTTACTTATGGGGTGCTTTAGCATCCTCAAAAATGGGCTAGACACGGCTTTGATGGCCCATATCGTGAGTTTGCCATTTTGTTGCGGCGTTTGAATGGGCAGTGAGTCAAGCTTATGCCTTCTGTGATACTCTAAAGGCATCTTGAAGTCGTGAATGGTCACGAGAAAAGCAAAACGGTGCACCCTCCACATCCTCACGATTGGGCACCTGCAGAGTCAGCTTGTCACAAATTTAAAAAAAAAATCTAAATGAAAAATGGGGGTGGGGGGCGGCGTAGCTAACTCCAATTTTTCATGGAAAAGACTTGATTGGTGCTTTATCCTGGTTTATTCCAAAAATTTGGGGTAAAAATACAGCATATCATTTTTTAATGCAATTATAATATAGCTTTTCAGATTTCCCGGCCTTTTTGTTTTGTTTTCAACATACAAACTAAGCATTAGGTTTAAGCATTTGAACCCAAAGGTGGGGCAACACACCAAGACAGCCAATATGAGATTACACGTAGGCATATATTCTTTATCCTCCACAAAGAGTGGAGACCAGCTCAGCGTACAGTATATCTGTATGCGCGTATTAGACAGAAAAAGCTGCACACGCCAGAAGGAGCAGCACAATGTCCATTGAATTGAAGCAAAAAAATTTTTTAAAATAAATGTGGCAAAAATGCTTTACATTACATTTAGTTGTTATGACCACATGATTTTAATATAAAAAAATAATATAAAATATATTTTTAATTTATTTTATCTTTTTTTAATATAAAAAAAGATCAAAGTTTTATATTATAATTATTAATATAAGTTTTATAATATTAGTGATCAAATGATCACTAATATTACAATAAAATATAGTAGTCTTACAAGAAAACACAAATGCATTCAAACATACAAATACATCTAAAAAAAACTAAAAAAGCGATTAAATATTGGTGAAAATATGAAGTGTTCACTTGTTCATACAAATGATAAAAACACAGAGCGTGTACACGCATACTCTTTGGACACAACATGAGGTACACCCGCAACCACAAGCGTTCAAATAAATGTGAAGACCATCAATGCTTGTTGAAATAATCAAAGATATTGACGAGCAGGGAACCTATTGGTGCCCGTGTGGGACCTGATGGATTGCCGATTGATATTCTGTTGCCGTCAGGCGTTTGAAGCGAGTGTGCGGTTCATGACCTTGGTGTTCTGGCGTTTCTTCTCCGGCAGACTTTCTTTTTAACCGTGTAGTTTGTCACACTGCTGGAGGAGGCCGCGCAGTAGGAAATGACTTTTCTGCGTCTGCTAAGGCGAAATGATTTCATCAGTTTTAACTGTGCTTTTTCAATTGAACTGCCTACTCGCCATAACTCCATTACACTACAGCAAACGTTAAATGGAAAAAAAAAAGGGTGCTTCTATAAGAGCGTATTTTATTATGCTAATCCCGAGGCGCTGTATATCTCCCACCCGGGCTGCTTTTATGGCTATATAATGGATTAAAAGTTGAATTCACAGCCATTTATGGGAATTCAATTCACTGGCAATAGTTTGTCCAATGCTGACTGCAGTCACTTGAGTAGCAACGCATTAAACGAGATCAAATTAGTCTCATAATTACTTTTTTTTTTTTTTCTCCACGAGAGGAAGTGAGGGAGCTAATGATCGATATTCACGTCTGAATTTCATCCCTGTCGTTTAGCTGGTGTGAAAATACTGCGAGAGGTTGCCGAAATTGGTCACATGGAGACGCGGGGCTAATGAAGCTTAGAGGAGCTGACTGCAGAGGGCATGAGGAGGGCAGCAAAACGCAGAAATGTGTGTTAGTCTACATTTTAGTATTTGAATACTATGTGACAAACAAGTCACCCCGATTACAAGTTGGGTTGATGAGTACAACATTGGTTGCAATTCATCAAGATGTTTTTTTTTTTTGAGGAGGGTAGGAGACCCTGAACTGGTTGCCAGCCAATCGCAGGGCACACAGAGACAAACAACCATCTGAGCTCACACTCACATCCTAAGGACAATGTCGTGTGCTCAATTAGCCTGCTATGCATGTTTTTGGAATGTGGGAGTAAACCGGAGTACCCGGAGAAAACCCACGCAGGCCCGGGGGAGAACATGCAAACGCCACACAGGAACGCGCTAACCACTGGACCACATTTATTAAGTCAAAGATTTGACTTTTTATCCCCATATTTTCGTGCACCTACAGCATAAGTGGGTCACTCTATGCTAATAGGCAATAGCATATGCTAGCAGCAAACGTCTGTCGGAACATTTATGCGGCGCGGCCGTATTTTAATAAGAATTAGCATTTGTTTTGTTCCATTGTTGGCGAAACGAGTTACCCTGGCTGAACAAACGCATGCATAATGCTGCGCGTTTAGTGGGTGTCACATTAGGCTTGGCAAGATTTAAACCAGAAAATTTGGAAAACGAGCGCATCTTGCATTAGCATCGCTTATTCAGAATCAGTAGGTCAGGTTTAGTTTCATTGCTGTACATAGGGCACCTTATTTCTGCCTGCTTTTTTTTTTTTTTAACATTTCGAAAGCCATATTGAATGAGTTAAGAAGAAACCGGAACATGCAATGTGATTCCATTCAAATTACCATGAAATCAAGCTCTGCATAAGCAACCGAAAGCCAGCGAGGGGAATCGGATGTGTCACACGATGGCATTTTACAATATGCTCCATTCATAAAATACATACTGTATGAAATAATTAAATTGTTGGCACACCTCCAAGGAGCTCCGACTGTTTTTTTAAACAGCACGACTAATACAAAACCATATGTTGATTATATTAAAATATGATTAACTATGATGTGCTAAATCGGTTATTAGATGAACATGTTAATGTGGACCGCAGGGTCAAAATAAACAATACGAAGGATGATGCAAATAGCAAGTGAAACCTTTTTACGGTATTCATGTAACTGCGAATGTTGGACGTTTTGACGCAGGTCTTCTTTTGGACCTGTTTTTAAATCCAGCCCCTTGTGTCCGACCAGCTGCTAGCTAGCGCTAAGCTAGCTTGGGTATTTTCATATTCTTTCCTCGGAGAGTGTGAGAGTCTAACACCGGTGGTACACACTGCCCTGCCGGGCTTCATTGTCCACAAGAATCCGTGGAAAAATAGCCACTGAACATCGCGGGTGAAAGAAAGGCGATTGATTTAATTGAATTAGCATTTAAATTGCGGCACATTGCCACTCGGTTATTGAGGAGCTCACTATTTGGCAAGAATAAATGCCAACCACATCAGTCAGTCGCCATCTCGGGGGGTTACTCATTTGTTTTATCGGCTGGCGGGCAGGCAGACGGCGGGATGTGTGTCTGTGTGTGTGTGTGGAGGGGGGGGGGGGGGGGGGGTCTGTCTTTCCGTAGCTGGTCGACTTCCCCGAGGTGCCAGGGGCTTGTGATTTGAAAGTTGCCCTACATTTGGCTCACTGGCTTTAAAATGTAGCCCGTCAAGCTTCCGCTACCTCTTACTCTGCCTGCCCCCTCCCACCCCGGCGGGCCTCCGCTTGCTCAGGTGAGTTATCGGCATCCGCTCTCTCGCTCTCCCTCTCCCACACACCCACACACCCACACACACATAGAGCCGTCCATTACTGTGCCTGTCACCAGAGCATGCAATCAATACTGTGATCACACATGATGGAAGGCAAAACAGAGGTGGGGGGGGGGGGGGCTGGGAAGGGGGGGAGGTTAGACAGGAAAATACGAGATTTGTTGAGGCGGGTTCAGTAAAACACTGGTGGTGTATAACTCTTGGCGACGGAAGGAGACGTGAGATGACAAGCGAAATGTCAAGAGAGCAGAGGACAAACAACAAGGAAGCGGTAATATATACGGCCGAAGCAAACCACGGGCCGATGGAGTGAGTGTGGGAGTGCGGGAGCTGGAGGACTGGGATGAGTGGAGGCAGAAAATAGAGTAAGTGTGCCAGGAAGAAGGAAACGAGAGAGCATGAAAGAGAGAATGGCGAGTGGGTGGCAGAGTGGATAATGCTATATATAATGGCGGAGGGTTCGGGAATAGATCAGAATGATTTGTGATTACCTAACGGCTCACGTCTGCAAATGCAACGGCGGCCGCATACTGACTGAAAGCGCACACACACACACACACACACACATATATGGCAAATGGCGGGGCGGGGGGGGGGGGTGACACACAAGGCCCACCAATCTTCATGCTAAATGCAGCTAATGTGCCACTGAAGGGCTTCGTTGGTCTGCGCCGCCTTGATAACGGCGAGCATTTAAAAAAAACAACAACAACAACAAAAAAGCCCAACACTCAAACGTCTGGCATACATAAAAAGATGGGCAATAATCAAGTCAAAACACGCGCACATGCGGACAGAGGCCGCCTTGGATGCCAGCCACTGTCTCGCCCCCCCCCTCCAACAAACACACAATTCCGTCTTTGGCCGTTTTTCCTCCACTTGTTGGCGCCTGTTTTAATTGAACAGTTGAAGAAGGCGCGACTCTGCGTGTGTTTGAGTACAGCGACATTTCGTACGGATCCCATACCAAGTAAATAAAGCGCCTCGAGTACTACGCAATACGCAAAATATGCATGAAAAGTTGCTCAATCGGAAAGAATGATCATTACCGAAGAATGTTGTAACGAAAGGTTTTGCCGTGCAGTCAGAGATGGCAAATCCAGGTCCAGAAAATCTAAACTTTTCTGCTTCAACCGGGAACTGGGGAGCTCGTGGAAGCCCCCTGAGGCTAAAGTGAAACTGTGGCAGGGTTTTGGGGGTATTTTTTTTTTTTTACTCTCTGGGGCTGATTTTGCCACCTGTGGGGGACGGTACAAAAACATCGCTGGCATTGAATGAGTTTTATAAATAAATGTATTTATGCCCGGTAGTCCAGTGGTTTGCACGTCGGCTTCACAGTGCAGAGGTACCGGGTTCGATTCCAGCGCCGGCCTCCCTGTGTGGAGTTTGCATGTTCTCCCCGAGCCTGCGTGGGTTTTCTCCGGGTGCTCCGGTTTCCTCCCACATTCCAAAAACATGCGTGGCAGGCTGATTGGACACTCTAAATTGTCCCTAGGTGTGAGTGTGAGCGTGGATGGTTGTTCGTCTCTGTGTGCCCTGTGATTGGCTGGCAACCGATTCAGGGTGTCCCCCGCCTACTGCCCGAAGACAGCTGGGATAGGCTCCAGCACCCCCCGCGACCCTAATGAGGATCAAGCGGCTCGGAAGATGAATGAATGAATGAAAGATGAATATTATCATACAAACTAAACAAAAATTTAACTTAAAAAAATAAATAAATAAACTTACTCCAATTAAAACTAATTGAAATGAAAACCAAGAGACAAAAACACAATAAAAACGAACTAAAAGCAAGTGAATAAATCTACCGGATGGGAGAGTGTGGGTTGTGTTACGCATGGTGAGAGTCACCCAATTCTATTCTTGTCATATCACGAAGTGGGTTGAAATGGTCAAATGCTGCATGGAAAAGAGAATCATTCCTTGTAATATCGAAGAGGAAAAAAAAAAATCTGGAAATTCTCCAGGCCGGCCCCTTCCTGCCACGAGACCATCTGCTGTCTGGACCAACTGGTCCCCAACCAGCCACCTGCCATCACAAATTCATCTGGACGCTTTATGCATCCGCTGTGTGTGTGTGTGTGTGAGATGCCTGTTGAAATACACACGCAAATCCCAAACACCCTGAACAAATATTCGCTCTTCACCATAATTTGCAAGATCTCCGTTGTGAAAATCTCCATGTCCTCCGCAGACAAATCTTCCGCCGCATTTAAATGTGTACAAACATTTCAAAACGGCCCTTGACGGATTGTTCAACGTGTGAAAATATGTGCTTAGCCACGCTCGATCTCGCCTTTCCCCGTGACGGAACCGTTGAGAGCCAGGCAGAAAGGAACCGGTCCCGCCATCGCTTCTCGTCAGGCACTTTGGATTTTTGCGACAAAATGATGAAGCCATCGTATGCAACGAGATCAAAAAGTAGACGGAACATCAAACTCTCTGATGAGCTAAACACGCTTAGCTAATTAAGATAAGATGGATACATTCCAAGGGAAGTCATTATGAAAAGTTAAATAGAATCCAAACACCTCAGGAAGCGACGTTCCCGGATGGCTCGGTCCCAAAGTTTCCTTTGATACCCAGCGACGGGAAAATCGGAGGCTTCTATGGCAGAACGCGGCGCATTCTTGTGCCGATTCCTCCCAGTCAGAGGAAAACGGCCGAGGCCGGCTCGCTGGGAATGTTACAGTCGGGGCAGGGGGATGGAGACTTTCTGCTCTCGGAAAGTGCCAGGGAACGGGGGCAATGATATTCCTTCACCACGTCTTTACTCGATCTGGATCGGAGTCGAGCTCTCTACTGGGAGAGCACCAGGCGCCTGGCCCAGGTGATCCCTGCCGGCCATTTTGCCCCCCCCCCCTCACCTCCACCCCCTCTGCATTTCACTATTCATCCAACCTGCTGCCAGGAAGCAAAACGATCGCGCGCCAGCGCTAACGGGCTCCAGCAAATTATGCTAATGTGCGTATGCGCCGGTGAACAAAACGCATCCGACCGGGCGCGCAATAAAAAGGTGGCGACGCACGTTTAGGGAACACTTTGCGCGCATTCATGAATTAGCAAACGGGTCATGAGGCTGTACTGATTAGGGAACACAACTGGGGGATTAAACATTAGGGGCGGGGGGGGGGGGCGTGAAGCAGCATGTGGCTCATTTCCGAGGTGATTTCAAAATGCTCTGTTTCGGGCAACTGTCAAAAAAAATTAAAATAAAATAAAATAAAAGCTGACTTTTGAGATCAGGAGTGTGTTTTCAGGCCAGTTTTAAGGTTTCAAAATATGGCTTTTAAAAAGTAAACGGGGTGATTGATGTCTGGATTTTGGGTGACAAAACCAGGTTGGGGTTTCAAACAAGGTTCTTCTAGGAAGGCTTCAAAAGGAGTGTTAAGGTTTCGATCCAGGGGTAGGTAATAAAACAAAATTCGAATTAGGGTTTAAAGCCAGGTGTCAGAATATCAAAGTAAGCATTCAAACTATCATGATGATTAAAAGTCCAGGTTTCAAGGGGGTAGGCTTCAACCCGGTGTTAACATTTTGAAGTTTGTTTACGAGACGGTGATTTGGTTTCAAATTAGAGTTTCAAATTTGTTTGTTAGCTAGCAGCTAGCTAGCTACCGGATTTAGCAAACAACTTTTTTTTTTCAGGGAGATGACCAAAGACATTAGGAATCGACTGAACTTTGACTATTTCCATTCCGAGGCAGTTCATGAGAAATAAATCACAAATGAACAGACCAAAGAATTGGTTCATCCATGTTGAATGACATCAAATGTTAGCACAGACAAAGTGGATCGGTTCTACGTTGTATCTAGTTTGGCATCCCCCCCCCCCCCCAAAAAAAACGACAACACTTGTCATCATTGTGCTTGGAGGCGATATCACAAAAGAGATGAAGGGAGAAGGAAGTGAAACAGAGGAGAGCGAAGCAACAGGGGTGGATGATGAAGACGGCGAGAGGCCGAGGGAGCAAGTCGGAGCATCAGTAGCCTGGCAGGCAAGATGGCTGCAGGGGGACCACCCCCCCTCACGCTCCCTTGGCCAAATATGGTCATCAGCTCTGTCCTACTTTCCCCGAATGGTCTGAAGCGCCACTCGGATGACACAGGAAGAGCCATATATGGTCAAAGGGGACAAAATGCATCAGCGGATACGAGTGATGTATGCGGCAGGCTACACTTTTGTTCTCGGAGAGACACCGAATTAAGGACCTGCCTCAGGTTTAGCTAAAGGCTTTGTAGGCGTTAATTAGCAAAACCATGCGGTCGGGTCAACGACCTCAGGTCGCGACATCTGAATGCACGAGCAGCAAGCGGGGCCACGCAAGGCCTTTGGTCTGCCCTCACTTTATCACAGTTCACTCCCCCCCCCCTCCCATCTTTACTGCACTGTCGATTGTTTTATTGAACCGGTAATTTGATCAGAAAATGAGTACGTCGGAATGATCCCGATGAAGAAATCCTGCGCCGTTTCAACGTTGAGCTCAGGGGAGTGGGGAGGGCGGCTGACAAACAGTCATAAAATGACGCACGTTTATTTTTCGGGAAAAACAAAACACGATGTCGTCATCCGGGCAGGATTGTAGCACCAAGAAGCGCTCGCTGCCACCCATCGAACTCATTTATTCCAGATGTCCTTCACAGGTCCCTGTTGCTATGCCGGTTGCCATGACTGACCACCGGCTCACATGCACACACACACACACACATAACGGATTCCATTCCCGCCTGAATTATGCCATTAAATGAGACGCGGTGCTTCAGAACAAGGGAGCCTCTTTCGGCGTTGCTCCTGTGACACGAGCAGCATAACAAGCAGCCGCACTCCGACACCGCACTGTACAAGTCTATAGCTTGAAAGACACACACACACACGCGTGCCGGTGAGTGAGGTGGGTTTCTGAAAAGCAGGTGTCAGGATTGTCGGGTGTGGTGGGGGGGTTTCTTAAAAAGCAGGAGTGCTCGCCAGATAGACACCGATTGGTCGTCACCTGCGTCCACGTACAGCCGATTTTGTGATGTCAAAAAGAGGAGACCGAGATGAAATCAAGTCTTTTTTTTTTTCACCAAGTGGAAGTCAAAATGAACAATTGAGATGACGTGGAAGCAGAAGTGTACACATGGTATCATCATTGGACACGTGGCTGCCTTCAGAATGAACCAAAGGAATTTCCAAGAGAGATTACACCAAGAAACCAACAACGCTGAAGAAACTGAAGGAATTTCTGGCAAGTAAAGGCTGTTTTACGACATGCTGTTCAATTCGGCCTCTTCGGCACACATGATCAGGTCGTTTTGCTCTGGCCTTGCTTCTCAACTGACTAATCGAATCCGCGCAGTCGCACATTGTCACACGAGTTTGGTGAAATCACACCCCGAAGTGGGCGTGGCTATGACAGCATGAGAAGAAACAACCGTTTTGGATAGATCAGAGTCGTTCTTTCGCATCCGGCGGAAAAGTCCAAATCAGGAAAAGCCTACTAGACCATCTCAAATGTATTTGGTTGTTGATCAAAAGCAATTTGAACGGTTCCAGTTGCGTGCGCCGACTCTTATTTCACGTGACTTTGCTTCTTTCTGAAGTTCTCAGTTATAAGAGGGTGTGCACACTTGTGCAACTACATTATCTTTGCGGTTTATTTTGATTCCCCTCTTTAAAAAAACATTCCATTTGGGTGGTGGAGTTGTACATGTGATCGGGCACATTCATGACAACATGAGTTTAGAATCGATAGACCTTGGTGTCGTGTCTTGAAATCACAAAAGACGACATTTTATATCCACTGAATGCAAGCCCACGCCCCGTCCTCCCGCGGACTATAAACACTGGCGCGCCCAGAGCAGAGCTTGCTTTATGGAACATAAATGGAGACATTAGCATCAAAAGCTTTTAAAACGGGAAAGACGAGAGTATCGCGGGGAATTGTTCTAGCATCCGGTTTTGAGAAGTGGTCAACCTAAAGAAGGGACCAAAGAGTATCTTTTGAGAACCTCAGGGCGTTTTTTTTTTGTTTGTTTTTTTTAAATCACCGACACAGAGCAACAGAGATCAACAAAAATGTTCCGTGTTGGGTTTTGAGGTTTCCAATTAGTGTCACAAGCCGGGTGATGGGGCTTCAAGGTACGGTTTGGATGTCGCATTAGCAGGCGTTTTTTTTAATCGCGGCAGATGACGCAGCGGCTTCACGAAACGGCAATACGGCTTCAAACACAACAACCCCCCCCCCACCCCCCCGAATGTTGGATGGCTTTCCTTTGGCTGCTGCCTCCGCTCTTAACAAGGCCTACTGGCTTAGCGCCGCCGGTTAATATTCAGCTAGAATGCAGCCAGACAATTCCACAGTGGCGGCTAAGCCGTGTATTAAAGCGTAGATTGTGCGCCAATGTACTTCACAGCACGTTACCTTTCTAAGCGGGCGCGCTTTTCACTTCCAATCCCACCGCGGCATCCAAAATGCGAGTCTTCCCGGAGAAGACGCGTCGTGACGATCAATTCCATTACGGGCGCGGTGGATAAGGGGGCGGAAGGGTTTGCGGGTTTGATCCGTTACACCCTCACGTGGTCAATAAATTAGCGTAAGCATAAAAATGAGGAGAATATCAGAAGGGGGGGGGGGGGGGCAGGGGGGGGATAACCGAAAGCGAAACTGTCACAACGCATTGCACCAAGGGCTCATCAAATTTGGATACTGATTAATGTGAAGTTTGATCCACATTGAAAATAATTTTGTTTCAATAAAACTTTAACAATGTGAGTATTATATCGGATTCCTCATTTTATTTGCTTTTATTAGAAACATTGATTGATACGAATGATTTTTCATCGTAATTAGGGAACGGATTTTTTTTAAAAAATTGTGCATTACTTTATTTCTATAAATCTCTCGACAACAACATTTCTAGAAAATCCCAATATCCCATCATTGGTGAGCTAGAGTTTAGAAAAGGTGCTCAACCTACTTGGGCGCGACCGGTTGTTCGCTGGCGGAGGACCCCAAAATGTTGCATTCTGCTCCTTCTGACAGCAAAAATGATGTTATTGACAAAGTGTTATATTTTGAGACACAAATGGATTTTCCTGACACTTAAATGCTGTATTTTCACTTTCAAAAAATGAAATTCTGAGCAAAAAAAAAAATCGCCCATCTCACAACAAAATGACGCTTTTTTTTCAAACCCTGCTACTAAATTCTCATTCAAAAACACAAACGCTAAAAACAAAATACTGAAAACGGCTTCGCTTCATCAGACTCCTGCATAGCATTGAAGCCGATGTTACAAGCCGTTCATGCGCCCCTAGAAACATTTGTTGCAAAAAGCGCAAGGTCGTTGCCATGGCATTCTTCCTCTTCTAAATGAAAGACAAAGAAAACGACCTTCCGCTGAAAGTATGCAAGTGTGAAAAACGGTCGTCATGGTAACGAGCTTTCCGTCACGAGGATTTATTCTTTTGTTTTTTGCATTTTTAAAAAAATTACATGTATAACGAGGACTGGTGGCGTTTGGAACGGCTGACTCGGCAGAAATTCAACGAAAACGTGAAGGCAGACTCTCGACCGAAATCACCATTTTCGATGTTGACACCAAAACCAGACGCTGTATTCCGACGGCAAAATGCATCCCAGCATTTTGACTACCCAACCGTTTCATTTTCAGTCCAAAAACGCTTTACCCCGACACCAAAACGCAACGGCTGGCGGCCGCCATAAATACGCTTCCCTTTTGCACCTTTTCCATCCGATTTCATCATAAAACCAACAAAACTCTCGTCAGAAAACCCTCACAAATCTGCGGGAGAAGACAAAAGCGACATTCCGAGTCAAAATGTCGTACGACGCTGCTGCACTGCGCAATGCTAATGTACGGTTGCGTTGCCGACGCTTGATGCATGACACTTTGTGGCGACGGCGAGCTTCCAGTGAGAGGACGCTAGTCATAACATAGCAGCGGGAAGGTGGGATGCCATTACCTCCCGACGCGGGGGCGCGCACGGAGAGACGCAGACGCAATACGACACACTGTTAAAGTCACATCAAGGTCCCCTTATTTAGATTGGCTATCATCTCTGACCTCCCTCTCCATCCTCATTAGCGGGACTCGACAGCCTCCGCGGGGCCGGGGTGGCCGCCGCGGGCCCCCGCACACAAGACGTCACATTGCTTCAGCGCTGACGCCACGTAGCAAACCGCCCCCCCCCCCCCACCCCCCTTTCGGCTCGTGCGAAATTGCTGCCGCCATAATTCATAATTGACTGATTGATTGACGTGGAGAATGGACGGCTTGAGAGTCTTTTTGCTAACATGGCCGCAAATAAACTCATCCGCGCTGACCTCTAAGAATCAATACGGCAACGCGCCGGGAGGTGTCGGGAGCTCGGATGGAGATGTTGCTTTTAAGTGAGCGGTACAGTTCAACCAGACAACCCAAACGAGGTTAAATCTTGCTCGATGGGCCACACAAAGGCTACGCTCACACTGCAGCTCACTTCCAATTTAATAATAATAATAATAATAATCATACATCTTATTTGTGGGCGCCTTTCTAGAAACTCAAGGACACCTTACAACCAGCAGTTAAAATCACGAATACAATGTTAAAAACAACATCAAATAAGATAAGAAAAAATACAACAAAAATAAATGAATAAAAATAATGGTTTCCAATTTTTTGGCCCATATATTACACATATCCGTGTGTAAACATCACAATTCCGATTTTTTTTATTTTTCAAATCTGACCTAGGTCACTTTCATATGTGGTCACAAGATCGGATATGTATCAGAGTTTTTTTTTTTTTTTTTTGCAATGCGACCTCCGTCTGAACTGCCAGGTCATGTATCTAACCAATATGTCTTCCAAAGCTCAAAATGCGGCCCCCGCCAGCAGGAATGCATTTGACTTTAATTTAATCCCACTCGAAACCGTAATCCAGCCAATCAGATGCTTCATTTATTACGCGGGCCAATTACGTGAGGTCATTTTTAGTAGATTTCTCCATGAAATGAGAACATCAAGGAGTGTTGCCTCACATCCCCCAAAATATTTCTACCTCTTCCCACCTTGCTACTCTGGCGATACGAGATGATGAAACGAGCCATGTGGGACCGTACTTACTTTTCAATGAACTAATTAATTTTTTTGTTGCACATCACTTGACATGATGACCGAAATCGGACAACGCGTTTGATTGCCCGGTTTCAAGCTAGCCTGCGTCAGATGCAGAAAGACAAATATGAGAAGCCTAATGACTGTTTAATAACCGTTTTGCTCACATCCTGAACTCGGTTCAACTTTTGCACCACACTTTCTTTGAAATCTTCAGTTGAATCGCGCAGTTTTACATTAAAAAAATGTTAAAATGATCAACTCGCCTTCACTGAAATTACGAAACGGTTCAAACCAGGCTTCGGTCAGGTTATTAACATTCCTCACAGTGGCCCCAAGTTAGGTTGCTCGCATGCTCCTTTTTTTATTCATTTTTATTTTTTTTTAAATATCAGATGTGAAAAGGCCGTCCAGTCCGACCACTGAAGGTTGAAGCAGGCCGTAATGCGACGACATCGTCTGCCGTCACGATTCCGACCGATTGTTGCTGCCTAGTTTTTAATCATGAATGTGAGCCTCAATGACACGGAGAGAAATTCAGCAGCTCGTAAGTCACGAGCTCTTCACCTGGAGGACAAAAGTTTTCATTATTCTTCTTTCAGCTTTCTGACAGTGGTTTCCCGCCCCCTTGATCCCTTTTTTTCCCTCCTTCAGTCCAGTGGGTTGGGCTCAAAGGCTTCCTTTCTGTGTGTGTGTGTGTGTGTGAGACCGCTGTTGGAATCTTTCTTCTCGCATACCAGGTGAAGAATGAGTATGTCTCATTTCATTATATCATGTGGAGATTGAACACACCCGCCGCTGGGAGGAGCAAAGCAGCCCCAGAACATAACCGAAACTGATTATTGACAGCATATGCCCCCCCGCCACCCCCCACAATTCCTTGATGGGACTGACATTTCAGTGTACCGTGCACAGCTTGTGCCGAAAATGTAGAAAAAGCAGCGGCAGTGCAATGAAATGTCAAGAGTATCACGGCGTTCTTCAGCAAAAATGTGTAAGGAAAGCTTGAGCTCAGATGACATTTTTTTCAAAGTAATTCCTTGTTTAAGCGATGTGGAGCCCCTGTTAATCACCGGTTGTGTCATCCACTTAAGGAGGTGCGGGGGGACCCCCAACACTATTCTTCATATAATCCTTTTTTCCATCCTTCAGGCTAGCTTCTATTCTCATTTCCTTCCCTCCATCTCCTTTCCTCCCTTCCTTCCTTCTTCCGTTTTCTTCCTTTCTTCTGCGCATCCTTTCATTCATTCATCTTCCGAGCCGCTTGATCCTCACTAGGGTCGCGGGGGGTGCTGGAGCCTATCCCAGCTGTCTCCGGGCAGTAGGCGGGGGACACCCTGAATCGGTTGCCAGCCAATCGCAGGGCACACAGAGACGAACAACCATTCGCACTAACACTCACACCTAGGGACAATTTAGAGCGTCCAATCAGCCTGCCACGCATGTTTTTGGAATGTGGGAGGAAATCGGAGCACCCGGAGAAAACCCACGCAGGCCCGGGGAGAACATGCAAACTCCACACAGGGAGGCCGTAGCTGGAATCGAACCTGGTACCTCTGCACTGTGAAGCCGACGTGCTAACCACTGGACTACCGGGCCGCCCTTCTTCTGTACATCCGACCTGACTTTTTTTGCTTCCTTCCTTCGGACCGATTTTCATCTTCCTTCCTTCCTGCTATCCATCCCTCCTCACTATTTTCCCTCCCTTCCTATGTACCGTCCATATTTCCTTTCTTTTCCCCAGTTTTCATTTCTCCCTTTGTTTGTCTCCTTCATTCCTTCCTGGTGCGCATCCTCATTTTCTCCTTCCATCCGTCCTTCTTTCAAACCTTCCATGCTCCCTCCATTCCGCTCTTCTTCTTCCTTCATTTCCCTTCCAGCCTTCATTTCTAACTTTCATTCTCCATCCATCCATCCATCCATCTTCTACCGCTTATCCTGGGCCGGGTCGCGGGGGCAACAGCTTTAGCAGGGAAGCCCAGACTTCCCTCTCCCTAGCTACTTCTTCCAGCTCTCCCTGGGGGATCCCGAGTCGTTCCCAGGCAAGCTGGGTGACAGTCTCTCCAGCGTATCCTGGGTCTTCCTCTGGGTCTCCTCCCGGTGGGACATGCCCGGAACACCTCACCAGGGAGGCGTTCAGGAGGCATCCGAACCAGATGCCCAAGCCACCTCATCTGGCTTCTCTCGATGCGGAGGAGAAGCGGCTCGACTCTGAGCCCCTCCCGGATGACCGAGCTTCTCACCTTATCTCTAAGGGAGAGCCCGGACACCCTGCGGAGAAAACTCATTTCGGCCGCTTGTATCCGGGATCTCGTTCTTTCGGTCACTACCCATAACTCGTGACCATAGGTGAGGGTTGGGACGTGGATCGACCGGTAAATTGAGAGCTTCGCCCTTTGGCTCAGCTTGGCAAAGTCGGTCTGTCGTGGTGAAGAACTTTCATTCTCTGCATCCAAAATGATTTCCTTCCTTGCATTCATCCATCTTAATTCCTTCAAGCATAATTCCTTCCCTCCGTTGTTCTGGCTAATCTTCCATGCCGCCTCCGTTGCCTTCCTCTCTTTTTGCCCTTTCCTTCATCACCGTCTTCCACGCATCCTCATTGACTTCTTTCACCATCATTCTCCTCCATGTCAATCGCTGCAGCCTCCCTGCCGCCCTTCATTCATCCTTTCTCCCTTCCACTCCTCCTTTCCTCATCTGAACTTTCTCGCTGACATTCATCCTTCCTTACCTTTGGCCGGTGCTATATATATATTTTTTTAAAGATTGTTTATTCGGACCCATAATGTGCAAACGGGCATATCTAACGTGCAAGTGATAAAAGGTCTAGCACTCATAGATAGACGAGGGCCCATCACAGACACCCCCCCCCCCTCCCCGCCCGTCCCGTCTGCACTCGAGTAAATAAACACCCCCGGACGCCACGTTCAGAAATATGTCGCGCGTATTTAAATGAGTAGAGCAGGAATGTAAGCTCACACATGCCGACAAGCTTTGACTGGCACTTGCATTGTGTGCTCTTTTCAGCGGGACGCATTAGCAGCCTGCCAAGTCGCTCGTGCTGGAAAGACGGCGGGATAGAGAGCCACGTCGTTTTAGCCGATAGCGTGCTCATTGAATGGAAAGTGGAAGGATTAGCATGTGTGACATCACCAAGGCGCCCCCCGCCCCAGAAAAAAAAGCTGTGTCCGATAAGAGCTTTTTAAACCCTTGAAGTCGCATTAATTGCATTTTCCGCCGTCAGGAGTTTCACGCGCATTGACTCGCCGCTGCGTTTTTAAAAGGGGAAATTGACAATAATCACAAGAGAGAGTGTCAGCCTTTGCGACGCATCTTAATTTTTTTATTCATTCATCATCCGAGCCGCTTGATCCTCACTAGGGTCGCGGGGGGTGCTGGAGCCTATCCCAGCTGTCTTCGGGCAGTGGTCTGGGGACACCCTGAATCGGTTGCCAGCCAATCGCAGGGCACACAGAAACAAACAACCATTCGCACTCACACTCACACCTAGGGACAATTTAGAGTGTTCAATCAGCCTGCTACGCATGTTTTTGGAATGTGGGAGGAAACCGGAGCACCCGGAGAAAACCCACGCAGGCCCGGGGAGAACATGCAAACTCCACACAGGGAGGCCGGAGCTGGAATCGAACCCGGTACCTCTGCACTGTGAAGCCGACGTGCTAACCACTGGACTACCGGGCTGCCCTGCATCTTAATTTAAATCGTATTATTATTATCTTATTATTTCATTGAACAACAGTTCACCTGTAGCCGGTCGCTCGGCCTTTCAGTCGCTGGAAATGCCAAACGGTGGCGGCGACTGTCGTTTTCCGCCGGCCGGCGCCCTGAATGACATTTGCCGACCCACTCGGCGACGTACCTCGCTCCGCTCTTACACAAAATTGTGCTGAAGAGAAAGAGGCGGCGCCGGTTTGGATTAGCAGAAATAGTCTGACACTTTTGTGTGTGTGTGGAATCGAACCCAGTACCTCTGCAGTGTGAGGTCGACGCGCTAATCACTGTCCCACCGGGTCGCATTCCTTTTTTTTAATCTTATTTCAAACTCACGTTCTGTACAAAGTAAGACTGCAAGTCAAGCGTATTCTACATGACCTCAAACACAAAGAGCATTCAAAGACTTAACGCTTTTTGCCTTTGGCTTATTCCATCGTGATCTTCAGATGAAGAAATCTCCGCTTTTTAAGTATATCCATCCAGTTCTTTCTTTTGCTGCCTTTTTTTTTTTTTTAAGGACAATTCACGGAGGCATTGCTCATATCTTGCATCACATCCTGGAAGAAGATTTTTTTTAATAATAATTATTCTTGTTTTCCTGTCATTCCTGCAGTTGATGATTCCGTGAAAAGCAGAGTTCGGGTTTAGATTAGTCATGTCAAGAGTATTTATAGAGTACTTTCAAAGTAAAGTAGTATCATGTAAATTGCCATCTTTGATTTGCTTTCGCGGGCCACTTCAAATGATGCGGCGGGCCACCTTGCGTTTGACACCCGTGCCCGAGACGATTCATCGAAAAAGGATTTCCTGCGTTCTCTCTTGCGATTTGTTCCGTTTTGACTTTTCCGGGACGTGTTTGGGTGAGAAACTCGACATTTAAAAGGGTGTGAGTGTCTCAAAAAAGTTGCGATGACTTTGTACGACCTGCGGTTATGTAAAATCCGGGAATACGAGGGGAAGATTTTGTTGCCCTCACGTCTCAAGACCCAGGTGCAAGACTTGATTGGATTGCACACCGGAGGGAGGTGGTGTAAAACACGTGAGTGATAAGGGGGTGCGGAAGGGGGGGGGGGGGGGAGACTAGCAGGTGCAAATGCACTTGACGTCAAGTTTGACGGTGGAGCGGCCCACCCGCCTGAGGTGGCGCTCATTAGGCCATTAAATGGGCCACATTGCCTCGTTAGTCAGCGAAGTGGGCGTTTGCTGAATACAAAGTCGACCGGGACGGGAATCAAGGGGGCTCTTCGCCATCTTGTTTCAGAAAAAAAAATAAAAACGTCAACGCGGAGATCACAGGAGCTCAGCTCACATAAATTGAAGTGAGCAGCAGCTGAATCTTAAAGCCCCCCCTCCACCCCCCGACCCCCATCGAGGTGTCTCCTTGTAAACAAATCAAAGTTATGTTTCCTTTGTTTAATCAGCCAAGTCACCGTTTTGACAGCCACCAAAACACGCGCAAAACAAGTCTTGATGAAATCTCCCCCATTGACATTTCCATCTCCCATTCCAAGTCACACTTGGCCCAATGAGCCGATTCACCATCTGTTCCCTCGACCCCCCCCTCCAACCCCACCCCCACACCGACTTTCTTTGCATTTCTAAACAAGTTTCCGAATAGCAAATAAGAGCCATACAAAGAAGTCATCTCTTCTTCTTCTTCTGTTTTTCTGCATATGCTTGAATTAGCCAGCGAAGGCTAATTCAACGTCAAGTCTCCGGAAATCGAAAAAAATAAAAATAAAAATACACCGCAGAAGGGCAATTGATTTGTGGCTTTTTGAGGAACAGTCACCAGAAATCACGTCAAACAGTGAATGATGTTTATAATATTCATTCATTCATTCATCTTCCAAGCCGCTTGATCCTCAATGGGGTCGCGGGGGGTGCTGGAGCCTATCCCAGCCGTCTCCGGGCAGTAGGCGGGGGACACCCTGAATCGGTTGCCAGCCAATCACAGGGCACACAGAGACGAACAACCATCCACGCTCACACTCACATCTAAGGACAACTTAGAGTGTTCAACCAGCCTGCACGCATGTTTTTGGAATGTGGGAGGAAACCGGAGCACCCGGAGAAAACCCACGCAGGCCCGGGGAGAACATGCAAACTCCACACAGGGAGGCCGGAGCTGGAATCGAACCCGGTACCTCTGCACTGTGAAGCCGACGTGCTAACCACTGGACTACCAGTTTATAATAAAAGATCAAATTTCAAAAGTTCCAAAAAAAAAAAATCAATTTTTTTTTTTAACTTGAAAGGTTAAAATGGCGATGACGAAAAATCATTTAAAATTTTATTCGGCATATCACTAAAATGTTCAAATTTAAGCAAATTCTGTTCAATATTAAAAAATATGCAGAAAGAGAAATAATAAAGTATTATTCAAAATAATAATAATGAAGTCGTTAATTAGGGGGCGGGGCCAACTTAAAAAAGCAAAACGTGGCCCAGAACCGACGTCATTCGTGATGACGGTTTTGCTTCCGGCGTTTTCAAAGCAAAAAAAAAAAAAAAATCATTCAGCTCTGCAACTCATCAGCTCAACGCCTCCCGTCAAAGCGCCGACACGTGACGGCTCGTTCAAAGCGCCCCGGGCGACGTGCCGAGTGCCACCCTCAAATTAACCGGGGCCTTGAATAAGCTTGTTTTCCCACATGGGGTGGCCGCCAAATTACGACGCGGCGGCGCTCGCGACAGATGATGAGAGATGACAAAAGCCGATGCCTGCGTCCTCGTCGCCGTGCCCCCTGTGTCACCTTTCACCTGTCACTCAACGTTAAAATCACGCATACACCTTGCAGATGTCTCCCTCTCTCTCTCTCTCTCATTAGTCGTAAGGCATTTATTAAAGGCAGAGGCATTTAATAAGCGAGAGAACTTTCCTTTTTTTTTTTTTTTTACAAATGCATGATGAAACATATTTCCTCAGATAGCGGGAAAGCGATGTTGATTTCCAGAACTTTCGGTGTTTATTAGTCAGGGGGCATTTCAAAAGAGGGACGCCTTCATTATTTATACTATTCAATCTTATTTATTAGATTTTTTTATTTATTTATTTTTTTAACAATAACATGTTATCGTTACATTCATTAATTAATTAACGTTAATATGCAAGAGAATATGATGCGTCTTCATGACGCGTGTGCGGGCCGAGGAATTTATTTGTTCATACAATATAATGATGTGAGGAAGGCCCTTATTGGAATGATCATTAAAAAAAAATTGATTAAAAAAAATGCCTGCAGGACATCGCCATATTTGTGCTGTTCTCTTTTATTATTTATTTCTCTCTCCTTGGCCCCCTTTTGATATTTTCCATCGAGACGCTTTTCTTTTCATGCCTCTCTTCCATTAAAAGGCCGCAGATTGGGGAGGCATGGCGCCGCGGGGGGGGGGGGGGGGGGGGCTCCGAGACGACACCTCCCTTCCTCACTAGATGGAGGCCAAACCCTTCCGCTTGCCCTTTTTTTTTTTTTTTTTTGGTCCTCCACTCTTCCATCCTTCTTCCCGAGCGCCTCCCCTCACGTGTCTCCATTCCATCACCGACATCCTACCCCCCACTCCCCCCCCCCACATCGCCACCTCCTCCGCCATCTGCCTCACTTCCCCCTCGCTCCCTCATCTCCAATCCCCTCGTCTTCCTCCCATCAACCAGCATCTTCCTTTTTTTGCACACGGGGGGGCTTCGGCTCCCCCGAAAGCCCCCCCCCCCACCCCTTACACCTCCCTTTTTACCTGTTTATCCACAGAGGCTGAAAAAAAAAAAGCCTCAGGTCAATAACGCAATCTCGCTCGTCCTCCCAGGCTGTCTGTGCTATTTACAATGCTGTAGCGCGCACACACACACACACACACACACACACACACACACACACACACACACACACACACACACACACACACACACACAAATAATGGCGGCAGAGGCAATCGAGTAGTGGTATGGCATTTATTAGAGGGGGAGGTCTTTGTTTTATTTCTCTATTTATTTTTGTGAATACATTTTTACGACATTGACTCAACCGTCACATTTCCTCTTCTAGTTGCTGAGGTGCTCCTCAAACAAAATTTGAAATCAACTGCCAAGATTGCACCACAGCACCGATTATTATTTGGGGTGCGGCCTTTTTCCTTGCAAAAAAAATGCATTTCCATCATATGAGATAATGTGTACACAATTTCTTCATGTGATGGCCAAGGCGAGTTAATTTATGAATGTGCTTTATGTCCAATAGCGGTAAGACATTTATAAGGGCAAAGTTTGTTTATTAATTCACTTTTGACACCCCACCCCACATAAAAACTGCAATAAAAACATTGACTTATATCATGACGAGGGCCGTTTATTTATTCCACCAGGAGTCCGTCAGGAATTCATTTTTCAACAACGTGGGAGGCCTTCATTGGTACAAATGCTTGATGAATGGATGAAATAAAATCTCATGATTACGCATCGAGTGAGCGGAGAGCATTTCGTTCCGCAACTCCCGTCGAGTACTAAAGGCGTCTATTAGTCATGAAAGATTTATTCGGGTGAGGACCTTTAGGCTTACAAATGCATTCTTATAACAACAATGAATTATATATACAAACCTCACTTCCCCCTAAAGTGGCCAGCCACACCCCCCCTTCACCCCCTCCCCACCCACGATTTCTTTACCTGCAGGGGAGTGTGCGTCGATTAGTTTCTCAGCACAGTCGGTAAGAAAAAAAAATAAAAAATCTCTTTTTGCAATCATTTTAAATGTTGCAGCCCACTGTTTGCCAACCAAGGGCGCCGTCGCCAGAAATGGGCCAATTTCGCTTCATTTGTCGGAAATGTATCATTTATTCATTTCGAACGTACATTTGTCCATCGATCAATGTCAGCGACGCGAAGTGGCGGGCAGAATCATGAAAGGCTCTTACATTAGATGAAAGAATGTCCAATAAACGAGCATTCACCCGTTGCCATTCGGATCTCGATCATATTTCTTTATTTCAAACTGTGGGCGGTACGAAATGTCTTGTCGCCACTTATTGAAGTGACGAGTGCGTTTTTATAATGGGCAAAGCAAAATATCATTTTCAAATAGTGGGCGTTTGCGCACCTCCAAAGAGCACCGGGGGATGAAGATATTTGCCCGTTTTTTTTTTTTGGGTCTTGGTTTTTATTTGAGTTTAAATCATTTCAAATCAATTAGCACTTGTGCTGACATAGCAGGTGGCGTGGGTGTTTATTTATTGAACTGCCCGCCTTATTTAACTCAATGGCAGACTGCGTGAGGCACCTATGGGGGGGGGGGGCTTAAATTGGATCAATATGGAGTTTTAGACTCAGAAGAAACACGAGTTGACCTGTTAAAAAAAGTTTTTGGAGTTTAAATATGTTGCCATTGATGTCAAACAAAATAAAAGCAAAAATTTTTTTTTTTAAATAATTAAAAAAGACCACTATGGATTTTTTTTAAAATTTGTATTTTTAAATTCACATCCGAGTTACGATGCTGTCAGATCTCTTTGTTCATTAAAATGCTTGCGCACGCGAGCCGCCACATGTTGTAATTAAATGCCGTGTCCGTCTGCGATGCTGGGAAGAAGCAGGCCTGGGCAATCCACAGCGGCGTATTAACATGACAGCCATCAGCACCTCTGGCGGCGTGCCCTTTTTTTGCGGCGTGACTAGTGGTGCGTCTGTCACAGTGGCTCACGACACGACACGGCGGCGGGCGTGCGCACGAGCGCTAGCATGGCGCAGATACCCGGATTGAGCTGATGCAGCATTTCGGCAGTTAGCATGTGCTCAAATTTAGGTGATTAAACTTTTTGCCTCCATCCATTTTCTGATCTGATGATGGTTGCGGGGGTGTGCTGGAGCCTATCCCAGCTGTCTTCTTGGCAGTAGGCGGGGGACACCCTGAACCGGTTGCCAGCCAATCGCAGGGCAAGCAGAGACAAACAACCATTAGGGCTCACGCTGGCACTTAGGGACAATTTCGAGTGTTCAATCAGCCTGCCACGCATGTTTTTTGGACTGTGGGAGGAAACCGGAGCACCCGGAGAAAACCCACGCAGGCACCAGGAGAACATGCAAACTCCACACAGGGTGGCCGGAGCTGGAATCGAACCTGATACCTCTGCACTGCGAGTTTGACGCACGAACCATGCAGACACCGAGCCACACACACACAAAATCTAAAACATTGATAACACTAGTTCCAAATATAATAAACAGATTTAACATTTATCAGTTGCGAGAAATCCCCCCACACCCCCCCCCCGACCCCCACCAGTGACTAACAACAATGAAACCTAATGTAATCCACTCTACAATTTTGTCATTTAAAAATAAAAACACAACAGCTTCCCATCCCTGGTGTTTGGATTTCCATCGCCATAGCAACCGAAACTCAGAGAGCACCTCTGCTTGGCACTGGCCTTTATCGGCGCAATAAAGCCACAGAGCAGCGTAATAGCCTTGACTGACTGGATGTACGCCCGCATGGACATTTACGCGTCGACGCATTGCGATGACAACGGAATATGATATGTACATCGCTGTCATATCACATTTAACGCACCGCTTCTCCCACCAGCAACTCTGACGCTCGCTCGGCCCGTTGTTGTCCCTCTCTCTCTCTCTCCCCATCTGCAGTTCCCCTTTTTCCCTCCCTTAAGGCCGGGAGACATGCGTGCACACGCAAACGCGTCCTGAATGTGCTGACGCGAGGATATTCTTCCCCACCGTCATAAGACACAAATGCAGGGCTGTGCAAATGACGGCACGCTGGCCATGCAGTGCATGCCGCTGAGAAAATTTGTATTTTTTTTTTTTAATTTGCAGAAATATGAACACATTGTGGAGAAAGTGCGTTTATGGCTCGGATCAGTTTAATTAAGGAAGTTAAAAAGCCTCCGTCGCCCTTCACCATTCTAATCATCAGCATGGTCGTGATGCTGAATTTCAAGACTATCCCACCGGTCCAACATTCAGTTTTATAAACAGCAGAGTCTAAAATCAACCGAACATTTACGGCATGTGGGAAGAGGAATCTTGGGGCCTAACGTCCAAATTCAACAACGATACAAACCTCTCACGTAAGAGGCTGACATGTGGCGGGCACAGGGCGGAATTATGGGTTCCTATTTTCATGACCTGTGCAAATCCTGCCAGATGCATTTTTTTAAAAATAATTTCGCAGACAATCGCGAAACTGCGAGAAGGCAGGCTGCGCTGCTGTGGGGGTCGTCACAGATGACCTCAATCATAACTAATCAAAGCAGTTCCTTTCAGTCCTTTTAATGTGACACACTCGTCAGTCATTCGAGTCTTGACATGGTGGCCCGGAATCACCCCCGAACGTTTGTGTGCCCCCCCTCCCCGCCGCCCGCCTCCACTGTTGCACTGTACCAACAAGATGACTTAAAAATAATCAAAGGTTTCAGAGAGTTGGATGCCTGCTTCCGGCCACTTGGACGTGGTCTGATCGTCACATTGAATAATCTGCCTTATAAACGACGATAAGAAATAAATCGGTCAAGATGCAAAAACTAAAGCTCAATACGGGAGAGCGGCAGGACTGAAACTACATTTTGTATTTGATTGACAGATGGCATCACTGCGCTACAGGAACTATGACTTCTCAAGTTGGAAGGTCAAATATCTGACTTTCTACTTTTTTTTTCCCCTCAAAGATGACATGAGAAGAAAGGCAGGAAAGATCACGCGGCGGGGGCGACGGCCTTAATGACGCTAGCGGCTATAACGATCAAGTGCGCCAAGTTGTCCATTAACTCAAGACTCTCTCATGCGTGTGTCGGTCCAATTTAGCAAGTTACGCCCCGATGCTTCCCGGAGTCCGGAGACTCCCATTCGCAAGCAGGTGTGAACCCAAGGCGGGCGGCAGAATTGCGACAGCGCTAAAAGTGGCGATAATGGAGGTAAGATGGAGTAGGGGAGAAGGGCGTGAGGGGTTGGGGGCAGATTTAGCTCGATTCATCTGTAAAGGAGAAATTCGGCAAAAAAAAAAAAAACATGATCAAATGTCATTTGATGTCATGAAAGGGCCCGTTTGTCAATTTTACCGCAGCCATCGGGAGTGCAGTCGTTCTCAGAGGGGATCAATTCCCAATCAATGTCGTCTTCCTATTTTATGCTTTGGGCTAAAACCTGATTTTTATTTTATCTATTTTTTTTAACAGATTGAATTGCATCAGACTTCATATCCATCCATCAATTTCTACATAGGACATGCAAACCGGGCAGGGGTGATCCTGAGCAGAGATACGAATCATCAAGCTCAGGCAGACTGGCTAACCACTTTCAGCAAGACGGGTTGGGGGGTGGGGGGGGGGGGGGTGAAAAGTTTCACGCCCGACACATCCTGTTGTGGTGTGAAATGTGGTGTGTGGATGCTCTGCGGAGGGATAGTAGAGAAGGAGGCTTTTCAAACTCGGAGCCCGGGTGCCTTTTGCAGGCCATAGGACAGGGGTGGGCAATTATTTTTTGCATAGGGCCACATGAGAACCAGAAAATATTATAGGGCCGGATCAAAAGGGTGAACTAAATTCGACATAATATGAATTGTATTTCTTTATTTAAAAAGCAGTATTTTGCATTTTTTGGGCACGTTTTTCAGACTTTAAGAGTACATCATTCCGTCGTATTGAACGGGATTTGCTTGACTTGGCGGTACTGCGGGCTTCCGGATCGTCTCCCCCTTCCTCCCAATTCTCTGCAACTTCAAGTAACTGTGCCACTTGGCGTTGAAATGCCCATCGAACCATAACTGTGTACCAACCTTCGGCGGGCCGGATTAAAAAGACCAATGGGCCGGATTCGGCCCGCAGGCCGTAGTTTGCGCACCGTTGCTTGTAGGATGATATTTTCTCAACCCCAACCTTTTTTGCCTCGTCATTGCCCTGAGCATTTTGTTTTTGTTGAAAATATATATATACATTTTAAAATAAATAAGTGTGGCCCGGTAGTCCAGTGGTTAGCACGTGGGCTTCACAGTGCAGAGGTACCGGATTTGATTCCAGCTCCGGCCTCCCTGTGTGGAGTTTGCATGTTCTCCCCGGGCCTGCGTGGGTTTTCTCCGGGTGCTCCGGTTTCCTCCCACTTTCCAAAAACATGCGTGGCAGGTTGATTGAACACTCTAAATTGTCCCTAGGTGTCAGTGTGAGTGCGAATGGTTGTTCGTCTATGTGTGCCCTGCGATTGGCTGGCAACCCATTCAGGGTGTCCCCCGCCTACTGCCCGGAGACGGCTGGGATAGGCTCCAGCACCCCCCGCGACCCTAATGAGGATCAAGCAGCTCGGAAGATGAACGAATTAATGAATAAATAAATAAGGTCACCCAGCTGTCGTGCCCTTATCAAACCAGATGATGAAAACAGCAAATTTAAATAAGTGACTGATTAATAACTTGTTTTAAAAGAATGTAACAATCAATATTGACTTGGATTTGAAAGCATTCACACTTGAGACAAACTCTTTTGGCAGCTTCTTCCATTCACATGCAGCATAATGGCTAAATGCTGATGCACCACGTTTATTTTTAACACTGCACTTCACAAATTGACCCGATTTGGTGCTGGAGCCTATCCCAGCCGTCTTCAGGCAGCATGCAGGGGACACCCTGAACCGGTTGCCAGCCAATCGCAGGACACACAGAGACAAACAACCGTCTGACTCACACTCACACCTAGGGAACCCTTTAGAGTGTTCAATCAGCCTGACATGCATGTTTTTGGAATGTCGAGTACCCGGAGAAAACCCACGCCGGGCCCGGGGAGAACGTGCAAACTCCACACGGGGGAGGCCGGCGCCGAAATCGACCCCACAACCTCTGTACCGTGAGCTTGACGCGCTAACCACTGGACCTTCGGGCCGCTTATATTCCAACAGCAATTATTACATATATTCAGGTCCTCAGTCATTCAGATGAATGATTGATGACCTGATGGATGACGGACAGACTGACGGATGCAGAGTTCCACAGCTGGATAACCGCATACATGGATGTATGATGGACGTACGCATACACAGATGAATAGATAGTGTATATGAATATTTACATGGCTCCATAAATGGTTGGGCTTGTGGAGGAATAGATGATGACACGAACGCACGGATGCGTAGAAGGCCGGTCGGACGGACGGACGGACCAGCGAGACGAATGGCCGGGCATTTCAGGCGGCATTTCAAGGCAGCCAAACGGCAAACGTGAAGGGGCATCTGTCATTACCACTTAAAAACGACTTCACTTGGTGGATGAGCAACAGCAGCACCAAGTCTTATTTTGGCGGGTTGGCCCGCCAGCGCATCTTTGACTAATAACTCCTGGCCGGGGCGAGCGCTGGTGACGGATGCGCGGGGATGGGATTTATTTGGCGCCGCAGTTTCCTTTTTTGGCCGGCTCGGGATTCAACGTGACCCGCCGTTTCAATTCACGATCACCCGTTGAGAAAGGTGCATTCATCAGCTGCGCAAAGATGATGAGCGTTTATGAACGTGTGCCCTTGAAGTGCGCCAATGCTTTTCAATGAGCGCCAATGCATGTGTGTGTGTGTGTGTGTGTGTGTGTCGCCGCCGTGTTTGTGTGAGACGGGAAGACTGTATAAAAAAGGATTAGCCCGCTATTATGGAAGAGGTGTCGGATGCCTGTCATGGCCCAAAAACATTTGCGCCCCTCCCTGCCATCTCCCTTTAAGCCACGGCGCTTAATCTCCACCCCGAACCGCCTCGGGAAGACTTAACGGCTGTTAGTGATTCGTTATAATGCTTTCAAACCCAAACGCCGCTACGGTATGCATTCAGTTCGGAGGCAGGGACGCGCATTCAAGGGGGAGGCGCAGCCGAGGATGAAGAAATGAAAAATCATCAATGGTGGACTCACACCCCCCCACCCCTGCTATTCACAGGGGACTTATTTGCATTCGTCCATTAAGACGTGTGTGAGGAGCAAGTTCACGAAATAAAATAAAAATTGAAAAATACATTTTCATGAACAAAATTAAATACTCAAAGTGCTTTAAAAGAAATTTTCATACTTGAGCTTTCGGGATTTTCTTTAAACGTGTTTATTAAAGTCTTACTCGTTAAGGTTATTTAAGGTTATTTACTTGACACCAAGGATTTTGCATGCCATGACTAGTATACGCCGATATCAAGCGCCGATATATGTCGTACTTTTGACGTATAAAATTTCAATTAACAAGTAATTTATTTTTTAATGGACATTTATTTCCTGATACAGATGATGATTGGCTGATGAGTCAAATAACTGCAGTATCGCGTCAACTATCGCCAAGGAGGACTTATTCAGTGTCACCTGCTTTGTTTTGGAGGGGGGGGGGGGGTGGTTGTGTGTCTTAAGTATTGCTGGCTGCCTCCACAAGTACAGATACCTTAAAATAAGGTATCAGTCCAAGACTGATATCTGGTATTGGCACTTGCGCATCCCCTGGCTTACACAATACATTGACTTTCTTTCGCCCCCTCATGGTGAAAGCGCTGGCTAGTCTCCAAGCGTGGCAGAGGGTTGCTTCAGAAAAACATTTCTGTGGAACGGACCCTCCCCCCCATAAGGCCGACGGCAAGTAGCATTCAGTCTGGATACAGAACCCAGAACTGTAATAATCATTATGCTGTTGTCTACATGTGTTGCTGCGGCATTTGTATTCAAGTTTATTATGTGAAGGGTTATAACGCCACAACGCGGATGCTATTCGGTAGATGTCTATTGTGTTGATTGTTTGCATTTGTTAACAAGCCTTTCCGAAGTTAAAAGTCATGCAGCGGTTTTAAATAACGTTTGTTTTGTTGTGTTATTTAGTTTGACACCTCAACCGGATATGGCCATAAATGATCCGAAGCTTCTCTTTCAAAGAATTGTTCACCATGTGCCAAACTGCTGCTGAGTTGATGTCACTTGCCACCACACTGAGCTTGTATCTTTTTTTTCCTTGCAAATTAAAAAAAAAAAAAAATCAGTAAAAAGTGTCCGACCAACTGTATCAATCTGCCACGTTTTGGCTTCCTTCTGGAGCAAAACTTTAGAATGAGAAGATTCCAGGTAAGCACTCGATTCAGGAATTACAGAGAGGTACGGTTCTGGGACAAACAACGGCGGCAGCAACTGCGACCCTCGGCAGCCAATGAGCAGACGCAGGCATGGGCAGGCACCTCCGCCGACTTTGGCTCGAGATCAGAGCGAGACCGATTGCGAGGAGTACTTTTTTTTTTTTCCCCTCCATCGCAACTGCGCGTATGTCACCTGCCTGTGGTCTGTATGCTGAAGGAGGTCAAAAAGGTGCTTCCCATCTCTTGCCACCTAATCAACGTGTTGATGGTCCCCGGCAGAAGAAGACCAGAGAGGCTCCGAGTCAACTTTGCCATTCAAGTTCCTCAGCGAGAGCCCCCGGTTGCACCCAAGCCTGCGACATTAGCCCACAGCCGGAGGAGTTTACACCTTTTCTGCTGAGCTATCGCTTCTTATCTTCCCATCCCCCCCACCACCACCTTTCCCCATCCACTCTGCTTTTACACCCACTCACGGGAAAACCCCGCAGGACGCGCGCATCCGCTCATTAGCATCTTTCCGACTTTGGTTTCCTGATAAAAAAAAAGGGATGCTTGTACAATGGCGTTTTAATATTACAGCCATTGCGGGGGGGGGGGAAGTAAATGAGTTTGAATTAGTAATGGTGTGGCCCGGATCGGAAAGGAAAACACTGCATAATTGTACCTTTTGGGACTTGATGGCTAAAGGGGGGGCTATCGGTTGTTAGTTCGAGACCACCTGAATCAACCGCTCGGCGAGCCGTTTAGTACCGCGCAACCCGTCTACCAACTCGGCCATTTTCCATCGCTGAAAAGGGCCTTGGTGAAGAGGTATCCAATCGGTTTTGGGGGGGGGACTCTTCACAGGAGAAAGAAAATGCTAACTACTAGCATACTGAACCAAACCGGATTTCCTAGTGGAAAATAATAATTCGTCCGTCAGTCTGTACGGCGCTTCGTGGAAATGTAATGACAGTCATGGCTGCATTTTGTTTGGGGGGAAAAAAAAAAAAAAAAGAAAATCAAAAAGCCAAGATAGCATTTAGACAAAAGGCTCCAAAATACACGCGCACAGACGCGCCGCCAGGCCAATCAAATGCATTACAAATCTGCCAAGCGGCGCCGTCGATGGCGCCGGCGAGCCAGCGAGCGCAAATGAAAACACAGGCGGCGTGTACACAGCCGACACACGCCATCAGTCAAAGAGCGCCCGCGGCCACCGCCATTACCTGCCGTATGTAAATCCATTGAGCAATAAGGCAAGTTAGCCCTTTACGACGAGCTACGCTTATTGTCATCGACGGGGAGATCTTCCCCAGAGTGCCCGGCGGCCGACTGCAAACGAATCATTATGTTGTGGCGAGGCGAGCGGGTGGAATTGGAAAAAAAATTTTTAAAAAGGGAGATGATGTGATCTTCGAGCGGCGCGGAGGACAGCTTTGGGTTTTGCCCCTCGTTTGTTCACGCCAAAGAAAGGTTGACGTGGTCGAGTCAACAATGGATCTTCGGCGCCATTGCGAAATTGCTGCAGGCTTTTTTTATTTTTCCACACTTTCTTCCTCGGACAAAAAAAATTATAATAATACTCGTGTGGTGTCACAGTCACGATAGTTAACGGACTTGAGAAGCATGTAAACAGGCAAGAAAGAAGTTGTGAGCCGATCGCAGCTCCAGCTCGTCAGCCAGTGTTGGAAAAAAAAAATAATTAATGCAAGGGGCGAAAAAAAAATAAAAATAAAAATAAAACACCTCTACAATCTGCATCGTTTTGAGGAGTTGGAGGTCAAAGCATGGCTGGAACACAAAACTACAAACAAAAGAATGAACATGGTGGCTGTTTTATATGGGCTAGCTAGGTGAGGCTGGATGTAAAAAGAACATTAGCTTTTTTTAATTTTTTTTAGAAGGTCGGTTTCCGGTCAGTAGTTAGGAACGGTGGTTAGTTGCCGATCGGTAGGTAAGGATGCGAGGTGAAAAGATCGATCAGGGGAGTGGGTAGGAGGCGGAACGGGTCGCTAGCAACGTAGGCAAGCTAGCCGATCAGTTGCTAACGTGATATTTCACTTCGATTGAATTTCTGACAGCCATCCCGACATTCGCCGGGTCAGACGCCGAGGTGGGAATGTAGATCCAGAGGATAAAACCCTCAAAGCAGAGCGTCCATCTTCATAGGAAGGTTTGTTGCCGCTTCAGTCAAGCGTGTCGTTTGTTTTGTGCATTCATGAAATGCGCTACTGTTAAAAGGCTTTTTTTTTTAATAGCGCCGGAAAACCAAAAAGGGACGCATAGTTTCATTGGATGGCGACGTTATGCTCTCGCTACTTTTTATTTCCGTTTAAAAAGAGAGAAAAAAAAAAGGTGTATTAAGCAAAAGCACCGTTAAGTATCGACTGTATAGCAGAGGCCGTGCGCAGGCAGGCGTTTAGTCATCTGCACGCGGAATGAAAGCACAGCTAAACGAAGGGTGAAAAATGAGCTTGCGCGACTGCAGAGGTGTAAAAACAAACTACAACCAAAAAAAAAAAAAACACATTCATTCATATATTCCCTATTTATGAGGTAATAATTACTGCTCATTTCCGCCAGAGGCAAGAAGTGTGAATCGGTTATTTGGGGCTTTAAGTATAATGAAGTGTTGCAACACCTGTTACGTAATACCGACAATCGACACCAAATACCCAATTTGCCGGCTAATACCCGATGCTTAGCGGCTCTCAAGATAAGACAGACGATGTGCTGACTTTTGCATTAGTGGTTACAATTTGGGGTGGGGGGGGGGCAAACTGCAGAAGCTTAATTGGCCCGATTCTGCCTGCGTAGCTCAGCAGCGGGCGGGCAGTCTCACTCTGAGTTTGAAAAAAAAAAAAGTGCAATCATCCTCACCTCTCAGCTGGACAGACAGTATTTGTGTTATCAGACATGACAAGCACACGCGATTTATTAAAAGAAAAGAAAAAAAAGACCCTGACGGGGTTTCTTCCCATATGTAAATTCAGAGGCCATTTAAAACTGCTTCGACGGCTCACTCGTCTTGATACGGGCGTCACGTGGAGAAACGTTTAGAACATCCGTGAACACAGCACGTGGGAAGGCAAGGCAAGATGGTAATGTCGGTCAAGGATGTGCAAGCGCTGTAGAAATAAAAATGTATTGGATTATTGGATGTATTGTACTGTACATACATAGGCTGGTCACCGGTTAGCATCCCTGTTTAAACCGATTGGTAAAAACGTCACAAAATCTTCTCGTCATTTGTATTCCTCACCACATTAAGAATCCCCCCCGCCCCCACCCCTGCAACTCCCATTTTCCAAACTCCACTGGCTGCCTCGGTCAGAAAATTCATGGCTTGAACATTACAACTCTCCACTCGACGAGCTGCAAAATCCAGCTTGCTGGTATTCCGACGCCGCGTGGCCATTTGGACGGAGGCGGCCGAGATGAATGTGACTCACTGGCTAGATATCGGTGATTGACGGAGCCCGTTGCAGCGTCTTGACTCACGTTCCAAAAATACCAAAAACATTGAGCAAGGCCGGGCAAAAAAAAAAAAAAAAAAAAAAAAAGAGGGTGATGCAATTTGGCAGCAAAAATACATATCGCGCACACGCATTCCGACTGAAGAATGAAATCAAACGGCGGAGTGGCAAAAAAGGATATCAAGCTATTACGTAGTTTAATGAGGGATGCTGCCTGAGCCAGACCGACTTATCTTAAATTGACTTAATACCTTCTTATTTATTTAAGGATGGCACAATAATTCTCAGGTGGCTGCTTTCATTACCATCCTGAGAGGACATAAAAGTTTTATGCCGCCACACTTTTATTGTCAATATCTCAGCTGCAATGAAATTCCGGCGCAATGTGCTAGGAGGCGTACAAACGCAGTATGAAGAGTGTGTTGCTTAATGCAGCCAAAACTGACTGTTTATGTCTCACGCATAAACCAACACCAAACGTAACGGCTAGGAGAAAAACTAACTGATCACCACTATTCAATAAAATGAGGATTAAAAAAAATGATACACTATTTTTAACTCATGTTATGAATTAGTTAGGTACACTGGTCAGTCATAAGTCAAGCAGTGGTAAGCTGGTTGCTAGCTTAGCCAGAACTAGCTAATGTAGGTTGTTTGGCAAGTCAGTCGATCAATCGGCTGGTTGGCCGGTTGCTGGCCATCCAGTAGGGAAGTAGATTAGTCAGTCATGTAGATTAGTGTTTTTTTTTTTAATGAAATGAAATTGGCCTTTAGAACCTGCGTTTTGTATTTCCTTAGGTTGTCTCTGTGTGATATCAAACTTGGCTTGATGACGTGAAATAATAATAATATTGTGTGTGATAAATGCAAAGAATACCGAAATCTGGAAGGGGACAAATATTTTTTCACGACACCGTCGTTAGTGAGGGTAAATAAATTGGTAGGGAGGATGGTATGTCAGTAAGTAAGAAGGGATGGGTTGGTAGGCAGGCTAGCTCAGCAGGTCAGTAGGCTACTTGCTAGCTAGCTAGCTAGAGGATCCAGGTTTGTTCAGCTGGAAATTTGGAAGGTAGGCAGTACAGTAAGTAAGTAATTTGTGGTCACAGTCGGTAGGGTATAAGTTGTAAATTGGATTCATAGTGCCACCCTGAAATTAAAAAAAAGTAAATAAAATCCGCCTAGCCAGCTACACTTAAGCCCATCATGAAAAAGAAAAAAAAAAGCCTTGTAAAACAACAGGAAGTCTGCCACTCTGCTTTTGCTGCATTTGATGACCTTGGTTATTCAAATTAGCCCCAGTGTTAGGAAGCAGAAGGGGAAAAAAAATGCTAAATGGCTGCCTCAGACACATTTTCAGAAATAGGCAGATAACTAGATTCACTTTGTTGTTTAATTTCACACTTGATGGGTGGGCAAGCACTCCAGAAATGCAGCAATTTGTGTACAAGCAATTCAAAAGTCAATTTCCCATGATATGTCCCTTCTAAATGCTTTTTTTCCCTTCAATTTCCATTTTATCGAGAGCAGTACTGAATTCTGAAAAATCACTCAATTACATTCGTTTATGGTCAGTGCCGGCAATGAAGGTCTGTAAATATATATTTACAAAAGTGCTTTTAGTCACCAACAACGAAACATCTCCCCAAAAGGAACACGAGTTAATTTTGTTCCATTTTTATATTCAACTTGTTTCTGTGCGCGTCAACAATTGTAGCATAAATCTGTCGTTTTCATGAAGCTTCAACACTGACTGTGTATACTCTAGCGACCGCTTAAATGTATAAGACCAGCCTTCAAAATAAATTTTATAGCCGTCCCATTGGGAATTAACATGGGCAATACATCTATATTTTTCTTTCTGTCTTGTGAATACTCCAGTGTATAGAAGCCCTTTAAACCAACAAAGATTTTTTTTATGACAAGATATCAAAGCTCCTTCACTGCCAGCTGTTTTCAAAGCAAAGCTTCCCATAACACCGCCCGTTTGAGACCATTCCAGCTGAGCTTATAAGACCCAAAGAAAATATTGTTTTCTGTGACAATAGAAGCTTATAAGCTCTGCTTTCACCAGGGAAGAAAAAAAAATCTAGCTTTCCCCCTCTGTAGAACATGGGTTAGCTTCACCATAAACAGTTTGACTCCTCCCACTCAAAGATAACCATTTTAAAAAGCACACCTCACTTCGATACTAACATTTTTTTGGTGACACCTCACCAATTTTTTGTAAAAACCGAACAAATTGAAAAAAAAACATTTACAGAAATACAACTAAGACAGAGATAAACAAACCTACGCTAACGCATCGACAAGCATGCCCACCTGTTGAAAACATAAATCGGTGGCAGTAAACACGTCACGGGTAAAATAGAGAACCCGAAAAATACTGTACTCCGGTCAACATCACATTAACGGACTTTGAATAGCCGCAAACCGCAACACTCGCACTGTGTTGCCACTGCGGCGCATCACCACACAGCCACGGGGGGGACAAGCAAACATGACTCAGCAAGAGCAAAGGCAGAACTCACGGCCAGGTACAGAAGGAGAAGGTAATTACCGGAAAGATGGCGAGGGCGGAGGTGTCAGAGGCAGGCGCGGCTGGCAATCCAAAGGCGAGGGCTGGAGGATCTTGCAAGCGAGCGAATTGAGCAAGCTGGCAACGAAGCGGTTAGCCGGAGAGGTTGCTAATTGGAAGCACCTGAGCGCACAGGTGAAGGGAATGGGGGGGTTAATAGAGGCTATAGATCATTTATTTACTTTGCATTTAAAAATCTTTCACTCTTTCGTTGAAAAATGCTTTTTTTTTAAACGTCGTCGCTTTACATTTGCTTCATCATTTTAGTCATTTCGTTTTTATTGCTTTGCTTTTTAAATGTCTTTCAATGCATTGTGTAACTGGCGCCAAGACTGAGTTGTTGGTTGCCATGACAACAAAAATATAATTTATTTTAGGCTTGTTGTTTTGCAAAAGTATTTCATATTTCTATGTGAACTTTCATATTTGTTTTTTTCTTAAATCCTCTGAATATGTTATTCGGAATGTTTGTTAAAAATCACTTCCGGGTCAAGTGCCGTGTATAGCGAGGAATGAGAAAGATCGAGAAGACAACGGGAGACAGAGAGAGAGTCAGAGACAGAACGACGATACCGTGTGATCTACGTCATTTATCGTAACTTGATCTACTTTCGGTTTACCAAGGTGCACACGGTATGTCATTTTGTGTTATTTATTTAATGTCCTGTTCAAGATATTATAATATTGATTGTTGTTCGAAATGTGTTTTAGTTTTCACGGTGTTCCATGATTAAACGTTTTGGACATCAGTACGAGGCGTCATCCTTGACCGGGGTAGATGCACATTGCTTTCAAATGCTTCTAAACGTTGTTACTTTTAAACACGTGGGCGACCGGAATTCTAAAATCACTCGTCATTTTGACTGCTTGCACTCCTGCCCCGACCTCACATCATCGTCTAAAATGCTTATTAGTCACTGTTTGAGGAGCTAAGTAGTTCATTGATTAAAACCTTCTGTTGCGAGTATCTTTTCATGTAAATGATGCAAAGCAGCTCCTCTCCCGGGACCGTCAGATTCCACACGGCGCTGTGCTGTGCTTCCCCCGTCTTGAGGCAGATGGGCGCATCAAAGTTTGAGAACCGTGAAAAAAAAAAGGTGGCTTTTAGGAGCTGTTTATTATGTGAAGCGCAGTGAGTTAGCTTGAGTATGAAATGCGCAATATATAAATAAAGCTACCTCACCTTCATTTGCCCGCTAATCAATTTCAAGCTACAATCGTCATTGGCGCGGTGGAAAATACGATCAAATACAAATGTCTTGTTTTTTATTTAACCTTGGTGAAAGACTGCACTCCACTTTGTGCTATTCTCGTTCGCCGTCGTATTTTTATGCAAATGGCCATACCCCGGTGGTCTGACACAGCAGCTGCGACCGCCGCCGACGCAAGCAAACAAGCCTCTGGACAGCATTGAGAAGTGCACATAGACTTGAGTGGTGGTGAACCAACACGCGAAGCTACCCACAATGCCTTTTGCCTGCCTCGCCATGCACTCCGGCGCCTCCCCCCCCACCCCCACACACCACTCCAAGTGACCTCCAATCACACCGTGTGGTGATGCGGGCGGGTCAGGAGGACGCCTCGGACCCGTACAGGTTTGCCATGACACAAAACGATACGTCTGTCAAGTGTCGCTGACACGGCGTTCCGCGCGCCCACGCCACACGAGCAACGTGATCGCGCGTCCGTCCGCAAAGACGATCGCACTCGGCACACGCTGCATTCATCGCTTTTATCTTCTTACCATTCGATCTAAATGAGTCCATTAACCGAGAGGCCCTTCTCTTTATGAGCGACTAAACAAGTCAGGCGGGAGAACATTTAAAAAATAAAATTTAAAAAAAAAGTCCATTCAAGCGCACCCTCGCACCGTGGTCGCTAACACACAAACGCTTTCTCCCTCTTCCCCCACAACCACGCCGAGGGGGGGGGGGGGGGGTGTAAGCAAGCAGGAGTGGACAAACAGCTAAGCAAACAGGGCTGTATTTTTTTTGCTCCATTAGGCAAAGATGAGCCGAGCTTTAGTGTGCAAGCTGGTCAAGCACCTGAGGATTGAAGGCGGCAAGCAAGCGAGGAAACTCAAACGTGCCGCTCGCTCGCCTCAGCTCGACAACAGCTCCCGAAAGCCGCCCGGGTGCCGCTTAACGGAGATCGGGCCGGATAAGATGCATCATGGGACGCGGACTAGAAAGTGGACGGATGCTGGGAGAAGCTGTCACTGAGCTAAAAAAAAAAAAAAAAAATGCTAAAAATACAGCGATGGCACCGCACCCTCAAATGACCTTCATGCCTCAAAAGTACAACATTTATTTTTTTAAAATACAAAGATGGACTTTAATGGACATTGTGCTGTGCCTTCTGGTGATTGTACGACGGGCCCTGAGGGGCAGCATAATACGGACAGACACTTATGGATTTTACAATAAACTATTGTAATATTAGTGTTTGTTTCTTTTTAAACAAAAGATAAAGAATATATGCCTGTGGGTATCGTCTGTCCACCTGTGATGCTTCACCGTTTGTGTTGAAATATCCACTGCTTGATGGATTAACACAATTGCTATTCTGTGGATCATCAATAGCTTGATGCATTGCTTGTTAGCATTTTGCACAGCTGTGTTTGCTTTTTTTATCTTCTGCAAAGATTTGAGATGCAGAAACTGCGTAGCTCTTTTTGTCTTATATTGCCCCCAGGTGGCCAAGCTGGTTGTAGCAGAGTGGCCATTTAATTGAGGCAAAATATCACAAAAACAGTGAGATTTTTTCAAATTTGATTATGTAATTAATTTCTGTTTTAAAAATAAGTATCACGTATTTTTTCGAGTGCTGCTTTTGTTGTTGTTGTTGTCTTTTTTTTTTTGTTCGTTTTTGCCAGGGTGGCTGGAACAGATTAATGTCATTTCTATTTATTTCAATGGGGATAGGTTGTTTAAAATCCACGAGTGTGGTCCCCGAACAAATTAAATTCGTCTCGCATCGTGTTTTGAACAGCAGAGGCGCAAACGCTCGTCTCTCGAAAAACGACGTGAGGCACAGCTGCTCATTAGCGGCGCAAACAATACAAAGCCGCATCCAAACAATTCGGTTTTCACAAGTGACAAGAAGGAACGGCATCGAGGAGACCTTCAAAGATTTGATTTGTGGGAATTACGGGGACAACGGGACGCCCTAAAATCGTGATGAAAAGCTTACGAATGAAGACACAAATCAAAAAGCGACATTGTCACATCTCGCTTTGTGACTTGAGCATTGCACGGCTTGCATAAATGGAGCCGCGCCGATGGATGCGTCTGCAGACATGGTGGAGTGTGGCTCAAGTTCACAGAGTGTCACTACTTGGGTGGACACGACAGAAAACCAAACACAATTTTTTTTTTTAAACGCGCACCCCCGCTATTTGCATGGGGACATGGTCCGGGCCGGCCCGCGTATCGCCAAAATCCACGTTGGATAGATTCCCCATTGAAATGATTTTATTTCTGTATTTCATAACACCCCCCCCCCCCCAAAAAAAATATTTTTAAAAAAATTTTGATGAACATTCAAGACAAAAATAGAAATGGTGGTAAGCAAAAAAATAAAAATGGTGAATATGCTAAGCCGTAGGTGCCCAAACGATCAACTATGCAACAAGTAAATCCAATTTTCCAGAATATTTCTCCTTCAAATCAAGACCATCGTGACGTAGACTTCCCATGTGTATTATTTTCACTCGGATTTTAGGGAGCTCATCTTCAACTCAGCAGGGAAGCGTTTCGTCCTGCTGAGAGCCTTCGCGGGGTTCGCACTGGGGAACAAGCACCGGTATTAGCTGCGGCAGATTTCTTTCTTTCGCGTGACCCCGGGTTAGATCTTTCTGCACGCCTTCGCCGCTCCCGATGTTGCCGGAGGAGCATTTATCAAATACGATACAATTCCACTTTTTACTAGACAGCAAGGTCAAAGCGTTTGTGAAGCATACTAGACTGCAAAATGGATGCGGTGCCGTTTTCATACAGCAAAGGACAAAAAAAAAAAAAAAAAAGAGGCGGCACGCCAATCGTTTAGGTAAGACTACGCACCAGGGCAATACTTTTTCAAATCCAATTTCTCTCTCAAGAGCAATGTTATAAATCGCACTAAAAAAGTGTAGTTCAGTCGGTACTTCAACGTAAAACAGCTTAACGTGTCTTTCAGGGTCGCTGTTGCTAGGCAGAATTTGAAGGAGCAAAATATAAATGTATATTTTTTTCATTCATTCATTCATCTTCCTAATCGCTTGATCCTCACTAGGGTCGCGGGGGGTGCTGGAGCCTATCCCAGCTGTCTCCGGGCAGTAGGCGGGGGACACCCTGAATCGGTTGCCAGCCAATCGCAGGGCACACAGAGACGAACAACCATTCGCACTCACACTCACACCTAGGGACAATTTAGAGTGTTCAATCAGCCTGCCATGCATATTTTTGGAATGTGGGAGGAAACCGGAGCACCCGGAGAAAACCCACGCAGGCCCGGGGAGAACATGCAAACTCCACACAGGGAGGCCGGAGCTGGAATCGAACCCGGTACCTCTGCACTGTGAAGCCGACGTGCTAACCACTGGACTACCGGGCCGCCCCTGTATATTTTTTTAATTAATATAAAATGTCATCGTTGCTTCGACCTCATGAACGCTGATGCACAGCAGACAGACTGATAGCATAGCATATTGCAATGGCCAAACTGTGAAAAATGTCATTTAGAAATGTCAAAGAAACGGCAAACATCCTCGGAACGTAACACGCCGCTAAGGCCAACTTCAAAATCCAAGCCCGCCAAATAAAACGTTGACGGCGGTGGCGCCGCAGCTAGCTTACTTGTCTTTGACATTTCCGCTTTTCATTTGCATGACACATCAACGCAAATAATGAATATATTGTTCTGCCTAATCTACCTGGCAACAGTCGAATAAGGCGGAGCATCGCCACTTAACTCATTCAGTACCAGCCAGTTCTGGGCCAAGTCTGAAAAGACGTTTAAAAACGTCTTTGGGAGCGAATGAGTTAATTATTTCCTCCCAAAACACGTCCAAAGATGTACATCCTAAAAGGAACCGGCAGCCGTCACTCTCTGTAGGCCTAAAAAGCAGGACTGAAGAGGATTTAACATTCAATAAGCTCCAGCAAAAACTAGTCCGAGTTTGAAAACGCTCTGCTTCCAAACTTACAATGTGTAAAGTCCTCCACAGTCCGGTAGAATTTCCCACAATATAACCGGGAGGGAAAACAAAATAGAGCTACAAACTATATCCACACCCCTGGCCCCCCCCCCCCAAAAAAAAAGAAAAATGCAGACCTGGCACCAGAGATGAAGGCTGAATCACTGCACTTCATTTCGCAACATGGAGGCCATGTTGTGAAGCCAATCACATCTTTGACGCCGACCAACCCCCTGGCCCCCCCAACCACCCCCCCCCAGTTTCATCCCTGGCAAAACAGAAGCTGTTGGGGTAGCAGCGTGTTATCAATGTGCAGCTGCAGTAAATCGTATTATTTGGTCATCTCAGTTGTGAAGGGCTGACCAGCAGCGAGAACAAAGCGAGGCCTCGTTTGAGCCATCACGCTGATCCCATGGATGGAAGAAGGTCTTTTGCTGCTCTAGGGCCCTTCTAATACAGTACACCACCCCCCCCCCCCACACACACACACCATCTTTTTTACTCTCCCCCCAACCTTTCCGTCGCCGTGACGCTCCGAGCTGGAAGCCGGCGTAATGCCATTATTCGCAGCTCATTGGTCTGTTTGACGGGACTATCTTGATTGAGCATCTCCCGGGTACAGTTGGGGGGGGGGGGGGGGGTCTGGGAGGGGGGGGGTGCTATGGGAGGTTCTGCGACTGTGACAGTGTATAAAGATGTGCATGTGATATGTGTCCCAGGAGATATAGATGGGTCGACGCAATGTTATGGGGAGGTGGGGGGGGAAGGCTGGATCGGAGGGGGGGGGGGCATCAGATGCAACGGAAGAGGAAAGGAGGCGAAAGCAATGCGCGACGCTCTTGGGCGTGAAATGGAGGCGGCAAAGTACGAGTCGGGGAATCGGGAGTCGTTCTCATTAGCTGGTTCATCCTCTATCCTCCGTGACAGAAAAGTGGAAAAAAAATACTCACAGAAGCGGGGAGGGGGGAAAGGGGGGGGGGGTTCTGCTAATTAGTCCATATTAACCTCAGGTCTAATCCGAAGGCTAAAGGCTAATTCAAGAACCCGATAAGATGAATGCAAACAGATGGTCTAAACATTGTAGGAATGCTTTTTTTTTTAAAGTCAAACACACGTCTGGTAAAAAAAAAGTTACATTTTGCCCCCCCCCCCCCCTCCCATTTCAGCCTCTATGTGTCGCCATGTCCATTTAATTTCCCGGGAGGGGCTTCATAGGAAGGAATGAGGCTCTTGAACCAATCAAATTTCAAAATGATCTCAAACCAACCCCCCCCCCCACCCCCCTGATGACATCTGCATTTCCTGTCCTCTGATTGGTTGCTCCAGCCAAAAGTTGTTTGTCGCCATTCCGCGCACTTCAAAACGCGTCATATTCAGCATCTCTTGGCGAGCGCCATGTTTTCGACTTTAGCGCGTCACATTTCTGCGCCGTCGTACGATTAAAATCTTGGCGCCGAGCATCTCCTGATGACGTCGCCTTGTGCGGCGACATTTTTTCTACTGCGCTGAAGATATCTAAATAAAATGCTGTGGTGGGGCTTACCCGGGGGCTACACAGATTTCTGAGGGGGGGGGGGGAGTGCAGCACCTTCGAGCCCTGGTGGAGCGCCATCCTTGCAACTGAAGAGGTATCAAATGCACACACAAAAACACTGCCTAGAGCAGAAGAAGTGCAGGAAAGCAACCCCCCCCCCAAAAAAGAAAAACACACACACACTGTGGAAAGAACAACAAAAGGAGAAGAGGAAGGCTGTTACTTACAGAAGGAATGAAGACGGTAATCAGAAGCGCTGCAGCGGGAGAAAAAGAGGGGAGGGGTGGGAGACCTGGCACCAAGATCTGAGACCTGCAGGCTTTGGAGCGCTTCAGCCAAGGGGGGTGGGGGTCGGCCTTGGGGGGAGCCACGGGGCTGCGCGGCGTGTCACTTGTTAGCTGGGCGGGCGCAGGCGCGCTGTGCTTGGGTCACACTGAAGGAATCCGAAGGATTTCGGTGTTGAGGCGCAACGGAAGCAAAAAAATAATCCTTTGGTGTCGGATGGATCGCGGGGGGGGGGGGGGGGGGGGGGGGTTCAGCTGGGTCGTGACACCAGCGAGTGCGTGTAAAGGGGCAATGGCCTCCCCAAATGATGGAAGATGGCGGCGGCGGGGCATAAAAGAGTAAACGGCGAGCAGACGAGGAGGAGTGTTGGGCACACCTGCTCTCTTTGCTTCCCTCGCACCTGTTCGACAAAAAACAGGCCCCCCCGCCGTCGTCACCTCGCCCCTTCCCCTCCTCGCTGTCTCCCCCTCCCCCGCTCACACGCCGCTCGGAATGACAATGAGTGGCATGCCTCGCTTGTCCGTCCGTCCGTCTAGTGAGTCATGTTTCCAGCGGCGGCCTTCTTAAAGCCTCACGTTCGCTCGCCGCTTCATGGCACTCGGGGGGGTGGGGGGGGGGCTTTTATCAACTCTGGTTAATTTCTTTTCTACCTGCTTGTTATCGACTGCGTACAGTCTACTCCATCAGGATGAAAAACAATTTGACAAGAAAAGAGAGAAAAGGGGGGGGGGGGGAGCAGGATCAAATTGTTCCTTCTAAAAATAATGTCGCAATCTCAACGGGATATCCGAGGATATGCTTCCAGACGTGTCCGAGGGCTCCGCCGCCGCCTCGCTGGGACGTCACCGCCGCCTATTTTGCTCTGCGATGATCCGCCCGACAAGCCGAATTATCCGCTCGACGGGTCGATGGCTCCGGACGGATGACGGCCTCCTTTCCCCCTGAGTGTGCTGGCCTGGTAGCGGCTTAGCGAGCCGTCGCCCGGGGGAGCGCGCTAACGCTGCGCGCGGAGTCCACCTTCACATCTGGAGGAGACAAATAGATAGGGCGGGGGGGGGGTGGGGGGGGGGGGGGGAGAGAGAGAAAAGGTTAGAATGCGCACTTAGTCGCCAAATGACAGCGTGGTTTGGACCCCCCCCCCCCCCACCTGTCATGTTTTGGTTTGTGACCAACAGGTGGCACCTGTTGGTCGTTAGGTAATTATTGCTTGAAAAAGGACTCCCGGCACCAACACTCGGCGGGGCGGGCGGGGCATTATTTGTTTGTTTCGGTCAGGTTTCTGTTTGATACTTTGGACTTTGTTTTGGATTTAGTTTTCTGTGTTTTATCAATGCGCTTCTTGAAGTACACCCTGCTCCTCCCTCTTGCCTGCTTTTTGGGGTCCTCCACCACCTTGCAGCGTGACACCCCCCCCCTGCCCGCCCCCCCTCTCCTGGCCTTTACTAATCCTTTCACGACAGCATTTAGAAACCGTAATGCAGGTTTTTTTGGCTACATCTCGGCTGGATTACTGTCATGAATTTTCTTTTGGCGTCTCCAGTTGCTCCATAATGCTGCTGTGCTCATCTCCTCACTGGAACTCGTCAATCCAATTCTCGCCTCCCTTCGTTGGCTTCCTGGAATATTTCAGAGTTCATTTTGAGATTCCTTTTCTATCTTTGAGTGCTTGACTTGAGTACTGCGCATCCACATTGATGGGTTGAAGTCAACTCACCGCTAGCTAGTCACACGCGTGCGCTACGGGTGGATGCGATTCTCAAGTAACATGTTTATATTAATGGCCCCCCCCCCAGCACCCCCCACCCTTCAGGTGTGAATCTTTTTCACCCCAAAAATATGGCCAGATTTCAAGTTTGAAAAAGAGTCATCTAAGGGTGCGTGAACTCCAGGGGGTGCGCAGAACCACTTTTAATTGACATTCCACTCCGCCCTTGTGGTTTTTTTTGTTGTTTTTTTTTTACAACCGCCTTTATTGTCTCAAAACTTTTAACGTTGTTTGAGGGGGTCAAAAGTGACCGCGGGCGCGTCCGCATTGCCGCGCGCGCTCACGTCCACCTTCGCATCGAGGACGGACGGACAAGTGGATGAAAGGTTAGCAGGCTGACATTTTGTGTCGCTCCGCTTTATCGTGAGTGTCAGTCAGCTCGTCTGCTCTGCCCTTGTCACCCCGACCCGCTTCCTCCCCCCCGCATCTCCTCTCGCTTAAATTCTCTCATTTGGGAAACACTCCACCGTGTCACTTCCTCCTTTTATTTCCTTCGGACCGAATTTGATACATTCACACCTGGTAATTACACCTCTCGTCTTTCATTTGCAGCCAGTCCTCAATTGTAGATAAATATTAAATGTTTTGCAAGTGTTTATTTGTTTTTAACACCAAAAAAAAAAAAACATTTCCTCTCTCATTAAACACCAGATTAGCACGGTGGAGTGTGAAAATGATTTCATTTTCAAAATGGACAATAAAAGGGAGGAGGGGTGTGAGTGTGAATGGAATTATCAACATTTTGAATAGCTTTTAAAATAAAGCAAGCATCAAAGTAACAGACAGTGGACATGAATATGACAAGATTTGGGGAAATGTTACAGTTTTGCTTTACTTTTTACTTCTTCTTTTGTTTTAAGTCAGCAAGAGAGGGCCGCACCAATCCACTGCCACCTAGTGGATGCATGACCATTTTATTTTTTTATTTTTTTATTTTTAATGTAAATAATCCAAACCTACTTGATAAATTCTGCTTTGATGTTCTACAAATGGGGGTGCGCACGCTGGGTTTGGATGCTGAAGGGGTCGCATGCTTTGAAACCTTTGGGGAAATTTCACGCGTTTCAGGCAGGGACTCATATTGCGGCGTGCGCACCCTTTGGTAGCGCAACCCCCAGGAGTGCGCAAGTAATGGCGGGCAAGGACAATCATTTGGGCGATATCAACCTCCATTTGCATGATTACTCGTGATGCCTTGAAATGGGCTTGCTTTTAACTCTTTACAGGGTGTGCGCAAGAGAGAAAGGGGTGCGCCATCTCTGTTTGTAAAATCTGGGAAAGACCGTTCTGAAGCACCACAAGATAAAGTCTAACATTGCGGATTTGCATTGTTTGCATTACGTCCGACGGGTTTAAAAGGGTGCGCGGAGGTGCGCCAACTCTGTCGAGGGGAGCGCGTAGCTTAAACAGTTGGAGAGAGATTGACATTAGGCAGAGCTTTTAAAAGTGACAAACATGCGGGGAAAATTGGAGGTGGGGGGTGCGAAAATTCGCTGTCACGTGGAAGCGGATCGCATACAGGAACACAAGAACCGTCATTTGGTTGCTGACGACAATCGAGACCCCCGCAACTGCCCATATAATAATTCTAATTTCACATTCCTGGCATGACATTATGACTTTAATGGACGTTTCAAAAAGCGCCGCACAGTAGATTGAACAGGCGCAATTTTCTACGCCGATATGAATCCCCCCTCAAAGTGCTGTGATTAAATCCATTGCCTTGATCGTGACTTTATTATTTTGTCAGCCTAATTTGCCCTTTCATAAAGTGCCGAGGCATATTGTCACAGAGGGAAGCTGACAGGTATGAAAGTCGATCACAGATGGTGAGCTTACACGGACTTGGCGGACGACGTGACTTTTATTTATTTTTTTGCCCTCCCCCCCCCCTCGGTTTATTTCATATGAGCGTTTAAAGCAAAGGTCCTCTGGCGGATGTCAAATCTTAGCTCCATCTCAACAGGTTGCCTCCACTCCTGTTACTATGCAACAGTTGTGCACGTGTTGAATGTCTGAGCGCGAATCCCGGGGCAGCAACAAGCGCTCCGAGCCCAGACGAAATAAATGCACACAGCACCGACTCGATCATCTGGCGGTGAGTGACCCGTAAATTGGACGGCCCATTTGGGACGAGAACAGTGGAGTCCATTCAACATGCACGGCGATCAATACTGCCGTGTGGACATACGTGACCCTGCACAGATGACCCATTTTCTCCGGGTACCATTTAAAATGGCATGACCAGAATGTGTGTGTGTGTGTGTGTGTGTGTGTGTGTGTATGTGTGTGTGCGCGCGTTTGTGGCTATATCTAGTCCTTGAAGCTAATTGACAAATAATCACAAAGTATCGCTATACAGTCACCGTTTTGCTCACAATCAGATAAAATCTCAGAGCGACATTGTCTTTGTAGGACACGGGGGGGGGGGGGGGGGGGGAGTCCAAATGGCCACTTACAAAAATGGCAGACCTCTCTTTGCAGAGCTCCGTAAAAGTTTTTCGTGGGTTTGCTCAAGATTGACGCGTCTCCCAAATTTCAAACTGGATTCCGAGGATGGATTTTCCCAAAAGATTACACAGACGATAACCAGACGTATTTTAGTTGCTTCAAAACCCTGCTGTGGTTGTACGCAATGGCAAAAAGTCAAATTGCTCACAATTAAGTGTCGCCCATCTGGTTATGATACTTGGCCAGCATTCGGTTGTGATTGGAAAAAGCTCAAATGGCCGCTTCCAAAATGGCCAATTGTTCGATTCGAGAGATATGGCTGCCAAATTTCATGGCCCGAAGGGAAATTGATTTTAGGGGCAGAATTAAACAACAACAACAACAAAAAAGTGCAATTGAATCAACCGAACATAAGTAGCATGTTGCCATGCTCATGACGAGACGTCATATTTCCTCGCAATTTAGCATTAACCATTCATCAAGTCTACGCAGTCCAAAATTCGGTCCCAAATGGACAAATACTGAAGGAGAAGTTCACTTTTCAAGGTTAAATGGTCGCCTTCAAAATCAAGGCTTCAAACCAAAATGGCATTTGTGAGTTGACTCATGACAAGCGGAATTTTCAAGATTATTTTTGATGCGCGACAAAAGAAAAATGTGATTACAGACTCGGGTCCAAAAGGTTTCTGCCCAAAAATATGACAACCTTATTTATTCTGTCTGGATTGCGGATTTGAGAATTAGAATTGTCATCTTAAAGGATAATTAAGACCTTCATGCTAGGGAAAATCACATTGCAGCGATCCACATTGCACAAGTCTTCAGTCCGTGTGTGTGTGTGTGTGTGTGTGTGTGTGTGTGCACGTTCGCGAGCGCAGCCTTTATCGGCACGATTAACATGTAATCGCGTAGCGGGTGTGAAAACACGGAGGTGGGCGTGAATTGGCATGCGGAAGCTAAGCTCTATGAAAAGCCAGACATGAGTGTGTGTAGCGTGCGTTTCGAGTACGTCGCAGCTGTCGCGCCTGCGGCGATTAGACGCATTGATCTCGCAATCCCGTATGCTGGGGTTGAAAACACACCTCTGCCCTTCTTTGCATTGTCTCGCCCAGACACAAGGAAGACAAGTCAAATGATTTAGGCGCAGTAGAGAAATCGCAGTACTTTGACAAAAACACACGGACACAAACCAACGCAGACCAACGCAACGCCGGCGACCTCAAGGTCTTTAGTGTGTCTGTATTCCATTTGAATGGACATCCAGAGGACAGAGAGAGAATGACACTCAAATAGAATGAGGCAAGGAGGTGAGGAAGACGATGACGAGGAAGAAGAGGAGAAAGGCTAATGGAGCCCAAGAAAGAAATGGAAGAATGAGTGAGGGAGGGTTCAGGGTTGGGAAGGGTGAGCGCACGACAAAGACATTGCCAGCCGATCCATCAAAGTGGTCTGACAAGCCCAGCTCTCCCCCGTTTGGCAACTGGGATGGCGGATGGGGGGGGGAAACAGGACAACGAGGGTGAGGAGACGCGAGGAGGGACGGCAACTGTGGGCCTGGAAAGGACGAAAGAGATGCGAATGCCGGATGGAGGGGAGGGCGTACGGTTTGAACGGGCGACATGAGGAGGAATGGCCACTGGTTGCAACTGGTGGAGAGTACATGAGGCGGGGGGGTGCTTTAGAACAGGACAGATGCAGGGATGGATGCCAGACATGGAGGACAGGACATGAGCAGATGCATTCGGAGGAACGGACAGAACGTGAGGATGGATGCATTAGAAGAGGACACGAGGGTGGATGCTTTAAGGGAAATGCTTTAGAACAGGACAGGACAGGACAGGACAGACGCAGGGATGGATGCCAGACATGGAGGACAGGACATGAGCAGATGCATTCGGAGGAACGGACAGGACGTGAGGATGGATGCATTAGAAGAGGACACGAGGGTGGATGCTTTAAGGGAAATGCTTTAGAATAGGACAGAACAGGACAGGACAGACGCAGGGATGGATGCCAGACATGGAGGACAGGACATGAGCAGATGCATTCGGAGGAACAGAAAGGACGTGAGGATGGATGCATTAGAAGAGGACACGAGGGTGGATGCTTTAAGGGAAATGCTTTAGAACAGGACAGGACAGGACAGGACAGACGCAGGGATGGATGCCAGACATGGAGGACAGGACATGAGCAGATGCATTCGGAGGAACGGACAGAACGTGAGGATGGATGCATTAGAAGAGGACACGAGGGTGGATGCTTTAAGGGAAATGCTTTAGAACAGGACAGGACAGGACAGGACAGACGCAGGGATGGATGCCAGACATGGAGGACAGGACATGAGCAGATGCATTCGGAGGAACGGACAGAACGTGAGGATGGATGCATTAGAAGAGGACACGAGGGTGGATGCTTTAAGGGAAATGCTTTAGAACAGGACAGACGCAGGGATGGATGTTAGACATGGAGGACAGGACATGAGCAGATGTATTTGGAGGAACGGACAGAACGTGAGGATGGATGCATTAGAAGAGGACACGACGGTGGATGCTTTAAGGGAAATGCTTTAGAACAGGACAGGACAGGCCAGACGCAGGGATGGATTCCAGACATGGAGGACAGGACATGAGCAGATGCATTCAGAGGAATGGACAGAACGTGAGGATGGATGCATTGTCAGAGGACATGAGCATGGCTGCCGAAGGAAAGACGTAAGATGGAATCAATGCTGGGTGGAAGAAAGTAGATAGGAATGGAACACCACCTGAGGAGGAGGAGATAGGACGGATGCATAGGAAGAAGACTTCAGGAAATATGAATGCTGGATTTAGGAGCTCAGATAAGAATGGAACAGAGGACAAAAGGGGTCGGACATCTGGATGGGTGCACCAGGGGTGGACATCAGGATAGATGCATTGGGACAGCATATGAAGACCAGGAAAGAACAGGAGCAGGAATATGTCAGGACAGGACATGAGGATAAGCTAAATCGGAAGAGGACATGAGGGTGGACACATCAGGAAAGGACATGATGATGGCTATGGACACTTAAGAAGAGGATATAAGAGTGGACGCATCGGCAGAAGCCGCGAGGATGACGGCATCAGAAGCGGACATGAGGATGGATCCATCATGAAATGAAAGGAAAACAATGCGAGACGTGCGCTGGATGGAGGCGAGTGCGGACGACAAGAGCAGATTGAAAAGAGGACGTCGGGGATGAGCGGACGGGACATTTGGATGGACGTGCCAGGAGAGAAAACGATGACGGCTGCATCGGGAAAGGACATCAGGACGGATATGTGAGGACAGGACAGGACAGAACAGGATTACGTGGATTGCAAGAACTGAACGGAGGACAACATGGATCACGACTTGAGGACGGAGGACACCGGGAAAGGATGCGAGGATGGATGCTGGCTGAGTGAGACGAGTGGAAATGAGGATGGGGTGGAGGCAAACAGGTGGGAGGGGGGATTCGAAGCAGAGACACCGGTTGACATGGGGGGGTGGAGGGGGGGGGGATTTCACCGGACGGGGGAGAGCAGCAGACCGAAGAGAATGATGAGGAAGGAGGAGACGAAGGAGGACAGACACTCACCCATGGATGGGGGGGGGAGGGCTGGGGGGGGGGTCTCTCAGTGCGGCGCACAATCCCCGCTCTGTGATCCCATCCCGGCCAAAAGCGCAGTGAAATCGCGGAGCGTCCGTCTGCTGAATACCAATGTAGCCAACAGGCGCGTGCGGCCACACGGCGAGTCTGGGGGGGCTACGTGAACCACTACACATGACACCACAAGGCACGTAAAAAAAAAAAAAACAAAGAAAGAAAAAAGAAAAGATCCACAGTTCCACACTCACAAGGCTGCGCTCGCTCGCTCGCTCCGCCGGCTGACGACCACCGCGCACGAGTTGCCCACCTCACTGCGGCGCTAGCTCGCTCGCTCGCTCACTCACTCACTCGCTCGCTCGCTCGCTCTCACGAGGGTTTTCAGATGCTCGCTCGCTCGCTGTGCCGCTGCTCAGCCGACATCCATGTGTTGCTCAATCCGTCCATCCGTCCGTCCGTACATCCATCCGCCGAAGAACATCCAACCGGGCTTGCGCGGGTGCAACTTTCGCCCCTCTGCTTCGGCTGCATCCACTTCGTCTCTTCTCTCTCTCTCTTTCTCTCTCACCGTCTCTATCTGATGATCTTTCTCTCTCTTTCTTCCCCCCCCCCACCCCCCACCACACACTCACTCCTCTCACTCTCTCTTTCCCTGTGAGGTGTTTTTCCTCAAAGACGAACATCAACTGCACCCCACCCCCACCCCCACCCTCTCTTCGTCAATGTCAGTAGGCTGCGATCAGCCTTTGTAAATGAAAGGAAAGGCAGTACAGACACACACACGCACACACACATTGACAACACACGTGTTGGGCACAAACCCCCCAGCCGGGGTAAACTACTCTGACAGAGTTTAAGACCACTTGATGCTCAAGTGTGATAAACGCTATCGCACCAGCATGCCTGGCACCCTGACGTTCACACAAACACACAAGCGCACTCGCACCCTCACGCACACCCACGTTTTACAATGAAAAACACCCGCACGCACGCAAGTGACAAGAATTGAGTATGACTTCACACACAAAAGGTACAACGATTTGTCCGAATCTCACACTTCCCCAAACAATACAAACGGGCAGATTTAAAATGCTGAAGAAAAAAATATGTATTTTAAAAAGTACTGTACGGGCAAAGCTTTTGAACATGGGCGGAGCTACAGGCCGGTGGTAAGATACTAAGCGGCAGGACTTGCAAGCGAAAAATTGAGATCCAAGTCGTTGTGAACTCAACTCAGCACGGGTGACAACGAGCAGCACTTTGGCAGTGAGCAATTCTTCCCAAAAGAGGCCCCAGAGTGTTTCTTGCCACTGGCAGTTAAAATCAACATAAAACAAAGCAAATTACACTTTGCGCATTCACAACCACAACTCTCTGCCTTCACGTCCACTCACTCAATGCTTACACATCATGGGCGACGCCTCTGACAGGTCAAGGAATAGCATCAATGAGGCCGTGATGTAACACTTTGTAGACAGATGACATAATACTCACAGGCATATATTCTTTATCCTCTGTGAGATATGACTCTGATCGCTGCAGCCTCTTGCTTGACTTTCAGCATTTGCGAATCTCTTCTTTACAGCTCCATGATTGTGACTGTGTCACGACGCAATTCCAAAAGGTGCCCCGATGAATTTATCGTGATACACAAACGGGTTCATTCTTGACATTGTATTTAAATATGCTAGTAAGTACAATGTTATAAGGTGTTATTTTCCTTATTTTCAGGGTACCATGCCAGGCATACCGGCACCTGCCTCCCATTATGAAACAGTAAAACGATAAATTAATAACTAAAAAAATAAATAAGAAGACATGATTTCCACAAGCATACACACACACACACACACACACACACGCACGCACACAGTTAATTATAATGAAATGCAATGATAGTTCATCATCACAATGAAATGGCGATTAAAAAAAAAGAGTCTTATAGCACTTAACTCTCTGAGGGGAAATTAAGGAGTAATGTACATCATTAATTGTCTTTTAATTAAATTCTACATTTATTCAGCATCATTTGAGGAAGTTCATCGCTGTGGGGGCTTGTGCAACCCCCCCACCCCCACCCCACACTCCCTCACAATATTTGAGAGTACGTGTGCTGAGTCGTGAAAAACAGTTTTGGGTGATGTTCAATTCCAAGCCTGTAGGAGGCAGTAAAGAGTTTGAAAATTTGTGTATTTTCATGGCGGCTGGGAGAGGCTCCAGCACGCCCGCGACCGTCGTGAGGTTTAAGCGGTTCGGATAATGGATGGCTGCATGGTTCCCTGCACGCTGAAATTGTAAGATTTGTGTTATAATCCCATTTAACACATTTCCGTATTTTGAGTACCGTATTTTCTGCATTATAAAACACACCTAAAAGCATTCGGCAGTGCGCCTTATAATTCGATGTATGGATAAATATTCAGATTTCTTGGACATAATATTTTAAATGTTCAGTCAAGCGCTTTATAAATAAAGCTGTATTGTATTATATTCCCCTTAGCGTAGCTCCATCTAGTGGCTGCATACCGCAACCTCAGTCGCTATTGTAGCATCTTTGCTATGCGCCTTCTATATAAGACAGTTTTAAAATTGGCCATTCATTGAAGGTGCGCCTTATACTGCGAAGCGCCTGATAGTGCGGAAAATACGGTAAGCAAACATGGATCCAGCCAGCTACGTTTCCTAATCACAATTAACATACAACATTAGCTACTTAAGCAAGATGGTTCTAGCTAGCTACATGTATGAGTTCCGTACTTTCCACCAACCAAATCATCAACCAAATGTGGTTCCAGGTAGTCACTACGAAAGTGTGTCATAATCACATTTAGCATGCGACGGATGTAGCGACGAACACCTGCTAGCGACAAACAAGCATGTCGCCATCCAGGCCCCCGACACGGACTTTACTAAAAGTCACCTCATCTCCGCGTGAGCGGACCCGACATGTCGTGAGGGACTTCCTTGAAAGAAGGCGACACGCTCCTCACTATTCATAACGCTCACTCACACAAAGCGCGACGGCGTTACTCGTTGCCACGGCGAGCAGACAGCCGTTCTCCAGAGAGGCCGCTTTCCGCCTCGCCAATCGGCCGGGACAAACTTCTATCACGCTAACGCTGTCGCATCGCTTCTAGCGAGACGAGGGCGCTAGGCGTCGAGTAGCCTTTCAATATAGATCTTTCTCTTCAACCCACCCAGCACCTCCTGTGGAGCGCGGCGTGTCCTCCCGAGGTATTACTCAGCGCACCGTGTTGCATCATTGATTTTGTCACCGGGCTCACAGGGTGGCTCTTTAATTGCGAGTGACAACATGGTGTCAACTTACACAGTTGCGTCTCGGCGGAGCGCTTCGGCGACAGGCTGCCTTTTGAAGATGACGATGAGCGAAAAAGGCAGCTGCCGCCACATAAATCCACCTGAAACGGGCACTTTCCTGAAAAGCAGATCCCGCTTTCATCCTTTCATGCACCAATAACGATAACCCGTCACCTGATAACATGAGAAGATGTCCACTGTAGTAACCGCTGTCCCTGAAAGGGTAAAGGAACCGTAACAAATATGGTCACACACAATTGTGTCCGGAAGGCATTTCACCCCAAAACGTTTCCGACTCCAGTAACCCCCCCATATGCCTCCATGCCGACGAAAATTGTATCACTGTCAAAATCACATTTATTCGTGAAATGGTGCCTACCCAAAACATTTCCGACTGGAGGAACCAAATGTGGTTCCCAGCCAGCCACTGTTGTAAAATGGCGTCATAAGATTCATTCATCTTCCGTACCGCTTGATCCTCACTAGGGTCGCGGGGGGTGCTGGAGCCCATCCCAGCCGTCTCCGGGCAGTAGGCGGGGGACACCCTGAATCGGTTGCCAGCCAATCGCAGGGCACACAGAGACAAACAACCATTCGCACTCACACTCACACCTAGGGACAATTTAGAGTGTTCAATCAGCCTGCCACGCATGTTTTTGGAATGTGGGAGGAAACCGGAGCACCCGGAGAAAACCCACGCAGGCCCGGGGAGAACATGCAAACTCCACACAGGGAGGCCGGAGCTGGAATCGAACCCGGTACCTCTGCACTGTGAAGCCGACGTGCTAACCACTGGACTACCGGGCCGCCCGGCGTCATCATAACGACAGTAAAATCAAACTCAGACAGTTTCCTACTCAAGTAACCAAATATGGTTCTTCTCATCTACTAAAAAAATTGCCACAATCAAGTTTAACATGTAAATGTTACGACTTGAGGAACCGAATATGGTTCCACGCCAGCTACTGTTGGTATCATACTCAATATCAAAATCAAATTTGACATGTGGTGTTTCCTGCGTGAGTAACCGAATCTGTTCTGCACTTACTAAAATTCAAACAGTCACATTTAACGTGGGATATTTCCTATTAAACTAAACAAATTTGGGTCCCTGTCGACTCATGTTGCAATTATCCTATGAAACATTTAAACATTTCCGACTTAACATTCACGTCAAATATGCATTGAGGGGTTTTAGCAGTGAATAGGGCGCCAAAAATGGCTCCACACCACCTCGAAATGATTTATTGTATCAAAATCACAACTATACAGGTTAAAATAACCTCATTAAGAAACCAAAAATGCTTCGTCCCATCACCTAAGGTACCGTTATTTTATTATCTCGTTTCTTTTTCGTCTCATGATGACAGGGGAGGCAGGGGAAGCTGTGCCTCCCCTGTCATCATGAGACACACATCAGCGGTCACCACGTCGTCGGCTTTTGCATGTCACGCAAGAAAGTACATCTGAAGATATCTGCGTCCGGTGGGCGGACAGAGTCTGGGCCACCTATGCTGTGACTCACTCACATTTGAGCCAAACACACCGCAGCCTTGACATGCATACGCGCCGCCTGAGGCCGAGTCTTACTTGTGTGGACGCGCGGGTGGGTGTGTGTGAGTTTGAATACGACATTAGCATTGTTGGGGTTTTTTTGGTTGCATATGTGGAAATGCAGTTGTAGAATATGGATACCAAAAAAAAAATGCAGTTTTCAGAAAGCCAGCTGCAGACTCCTTGAGCCGCCATTCCCATTCCATCATTCATTCATTCATCTTCCGAGCCGCTTGATCCTCACTAGGGTCGCGGGGGGTGCTGGAGCCTATCCCAGCTGTCTTCGGGCAGCAGGCGGGGGACACCCTGAATCGGTTGCCAGCCAATCACAGGGCACACAGAGACGAACAACCATCCACGCTCACAATCACACCTAGGGACAATTTAGAGTGTTTAATCAGCCTGCCATGCATATTTTTGGAATGTGGGAGGAAACCGGAGCACCCGGAGAAAACCCACGCAGGCCCGGGGAGAACATGCCAATTCCACACAGGGAGGCCGGAGCCGGAATCGAACCCGGTACCTCTGCACTGTGAAGCCGACGTGCTAACCACTGGACTACCGGGCACACAAGTTAAATACAACTGAATTGTGCCGCGGTGTTTTACGCCTCCCTCACTGAACTGGATTGATAATGAAGTCCAGACTTCGGTTCGTAAAGAGGGTATCGAAATGATTGCAAAATCTCAAAGTGATTTATTCCCCCAATGCCAATTTGACATTTCGGTGCAGATTTTAGCAAGTCGGCACACATGATTTGCCGCATCCGGCCCCCGGACCTTGATAGTCCCATTCATCTAGCCGTGCACATTTTTGGGCTCTCAAACAGACAGACGGAGCTTTTTTTTTTTTTTTAAACTGCAAAAACCTTGAGTTTTCAGCATGCCGTTTGAGCGGTAATGTTAAAAATGGAACGACCTCACACTCCGCGAGGTCACAGCGGGCCCAAACGGCAAATTTTAGCGTCATCGTTCCGTCGGCCGCGACGCTGGAGTCGTGTCACACGCCAAGCCTTAACGCTGTCTGTTGGAGCCTCACACCCCCCCCCAACCCCCACCTCCCGTCTCAAAATATATATTCTGCAGAAGTAGCCTATCGCCCATCTCCCTTCCCACATCTCTTCGCTCTTGACCAATCGATGAACGGCGCTTTCTGCATATCACACGCACAAACCACAAGCACAGCATCAACTTTACTCGAGAGTTACGCGCGTGCTCCGCCAACTGGTGTCGCACCCCCTTTTTTTTTTTTGCCTTCTTCTTCTCTCTTCTCAGACACCACGTTGCAAAGCAGACGGAGGGGATGGCGCAAGAGGATGCGGACGGATGCTGGGAAGGAGGGAGGGAAAGGGGAGGTGTGGGGGGCGGGGGGGGGGGGGGGAGGACGGGGGGGATTGACATTCAGGCCGAGCTGCGCACTCTGTTGCCGGAATAATGATTAGCTACTCGGCATTCCGCTCACATTTGCTTCACTATCAATGAGGGAAGGAGGGGGAAGGGGGGGGGGGGGGGAACAAGGTGAACGACAGAGCAGCGGATGAAAGCAGGGATGTAATGGAGGACAAAACAGAGGGGTGTGTGATATCAGCGGAGAATGCGCACACGCGCGCACCTTCGAGGTTCCCAAATGCACACGAATCGACAAAGTGAACAGACCCACGGCGCGACGACAACAAGGCGACATTCACTCACTCGCACGTGAAATGGAGCGACCGTCCTCTCAAACGTCTTATGCGGAGTCACGCCGAAACAAAATTCTCCAAGTGGCACCTTAATTGCAAAGGTTAATTCTACAGTCGTGTAGCAGGCCTTAGTGTTCAGCCACCACAAGGAAGGGGTTTGATTTGATTTTTTTTTTAATCCTATAGGTTTAATTGAATTTCAGTTTTCAGTCATGCGCGCACACACACTAACCATCCCACAATGTTGCAAATTGAAAAAACAAAGCGATATAAATGTGCACCCCCCCCCCCCACTTTTGTTAAAAAAAAAAAAAAGTGAGACTGCACATTTATTAATCCACCTTTTGTTGGAAAGTTCATTCAAATGTATTAGAATTATTCATTCATTCATCTTCCGAGCCGCTTGATCCTCACTAGGGTCGCGGGGGGTGCTGGAGCCCATCCCAGCCGTCTCCGGGCAGTAGGCGGGGGACACCCTGAATCGGTTGCCAGCCAATCGCAGGGCACACATAGACGAACAACCATCCACGCTCACACTCACACCTGGGGACAATTTAGAGTGTTCAATCAGCCTGCAATGCATATTTTTGGAATGTGCGAGGAAACCGGAGCACCCGGAGAAAACCCACGCAGGCCCGGGGAGAACATGCAAACTCCACACAGGGAGGCCGGAGCTGGAATCGAACCCGGTACCTCTGCACTGTGAATCCCACGTGCTAACCACTGGACTACCGGGCCGCCGTATTAGAATTATTATATGTATCATAATTATATGGGAGCTGGCCCAATCAGTGGCTGTTTTTTTTGGGGCGGGGGCAAGGGGGGTCCCAGAGGACAGCTCTGACACTGTTTTCAGACCGCCATTGGTTTACGATGTTTCTGGAATTGGACCACAATGCAGTCGCTATGCCCTTTTTTTTTTTTTTTTTTTTTAAACGACCCTTTGTCAATTTTTGCGGGCACACCTCCAGCTCGCGCACTCCAGTTTGACAACCACTGCGTTACTTGTATTGAGCTGCGCCCGAATGCACACAACAAAGTTACCAGCGTTACCAACGACAAGAACAAGGAGCAACAAGCAGGACACACGCACACACACACACACACACACACACACACACACTCATACATAGGCAGGTCCCACTTTGTCAAAGTCAGAGTGGGGACAATAGCGCCACCTCAGCAGAGAGAAGGCGCAAAGGATGCTTGGAAAATGGTGAGCGGGAGCAGCCGAACGAGAAAGGTGGAGAGTAGCCCGAGCCGCAAGCGCAGGGAGCCATAAATTAGAATAATGCGATCACAAAGCGCCAGGAGTGATTCACGTGCCAGATTACGCCGACGGCCCCGCCCGCCGTTAATAACTACAATATGTTAATACGGTCGCGACAGAAGAAGACGGGCGGAGGAATTGCATTCAAACGTCACACCCTAAGCTCTCCTTTATGACGATTTGATGTCGCGGCGCGCCGTCGCCTCAAATAATGGCCGTCCTTCGATCTTATGAGCCCGAGAGTGACTGTCTGCCGAAATTTGTCATTTTCTCAAAATGGCAAACGGTGACATGACGGTGTTTAAGAGGGCTCATGCAAAACCGGACACTTCTCACACTGCCCCCCCCCCCCTTCTCGTGCTCGTGTAGGGAAGCTTTTGTTCCCGTGACGACTGGAGAGAAATTAGGAGGCAGCGGCTACGCGTTGCCCTGACTGTGAAGAATAAAGTGAACATCTAGAAGGACATAAAAACAAAAAAAAGAACAAAAAATAGGCATGTATTGTTTTTTCTGGCCTGGTCTCTTGACTTTTTTGTGGGTCTACTCTTGAGAGACATGTCTACCAAATTCTACATTACTCAGTACAATTCACTTCAGGGGCTGAATTGCAAAACTCCCCTGGGACAATGACCCTAAAATGGCTACTTCAAAACAAAATGGCTGACTTCCTGTTTTTTTTTTCCAGGCATGGCATCATTTTTTTTTGTCCATCTACTCAACAGAGACACACCAACAAGTATTTATTTGCCTTCCTTTCGCATTGTCAAATGTTTGTAAGATCTACGGTGGCCTAAAAGGGTCCAAAAGGTAAACCCGCAGAGGAGTTTTACGGACTATGAAAAACTATGATGATGCTTTCAAAAAACACTGCTCAACGTTTTTTTTTTTTTACTTTTAACAGTGAAGACATTTTTAAACTCAGTCTCAAAAACACGTTGAGGCGGACATGATGCCATATTTGATTAAAATTTGCTGTTTTTTGGTTAGAATGGGCAAGAACCGACGCCAGCCTTAAGTCAATGGATCGTGTACTCGCGAACGCCGCCAATACTGGCAACTGATACTTAAGAAGCCCAAATATGGTCATTCGCTTGTCAGGAAGTAATTGTAATTTGAAAATGCATTTCAATGCGAATGGCATCGTCGTCCGTGCTCATTAAGACGCAAAGTATCGGAATAAATGTCAACAACGCATCCTGAAATTCGATATTTTAATATGAATACGAATCGATAGATCTGAAAACCGGGAGAAAAGTTAAGCCGTCTCATTTGTTCTCGGCGGGATATATTGTTCGGGCGGAGCACGTGAGCGCAGGCGCTACATCCACAGGAAGATGATTTATGGTATTATTTTGTCTCCCCGGTGCCGGCTTGCGTTGTTTACATTGTTCAAGCCATTGCACGTTTTACAGAGGTGCGATAATGGCGAGGCTAATCATAAGCGGCTGGGGAGGGGGCTGAAGCAGCTGTCTTCCAATAAGCGCCGAAGCCGTGCTACGTCCCCACCGGCTCCCTCCAGGAGCACTGCAGACATGAATTGAGTTCACACTCGGACTTTTGGTCTGCATACATTTGGGACAAGAACACAGAACTTATTCAAGGAAGACTTTTTGGGGGTGACAATTGAAATGCAATCGCCGCCAAGATTTACGATTGGGATTTCAGTTTTTTTTTTTTTTTTGTATTTCTTGTTCTCGAAGGAGAAATGGTTGTCGTCAAGAGGCTGCCTTCCTGCTGGAGGGCAGGAAAAAAAAAAAAACCTGCCGCAGGGCATTGGAGAACATCAAACAGTAGCTGGATGACTTTGAAATTGCGCACAAGTGGTGCCAAGGCCTTCCAAGAAATTCAAAAAGGGAAATCAAATTTAATGACATGTTGCTAATTGCGTCTGAGGTTCCCTTTTTTTGAAGAGGGGATTGGGGGGGGGGGGGGGGAAATGTCAACAAATATAACTAGGCAATTCGGGAAGTAAATTTTGAAGCACTGACTTTTGGAACATTTCTTGTACACTTGCAAAGGGTTTACATTGTCAACATTTTGTTTTTTAAATTGATTTTTTGGGTATAAACTGCTCCAAAAAAAATTAAAAAATAAAGGCAACACTTCATTAAACAGCGCAATGTGACTCAAAGTGTTTTTTTTTTAGCAATATATTTTTTTCATTTCAAAATTTAGATATATAAATTCGTTTTTAGTTTTCATTTGTACTTTTTAATTTTTTTTATTTAATTTTTTTAATTTAATTTTTTAATTTTTTTTTAATTAATTTTTTTCCAAATTTATTGGACTCCTTATTGTTCTTTGCCCTGATACATTTCCAGCTCTTTCTTTTTCAACAAATTTGCAATTCTCTCCTCTCACTTGCCAAAAAATGAAGTTGCTCCACATGATCACGTCTTCTTTTCTCCCGATTGTCACATCGTAAAATATTCCTGATGTTGACTCGCTGGCTTGCATCCTCCTCCATCTCCAAAGTGGTCCAACCTGGACAAAATGGCGCTTGCGTGACGTCCTTCACCTGCAAGGGAAATTGTGATGTCAGCTTGTTTACTGCTGAGAGAGCTTAACAGCGCACGTCCCCCCTCACAAGGGTCACTTTGGGTATTTTTAGTACGCATGACATCGAGAATATACAAAGGGGGAGGCAAGGAGATTGTGGTGGGGGTTGGGGTGGGGGGGGCAGATATTTTGATAGGGCTTGAACAGTGTGTCTGAACACCTCACCTCGCAGTCAAAAATTCTAAACCTACCCAGGTATAGTATTTTTTTTCTGTTATTAGCTATCTGGCGGGCGGCCCGGTAGTCCAGTGGTTAGCACGTCAGCTTCACAGTGCAGAGGTACCGGGTTCGATTCCAGCTCCGGCCTCCCTGTGTGGAGTTTGCATGTTCTCCCCGGGCCTGCGTGGGTTTTCTCCGGGTGCTCCGGTTTCCTCCCACATTCCAAAAATATGCATGGCAGGCTGATTGAACACTCTAAATTGTCCCTAGGTGTGAGTGTGAGTGCGAATGGTTGTTCGTCTCTGTGTGCCCTGCGATTGGCTGGCGACCGATTCAGGGTGTCCCCCGCCTACTGCCCGGAGACAGCTGGGATAGGCTCCAGCACCCCCCGCGACCCTAGTGAGGATCAAGCGGTTAGGAAGATGAATGAATGAATGAGCTATCTGGCTATTTTTTTTTGAAGCATTGAGAAACATTTGATGGTTTAATGGAGACCTGAACCCAAGATCTTCAAAATAGTCCACAAGCAACTTAAAGCGAGATCATGAAAATCATTTTCATGTACTTACCGAGCTGTGTGAGCTGCTCTCTTTCACATGGAGAAACTGATGTGGAGCATTTTTTTCCTCTTGGCTGCGATTCCTCAGATGGCTGCTGTCGGGGTTTTTTTTTTCTTCTTCATCTCATCCATGGAGTACACAGGATCCAAAGATGAAATCCATTGCTTTCGACAACCTGTCGGCTTGTCAACAGTTCAACGGGCCGCTGGAAGATCTGGCAACCCGCGACTTGTCGTGGCGACGTCATTTCTGGGCGGCGGCTGAAAATTGATTTCATCTCTTCTGTTTGATTAGCATTTCACAAACTCTTTTTTTTTTGGTGGTGCAGTGGTTAGCGCGTTGACCTCACAGTGCAGAGGTCGTGGGTTTGATCCTTCCTGTGTGGAGTTTGCATGTTCTCCCCCGAGCCTGCATGTTTTTTTTTTCCCCGGGTACTCCGCTTTTGTACATAAGCGTAATGTTTGCATGTGCATACTTTTGCCACCCATGCAATCGGCAACCGCTAAGGGGAGGAGACATCCCAAAACTCCCGTTCGCAAATAGGATACGTTATTATTATTTTTTTTTCAATGCTGTATTCAGTCCTTCAAACTTGGATGACGACGCATTACGCGGCGCAAAATCATCACAAGTGTGTCACGGTATTAATTTAAGACCAACAATAGAGCCGTCCATACTGACACCTTCCAAATGAGTGCCGATCTAAACATCAGGGTGACAGCGGGGGCCGCCAAAGGCTTCTCCACTGGATAATCTGCAGCTGAGGAGTTTTATAGGAAACATTTTTATCAACAGGTCTCCCCTTAACAAACAAGCAAGTCATTTCGTTACCCCTTAAGCGAGCCGAGGGAAATTGTGTCCTGTCCCCCCCCCCCCCCCCCCCCGCCTCATTCTGAAGTCATTTTGGCCGTGATGAATGAGCATCGAATGCAACTGCTAGGGGGTGTATACTTTTAATTGTCCTCAGCCCGTTAATATGAGCTCAAAATGGAAACACACACACAAAAAAAAATCAAATTAAAATAATTCCACGTCCCATTTCAAACTACTTTTGCCCCCAAATCACCCTAATGCAGGACTTCATGTTCAATTTGGATCGCCGGTTTCGCTTTTAACTTTTCTATTTGTGCGCCGACATTTGGCATTGAAAGCACGCACAGCATAAATGTGACGTTTTTTTTCTTCAAGGGTGCCTCGCGCCTGAAACAAAAAAGTGGATAATAGTCGTGACAATCATCATCAGTCTTTCCTCTTCAAAGTCCACATTCTGTGTTATAGACGAAATCGAGGTTCAACCCCGCCGACCCTGCCTGAATATTTTCAAATAATGCTAAATCTTTCTACACCGTTTTTTGGGAAACTAACACATTTTTTTTTGGGGGGGGGGGGGATTGATGGTGTACACTGAAAGGATCTTTCAAGGGTAAAATGTATCTGAAGAAATGGTGAGTAAAGCTGCAAAAGTACGTGGCTTAAAAAAAGTGATCAGAAACTACACCCGAAAAGTACATTTTAGGGATGATTCGAAAATGCATCATGACCTTAAAGATGCCCTCCATTTGACCTTCATGAACTTGTGAACGCTTCACGACGAGTTGGTCATCGTTTGACGAGTTGTCTCGCAGCAAAATTCACAAGAGGTTGTCGAAGAATGACAAAAGTCCGTTTCGATGCCCCGCCGCCTGTGACTTTTCCACTCCGTCGGAATCTGCGTCGTAACCTGCCCATGACGCAAACTCTGAACTCTGCGGCCGCTGCCCTCTGAGGAAAATCCCGCTTTTTTTCATCAACTGTTCGCCGGCGTTTTTTGGTCTCGGGTAAAAAAATGCGAAGAGCGTGACGACAAGGGCCGTCAATGGACCAAGAAATTGCGTTGGGCTGTTTCGCTCCCGCTGTGAATTTTTGCCATTCAGCACCAAGTTGTGCAAAAGGCACAGAAACATTGAACGGTTGGCCGTGTCATCAAATGTTGAGTGAAGGTCAAATCAATAACATCCATTGGAAAGCATTTTAGATTGATTCCGAATTCCCCCACCTAAAGTTGAAAGCTGTTTTTCTGAGAGGAAAACGAAACAAAAAAAAAAACTATCAGTGAAACTTCACCCGCCGTGCACCTGAGTAGCGCTTGGCGCTCATATGGTCTCCTCCACAATGAACTCGATGGAGTGCTGCGGGGACTGCGAGCCGTCCATCATGGTGATCTCGGTGCCGTCCATGGTGATGGTGGGGATGGTGATGCCCTGCGCCCCCAGCATGGACGAGGGCAGGATGACCACCTGCGACGTCCCGTCCATGCCGCTCAGCTCCTCGGCGGGGATCATGACCGCCTCGCCGCCGCCCTCGCCCGCCTGCAGCACGTAGATGGTCTGCATGCCGCCGCAGTCGTCCTCCACCTCCACCTGGGCGGCCTCGGAGGTGGCGGCCAGCGAGGAAAGCACTTTGGCGCCCTCCAGCACCTTCTGGACCTGCGCCGCCTCGTTGGCGCTGGCCACTTCCTCGGCGGCCTGGGCGGCCTGGTCGCCGTGCTGCCGGATGTGCTTGTCCAGGTTGGAGCGCGAGCGGAAAGCGGCCGGGCAGTTGGGGCAGGGGTAGGGCTTCTCGCCGCTGTGGGTGCGGGCGTGCTCGGTCAGGCGGGCCGCCACGCTGAAGCTCTTGCCGCAGATCCAGCAGCAGAAGGGCCGCACGCCGCTGTGGATGCGCTCGTGGTCCTGCAGGTGGGGCAGCTGGCGGAAGCATTTGCCGCAAGTGGAGCACTGGCGGAGGACGGCGGCAGATAAAAATGCAACGCTTGTGATGAGGATGTCAAGAAACCGGGGAAAAAAAAAACGAGACGGGCCTATTTCGAATGTAGCCGGCTTTTGGTGCGAGAGGCACGCTACACTCGGGACTGGACACCGGCCAGTTGCGGGGCACATTGAGACAAACTAATTGGGGCCGCAGGCGGCCCGGTAGTCCAGTGGTTAGCACGTGGGCTTCACAGTGCAGAGGTACCGGGTTCGATTCCAGCTCCGGCCTCCCTGTGTGGAGTTTGCATGTTCTCCCCGGGCCTGCGTGGGTTTTCTCCGGGTGCTCCGGTTTCCTCCCACGTTCCAAAAACATGCGTGGCAGGCTGATTGAACACTCTAAATTGTCCCTAGGTGTGAGCGTGAGCGTGGATGGTTGTTCGTTTCTGTGTGCCCTGCGATTGGCTGGCAACCGATTCAGGGTCCCGCCTACTGCCCGAAGACAGCTGGGATAGGCTCCAGCACCCCCCGCGACCCTTGTGAGGATCAAGCGGCTCGGAAGATGAATGAATGAATAATTGGGGCCGCAGCTAAAAATGTCGAGTATTCTACCGATGTCGCCCCTGGTTAATCAACTAAAAGTGTATTTTGCGCTATTAAGCAGAATAATAGTCGGGTGAGTTCCAGGTATTATTTTCTGTCCATCTTGGGTGGCCATCCTCACATTCAGTTGTTGTTTCTGACTTTTACGCGTGTGTGGCTTTAAAAGGCGGGGCCTGAGTGTAAGGTTTGGGTAGCGGTTCGAGGGCAAAAACGTATGGCGTCGTATCTTAAATTTGCGGTCGACAGCAACTTGAGCCAAGCCGTGGACTCTCCGAGTTTTGACGACAGACAATTCAGAAGCTTCAGAAGCAATTCCAATGGGGGGGGGGGGGCTGGGGTCTAGGTCTAGCATTTGGAATTCTGTAGTCAGTAAGTGAGCACACTGTTCGAGGACAATTGTCGACGTGCAAAAGTCTTTTTGAGGGATTTCAAGGCAACTGCCCCTTCCGACCCTGCAGCTCGGCACATCATATGTTTGGACAGTGGGAATTACTGTCAAAATGCAGTTCTGGGCCTTGTGAGGTGGGTCCAAAGTTGTACTTTGGAAAGCTTCAGGAACCACTGAGGCATGGCTTTTTCAGCCCTCAACACTTTTAATCGGATTATTATTCATCACATTTCACATTTGAAAGCTCAACAGCGGTTTGTACGGCAAGTAAGACGTCCCCCTCGGTGGTTTAAATGATGGATGTAGTGCAGTTACTGCTAAATGATTTCCACCAAAGTGTCACAACTACACATAGCCCCGTTCATTTTACAATCTTCGCCTCTCCCAGACATTTTTGTTTTTGTGGCCATCAAAACAATTCCGCAAGAATTGTCACCGTTCAATTTGTTGTATCCTGATAGGCAGCAGAGGAAATTGGACCGTTCCAACTTCAGCAAATTGGAGATCATTCATTCGCGCGTCCCCCTTTGCTCGATCCAACCAATCCTTTCATTCTGAGGAGTGGTTACACAAAAGCGCAGTGTCACTTTTGTGGCTTGCGTATTCCTTCTTTAACTTTGCTACCGAAATCCGAAGGCTTTCCCAATCAAGCATCCATCTTGGAGCCAAGCTACGGGGATGCTGCGTGGCTGCCAACATGAAATCAATTTCCAGAGCGGCACCCGGGGTAGGTTTGATGTAACCGGCACGGCAAAGATGGTGGGCCGTCGGTGGGAAGGCGGGGTGGGTGGGGTGAGATTCCCAGAATAGTAACAGGCAGAAAGGGGGAACTGTCAGCCCCTAATTCAGCCAGGACATTAATCACAAGTACAGCAAAGGAGGAAACACCCACAGGACAGCCACGTTGCAAATGGCTGCGGTCCAGGAATGGCAAGATGGCCGCAGCGGGGAGCAGCGTGTGACCGCGAATGCTCGCTTTCAATTGGCGATGTAGGTCACGAGAAACTTCTACGCAAAGAGGATTTTTTCATGATTTTCTTACCTCAAAGGGCCTTTCGTTGGTGTGAGTTCTCATGTGAACCTGGAAGGTGGAGTTGTAGGCGAAGCCCTTGAAGCAGATCTCGCACTCGAAGCGGACTCGGCCCTTGGGCTTGCTCATTTTGCCCTGGCAGTGGGCCAGCACGTGCTCCTCTAAGGCCTTGTTGGAGATGAAACGCCGGCGGCAAGGCCGCACTGGGCACTTGAGCGGCGTCTGGCCGGTGTGCGACAGCCGGTGGAGGTCCAGGCCCTCCTGCGTCATGCAGCGGTGGCCGCATAGGTCGCACTCAATCTGGGGGGGGGGTGAGGAACAGTTCGGACTTTTAAGGTCGAGGCAACGTCATGCATATTATGGACGGGAAGGACCACCTACGGTGATATTTATTCATTCATTCATTCATCTTCCGAACCGCTTGATCCTCACTAGGGTCGCGGGGGGTGCTGGAGCCTATCCCAGCTGTCTCGCAGGGCACACAGAGACGAACAACCATTCGCACTCACACTCACACCTAGGGACAATTTAGAGTGTTCAATCAGCCTGTCATGCATATTTTTGGAATGTGGGAGGAAACCGGAGCACCCGGAGAAAACCCACGCAGGCCCGGGGAGAACATGCAAACTCCACACAGGGAGGCCGGAGCTGGAATCGAACCCGGTACCTCTGCACTGTGAAGCCCACGTGCTAACCACTGGACTACCGGGCATTATTATTATTATTATTATGATTGTTATTTTTTATTCATCAGCCTGACAGCAGTCGGTAGGAACGAGCGTCGGTATCTCTCCTTCTTGCAGCGCGGGTGTAACAGTCTCTGGCTGAAGGAGCTACCAAGTGCTGTCAGGGCGGGCTGGAGGGGGTGGGAGGGACTGGCCATCATAGCTTTTAGCTTAGTTAGCATCCTTCTGTTGCCCACCTCCTCCAGAGTGTCAAGGGAGCAACCCAGGACAGAACTGGCCTTCCTGACCAGTCGCTCCAGTCTCTTTCTTTGACCTTACAACTTTGTAAGGTCGTGAAAATACGCTCAAGTTCCGAATTTGAAGTGTGACACCTGAACTAGACTAAACAAGCGCTCAAAACTTTCCTTCCACTTTCTGTGGAGCATAGCAGCAAAAGGGTTTCTTTATAGCGCAGTTAACTTCTTTTTACACTTGTGCCGCAGATAATGATGCTTAATATTTGTATTCCTGAGCGGGGGGGGGGGGGGGCGTGATTTGTAACGCTTACCTGTCCAGTGGAGCGCCCTCGGCCTTGTCCCCGTCCACGTCCGGTGTTCCTTTCCTCTTCAGAGCCGGTGCAGCGCTGCTGGTGGATTTCCAGCACAGACTCGTTGATAAACTGGGAGGAGCAGTGGGGACAGACGACGGGCTCCTTATCTGAAATGGAGGACAAGTGCGAATGTCATCGTGAATGCTTCTTTTCGACGTGGGCAACCAGTCCAGGGTGGCCCTGGATTCTCACCCAAAGTCAGAGACTCTAACGAGGACAAGCACTTAAGAAAAGTCAATGGATGGGCGGGTGGCACAGACAAGTACAAGTGCTGTTCGTTCGCGTCGTTTCGGAAAACACTGATTGGGCCAAATGTGAGTGATACCGAGTGAAGTCCTGCTTCAATTCACCGAGAGCGAGATATTGGACTCCATCTTAACAGCGCCGCAGTAATCGTCTCGTGTTTGAGTTTCAGGAAGCGTACAGATTTCAATTTAGGAGCATTAAGAAGCGATGACGGTATCATTGGATTCTGCGGGGAGGAAAAAAAAAAGGTCGCATTTGCTCATCGACACTTTTCCACTTCATTCGCTCCTAAATGAAGGGAGTTTTTTTTTCCCCCCCGACTTGCAGCCCAAAAAAAAAAAGAATAAATTAAAAACACACACTCCAAAAAAACAGCCAGAATAATAAATACTGGGAGGCATCTTTCACAGCTGAACATGAAAAGAGATTTTTCCGTTTTACAGCACGAGAATAAAAACACAAGAGGTTCCCATTTCTCACTCTCACAGCGGCGACGTAACTAGAATTTATCTGCAGGGCAAAACGTGGATGCAGTCAAGCACTAACCTACGCTAACGCAGTAGTAAATTGGCATAATTACAGTAAATAAACGGAACACTTGGAGGTTGAATTTAAAACCGATGAAGACAGTCAACGCGGCTGTAATCGACTGCGCCGTCTGGCGCCGCGCGACAACGTCATGCTATGCACTATGCAAACCAGTTTGACAACACGCCGTCGTAATGGGAATTGGACGTATAACGGCGCTAAATGGAAGTACCCGGTTTGTACTAATGAATGCTGACCACTTATCGTGCTAACAAGCAACGGTGCCTGCTCATGCACTCCGCCGCATTCTGTTGCGCTGATGGTTCCTCAAAAACGGCACATCAGCAGCTCACAATCTGCTCTAAGCATCTGTAGCTTTCGACAACAGTCGGGACGAGTTAGCCCACCCGGCCCCCCGCTTCTCCTCGGGAAGCAACCAATTCGACCTTTATGAAGGACAATCTCGCCCTTTGGCCTGAGGCTGATCAACGGATGAATGTCCTCAATCAACTCTCGCCAAGAGCGCCGTACCTCTGACCCCTCCCCCCCCTCGTGCAGACTCGTCAGGCTTGACTAATGACCCCCCTACCCGTCGCCCCATTCCCACCCCCAGTGATTAAGATGAAGTGTCGGCATGTTGACCCGATTCATTTACCTTCACGTTTCACTTGCGACACAGATCGATGCAAAAGTTGTTGACCTAACGCATGGGCGCGCCAATGCTTGTATAATACGAACGGATGCTCGGAGTAAACAAGACAGGCCACCCGGGTGGGTGGGCGTTTATCGTAGAGTCAATAGTAATTCACTGGAGGCTGTACTAATAGGAACGTCATCATTGACTGGCTCCTATGACGGATTTTTTCGTTTCGCGCTCATCCCTCATTTTTTTTTTTTTTTTAGTTCAGAACGGAACCCAAAATGAGGAGACGGGGAGGACAACGTAAGACAGAGATTTTACATACGCAAAGGTTTTCCTGCTCGGGTGCATTGTTCCCGCTGACAATACAAATCGCGTAAGGGGGAGGAGGGGGGGAGGGTTGCCACACGGGGGTTGGGTTCTGACCTTGATGAATGAGTGAGTGCAGGTCAAGGTCCTTCCTGCGGCTGAAAGCCTCTCCGCAATCTGGGCAGGGGAACGGGTTGCTGGTGTGGAGGAGTCTGATGAATAAAAAATAAAATAAAATGTTATTGGAATGTTCAGATAAAATGAAGGCCTTGATCATAATAATAATAATAATAATTAAATGATGTGAAGGAAAATTGTAAATAGTACTACGATTTATCCATTTTGTGTTCATATTGCATTTAATTGAAAGATGTTTGTTGTTTTTTTTCTCTTTCTTCTTTCTTGTTTCTACCTACATTCTTGCTGCTGTAGGCTGTAAATTTCCCCAGTGTGGGACGAATAAAGGATATCTTATCTTATCTTATCTTATCTTAGATCATGTATGTGGATGCAAAGACATGCTTCTCATATGAAATCCATACGATACATGTCGACCGAAACATACCCTTGGAAAATCAAAACAATCGTAAAATTGCATTACTGCACTCAAAATCCAGTCCTGGAACTACAATTAGTCTCATCGAGTTCAATGAGAAATTGCTGCAACGCTCCCGCAGCATAAAAGCCACGGACTACACACAGACGGAGGCGTCCGTCACCTGTCCTGGCCCCGTGTCCTCTTAATTTTGCTCGCCCCGTCTGTCAATCATACGTGGCTAAAACTCAAGGACGTAGACCGTATCCGGGCACAGTGAGTTCAGAAAGCTTCAAGGTCCAGCAAAGTGGGCCCGGCTGCGACACAGCCAGCCAAGAGAAAGAAGTCTATTGAAATCTCATCCCGTGTTTAATCAGACGCATTTGACTGGGTTGCCAATGTTTTTTTGTCTGAGGCGAAAACAAGAGAGCGAGACACGTTTCACCGACCGATATTCCAAAATCATTTTTAGAACCGAACAAAAGAGACAAAAGCAACGTGTTACTTGTGATGGTTGAGCTGTTCCTCTGTGTTGAAGTGCGAAGGGCAGAGGGGGCATGAGAAGAGACCTTCTCCGCTGTCGCCGTCTGCAGCGCACATCTGTAGCCAAGGACGCAGTGAAGGAGGCGTTCAAAAAAAAAAAAAAAAACAAGATTAGTAAGCAAGGTCTTATATGCAGACCTCTCTACTCAGCCTTCAACGCAATATTCATTTCACCAGTGAAGTGCAACAAGTGCCGACAGAATCTTTCAGTGACTAAAAAAATAAATTATGCATTTGCATGGCTGACAAAAGAGCAAGCGCAGCCCCCCGGGCCCCCCTTCCTTTCAACGGCCCTCGCCAGTTTGTATGAAGCTAAAAATGAATTAAAAGAATGTCAATTATTTCGCTGCTTCGACAACGTGCAATCAAGCCGAAAGGCTTTTCACATACACACTAGTGGACATTCGTGTGTGGGATGGTTGATGTGTGCCTTTGAAGGGCGTGGCCAAGTGAGTGTTTGCATTTTGTATGGATAGTCCCCGTTCAATAACCTGATAAAATACTCCATCCATCCATCCATCATCTACCGCTTATCCGGGGCCGGGTCGCGGGGGCAACAGCTTTAGCAGGGAAGCCCAGACTTCCCTCTCCCTAGCTACTTCTTCCAGCTCTCCCCGGGGGATCCCGAGGCGTTCCCAGGCCAGCTGGGTGACATAGTCTCTCCAGCGTGTCCTGGGTCTTCCTCGGGGTCTCCTCCCGGTGGGGCATGACCGGAACACCTCACCGGGGAGGCGTTCAGGAGGCATCCGAATCAGATGCCCAAGCCACCTCATCTGGTTCCTCTCGATGTGGAGGAGAAGCGGCTCGACTCTGAGCCCCTCCCGGATGACCGAGCTTCTCACCTTATCTCTAAGGGAGAGCCCGGACACCCTGCGGAGAAAACTCATTTCGGCCGTCATGGTACCACCACAGGTGGTCATGGTACCACCACATTTCAAACGGGACCGGTTTGTGTTTTGACTAAGGGTACCGATGCTAGAAATTGTACAGATTTGCATGAGCTTCAAGAGGCTAAAGTGAGCCTTTTGTTTTCCAACCCCCCCCCCCAAAAAAGGGCACAAAAGGCGTACGTACCGGTTTGCGTCCGCGCTTGCGGCGCGGTTGGTCCGACGTGTGAATGAGCTGATGCCTTTTCAGAGTGGCGGCCTGCGTGAAGTCTTTGCCGCACACGTCGCAGCAGAAGGGCCTGTTTCCGCTGTGACTCATGGTGTGACGCAACAGACTCTGCGAGTTGGTGAAGGACTTGGAACACACCTGCGACGACAGCGACGAGGCGCGAATGATGTCACGCTACTCTGCCTGTAACGCACCGTGGGCGCGGTAACCGATCTGGGTGGACAACCTTGCAGGTGAAGAGCTTTTCCCCGGTGTGGCTGTAGACATGCGTGCGCAGGAAGACGCGCCTGGTGAAGGTTTTGCCGCAGTAGGGGCACACGTGGGGCAGGGCGGTGCGGGACCAGTCCTGCAGCAGCTTGGCGGGAGGCGGCAGGTTTGCCGTGTCCACGGTCGCCGACGCGGCGGCCTCGACTTCCTCTTTGCCGCTTGAATCCTTGTTGCCTAAAGAGAGGAATACAGATGATTTTAAGATCAAGGCAAGAACCGTAAATGTAATTGTTGGGTCCCCAAAAAAAAAAGACCCTCATTGGGGCGAAGTGGCAATTGGCGTCAACTTGTTTGGATCCTTCGGTCTTCTATGGTCACGAGCTATGGGTCGTGACCGAAAGAACGAGATCCCGGATACAAGCGGCCGAAATTAGTTTTCTCCGCAGGGTGTCCGGGCTCTCCCTTAGAGATAAGGTGAGAAGCTCGGTCATCCGGGAGGGGCTCAGAGTCGAGCCGCTTCTCCTCCACATCGAGAGGAGCCAGATGAGGTGGCTTGGGCATCTGATTCGGATGCCTCCTGAACGCCTCCCTGGTGAGGTGTTCCGGGCATGTCCCACCGGGAGGAGACCCCGAGGAAGACCCAGGACACGCTGGAGAGACTATGTCACCCAGCTGGCCTGGGAACGCCTCGGGATCCCCCGGGGAGAGCTGGAAGAAGTAGCTAGGGAGAGGGAAGTCTGGGCTTCCCTGCTAAAGCTGTTGCCCCCGCGACCCGGCCCCGGATAAGCGGTAGATGATGGATGGATGGATGGATGGTTTCAACGATCAGTAAAAATGGGTGCACGTGCAGTCCACTTCACCTTTGCTGATGATCCGATAAACCGGCCTGCTCCTCTTCGGGGGCGGAGCATCCGACTCGCTGGTGGGGGCGAGTGAGAGCGGACGCTTTGAGCTGGGCGCCTCCTCCGCGGGGGACGCCATCTCGTCGCCCGTCTCCGCTTCGTCTATCGGGCCGCACTCCAGAACGCGGTGCTGCCTGCGATGGTACAAGTACTGGGTGGTGTTCATGAAGGTCTCGGTGCAGTAGGAACACGAGTGGAGCGGCGTTTGCAGGTCGTGCATCCCCTTGCGATGCGCGGCCAGCACGGCGGCGCTGTTGAAGCTGCCGCCGCATTGGAGGCATAGGAAGAGCTCGGTGGGCTGCGCCGAAGAGGAGGAGGGCGCGCCGTCCGGCTCCTGCCCGTCCGACGTGCTGTTCTGCGGGTACGTTTTCTCCGACAGGCTGCTGGCTACCGTGCTGCTTCCCTCGCCTTTCTGCCGGTGTTGCTTGCGGTGGTAGAGGAAGAGGGTGGTGTTGAGGAAGCTTTCGCCGCACACGGTGCAGTGGTGCAGGGCCTCCTCGAAGCCGTGCGTCTTGCGGTGGGCCACCAGTTCGGAAACCAGGCCGAAACAGGAGCCGCAGTCCACGCACAGCAGCACGGGATCGGGCTTGGGTTTCTTCAGCGCTCCTCTCCTTCTGGGAGACGACTCTTCCAGCGCCGACGACAAGGTGATCACCTCGGGAGCCGCCTGGTCGGCGCCGTCGCCCGTCGAACTTTCGCCCACTTGCCGCTCATCCCCCTTGACTCCCGAAGCGTCCGTTTGGTCGGACTTGGCGTCGCCGGCGTCACCCTCGGCGACGGGCTGAGGACCCTCGGGCTGAAAACCCGACTGCGGCTCGGCCTCCGACTCGCCCACGACGACGGTCCTCAGACAGGCACCTTCCTTGCGGTGATGCTGCCACAGGTCCAGGCTCTTGAAAAGCTCCTCACAGTCCCCGCACTGATAAAGGATCCGGGGCTGGTCCAGCAGCTGATCTTCGTTGAGCTCGGCCTCCTGGACCACGGTGTCCGTCTCCAGCATCGCGTTCTCGACAGGCTGCGCGGGCAGTGGCTCCAGCTGCACTTGGATTTGTGGGACGATGGTCTCCTCTGCGAGCGATGGCTGCAGAGGGAGAAGGAAAACAAACGTGTGATATCTCAATGATTCTTTTGGTTTGCGGAGGAACTTACTCGTCCATGAAGCCATAACGACCCCCCCCCCCCCCCCATAATGTAAGCATTAAAACGCAAACTGAAGACTCGTTAACCATCGGCTTCAACGCCATGCGAGATTGTGGTTAAGGTAAGCCATTTTAAACTAAAAAGAACAGCTTTTAACATCGTAAAATGCGTGGGTTTTCTCCGGGTTACTCCGGTTTCTTCCCGCGTTCCAAAAACTTCATGGAAAAGTCTAAATTGTGAGTACGAGCGCGGATGGTCGTTCATCTGCGTGTGCCCTGCGATTGGCGGACAACCAGTTCCGCGACGTTTGTGAGAATAAAGCGGATCGGAAAAATGGGTTGGATGGGAAAACTAGCGAGACAACCCGCTAAAATCGCAACCCGGAAACGATGAACTCACAAATAAAAACTCGGCGATAGAGTGAAGCCGCAACAACGGGACTGCGAAGTAGCGAGGGAACACTCATTATTTATACACATTTAAATCGATTACAAGACACTTTGTTGAGCTTCTCCCCCGCAAGATAAAAAGGAGGGGGGGGGGGGGACACTCAATTTCATTGGTATTATAAATCATAAAAAGTTTTGCACATGCCAGGGAGCTACAATGTTTACATGCAGTGAGCATCATCGACGTAAATGCTCTTTTTATCCAATGACAACCTTATCAGCCGTCATGCGGCAACGTCACGCCCTAAACCAGGCATGTCCAAAGTCCGGCCCGGGGGCCAAATCCGGCCCGCGGTCGAATTTCATCCGGCCCTCGGCCCCTGTCATAAAATCAGTGCCGTCTGGCCCGCAGGTTGGTCGCAATGGAACAACGTGTTGCATTGACTGAGGTCTCATAGACTGGTGAGTGATGTTTCAGAGTACTGCTTCCCTCTAGTGGCTAAATGAGTAATAGCATTCACTAAATGAGTAATAGCATTTAGACACTAGAGGGCATCACTCACGAGTTAACAACACATCACTCCGTGTTTATATTGGCTGATATGTCATATTTCAAATGATCCTTGCAGTTGTGGATATGTGTATTGCTTGTTCATTTCCCTGTTGTTCGAGTCAAAAGTTTTGTGACTATTGAAAAGTCACGGTGATACATTTTATGTTTCAAATCAATCCATTTGCACTCAGGAGACTTCCGTTTAAGAAAAAGTCAAGTGAATAAGCAGTTGCATGTGATATACCTGTTTCAAATGAACCAAAAGAAATTCTTAAGATTGTTGAAATTCAAATAAAAATGGAAATGTGAAACAGACTGGCTTACTAAAATTTGTTGAACAATATTGTTGTTCAATGTAAAGAATGTCAGTCAAGGTCGGCCCCCCGACATTTTACCACATAAAATCTGGCCCCCTTGGCAAAAAGTTTGGACACCCCTGCCCTAAACAAACAAATGACGGTTCATCGAGCAGGACTGCGGTCTTGTGTCAAAGCTGAAGGCGCTTAACGTCTCCATCGAGCAGGGTGAGTGCGGCTGGCAAATTCTCACAAGGACAAGACAACAGTTCCTGCAACTCGATATTAACACAGCTTAAAAAAAAAAAGACAAAATGGAGGACGCCACCCCACCATCCAGAGCCGCAGAGTTCATTACTGGCGCAATTCAGACGGCCGGGGCGGATAGCGCGTGCGTGAAGGGGGGCATCTCAGACGTCAAGTCTGCTCGCTGACCTCATTAGCGGCCGTGCCCGCCTGTTCCCGAAGCCCTGCCGCATCGATTGCCATCTCACTGATATGGAAACTTTTTCCAGACATGAGATCAAGCGGCACTTGCAAGGTCATGGTCTGAGAGTAAAAAAGAAAAAAAACCTGCACTTAAGACTTGAGAACTTTTTCTAAAAGATCGATTTGGCTTTTCTAACTGCAATTTCAGATCAGCACATGATCACTTCTAGGCTTAGATAACGTGGCGGAGGTTTTAAACAGTTAGATGTCGCAATCCTTTAAGGGGGCCATACAGGGAAGTCGCGTTTTTTGCTATATTGAATTTTTTTTTAACAACATTTCACACACATTTGAGCTTGGTGAGCTGCGTTTTGCGCACCTCCCAGCGCTCAATAAAGGCTGAATAGTACATCGGCGATTGCGACTCTCCTTTCTCACACTCAAGAGCACGACAGTGAGCCGAGCGATGTGTTTTTGTGGCTCCGCGTTTGCAAAATTCATCAAATTCTGGAAATCTTGGCCGTTTGTGGAAAAAGTGAGAGTTGGCTGATTTCTTTGCCCAGATCTGGCAACGCATCAGTTTGTGCTAGCGTGCTTTTTCGGCTTGCCGGCTATGCACCGCGGGTTGCATGATTATGTACACGCGAGAAGCAAAATGATCATGCATTGTGGCCTCTTTCAGTGCTTTGCAACCATCTCGTGGCATCTCTGTGAACCCGCAAAACAGTTTTGGAGGGGCGACATTTGTTTGCAGATTTTCGGGGGCTCATAGCAGTACTTTGCCCCTTGTCCTTCACAAACAACTATACTTGAAAGTCCATGAAAAGGATCGCTTGGAAACATGTGACGTAGTGGGGGGGGGGGGGGGGGGGGGCAAACTCCAGAGGTTAAGTAGAACATCATGCAAAACATCAGCAACAGCAAATCGGCGAGCAATGATGTCTGTCGCTTTCTGCCCCCCCCCCCTCCAATCGATAAAGCTTGAGCAATTTTATTTTATCTTGTGTTATTATATTGGGATGAATCATTCTGTGTGACAGGGAGGAATGTGAAAATAAGTCATTAAACGCTGCCGGTTCCGTGTGTCATGATGATGATGTAACACAATTTCATTTATTTACTCAGAGGAAAAATACTATCAAGCAAAATACGGTGAACTATGGCAATGACTTGATAGGTGGTCCATAATTGCCTTTTCTGTACAACTCCACTTTTCCGTCATCGTCAGCGATCCAATCTCTGCTCTCTGTAAGAAAAGTGTTGAGCCTTCCCAGTTCCCGCTGAGCTAATCAATTTTGAGCACAAAAAGGTCCCGCCGCGTGGCCTACAAATTGTGGTAAACAAGCTGCACGTTTAGTTCTCAGCTGCACGTAAATGCGACCACTAAGGTTTTTTTTTTATTATTATTATTCATCAGCAGAGCAACAAGGACCCATGCGTCAATGTTCTCATTTTTTTTTTCCCTAGGACATTTTCAAAGTGCTTTTTTTGATGCCGCCGAAGAACGGTAAACCTGAGACACCACCAAAAAAAAAAAATCAAACAAACAAAAACATCATCAACAGTTCATGTTTGCAATGTGTCAGAAGAGGCTCGTGTGATTTTGCAACAACAAGAAAGAAATCCGAGGAAGACAATCATAAGAGTGAATCATGCTTGAACTTTGAACAAATCACAGAAGCGGAATGTAACAAATTGAAAACGTTTCTTTGAATCGTGTGATTATTTCCTCTTCCAATAAGCAAAGTGGGGATTTTTTTTTAATCAGTTAAATTGAGTCATCCATTTTTTTACGCCCATGATTGCCTCTGTCTTTTTTTTTTTTTTGTTGAACCGCAACAGGATATGAGTGGAATTCAGAGCTGGATTAAGTTAGGTAAATGCCCGCGAGACGTGCCGGTACCAAACGCACGGACAGTCAGCCACCGCAAAACAAGCTAGCATATTTCTTACCTGCGTCTGGAGAACTGGAACAATAACGGGCGCGATGCGGGACGAATCGGCCTGATCCTCCTCGGCCGTGCATGTCATCTGGTGCTTGAGCACCTCTTCCAGGGTGTTGAACTCCTTGTAGCAAGGGAAGCACATGTACACCGACTGAGTCTCCATGGCCCCCTGCAGTAGACAAGAACATAGCTGTGATACAAACAATAAAGATTGATGTGCTACCAAAAAAAAAATTAATAAAAATAGTTTTTGATAAAGAAGCAATTATATGTGTTGCTTCGATTCTGGCTCTGGCTTTCCTGTGTCTCGTTTGCATGTTCTCCCCGAGCCTGCGTGGGTTTTCTCTGGGTACTCCAATTTCCTTCCACATTCCATAAACACGCATGGCAAGTTAATGGAGCACTCTAAATCGTCCCTGGGAGTGTATGTGAGCGGGAATGGTTGTTCGTTTAAGTGCAACCAGTTCAGGCTGTACACCGCCTACTGCCCCAAGACAGCTTGGATAGGCTCCAGCACACGCGACCGTCGTAAGGATGAACGGATTAGAAAATGGAAGGATGGGTGGATGGAGCCGACTTCAACTGGCCTTGCTGATCTCATAGTTCAAAACTAAAAGTCGTCAGATTTCTTGATACGAGTTCCTCCTGCTCTGCCATGTGCCATTTTTCTTTGCACATTGACTTTGTTCATTTATTACTCTAGTTCAATTTATTTATGGAGCAAAAAATAACCACTGAGGCATACAAAGTGCTTTATAGAGGAGTAAAAATTACACACACAAAACAAAGACAGCTAAAAGAAATAACAGTACACACAGTTGAACACAAGAACAATATTGGGCTCAAAGCCAAAGAATAAAAATGTGTTGTAAGACGATTTCTTAAAAGAATGGACATAGAAGGGGGGCGCATGCCAAACATTTCAAAGAGAGGAACAGGCATTGTATGCCAAACTGCTGTTTTATTGTGCTTGCATGTTGTACATTTGACCAGTTTACCTCTCCTTACTGGGTGCATGAAAGTAGTTTTTGTTGTTGTTTGCAATTGCACTGTGTTTGTGTATACTGTACTCTGTGAGGATAAGAGGCTCAGAAAATTGGTGGCTGTTACTTCTCTGATGTATACATGTTGTTCTGCACCGAGGAGAAATGTGTCTAAATGCGATGTTTGCTGGTTAAACAAAAGGTTTTAACTGTTTGAATGAGAAAAAGGAACCCCCATGAAGTCGGCAGAGATTTGAACACAAGTCAGGAAAAATCGTGTCGTGTATGAACAAAGAAATGTGTTCCTCTCTGCTTAGGAATCACTCGTTCATTTGGTTCATACACGGTTAACTTTCATCCCATATCTCCCCTAAAGTAACGCAAAAGAGCAGCCTAGACTCGTCAATATTAGTGAGCAAGTTTATCCAAAATCTAACTTAAGTTAACGCCTTCGTTTAGTCAACGTATTTTGTAAGATAAGAGCCAAACGGCCAAACTTTCCGTGTGCGTGGGCCTTTACGTAACATCCACACACCACTTCATAGGCTCGACACTTCCCTCTTCCAGTATTGTATACTAAACGACAAATTCGCACTCAGTTTAAAAAAAGTGGGGGGTATTCAAACAAAGGTAATAGGTTCGACGTCGGCTAACACCTAGACGGCTAACAGGCAGTAGCCGCCTTGAACGCTATGTGCACACGAACCGTAGAGCTTAATGGCCGCCGGGCCTGTACCAAAAGCTAACGGCGTGGCAGCCAGATAGCTCCCAAAGCTAACGAAACTGCTTCGTCTTCAGACATGTTGAATCCCCCCAATCGGCTCCCATCACAGTCAACCCCCTTAACCAAGACCTTTTTTCCTTCCTCGTCGAAGTTCTACTATCAAGGTGGAGAAGAAGAAAACGGAGAAGAAGAAGTCGGCGAAGGAGAAGAAGAAGAGAATACTTAAGACGGAGGGCGGGATGCCCTTCTTCGGTGGTATAATGGCGGCGATAGTCTAAAAGCCAAGTATCGCTGTCCCCTCCCCGCTGAAATGTGCGATTATTAACACGGAGGGTAAGAAGCGTAGACGTGTCGATTACACGTGAATAGGCGTCGAGTAACTCACCGAGGCTTGCAGTTACGTTTTGACGTCGAGGCTCGAAGGGGAAATAGGACAACAAGTTCAGTCGGGGCGACGTTGTAAGAAGCGCCGCGCTGATTTGCTCGGCAAGCGCCGCGAGTCCGCCAATGGCGTTCGCGTACACTGACATTTGGTGGAGAAGAGCGCGCGAAAGTACGGCGGAAGCGTTGTCCGTACATTGATTGTGTAAGTTCAATTTTATCCATTCCATTTCATCCCAGGTGGAAGAAGTACTCACATTTGTGTCCTAAAGTGCGCATCCCATTATCTGTATTTGGGTGGCAGGGAGAAGTACAGGTCCTTGTGGGAAAAAAATACATACACCCCGGTGAAAGTCGTACACGTTCGATTATTACGTAATAAATACTATATGATTAGTTCACTGTTATGAGGATAATAAGGGTTGATTATATTGATAGGATAGCGATGTATTGAAAACTAATATATTATGTATACATACTAGTAATATAATGTAAATTCGAATAATCTGTATATTTTATGTGAATATTCCTAAGTACTTGTAATATACTGACAATAAAACTTTTGATTGATTGCCGTAAGTTTGTTTTCGGAATGTGGGAGGAAACCCACGCAAAGACGGGGAGAACATGTAAACTGCACACAGGAAGGACGGAGAGCCTGTATTCGAAACCGCGATATCTGCACCGTGAGGGATCGTGGAAATATGTGGTTCTGTCCAATCAAATTCAGTGGGCATGCACTAGATGAGACGATCGATGATCCAGCAACAATCAAATTGCTTTAAACGAGACATTTACTGTGGATTTAACGGTGAGCTGGTTTTTTAACAAGACTATCAAATTTAATGTAGCAGAATAAGCTGGCTTCTAGGCTAAATTAAAAAGAAAAATAGAGCAAAGTGCTACTGAGCCTAAAGTATTAGTCTTCTTGTGTATTTTCAGACATGGCTATGTGAGACGTTCTTTTTGATTCTCTCGCCTTTTAGGGATCACGACCAAATTTTACTATGCTTATTCAGACTGTCTTTGACAGCAGAAAAAAAAAACATGGGGTGCTACTAAAGACTGTTTTGTGGGTCGACTCTTGTTAGACATGACTACCAAATTTCCTGTTGCTCAGAGAAACGTGCTTATATGACTGAATTAAAAAATAATAATATTTGATGACGTTCAGGATGGCTTTTAAAACGATCCACCCGAAAACATGAAAACCATTTGTACACCGACCTTCTATTTCTCCGTTTTGTCATTGAAAGCACAAGACACCCCTGCTTTAGTTTCTTTCTCGACCAAGACAAATGCTGCTGAATACAAAATAGACTTTAAAAAAAAAACCTTTTAAAGAGACTTCTAATGGAGCTACATATCAGAAGAGCTTTTACAATATTTCTGACCTTCCCTGGTCTTAAACATTTCTCTGGGGAGTTTTTAACAACAAAGCTCGGCGCGCATTCAACACACTGAGGGAGCATAGATATTTAAGCACTACCAATTACTTTTCTCTCACGCACTCAGACTACCTCGAGGCCGTAATTTGAGATTCAGACAAGACTCCGCCGGAAAAGCACAGTAGGTTTTAATGAAGTCTGGTGGTGCGTGTGAATCATTAGCATTCCTTCGTAGAAAGAACATACAGTATTTATGTGTTCGCTGGCACACTCTCTGCTGACTCCCAATTTTTTTTCCTTCAAAAAATGCACCTGCTCAATTAAAACGTTTGTCCTCACGCATCCCAACCCATTCATGAATTACCGTTCGGCCATAAATGTGCAACACTGGATCCGTAGGTGTGGAAAAAAAATCGGAATGCTGGTTTGGGTTATTCCGATATTTTTTTTTTTTTTCGGAATGCTGGTTTGGGTTAGGGCAGCCCGGTAGTCCAGTGGTTAGCACGTGGGCTTCACAGTGCAGAGGTACCGGGTTCGATTCCAGCTCCGGCCTCCCTGTGTGGAGTTTGCATGTTCTCCCCGGGCTTGCGTGGGTTTTCTCCGGGTGCTCCGGTTTCCTCCCACATTCCAAAAATATGCATGGCAGGCTGATTGAACATTCTAAATTGTCCATAGGTGTGAGTGTGGGCGTGGATGGTTGTTCGTCTCTGTGTGCCCTGTGATTGGCTGGCAACCGATTCAGGGTGTCCCCCGCCTGCTGCCCGAAGGCAGCTGGGATAGGCTCCAGCACCCCCCGCGACCCTAGTGAGGATCTAGCGGCTCGGAAGATGAATGAATGGTTTGGGTTATTCGTGTACCCCCACTTCCGGTTTCACGCAGCCGTCAACAGCAAACCTTGCCGTTTTTTCGCCAGCGTCAATCGGGTATCTTCAAAAGGAGAGTGCGTGTCTACATTTGGGGCTTCATCACGCTAATGTTTTTCCTCCAAGGTTATTCCGCTATGTGCGCTGGCGGATACTGAGGATGGCCGTACGCCCATCTGGCCATGAGCCAGATCTTTAATACCATTTGACGTCTGGTTCAGCAGCCCGGTAGGAAGGAGTTGGTCGTCCGAGGGCACGCTTCGATTGACTCGCCACTCTGGAAATATCGAAGTTAATGCGGCACAACGGAAGGTGCGTCACCAATTTACCACGTGTCAGTCGAGCTAGTTGAGAAACAGTGGTGAGAAATTGAATAGAACCACCGCACATGTATAAAGTGTCAGTAAAGCTCGTGCAGTATTTGAGTGGTCTGCACTGCTTGGGTAGGTTCCAGGAGGAATTCTACAAGGTGGTTCGGCCCCTGGTGTCACGGTGAACGTGATATTCCATTAGTCACCCACCAGGAGGTATTTCATTATCCCACTTATCCTCAGGTGAAAACTGACTATCAGTCCATCTCGCAAGCAGATTCTGTGAGACAATCTCCCGTCAGCCTCTCAGAGGATTCCATCAGTGTTTCTCGCTTTGGAACAAATCTCAATCAGCAAACCCTCAGGTGAAATCTGGCGAGAGATTTCATCCAGGCCCTCCCGCCCCTCCCTCAATGGTGCAGCCACCAGGAGTGACATCAGTCTTACTGACTCATGCGCAGTCAACTTTTGAGTTTCAAGCTCCGGGAGGATTCCGTCAGCAGCGGCCCTTAGGTGCAATCTCTCCAGGATTAAATGTGTCCTCACGGCTCGGTTGGAGGGTCGCCTGAGGTAAAGTCTGCTATTATTTAAGCTCCTCTCGGGTTTCCCGGTTGTGCATCAGATGATAGGGACAAACTCCCAGCACATTTCTGCCCGAGACCTTCACCTGTACACACCCTTGATTTAAATTGAAGTTGAAGAATAGAGTCAAAGAACCGGCCAGGCCTTTAAAGAACAGTGTGGCAAGCACTGAAAAGGAGCTTAAAAGAAAAAAAAAAATCAGGCATGTAGCCAATGCCTATAAATATCCTACAAAGGATGGAGAATGATCCTGCAAAGCCCAAGACGTCATTAAAAGCGACACTTGGTTTCTATAAGAGTCCTGTGTGAATGAAAAACGATTGCCTTGAGCGGGAGTTTGATCCATGCACTTCAGCCGCAGCCTCACAGTCTATGGCCCATTTCGGCAAGTGCACTTGCACTGAAGGCATCTGAAATCGGAATTACACTCAGGTTCGATTGGCGGTGAAGTTCATATTTCTATATCTATATATGTATGATATACAATTGTTTACATAGATTACAGAAGGTTGTATGATTCTGATAGATTATGTTATTGAAATATAAAAGCTGTGCCTTGGTTCGTTAAAGGTTGGGAAAAACTGTACACACCGTGATGCCAGCAATACCCCTAATTGGCCACCAGGTGACAGCATTGCTTCCAGTTCGCTCTCGGTTGCATATCCGCCTGTCAAGGGCAAAGTAGTTTTGACTGTTCTTGACTTTCATTGTACAATAGACAGCTTTGTATAAATGAGTGGTTTTGCTTAATTTTCGGGCGGATCTCCAAGTTTCTCCAAGGTTGAAAAGTTTGAGTTTCTTTGTACACTGATTAACCTTCAAATGGAGGAGTAATTTTACTAATAGTTTCTTGAAACTGTGGTTCACGTCTCAACAGTTGGAAGACAAACAAGGTTGTTGACGCATCTCAATGTAGGTTGAATCTAATTCACTTCATCTAATCGATTCCACTTTCAACAGGGCTTGAGGATTGCTGGTGAAATGGGATCGAGAGCTAAATTTTCAGTCGACGCCCGTCAAGAATATTACAAATGTTGCTTTGTCGAGAAAAGCTCATAAAAGTTGAGCTCGGAACAAATTGCCTTGACATATTTTCCTGACATTCCCTTTTGTCCCCGTCAACGTGAGACGCAGGCCCCAATCATGTCACAGTGTACCCACAGCGAAAAAGTGGGAACATGGTGAAATGATCGGCACCTCGCTTTCCCGGAGTGCAATTAAAACACGGACGTGCCGAGACGCCAACCGTTTCATCATTTTATTAATGAGTTGAATTATTTATAGCAAAAAAAAATGTCTCTCTCTCCCCCCATCCCTTCCTTCCTTCTTCATCCCCTCTAGCCGACAATTTCGCTGCGCTCTCCACAAACGACAAGGGCTGTAATAAGAGCGTTGTGAGGGGGGGGGGGGGGGTGGTGGTTTCGGAAGGAAAAAAAAAAAAAGAAAAAACAAAAAGTAACAGTAAAACAGCACGTAGTACAACAGTGGAGTAGAACAGGAGACGTTCAGACACAGGAGGCAGTGAATGAAAGATTCCGTTTACATCTTTTATGACACAGACACTCAAATTCTGTACGCCCCCCCCCCCCCCCGCCCCGCCCCACACACACACGCATACGCACACATACACACAAGCAACAAATCCTTGAAACATTCTGTTCACATTGAGGCTCAATGGAAACAATATGCGTTCCACCCGACGGCTCGCGGTCCAAGTCGAGGTACAGTATCTTGGATGTGACAAAAGTTTTCTGCCCCACTACTACATCATTTTGGAAATAATATACACCCCCCCCAAAAAAAAAACACACACACAATCCAATAAATAAAACAGTTAAGACAACGACTACAGGCGAGGGAAGTCATGAAAGGAGAGAGAATAAAATGCGATCCTTTTTTTGTTCAAATGTTTTTGTGGTTGTGTTCTCCAGTACTAGGGACCAGAGGGGGGGCCAGGGGAAGAAAAAAAAAATAAAGGAATACTGTATTTACAGACTGCGACAGCGGATAAAACAGTTTGGTCGCTTGAACCCGCCATCTACTGAAGAATTTTTTTTTTTTTTTTACAAGAACAACAATACAATAGTAACAAAAAAAGTTAAAATAAAAGGTAGCTGAATATTTACAGATTAGCCGTGTTTTGGAAGAGGAGGGAGAACCAGGAGGGAAGGGGATGAAAGTTCAAGTTCAAAGACGGGAAGTTGAGGGCTCGCTCAGGAGGAAGTAGCTCTCATGATGAGGTTGGACCTGTTCGTTATGCCTCCTGAAACACTTTCCCGCCTGCATGATCTTTTATCTATACAGAGGCCCCTCACTCCCACGTTAAAAAAAAAAAAGGCAAGTTAAAGGAGGAAAGAGAAATCTGCTGCAGTGTGCTTCTTTTGTCTCATATATTTTAAATCAGCTCTCTTCTAAAAATGATACAATCAGCCAGGGTGGGTGGGGAGCTTTATTGTTTTAGGGTACAAAGTGAGACTCTGGAGGGGCAGAGAGCGTTTTGTACCATTTTTGGGGAGGGGGACATGACTGTCAGTCTCCAAAAGCCAAATGGCCACTCCACATAAAATGAGATCAAATAAAACCAAAGTTAAAAACAAAACAAAAAAAGAAGAGATTAAAAAAAAAAAGTCCATGACACAGACGATGCATGTACAACCCCATATATCCCACAGAACCTGGACTTATAAAGTCGTCATCATATATATATATAATAAGCCCATGGGGTGGGTTTGGGGGGGGGCAGCAATGCATGACGTGTGTGTATAGCCTCTTTGTCTCTTTCTAAGTGTTGCGAGGAAGAAGAGGAGAGTAGGAAGAGAAAGAAAAAGGGTGTTGTTGGCTGTTCAGGTACTGTTGTTGATGGAGCCGGGCACTGTGCCGGGCTGGGCGGTACTGTCTGACGTACTGCCATCTGCAGAGTGACAAAGGCATTACACATTTGGCAGTTGCGGGTTTTTTTTTTTTTGGTTATTAAGTGTGTGAAAACCAAAAAAACACAGTTGGACAGCAACTGTTGAATGATTTTTTTAGGGGGGGGGTATTTATTACAACATTGTCATTTGAATTATATAATACATATTGAAAAAATTCAAATAACACGGAGCACGAGGGTTATTGTAATTAAAATTCAATAATATTGAGAAAAAAATTCTGTCGTAAATTCATTTTGGAATCAAAAACTTGATTTTTAAATCAGGAGATTTATGGAAAATATTTTCTGGTAAAATGTAAATAATTATACAATTAAAAAGGAGGGCAAATAATTCAGGCCGTTTTAAGATTTTTGTTTTTAATGGAGAAAAATTAATTGAGGCTTTCAATTTTGTTTAAATGAAAATTTCGGGGGGAAAAATAATTTTATGGTATTCATAGAAAATATTTAAATTACTCAAATGAAATTGGTGTTAACATTTTAGGGGGGGGGGGGGGGGGGGGAAGAAAAATGACCCAATTGCAAAAAAGTTTGTCGTGTTTCGTGTAAAGTGTGTACATGTTCCTGCACGTACCATGTGAGGCAGCCGTTGTCTGTGCACGAGCGTGAGGAGGAATGAGTGTGGAATTCAACTGCGGCTGGATGGACAGCTCTGAGGAGACACGGGACACGGCGCAAGGCGCATGAAAAACACTCCATCGGGTTTCACTGGCTGATGTGCGCGCACGGGAACTGACCGACGGGGCTGAAGTTGAAGAGAAGCGGCAGTTCCCGCCCGCTAGGCAGGCGGGTGTTGGGCTGGCGTAGCTCATCAAAGAAGGCGTGTGCGCACGCCTCCAGCGGAGAAAGACGGGTGACCGGCGTATATTCCAGCAGTCGCGAGCACAGGGCGATGGCCTCCGGCGGTGTGCGGGGCTTGAACACCTGATCGGAATGGCCCGCACACACACACGCACGGGATGAACACAAAAATGCAGTCGACACATATCCTTAAAATTCAAACATATGGTACAGTTTTTCCTTCAATAGAGTGTAGGTTTGCAATTTTCTTAAGGTGTAACCTCGTCAAATGTAAAAAGATGAAAATGAATAATGATTGTACTTGCAGCAGTCAAGAATATTTATTATTATTTCATAGGGTGCGCAAGTGGTCCAAATGACAACCGCTCACACTTTAGAGCAGTTGTCTGCGCTTTGCAGAGAGTTGCCGTCATGTTGCGTGAGACAGAGTGAGTTATTGATTCAGCAGCACCAATTACCTTTGTCCACGGGTGAGCTTTAATCTGTGGGAATTTGAACTCTGTGTAGTTGGGGTTCATCTCTCGAATCTGCTCCCTTGTCGGAGTTCCAAGAACCTGACACAAGAAGATTCAAATCAAGTGTCGGTTACAATTATGATCCTCTTTGGGAACGGCGGCATTTTCCCGATTCATCTCTTGGATTGAATCTCGAGCGCTCATCCCCTCGATGTAACGTGCCTTGATGATCTCGACGAGCTGGTCCACGCCGCTGTCCCCCGGGAAGATGGGCTGGCCCAATAGCAGCTCGGCCAGCACGCAGCCGGCCGACCAGATGTCGATGTTGGACGTGTAGTCGGTGGCGCCGAAGATGAGCTCCGGGGCGCGGTAGTACCGCGAGCAGATATACGACACGTTGGGCTCACCTCGGACCAACTGCTTGGCGCTGCGGGGACGAAGGACAGGACGCAGACGCCATTGAGGGAGGACGACTGAGATTCAGCTTGTCGCAATGAACATGTCATTACACTTTAGAACAGGCATGTCCAAAGTCCGGCCCGCGGGCCAAATCCGGCCCGCGGTCGAATTTCATCCGGCCCTCGGCCCCTGTCATAAAATCAGTGCTGTCTGGACCGCAGGTTGGCCGCAATGGAACACGTGTTGCATTGACTGAGGTCTCTAGACTGGTGAGTGATGTTTCATAGCGTACTGCTTCCCTCTAGTGGCTAAATGAGTAATAGCATTCACTAAATGAGTAATAGTATTTAGACACTAGGGGGCATCACTCACGAGTTAACAAGACATCACTCCTTTGTTTATATTGACTGATATGTCATATTTCAAATGATCCTTGCAGTTGTGGATATGTGTATTGCTTGTTCATTTCCCCGTTATTCGAGTCAAAGGTTTTGTGACTATTGAAAAGTCACGGTGATACATTTTATGTTTCAAATCAATCAATTTGCACTCAGGAGACTTCTGTTTAAGAAAAAGTCAAGTGAATAAGCAGTTACATGTGATATACCTGTTTCAAATGAACCAAAATAAATTCTTAAGATTGTTGACATTAAAATAAAAATGGAAATGTGAAACAGACTGGCTTACTAAAATTTGTTGAACAATATTGTTGTTCTATGTAAAGAATGTCAGCCAAGGTCGGCCCCCCGACATTTTACCACATAAAATCTGGCCCCCTTGGCAAAAAGTTTGGACACCCCTGCTTTAGAAAGCCAGCCTATTTCTTTACATTCACTTTTATTACATTTCCATTTGTATAGAATACAGTGCTGTTTTTCTTTATTTAATAAACATTTTTTTTTAAATCGGTGGAGCGGGGAATGACCGACGTTTTAATTTATTCCGTTACAACTTCACTCGGCCAATACAAACAAGATTCTACTTCATAAAAGCATCTTTGTGAAGGCTACGTTAAGCACTCACTATATTTGAGTACATTTAGAACAACCGTGCTATGACAACCGTTCGAACACAAGTGCCAAACGACTCCCTATTCGGCAAGTTCAAGCTACTGCCACACTTTTGTGTAAGTGATCCTTTTGGTTCATCATTTGATCCTGTTGGAATTTAAGATTAAGTATCCTTTATTTGTCCCACACTGGGGAAATGTACAGACTACAGCAGCAAGATTGTGGGTAGAAAGAAGAAATTTTTTTTTTTACTTCAACAAAGTAAAAAAAAAAAAAAAAGTAGGCATACAAAACTTGATTTGCACGCGCAGTCAAGACAGCTGAGTCATACGGCAATGGAAAGAATGATCAAGCCCAACGAGTGTCACGTGCGCTACTAACCTGCCAAAGTCACAGAGCTTGAGGATGGCCGTCTCTGGGTCCACCAAGAGGTTTTGGGGCTTGATGTCTCTATGACACACGCCCTGGGAATGAATATAGGCCAGGCTCCTGAACAGCTGGTACATGTACACCTGGTGAGAAGGACACAATGCTTCAAATGTCCACCGTGCTGATTTGGTATTTGTCGTCTTGTGGTTCGAGTACCCTCGTAGCTGCAGTCTTGACTTGCGCATGGCCTACACTAAAGCTTGTGTCAACCGAGGCTGAGCCTTCCCAATGTGGGTGGCGGTGGGGTTAATAGTGACTCACACTCTAGCTGTGCAATGACTTTGACAGAATGGTTAAATGTTAATCACAGTCTTTTCTCCCCAAAGACAGCGAAAAGACGCGTGGGCATTTCTTCCGTGTCACAAGAGTCAGCGAGTGCAGTAATGGGGGCGGTGCGGGCAGCAGACCGCAGCGCAATAAAAAAACAAGAACAGAGTTGGTGTGTAACATCCTTAAAAAAAAAAAAGATATGCAGTACATGTTTGACAATGGAAAAGGAATTTAAGAATTTTTGAAGAAATACAGTATTAATGAGCAAAAAAAAATGCACGGTTTTCATGTCATTATCGTCACTACAGTATATGCATGCATTGGAGGGGGGGGGGGTCAACAAAATGTGGAGGCAGACGCTTTTCGTTGAGGGGAAAAAAAACTGAAGAGAAAAAGATTCCTACTTTTCATGAGGTGAAAATTGACAATGCGGAGGAACTGCTTTGTGGCATGTGAGCACGGCAAATCGCTGCATGATCATTACGAGTGTCATGATGCATCACAACGCGATTATAAACGAGATGACTAAAAATGGGCAATCTTGCACAAGGAGAAAAAGAGAGTGATGAGCCGAAGACATGCTGTGACAGAAATGTAGCTCTGTGGGCAAAGAAATGAGTAAGACGTGTGTGTCTTAACGCCTTGGGGGAAGCGCAGGCTGAATGAAGGAGTGAAGTGGGCCACGAAACGGTGTGAACGTTCTCTCTGCTGCGGCACACAATAAAACGCACAAACTAACAACCTTGCAGACGGGGAGCCACGCGGCTTTCCCCGACTGTGCTGCTTCTGTAATCCTTAAAGAGCCAAACAGGAAAACATGCGCCGGTTCGGTCGCCTGAAGCAAACAAACTTGTCTTTTTGCCACCTCCAGACTGAAACTTGGCGACGTTCCACTGAATTTCATTTTTGGGGCAGCATTCCTGTATGACGCGACAAGTCGAAATGAAAATGCGGCGCTTACTTTAACATAAATGATGGGGATGGTGGTCTTGGCCTTGTTGAAGTGCCGCGCCACCCTGTACACCGTCTCGGGGACAAAGTCCAGAACCAGATTCAGGTAGACTTCATCTTTCTGCGCAGAATGAATATTGAAAGCGATTCACTCGTATGGCAATGATGTTAAAGTGCGACTTCAAACACGTCCTTGGGGAAAAAAAGTTCAAATGACAAGCAAGTCACCTTTTCACCACTGGAGTAGAAGAAGTAACGTAGTCGCACAATGTTGCAGTGGTCCAACTTGCGCATAATTTGCAGCTCTCTATTCTACAAAGCAAAAAAAAAAAAAAAAAAAAAAGATAAAGCAGTCACAAGGCAGAGGAATGTCAATCAACCACTTTCTTCTATTGAAGGTTTTTACAAAGAGTCACGTGTGAATGGCTTCCCTACCAGACCAAAGTGTGTATGCTCACCTTAAACCGTTTGTCTTGGAGCACTTTTTTGATGGCCACCATCTCCTGGCTGTCGATGAGGCGCGCCTGGTAGACCACTCCAAAGGAGCCATTTCCTATGACCTTGATGTCCGTGTATGACACTTCCTGCGGGCGGTCGGGCCCTTGACCCGGCGTGGCCACTACGGTGGTCAATTTGCCACTGTCACCTGTAAAAGAACACGGGAATGAAAATAACGATCACGGGGGCATCGTCTCTGGCAGTCCGTTGGGGAAAATGAAATAGAAGCCTGAATAACTCAACCAGTGTTCAAATCCCGGTACATTTACAGATGCCCTGTTTGCAGACGCTAACATGGCTCCCATCCAAACCTGTCTTAAGGTTGACCATCAGCTTCCTTGACATTGTTTCTTTCTTATTGCACTGATCCTCGCTTTCATGGTCATGGTCAGTGCATTTACAGTCAGGTAAATACAGATACAGATTTTTGGGGGGCTTGGGGTGTCGATGCTGATTCAGATATTGGGTAGGGTAAAATTTTCAATAACCTATTAAGAAAAAAAACCCAAAAAACCTTAATACCAGCAAGAATTAAGACATGCATTTCCGGCAGACATTTAACGGTTTTGCTTTTCTTTATCCTCGAGTATTTGTGTAACTTTACAGCAGAGGGGAGAAAATGGAGAGGGGATTTCATGTCATGTTTTTATTTTGTCAAAAAGGTGTTCGTGTTAATAAAAATAAATGAAAAAAAAATCACAAAAAAATCTGACCCAAAAAAAAATAAGATTCTCTAATCCCTATTTTCATATCCCCACAATGAGCGAGCGTTGCCTGTATGTTCAAATGTCCATAAAAAAGCAATCCATCACAGTTCAACGCACTTCAACGTATTCCTGTTCGACTCAGCGCCACGCAAGCCACGTGTGGTCCACAGTTTGACCTGGCGTAATCCAGGATCAGATTACATGCGAGGAGGTGATGTACTTTTTCTCAGCAAGCACAAGACGTGCATCTCGAAATTGGTCAAACAATGAAATTGCCGGGCTGATGTTTGACTCAGTGAAAAACAAAAAAACATTGGCCCTTGAGATCAAACAATAACTGACAGAGCTAGTTATAGTTAGACAGGCGGGGAGCGGGGAGGGAGGGTTTTCGGTTATGGTGCGACAATTCGGGTCGAGAGGGATTTGATGAATCAACACCACGAACGGTGACATTGGGGAAGGAGTGAGAGAGACAGAGGGCCGACCCAAAGCGCTTTTGTCAGAGCATTGTGATTTTTTTAAAAAATGTGCAGCAGCACACCCTGAAGTGCTACTCCATTTTTTCCCCGGGGCTTCTTCCCTTTGCACGTCTCAACAGGACCCCTCCGGATCACCATCGTGCTTCAAAATGGAGTGAGCCGGCAAATCGTTCCGCACCAGGCAGACAAATCTAGCAAAGACACCACTGCGTCAACATCACACAAGAAATACGGACATGATTGTGTTGATTGCAGCATAATTAGACCCATCTCTCTCCTTGTCTTACATCGGATCTCTACGATTGACATTTTCACAGTTCCATCGCATCTCAATTAGGAATTTTTATGTACCGGAATCAAGGCCAATTGAATGAATTTTATACTTACTTTTTTATGGGCCACTGGTCATTTGTAACAGTTTTCCAACTTAATATGTTTGCATCAAGGTCAAGACGCTGTTCAAGTGGACAAATAATTTGGTACTTGAGCTCTCAAGTGTTTGGCATCCTTCTAGCAACCATAAGACGTACCAGAGTAGAACGCGACATTCTACAAACTTCTGCGTACAAAGTGCTAAATGAACGATCTTTATTTCTCCATAGCAAACTGCAGGAAGGTTTCATTTAAAGCCGATATCATTTGAACAAGTTCAGCTTTGGTCTCATATGTCAGACTCGTGGACCATGTTTTCCTGAGATCCACCCATATCAGGACACATACAGTCATCAGGATATAAAATTACATAGACTGGAATATAAAAGGTCGTCAACAATACACAACAGCAGCAACCGTAAAGCAGGAAGTGGAACTTCTTGCAGCGGGGGAAAGCAGTTCGGACACCTGCCGCGACTGTTCAGTACAATCCGGCTTAATTCACGACAGCCCCTCTGCATGGTCATGAACGTTTTGGTGTGATCCACCGCGTCCTTATTTTCAAGTTTTATTCTGCCCCAGTTAAACGGTTTTCAGACTTATTTGACACTCAGACAAGTAAGCCTCAGAAATAGGAGTGAATACCCATTACCACCTCTTAAATTGTGCAATCTGCAATTTTCTGCAACAAACGCAAAAGCATCAAAGATAATTGTGATTTAGGAGAGAGCGAGAGCGAGCAAGAAAGAGAGAGTTCAGGTCAGTGACCAAATACAGTGAACCCTTGCGATATCATTCACAGCCGCTCATCAGAGGTTTTTGTGTGATTCTCTTTCAAGCTTTTTACAGCAAACAGCAAAGTAAAATATGAGCGCATCAATGCATCACTAAGGCAAATAAATAAATACGTAGGCAAATACATCTTCTCATGAATAATGTTCTTTTTTTTTCCAGGCAAGTGACGCCATCCAAAACGTCACAGAGTTTTGACACTTGGAGAACACCTCAGAATTTCGGCCTGTTCAAGCCCTTGTTGGTTTTTCTTAAGTGATCATTCAAACCTGACTCAACATTCTTTTGGGGAACTTTGTCACATTGCTATATTAATGATTTAATTTGTTTTTTATTAAAAGGTAAAGTTTGTAGAATTTAGTACCATCTCATGCTGGACGAATAGAATGCATAAGATCGAAACATGTGCATTTTAAAGCACACGCACGACGGTGCCAGAGAGGCCACAATTCGCAAGCCTACCACCAAATTCTTAAGCAGAGGTTCTAGCAAAATGTATTCCCAAACATTTTTTTTTTATTCCCTCAAGTGACGGAATAAGTGCATGGCATTTCTTACACATGCTATAGTCCATCATGTTGAGGAACTACCTTTGCCAAGTTCATCTCCTTTGGGTATCTGTAGCATAAAGATGTCGGCGATACATGGCAGCTTCCTGTAGGGGAGGCACACCCTATATAATATAATGAGTGATTACTTCACCTACAATTATAATAAACATTTAGGTTGATGCGATAGAATATATTTTTTGCACATTATTGAAATTATTAGTGGGTTTTTGTAATAAATAACAGTGAAAAATCAAAGAGAAATTCCCCACACAGTGCCGTAAAGATTTAATACAGACTGAGAAACATTAATTGGTGGGGGCATTCACTATACGTGGATTTCTCTTGGGGTTTTGGTGGGTGAGGTTGATAAACATTTAATTACAGATTTTAGGTAACAAACTGGCTCACTTTGTACAGAATGCTAGTTTAACATGTTCGGTTAGTCTGCCCACTGAGAAGTTGGCTGCGTGTTGATGCTACTATCTGACATACCGCAATCAATTGGTCGAACGGTACGACACAAATATTACAATTAGTATTTTCGAAAAGTTTCAGCTCTGTAACGATAAAGGGAAGCTATCTTCGACAAATGACTAGCACTGGCGCTAATGCTAAAGCTAAACCTGGGTGACATGAGGGGTCGACAAAATTGATATAGTCATTAAGAACAAGATAAAACAGTTTTCGCCGAAAAAAAACAACTGTGAGTATGGGCTTTGAGTTGACGTTAAAATGGTTCTCATTGACAAGTTTGAATAATGGGAGAAAAACCGTTGTAGCTGGCTAGCTAGCCTAAGTTAGCCAAGCGCCTGCTAGCTAATATTAGCTTGTCCACTGTGATGGACCTTATTTAAACAAAATGTCGACAACGCCATCTGAAATAAACCACAGAGGGACATCATCAGGAACCAAGTGTCTGACGCGGCGAGCGGTCATTTTCAAAGAGGACACTTACGGGGGAGTTTGAGGTTCCCAAAGCTCGTCGAGCTGCCTCCGGTGTTTTGCGAAGCTCCCGACTTTCCTGTTGAGCTTCCGCCGGCGACTGCTGATCCGACCCCGGCTGCAGCGGCTCCGGGAGCTCCGGGAGGCTCGGCGAATGAGCTGGTCCTGGGCCGCCCGCTGCCGCTCATATTTGTGTGAACTAGAGCCAGAGTGAACGGCGAACGTTACTGACAGCCAGCCAGGTCACACAAGTTACCCGTACGAGCAAAATATAAATGAACAAATTAAATTATATATGTGTATACACCATAAGAAAAAAAGATCTACACTTACAGCGTTCTTAGACAGCTTTCTACCCCGACTCCCGACTCCCCCTTTCTTCCCCTGTACTGTAGAACGATGATGGTGGGAAACTGGGGAGTTGACGCACGATGACGTCACACTCGCAAAGGAAAATGGGAAAGCGAGTTCCACCATTCCTGTACTCCAGCGGTAGTGGTAAAAATGTTTCCGAATGCAAAATGGTGACGTTCAGTTTCTGATCCAATATCATTGCCACAGTAGTCAATAAAATAGAATAAAATACATAAAACACAATACAAGCGATATTGCTATATGCCATTTACCATATGCTAACAACTAACAATGGAATCCAATCATAAACAAGAAAAGTTGAATTTCACAAACGCAAGTTTTTTTTAGATCACGAAATAAAAGTCAGTATCGTTGGGCAAAATTACTGTCACCGCACAAAGAGCGCCGTGTGATTGAAAAGCAACACGTCCAATTTAAGGTTCAGAAGGAGCGCCCTATCGGCGGGGCTCACTTGAACACACAAACACAAAAAATAGGCCAGACGCCAAACGAAAATAACAATCCAGCAAATGGAAAGTGTATGAAGAATTCCGCAAAATATTTTTTCTAAACAAATTACTCGGCGCAAATAAGTATCGGTGGGCTAAAACTACCATACCCACCACGCATAGCGCGTCGTGTGACAGCGGATTTTAGGCGGGGCTTACTTTCACATGCATACGCGCACACCGAGGCAAATTAATTACAACGGGGTCGTCAATGCCAAACTAAAATAAAATAAAATAACCCCATCAAATATAAATTGACCAAAGTATATGAAGAATTCCGCAAAATCATTTTCTTAAACAAATCAATCCGTGCCTTGTCAGCGGTACGCTAAAACTACAATACCTACCATGCATAGCGCACCTTGTGAATGATAACGACACCGTCCAATCCGGTTTCAAGGCTTTGAGCGCTACCGCATATTGGGCGGGGCTTAGCTTCACAAAAATGGAGGCAAACAGTGGGTTAACGTCTTCGCACACGCCGTAAAACACCATTGTCGTTCAACAACCACCACGATCTGTGGTCCCCGTGCTCAAGACGGCCGTGGAGGAGCCTTGGCGGGATTGAGCGTGCGGGACGTACGAGTGACGTGCGGTGATGTCTACGAACGATGCCATCCGACGACAGTAAATGAGGTAAGGGGAGTGAAAAAAAGAAGGGCCCCTACCGCCTTTCGCCGGGAGAGCTCCGGCGAAAAGTGGCTAGCGCCGCCTGACGGACCGCCTGGCGAACCGGGCAACTGCCGTCAGGAAATAGCGGTGCTGGAAACTGGTCTTCACTGGCCGAGGGAGCGCCTCCAACCGCCCTCCACACGCCATCACACGCATAATACACAAGGGAAGCTGTTAATAAACGTTATTGTGGTTGAAAAATTCCATTGCAACCAATGGCTGTAACCAAGCTAACAGCAAGGGCCATCTTGTTTGATAATTGTTCCGTCGAAACATGTTGTCTTTGATAGTGGCATTTTTCCGGTGAAATCCTGTAGACCCAATTTCATTTGCGCCAAGTAATGAACATTAAAATCACTCCATGCGTTTTTCTGAACATCGGCGCATCATCTTTCCCCATTGAACGAGGTGGAAATGCCATTACCAAAGACACCCAACAAAAAATGTTTTGTAAATAAAAGTAGTGCTCTGTAGTATTGTGCTTGATAAATGCCAAAATGAAATGGGAAGAAAAAAAAGCCACTTTTTAAAACTTTAGATCATTGGCCATTGTGCTGTTCCCTCTGCTGTATGCACCGTGGTCACTTGGCGACAGCAATATACAGATATGCCAATCAAAACGGCTCAACAATGTTAGTTGTTCACAGAGGATAAATAATATATGCCTGTGAATATGTATTTTTTGTAATTGTAAAACAATCAAATGATCTGTTTGCATTGCATATCTTTATTGTTGTTAAATTATTGTCTTCTTTATATATATATTTTTTTTTAAGTTGCTCATCAATCTGTCATTTGAATTATTTAAGTTTGAGGTTGTTTAATTTCACACTTGATGGGTGGGCAGAAACTCTACAAGGACCTCATTTTTTTTCTTAAACGGCCTCTTTCTTCTATACGTGTTCACAGGTGGCATTTAATCTTGACCCAGATCCATTCATTATAAGCAGAGCTACCGACATCATGGAAGCGGAGAGTGTCTACATTGAGGTGGAGCAGCCCGAGGATGTCTGTGTGGACCATCAGTTCATGTGTAGCGAGTGCTGCCAACTTTTCAGCACCCTGGAGGATGTGCTGATCCACCAGGAGATTCATACGAACCAGGAAGGCGAAACGGGCCAGGCAGCCCGCTGCGAGCAGTATCAGTGCCTGGAGTGTGGCGCGATCCTCGTCGATTCAGAGGAGCTCCTGCTGCACCAGGAGATGCACATGCAGGTGGCCGGGGTGGAGGCCGCGCAACAAGGTTAGACATTTTGTCACATGATGTCTTAGAAATCGAGATCGTTGAGTTGGGAATGAGTTGAATGATTCCTTTCAGATATATTTATATGTAGTTTAAATAGTCGCAATTGAAGAAGGAAACTTGTCGTACTTTCAAATTTGTCCATCTTAATATTTGTGCGTTCCCTTCTCAGAGTTGTGTGAGGCTACGGTGCCCGAAGAATCGAGTTCCCAGGCACCCCAAGCGGTCCAGTACCAGTGTCTGGACTGTCTGGCCTTGTTTGACTCACCCGACACATGGCTACAACACCGCAAAAGCCACAATAGCAGCACCACGAGCACCCATGCAGCAATGACGGTAAGAGAGCAGAAAAGAAGAGTTTTGTTTAACGGTCCATTTCAAAAGCCAAGGTAACGAGCAAGCGTGCGATTTCCAGCCGCAGGAGTACGTGCTCCAAGCAGATGGCACTCTGGCCCCCGTCACCAACACGCAGAACTTTGTGCTGAGTGAGCGGCAAGCCGGGGAGATTTTGGCACAGGTAACTTGACTTTGAACACCCTTGGCCAAGATTGATTATGCTTCCACCACCACTACTGCAGTATTTTTTTTTGGGGGGGGGGGGGGATTGACAATTTCACAGAGGAATCAAGTTTTTGCCACTTAGCAGAGGCTAGCATTAATCAGTGCGTCCAGCAAAATGCAGGTTTGCTTTCCCGTTGCCTTTGACATGATGGAGAGGGCTTCAAAGTGGCTCTGAATTTTCACCAAGTGTAGCTGATCACGTCATGGGGGGGAGAAAACTCTTCGGGGTGGATATTGTGGAAGATACCCCGCTGTGATGTCACAGCCACTCCAGTGACCCAACTAAAAAGAATAACTGCTGCACGTACTGCATTGATGTGTCAAATGTGTGCCTTTATGGGGTGTGGCCTACTTTATGGGGCGTGGCCTACTTTATGGGGCGTGGCCTACTGGGTGTGAGATTTTGCCTACAGTCGCTCCTTGTGAGTGTTGCAAACGACATTTTCCATCCACTCTCACCCATGAATGACAGAGGAGGGATTGCAAAGTATTTTTTTTCCTGTATCTGTCGCAGGTGTTTGCCCAACAGCAGCAAAAAAAGAAAGCCCACCCCGTCTCCAAATCAGCCCCCCGCCCCTCCCTGCTACCCCCGGTGACACCCGCCCCCGGCTCGGCCACCATGCACCTTCAGATCCTGACGGCCCAAGCTCTGGCCGACAGCTCCGGCGAGACGGCGCCGCGGCGAAAAGGGGGGGCCCCGGCGGACGGCGCCGCCCGCCAAGTGGTGCTGGCGTTGGCCCCCGGAGTCCTTGCCGGTACCCAGCAGGCGGTGACTGAGATGGTGGTCGTCCAACCGTACGAATGCTCCGAATGCTCCCTTCTCTTCCAGACACCGGAGGACTTCCTCCAACACCAGGGGGAGCACTTCCTCGCTCAGGAAAAAGAAAGTTTGGACGGGGGGCTCATGAGCGGCTTTGAGGAAAGCGCGGGGCGCGGGGAACAGACGGACAACTCCGTAAGACAGTCCAACCAATTCGTAACGGCGGAGAGGAAACCCGCGGCGGCGTCCGAGCCCCAGCAGTGCCCGCTGTGCGGCCGCACGTTCATCTCCGCCAACCGCCTGAAATCGCACCAGCGCGTGCACGAGCAGGGCACGCACGAATGCACCGAGTGCGGCCGGGTCTTCAAGAAAGAGAGCTCCATGCAGGCCCACCTGCGCACCCACCTGGGCGTGAACAGGTACCTGTGCGTGGACTGCGGCCAAGGCTTCACCACCGAGATGACCCTCCTCGTGCACAGGTAAAGCCCCCCCCCCCCCCCCCCCCCGCCACGGCAGCCGTCCTCTTTGCTCCCGCTCGCTCTTATCTCTTCCCTTGCGCGTTCTCCTTTGCAGGAAGTCGCACACCGCCAACCCCTTTCACAAGTGCCAGTTCTGCAACAAAACCTTCACCAACATGACAAAGTACCTTTACCACCGACGGACGCACCTCAGCGTCAACGCCTGCGGCACACCCGCTCCGCCCACCGCCGGCCCCTCCAGCACGGTAGTCCAAACCCTCTGCCACTTTTATTCTGGGCATTATTTATGAAGCCTTCACATAGTTTGCAGACTTTGTCAATTCTTCATTTTACGGCAGGGGTGTCCAAACTTTTTGCCAAGGGGGCCAGATTTTATGTGGTAAAATGTCGGGGGGCCGACCTTGGGTGACATTCTTTACATTGAACAACAATATTGTTCAACAAATTTACTAAGCCAGTCTGTTTCACATTTCCATTTTTATTTTAATTTCAACAATCTTAAGAATTTCTTCATTTGTTCATTTGAAACGGGTATATCACCTGCAACTGCTTATTCACTTGACTTTTTCTTAAACAAAAGTCTCCTGAGTGCAAATGGATTGATTTGAAACATAAAATGTATCACCGTGACTTTTCAATAGTCACAAAACCTTTGACTCGAACAACGGGGAAATGAACAAGCAATACACATATCCACAACTGCAAGGATCATTTGAAATATGACATATCAGTCAATATAAACACAGAGTGATGTCTTGTTAACTCGTGAGTGATGCCCTCTAGTGTCTAAATGCTATTACTCATTTAGCCACTAGAGGGAAGCAGTACTCTATGAAACATCACTCACCAGTCTACGAGACCTCAGTCAATGCAACACGTGTTCCATTGCGCTCAACCTGCGGGCCAGACGGCACTGATTTTATGACAGGGGCCGAGGGCCGGATGAAATTCGACCGCGGGCCGGATTTGGCCCCCGGGCCGGACTTTGGACATGCCTGTTTTACGGGTTTCCCTGAGCACGAATTTGACATAAACGCAATCCCTCTCCAGGTCAACGCTGTCCCACGACAAGCCTCTCTCTCCACTCTGGCTATCCTGCAGCGAGCAAGGGAGAAGAACTCGCAGGTCATGGCCCCCCTCACCGAGGAGGAGATGGAACAAATTGACCAAGACCACGCGGACGTAAGCAAGGTGCACAGCGGTGAGGTTCAAGGAGAGGTGGCCCAAGAGCATCCCGGCGCCAAACCCGCCGAGGAAGTGGCGCCCGGCTCTTCAGCAAGTGCCGGACCCTCACGGTCGGACAAAGGCCTCTCGGCTTGTCACTCGTGTCCGAAGACGTTCCCCTCGCAGCTGCAGCTCCTCCGGCACCGGCGCTCGGCGCACGGGCCCAAGCGCAGCTTCCTGTGCACCGTCTGCGGCAAGACCTTCGCAAAACAGATCCACGTACGCAACCACATCCGCACGCACACGGGCGAACGGCCCTTCCAGTGCGCCGACTGCGGCAAGACCTTCTCGTCCCTCGCCAACCTCAGCCGCCACACGCTGATCCACACGGGCGCCCGGCCGTACCGCTGCGACGTGTGCCAGCGCGCCTTCTCGCAGTCGTCCAACCTGCGCCAGCACAGCCTGCTGCACGCGGCAGGCGGCAGCGGGGGCCTGACGTGCCCCGACTGTCCCGCCACCTTCCGCTGGCCCACCAAGCTGGCCGCGCACCGCTTCGCGCAGCACCCCGGGTCTCCCGCGCCCTTCCCGTGTTCCCACTGCGAGGCCGGCTTCCTCACCAGGAGGCAACTGGAGGCCCACCGCTCGGCGCAACACCCAGTCGCCCGCTCGGAACCCCAGGACGCCCCCGCCGCAGATATCCCGCTTCGAGTTGGCTTGGACTGCGACATTTGCGGAAAGAAGCTCAACTCCCCCGCCAATCTGCGGCTCCACAAGCTCAGCCACCCCGGTCCCGGCCGGCCGCTCGGCAAGCACGGTAAATCCCACCAGTGCCCCGTGTGCGGCAAGCTGTTTGTGTCCAGCTCGGGCGTGGCACTGCACCAGCGAGTCCACACGGGCGAGCGGCCGTACCCGTGCCAGATATGCGGCAAGCGCTTCCGCCAGAGCACGCACCTGCGCGAGCACCTGCGCACGCACTCGGGCGTGCGGCCCTTCTGCTGCGAGGTGTGCGGCAAGGGCTTCATTCAGAGCATGCACCTGGTCGAGCACCGCCGCACGCACACGGGCGAGCGGCCGCACGTCTGCCCGCACTGCGGAAAGGCCTTCAAGACCTTCTCCAATCTCAGGAACCACAAGAAGACTCACAGTCGCCAGCAGAAGCTGGACCGGGACGCCGACGCCAAAACTGACTCGGCCGTGGAGATTTCCACCGTGGAAGTCCCCAAGTTGCAGCCGCACCTCATCCAGATCCAATCCTCGGACGTTCAGCAGGTTAGTATCCATCTTGGATCCGGGTGGGCACATTTTTGAGAACCAGGTCATTCGTATGTGATGTAAATGTTTAACGTAGATGTATAATTGGGGAGGGGGGCGGGGGATAATCTCTATCTCTCTATATATGCATTTTCTAGAGAGAGAGAGAGATTGGGTCAGTTGCATTTTTAACAACTATGTAATACCAAATGAACATGGGTAATATGAAAATTCATTTGCTAAACTTATTTTACTTAAATACATGTAAATAGACGTAATTATTTTTTAATTATAATTATATTATAATTATATATTTAATAATTATTAAATACAATAATGGGTTTAATGGTTACAATGCAATTTTAACAGTATTTATATAACTCTAGCTTATTTTCATGACTGGTACCCAATTTGTTTAATAACATACAAACAAGCAAAAATTCATGATATTGATTTTTTTTTAATAATATCAATGAAACGAGCGATTAAAAGGATGTGTTGTATTGTAAAAGCTAACCGAGTTAGGGATTTAATAGCTAAACGACTGCCACAAATATTGCAGGAGACTAGCCAGCAAATGCCGGCTAGGTCCGATTAATGAAGGAGTGCGCCATCGGTGGCCACCCCCGATCAACGCGTATCATCCAAAGCATACCACATTTCACCGAACATCTGTCCCGCCGTCACAGGGCACGAACACCATCATGTGTAATGAGTTCGGGGAGACCATCGCCATCATCGAGAGCAGTGAAGGCGGGGCGCTGCCACTGGAGCAGGCCCTGGAGATCTTTCACACGGCGATGGAGAACGGCCTGGACGGACTACACATGCTCTGAGCGAAAAGAAATGCAAGCGTTAAAACACGGGTGGTATGAAAACTATTTAGATATTCACACATACCTCCTGTTCAAATGGCGTGAGTCATGAAGAAATTTTATTTTTGAAAGACTTTTTTTTTTTTTTTACGAATGAATAAAGAAATTGGTAGGAAATACAGATTAGACTTGATGTCAACAGATTTTTTTTTCCATGGAAAACATGAAATTTAAATGTATTAAGAAAAGTGTACATTAAAGGATTTGAGCTTTTTTTTTAGAGGATTTTGACTATGATTTGTATGAATTTCATGTGACAACTGTGAGCACAAAATGAGGTGTTAATAAACTGTTTGCATCCTGAAGAATTCAGTCACCACATTTCACTTTTTTAATTTAACTGACCACCTAACTTTATTGGCGTACTGAAAGTTACAGATACAAATTTAATTTATTCATAGAAATTTGTCTTTTGGATACCGGAACAGCCAAACATAAACACAAAAACATTAAAAGCCATATAGTTTTTGGACCCCCCCAACCCCCATGTCTTTTGCATCTCAGAGTCCAGTTTTTGTTTTGTGATCTAGGTAGACTCTTTACAGTATTTACCCAACAAGTTTTGCACTACGGTCAAGTGTTGTGTTCCAACAGTTCTATTTTGATTGTGACCGTTTGGAGGGAGGAAAGGCATAAAGTGACAAAAGAAGGAAGTAGGAAAACAGGAAGTCAAGAGTGTTGAGGTGGGTCTTGAAACGTAAAAAAAAAAAAAAAAAAGCTAGTTTGTTAAAGGGAAGACAAAGCACAAGGATAGGCTATACAGTACATGCCTCCAAATATTCCAAAGAGAGGTCAAGGAAAAATGTAAAGAATAATTAAAAGTCACAGGTGGACCTAACACGTTGATGATAAAATTCAAAGTATTTAAAAAAAAAAAAATCAAAGTCCATAAAAATGGCCACCATGGACTAACCTCCTTCCTTCATGGGTAAGCAATGAGAGGCACGGGAATGTTTGCTTCCTTCAGACTACGATGCAGGGTACAGCAGGAATGTTGGCACAGCCAGGACGTCCACTTTCTGTTAACTCTGCCGTCGTTTTTTTGTCGTTTTTCAAAGAGCTCTCCGGAAGCAGTCTGTCGGTCGAGTGGAAAAGCGACTGATCATGCCGTCGGTTCCGGGTTCAGGGTTAGACAAAGTCTTGAGGGTCCCAGCCCCCCAGAATGTCAGCAGAAACTTAATGGAAGCAAAGCTCTACATCCGGGGAAAAAAATAATGTTGACAACTTTCCCTCTTTACATAATTCAAAACAAATCAAGATAAACATGTTTTTTTTAGGGGGTGGGGGGGTTAAATGCCAACTAACACATTTGGTCTTTGTGAACATCCATGGGAAAGTTCCGGGAAATCCATCCAACGTTTTGTCCAATTTTTTTTTACTTTTTGGTACTCTTATTCTAAACGTACATCGCACTGGGCCTTCCAGAGATGGGAATACAAGTCCACATGGTGACAAAAAGTCCTCATCTGGAAGAGTCCTGCGAGTCGCCGGGATCCTCCTCGGCTCCGGGTTCTGCATCCTCATCCTCCCTCCCGGGACCGTCACCCGACTGGGCACCAGAGGGTCCGGGCAAGGAGTCAGCGGAGACGGTGAGACAGGCGTCGGCCGGGGTGGCCGTCTGCATGATCTTCTGCCGGACTTCCCTGATCTTCAGTTGCAGACACACCTTGGTGGGGAAGATGTCCGAGTACCTGGTCTGGAAGGCGGCCGTGGCCTGAGCTGCAAATGAAGTACAACGTCAACACAGCAAGTATGGTGTCCGACGCGACACCGTACTTTTCGAATCCAACGTAAGAGTGGAACCGCGCTTAGTCCACTCCATTTGTGTGCACTTTTGCTGATGTTGCGAACCAGAAGACATGTTGCAAGCTTTGACTTAAATATCGGGGATCTATTCTGGATGCCGTACTGCCACGGTAGCAGCGCGTCGTAGCATACGTCTTGCCGACCTGATGGAAAGAAGCCCTGCTGCTCTTGGAACAGCTGCATCACCAGCGCCCTCCTCTGGTCCAGCGTCCGTCGCAGGGACGAATACGGCACCTTGTCAAACTCCAGTTCGGCCAGGATGTCCTCGCCATCAGTGCCTGCGCAAAACGGCATAGAAAGAAAAGCAAAATACAGAAAGCATAAAATATCCGACTTTGTGGATATTGGGAACTTCTATTGAATTGAATACAACTTTGTCAAATGTGCAACATACAAAACAGATGAAATTTCTTGACATAAAACAAGAGGAGCCGCTTTGTTTATGCCTGTGAGTAAAGAGCAACTAAGTATTTCGAGGGCTCACTTTGTGCGCATCATTTTCGCACCCCCTGTGGGGTGAAATTTTTAGATTTATGCATTTTTTTGTACTTATGTATAACTAGCTGGTTCGCCGCCCTCTGGGCGGCTCATCAGCTAGTTCCTGCGGAAGGCTGGTAAGATGGGCCAAGTGTTGTTGCTTGGTTCAACTTTTTGTTCATCTTCATTGCTTATCGCGAAAATAAAGAGATGTTTAGCTCTACTAAATAACTAACAATTTCATTGCAATGCTTGTGGGTTGACAACATTTTTTCGCTAAGATGCCCGCGCGATCGTAGTGAGCCACTGCCTGTGCGGCGCAGTGGCGGCGCGGTGAAGTAGGTACGTTTTGAAAAGGGACAGACGGAAGTACAGACCGCGTGCGGGACGACGCGCAATATATATATAGATAAATCATGTCTTTGTTGGGACACAAATTCATTTTATGATTGTAAAAAAAAAATACACGGTAAGAGGACCGTGGACATTAATCTCATAATAAATCGCAGTCGTTATAAAACTATGTGTAGGTTGATGTGTGTATGTGTGTGTGTGTGGCCGCGAGTGCGTGCGCGTGTTACCTGGCCGGTCGAAGGTGAAGATGTCGCCCTCGCACTTGGCGGCGCTTTTTGGCGTGTTGGGCTCCGAGCTGCAGCTGGAACGGCGCCGACTCTTCCTCTTTGGAGACACTTGGTCGTCGGTAGCCGAGTCCAAGTCTGAACCACAAAATAAGCAATGTGACTACTGGGCTGCGTATTGCCATGAACGGATTCATGGGATTTGCATTCATTTCAATGGGGGAAAAACAACTTGAGATTTGGAGTTGGAATCGTCATCATCAACTGGAACAAATGAACCACTCATCTCAAACCAAATGATGATCATCACGATAGAATCATCGACAAACGAGAGACCTGTTGAGTTCTTCCTCTTGCGTCGATAGCTACCCAGGATGGCCCGGGGTGATGTGGCGAGGCTCTGCAGCGTCGGCGACGGCAGAACCTCCTCGGGTCGAAACTCCGGCAGCTCGGCGAAGCGCTCTTCGAAGTACACCTCCGACAGCACCCTTCCCGACCAGCACACACAAAAAAACACACACACACACGGCATATAGCGCGCCGTCCCGCTGCCGGTATACTGTCATGTTGTCAGGGCTCACTTGTCCACGGAGTCAAAGGTCTTTTTTAAAGGTGGGGGGCGGGCTTTGATCTTCTTTGGCAGCGGCGCTTCTTTGTCGCTGTGCGGGGGCGGAAGGGTGGGCTCGGTGGCTAACGGGGGAGGCGCCGGAGAGGAAGGGAGGGAGTCCTTCCATCCAGTCTAAACAAAACAACCACACCAAAGACTTGTCAGCTTCAGGGTCATTTCTTTTCGGAAGAATTGGTCACTATTTGCCATCAGTCGGGTCGGTGGCATCTTGACATACAAGCCACTTACCTCTCTGGTGGTTTCTGCTGCGCTGTCACATGACAAAGGCTCCTCAGCTGGATGCGAAGTGGGAGACGCAGACGTGGGTCCCAACGGTTCCGTGTCAAAGGAGAAGTGGCTGTTGGATGAGGCGGCCGCGGTGGCCGCGCCCTCTTTTTCCCTTTCCTTCTCGCGCTCCTTGCCCCGCCCCCCTCCCTCGTAGCTGCCCACCGGGATGCTGGCCAGCGTGGCCTTCACTTTCTGGGGGGGCCTGGTTGGGAGCTGGCTGAGTTTGAGTGCTCCGGGTGCGCTGGCTGCCGGACGGAATTTATAAATAGCAAACGCAAGATTAAAAATGAAACAAAAATAAATGAATAAATCCGATCAAATATTAACAGCTGTACAAATTGCTTCTACGGAATACAAATAGCACACAATACAATTATACCATTGTGAGTATTCAGACAAAATCTGTAATCGAATAAAATATAAAACACAAATGCTGTGCTGTTATCAAATCGAGTACTAAAAAAGAAATATGATTTTTGCATCCATACTACAGCTCACAATCTGTACTTTTTACTTTTGCTTAAGTAAGGCAGTTTAATCAGTACTTTTACTTTTCTAGCTGTTTTTTTACTTTTCCAGATGCAAGTAATTTCACCACACGTGTCAAAATGTCAACAGGCATACATACCAGTCGTTTGGATTTGAAGCGGACTGCAGGACCTTGCGGCAACAACGTGTCCACCAGAGGGCGCTGCTGAGCTGCTGGTTGTGGCGCTCTGAGCCTGGCGTTCTGGCTGCATCAGCACCTCGGGCTGCCTCTCAGCCTGCCTGTCTGCAGCTCTGTCAGCAGCCAGGTGGCGCTCTGGAGGTGGCTGGGGCACCGTGATGGCGGTGGGGGGCGCCGCGTGTTTAGCCATGATGTGGCTGGAAACGCTGCAGGGGCTGGAGACCGAATAGACGGCCGTGCTAGGCGGTAAGGCCTCCATGGCGACCACCCCGGTCGCCATGGTGACACTCTGCGAGGGAGGGTAGATGGCGGTGAGGATCTGGCCGCCGGAACCGCAGACGGGGGCCGAGGCGGGGGGCTGCGGAGACGGCGCCGTGGCCAGGAGAGGCGGTTGACCTGGATGCGGGTGGACACGAGCGTTCAAATCGGGAGTGCGCTAGCGCTCTGAGAGCGCAATGAATGTCAACCAATTAAAACAAAAACATAGCGGCTCGGAAGATGAATGAATGAATGAATAAAACAAAAACAACAGTTCCACTCAGTGATTCTCAAAGTACCTCCAACGAGTATGCGGGATATGTTCGATTCGCCCCCCCCCCCCACCTCTCGTTTAAATACGGTATTCTGATTGAAATGACGTTGGTGGACTGTGAATTATACACACGACCAAACTCGTAAAATGGACGAGCTGTGGGATTGGTCCTTGACCGAGTCATTTTGAGTCGACACCAAGTGCCAAAATGGCCGTCCTCTGAGAGGGCGGCCATTTTGCTGCTGAATAAGAATTTACAAACAATATTCATCACAATGTTGAGTTTAGACTTTTAGGGGCGCTTAGAGCATATTAGTGTCAAGAAATTTTAGGGGTTTATTTTCTTGAAAAACTGCATGATGTTTTCAAAAGCCAGAAATGCTTTTTGTCATTTGTGGGAAAATAACGACAACAAAAATCCTGTGACATACCATACGATTGAAAAATCTCTACGTGCAGTATTTTGAATGTAATAAATAAAATGATGCAACTCTCTGCTGCACTGACCAGCGATCAGTGGCTGAACCAACGTCTGGCCAGGTGGCGGGATGGCGGTGAAGCCGAGGGTGGCCAGGGGAGGAGGCGCGTATGCCGAGCCGGGCATCGGCAGCGCTTGCTGGGAGGTGCAGGAAGACGAGGACGAGGGGGCTGCCGTCGTGGACACCAAGGGCAGAGGGGATGGCACCCCAGGAGTGGACTGCACGTAGGTGATCCTGCGGAGTTGAAAGGGGACCGTTTTAGTGGAAAATGTCGACGGGGTGTGACTGGGTTGAACAACGTGACAGGCGAGAGGAAGGAAGCTTGGTCAGAGAACAAAAAGCAGAAGTTGCGCAGAGGATGCGTCGTGTTACACGTGTGGGTGTGTAGCTGAGAGGTAGCGTGTGGGGGTGGACGGCCGAGGCAAGCGCGGGGGCCACCAGCGGCATGACTAACGGATCCAGAATAGAGCAGCTCCGCCACAGCAGTACTTCTCCTTACCCCCCCCCCCCACACACACAAACAATCCTGCTTCCTGTTCTGTGCTATCATTTAAGTCGTTTACCACAGCTAAGACACGGCAGAAGGGGCTCGTTTGGCTCAACATGGGAGAACCATCGCATTTGTATGAATGCCAAGAAAAAAAAATGAATAAGTGAACCATTTTTTTTATAGCTATTTTATTGTGCTTGGTTCATCAATTTGCCCTTTCCAATCTGTGACCACGTCGTGATTTTGAGTTCCCGCTATTGTTGCAGTAAATCCGCATGCAGTGTGCAGGTGACGCTTATTAATAATATAATAATATAATAATAATAATATGTAAATTATTATATATTATATAATAATGTAATAATAATAATAATAAACACGGGTTTATTATTTTACTTCATGTTAACTGTTTTGTTAAGCGCTTTGTTACAGCTGCCGCTGTTGTGAAAGCGCTATATAAATCAGCATGTATTGTATTGTATTGTATTATTTTTAAATTCATCCCTCATGTCTGGACAGACAAGCAAAATGCAGCACTTGCAAGACTGCGCTCGGAGTGTGATTTATTGTTCTCTCGGCGTTCAGGAAACAAATAAGAGGCTCAGTTTGGAAATTGTGTCCAAATCGTGTTCACACCTGGTGCTCGGAGGCGGCAGCAGAACAGCCTGCGAGGGGGCCGCGGGCCCCGGAGCCACGATGGCAGCGGTGGCCATTGTCACGGGGAAGGGACTGGCGGGGTGGACTGCCCCTCCTTGAGGCAGCTGAGACTGGACCACAGGCATGGGGGCGATCTGGATGATCTAAATTAAAAAGAAAAAATAATAAATCAACAAAGTGAGCGCTCCGCATCGTGAGCTAAAAACATTTCTTAATAATTGCGCAAGGCTGCTGCGAACCTTGCTTCCTGCCTGAGCGCCGTTCTGGACAGGAAGAGGCGGGGCCACAAGAGGAAACTGCTGGGCAGGAGCCGGCGCAGTGCGTACCGTCGCCATGGGGACAACCATTTTACCCTGGAGCACCGGGGACTGCGTTTGCACTGAGCGGCGGAAGAATGAATACATGTTGAATCGCTGCGGCCTAACTGAAAATTTGACTCAACTGTCATTTTTCACAGCTAAAGCGGGGTACACTTGTACCGATTTGATTTAATGTGAGAGATCCCACGCCTGCAATGGTGCCGAAGGGCATCCAAACTCCCAGTAAAAAAAAAAAAAAAGGGAGACAGTGGTTGCCTAAATTTGCAATCATCAATCTTGACCACAAATGCTCAAATTGGATCCAATCGTCGGAATGGACGTAGCCCACCGAACCTCGTCCATAAGTTCCATCGATAGGAAAGTCATCCCAAATCTCAAGAAAAATGAAAATACACTGATGGATGATTGTTAGCGCTCACCTCTTGTACCTGGACTGGACGAATAACACACCAGCGAACCGTGACTCTGTTGCTTCCCGTTGGCCAAGGGCGGCGCGGCGGGCAGGTTGAAGATACCGGTCGGCTGACAGAGCTGCTGCGGCGGGCTCTTGGGGTTGGCGGGGAGGGTGGGGAGGATGTACTGCACCTGCGTGATGGCCTTACCCCCCGCGGGCGCGAGGGAGGGAGCAGGGAGGAATTGGGGCTGGAGCAGGGGAAGAGGCAGGGGTCCGTTGGAGTGGCTGTTGGAGGACGGGGGCTGAGGCTGCGGAGACGGGCCGATGAGCTGCACGGCGGGCTGCCCCGGCAGAGGGCCCCCGAGGACTAAATTCGTCACCACCCCGGTGGCGCCCGCGGGGCCGGGCGACGGGGCGGAGGAGTAGCCGCTCGGCACGGCCGTCGCGCCGCCTCCCGAGGCCGAGCCGATCAGGAGTTGCGGCTGTTGGGGCGTCGGGGGCTTCCTCTCGGGCGGGTGCGGGCTGGACGAGGCTCCGCCCTCTCGAGGTTTGCTGACGATGGGGAGCGGCGTGCTGATGACGGGCCGCATCACGTTGGTCAACACGGTGGAGGCCACCCGCACGGCGCCGAGGTGGGAAGGCGACGCGGGGATAACCGACTGGCCCGAGGGAAGCGAGAGGGAGAGAGGGGAGGCGTGCGCCGCTCCCGTTTCACCCCCCCCGAAAGAGTCGTGAAGGTCTCCTTCTCCCCTTCTGCGGGGGTCGGGAAACCCCCCCGACCTCCCGTCTTCGTGGCGCTTGCCGGCCGGATAGGAAGACAGGGACACGCTCCGCCCGTGATGCAAGGAAGAGGAGGCCGCCGTGGAGCAGATGACGGGGGCGAAGACTCGCTGGGGGGGGGCAAAGCAGACCATTGGAGTCCACGACTCCCGAAAAGCGTTTGAATCGGGAGACGGCCGCTTACCTTCTGAGCGCTCTCGTCACCGGAACCTCTCTCGCTGTCGCTGTCCGTCACCCGCTCCTTGCACTTGAGGTCAATGGAGCCGCTCGGGTAAGGGTCCTCTGGAGAAGAACAAGCATCGCAGCGACACTTGACATTCAACGCCGCCGTGTCAGAAGACGTTTCGTGGAAAGTCGCGACGGTCATCGATTTCACTGACCAATGGCTCAGAAAAGCGAGACACGGCCGACGTTTTTTTTTCCAAAAAGCGACTAGCAACCTTAATTCCTGCTAAATACAATACAATACAATACAATACATGCTGATTTATATAGCGCTTTCACAACAGCGACAGCTGTAACAAAGCGCTTAACAAAACATTCATTCATTCATTCATTCATCTTCCGAGCCGCTTGATCCTCACTAGGGTCGCGGGGGGTGCCGATCCCAGCTGTCTCCGGGCAGTAGCCGGGGGACACCCTGAATCGGTTGCCAGCCAATCGCAGGGCACGCATAGACGAACAACCATCCACGCTCACACTCACACCTAGGGACAATTTAGAGTGTTCAATCAGCCTGCCACGCATGTTTTTGGAATGTGGGAGGAAACCGGAGCACCCGGAGAAAACCCACGCAGGCCCGGGGAGAACATGCAAACTCCACACAGGGAGGCCGGAGCTGGAATCGAACCCGGTACCTCTGCACTGTGAAGCCCATGTGCTAACCACTGGACTACCGGGCCGCCCTAGTTGGAAATTCATTCATTCATCTTCCTAACCGCTTGATCCTCACTAGGGTCGCGGGGGGTGCTGGAGCCTATCCCAGCTGTCTCCGGGCAGTAGGCGGGGGACACCCTGAACCGGTTGCCAGCCAATCGCAGGGCACACAGAGACGAACAACCATCCACGCTCACACTCACACCTAGGGACAATTTAGAGTGTTCAATCAGCCTGCCACGCATATTTTTGGAATGTGGGAGGAAACCGGAGCACCCGGAGAAAACCCACGCAGGCCCGGGGAGAACATGCAAACTCCATACATGGAGGCCGGAGCTGGAATCGAACCCGGTACCTCTGCACTGTGAAGCCGACGTGCTAACCACTGGACTACCGGGCCGCCCTAGTTGGAAATGAAATAACTCAAATAAAAATACTTTTTGCGATGGAGTATCCCGAGTTTATATGTCATAACCCGACAAAGTAAAACTTGTGGTTTCTTACCGATGACGTCATCGTCGCCCTCCTCCTCACAGATGACCATGCGCTCCTCGTCGCTGGTCATGTCCTCGCTGACGCCCCGCTGGGACTGTGACAGGGGTGGAGCGTGGCTGGAAAATTGGCCACCCCCATCTCCACACATCTTTACCCAAAAAAAAAAAAAAAAAAATCAGCTAGCACTCACTCACACACTTAAACGACATTTCTTAGCTCGACCGTGACCGAGGGATAAAAAAAACGTGAATTTGCGTGCAACCTAATCTTCACCTGTGCCAGTTCCGCCAGGGCTTGTGTATTGCCTCGGTCGCCCCTCTCCATGCTGTGCACGGCACTTTGCGAGAAGGCTCTGGGACGCGTCAGCTGACTCATATGACCCTCGGAAGTCTGATTCCTCTCCGACATGCCCGCCAGACCCTGGCCCGCCACCCCCTTCATCTCCGCAGAATGCAGCTCTACCGGGCAGAAGAACAAAAGGGGTGTGTTACGGGTAAAGCTCCGAGAGGCGTGTCTTTGCATTGGAGAGTTGGCGTGAGACCAACCCGTGGACTCGGACATGCTCCTCTCACGGATGTCTTTGCCCCCGGGGACGCCGCGACCTTCGGAGCTGGACTTCTTCCTGTCTTTGTTGCACCACTTCCAGTCTGGGTGCGCCTTAAAGTGGGCTTCTTTTACCTGCACAGACACGTTAAGAAAAATGTACTTTTGAATGTCTCGGATATAATAATAATATAATAATAATAATAATTATTATTATTATTATTGTGGACGAATAAAGGATCTTATCTTATCTTAAATTATGTGAAGGAAAATTGTAAATAATACTGCAATTTATCCATTTTGTGTTCATATTGCATTTAATTGAAAGATGTTTGTGGTTTTTTTTCTCTTTCTTCTTTCTACATACATTCTTGCTGCTGGAGGCTGTAAATTTCCCCAGTGTGGGACAAATAAAGGATATCTTATCTTATCTTATCTTATCTGGATATAAACACAGCGGTGCCTCGGCCTTACGATACGAGTGACTCCATGTGTGAACGTCAACAGAAATACAAGCCGCCGTTTGGACATTTTATTTATTTTTTTACTTTGGCTTGCAAGTATAGATTACAGTTGCACAGGGTTTTTCCTGGGTTCAAAATGGCCGCCGCCCCCCAGCCAGCTCAACACGGCGTAAAGCTCCAGCTGTGCTGATTGACAGACTAAAGTCCCTCTGCGCCCCTTCATATTTTCACTTTGTTGCAGTGTCGCGCCACAAAGGAGGCGCAATATCAACAGCAGTTTATTGTAAAATGCAATATATTTTTTAAAATAATAACAATTATACTTTATGTATTTTTAAAAATGGGGTCAGTGTACCTGGAAGGCCAAGTCGTGATACTTTTGTTTCTCTTTCGGTCCGAGGGCGTACCACCACTCGCCCAGGATCTTGCTGACGGTCCTGTTATCCTGGTTGGGGTGGCGTTGATGAACCAACGCCCGATGGCGCTTGCTGAAAATCATAAAGGCGTTCATCGGTCGCCGAATGTGGTCCTTCTCCCGCTAAGAATGACAAACAGAAAATCATGTTGAACCCTTTCATGTACCTTGCATCCCGATAACATGATAAGCCGTCCGCCGTAGTGATTGCTGTCCCTGAAAGGATTAACTATGAAAGACTCCGATATTTACACATTGGAGCCTCGAAAGTTGAAGGATGAGTCAAACGATTTGACCCCAAAAATATGCTTCAAAAACACCGTCATCCATAAAGTCAGGCAAGCGTGTCACTCTCCACTGCATGAAGAAGAGAGAACAAGGCCGACCTTTCCGGGGCTGCTCTTGTCGCCATCTTTGGGCAGCGCACCGAGGGATTGGGTACGTCGCTTAACAGGAGACGTAGAGAGGGGCTGCTCGGGCACAACGCCTGGAAGGAAGCTACAGGACGCAAAAACTCACGTTATTTCAAGTCAACTGTTACATAGAGACACGCACCGGCCTTCTATTAGAATCAATTTGCCGGTAAATATCTTTCAAGATGAGTGTTTACTGTGACGAATGCAAACGCGTTCATGCACACAAAGAAGACGTACGGGTCATCCACATCGCTTTCCGTGTCACTGTCGGGCTTCTCCCTTTCCGTGTCCGCTTTCTCCTTCTCCGATTCCTCGGGTGCGGTCACGTTCCGAGTCGGGGGACCCCTCTCCAAAATCTGAGGGGCCTCTGCAGGCTTGGGAGGTGGACCCGCCCCAGTTTGACAGTCTGAGAAAAATGAGATACAGGAAACATTCATGGCAAATTCACTGCGGAGTATAAATCGCCCCAGTTAGCCGGAATACATCATGGACAATAAAAACACATGTATAATTAACAATGGAAAGTATGATTTATAATCTGAAAAATATGGAACATGGGGGGGGGGGGGGACAAAAGTCTCAAAATGGGCATACCTGTCTTTGGAGTGGATGCGTGGGGGTGATTGACAGGGTGCTGGCCCTCCCCCGGCTGGGAGGCGGCATCTGATTGGGTGGGTGCCAGGAAGGGCACTAAAGAATGCCAGGGGAAAACCGGAACGGACCGGGGCTCGACATTTGTCCACACTGTGGAGAGAAGACATGGTTTGTACAAACTGAGGGTTGAGGAGTGCACAAATGGATCCTGGAAGAGTTTTTATTGGGTCCTCCATCAACTGTCTTTTTTTTTTTTTTAATATCCTGCACACAATTTAAGGTGACCTCGAGTTACAAGCAGTTTTTTGAGATACTAGCCATCTTAATCTATTTTTTTGTGTTAGGTAACAAGGAAAAAAATGCTGAGTTAAGCACTAGTGTGTGCTATTTCACAACAAATAGCAGATGACGTACAATTCATCAATTCAACACCGTTTATTCTGAACAGGGTCGTGGGGGGATGCTTAAGTCTATCCCATCAAAGTTCGGGCCGAAGGCAGGCTACCCCCTGAACTCTGTTGCCAGTAAGTCGCAGGGCACTCATGTACAATTCATTTTTTTTTTTAAATGGGAGTAGGTCCTTGCATCATGAATATTGCCACTGCCATTTGATGTTTACTGTAATTCCAACAAGAATACACTACACATTGTGCATTTAAGATCAAAATGTTTGCTCGCTTGATGCTAAGACACAATGCAAAGTACCACAAACAGGCTAAAAAAACTAGCATCAATGCTGCGGTAATTATACCCCTTTAAGTAATGTACTTGAACACAAATGGTGCGGCAATCCATATAGATAGAGATAATACTCACAGGTATATATTCTTCATCCTCAGAAAAGAAAGACTAATATTGCAGCATCTGAGTTTTGAAGTTGCTTTCTTCTTCATGCATTTGTTTTGTATTATACTACACCCTGGTGGCAATGCATGCACACCAGAAAACAAAGCACAATGCCAACGGAGCAATGAGGCTTCAAGTCATGAGGCACAAACTGCTTAATTCGTTACAATGTACTTCATTATTTCGGGGCTACAGCTAGCTATTATGTTAAATTGATAAATCAATCTGTACATTTTTTAAAGATTTATCGATTAATCTGATTTTAAAACATGTTTTGATTTCCATCCCTTTATTCAAAAACAAGACATTATTTCAAAATTGACAGTGCAAAAAAAGCACAAACAAATGGATTATAAATCATGTACTGCTTCTTGTGCAAAAAAAAGGCAAAAATGTTGATCCTTGTTTTTCAGCGTAAAAGCAAGTATTTGATGTCTTATTTTGATGTACCACAAGAATCAGTCTGATTTCATGGTGAACTACAGAAATGTGAGAATATTTGCCGCTGACAGGCTGAAATTCTGAGGATTAGGACAATTTCCAGTTAAACATGATCTCTAAAAGAGTAATCAATTATGTAAATAGTTTGATTAATATGATGACATATTAGTCATCAATTCATTGTTGTTCATTGCTATTAATAGTTTTAATCCTGCATGTTTTTAATAATGTACAATGTATTTTTGTGAAGAAAAATCATTCCAAATTTATTGTTGGTGTATTTTGGTGCTGAAAATTATGAATTGCATTAACACTCATTTAGATAATGGAATGTGCTTTTGAGATGTGTTTTGAGATATCATAGTGGTCATGCAAAATAAATAAGTAAATAAATACTCGTGACTGGAGGCATCACTATCTACCATCTTATGTGTGTTGGGGAGCAACCATATTTGGAATTTGGGTTTGATATCAGAAAGTACAAGCTGTTCTCTGAAATCTGATTCAAAAGCAGCAGGCCTTTTTAAATTCGATTACCACAGTTTTATTTCCTTGTTTGGGATAAGAGAGAATGCCAAATGATGGAAATGATCCTTTTTGGCATAATGAAGCCAGAAATAAACACATACTGGCACAACTTCCCAAATTTGGTTCCTTCCCCTGGGACACAAACCTACGGTAAATATCACAAATACAGAAATTATTTCTGTCAGTTGTTATGGCAAACACGGATGAAAGAGCTCTTTTTTTAAAGAAACTGATTCTGCATTATGTCGTGGGACTGTAGCAAATTTCAATTTGCAGGAAAAATTGGGGAGAATTCACATCTGATACAATATCCTCCTATACTCAATGAATAGCAGTCAAACAATGATGAATAACAGGGACTAACCAAACATGCTTAATCCTTGGCGAAGATACTGACGATTCTCTGATGAGAACATGGTGGGAAATCGGTGACTGTTATCCCAAATAAAAATCAAAATTAAAAAAAAAACGTGTGTGGGTTTGCTCTTTTTCTACAGTGTTGTATCTTATACAAGAGACGGTGACTTGGTCCAAAATGCGGATCTGCTATTGATGGGAGGATTCTGTTTGTATCCGTGTCATCCTTCACAGTACGGCTGAGTCAGAGTGTAGAGGAATTGTTTGGCTTCCAATGTGAAAGAAACGCAGTAGAAACGTTCCAATGTGACAAAAACAAAGTTGATTATGGTCCAAAGACTGGGTTCCCTCGTTGGCTTTATGTCCAATTACTCCTGTTGCCCTCCCGGTTGTTTGTTTACATTAGTGCTGCGGCGTGGCGCTGAAGGGGTTAACGAGGCCTCGGATGGATCCACGGCCTGAATTACAACATCAATGCGGCCAGATGCAGTCTCCCCGGGACATGTCACGACTCACTCTGCGCAAAACCGCAGCTCCTTAGACACGGCGAGGCTGTTTAAGGTTAATTCATAAGCAAAACTGTAGACAGAACCTCGGCGTCCAGTGAGGTTTGATTCTTTTTAGTGGGTTACGCATACATATCCAGGGCGGGCACCAGAGCCCGAACCGCCGCGACGCCCAAATCGGGAGCTTGTCCTCGGGCACGCCCCTGGTCGCGCACACGCCGTACAGACAAACCCCAAAACGACGCGCGTGTTCTCATGTCTCGGTTACAAAGGCGTACTGGAACCACTCGCGGCCCCAATTCCACTGTCCCTTTGCCAGCTACTATCCGCTGGGCTCGTCGGAGCCCATCGAGGCGACGGAAGGGAACGCTCTATTCCATCGAAACTACAGAGAAGAATGAGCGCGCCCAGTACGAGCTTGTGCTGGTGTGTCTACCTGTTTGCAAGGTACGGTCAGATGTCGCTGACTGGCGCATTCATCCATCACAACCTGACCAATGTAGCCAGCACCACCGCCGCCCCCGATACAAAACGACAACCGAGGTTACGATTCCGGTGAGCGGGCATACAAAAAAAACGCCACCAACCGCCCTTTCCTTCTTCTTCCTCTTCTTCCCCCTCCTCCTCGTCGGATTTAAAGCGTTACGGCCGTGGAAGCAAGTAGTGGAGAGCGCCGCCGTCTACACGCAGGTTAGCTAGCTGCTTCTCGCGGACCACACCGCAGGCACACGTCGTCCACTTCGGGGCGGGTTTTACGGTCCACCAAGGTGTACCCTGGATCAAGGTAACGCGCTTATTTTTGCACCGGCCCTCCGTTCTATTCTCTTTTTTCCCCCTCCCCTCCGTCCTCTTCTTGTTGTAAACTAGGTTGCTTTGCTTGCTTGCTTGGCTCGCTTGCATTGCCTCCCCCCCTTTTTGCGCCTGTCAACCTCGCCCAGCCTTTGTCCCACCCACCTCCGCCAAACCGGTCGGCTATTGGCTAAAACGGCCCCCCAGTCATGTGCCCGCCGTCCTTTCTGATTGGGCCGAACGTGCACTGGAATGCCAGTCATATGCAAATATCATCCGATTCCAAAGTTATTGGAGCATTGTCAATGACCTAATCTAAAAAGTGTTTTTAAAAAAACACGGCTTCGACAATATAAGATGTATATTTACATTTTACAGTGACAATGACTGTTCGAATGAAGCTCTCCCTCTCTCTCGAGAGAGGGTCGTAGTTTCCTTCGTTTACACCCCCTCCCTCCCATCGGCTCGTACCATTGGTGCATACTATCGTAGTAGGTATAGACAAACATGGAAGTCGACCAATTGATCACCGATATCGGATGTAGGCCAACCAATGGGCTTATATGTAGTTTTAAAGATCCCGCCCAATTTACAAACGATCCAATTTGTGTTCATGATGGGAGGCACTCGTGAGCACTGGAGCGTCATCAGATTTTTCAACATGATTAATGTTAATGAGGCCTTTGGAGTATATTTCATGTTTAAGATAATTTAATCAGCGTTGTAGATAACTAATCACAACCCCTCCAAAAACACTGTACAGAAAGCAGCACCTTTGCTCAGAAAAAACACGATGAAGGCAATGAGAGATTATTGATATCAATCTCGAAAACGAATACTTTTCAAACCATTGTGCACAGATGGACATTTCCAAAACAGACTGTGAAGCGTTCTGATGCAACATGCTTGCACAAGGGGTGGGAGAGGGGAAAAGAGGAGGCCGCTTGAAAGAGAAGGAAACGGCTGAAAAGGTCCATGAGTGGTGGGTAAAAATAGACAGAGAGTAATTTTCACCAGGGGAGGCATGGACGGGGGCAGGAGGAGAGAAAAGAAGAAAAGAAAAGAGAGAAAAACACAAGTTCTCGCAAACAGAGGAAGGCTCGTCGGCCGCACACAAAGGGGAAAAACATTCAAAAGTGTCGTGAGAACCGAACCTGGACATTGCGAACGATCGCTCGATGTGTTTCTCAAGCAAGATACATGAGTCATGCTGAGCTAGCACATTCAAATACAATACTGGGAGGGGTCTCCATTACGGTCAGCCCATCGAGAGCTTGAGATATGACCACAGATACTGGGCGAGACTCTGGCAGGTTGCCCTCACTCATGAATACACTTAACAACCTCAGCATCAAAGTGTGCACCTCCATTTTGTCATTAAGAGTCAGACTTTTTTAACTGAAGAAATGAAGTCTGATGGTTTTAAAGCATTGTTTCGCAACGTGTATAAACATCCAGTATTTGGTTGAAACCCAACCCGCTGATTAGATGCCCAAGAACACTTTAACTTGCATCAGGACAGGTAGAGAGGAAGGAGCAAAGAGAATGTTTTGTACATTAGTATTTACCAAAGTTTAAAGTATGACGCTTGGGCTATTTAGCATTTTGCGCATACGGCTAACTCAGTGAGCGGGTGACGCCACCGTTTGTCGCTATTTGTGTTAGCAGAGCCGAATAACTGCTTGTCGTCGCTTATTTACCATTACTTGTCAACTCGTGAATTGAGCTTGTAGAATTATTGTGAAAAAGTGATTGTACACTCAAAACTGTACAAAAATCATGTACAGCAGCACATCACGATTTCTCATTTGACATTGCCAATTTATTGGACGCCACTGTTAACAGTCAAAGTTTGAACATTAACACTGTGATAAAATGGCAAGTGGCTGCCATTTCTGCAATTTTCTGAAATTAAATAAACGTTTTTTTTTTTAAATGGGAATAACTAATAACTGAAACTTGTCTGCCAGTTGTAGAAAGGATTCCCGGAATAGGAGATGAAACTGCAGGGTTAAAAAGATATGTTAAGAAATAATCAAGTTATATTGGATTCTGCCAAATTTAGGGCGTTTTTTAAAAAAAATCAGATTTCCCCAAAAATGCCTTTTTTTCAACACAAAAGTTTAATTTGTGGCCATTCCAATCATAGTCATCATTTGTCATTTTTGCAAAATCCTGTCAATTTGCTACTTAAATATGAGACATTCCAAATTGCTTCAAAAACAACTCAATTAAAATGTACTACACATAAATAAAAATTGGACCAAAATACATTTTAATAAACCGACAAAAAAAAAAGAGTTCTTGAAAATTAAGTTCAAAACAACTGAACTGCATTTGTGCGCTGAGTCTCCCGCATTCCACTAGAGGTTGCCCACATACACATACAGTACTTCAATTTGAGAATCGCCGGCCGAGAGTGAAAAAATAAAACCCTCACCCCCATTCACCGAAGCCTTACGAACCCTCGTTGCGGCCGATGTGTGTCGAAGTTCCACTTATGCTTGGGTCCTTTTTGAAGAGACATCGCAAGCCCAATGTGTGTGTGTGTGTGTGTTTGTGCCACGTGCGCGAGTAACTTTTCCTCCCACTCGTCCGCTGGCCACGGTGCAGGCGAGGTGCCACCTTCCGTCGCCCTCCCATCCAAACTCGCTCTCACCTCAATTCGTCTTCAGCCCTCCCCGGCGCCTGCCGTTTACTCGCTCCAATTATAACTCGCATGCGGCAGTCCTTCGCAGTTACCGTGGCAACAGTGATCCACCACGTCACCTGAGGTCTCATCACCGGGACGTTTGCTTCCTATCGCGTTGAATCGGACATCGCTCGTCCGTCACCCGACTCGGGGCTACCTATCGTGATTTGTGGAACCCCCGCTGGCCCCCCCCCCAAAGAGAAAATTTTACCTTCGGTCCGGATAAGTTATGAGACTTCTTACTGAAATAGAGTGTGCTGGAATGTACAAATGAAATACCTGTATATCAGATATTAGACATACTGATGGGGGTGGAGGGTGGGGGGTTTCTTCGGCTGCCCTAAGCCATCCCCCCCTCATCTGTGGTGCACAGGCAATGCTCCAGTTTCGCCGTATGGGGGCACTACTTGCCTGCAGATACATGGCCAATGGGATATGTGCACCAGATAGTTGGACAGGCTATACACAGTAGAGCACCAAAAAATAAAAATAAAAAGATTCAATGACAAAGGGACGAAGAATTTCCAATTTTTGGGACGTGAGAATGGTGACTGAAAACTTTGCAAAGTCACCCGACTGTATATTCCAAACAGTTATGGATTCGTCTCTCAAATGACTTTTTTTGCGGGAAAGGTCCTTTTCGGAGTGGCAGGAAGCAGTGGCACGATATCCAGATGTGCTTGTTGCCATGGCCGGTGAGGATATACAAGGGCTTTAAAGCGTTACGTAAAAAGTGCGGGCCACGGGCGGGAGGAGGGAGTGAGCTGGGATGTTATTCCCGGGTATCCGTATCCGGGTAGACCAGGAGAGGAGAGGAGGGGGCGATGCCACTGCAGTGCGATGGAGTGAAGGGTTAAAAAGAAAAAACGGAGAGCTTTATTTTCCCCAACGATGTTGGTGAAAAGCGCACGCGTGTGACAGGTCGCGTGTGTGCGAGTGACACGGACAAGTTACAATTTTGGAAGAGCGGCAGTGTCGTGAAATAGTGAATTAGTCGTGAAGAGGCCATTTTGAACATCACCCCAGGGATAAAAGGTCACATTTACCATGGAGTAAGAAATGTCCTTCAAACCGGTATTTATTATTTGGTGTATGGTTGATCGTAAAACTGTTAGTGGTGAGCCGAAATTATGCAGCACAGTGTCGTTAGGCAGAAAATGCTTTTTTTTTAACATCATAAAAAGCCCTAGTATATACACTCTCACGCACACACACACACACACACACACACCAGTTGTAAGAGCTTAACTAATACTAAAAACAGACAAGTGTGTTGTGTACTCAAGACGACCAACATAGTACAACACACAATCAACACTCTCCTCCCTGAAACCAGAAATCTGCCGTAGTACCACGGCTGACTTGCGAGGGGCAGCGTGGTGCCACAGGGCAGAAAGAAGTTGCAGCAGCAGCAGTAGAAGCAGTGGCAGTAAAAGAAACTTAGCTGGTAACCCAAAATTACTGTTCCGTTTGTGCCTGTGCCCAAGTCTGTGTTGGCCATACATGTAAAAATTTGCTCTCGCAAATCCTGAGCCGGCTCACATACACGGATTAGAAAATGGATGGATGGACGTTAGTATGAGCTTTCGTCATTTTTAAGAAGTGGGATGAAAAAAATCACGGCTTGTGTTCAAACGGTGATTTTTCACACCAAAGGATCATCACTTGGGATCATCTTTCAGAGACATCTGAAAATGAATCTTTTATTGACTTTGATCGGAGGGCTGAGTTATCGGTATGTTTGTAACCTAATTATTGAGATTGTGGAGGAAAAAATCACTCTTAACACGCTCCATAGAGGATGATCACTTAAGACTTTTTTTGAGTGAATTACATCTTTGCTTACTTAACTAAAAAAAAAAATCACTTTGAACACCCCGCACACCTCAAGATAATCACTTTGGATAATCTTTCACAGATATCCAGTTATCGGGCCTCTGCTGAGCGTCAACCTTTGCTCAACACTCACTTGCTTCACGATGAGACTTGAATGAATTTTTAAAAAAGTTGTTCTTTAAATTTAGTGAACATTCATGACTGTAGGAGGAAAAAAAAAGATTTACACCAGCAGTGGGGAACCTCTCACATCAGGGGCCAGATCATATTTAAGAAAAAAAAAATGTCATCCGCGGGGCGTCGGTAGAGAATCGCACCCGTTTAACGTGTTCCCATGTGTGTTAAACACACACACGCATGTGAGCCCGTGTCATCTGATTACCCACAAATATGGGTAATTGTATTTACTGCCTCCATGTCTTGTCAGTATTTCATTAGCTGCCACTGAATTGTTTGCTTTGTTGCCATGGCAACAGACGTTTAGATGCTCACATGCACATTGAAGCCGGCACTCCGTGATTGACGCCCGGTTCCTCTCTCACACACACACACACACACGCACACACACACACACACACACCATAAAATAGGGTCTCATCCCTCACCTTGCTGCAAATTCTTTTTTAAATCAAGTTGGACGAAGACATTTACTTTTATGGGCCACATACACATATGACAGATGCTGCACAAATTATGCGGCGCTACAACGGCTTAGTCGACACATATTTAAAAAAAAAAAAGGTTCCGAGTAGTAAAGGAGTTATTTCGGCACAGCATTTGGATACATAAAGTGCAACGTGTTGGATTATGTTGCAAGGTCGAATCGAGAAGCGTATTCACGCGGACCTGCTGTTAGATTATTTTGACAAATGCCTGCAATTTAACCAGGATTTGGAGTAGCGCGCTGACAAATCACATGTACTGTATGTACTCCAACATGACACGAATCTCTAAAAATCCTTTTGTTGGGAGAAGCTTTGCGAGTGCAGCGAGTGGGTGTGTGCGAAGGAAAGCAAACCAAAAGGGAGGAAGAGTCCAAGGACGCGAGTGCCAGTAAAAACAGATCATGTCGTGTTTTGAAACAAGAACACAGTGAAAAGCCTGAAAAGATTAAAGTTCAGTACTATACCCTTTTTTTTTAAATATATATTTTTAATTAATTCAAAATATTTTGTCTTTTTTTGGTTTTTGGTTGGTCTTATTTTCCATTTCAGCCATTTTGTTCACTTTATTTTCAGTTCTTGCTAAAAACAACAGTGTGTGTGTGTGGGGGGGATGCAGAAATTTGACAGTAAATATTTTAGGCCTACTATAAAATTGTTGAAGATGTTATTTGATTTGATGGTAATGACAAAATATTGGGACTGAGTTATCATGCAGGCTTTGTTCCCGTGAAGCTCTCGTTGAGGACGTCCGCTAGTTAGCGTTAGTAGCGTTAGCACACCTACATGCCACACACTCTCACTAGCACTGCTTCTTCTCCTTCCATACGTACGCAGAGGCTTCACGTTGAGTTTCTAAGTCTATACTGAAAAAAAAAAAAGAAGAAAAAAACCCACCCACGTATGCGACGGCCGTTCAAAGCCCGCCAAAATAAACGCATATGCACACGGGCAAGCACGCATGATCCGGCACAAAGGGATGCTATTCATGCATTTGGCGTCCTTTCAGCCGCATGAAAGTGTCTGTGAGGCGGGAGCATACACTCAAAATGACAGCGCTCCCCTTCCCGTCCATTTTTCTGTCACAGTCGCGCGACTCTATACAGCCAGACGTGCATTCAACGCAGGACGCCCGAAGCGGCCGCTTGGAGCGAATGGTCCAAGGCGGATACGATGGACATGTGGGCATCGCATTTAGTAGAACGTCTTTACGAGTCACACGTGAAAGTAGAAGAAAACAAGACGGTATGCGGCATTTCCTCAAATCGTGTCCCCCCCCCCCATTTCAAATAGTTGCCACGCCCCAATTAATCTGCAATTGTACACCTGGAAAAAAAGAACACCACATCTGAAAGAAAAGTGGCCTCTCACGATCTGATTTGATCAGAAAAGTACTGAGTAGCAAAATTACGATTACAAAACAATTCCTGCTGTCATATTTTCTCAAATGATGACGTCCACTCAACCGCATGCCATGCCCTCATGAATCAACATCTTATCTTGTGATCGAAACACAGCACCTCAAAGAGAGTCCCCTCCTATTTTCATTCATTCATTCATTCATTCATTCATTCATCATCCGAGCCGCTCGATCCTCACTAGGGTCGCGGGGGGTGCTGGAGCCCATCCCAGCTGTCTTCCGGCAGTAGGCGGGGAACACCCTGAATCGGTTGCCAGCCAATCACAGGGCACACAGAGACGAACAACCATCCACGCTCACGCTCACAACTAGGGACAATTTAGAGTGTTCAATCAGCCTGCCACGCATGTTTTTGGAATGTGGGAGGAAACCGGAGCACCCGGAGAAAACCCACGCAGGCCCGGGGAGAACATGCAAACTCCACACAGGGAGGTCGGAGCTGGAATCGAACCCGGTACCTCTGCACTGTGAAGCCCACGTGCTAACCACTGGACTACCGGGCCGCCCCCCTCCTATTTTACTTTTGTTTTTTGTTTTTTCCAGGTGCCAGGAGGATTGACAGCATGTCACGGTCCGACGTCAACACCACGACACACGCAAAACAGACACGGCGCAACAGAAGTCCTGGTGTACGAATCATAAAATGCTGCCCCCCTGTGCTCCCTTTTTTTCCGCCTCTCTCACCAATCAAAAGACCATTTTTCCGACCATCTTTCTGCGTCTGCGTCCGCCTATAATGACTTCAAATCATGTCATGTTGTGAAAGCGAATGCGGGGAACACGTCGCATCCTCGCAAACACAACAACGTCTATTCTCTTGCCCCTCTTTCACTTCCAAACACGTCGAGATGCAAGACTATTTTGCTAAATCACTATTGAAGCTTTCAGGCACACGTCAAACTCAAAAGCACTGAAAATGGGTTTGAAATATGATTTCTTTTTTCTTTTCTTTTCCAGATAATACAAGTTTTTGTTTTTTTTTATTTCACCAAATCCCTTCCTTAGAATAAACCGAACAAGAGTGTTTGTATCTGGTGTTCAATAATTCCCTTGACTTGTGATTTCAAGTTCTCTTTCTCATCACAAAGATACGTAACAACAACGAAAGGCACTTATGTTGACGTCGATGAGGGGAAAATACATTTCCATGAGTTTCCTCTAACGGAAGCCATACCTGCAACGGGGCCTACGATGAAAAGGACTTTGACGCCTCCAGCTTTAAAGTGTGTGTGTGTGTGTGTGTGTGTGTGTGAACGAAAAGCGCTGTCATTAATTTGTGCTGTTTTAGCGAAGCGCGCTGAATATTGGGACATGAGCTGTGCAATATTAGATCCGTGTTGACGAATCGCAGGTGCTTGGCCAGCGTGACTCACAAGAAGGACGAGCAGATGGGATGACAACGTGTCGGGCTAAGTGGACATTCTTTCGCTTGGGCGTCACGCGGCTCGTGCCACCTTTGCGCTTCTATACTGTCGGAGATGGGTCAAAGTGGTGCGAACGGGAAATGAATGTTTCTCTCAATGATGTGCGTGACTGGAGATAGTGGTAAATTTATAATTGGCTAGTATTTTAGAAAAATACATTGCGGTGATTGTTGCAACAAACATTGTAGCGGTCAAAGGCCGAATGTTTTGATATTTTGAGGTGAGCGAATAGTCATATTTTTCATATCTAGTTGACGGATCGGAAAATGGACGGACGGATGGATGGATACTATTCTGAGTGAAAATTCCCACAAAAACCCTATGGCTTTTTTTGCATTTTCCCCTCACTGTATGATTCTTTTTTTGTGCCAGCTTGCGACCATTTTGGTGAACACAATTCATGCCACTGAATCCTAAAGATCAAAAAAGGAATCAGCTCGTCACGAGTAAGTAACATGCCAAACAGTCTTACAAAATGGCTCATCGTCAAAATATGAGTTCCCTAAAAACAGGAATATTTTCACGTGACATGGATTTGACTTTTGCAAATTGTTCATCATTTTTCTTTGTCCATCCATCCATCCATCTTCTACCGCTTATCCGGGGCCAGGTCGCGGGGGCAACAGCTTTAGCAGGGAAGCCCAGACTTCCCTCTCCCTAGCTACTTCTTCCAGCTCTCCCCGGGGGATCCCGAGGCGTTCCCAGGCCAGCTGGGTGACATAGTCTCTCCAGCGTGTCCTGGGTCTTCCTCGGGGTCTCCTCCCGGTGGGACATGCCCGGAACACCTCACCAGGGAGGCGTTCAGGAGGCATCCGAATCAGATGCCCAAGCCACCTCATCTGGATCCTCGACTCTGAGCCCCTCCCGGATGACCGAGCTTCTCACCTTATCTCTAAGGGAGAGCCCGGACACCCTGCGGAGAAAACTCATTTCGGCCGCTTGTATCCGGGATCTCGTTCTTTCGGTCACGACCCATAGCTCGTGACCATTTTTCTTTGTGTTTAACAAAATTACTCAGTCATAAAAGATAGGGGAGCATTTGCAACAAACCTTTTCTAGCTTATTTTTTTTCTCCATTTCATTATTTTCTGAATCCATTCCTGATCAATTTCACACAATATGCGCATTGCAACTGCACCGCTGCAAAATCCTTCTCCGACGTCCCTCACCTCGCGCGAACCGAAACAAATGCAAGCGTTCTCACCTGTGCCGGGGCGTCCCATGATGATGTCCTTTCGTGGCGCGGGGTGATGGCACTCCACGGGCAGGATCAGGGGCAGCAGTGCCGTCGGGGAAGGGTGGCAGGGGACGGGCTGCTGCAACTCTCCTTCAAAGCCCCGGGCCCCCCCTCGTTCCCCGGAGCCGTTCGCGACCGTTGCGCCGACGGTGACGGAGAGGGCCTGCGGCGGGGCGGCGGGAGGGACGTCCGATGCGGGCAGGGAGGACGGCGAAGGGGACACTAGCAGCAAAGTTTGGGCCGGACTTCGCAAAAGGACGGTACCGTTGGGAACCGGGGCCGCAGCGGCGTTGATGGGCACGGGAACCTGGAGGCCGGGAATCGGTTGGGGTGCGAAGGTGGTGATGTTGTTGTCTTTAGATAACGGAGGTTGGACCCCCCCGCAGTCTTTTTCACCTCTTTTCCCTAAGGGACACTCGATGAATTTTGTCAGCGGGACGTCAGGGTTCCTCACAATGATGGGGGAGTCCCGCAGGTTCTGCTGGGACACGGGGACTACGCGACGAGGCCCTCCGTCGGGGGTCAGAGGGGACGGAGGCGCCGGGGACATGAGCAGAGGCGGAGGCGAGGCGGCAGCGGCGGCGGCGGAGGAGGACGGCGGCCTGCCGGAGGAGGGCGGGGTGGCGCCCCTCGCCCTGGAAAAGGCCGGCGTGTGGGAATGTGCCGCCGGCGTCTGCGGGGACAGCACTCGGAAAGAGTTGTGGAGCTCGCTCTGCTCCGGCTCCGTCTTGGGCGTGTAATTGTGGTGGTGCGGGGGGGGAAGCGGCGCGGGGGCCGCGTCCGGCTTTCGTTTACTGGGGCTCATGGGCACCGTAAACGTCAGGTTGCTGTGGAACGTCGGCTGGATGCCCGAAGCGTGTCTCTCTCGTTCGCCCCCCGCCGGGACGGTCGCCTTGCCGCCCCCTCCTCCCCCCGCGCCGCTCGGCTGCCTGTGCCGCCGGTGTTGAAGGACCGGGGAGGCGGTGACGGGGGAAAAGTTGGCCGGCCTGAATCCGAACAGCGGGGAGGGCGAGGGGGAGGGGGCGGGGGAGAAGGGCGATTGGTTGGAGACGGGCGAAAAGGACGGCGTGCCGGAGCGCGAGCTTCCCAGCGACACCAGCATGGTGGCCGCCTCGCACTCGTCAAAGTCGAAGCGCGCCGACAGGTCGTGGGGGAGGACGGAGGGGAGGAGCAGGCGGGGTCTGGAGTCTCCTCCCCTGCTACTGTTCTCGCTGCTCTCCCTCGACGTGTCGTCCCATTCAAACTCGCTGCCGGCTCTGCCCCGCAGGTCGGACGGCGTCACCGTCCCCGAGCTGCCGCCGCCGCCCCCCCCGGCGGCCTCCATCTCCTTGGTCCTCATGGACAGGTGTCGGGAGCAATAGCCGCGACGCTGCGACTCCTTCATGCAGCCCTCCCTGGAGCACAGCCGCCTCCATTGCTTGCCGTTGAACTTTTTGCGGATGCCGTTCTGGGTGCACACCACGTCCCCCTTCTTGTACTTCTGGGCCAAGGAGAGCGGCGTCCTGGAGCGGGAGGAGGTAGAGGAAGCGCCCCCGGCGGACGAGGGGGTCGTCGTGGTCTGGCTGGGGTCCATCTTGGTTGGAGGTAGATTCGGCGCGGCGTTGTTCATTTCGGAACTGGGTAAGGCAGGGGAAGGAGGTGGCTGGGGGCTGGCCAGGGTGGAGAAATGAGGGGGGGCCGAAGCCCTCGCCGCCGAGAGGTTTGGTGAGCACGGGCGTAAGCTACTGGATTTGGAAATGATATTTCGATGCTGTGAATTTGTCTGGGGGGCGGCGGACACGTGAAGACGAGATACCTCGACGTCTTCCTCTGGGATGTGGACTTGTTTCGGTCTTTCTCCGTCCGAGTAGACGGCGGCGGACCCCCGACTCGGAGGGACGGTGGAGGGATGCGCAGGCGGATGTACCTTTCCGTAGGGGTGCCCCGCGGCGAGCCTTTGATGAGACAAGCCGTGGCTCAGCCTGGCCCCCCCTCCCAGTACGCCCATTCCACTACTCAACTGACAAACCTCCCTCTCCACCTCCATCTCCTCCCTCCACTCCCTTTCTTCTCTTTCCCTGTCGCGCTCTCTGTCCCGCATTCCGCCGCCCTCCAAATGCGGGACATCCCAGGGAGGGGTGAGCAGTCTCAGACTCTGCCGGGAAACCCACACGGTCTGGGCTTGACTTGGATCTCCCTCCCGACGGGCGGCGCCGCCGACCGAGGCGTCTCCGTCTTCACTCAGAACCACCCGGTAGGGGAACGAGACACCCGGGTGAGGGTCCACCTGAGATACGACCCCCTCCCTGTACGACAGAGGACCCCCGTCCTCTCCGCCAAATGGCACACACACTTTGGTACGAACCGCAACGGGCGACATGCCCGGCGGGGGTGCGTCCAAAACTAATTGGACGACGCTCCCGGATTCCGATCCTGTCATCGTGGTTCCGCCGTCAAAAGGATATTTCAGAATCGCGTTCTTTCCTTGCAGCTGGACTTCGACCGCCGCCCCGCTTACCTCCCTCACCACGCCGGGTCTGAACACCAGCGACGCGGGGCGGGGGTCTCTCCCCTCGAACCCACGCCGGCCCGCGACACCGCTCTCCGCGGGGCTTCTCATCTGGCGAGCCAAGACTCTCTGGTTTTTCAAACCTTTGGCGAGTGCTTCGGCAAGAACGCCCGTATCGCCGAGCCCCTTGGGCGGCGAGTTCGGAAAGGGGGGCGGGGTCTTTCGGTCGCGCGGTCCGTTTGCCGCCGTCACGTCGAGATCGGCGGAGGGAGAGCGTATTGAGTTGGGGGCCCCCTCCCGTTCGTTCTCCCACACCTGGGACTCTTTTTCTCGGGGGGGTACTCTCCCGAGACCCCCGCTGTCTTCGGTGGGCTTACTGATCACATGTTGAAGCGATGACTGATTACCTGAGCGCGCATTGCTTCTGCTATTTAAACTGCAATTGGCCACGCCCATTATATTTTTGGTGGCGTTTACTCCGGCGTCTGTTTTCGTATCGTTGCAGTTCGTCAGCCGATCGATAGTCAGATTGACACTGTCGCCGATTTTGCTGTTGCTATTGCATGAAGTGCTGCCGCCCGTGACTGCGGGGCCGGAGGTAGGAAGGGCTGTGGGGGGAGTGGCGTGGTTGGCAAAGTGCTCGTAAGTGTATTTTTTTTTGGGAACGCGAGCCTTGAACGTGGCCGTTTTTCTGCTCGACACAGAAGTTGGTTGGTTGTGGTTGGCGGCGAGGGGCGGCGGCGCGGCCGCGCTTTTCGAGGTAGGGGATGCTACGGAGTCGGCGGACGCGCTTTGGCACGCCGTCACATCTTTTGCCGTCTTTGCCGTGTCCTCATCGCCCGACTCGGCCGGCGGGTTCCTCGGCCCGGTTGGCTCGCCCTTCGTGGGGTCGCCTTCCACGGGCGGACCCTGTTTGGAGAAAGTGCTGGTTGTGCTCTGCGGGGTTTTGCCGAGGGCCTCCCGCTTAATTCCTTTGGGGTCTCTCTCTTGAGGGGGCTTGGCGCCCGTTCTCCTTCGCCCCCCTCCTCGGCCTCGGAATGACGAAGGCGATCGGCCCCGCTGTCTCTTGAACGGACTCATTTCTTCTTCGATACGGATTTGCGCCGCGTTCCTCTTCGCTCTCGCCGTCTCCTTTAAGGCACTTCTGTCTTGGCGTCTTCTCCGTATCGCACGGCTAGAAGGAAAGAGAGACACGCGCCGTCATTTACGGTCAGAATGCACACATGCAGTTTTCTACTGCGGATCCTGTTCAGGATATCGGGGAAGGTGTTGAATTACTCAGTAGGGCGAGAGGCAAAGAATACCCTGGATTGGTCACCGGTTGTTTACAGAGCAAAATTCACTCATAGACAATTGGGCGTCGTCTTCAATTAAGCACATGCGCCAGGGGTTTTCCAGAGGGAATATAAATATATTATATAATAAATATAAATAATATATAATATATATATAAGGGCGGCCCGGTAGTCCAGTGGTTAGCACGTGGGCTTCACAGTGCAGAGGTACCGGGTTCGATTCCAGCTCCGGCCTCCCTGTGTGGAGTTTGCATGTTCTCCCCGGGCCTGCGTGGGTTTTCTCCGGGTGCTCCGGTTTCCTCCCACATTCCAAAAAACATGCGTGGCAGGCTGATTGAACACTCTAAATTGTCCCTAGGTGTGAGTGTGAGTGCGAATGGTTGTTTGTTTCTGTGTGCCCTGCGATTGGCTGGCAACCGATTCAGGGTGTCCCCCGCCTACTGCCCGAAGACAGCTGGGATAGGCTCCAGCACCCCCCGCGACCCTAGTGAGGATCAAGCGGCTCGGAAGATGAGTTAATGAATAATATATCTAAATAAATATGAAGATAACCGACAACAACTCCACATCGCCGAGATTTGAACTCGGGAACTTTTCGCTTTGAGGCAAACCATGGCGCTCTAACTTCAATCCAAAATGTAATAATTGGCATGGTTGAACATTTCAAGTCAAGTCAAGTCAAGAGTATTTCTCGAGCACTTTCAACCAGCCATCGCTGCATTCAAAGTGCCGTACATGGAGCGATTTAACATACACAATGAACAGTAAGACACATCGTTACTAAAGGCGGTAGAAAGCACCAAACAGTAAAATCAAGAACAAATCTAAGTCATGCCGAGTCGAACGCCAAACATTTGACATTTACTGCGTCGCAGTGTGTCACCTTGTGTTGAGGATTTATAAACTTGACTCATAGAAGCTTCCCTGAGCCATAGGCTCATTTTGGGGAAAAAAAGAAAGAAAGAAAAAAAAAAGAAAGAGGACATGCAAGGTCACTCCCTTGCGTATATTTAAGTATCGCAATGATTGCCTTTACCAAGGGTGTCGAAATCATTTTTGCGGGGGGCCCACATTGGAGTTCAGGTTTCCCTCAATTATCCATTCTGACTGTGAAGCCACATAATTTTGATCTTTCATAAGCGCGGACCTATGAAAACAAAGTCTCTTCTTTCACTTGAATAACAATTACGCAGTTTATGCTTTTTTTTCTCCCTCTTCTTTTGTAATCGGCGCGAGAATATAGGTTATTTTCTGGCCAACTGGCGGAGAAAAGGTGCGTTTGGTGAAAAGAATTCAACAACAACACACAGTTATTATGTTCAAGGGAGTAGGATAAAGCAGAACGGCGATTTTTGTTCCTTTTCAAAAGTACCAAGCAACAAAAACCAGACCGAGAAAGCCCTTTTGAAGGCAAATTTTATCACGACTGCGACACACACGTTCCACTACTTTGAGCGAAAACATGCTCACTGTCGAAGTGCGAGGCGCACACATTCGCGCCATTTCTTCACCCTCGCAATTGACACGATGAGCCGAGATTCACCCCCCCACTCTGTATTTTCTACTCAAAAGCTCTCCTGATCTCCAATCCAAAACAATCCAACGCTGCCATCTGCAGAGATCTGTTAGTCATTATTATATTATATTAATATATATTATATATATTAATATATTATATCAATATTATATTTTATATTATTATTGACCAACTTGAATTCTCTTCCATGCTTCACTCTTGAAAAATAAACTTGATAAACAGATATACGCTACGTTCGATCTGTGGCAATAAACTGTTGGATTCCACTTCAATATATTCATCTTCCGAACCGCTTGATCCTCACTAGGGTCGCGGGGGGTGCTGGAGCCTATCCCAGCTGTCGAACGGCAAAAGGAGAGATGGAATCCTTTAAATGCAGTTTTATTAAAAGGGGGGAAAAAAGACGTCTGCACCGAAGCACATTTGATCACACAACTCTCCGCGTAACTAAAATCACTTCCTGCTTCTCTTATTTCAACAGCCAATCAGAATCTCTCAACATAAAACATGTATAAGCAATTATTAAACATTCATTCATTCATCTTCCGTACCACTTGATCCTCACTAGGGTCGTGGGGGGTGCTGGAGCCCATCCCAGCCGTCTCCGGGCAGTAGGCGGGGGACACCCTGAATCGGTTGCCAGCCAATCGCAGGGCACACAGAAACGAACAACCATTCGCACTTATACTCAGACCTAGGGACAATTTTTAGTGTGTTTTTGGAATGTGGGAGGAAACCGGAGCACCCGGAGAAAACCCACGCAGGCCCGGGGAAAACATGCAAAATCCACACAGGGAGGCCGGAGCTGGAATCGAACCCGGTACCTCTGCACTGTGAAGCCGACGTGCTAACCACTGGACTACCGGGCCGCCCCACTTCAATATAGAAGGCAGCAATTTTGGTACACAGTAGCAAGAAATATGGACACACACACACACATACACACACACACACACACACACACAAAGCTAAAGTCTCATACTATAGGTCGCCGGATCTCCCTCGAGCTACTTTCACATGTGGCGGAGGGGGGGCTATTTTCTCACGCTAGGCTCTTTGCTGCATCTTTGAAACTGAGCGCCGCAGCAAGAAACCGTTTATTTTGCCTTCCATCAGGGAGGGAAAGTGACTGGCGGCGGCCCTGAGTGAGGTCACCCAACAACACGAGTGCGTGAGGGGGTGGTAGAGGCGGCGGCGGCGTGCGGATGTTTGTTAAAAGAGCGTTCTGGAGTACTCGCTGGGAATTTCCATAGCCTCTTTCTCTCGTTCTGTCTCTCGCTCTCTGACACACACTTTCGAGCATTTCCCCAGTCGTCTTCCGACTCAACACATTGTGCAAGCCAAATTGGAATAATGCAAGTAACGATGATGAAAAAGCTTTTTTTGTTGTTGTTTTTTTGGTGGCACGCGATGCAAATCCAGACTGCGTCTACACGCAAGCATATGTTGTCCTTCGGTGCAATGGTGTCCAAAAAATGTAGACCGCCTCCTTATAATTACAACCCGTGACAAACTATACACTGAGTGCGTACACGCATTTGCATAAGGTGACCTTGTTGTCAACGACGACATTTAACACGACATATCGCGAGAACTAATCCTGTTGATTATTAAAATGACTCTTTGAACCGCTTAATCAGAAACAAAGATTGTAATTTGCACCTTTTTTTCAGGTTTTGGATTCACAATTTTATCCTGGACTAATTTCCATGGGGCAATAGTGAAATTCTAACATACTTTAAAGACTGATGTCACGTGTGGCTTTAGGTCTGGGCTCTTGCTTTGAAGCCATTTTTCTGTTCATTGTTTGTTTTTGTGTTTTTTTTAGCGTCCTAGGTTTGGGGTCAATACTGACAAAGCCACTGCGCCCTCCACCAGTGACAAATCACTCCATCTTCACGATGCTACGCCATGCTGTTTTCCTCATGTTGACATTTACGCTGCCGATCTGTTTTGTAAATCTCCCTCCTGTTTTTTTTGCTTTTTAAAATGATCATCTGTATTTACGTCTGAGCTACTCGTTGTGTTCTGAAGGTGAAAACACTCAACATGGGCATCCTCTCTTCATTTGTGGATGCCCATGTTGAGTGATGTGGAAGACAAATATATGATTCTTAAAAACAAAGAGAAAAGCGGCAAGGAGAAAGCAGCTCTCGTGTGTGTGTGTGTGTGTGTCCGCGTGTGTTCTCCATCCTGTTATCTTGACCCTTCTCTTTATTTTCACTGCAAAGTATTTGGTGAGTAGCTTTGCTGTAGCGGTCCATCAAGTTATAAGCATGACGCCCCCCCCCCCTCCCCACCCCCCCCCCCCCCCCCCCCCGCCCATCTCTGCTCCCCAAAAAAACCCAGAGAGCATCATTCTTGTTCACTCGAGCGAGAGATGGGAAGTTCCCGGCATGAATAGCAAGGTTGCCAAGCCCGCTGGAGGAAGAAATATAATGGAATTATATATCCAATGCTATCCCTCGAGTAAAGTCCCATCAATATTTTTTTTTCTAAAATGATGACACTTTGTGTGTTTCACTTCTTTTTCAACTTGTATGAGTGAGTCTTTGTAGCTTTAGATCATATTTGAAAACTTGTCTCTCAACTTTTCGGACATCGGCCTCATATCATATTATTCTTGAGAAAATGCAGCTGCTCTTGCAATATTCGAACCACTCGTCGGTATTTTCACACTATTTATTCCACAAATTTTATTTTATTCTTGTCCAAAAAAAATTGATGTTTATTTCTGATTAAAACTTTTCACACAAGATCTCGATCGAGTCTCGTTTTGAAGGTTTTAAGATGGCGACAGTTTGACCTTCGTCACATGACGTTTTCCTGTTTTTCTTTCCAATTTCAACGTCCCGTAACGTAACGTCTTCACTTTCATCATATTAAAAAAGATGAAAAAGAAAAGGAGATTTTTTTTTTCTTGTGACATTTTAACTTTACTTGCATAATTTAGTCTTGCACTATTGCAACTATACATCATGACTTTATTTTCCTAATAACATCATCAAAGTGTGGGACGAATAAAGGATATCTTATCTTATCTTAAAGTTATTCCAGTATATACTTTCGTAAAATATGACTTGTTTCTCCCATAAAAAAAAATAATGATAATAATTCACTGGAGCCTTGTTACTTTATTTTGTTCTATACAGTATTGGTGAACTTCCTTTTGGCTTGAATGTTAAAATATAAATGAAAACAGTGCATGTACACTTTGTAAAGGTTATGGTGGTGTCAGTCTGACCCTGGAAGAGATTAATTCAAGGGTAAAAAGATTGTATTAAAAAAACACACGCGCGCATCTTGAACACATGCTAAGGTCGACTCTCCTCCAGTTCTTTTTGGTTTATTTAATAAATGTCATTTTTGTCCAATGCTTCTGCTCCCATTTGCACAAAATCTAAGCACCGGGTGATCACGGTGTTTGACGGAGAGCCGGAACGTTACGGTGATCAGACTTGTCGTTTCCATGGCATTCAACCGGACACACAGCGTCGGGATAAACAATCCTGCCTCGGCATTCTCTCAACACGTCAAACTTTACACACCCAATGAAAATGCTTTCGCTCTCTGCCTCTCTCTTAGCGGAATTTACTGTGCAGTCATGAACGTTGTTAAAATCTCCATTGTCTCTCTCGCTTGCGCACGTGTACACACACACACACACACACACACACACACACGTTCACCGAGACGAATCCAAAAAAAGAGTGTCGGTGTACTCCATACATGATGAGACAGAATTTCTAAATAAGTGTGCAAATGTAGTGGGATTTTTTTCAACAAAATGGGATGTTGTGTGTGTGTGTGTGCAATATTTATAACTCCCCTACTTTTAGGCCCAAACACAATCTTCATCTAAAAGGTCATAGGTCGCAACTAATGGCACCCGGACCATTTGCACATTCAATCGAGCCTGCTATGCAACTCAAAAAGCAAATCCACAAATGTTCAGAATCCTGTATCTACCAATGAACCGTCCAGCATGTCAGCCCACCGGATTTTCAATTGGATTTAGGTCAGGGTTTGGGCTCTTGACGCTTTTCTTTTGCTGATTGGAATTCTGAAAGGTGACACGCATCTCTGCTTCCAAGCAGATATTTTACACTCAGAGTGCTTATTGTATTTTTTTTCACCCTACATGTTTCTTTCCTCTTAGTTCAACCTAATGCTCATAATCTGCGACAAGTAAGATGCTATTATCCATTTAGTATGACCCCCACATGACTGAAATGGCCCACGATGGAAAATGATTGTCTTATGAATATTTATTTTCGAGGTCCCAAACATGACCGCCCCCAAACGCCACTCAAAAATGTAGACTTCAGTCACCAATTTTACTGATCAACGCGAAATTGTATGAACATTTCTTGCGTCGCAAGTGGCACAAAAAAGAAAAAAATCATAAGGACCCATGAACACTGAACAGGAAGTCGGCCATTTTGGGTCAAAGCAGACATTTTGGGCAATTGCCATGGTGTGTTCGCCCAAATGCGCCCCAGTCAGAACAAGCAGGTATCCTGGATGCAAAGACGACATTGAATTGCAAGGATTTTTTTTTAACAAAGCCATCTAACGTTGGCAGTTTCCTGATTATTTTGCCATTCAAAAAGGGGATATGGGAGCTGAGGGCAGTCCATCCATCGCTTTTAACGATCCGCATTCCGCAAACAAGAAATTGCGTGGACACATCTACCGCAGCACAACCCACAAAAATGTCTCAAGGGACCCACACCCAGAAAGGAACACGAAGCCAGCAATTGTGATTTGAAGTTTGGGCAAATATACGGGGGGGAATTCAGCTAAAATGAGCCCCAAGGTATCCTCGATCATTTGCCCCCTTTCACTAAACAGCTGAAAGTCGAGTCAACCTGTGGATCCACCTGTCGCCATTCAAACTGAATCATAACTTTATCTTCAAGTCAACAGGCCCAGATTTCACACTGCAAGTAAATTTAACGAGGTTATAATTATTCCATCATATTGTATAGTTTTTGGTACTGTGCTATTACATTGATTTCTGCTGAAAAGTTTGCTGATCATTTTGACCAGTGATTCTCAACTGTAGTCCATGGGTGTAGGTGAAAGAATCATTGAATTAAAAGTTCACGCTGTGCATTGTGTTACAGTGTCTTTTTTTTAAATGCATTTTTTTTAAATACAAGTCAGTTGTATTTCACTTGTAGGCACAAAAAAAATTGCATTAGATTTTTTTCCCCCATGTGTCTGTTTTTAAAAAAATTATTTAGGTACAATTTCTATTAAACTTTTATGCTTTATACATTTTAAGTACATACTGTTACAGTGCCTTAGGAAATATACATTCGAGGAATAAAACCTGCCTCGCTTTTCATGAACACTTGGGCCTAGTATGCGACTAGTTTGATCTTGGTCATTATTCTGGCGCTTGGAGAAGATTCGCCTCAAAAAAAGAAAAATGGGGTGGCAGGGCCCGTCTTTCGCTTCTTGCCGCTTTTTTGAATTTCACTCATGGTGGATGTAGGGGACAGCTTTTGCCTTTAAATGGGTCACACAAGCAAAAAGCAATATGTGATGAAACGTAATGGCGTGACCAAATGTGACACGGCGAATGTTCGGTTTGATGCGTTACGAGCATTTTGCGGCTTGACAGGCCACATTTGAATGCGCTTCGCGGGCCGTTTAAGACCCACTGGCCGTAGGTTGCACTTGGAGATGTGGGTATTCTGGTTCCTATTGATCCCAGGTCCTTGTTTGGGGATGGCCAAACTTGTTGTCATGGACATCAAAGTCCCTGCAAGAATCTATTCAAAAAAACAAGCCAAAAAAAGCTGCGTGATTGGGATGATACTACCACTACACCGTGAGCCGTGATGGTGAGGATGCAGGGCAGGAAAAGCCAATAGCTGGAGCACGACGACTCAAAGGCCAGCTGGTAAATAACATTTGTAAAAATTCAAATCAAGTGACGTTTTTGAGGGGATGGCAACAGGACAGGCCGGATTCCTACCTCTTGAACACAAGAAAGTCACTTGCTCTCCTGTTATTAAATCAAATGCACAAAAAAAAAATGTCAGCGAGCAAAAGGAAAGCTGCTCGGTTGTAAAAGCCTTCGTAGTACGCACGACTTACTACTACACAACAACAACGACGACGACGGCCACGCTAAAACCGGTCGAATTAGCCTGTATTTCATCACGTCACGGTTCCCATTCGTCGCTAATGAACTAAAAATAAGTATAAAGAAAGAAGTCGACCAAACGTCCCGTCGTGGTGGGTTTTAATTCGGACCGCAGTGCCGCGAAAAGAGGTCGACGTGTTTTTCGACTCGACGCCAACACGGAAAAGGTTTGAGAAAAAGTAGCGAAAATCCACCGCAACGTTGTAATAAAGACGTTATGGTGTTCTATTTTGTGTCGGTTGTCATGCTTGTTTGTGGTATGACATTTTCAGAAAGTTTTAAAGCTTGTTGTTCAATGTGTGTGTGTGTGCGTGTGTGTACGACCGCCTCCTCCCCTCGTCCTGCCCGCTGAGCGGTTCGTTTCTCCGGGAAGAACCAGAACAATAACCCGGCAGTGTGGTATCTTATCCCCTACCCCTAAAAGGAAGCCTTTAAATCGGCTGAGCTTCGTAGCCTCCCCTCCTTTAACTTAGTTTGAACTCACCCGAGCGGAGCTTTTCCTCTTCAGCGCGGACGAAAGAAAAAAGATTTATGGTCTTATTTGGTGGATGAGGCAGCCCGCACGGCACCCATTAATATCCCTCCGGCTGTCGACTCGGAGGACTTTCAAGTCCCGGGGACGAGTTACTTTTCCCTCCCGTCAAACATCACCAATCCCCGCACTGAAACTCCGACGAGGATACGCTCGTAAGCATCGCTCGTCTCTTTTCCACTACAGTCACAAAATGGTGAATGAACCACTAACAGCTGGGCGCATGGGCCAATTGGAACTCGCTGACAGGTACAGTAGCCAATAGGGGGAGGTGTTCCGAGACGAGGGGGCGCGGTGAGCTGTCAAGGTCCACTTGACGGACGGAGGGAGCCAGCCAATAGCGGCGGCGATACTCAGGCAAACCGGCGTCCCGTCCCAAAATTTACAGTAACCAATGAGAGCTCTGGGAACCATAGGAACAGCACGAGGGAGGGCTGAGGGGCGGCACTACACAGACGAGGCCAGTAATAAGGCACAAACCCTCCCTCCCCTTTGTGAGAACCAATATATTTACAATAATTGACAGTGGCAGACGAGGACATGGTTATAATGCATGAAATCAAATGTGTAGTACGTACCGGTATTCTACACAGTATCGAAACAGTTCCCTGTTGAACCAACAATTAGTTGGAGCTAAACACCGTTATGTTGTTTGAGGACGTAACTTCCTGCCCTTCCCTATCTTTTTACTCTCTCTCAGCAACAGAACCCCGCTTTCAACGCCGCTCAAGCCAATCAACACGCGGCACAGGCTCTGGGTTTTGCCACTCGCCCCGCCCACTCCGCACAAGCGAACGAGGCTGGAGCCCGGCGACTTCACCGCAGCGGTAGGGGATTGGCCAGCTGCACGACGTTCTCTTGGCCAATGGCGGCATGAAGGGGTGACGTCACTGAGAGTGTTGCCACCAGCTGGTCGGTGGGGGCGTGGTCTAGCGTAAACTCAATTAACCTCTTGTTTGTAAATTGTATGAAGATGATTGACACATGTGGACACGACGCGTCTTTACGGGTGATTTTTCGCAAGTAAAGGAAAGGCGACTCACTCACCGAAAGACGAGTGAGTGGCATCAAAGCAGATGTTACATAATCGCCTTTTGTGTGGAGGAAGCATAGCCGGACTGGGACAGACGGTAGCGCCCCCTGTCGATTGGCATCCTGTCAGACCATAGTCATGAGTGAGCAAATCAAAACTTGTAAGTAGTGATTCAACTCCTTTACTTAAGGAAAAGTTTAAAAGTGCAAACTATTAAAAAACAACTAAAAAGTAACTTTTTATTACTGTCGATTACTTACAATACTCGTTTTATAAAATTGTAATAAAAACACAACATTTTTTAAGTTCCCAATGTAGCAATCCAACCGAATTTTGTGTGAAACATTAAGCTTAGTGTCAGTCATTCATTCTGGGAAAAAATGAATTCTGGGGGAAAATGCCAAAAGGCAACATTTACAACTCAAGGGTAAAAACTGACTACATTTGACTTCATCTATCACTACAAAGTCACGAAAAAGTTAGCTATGCTAACTTCACAGTTGATCTAACCAAATTTGGGATGAAACAAATGAGTTTAAGACTTGAAACGTAATTGACTTACTTCCACTCGTGCTTTACGTACCAGTTTATAACTCGAGACAAGGCTCCCTACGTTGAAATATTGATATTGGGTGACATCTACTGGCCGTCTAGCAATACTGCACGTAGTGCCACTCACTCGCCTTCAACCATGCTTGTGATCAAAGTGCTGGAGCTGGACGTCCAAAATCAATAAATAATGAATGATTTGAACCACCGCTAAATTCGCAAGTGCTTACTTACAAAGAAGTTAAGAGTTTGTAATTGTAATGGTGGGCATTGTGAGGATAAGCAGAACAGAATCTTTTTCTTCTTCTTATATTTAATATTGCCAATATTTGCTTATTTCATATTTACAATAAATGAATAAGAGAATTTTAACATTATACGAAAAATTTACATTTCATTAATGTTTTCGACCCCGCGACCCTAGTGAGGATCAAGCGGTACGGAAGATGAATGAATGAATGAATGAATGAATGAATAATGTTTTTGATTATTCGATTATAATTCCCAAATATCCCTTTGAAACGCCACCAGGTGCCAGTGTCGCTCTTCAAAAAGCTTCATTTTCCCTCTCCATTACGCAACAGTTATACTTGTACAAAATCATTCAAAGCACAGTGGTTCAATTCTTTTTAGTTTATAAGAGGCCACTAGCTGTCAGTATTGCTTCAATAAAAATAACGGTTTTTTTTTTGTTTGTTTGTTTGTTTTGTTTCGTTTTCCCAAATCATAACCTCTTTTAAATGCAAATTTAAAACATTGCCTGCGCAGTTCATAAAAGTTTTCACACTTTGAGCCTGGACTGAATTAATTCAGTAGTAGACGAACCACCATTCACACCCACATCGTCGCTAGTTTGAAACCGAGTGAGGAGAAACAGCACACGCGGACGTAGATCTTAAAACGGAATCCTCAAACTAGTCGAACATTTCTCTAACATGTGTATGTTGAGGGGTTCGTTGTTTTTAGTGTATAGCTCTACTTTACGAACGGCAAAAGGAGAGATGGAATCCTTTAAATGCAGTTTTATTAAAAGGGGGAAAAAAGGACGTCTGCACCAAAGCACATTTGAGAACACAACTCTCCGCGTAACTAAAATCACTTCCTGCTTCTCTTATTTCAACAGCCAATCAGAATCTCTCAACATAAAACATGTATAAGAAATTATTAAACATTCATTCATTCATCTTCTGTACCGCTTGATCCTCACTAGGGTCGTGGGGGGTGCTGGAGCCCATCCCAGCCGTCTCCGGGCAGTAGGCGGGGGACACCCTGAATCGGTTGCCAGCCAATCACAGGGCACACAGAGACGGACAACCATCCACGCTCACACTCACACCTAGGGACAATTTAGAGTGTTCAATCAGCCAGCCATGCATATTTTTGGAATGTGGGAGGAAACCGGAGCACCCGGAGAAAACCCACGCAGGCCCAGGGAGAACATGCAAACTCCACACAGGGAGGCCGGAGCTGGAATCAAACCCGGTACCTCTGCACTGTGAAGCTGACGTGCTAACCACTGGACTACCAGGCGCCCTCAATTATTAAACAACAGAATATAATTTAGACCACCATGAGTGGTCGGGCTGGGAGTCTTTTTAAAGCACTAATTACCAAATAACCAACAAGTGTGCAGCTGCAGGAGGAGCCCTACAGTGCCACCTGTTGGTCCCAAACCAAATCATGACAGCATCCTGGCATGACAGCTGCTAGTGATGCAAAACTGCACTCGTTGACAACTGGTACGAGGGGCGGTTCACGCTTAGAATGAGCATGTGGATGACAACTTGCCATTTAGTGAATTTTAAAAGCTCAAGAGAAAAAGGGCTGACGTCAGAGTTTAATTAAAGCGTAATAAAGTGGGTGCAGAAAAGGCGCCGCAAGCCGCACCGGGTTGGAAACAGTTGCTCCTTGTGTGCTCGCCGCATTTTTGAAACGTTACACCGCTCAGCTGTTCCCTACACCAGCTCCACCTTCACGTCAGCGACAGGACTCTCACTTCACCGCCTTCACACACACACACACACACACACACACACACACACACACACACACACACACACACACACACCTCTACTGTACCGACAACATCCACACAAAATAGAATCAACAATAAACTTGACTTCAGGAGAAAATAGACTAAACATTTTTTTTCAAAATCAATCCAAATCCACGTGATTTCCAATTGCCAAATAAAAATACAATACATTTTACACACCCATTTTTTTTCAGTGTCTGTACACAGAGTCTTTGTATGTTCTTATAACGGTATGATTGAATGCAGTGCAAAGCTGAGAACAAAAGAGATGAATTTCAAAATGAAGGAGTAAGTCTCTGCTTGAGGTCAACCGAGAAGAAAAACGGAAATGCGAGTAGCAGATTGTCAAAGAAAACCACAACGTGGTGGTGGCGGCACTAAAGCCTGTGGCAGGGTTGCAAGTGTACACGGATGTCGCTTTTCTGCATAAGGCGTAGGAAGTGGCGGCGAACTATACAATGCATAGTATCACACGAACCTTTTCAACTTACCTGCTTGCAGTGTATGTATAATACTTCATATCTATCAGAGGTGCCAAAAGTGCTTACACTTGACATTTTTTTTTAAAACATTGCAAACATATTTGAACACGCTCTGAGAAAAATCTTTCAAAACTACTGTCCGTGGTGTAGTGCCTGTGTAATTACTTTGCCTGTCCCACAACTGACAGCGTCATTGAATAAACAGGGGGTCCAAAAGTTATGTCTTCACTCTCATTCGCTGAGCCCGAGCCCCATGAAGAAAGCCCCGCCTTTCAAAGTCACACGCATTCAGTCACAGATAGGCACAAATAGTACAGTGATGAAGAACATCAGGATGCCAACCCCCCCGCACCCCCTCCCCCCCAAAAAATCACACTTGCACCTCACATGCATAAATTTTGGAATGCATGAAGCTTTGAAACAAACATAAATAAAAAAATAAAAACCTATAGAATTTTGTGCGTGAATGTTTATGACCTCCTTGCTTCTTTTCATCCTTCACAACTCATCCTTCACTTGTTAAAAATCTACCCTCCTCTTCTTCCACCTCTTCCTCCTCCTCTTTCCCTCCATGCGTGTCACAGTAGGTGGATGATTAGGTAGGATGATGCCGGTGTGTGTGTGTGTGTGCATTCTAGTGTGACAGCCCGCACACAGCCACCTCCACGTTGAGTCACGCACCGAGCGTGGCCGCCGTCATGTGATGCTATCACCACGGCGACTCGGGTAGATCTGGCTTTGTCTTCTCCAAAAATCAAGCCCTACTAAAAAATTTGCTTGACAACATTGTTTTGACTCGTAACAATTGTCCAAATGTGCTGGTGGGCACGAGGAGCAGAATTCCGAATCCTGCCGAGCAACATGTGGCTATTTTATTTTCCCCATGAGAAAATATCATGAAAACAATTGTGATTTTGAGAGGATAGTCATCATTTTATGAGAAAAATTAATTCTTTTATGATCTTATTCACGATTCTGTGGATCCACACAACATTTGACTGTTTACAAGCACTGTATGACGTCACGTGCTTCACAAGTGGAAGTTTGATAGCCTCCGCTTATTGCAAATCCAATTGATTGAGTAAATATTCTTCAAATAAGAGGCTTCAATCTGTTTATTGCCCCTCTCAGATGAAGTTGACTGTCAAATTACCGGTAAACATAAAACAAAAGACAAATACATGTTCTGTATCTAAAACAACCATATAGCCTCCCTTACCTGAATGCTAACATCCAATGAAAAACTCCATAGGCACACAGCCAAATAATTAGCATCTATGTGGCAATGTTTTCATTTAAGCGATGGATGTCCGAACACAAACGGTGCTGCAACACACGTAGACACACCATGTAATGATACTCACAGGCATATAGTCTTTATCCTCTGTGAAGAATGACTAATATTACCACTCTACTAAGCCATGAGAGAATTCCATAAAAGTTCAATTTTTTTTAAAGAATAAAAAAAGTCATTTGTGATTGAGTACATTCTCATATCACAAATATCATTTTGTGAGAAATATTTTTTCTTCAAACAATACAGCACTTGTCTTGTAATATTTGACTTTCTTGTAACGTGTTTATTCCCCAAACATGAAATGACATGCTGGCATGTTGGATAACATGACGTCTCATGGCGGCACCCACGCTGTGGACAAACTCCTCCCCCGCACCAGGGTGACTGCGTATGTGCTGGAACAAAGCCAGGGATGATGGTGATTATGACACATAACTATGCCACCCACAGCGCCCGCGCCTGCGCCTGCGTGCGAGGGCAGCGCACATCAGACGCGGCAGTGTAACACATGCTCTGTGTCCGGCTGGCCCGGCCTCCGCTACGCTGGCCTGTGAAGCGTGACACATAGTTGAGACACCTACATGTCGACTGTCTTATGATGATAATGACGATGATGGGAAAGAAGAGGCTGCAGATAAAAGAACAGGTTGGATTATTAAGACATTCAAGTAGGAATTTCACCATAAAAGTTTTTGCGAGAAAAACGATTAGGACCTCGGTCTAGGGTTGGGTTGGAATTTGGAATTCCATTCAGAGTTTTAGTATTGTGATTCCAGATTTTTGTTGAAGATTATGAGTTAGAGTTTATGCATTCTTTTTTTTTTAGCCTGCCAAATCTTGAACCCCCAAATAAACTACAACTACAGACCAATTACATCGTTGAACTGAATGGAAAGAACACATAAACGTGATGGACCAACACAAACTACTAACGGAAAACAACATAAAGCTATTGAACAGAAAAACATCCATCCATCCATTTCCTGATCCGCTCTGTCCTCAGCAGGGTCGCGGGGGGTGCTGGAGCCTCTCCCAGATGTCTTTGGGCAGTTGGCGGGGGACACCCTAAACCGGTTGGCAGACAATCGCAGGGCACACAGAGACGAAAAACCATCCACGCTCGCACTCACACCTCGGGACAATTTAGAGTCTTCAATCAGCCTGCCATGCATGTTTGTGGAATGTGGGAGGAAACCGGAGTACCCGCAGAAAACCCACGCAGGCACGGGGAGAACATGCAAACTCCACACAAGAAGTCCAGAGGCCGGGATCGAACCCATGGCCTCTGCACTGTGAGGTTGACGCGCTCACCACTTGGGCTGTCATGGTGCAAAGAGTAAAACAGTAAAACAGTAAAAAAAAACTAACAAACAAACAAAAAAACTCATAACCTCTTGTCAAGTCAAGTCAAGAGTATTTCTCGAGCACTTTCAAACAGCCATCGCTGCATACAAAGTGCTGTACATGGAGCGATTTAACATGCACAATAAACAGTAAGACAAATCAATAATAAAGGCGGTAGAAAGCACCAAGCAGTAAAATCAAGAACAAATCTAAGTCATGCTGAGTCGAACGCCAAAGAATACAAGTGAGTTTTGAGGAGGGCTTTCAAGATGATTAAGATTTTAAGAAAACCAAAACTACAACCACATAATCATCTAAATGTTAACTATACAAGTTAAGAATATACAAAGAACCAAAAACCGTGGTTAAAAAAACATTCATATCGACAGGAATTATAGCTAAAAAAAAAAAAAAAGTAATTATTATAGACTGGAGGTTTGGCGTTGGATTGGTTTAAGAGGTTAAGAGGTTTTTGGGAGTCGTACCATGAACTGGACCAAAGCACTCAGTGCAAGCATGGCTGCACATCTGCTGTGTCCCCGTCATGCATGTGACTTTGTGTTTGTCGCTGGTGTTACGTGGCAGCAGGGGCATGTGTCACGCACTCCACGGATCGGATCGGATCGGTATATATGGGAGTCTAAACTAGGATTGGGTGTGACACAGTGACACACATGGGCAAGAAAATACTGTACATACCATACTGCGATAAAAAGGCAAGATGTATGACATGGAGCACAGTTTCCGTTTATGAATATAATCTATAATTTGGGGGGCGGCCCGGTAGTCCAGTGGTTAGCACGTCGGCTTCACAGTGCAGAGGTACCGGGTTCGATTCCAGCTCCGGCCTCCCTGTGTGGAGTTTGCATGTTCTCCCCGGGCCTGTGTGGGTTTTCTCCGGGTGCTCCGGTTTCCTCCCACATTCCCAAAATATGCATGGCAGGCTGATTGAACACTCTAAATTGTCCCTAGGTGTGAGTGTGAGTGCGAATGGTTGTTCGTCTCTGTGTGCCCTGCGATTGGCTGGCAACCAATTCAGGGTGTCCCCCGCCTGCTTCCCCGAAGACAGCTGCGATAGGCTCCAGCACCCCCCGCGACCCTAGTGAGGAGGCGGCCCGGTAAGTCCAGTGGTTAGCACGTCGGCTTCACAGTGCAGAGGTACTGGGTTCGATTCCAGCTCCGGCCTCCCTGTGTGGAGTTTGCATGTTCTCCCCGGGCCTGCGTGGGTTTTCTCCGGGTGCTCCGGTTTCCTCCCACATTCCAAAAATATGCATGGCAGGCTGATTGAACACTCGAAATTGTCCCTAGGTGTGAGTGTGAGCGTGGATGGTTGTTCGTCTCTGTGTGCCCTGTGATTGGCTGGCAACCGATTCAGGGTGTCCCCCGCCTGCTGCCCGAAGACAGCTGGGATAGGCTCCAGCACCCCCCGCGACCCTAGTGAGGATCGAGCGGCTCGGAAGATGAATGAATGAATCTATAATTTGGCTAACAATTCTTCCCGTGGCAAAGGAATTAGGATTCTAGATTGAAGCCGGACGATTTTTGCGGAAGATACGTACCAGACCAATTTGCAAAAGTTGAAAGCCGGCAATACAAACCATATTATGACATTTTACCCTAACCTTTAACTCTTAATGATTCGGGTGAAAAATGACCTGTGGAAAAAAAAAATCTCTTCCAAATGTGACGCAGCATATGTTTTTTGGTATTAATTCTCCTTAAGCGAAGCTCTAGCATAGTCTGAAATGGACCATGGCCCACTCCTATTTCTGTACAGTTCCCGGTATGATAGGCGGGATGTATCGGAATGACGAGGGCTCGGAGACGAGTGGAAGAGGAAGCTGCGCTCTGGTGCCAGCAGGCGAGGAAGACTTTGTTCCTGGGTGCGATGCGGCAGATAGCGTCAACACTCACGCTGAGCTCAATATAGCAACTGCCACCCGGCCAGGCATTCCGCTCTCCCCCTTTTTCCATGCCGACACTTCCTCGTTCACCTTCCCCGACACGTTTCCCCCCCCTCGACCGCGCCTCTTCACCCTGGCCCCGTCCATCAATGTCACATCCCTCCAGGGCTTTTAAGAACTGATCCCTCCCGCCCCCGGTTTGCCTCACCACCCCCCTTGTCTGCGGGCCAAGACGTTTTAATATAACGTGTCCACTCGCTCTCACGTTACCCACCACTTACTTTAGCCACTATTCAAACCAGCCTTTTTTTTTTTGCCTGTGTACGTTCTTGAATAGCTCCTTCATCACCATGGTGATTCGCCAGAAAGAGAGTGTGGTTTGTCCGTCTGTCTGGAAATAGAAAGTCACGATGGTTTTTTCCTTTGAGTGGCCCTGAATCCGTCAAAAGCAACCACTACTAATTTGCACTTGCCTGAGAAGCCGCAAACTTTTACCACGCTCGCTGCACCGACGTCTGCCCTCTATTCCTCCAACGTCAACCCCTCCACCATCATGCTCGGGAAGTACAGTTAAGATTAGGGTGTTTGGTTTGGGAGTTGGTGTGTTTGGGTGTCATGGTTTTGGGGGTTACAGGCTAGTGTGTCCTAGAGGTAGGGATAAGCTAAGTGGTTACCAGTCAAGTAGTTAGGTGTCCAAGAGTGTCCCATTAAGGGTGTGGGGTTGTTAAGGGTTAGGTTTTTTTCGGGTTAAAATGTCGGGGTGTTAAGTCATGGTTAAATGGTGACTCAGCATGACTTAGATTTGTTCTTGATTTTACTGCTTGGTGCTTTCTACCGCCTTTATTACCGATTCGTCTTACTGTTCATTCATTCATTCATTCATTCATTCATTCATTCATTCATTCATCTTCCGAGCCGCTTGATCCTCACTAGGGTCGCGGGGGGTGCTGGAGCCTATCCCAGCTGTCTTCGGGCAGTAGGTGGGGGACACCCTGAATCGGTTGCCAGCCAATCGCAGGGCACACATAGACGAACAACCATTCGCACTCACACTCACACCTAGGGACCATTTTTTTAGTGTGTTCAATCAGCCTGCCACGCATGTTTTTTGGAATGTGGGAGGAAACCGGAGCACCCGGAGAAAACCCACGCAGGCCCGGGGAGAACATGCAAACTCCACACAGGGAGGCCGGAGCTGGAATCGAACCCGGTACCTCTGCACTGTGAAGCCGACGTGCTAACCACTGGACTACCGGGCCGCCCCTTACTGTTTATTGTGTATGTTAAATCGCTCCGTGTACAGCACTTTGTATGCAGCGATGGCTGTTTGAAAGTGCTCGAGAAATACTCTTGACTTGACTTGACTTGAGTGTCAGGGTGAGTGTTCACAATCACAAACAAACGACAGCGGCGAATCATTGCCGCACCTCGTGATCGAACCTTGCAACCATATCGGCTTGGTGCGATGTAAAAAAAAAATAAATACAAGCTCGGGTGTTCTGATCAGGAAATGTTCTAGGTGGTGGTGTAGAAACTGAGTTCGAGGCACATTCCAACCAAGACCGGGTTCAGTTTCTTGGGATACAAAATGACATTGGTGAAGATGCTTTGGAGAGAGTCATTTGACTGCAATTCCCTTCAATAAAAATTCCATTCCAGTTGTAAAACTGGGAGTTCTAGTAAGATTTCGGCATTTAAGAGTTAGATTATATTTCTGTGCCTGTGCATTCTTCAATCGCTCCATCATCGTCAAGGTGATCTGACAAAAAGAGAACGGAAACGGGACAAAATCATCTTCTTGCAAAGATGTTGACAACACTTTCAACCACGTACCTCCTGTGCCCTCGAGCAGGTGGACCTCCTCGTGCCACCAAGCTCACTTGTCCTCCAGTGTCACCCCGCCTCCGTTGCACAGCCCTCCACCTCCAACCGCTGCCACACGGCTCTCTGTGTGGTAATCCCATTACTCATGTGTGAATACCAGCTGGGAAAGAGCGGGAGGCGGGTTAGGGAAGGAGAGAGGGCAGTAAGGAGAACATGGACAGAGGATGACTGCGTTAGAGGCCTCCAGGTCTCGGCTTGACGGTTGAGTAGTCAAATCCAAACAAGAAGGAAGAAGAATGGCGAGTATTACCTCCACCAAGGAGATTAATTTGCTTCCTCTGTCGCCGGTTTGGACAAATAACTCAAACAGATTTTGAGAAGGCTGCATATTTATGTTCAAATGTTTCCTGGTTCGCGGTCCTCAAATTTTGCTTTCTTTTTTGTAAACTTTGTCCAATACTCTGTTTTTTTTCTTCCTCCCATTTATTTAGTATATAATTGTATTGTCAACCACCAGATGACACGTTATTTGGTGTAACTTTAAAGGAATAATGATGAAAACAGGAAGAACTTCAGCCCAGGCCTAGTTTTTCCTGAAGATGATTGAAGAGCAAATCCTTTTCAATCCTGTTTCTTACGTCTACAGAAAGCGAGAGCTGTATGTTCATTTTAAATGTACGTCTTTTGGCCATCATTATTGATGTAGATTGAGAGATAACTTTAGTTTAGTTAGTTAGTTAATTAGTTAATTAATTAGTTATTTAAGTAATCAGTTAGTTGGTTAGTTAGTTATTTTGAAGAAGAAGAAGAAGAAAACCTTTATTAGTCTCACAATGGAGAAATTCCAGATTCACAGCAGCAAAGTTATGAAAGGAAGAAGTAGAACAACAAAAAATAGGAGCTGCTGGAAAGGCAGCCACTCTCGCGGCGCCATTTTGAAGTCAAAAATAACAAAAATAACAACACAACACATAGGACATTGTTAGTTAATTAGGTAATTAGTAAGTAAGTTAGTTAGATAGCCAGTCCGTCAGTTAGTTAGTTAGTTGGTTGGTTGGTTGGTTAGTTGGTTGGTTAGTTAGTTAATTAGTTAATTAGTTAATCGCCTCTTGTGTTTTCTTAGCTGAGATATACTGTATTTGTTCATCCTTGGAGGTTTGTGCCCTTCTTGTTCAATGCCGTCATCCATTGAATCTCGGGCGGGGTGTGAAAGAGAAAGGAAGGGGAGGGCGAGGATGGCATGAGGCCTCGTCTGTCTTCTGGCGGTTGGATGTGAGCGAGCTTGAAAATAAACAAGTTCTCAGATGACAAAGCCGCCATTGACTGTCTCCTTCGCCTTCTTCTGCGTGCTTTGCCCCCCCACCCCCCACCCCCATGCCCCCAACCCCTCGGTTGTGGTTTCACCAAGGCTGAGGCTGGAGGGTGAGAGTGGGGGGGGAGGCAATAACCGCCACCTCGCCACACTTGTTGTCCCCTCAGCTGCTATCCCCCCCACCCCCCACTCTCACTCTCTCTCTGTCTCTCTCTCAATCCCTCTCAATGCTTTCTTTTCAGTCTCAAACATCTCTACTTGTACAGTCCGCTACTCACAAAATGTTAGGCTATATTCTGCAGGGTATGGTCTCATGCGGGCCGATTGAGAGACGACACTACTTCGGGGAAAGGAGGATTTGGAAACTTTATTTAAGCTCAAGATCAGATTGAATGTTTTTTGTATTTCAAGACAATCCGCCATCCATGTTTGTTGTTTTCAATGACCCCGGGAGATGACCCCAGTTGACGATGTGATGCAACAACCAATCAATCGGCACAGAGAATATGCTGCGCCACTCACAATGTCCGACAACAATGACGGAGAAATGACCGGGAACATTTTGACTTGAAATAGTAAACCCGAGGAAAATAGAAAAGTAACACAGCCGAACATAAAGATACGAATGTAATTCCTTCCGGGAATCGAAACATTTACAAATCGAGAAAATGTTCCCAGTAGCCTACTGTATTTCCCTGTATATTATTACACACAGTTCTTTTTCTCTTTTTTTTTCTCCCCCTCTTTTTTGGGTGGGGAGTGTTGGTACGAAAGAATGTCAGTTTCCACTGATTTCAAAGGGGCAATGTATCTCAATGCACAACTCTAGTGTATATGAAGCTCATTAAGATTATGGCCCTTTGCAGCGGAAATAGTGGCGAGAAGAAGAAGTCAAGCATCAGTGCACTTTACATCTCTGCTGTTTCCTGACTGGCCTTTGCTGATACACACACCTTGTGTGTGTGTGTGTGTGTGTGTGTGTGTGTATAGGTGTGTGTGTGTGTTGCCTGTGGTGCAGCTGTGTAATCTACCACACCCAGCGTCCATGTTAATTGCACCCACTCTGAGCCATCTGTGTTGTAAAGATGGTTCTTGACCTTCCGTACCGGCTTGGACATCCTTAAATTGGGGATGATGCGACATCCAAGCCCGAACTAAGTCAGAAGGACATTTGTACGTGTCGCAAGATGCCGGGACTGGAATTGTCATGTTATACCGTATGTAAAAGGCAAACGCAAAGTGGAAGTCACTCAAAAATCCATCATTCTTATAAAGTGAGGCGATGACGTGTAAAATGTAATGTAAATATAAAGAAAAGGAAGAAATTGTTATGTGAATGTGGAAAAACGTGTTTAAAAATGTTAATTATTTTGGAAAGTTGAAAGTTGTTTGGGAAAAAAAGACAAATTAAAACCATAAAGAAAAAAAATCACTCCTGTGAAAGTGTTAAAATTTTTACAGGTGGTAAAAATGAAGATAAAAGTATACAGTAAATTTTTAAAAAGTGGTCAAATGGTGAAGAAATTTGTAATTAAACAATTGTCAAATGTGAAATTTCTTTTTTACAATTTGCAACTACTACATACATTTGAAAACTTGTATGAATAACAAAAATCTAATTTAGGTGAATGTAAACATGTTTTGGAATGGTTAAAAAAACATCTGAAATCGAACTCTGACCAAATTAAAATAAAAATGTAAAATTGTAGAAAAACAACCACTAAAAACGTCTGAATTTAACTCTCATACAAATGGGAATTTTAGTTTCCAAATGGTATTTTTAAAATGTACAAATTGGGAAAGTATCTTTTAAAAAAATTGTTTTAAAAAACTGACATCAAATCCTGGAATGGATTGCAAATTTGTGAGAAAGAAGAAATAAAAACTTGTTTAAAAAAAAAAAAACTGAAAGCGCCGATTGTCGAAAGGGCCTGTTTAGTGGCACAGAAGACAACCCGATTTAATTTGCACTTTGAATTTGAACTGCTCCTTATTATTATTATTATTATTTTTTTTTTTATGGTGGGGGTGGGGGGCGGGGGCATCACATGAGCGGGACCATTAAATCGCTCCGGCTCTGACTTGCTGAGTGAACTGGATGACGCGCTTGGCAGGCAGATTGTATCATAAGAAGCGCCCTTGTCCCGCCTGTGTCATCCCGTCCCGCTCTTTTCATCCGGCCGCTGTCCGTTCCTAATCGGGATGACAGGCAGACGCTGGCCGCAGAAAGACGCAGCCAATGAAAGGGAGCCTCAAGGACTTTGTCAGATACTCACACTTTAGGCGGGTGCTGATCATCGCTGAATATCTCAGTTTTCGACACCCCTGTTGCACAAATGAACATTAAAAAAAAAAAAGAAAAAAACGTTCCCCAAAGGAAATGACTCCAAAATGATTATACAGTAAACATCCATCTAGGGAGACAATTTTATTTGTATTTAAAACAACCACATTGCCGCCGCTATCTTAACGCTAACACGCAATAGCAAACAGAATATACCCCACGAGTAAACAATTTACATCTAAATGGCAAACATTTAACATGGGCATGTATTCTTTATCCTCTGTGAAGAATAATTACGATTACTGCCGTACCGAGAATCCGAGAGAGGAGCCGAATGAATGTGTGAGTGGTTGTTTGTGAGCTGTGGCAGACAGTCGCTGCAAATGTTTTACCGCGCTTCATAAAAATATCAACAGCATCACTGATTTCATCTTGACTTTCATCGCACTAGCCTCGAAAAAAGAAAATCGCATTCAACCTATTGTATGGTTGCGGTCACCGTCTAATTATCTTCATGGGACAACCCACATTGGTTGTGCGAGCCATTCAAAGAGAATGTGAGCAGGTAAAGAAGGATGCGGGGGAGGAGGAAGAGGAAAAGTAGCGGTGCAGCTTGTTTATAAGTGTTCAGAATGTTCTGTGCTGTGAATTTGCCTGAAAATGTCATCGAGTTCCCCACACAAATGTGCACATACACACACACACACATGCACTTAATAGTTCCATCACTGTGATATGACTTCCTTCCTCCTCAATTCTGCAGCGTATCCTCTTGTTCTTTCTTTAATTTTCTCTCCTGCGAATAAAGTCTCCTAAACTTGAGAGTATACAATGTGGAGCCGAGCTTTGTGTCCCCTGGAAAACGATCGTTCATTCTTTGCCCCCGTAGTCTGTGTGTAGTCGGCGCACCACGCAGGATGACAACATAGCCCCTTTTGCTTTGTTTTATTTTGGGTCCTGTTTCTTATCAGGCGGTGCAGAGCTTGTTTCCTGCGTCTGTCAGAGAATAGCCAGTGAGGGGGGGGGGGGGGATCCTGTTTGTAAATCACACCACAGGGACACTTGGTTTTGTTGGTGGGGCGGGGGGCGCTTCGGCAATTTTGCTACTACTGTTTCATGCTATCAGTAAAGGCTGCGGGGCAAACAACTTGCTAAGCTTTGTTGTGCTAACTAACATTGTTTGCCATAAACGTCAATAATTTATCATTTAAAGTTGTTCCAAAATGACAGTTTTAGTCCAACAAAATAAATAAATAAATAAATAAAATAAAGTTTTCTACAGTTTCTACGACCTCCAAATAGAGTTCAGCTGTTCTCGTAGACTTGTCCTGACATTTTTTTTATTTCTTAGTTACTTAGTATCAATATTACAGCACTGATCATTGAAGCTCCAGCTCTCTACATACTTGAACAATTGTTGTTGATCAATACTCCACAGAACCAGACACTTGAAAGTGCTCAAGGACTTTCTGCATCATGCACACCTAAAGTTATACTACAATTACTGCGACTGGTCACTTAAAAATGGCGTCAAGTTTATCTGCACCAACTGTACAACCATCACAATATTGTAAGTATTATACGACTGATCATCTACATTGCACAGCTGTCATTGGGTGGTGCAGTACTACTGCACAATGGTACCCTTACATTACAGAAAGTATTTCTGTACTTATATGTCATGTCTTTGTTTATCGTAGCTGCTTGTTATTGCAATAGTAGGGTAGCTCATACTACCTGAAACCAATTCCCTGTGTGTTTTACATTTATAACAACATTGATTCTGTTTAGTCGCTTACTTTTGCTGTTATTTAGATACTGTAGTTAGCTAGTTATGGTCACTTAGTTAGATTTATTTAGGAATTTATGTAGTTACGGTTACTTATTTTGAGCCTCAGTATACAGTTTTTAACTTACTTTGCTTTTCTTACCTAAGCACTTGTATTTCATGTTTTCCACTTTTTTTTCCTTCTCACACCAAAGCAACTGTTTATTACTAAATTGAGGAAACAATTAGTTTTCTTCATTTTTTCTTTTTATTCAGCCATGAAATCAATCATCAATATCAATCCGTCAAAAGGCTGTGCTTACATATTTTTGAGTTGACATTCCCTAAAGTAATAACCATGCATTATTCATGACGGATAATTCAATGCGACCATCCGGGTCATCAACCTGAGACATGATTGACGTCAATGCGAGCAACAACGTCGGATATGACGTCACTTCGATGGCTCGCTTGGGCCAGTGTCCATGGCAACATCGTTGCGCGTGCTGGACGCCCCTGACGCCAACTCGAAGCGTGGAGGAGAGAGAGAGAAACAGGGAGAGAGACAAGCCACATTACGCACCCCTCCACCAGGTTACGAAGCCCTCCGCCCTCAACTCCTCTCCCTCCCCGTCTCCCAGTCAGTGTGGGCGGGCTTCGCGCGGAAGCGTGGGAGTCGAAACACGACACCCAGAGGACAGAGCGAGGCGAGAGGGTAGAAGAAGAAGAAGAAAAAGAAGAAGAAGAGTGAGGGGCAGGACGGAGGAGTAGGAAGAAGAAGAGTGGCCGCGAGTGGCGTGAGCGTCGGAGAAGCGGGAGGTCAAGAGAGGGAAGAAGTAAAAAGAAAAAGTCCGACAAGAGCGACGTCAAAGCTCGGAGACATGTCGAACGGCGACGAAGATGCGGCCGAGGCGAAGTAAGCACTCGCCGGAGAGTTCGCGAAACAAGTACCTGGAAGAGGGAAAGCGCTTTTTACCTCGCCTCGACCGCCTTTTTTTGGGGTTGTTGTAGTTGAGAGGAACTTTAGGAAGCACCGCCGAGCATTAACGGACGCTAGCCCCTTAGTTCGCCGGAGAGCGAGCCCCCTCGGTCGGGCTCGGAGAAAGGCGAAGTTCTCTCCCACCAAGCGGGGCGAGAAAGTGCCTGCGAGAGTTGCACTCCATTTAGCGGAGTTTGACCAACTTTTACGGGGAAAATGAAGACCCCCGGAGACAACGGTAAGTGCACTTTTTTTCACTCGTATCATTTGTTCTTTTAAGTCACCCCCATGTTATATTGGTACCCAAACTAATCTGAAATAGGTGTTTAAAAGATAAAATTCCAAGGTAAAACATATTCGCTGCCATTTTTCATTTTCCCTTCTACACTTTTACTACTTTTTTTTTATCATTGAACGTGCCTCACGACCACCCCAAACCTGTTGATTTCAACGCAACAGCTTGTTTCTTGTCTGAAACGCTATTAATCATTTGGCATTTATTATTGTTCTATTTTGACAAGGAAGTGGATAGTGGTGTCTCCTGCTGGTGATTGAATTGCTGCCGGTATATAGACGGCTATGAACTTAGCGAGACCAATGGGGCCACTCATAGTCAACTGAGCGTTACAGTACGTTCGCTGTATGTTATGTATGTAAGTATGTGTGTGTGTGTGTGTGTGTGTGTCCAATTCCTGAAATGCTTGCATACGTTTCTTCTCGCCAACACAAATCCGAACCCTTTCAGAAACTAAAAGAGGAAGTGTGAGCATTTGTGCCAGCCGTGCAAGTTTATTATGCGTGTGACTTCGACTCAATAAACTTGGCCTTATCCTACAAAATTGACTTCTATAAAAATCCTTCCAGGTGGTGCGCTTGGACGTATCGCATGAATTTTCTGTGTGGCAACGCATACATATTTCACAACTTTTTTTCCCCCTCTGGAGTAGTGGGAACCCTTTCTGCTCCCTTCCCCCCACCGCCATGTCCCCTCCTGACTCCCGCTGCACCCATGGTTCGTCCCCCCCACCTCTGGCTCTCCACATTCCTACACACACACACGCACACATACTGCAGTAAGACAAGGCTACCAGGACATCCCCACGGTGAACTTGTAGACCTTTTATTACAAGGAACTCTGTTAAGTATGGCCTTCTGGGAAGATACTAAATATTGATTGTGTTTATAGGTCCGATGTATACAGCCTGAGCGTGCTTGACTGTGTCTGTGGGTCATGTGTTCTGTGAATGTCAAAAGTGTCCTTTTCCTCTTTTGTTTCTGCTTGTGTTTTGGCAAGGAATTGTTTTCAGTACCACTGCATATTTGTGATTGTGCAAATACGAGGCGTCAACTAATAATGTCATTTTAAGGTGAATTTTAGTGTCAAATACAGAATCTTTGCTCAGTGCAGTGTAATTTCCTCGAGGTCATATCATTGGGGATTTAAGTCAATCTTTGCACAAGCCTTGAAAAATTAACTCTGGATCTTTTTGTTTCATGATGTCTTTCATTATGTCTGGTCGGAATGGCCACTCCAAAACCTGAGCACAACACACCATGAATTTTGAAAATCAAAGATGTGTTCCAGAAAAAAATTGTTTTGTTGTTGTTGTTAGGGTGTTTGTGTGTGTGTGCGTGTGTGTGTCAGTACAAAATGTATCTTTGGGAAATTTGTTTACCAAAAAAAAAATGGTGTCAAATTAGACTGCGGGAAGCCCTTCTTCGCTTGGCTGAGTCGTTTCAATTAAACATCTCCAACAATGAGCTTGTTGGGCCTTCACAATGAACATTCTGAGCAAAGTTATCTTTACGGATACGAATGAATATTTTACAATTAGAACCATTCAACGCTGGAACATATTATTCCCTATTGTTCCTAAACACATCATTTCCACTGTAGTGCCGAATCTCACGTCATCACACGTTGATGTTTGCATATCTTTCGGTCTCTTAATTGATTTATCCCATGTGGATGCGTCTCAGAGGCATTGCCTCACAACAAATCTGACCTTTTGACGTGCCGTTTATTGAACTATTTAATCTGGCTCTGATCCCCCCCCAACCCCCTCGCCCTCTTGATCTCCCCGCATCTGCAATCAGAACGCAAGTTTTAACCCATAACCCCATCCTCCGCTCCACTGAGTGAGTTTGTTTCAAATGATTATGCCGCTTGTTACGTGAACTGTTCCTTTATTGCCGAGCCACCAACACTGATGACTTAGCTCTCAAACTTGAGTACACGCAGTTTGAGAGGGACCGCCATTTCACAGGTTGCATCAGTCTGGAATTCCAACTGAATGCCCGTATTTGGACTCCATTTACATGCGCGTCTCACATATGAACCAACTGACTTGCGCAGATGCCCAATCTGCAAATCTCATTCACTCCACAAACGTCAACACCGGGCAGTGGAAGTAAATAATACACAAATCGTAAAAGTATTAAATGTCACATAGGATTTCGTTTTCCTGGGCTGATTCTTCCCTCATGGATGTAAATGAGGTTAATGACCTGCACTTTACACCACTGGCTACTGTCAAGACTTATTTGGCTTATTAAATGATGGATGCGCCCCGAATGTTGCATATTTAAACTCTTTTTCATGTTTTTTGAATGTTTTTTTGGGGGGTTGGGGCACTGGGGAGTGAGATATGGGTGATCGGTGTATTTATATTTAGTGCTGACAAGCACGGGTTGATCACGTTCTATTCAAACTGCACCTCAAATCAAGTTTCAGTCGAGCAATCCACTTCTTCCTCGATAATCCCACCATGTTTTTGTGGTTCAATTAAAAAAAGAAATACAATCCAGTGGAGTCTCAAAAACGTATACAGGGTCACAGTTTTTGGTTTAAAAAAAAGGACTGTCACTTGGATAGTGCTTATCTAGATTTCGTCCTCAAAGCGTTATTTACCCACTGATGACGCAGCATCAGGAGCTACTGGGGGTTCAGTAGCTTGCTCAAGGAAACTTTGACATGGTTATACATATATATACGTATATATACATATACATATGTTGGAAGATGTGTAGTACAGTACTCAAACCTTTGGTGTGCAGAAAAAAAAATTCTTGCAGTGTAATGTTTTTTGCAACGGTCCACTTCAGTCAGTTTCAGCTGCGTGTTCGGTGTGCCGCGGGCTTAAAATGAGAACAGGTCCAGTTGCCATCGTTTCAATGCCCTGAAAAAAAAAAAAATAACCTGGATTAATGAGACGAGTCACAGAATATTGAAATTGACCCACAGCTCACAAGTTTTGAGTTTGAAACCTTCGGATGATTTATTTATGTATTGATTGATTGATTGATTGATTGATTGATTGTGAAGAACGAGCAAGCTTTGAATATGAAGCCAGGTGAGCGAAGTTCTAAAAGAAAATATATCTTGGGGTAATAGAATGTCCTCGCGTTGAGCTGCTGTTGACCACAACTCGCACCCAGATGCTCACTCTGAACTATAACTGGCCTGAAGACCCCCCTGTATTGTCTATTGTCCAATTTTTTTCAAAATTGTGGCCTTGAAGACCTTTTTTTTTGTTTGTTTTTCCATACATTAACTCTAATTATGACTTGACCATTGCTGTCACGTACGTTACTCATCTGACTTGGATACAAATTTGGGTTACTTTGCCACCGCAGGAACAGAACTTTGTGATGGCAGGAGAGTACTTAGGGGAGAGGGAGCGGGGCTTAAATGGCCCCCTGATAGGAAAGGGGGTTTGCCCACCCCTAGATCGAGGAGTACGTGTCATTAAAACTAGCGTACTGTATTCGTAGGGCTTTATCCCGACGACACATTCATCGCCATTTCCCTCCTTCATTCATCTCTCTCCCCCTGATGTGATAAGGACTGGTGTGTGTCTTTATGCAATGGAATTGCATAGTAGCTGGACCCCTGGCTCTGGAGTGGCTATTGTGCCCGTGTGTGTGTGTGGGGGTGGGAGGGGGGGGGGTGGGACAATGGTGGCAGAGGCGAGCAGGCCCCCGTAGCTGATTGTGCGAGGACTGCCAGTCCAGGGACCTCTCATTGTCTGCGTAATGGTGCAGAGTGGCGGGTAGTGTGCCGCCCGCGTGGTAAAGAGCGGGTCATCCCCGACAAACTCCAATCGTTCAACAGTTGATCCGTCACCTTTCAGTCTTTGCTGCGACGCAAAACACAAGGCCGCCTTGAGGTGTAGCATGAAGGGACAGCTTGTCGACCGCGGCGATGGATGCGTACGGTCTTGCTCACACTGCTGAGTGCAGCAAAAACAAAACAAAACAGTATCACCCAGTATCTAGATACACTTTTATAGCCCGATTTATGGGATGGGAAAACCTGCTGAGATCAGGCTTGGCCAACGTGGCTAGAATAGATGGCGCCTTTTATGAAAAACACTTATCTTCTGTGTGATCAGCAACCGAGGAACACCCAAAAAGCCCTGAGGGGTGACAGATTGTTTTGTTGTTGTTGTTGTTTTTTTAAAAAAAACTCTGTCTATTGTACACAAAAGCACAATGTTATGCAATTGTAACCGAAAAGCGCCCGGGAGCGCCAGTTTCAATCAGTTTTTCATCAAAGTTTGGTTATGATCTTTTTCAAAACTAAGAATCCTCACCACTCTTTGGTAAGAGAAAGAAAGAAAAACAATTTCTCGGGTCAAATTGTCGGCTTCATCACAATAATAGTAAAGGTGACATGACCTCAATTGTCTTGGAAGCGTTCAAATACTGTACCGAACATGAAACGTTTGTTGACAAGGCGGGGATAATTCAGGCCGCGCATGCATTTTGAGTCGTTTTAAAACGTTCTTAACGATGCAAAAGCAAGTGAAAATAAAAGTAAAGCGATGTAAAATATTTTTAAAAAAACAACAACAAGCAGTCTACCCTAAGTTTGCTTGCTTCACATCCCGTGCTGTAATTCGTGCTGGGGCAGCTCCTTCTTATGGCGTAAATAACTCTTATTAATAAAACCAAATATACAATACATGCTGATTTACATAGCGCGTTCACAACAGCGGCAGCTGTAACAAAACGGTTAACATAAAGTAAAGTAAATAAACACAACACATAACATAAAACACGGACAGTCGCGCAGCCCTAACCGCTTTTCCGTCACGCGCTTTGTTGTTTGAAGCAGTTTGAGATGAAAGAGGAGAGAATCAAAGTGTCCTTTAAGCAGTGGATCAGAGACGTCACTTGTGAAAATGTCTGTATTTAGTCAGGAATGTGACCAAAGGGAACAATGTGCTCAGCCAGTCGACACTAATGGACCTCCCTGCTATTAGTCGCCCTTGACCATCAGGACCACTGGGGGTGAGTGGGGTGGGGGGGTGAGATGGGGAGGCCGGACCCAATGACCAACAAGGTGGCGTTACCCTTGACAGAAACCACATTAACCTCCCATCTGGCTATTGAAATCTTATGGATTATCTCCCCGGTGCCACACCAAATGGCTTCAAAGTGAAGATGTCCCATTTCAAAGTTTGCTGTGCAGCACAGCCGAACGTGTCCTCGGGCCGGCTCTGTGATCACACCATCGATTTACAGACACGGCGCGGCCCCCGTATTGACCGTATTAGTTACTGGCTGCTAATCGGCTGCCTGTGCATGTCTGAGCGCGACGGTGCTGTTGGCTGACAACTTTTGCCAAAAACGTATACATGTGAGTAGTAGCGCACACACATACACACAAAATCCAGATTTTTTTTTTGGGGGGGTTGTGGTTTTGTTTTTGTTATTGGAATTCTTGGACCTCCCACATTCCTGCTTAGAAGGTTAATAGTTGCCGGCTGTGTTGCGTTACGCACGAGGGGAAACAAAACAGTCGGTATCTCCGCCAGCCGTTCCAGAACCCACTCGCAGGAGCCGTGCGCACAGATCTGGTGTGTCCATATTCATCTTCCAGGACATACGCGACTTATTCATCCTGCCCGGTAATCTTTGAGTTTTGTTCAGCGTTTACTTGTCGTAGTCCATTCTGTTCAATATTATCAAGAAAAAAATAATCAATCTATACAAATACAATCTATACAAATCAATCTATACAAATACAGCCACGCGTTGAGGGCAGTGAAGTAAATAAAATAAAAAATGTTGCGCACAGAAAGTTCTCATTCAATCAAGGATAGGGGTGTCAAACTAATTTTGGTCTCGGGCCACTTTGGAGTTGCGTCTTCCCTCGGAAAAGTCACAATGTGCCATTTCGGTGCACATTGTAGTAAAGATCGTGCAAGTTGACACATAAGGTTTTCTTTCGCGGGCCGTGTAAAATGACGTGTCGGGCCGGATCTGGCCCCCGGGCCTGAACTTTGACACAAGTGTCATTCTCCTTTGAACAATAACGCCACTGTGTGTGTGCACATACGTAATATACGACGGGGGTTTTACGTGGCGGCATTGTCGCGCAGGTGAATTGGCGTGAGGCGCACGGCGGCTTGTTTTTGTAAAAGTATATGGAGTGGATACACAAAAGAGACGATGCTTTTGTGTGAAAGCACGTGTGAAAGGTATGACTTGTGAACAAAGTGTGTGTTGTGTGGGCGTTGTATCGCAGGTGACCGCAGCGCAACTGAAACTGATCTGAGCATGATCACACACACAGATCAGATAACTGTGTTCCTGCGATCCTTCCATAGGAGAGCTTTTATTGTGCACGGAAACAACACAAAATCACCCGGCCTGGAGACTTTCTGCTTCTTCACTCTGAACAGTGACAAGACGGCCGCATCGCTTCGCACTTGAGACCCCATCTCTAATGACATCACAGCCCCCCGGGTTCTCATAATCCTGCCTCCCACCGACAGTAGCCGGGGGCCGCTGTGGCTGTGGCGCCGTTGTAATGTATCCTTCTAATCGTCTCGGATTAGCCCCAATAATGCCGGTCATGCTGAGGGTATCGTCAAAGTGGTAATGGCTCAGCGAGCAGTGAAATCACGTGCATTCCAGGCAGCAACTGGGCAAGCGGACCAGTCTGGTATTCTTGAGAACATAAAATGTGACCAAAAAAAAGACCCCGGAAATCAAATTTGAAGGACTCCAAGATTGTACGGTATGGAAACCGGCAGAAAAATTGAAGGAAAAAAAATGGACAGACGCAAAATGGTCGATGTATTCATTCATTCATTCATTCATTCATTCATTCATTCATTCATTCATCTTCCGAGCCACTTGATCCTCACTAGGGTCGTGGGGGGGTGCTGGAGCCTATCCCAGCTGTCTTCGGGCAGTAGGCGGGGGACACCCTGAATCGGTTGCCAGCCAATCGCAGGGCACACAGAGACGAACAACCATTCACGCTCACACTCACACCTCGGGACAATTTTTAGTGTGTTCAATCAGCCTGTTACGCATGTTTTTGGAATGTGGGAGGAAACCGGAGCACCCGGAGAAAACCCACGCAGGCCCGGGGAGAACATGCAAACTCCACACAGGGAGGCCGGAGCTGTAATCGAACCCGGTACCTCTGCACTGTGAAGCCGACGTGCTAACCACTGGACTAATATGGTCGATGTATTTTTATTACATAATGTAACGCTCGCATCGCAGTCACGCCCCCCCCCCCCCCCCCCGGATATACAGTGAGGGTGTGCCTGTGTGTATGCGCGCGTGTGTGAGACAATGATCAGACTGACCTACTGTCCCCGGGCTGTCAAGGCGACGAGTGGCGCTCCTAACCCCTCTCTAACCCCTCAAGTCCACTCCCTACAGAAAGCCAGCGGTGTTGGAATAGTTCCCCTGGCTATTTTTATCTGGGAATCTGCCTCTGTGCTGGCCCGGGGAAGGAACAGGGGAGGGGGAGGGGGGGGGCGCGAAAGTGTGTAGGACAAATATCGAATCTAATTTTGGCTGACGGGAAGTCACTAAAAGAAACCTCTGCCCCGCTCACATAGTGGCAGAGGTGCGCGAGTCTACGTGCGCTTGGGTGTTGGGGTAATGAAATGCCGTCCGGTGCCAAGTTAAACTTGCCCCGCTTATCCTTTTATTTCCCGCCCCCTCCACCGCCTGACTTTTCCTCGTCTCCCTCCCCATCCCGCCGTCCCATGCAAGGAATGCGAGCTCACGTTTGGACTTTTCTCAGCCTTTCGTCTCAATCTCCGTGTTCAGACTCGTCCCCGCGGAACTTTGAACCAGCAGTTCGCAGCGCGAGGTGCGGCTTTGGGCGGCACTGCTGTGTCAAAGGTAAAAAAAAAACCTGACTTGTTGTTGATGAAGAGTTAGAAGAGAGCGAACGTGCGGCTCTTGGAAATCAGAGCCAGCATTCTTTTTGCGTGAGCTCAACAACAGCTGGGCTGTCTTTGAAGGTTCAGGTGCAGATGCTGCGCATCAAAGCACGCCCCCCAAAAATGCCGCTTGTCCAGTTTGGGAATAAAACTTTATTTATAGCCACATTTCCACCAAGCTAGGGTGTTCAACTGACTTCTCTTTGCATCATTTGGAACAGTAAACCCTGATCTGGCTTGATGAACCTAATCGGAGTTTCCACTGTGGGAAGTGTAGGCGTCATTGGGTCTAACCGAAACCAGACTTTTGTTATGCATACTGTTTACGTTTTTTTTTTTTGAACATATGTGTGAAGTCGGTGGGGGGGGGGGAATATTTAAAGAGGCTAAAAATAGAAGCTACAAGGGGAAATTCTCCATGTTCAGCAGCAAAGACACACACATTTAACATATAAAACTCACTTGTATTCTTAGCCGTTCGACTCAGCGTGACTTAGATTTGTTCTTGATTTTACTGCTTGGCGCTTTCTACCGCCTTTATTACGGATTCGTCTTACTGTTTATTGTGTAGGTTAAATCGCTCCATGTACAGCACTTTGTATGCAGCGATGGCTGTTTGAACGTGCTCTAGAAATACTGTTGACTTGACTTGACTTGATATTTAATTAGCTTTTCCTGCGTGGAAGACGATGGATTGGGGGGGGGGTCGAAGTTCATCCGCAACATTTTCCAGCTTCTGACGTTATATCAGAGGCGAAATGACGGCCCCGCCCCTATTGTATCAAAAGGCAATCGTTGCTGTGTATGTGTATGTGTAACATGGAAATTCTCCATGTTCAGCAGCAAAGACACACACATTTAACATATAAAACTCACTTGTATTCTTTGGCGTTCGACTCAGCATGACTTGGATTTGTTCTTGATTTTACTGCTTGGTGCTTTCTACCGCCTTTATTACGGATTCGTCTTACTCAAGGTGTCAAGTCAAGTCGGAGTTTCCACTGTGGGAAGTGGAGGCGTCATTGGGTCTAACCGAAACCAGACTTTTGTTATGCATACTGTTTACGTTTTTTTTTTTTGAACATATGTGTGAAGTCGGGGGGGGGGGAATATTTAAAGAGGCTAAAAATAGAAGCTACATGGGGAAATTTTCCATGTTCAGCAGCAAAGACACACATATTTAACATATAAAACTCACTTGTATTCTTTGGCGTTCGACTCGGCGTGACTTAGATTTGTTCTTGATTTTACTGATTGGTGCTTTCTACCGCCTTTATTACCGACTTGTCTTACTGTTTATTGTGCATGTTAAATTGCTCCATGTACAGCACTTTGTATGCAGCGATGGCTGTTTGAAAGTGCTCTATAAATACTCTTGACTTGATATTTAATTAGCTTTTCCTGCGTGGAAGACGATGGATTGGGGGGGGGGGGGTCGAAGTTCATCCGCAACATTTTCCAGCTTCTGACGTTATATCAGAGGCGAAACGACGGCCGCGCCCCTATTGTATCAAAAGGCAATCGTTGCTGTCCCAAACGGCGCCGCCACAGCGTTCCACATTAATTGCTTAATCGTCTCCGAATCAACTCACCGATGATCAAATGAATCCGTCCGAGTCCGCCGCGGATCGACCTCACACACCGCGAATGTCCAAAGTTGCAACGGCTGTGGGAACGTGCACCGCTTCGGGGATTTTTTTCAGGCGCCAATTTGGCGTTCGTGCCTGTCACCATTGTGATTTATCAGAGTGATGTCATTGAGGTTTGATTTGATTGAGGTAACGTACGTCAACAACCGACTGCTGACTTCCCGGAGTCTCGCTCCACCCTGCCACCTTTCTTGCAGTCACTTGACTGTCAAACCAAACCTTCGTCCGTCTCAACTTCCTTCTTGCTTTCGATTTACCCCGATGTGACCCCCTTCAAGGATCCCAAATAATGGCGAGCATCAGGCTGTTCGTTGCCAGGTTGCATCCATTCGACCGCTTGAGATGTTGTTTTGGAAGTAACTCTGCCGTGTTGCTCAACACACGCGCACATGCACGCCCACGCGCACAACTTTGTAGTGGGGGGAGGGGGGGTGAAACCTTTTTAAGCATCGATTGACCTTCCCATCCCACCATCCTCTGATGCCTCTCGCTATCACTTGCGTGTCACCAATCCGTTCTGGAATACCCCAGTGGCGGCTTCTCTTCCATTAACCTCCTCCTCTTTCCAACGCCCCCCCCCCCCCCCCCCCGTTCTGGCTTCGTGTTTTTGTCTCCTTCTTGCTTGTTATGGTGCTGATTTGGCGCAGCGATACAGCGTTGATTGTCTGTTGCCGCGACTGTTCCTTGGCCTGTCAGTCACTGGCCTCTCACTCTCACGGAGATCTACCTAAATTGACAGCTGTAAAGGGGGATATGGTGATACCTTTTTAAAAGTATTTTTTTTTTAAGGACTGAAAATCGAGTTTACACAAGAGTCGCCGATACCAAGCGCTGATACTTGAATCTGTCATTACATCTTGCAGTTGGGATATATCGTCATGGCTGACGATTTAACGTCCAACAGTCTAGCCATACCGTTCACCTAAATGTGATCTATACCAGTGGTCCCCAACCTCTGGGCCGCGGACCGGTAACGGTCTGCACAGAAAGAATAAATAACTTTGATTACTTGCGTTTTATTTATTTCGGAATCTGAACGATGTTTTGTTTTGAAAAATACCGGATTTTCCATTAAACCCGTCGACAGTATGTCACTCTTGACGCAGGTCAAGGCGCGCTTCTCGGTCACGTGATAGGTTACCGCTAAAATGAAACTCGGGAGCGAGCAAAATGAGTAAAAAAACAAATGTTTTTGGAAGGTTTCTTTGGGAGGGGGGGGGGGGGGAGCCCAGACGGAAGAGGAGCCGCCGACTTTCAAGAGAAAGATGGCTACCTTTTAATAGACAGTATCAGGAGATTAATCTCAATGGGAGATTCCTACGCACCAAGCACTTTGTATTTGCGCTGTATCTTATTTTGAAGGCACGTTTAAACGTTACCATAGCGACCAGAGAGCGTTGCGGCCAGATAGGACGTTCCTCGCATCATGATTCGATTAATACACCACCGTTTTCGTGCAGGTCATGCATCTTATTGTGTTGTGTTTATCCGCCACACCTTAAAAGCTGGTCCCTGAAAATGTCATTTCAGGTGTGAAATAAAACCCGGGGGAGGTCAACTGAAGTGACATAACTCAGCAAAGTGGGCTATTGATGCTTTTAAACCACAACACAGCTCCCCTCAGTCAGCTAACGATGTCCGCCACACCGATTAGTGTGACAGACCCACAACTTGTAAATTCAGAATTTGATTGCTCGGCTTTGGCATTGTGCCACTTGTCTTATAGTTATTCACTGTGACATAAGGGAAAAGTTACTCAACAACCACGTGCCAGTAAGAATTTTCTTTGGCTCATGTGGCGTCTCGAGTCTGTTCTGTCTCGGCAATTATCGAAGAAGGTGGAAAATTACCATGTCGATCTGGTCATTGGTGTTTATACAGAACAGAGATGCGTGTGTGTTTGTGTGTGTGAAAGGGGATAATCTGGATCCTCCCAAACCTCAAAAGTACAGCCTGAGGCCACTCAGACTGTGGACCTCCAGCTGGTACCAGGTCCACATGGCTCCTTAAATCTTTTTACCCGCCAGCCATCCTCCTCTTAAAAATGCCATTTTTGTTCTTTTCTTTCCAGGTGTGTGTTGGCGTGTGTGTGTGTATGTGTGTGTGTGCGCGCGCGCGTGTCCTAAGAGAAACTGAATAATGCATCAGATCATTGGAAAGGTATTTATAGGAAAGTAGAGGGATAAAAGTTTAATGAGCACACCGGCCATCAGCGGCGAGCATCACACACATCAACAGGCACACAAATGGATGCGCACCTGGTCGTGTAAAACCTCTCTGGAAGTTTGTACATAGCAGGGCTAAGTCGCTTTGCGCGTTCCATCGTGGAGTGCTGTTGCGGAATGGGATTAAAGTACAACGTCGACACGTGTGCTGATGGTGTGAAACAAGCACACATGACCTTTTATTGTACCGACAGCCTCCTTCCTGAGTTTACATTGACTTTTGTTACCTTTTAGAAAAGAATAGATTGAGTTCATGGCAGGCCCGGTGATCGAGTGGTTAGCGTGTCGACCTCAACGTGCAGTGCAGAGTTCGCGGAGTTCGATCCCGGGGCTGCGGCCTTCCTGAGTGGAATTTCCATGTTCTCCTCGTGCCCGCGTGGGTTTTCTCCGGGTACTCCGGTTTCCTCCCACATTCCAAAAACATGCATGGCAGGCTGACTGAACACTCTAAATTGTTCCGAGGTGTGAGTGTGAGCGCGGATGGTATGTTTGTCTCTGTGTGCCCTGCGATTGGCTGTCAACCGGTTGAGGGTGCCCCCCCCCCTCTGCCTACTGCCCGTTGACAGCTGGGAGAGGCTCCAGCGCCCCCCGCGACCCTTGTGAAGAGGATAAAGAGGATCAGAAAATGGATGGATGGGTAGATTGAGTTCATGTGTTGCCGGGGCAACCTGTTGCCACTATAAAAATCAATTACAGAATGCCTTTTCCTCTTCCATTTTGGCGTTCCCAGAGAGTCAAAAGAAGTTGTATGATACCAAAAAAAGAAAAATTGTTGATGAATCTGCATTCACCCATCTGTGATTGATGGACAGAAAACTGTTCTAGATTGAAAGCAAGTTTTAAAAATTCCGTCCGCGTCGTCCTCTGCGGACAGAATTTTGTGGGTATCCCCTGCCCGCTGTGTGCCAAAACAAATTTGGCCTGATAATCTGTCTGCTTACACCGTGCTTTAGGTTTTATTTCTTTTATTTTTATTTGTATTATGAGCAATGCGAGCAATGCCGACTTCATTTGGTGACTAGCCAAGCCCTCGCAAACGTGGTGTTGATCATACTCGGGACGCTTACTCGAGTTTTGTTTGAATTTGTAATTGTGTGCGTTTCCACTCACAGCATTTTCATGGGCGTGTGTGTGAGTGTGAGTGTGTGCTAGCCTTGCCCATCACAATGGTTTTATCCAAGTCCAGTTTTAGCATCAGATGTAGCCTTGTGAATTACATAACTACGTGGCAGTTGCACACGAGTGTACACACACACACGCACACAAAGTGATTTGGATGGGAGTTTATCATTTTCCGAAGAGATCAGAGAGTTTTGTGCACAGGCAAATCACAGGGTGTGAGAGAAGCAACTTGCAAGTGGCGGATCAAGGAATGAAGCAAGACTGGTGGAAAAACATACATTTTCACACACCGACACCCCCCCCCCCAAAAAAAAATAAATAAAACGCAAACAAAACAACCCCCCCTGAAAAAAAACATGGTATTTCAAATTTAGGCCTTTCAATATTACAATCTTTTTTCTTTGGAAGGGGGGAAAAATAGCATATTCTACAGTTATTTTTCCAAATCTTTCAGCCCTATTCGGAAGGACATTTCTGCATCAACTTCACGTTGTTAGTATTAACCAGCAACGCAGAAAAATCCTTTCTGCGCTTAAATGGAGATATGGTGGAGGCGTGCGGTCGACGAGGCAATGAAGGAGAGCATGATCGGGCATCTTTAGGAAACGACCGTTGATGCGTTTACGAGCACTCAATTAGTAAAATCCATCTGGGATGGTTACGAGCGTTGCTAATGAAGAAAAAGGAGCAATCGCCACGAGAGCGCGGCGACACCGTAATTGACAACGCAGGCAAACTGCAAGGAAAAGCTTTCTTTCATCACTTGACTGCTCGGTGGGAGTGATGAATTGCGCAACGCAGTTCATCTCAATAAGGACGCGTTTGTGTACACGTTGCCGTGGAAACAAGTACTAAGTGGCTCGCGTTGGCCTCTTCGGAGATGGGCTAAATGAGAAGAATGAAAGCGAAGGAGCCCTGGTGTACATTTAAGTGAGCCCCGCCAGGGTCTTGCAGGCTTTTATTGATTTATCCCGCCGCAACGCTCCGTGCGCCCGCCCGTCCGCGTAAGTGCTGTTTTCGTCTGGCCCGAAGATTCGCCAGGTTCTTCGGGCCCATTCTGCCTTGGGTTACTTGGGTGAGAAGGAGGAGGAGGACGCCTAAAGGATAGTGTGTGGGATTTTAGAAAATTGGGAAATTTGCTTTTTTGTCATTTTCAGTAAAGGGCTAGCGGTTAGCATGTGCGCCTCAGAGTTTTCGAAGTTCGGGATTATAATTTCTCCTGTGTGGGGGTTTGCCTGTTCTCTCCCCCCGTGCTTACTTGGGTTTTTACCGGGCACTCTGGCTTCATTGCACGTTCCCCAAATTTGCATGTGAGGTTCTTTCAAGACTGAAAATTGTCCAAAGCTTTGAATGCACGGGGCTGTATTTCGTGCCCAAGCCACCAATCCGGTCGGAATCGAATCCGTCCATCACACAGTCGATTGGAATCCGGATTCTCACAGTTCACGAAAACGACCAAATGACCTCCAACAGAAATTGAAAAATAATTTTCATTCATAAAATCAAAACTAAAATCCTTTTAAGCAACCAAAACTACCGGAAACTACACCTTCGGTTTATAAAAGTAACAGTAGTGATCACGAAAATGTCCTTTGTTTTCACCTTTGTGCGTGAATCGCATACACGAGCCTTTGGGGTTCATTTTAAGTAATTCTTTTGATATAGTTGTACGTCCGCACAGAGGAAGGAAGCTCAAACAATCATTTGAGAATTTGAGTTTACTTGACTTTATTGACCTAATTGCACAATACTTTGTGCCCCCCCTTCCCCAAGCCCTTTTTTTTAAACTTTACAACACGACAAGTACTTCATTCATTCATTCATCTTCCGAACCGCTTGATCCTCACTAGGGTCGCGTGGGGTGCTGGAGCCTATCCCAGCCATCTCCGGGCAGTAGGCGGGGGACACCCTGAATCGGTTGCCAGCCAATAGCAGGGCACACAGAAACGAACAACCATTTGCACTCACACTCACACCTAGGGACAATTTAGAGTGTTCAATCAGCCTGCCACGCATGTTTTTGGAATGTGGGAGGAAACCGGAGTACCCGGAGAAAACCCACGCAGGCCCGGGAGAACATGCAAACTCCACACAGGGAGGCCGGAGCTGGAATCGAACCCGGTACCTCTGCACTGTGAAGCCGACGTGCTAACCACTGGACTACCGGGCCGCCCTGAAATAAAAAGTAAAACTAATGAAAAAACTAAAGCTATTACAACCCTGGCTGGGACTTAATTTAACTCTTTTTTTGGAGTCCCCTTGTGTGTCAGGGGCCTGGGCCAGATTTGAGAGTTGAACTTCTGACACACCCACTTTGCGGGATGCCCCGTCGCCATGGAAAACCCCACTCGGTTTGTGTCAACGGCAAACGCCGATCGACTCCGGATGATCTTCTGCTGTTTGCCTGGAATGCAGTAGTTTGCCCGTTTGCGTCTATCACTAAAACCGGCCAATTAACAAATAGCGACGCTCGCGCTGCTTTTGTCCAGACAAATTAGGCTCGGAAGCTCGGAAGCATGCAAGCCTATACATGGCCTTTGAAAAGCTTCACACTTCAGAACAATCAGTGACATTATACAAGATCATTGATACATCTTAACGCGGTTTGCCGTAACCGCATTACGACAATTGGATGGCATTCATTTCCCGCATCTTGAAAGCGGCGTAACCAGTTTGGTGTGCGCACTGCGGTAAAGACTTGAGCGCGTGAAGATTTAAAATCGCTCTCACTTGAGCTCCTTGCCATCATTTGATGAGCTCCATACACACAAAAGCCAGTCACGGCGACGGCACACGTCGGTTGTTACGTCTCGCGCCGAGGTAACTGCTGCGCGTGTGCGTACGTACACGCCGGCCTCTTACATAACGGCATGCGGCCACTGACACAGGGTAGAAAGTTCATTTCTCACTCTCTGCTCTCCCTCGTTCTCCCGCTTTCTCTTTGCCAGTCAGTCTTTTATCTCCGTCAACTTCCTTCCTCGACTTCTTGCTTATCACACCCGCTGATTTGCTGTCGTTTTTTTTTTAATCGTGTGTGTGTGGACTTACAGGGACCATTTTGCAGTGTTTCCCTGCTGTATCGCGGGTCATCGTTGGCTCCCCAGCTCTATCGCAAATTTTCTAGGGATTGTTTTTGTGTGTGTGTGTGTGTGTGTGTGTGTGTGTGTGTGTGTGTGTCCATCCATCCATTTTCCGATCCTGTGTATGTCTGTAAGTGAAAGCTGCGCTACACTGGGAATGTGCAGTCGTGTGTGTGTGTGTGTGTTCAGTTAGGTGCATCATTTCGCAGAGGCCATTAGCGGGCATCGGTCATCTCGTCTCTCGGGTCCTTAAGAGCATCCCGACGAGGTACAGTAAAGGGACGGCCTCTGTCTCTCTCCCGTTGATGCCCACTTGCCTCCATTTGCTGTATTTTGCTCGCCGGTTACATCATCATCAGCCTTTCTCTTGTTTTCTCTCTCTGTCTCACTCGCTCCGTCAAGCTCTTGCATAACATCCAGCTTTATTTTCCTCCATTGGGCGATTCTAATCTTCCCCACGAGTCAGAGCGGAGCTGACTCGCCGCCGTTTATTGAATTAAGGGTGAGGCAAAAGGTTGATCTCGATACGAAAGCTAATGAATAATTAAAAGCATGGTCTGCTTTTCACTATATAGTGCTGGATGAGCAATGCTACATTTGTAATTATGTTTATTTTCCATTTTTTCCAAACCGCGTGATCCTCACTAGGGTCGCGGGGGGCGCTGGAGCCTATCCCAGCTGTCTTCGGGCAGTAAGCGGGGGACACCCTGAATCGGTTGCCAGCCAATCGCAGGGCAAACAGAGACGAACAACCATCTACGCTCGCATTCACACCTAGGGACAATTTAGAGTGTTCAACCAGCCTGCCATGCATATTTTTGGAATGTGGGAGGAAACCGGAGCACCCGGAGAAAACCCACGCAGGCCCGGGGAGAACATGCAAACTCCACACAGGGAGGCAGGGGCTGGAATTGAACCCGCTACCTCTGCACTGTGAAGTCGACGTGCTAACTACTGGACTACCGAGCCGCCCACTATGTTTATTTTATTATTATTATTATTATTACTATTATTTGAAGTTAGATCATTTCCCACGGTACCCCGACTGATCTCTCATGGGCACACTGGTTGGGAATCACTGGTCTGGAAAAATGGATGGGATGTTGCTGGACTCTTTAGTACCTCCCAAAGAGGGAAATTAACATTCGATTATTGTAAATATAATTCTTCATTGGATGTGAAGAATGTGACACGCCAGTGTTGTTATTTATTTATTTATTTATTTTAATGGAAGGTTTATATAATGATTCCAGTGCCGAAGGGCCATGGGATTTGGGGCAATTTTTTTTTTAACAGCATTGAAATCCCACGAAGTTTTCTTCACAGTCTAACACAGTACCCGTGACTGAAGGAAAGGGCTAGCTTGGTATCACGTTTGTGGCCTTGGCAGGCTTGAGTGAAGCTTCTCTGCCAGGCCTGGCAGTTTATACCACCTCTCTTGACCGTGTGTGCCCTACTAGAATAGAATAGAACGCAACAAACTAAGAACCAAGAACCGTGACAAAATGTGCACCAAACACGCCTGAACGTGACGACATTTTAATGGAAAGGTTGGAGAAAAACATATGCTTCCCGTTCCACTCAGGACCGCCTCAAACTTTTGTCACATCCTTTCACGTGACGGCAGACTCTGGTTTCGAAGTCGTGGCAAATCTTTGACAATTTTAAATATCTGTCCGGGCATCAACGGCGATCACTTTTTGTCCATGGTGACCTGAAATGTGATTGCCGTGGCTACCGGGAACAAGATGTGTCATTAAATGGCACACCGGTCGAGTGAATCAACAGCCCGGTAGTCCAAGCCACGCTTACGCACTCCGATAAACTGCGTTCGCAAGCTTCGATGTGCGCTACAAACACTGACGCGTTCATTCATGCCTCGGATTTTCTCTCAAAGATTTCTAACACAGACGCACGCGGAAGCACAAAAGATTGTTGTGGCTGGCACGCTGGATGGCTGGCGGCGATGTCTGTGCGAGGTGAGCGTTGCGTAAGGCTGCTCAACAATACTTAAGCGCGGCCTCGAAAGCTGATTAACAAGTCGGCTGGGCAGCGCGGACGAAGAGGCAGCGGCGTTGGGGTGGGGGTGGGGGGGGTGATTTGCTTGCACACGAAGGGAACGCGGTGACAGGCGGCGACGTTGAGTGCTTACGACAGGATCAACACGGGCGCGTAAACACGCCGCGCTTTGCCCTTTGTGGCTCGCCCGCCTTGGCGCACTGTTAGCCAAGCTAACTGGAGGTGCCACACTAATAATAATAATAATACATTTAAAATTTTAAATTTTAAGCGCCTTTCAAGGGTTCTAAAGCCGCGGCTATCGGTGCTAACTGTTAGCATGTTGATGGTGTTTTGCATTGTTTGTTTGAATTAAGTGAATTTGACAGCAATGATGCTAAGTGTTAGCCGATGAATGTTATTTTGAATCATACGAGAATGCTAAGCTAGCTGGGGCCGTGTTAAAAGAGGAAGTCAAATGAAAACGTCAAGGGCACTTTGACGTTAATCTTAGCTCTTATACAGCATGTGCGCCGTCCTCAAAATGAAGATTATGTTTGCATGACTGTCGCCCCCCCACCCGTGTGTGTTGCACAACGGTCATGTCAACTCGGATGGGACGCCGTCATTACCGATGGATTAATTGTCCGTTGGCTGCTTCTTTATACAAGCCAACGTGCTGCTAATTTGGTCTCTTTTTTCCAGGTGACCTTTACCCGCTTCGCTCCTTTCACTGCTCGCCCCCCCCCCCCCTTGCAGCACATGCTCACATGAAACCCTCACACACATACACCTTTTCTAACAGATGTGGCCGAAGCTTTCTCGCGCCTCCCAAATTAGCTGCAATAAAAGAATGGCAGGAAAGTGCACAAAGGGAAGGAAGCACAAACAGAACTGATGGGATAGAGGCTCTAGAAACGGAGGAAGGAACAGGTTGATGGGACTCGTTGAAATGTCTCGTGTATTTTTGGTGCTGTTGACACATGCTGCTGACGCACAGGAAGTGCCGAGGGCGCACAGACGCTACTGGGCATTTATGACGTATTGTTTGTCAGGCTGTGTTGAAATCGTCAATGCGCCATGATGGCCTTTTAACGTAGAATCAATTTAGCTCGCGTATGAACTGAAAAGGATTTTAGAGTAGGGATGAGTCTTGCCCATGATCAATTTGACTGTGGAAATTCACAACAGACATCTTAATATAGTGCTACCTCTAATTACGAAATTAATTTGGTTCTGGAAGACATTTTACAAGTAGAGATGCTTTTTCCAAGTAAATGCCCTAATCTGTTCCGAGCCCCCCCCAAAAATTCAGACATAAATGTTTGCTCAAGTCCAAAAATGCATCAAAATATGTAACAAAAACATGGAGTCCATGTTCTCTCCCAAAAGTGGTTTATTTTCCTGCGTTTTGTCAAGAACTGATCCAAGGACATTTGCTTTTGTCGGCTTTTAACAATCTTTCGAAAAATGTCCAAGGCAAAAATCAGCATAGTGAGCGATCGCTCGGCTGGTAAACACTTTTTCTGGGCAATTCACATTTACGTAAAACTATCGCGAACGCCTCATGGCCCGAGGGGCGAATGACGAGGACACAGAACTATCTGGCGATTTATCTCCACACATTCGGTAGAGGTCCCTCATAGCCAATGGGATGCCAGGATGATGCTCGGCAGTAGCCAATGGCAGAGCAGCTATAAGTATGTTGCGTTCATGAAACTCGGACCTGAGAGTAGCAGGCCATACTTTATTTTTACCTTTTGTATCTTGACATTTCTTTCGTAAAAAGAGACAATATTTTCCCGTTGAGCAGTTTCATAACTTTTTTGTATGAAGAGACATCCGTACGTATTGGGGTTACCAAAGTAATGAATTCCGTCTTTCGAGGAGACGCAAAATGTTTTATTTTTTTTCACCACTTAAATAGGCAAAGATACATTTGCAAATACTGAATCATAATTTTTGGACGAAGTGACATTAGATAATTTCTCGGGGCGCCCCCGCCCCCAATTTTTTCCAGCACAATGCCTGCGACGCGCTGCCACACGACGGCTGACCTGGTCTGCTTAGCGCTCGTAAAGTCATATCAAGGTTGTCATATATCAAATCATTATTATAATTTTTTTAAAGTATAGACAGTATTAGCCCCCATCCCTAAATTGCACGAGTTTATCCTGCAATATTAGAGTCACCCTGACATTTTATCCTCTCCTAATTTTTGGTGAGTAGCGTATTTGGTATCCAAAAGATAGTTGTTATCTATCATTCATTACAGCATTGAAAAAAAAAAATTGGCTGTTTGCGCTCAGTTTTCTATGGTAAACAGCCATGTGGCCCGTTTTTTTTTTTTTCACCGTGGTCGTGATGTGAAGCCGCCGAGAGAAAAGTCATTTTTGTAATTGTGCTTCCATTAGCACCTTTATTGCCACACGCCCGCCAACGCCTCCTCTTCCCCCAAGCGGCTGGAAGGTGTGAAGGACAACAGTGCTGGTTGGCAAAGCTGTCTGTGTCCCCTGTCCTCTCCGCACCCGGGGGCCTATTTTTTACTTCGACATCTTTCATCCTTGATGACGGACAACGACAACTCGTGTCGCTTCCACCTTGATTTCCTCGTTGTGTAGAGTAGTTGTTTTTGTCACGTGACTGTTTGCGCAGCTTGCTCTGAATATCTTGCGAGTGTCAAAGCATTACCGGGAACGGCGCGGCGGGGAGAAAAACACCGTTCCCCCCAGGGCCGGCCAACTATTCTGCTCACAACAGCGCGCAGCGCTCATAACAAGAAGCACACGCAAAAAAAGTATGTAAATCCGTCCTGCAGCTGACAGGGAAGTCTTGATCTCATTTTTTTGCAACGTGAAACAAAACCGTTCAAAATGTTGACTATGCGGCAGTCCACCGTATTCCAAATCAGGCGAATGGGGACATTTTGGCGCTGTAAGTCGCGGCAATGGTTCAAGGTGAGCTGAGACAGTGACTCACCTGTTGAACCGGCAGCGTTTTTTTTTTTTTTTTTGGCGTGACAGCTGGAACAAATATGAGTGACAGTGACTCAGAATGAAAAGAACGAGAAAAACGAGTCAGCGGCGAGCAACGCTGACAAACAAATATCTACGTATGATTTGTACGACGCGTGCATGCGTCAGTGCTGACTCAGTACGCGAATGCGTTTGAAAATTTCGCTCTTGACGACCCCCCCCCCCCCCCCCCCCCCCCCCGCGTTTGCCCGGTCTCCGCTTCGTCTTCTCGACTGACGCGGTCTGGTCTCCTAGCAACCAGACACTAAAGTCCTTGAAAATAACCCCGCCCCTTGCCAAAGAAATGCATTGAACAACAATAAGAAAATAAACGATAAAGACTTAGACCACTCCTCGTGGGTATTTTGAAGAGAGCGGGATTTCACAAAGCGACGCGCGGCAGGCAGGCGGAGAGCGGAATGGGAACGGCAACAGGTAGTTGTCAGGAGACGGAGTTCTGCGCTCCCCACGTGTGGTGTGGGTGTGCGTTGACTCTCCTCGATATGATGGCGCTGCTCAAGGCAAACGAGTCTGAAGCGAGCGAGCGAGCGAGCGGTCTCCGAATGGAGACTCGCTCCTGTCGTCTGTCAGGACCCTCGCTCTCTTCTATCACCTGTCAGGACTTTTCCCCCCCCCCCACCTTTTCTTTTCCTCCCAATCTGATGTTACGAAATGTGCATTTTGATTTAACAAAACAACTGAGTCATGGATGCACACGGCTGTCTCTCTGCAGAAGATGACACTGCATGATGGCAGGCAAAAGGCTGGTAGACTTTTGAAGGACATTTTGGAATTCACAAAAAATAAAAATAAAAATGAAAAAAAATCGAGCGCACGATTGGAAAGAACAAATTGTAGGGCCCAGCCGATGTGGATTTCTTGCAGTTACGACGTTGAGAAGAATACATTCTGATAACTGATGCAATGGCCGATCCATAATAATTTTTTTATTATTATTTTTAATAATTTTTGGTCCTTTAACATTTATAATAAAAAATATAAATTACTTGGAGAAGATTTGACTGTTTTGCAATCGTTGGTCCTTTTTTGTTCAACTTTACAACAGAGGAAGAAAAATGGGCAAATTAGATTTATTTTGTGTTTTTTGGTGGTGGCACTGCCTTTGTCTAATGTTGTATCGTCTTCAAACATTTGGCCCAAACCCGGCAGGTTTCGAAAGCGCTAATATCAACCGATGAAATTGTCTGGCCGATTAATCTGTCGGGGCGTAGTAAATACAATAAAAGCTTTTTCAGCAGACATTACAATGGCGCCATACAAATTAAATTTGTTCCATGATCACGCTCGCTTTTAATAAAACAATTACATCTCAAATCATTTTTTCCCTTTTCTTGAATGGAAAATCCACGAATCTGCTCCATCCTCCCCCCTCCCCCAAATCAGCAAAAAATTCTGAATTTTAACGAGGGCAGAAAAAGTCCTCCTTAATCTTGGCATGTCATGACAATGAAAAAAATCTGGTTTCTGGACTTGGTGATTGCATTCTGATTTAATTGAATGTGACAACACTCATCGGCAGGCAGGAAACAGATCTGTTGCTGGAATGCAGAATCAGCGGCGAGCTTCCCGTCCATCTGGAGTGGCGCATTTCGGGAAGCCTTACAGCCTTTTCCCTAAGTGATACCGCAAGCTTTAGTTAACCTTTCTCACCGAACTCAAAGTCGGTGGCAAAGTCACCACTGAGGCCATCGTCACAGTAATGGAGGGAAACTATACAAATATATGTTCATGCACAGTTAAACTGTACAGCTAATTTTTCCAAGTAAAGTTGGATAATGTTACTCTTATGATCGGTAAGCCCGGTGATCCGGTGGTTAGTGCGTTGATCTCACAGTGAAGCGGTCATAGGTGCGATCCCGGCCTTCAAAATAAAGTGGATCGAAAATGAATGAATGATCGGAAAGCTATCGTGTGCCTTGATTTACTGGCTAATCACCATTTCTGTGTGTGATTTTTATCATGTATAAAATGTATCGCCATTTAAAATACCAACGGACAGTTAGGACGGCAGAAAAAATCGTTGGCACCGGCCTACCCACTCTTGAGGACTTGCACACTGCAAGAATCTAAGACAAGGGCACGGAAAATCCTCCTGGATCCCCCGCACCCTGCTCACCACCTTTTTCAGCCACTCCCCTCAGGCAGACGCTACAGATCCATGCGCACCAAATCCAGTAGACACTTAAACAGCTTCTTCCCTCTAGCCATTAACTCCTTAAACAGTCACTGACGTAGTCACTCTTCTTGCACCACAAAATGGTACTTCAAAACTACTGGTATACTCTAAAATGGTTCAATGAGTTTGTTGTTTACGATGATACTAGTGCAGCGTGTTATACCGGAGACGAATACCTTGTGTCTTCTACATACTTGGCCAATAAAGATGATTCTGATTCTGATTCTGAATATAAATCCAGTGATGGCTCCCCCCATTTGGGGGGCAGGATATCATGTCCGTCGTCTTTTACATCAGCACAATTTTAATATCTGCTGCTGTTCCACCAGTTTTCTCCACAGCTCGTGTGACGAGTCCAAATAGATCAAAGGCATCAAATGATGGCAACGCGCGGTGCTCGGCGGCGTCCTTACGTGCTCTCCTCCGCACAGAAATGAGCACTCGGGCAAATGTGACTAGCGGCGGCGAGTGTAGGCAGTGTGTTGTTGAACCAGAGGTGAAGTGTCAACCGGCAGCTCTCAAACTGCTGGCTGGAGAAGTGCATTAACACCCGTGCGCCAGCCCGCTTGAACGACTGAAGGGGGGTGGGGGGGGGGGGGGGGAAGAGAATACAGGCGCCTGTGGCTTGTAACGTGCTCCTGTTAGGCCTTAAGAGCTTCCGCCCCCCCCCCAAACATAAGGGAAGGAAATTAGCACCCTGGCATCAAAAGAGCACCATTTTTTAAATCATGGGTAAGACTCTCTTGAAATTGCTTAATTATTTTTAATTTTTTTACGTGATTTTTGAAGAATTTTCAAAACTCATTCCATTTCATAGGCGTTTTCATCATGGGCAAAAATTGGCTTCAAAGCCCCTCACGGAATGTTTGAAAATTCCTCTCCCCAAGACTATTTCCTTATCTGACTGAATGGCGAAGGTCGGTGAGATACAACACCCTGTAGATGCACAAAATTAGGTGGGCTTGTCTGTCGAGACTTGACCCCCCAAAAATGTCTTAAGAACCTACTGTATCCCCAAAATGATTCCAAATTATCTGCTTTTTTGGGGGGTTTGAAGCGTCCCTTTTGGGCCCAATGTGACCATTTTTTCCATATCTTCATCAACACATTTGTTGTCACTTGCAAACTTGTAAAATTGCAAATTTTTGAAAGGCACGTCGGCGGGACTTTGAATGCAAAATTTGACAACGGTGTCCCAGCATGATGAAGTGCTGAATCTCTGTGGCTGTCAATCACACCCCATGTGTGACTCTACATCTGACTGAAGGACTGGATGCTGCAATATGTTCCAATATGACGTGAATGTCCGTTCAATTGTCTTTGAAATGAACATCGAATACATGAGCAAAAGTTAAATTGCCTTTCTAATGATGCAGGTTTGAAAAATTGACTCTAAAATGTAACCCTGGTGCCCAGAGAACAAGAAAGACCTCTTGAGCCGATGACACAATATTGTTCTGTTCTTCTGAACACACTCGGGGGAGCACATTGGCACACATTCCCAGCAGGCTTGTTTAGAAGTGTGATTATGCACCTTAAAAAAAAAAAAAAAAAAAAGTAGTCGTCCGAGGCACCTGAGTGCCGCCTCAGGTGCAACGCCACGGGGGCCTTTGCGTGTGTTTGCTCGCATGTTTTTTCTCTTCTGTCCGCTTGAGCTCTTTTTAGTTGTCTCATTCCCGTGTGAAAAACGCTGGCCTCTGTGTGTACTGTATCTGTGTGTCTGTGTGTGTGTGTGTCTTTTCTTAGAGCTCCTAAGGGACGGAACGCCCGCCGTGTGTACGTGTGCGAGTGTGTACATGTCGCTAGTGTGCGGGGTGTGTGTTTAGTCTTCCCAGGAGGTCGCAGACATCTGCGTCGGTCGCCCGTTATGCTCTCACCGGTGAGTTCAGGCATCAAAACAGGTGTTAAAATATTCATAGACTTCGACGTCAACCGTTGCGTTGTGTCCCTCATTAAGCGCATACTTATGTCCTTTTTAGATATGAAGATATGCTGATTTTTCTTCACAGAGGAGGAAAAGATAAGTCACGTTTTAGGCTTGTTGCAGTGTGTGTCCTACTCAAGATGACCAACAAGTCCTGATTTCGAAGCTGATTCCGGATGAAAGAAAAAAAAAATCACTCTTCACCCACCTCATACGAAATGCACGATAGTCTTGTCGACGTTTGGTGACTTTGGTCACAAAAGAGATAAAATGCTCAAATTAAGGGATGGATAACTATTGGTATGTGTACGAGGGCCGACAGATATGGATTTTTATTTTATTTTTTAGGTTGATGCCAATTTCAATATTGAACGGATTAAAATTCTGATAACCTATTCAGGGCGGCCCGGTGGTCTAGTGGTTCATGTGTGGACCTCACAGTACCGAGTTCGCTTCCTTTGCAGAGTTTGGATGTTCTCCCCGTGCCTGCGTGGGTTTTCTCCGGGTACTCCCTCACTGTATATCCGGGGGGAGGCCGCGACTGCGATGCGTGCATTACATTATGTAATAAAAATACATCGACCGGGCGGCCCGGTAGTCCAGTGGTTAGCACGTCGGCTTCACAGTGCGGAGGTACCGGGTTCGATTCCAGCTCCGGCCTCCCTGTGTGGAGTTTGCATGTTCTCCCCGGGCCTGCGTGGGTTTTCTCCGGGTATTCCGGTTTCCTCCCACCTTCCAAAAACATGCGTGGCAAGCCGATTGAACACTCAAAATTGTCCCTCGGTCTGAGTGTGAGTGCGAATGGTTGTTCGTCTCTGTGTGCCCTGCGATTGACTGGGAAACAGGTTCAGGGTGTCCCCACTGCCCGAAGACGGCTGGGATAGGCTCCACCACCACCGCTTGCTTTCAAAGTGAACGTGGCACACTTTTTAAACAAGCGTCTCAACAAAACGGCTACTTGAGTCGGACACAAGGGCTGTGTGTCCGGGAAGAGGCGATCCTTTTTTTGGCTTCTTTTTCTCTGCCCTTTAATTCCCGTTGGCTGCAAGTGTCGCTGTCCAGCGAGCGACCACATCTTACATCATGCCCTCCTCCATCTTCCGTCCTTCTCCTCCCTTCTGTCCATCCCTTACTGTGTTCTCTCTTTTGCTCATCCTCCTTTGAACAATAACGCTACTGTGTATGTGTGTGTGAGTGTGAGAGCAAGAAGTTATTTTTGGCCCTCCCAAGGCCACAAAGACCTCTCTTCTCTAGCCCGCTCTCTCTTCTGTGGCTATACGGCCGCCAGTAAAAGCCTATAGACGACCTCTAGGAATGGCTGAGCAGCCTTCTCGGCTTCCATGTTTCTACTGCGCCATGTTTGTTTAAGCGTACCTACTTTTCTTTTTCTGAATTATTCAAAAGAAAACATCCTATCCTGTATATCACTCCGATACAACTCGTTTTCCAGAATGTCAAGGAGCCCTACAGAAACTAAGTCAAGTGGGGGAGGCGGGCAAATCTGTCCTAGCGCACGCAGAAGACGGTGCGTGCGTCAGGTTAAAACCTTTCTGTATATGTAAAATAAATCTTCGAGTCTGAATGTGTACTCTGCCACGTTTAAGGGCTACCTTAACCGGCATTATAAATACTATCCGTTCATCCATTCATCCATTTCCTGATCCACTTTATCCTCACAAGTGTCACGCGGCTTGCTGGAGCTTATCCCAGCAGTCTTCGGGCAGTAAGCGGGGGACACCCTGAACCGGTTGCCAGCCAATCGCAGGGCACACAGAGACGAACAACCATCCACACTCACACCTAAGGACAAATTAGACAATTTAGAGTGTTCAATCAGCCTGCCACGCGTGTTTTTGGAATGTGGGAGGAAACAGGAGTACCCGCAGAAAACCCACGCAGGAAGGCCGCAGCTGAAATCGAACCTCTGCACTGCGAGTTTGACGCGCTAACCACTCAACCACCAGGCCGCCTCTTTTACAACAAACGAAGCGAAAATACAATACTTTTGAGAGACCAAGAAGTTTTAATCAGCCATTTTGATTTCAGGTCAAAATATTCGCTAGTTGCTCCCTGGCGTGTTTTATAAGCACTTTGGAAAGTCTTGTGACGGAACGGTGCGATGTACATAAAGCCTCCTGGCAGGTAACCCAAAGAAAAAAAAAGGGGGGGGGTGGGGAGCTGCCCAGTACGCCGATTCAAAAGTGCAGTACCAAGAGTACATGGGCCAAAATGCTGCCGGGAAAACAGGGAGAGTGAAAGAGAGAGGCAGCCAGACAGTCCAAGTGGGAAAGGACGTGAGAATCTCCCAAGCAAATCCACTGACAGGTCTGTGACAAAATCACGGCAGTGTTGCACAACGGCAGGTTAACTCTGGCGCATGAAGAAGCGTCAGGTCACTATGGGTTCAGGGAGTCGGTCAAAAAAAGCATTCAAAGGCGCCGGCAGAGACGGGAGTAGCCTTTAGCATCCATGTTCATTCAAACAAGTCAATACATTCTCGGATGAGCAGGAAAAAAAAAGCTCCGGGGGCCAAGGGAGGAAACTGGAGAAGGAAGAAATGACGGCACAATATAATGGCGCCGCCGGACGCAAGAAGCAAAAGGCAGGCCGCGCTCGCCTCGTGGTGAGGTCATCGGTGCCCTTCCGCATGCACCCCTGAGCGGCCCGACTCGTCCCACCGAGTGCATTCAAAACACAGGCGCTACTTTTACCAGGTTACAAGTACCTTTTGGTATAAATCATACTTGCCAGAGAATTTTTGACCCAATATCCATGTTCCTTTATCCTTCAGTACCCCACCTACTGCCCCAAGACAGCTGGGGTAGGCACGTGCGCCACCCTCGAGAGGAGAAGCGGATTTGAAAATGGGTGGAGAGAGAATGGAAGATGGAAAATGTGTGGGTTGACTCCTCCATTAATAGTTGAACCGACCATATAATACATATTGCGTTTTCTCAACAGTAGTATTTAAAATGGCGGCCCGGTGAGCCAGTGGTTAGCGCGTCGACCTCACAGTGCAGAGGTCGTGGGTTTGATGCCTGTGTGGGTTTTCTCTGGGTACTGCGGTTTCCACCCACATTCCAAAAACATGCATTTAGACAATATTCTAAATTGTTCCGAGGTGTGAATGGGTCTACTCATTATGGAAATGCCTCCCAAGAAACTGACGCTTCACTGATTGCGTCGAAGTAGTAGCGTCTGACTTGGACAGGAGTTGCGGGTTCAGTTCCCATTGAGTAGATGGCATGTTGCCTTTTCGAGAGACGGTATTAACCCGCGACCAGTACAGGGCGGAGTCCGCTTCTCGCCCGAAGTCCGCCGGGATCAACTCCGACTCGCCCGTGACCCAGAGCATCAGAACCCGTATCGAAACTTGACGGAGGACTGCAAGCGGAACTGGCTTCGAGGCGGAATTTTCTGAAGATTTTGAGGGACTTTTGATCAAACTCTGACCTTGCAGAGCATTTATTCTCGAGTTTTGTTGTTTTATGGAGAGTCAAGTTTCCCCGCTATGCTGCGCCACCCACGCATCTTAAAAACGGCATTTAAAAAAAAAAAATCCTAGTTTGGTTGCATTCAGCAAGTATTTTGTTTTTAAAGGATACTTGGAAATTGACAGAATGACTAGATGGCGGCCATTTTGAATCAAAATGGCTGAAGTCGAGTCTCTTTTTGGTCATGCCTTTTTGAGACTTTTTGCCAGTTTACTGAAGGTCGTCAGTCCTATCAAATTGCACGTTTTGTCACTGTTCGAAACAAGCGTCGGCGGCTAACCTTTCAGAATAATTCTGGGGGGCATTACTGGCGACGATTTATTCACCGCCGAGCAGACTTTCTTTCAATTCGGCACGACAACAAAACATTTTGTTGTCTTGCTTGGCTTCTTTTTACATGCGCGAGACAAGTCAAAGCACCGCGCCTTTGCCCATGAATTTGAGACTGTGTGTGATCATCCGTTATTTTTTTTTTTTACTCTTTTCTTTTTTTTTTTTTACACAAGCATTGAAGACGATTGGGGTGGGGTGCGGTGCGTCAACAGCAGCAAGCGAACGGGACACAAATGACCGCATGTAATGTGAGCCACTGAGCGTTTTGTGATCTCTTTGACTTTGGAGTGGACCACACAGCGGTCACCACGGAAGGAGGATCATGTTTGAACTTCTTTTTTGTTCTCCTTCTCACTAAATCGGCTTGACCACACTTTTAGTCACATTTCATCCTTTTTTGTGTGTGTGTGTGTTTTTTTTAAACAAATCTTTACATATGGGTGAAGAGCAGCGGAAGATGAGGTGAGCGATAGTGACCTAACCCCCCCCCCCCCCCCCCCGCCCTCAAAATCGTCTTCGCTTTGACCTCTCCTTTCCCTCTTTCAGGCTCTTTTCCTCCCGCATCAGTCCCACGGGGGGGGATACCGGATAGCCATTACGGCATACGCGCGCACAATCTGCATCAATAATGTAGAAGCTTGTGTGGAGCCCTGACGAAAGGGGGGGGGGGGCGTCTAATCTCTGCCCTGGGACAGCAGAGAGAGTGCAACAGCATCGCGAGGGGCAGGTGGTAGAAAGGGATGCAAAAAAAAGGGGGGGGGGTGAGGAGCAGCGAGGGAGATTGGGAGTGTGGGGCGGGGGGGGGCGGCCAATAAAAGGGAAGACGAGATGGGGCGAGCGGCACGACGGGCTGAGAATGGAGAAATGAAAAGTAGCGGGACAGGCTATGGTGGATCGGGGGGGTGGGGGGTACATTAGGGGAAAGGAGTGTGACGAGAGCGGGACAATGGCCAGAGTGGGAGAAGGGGAGGGTGGAGGAGAGGTGGTGTGGGGGGGGGGGATTAAGGGAACGATGAGATCATAGCTCGTCCGCTAGTCTGTTGTCATCCCGGTCAGATTGCTAAACCCCCTCCCGTCCACCAACACCCCCGCGACGCCCACCACCCAAATCCTTGTCCTTTTCCGGAGTTCGGATGGCTCTTTTCCTCACTGTGAGCTCCTCTTCCACACTGTGGGGGGGGAGCAAGAAAAAACAAACTTGGGGGAGAAAAACAAAAAAAAGCACGATGAATCCAAATCCAGTTTTTCTCATCTTCTGCAACTGAGGATGCAACTTTCCCGCACGCTCCGTTGTATGCACGTGGGCTTGCTATCCTGGGCCGATTGACCCCCCCCCCCCCCCCCCTACCATATTCTTCTACAAACCAACTCGTTGCGTCCCATTCTTAACCTCCGTTACACCATACCACGACACCGGCCTTTGACCTTTGACCCGCATCGTCGTCCTCCCCGCAGGCCGCGCGATTCTCCAACGCTATTAAAATCCCGTCTGGAATTTTTTTGAGATGGGAAAAAAGGCGTAGGCACCGCGCGCGTCGCTCGAGTGTTATTTTGATGGCGCGAATCGTGCCGTAGAATCCTGAGTAGGCGGTAGCAGCAGCGAGCGAGCGAGCGAGTGAGTGAGTCACGGTCCGCGCTTCACAATCGCAACACCGTGCGGCCTTGCTGTCAACAACGTGAAGCAAAGGAGAGCTTGAAAGTGCGTCGCGTTACGTAACAGCCCCAAAAAGAAAAATGAGCGTGCCGATTCATAAACGGCGCGGCAGATGCGCCACCAACACGATTGTGTTACGCAAGCCGCCAAATGGTTCCGGGCAGGTTAGCGGCGCGCAGATTATCAGAGCCATCTATCTCGCCTGGGGCCGTCATCCGCTAAATCCATTGACATCCGTAAGCCGATGATTTGGAGCCGTTTGTCTCACAGTTTCCAGCCCTCATTTCCTGCGTGGCTCCTACTTGTACCGCGGCGAGGCAAACATATGCGCGTCGTTTCCACACCCGCATTCTCACCGCCCGTCTCTGGTTTCATCGGAGCGGCAGGTGTATTGAGATGAGAGACGGCGCGGGTTTGTTTTTCCTCCGGCCGTAGGAAAGAGTGAGTGCGCCGGCAGGAAAGAGGCGGAGGCGGGGAGCGGGGGGTGGGGGGGGGGGGCGCGAGCGTCCTCGCATTGGCCGCTAACGCAACTTTGAGTCGTTTCAGTGTGTGACTGCAGTCGAAGCCATCGTGCTGCTGTCCCTGCTTGCATTTCTTTCGTTCTTTTTCCTTATCTACTCTTTCAGCTTTTTCAGGTTTTCATTCTTTTTTTGAAGCTAAAGGATGCGAATGATCTTTGTACCAGGCAGTTTACAGTTTTTTGTTTTTTTTTTTAAATTGCGGGCAAATCAAAACAGTGTCCAGCAGATGAGCTTAGCTGGGCTGAGCTCCCCCCCCCGTGACCAAGTTGAAGTGTCCTTGCGCAAAATACACCAATTGCCTTTTTTCCTACAGCTTCTTATTTTCAATCATTAAAAAATAAAAGAAAATCAGTCTATCAATAGCAGCCAATATAAAATATGACGTCAATCCCAATATACTTTTCAGACCATTTTTTTAACTCCGGTTAGTGGGCGTTGAAATCATAAACGCTCTAAATTTTAAGTCTGGTCAAAAATATGCCTTGGTTTGGCTGTTTATGTTCCAAAAATAGTTGTTGAATTAAAAAAAAAAATCAGCCGGCAGGCTTGGAGCTTCACATACGTGGTTTGAATAGGACAACATCCGTCATTGAAGAGTGACTAGAAAATGCAGACGTGGTTTGGAACCAAGCTCAAAGTGTGAAGCAAAATTAAATGAGGTTAAACCAACAAGTCTCACGGGGGTCGGGGGGGAAATTATGCCTTGGAAGCCACAATTCACACCAAAAGCCAGGAAGTGACCAGCAACAGAAAATCTGCTCCACGGAGGAACACAATGACGAGAGCGTGTACTTGACTCGACCGACAGAACTGGTGAACGATCATATCGGACAAACGAAGTCGAGCTTGTCATTTTCCTATTTCTATATCTCACCACCCAAATGTCATACGAGTTAATTATTCTGAGCTCAACGTGATGTCAATGCCGATATCGCGCGTGACTTTCGTTCGCGTCGAGTGTGAATGAGACTCTTGTTTTCTTCTTCTTGTTTCTTGGAAAGCCGGATTGGCTGTTTTCATGCAGTTTCCCTTTTGACTCGCGAAACTGACTCGCAAAGCCGCCGGCCGGCCTTGCCGGGGTCGAATCAAAACTTGTTTTGTGACCCAACCATCGCACTACATCTCAAACTTTTTCTCAACTCAACGTGACAAAAGCATATTCCGGCGGAAATGTGAGCGGGCTTTCCCCAAAGCGAAATTTGCTCGAGAGCAAGCAAACGGTGTCGGGGAAGCCGAGTATGAAAGGTGAGCGAGTAGACATTCGTGCCGGACGTGAAATATGAATGAGGACAGACACTCCAGCGCGAGCACCGACTAAGCCGCGCTTTTATGCGCGAGCTATACTTGGCGAGACACTCGTAATCCTCTTTGCTCTCGTAGACTCCACTCACCTGAAACGGCTACAAACCGCTGACTCCCATCAAACAAATCTGGACTACTCGACACCCCCGGCGTGTGCCCGCGATTTGCCATTCGACATCGATTGCGCATGATTTTGTTACTCACTTTAAAAATTTTTTTTTTTTTTTTTTTTTACCCATGACAGGTTTCGCCTTCCCCGACTGGGCCTACAAGCCGGAGTCGAGCCCCGGATCGCGGCAGATCCAGCTGTGGCACTTCATCCTGGAGCTTCTGAGGAAGGAGGAGTACCACGACGTCATCGCCTGGCAGGGAGACTACGGCGAGTTCGTCATCAAGGACCCGGATGAGGTGGCCCGCCTCTGGGGGGCCAGGAAGTGCAAACCCCAAATGAACTACGACAAACTCAGCAGGGCACTGAGGTAAAAAAAAAAAAAAAAAAAGAGGCGAACGTTTGTTCTTTGTGGGCCCGTTGAAACGACTAACCTTAAGACAGAAGTTGAATGAGTGTTGCATGTCCTCCCTGGGCCTGCGTGGGTTTTCTCCGGGTGCTCCGATTTCCTCCCACATTCCAAAAACAGGCTGATTGGACGCTCTAAATTGTCCCTACGCATGAGTGTGAGTGCGAATGGTTGTTCGTCTCTGTGTGCCCTGCGATTGGCTGGGAAACATGTTCAGGGTGTCCCCCGCCTACTGCCCGAAGACAGCTGGGATTAGGCTCCAGCACCCCCCGCGACCCTAGTCAGGATCAAGCGGCTCGGAAGATGAATGAATGAATGAATATTTTGAAAGAAGCAAACTTGGCGAAGGGGCAATGACTCGGCAGCGTTGTTGATAGCTCGGCGACCGTGCACGCAGCTGCTCTGACGCAATCGACCTACTCGAGCCACGTGCTCCCCCACCCCCCAAAAAAAAAACAATATACAAAAGATGAGATGAACACCCGTTCCGCCAAGTGTGTCGGCTTCCTCCCGAGAGAGACTTTTGACTCGCCGTCTTTCTTTTTTTTTTGGCTTCAGCGAGTGCAAAGCATGCGTTGAGATCAGCCAAGCCAATATACAAAACGAGTCGTTTTTCCACAAGTGCCTCATCGCCTCAGCGCCTTGACGGAAAAGTCTCTTCGGCATCTGCTGAACAGACGGAGGTGCCTCGCCCCGCCCCGCCCCCGCCCCGCCTGGCTGTTTGCAGGTGGAGGAGCCCAAATTGTCAAGCCCTACGAGAATCCGTGACAAGGCTCGGATGACTTTTCCGTCCCGTGGGGTGAAGTTGACTGGAAGCGTTTCATTGCCCCCCCCCCCCCCCCCGCGTAGGGGCCAGCCGGCCCTTTTATTACACTTTGGCACTCTTTCAACCATCAGTCACGTGTGTTGAATCTCCTTTAATAATAATTACTAATATTTTAATAATAATTTATTATTATTAATTATTAATAATTTAATAATATTTTTACTAATATGTAATAATTATTTTTACTAATAATTAAAAATAATTACTTAGAAGGCGGCCCGGTAGTCCAGTGGTTAGCACGTCGGCGTCACAGTGCAGAGGTACCGGGTTCGATTCCAGCTCCGGCGTCCCTGTGTGGAGTTTGCATGTTCTCCCCGGGCCTGCGTGGGTTTTCCCCGGGTGCTCCGGTTTCCTCCCACATTCCAAAAACATGCGTGGCAGGCTGATTGAACACTCTAAATTGTCCCTAGGTGTGAGTGTGAGTGCGAATGGTTGTTCGTTTCTGTGTGCCCTGCGATTGGCTGGCAACCGATTCTGGGTGTCCCCCGCCTACTGCCCGAAGACAGCTGGGAGAGGCTCCAGCACCCCCCGCGACCCTAGTGAGGATCAAGCGGCTCGGAAGATGAATGAATGAATGAATGGATAATTACTTAGAATTTCCAACCGTCGACACGGAGCCGAGACTGTTGGCGCGTCGCACCGGTGTTTTGGCTTTTTTTTTTTTTTTTTTAGTGCTCCTGAATCGCCTTTTGAATTAGACCTTTGATCAACTCGATAAGCCGCGTGATAGGTTCGAACAAGAATAGAGATTCAAAGATTTACATTGTTTTAAATAGAAGTCTCTTTTTTATGATTTTTTTTTTTTTTTTGCAACTGCCCGCTCCTTTACCTTTGAGATTCGGATCCCCTGCAAAGTCAAGAGTCCGCATTTAGAATTCCTCCGTCAGGCAGGCAACGAATGTGAGCTTGGGACACTTGCCGGTCACGCCGATTATTTATAGCGTGCCCGTCCGTCCTCTCGAGCCGTGACAGATTTGAAGCTTAAGCAGTGCTAAGCGCTTAAATATAGCGAGTCTTTGCATCCCATCTCTCTCGGCGTCCTCCTCCGTTCTTGTTTTGGTGCTGCTGTGGATGAATGGAGCAAAGTCACCTTTTGGGTGACAAGCGGGGGGGCCCACCTGACGTGACTGTGGGAGGGGGGGGGCGGCCTCAGAGCCATGCTGGGGTGAAGTGGCGGCAGGATTAGCGGCAGTAAAGATGAATGAAGCGGTGCGCACGTGTGCTTGTTAAGAGCACGGGCCAGCTTGTGGCCCTCATATGGAGAAAACCTGGAGTGTGGCAATTAGCATCGCCATGCATGCGCACCTTGAAAAGTTGTTTTGAAGTCTTCCTTTTCATCATCCCCGTCATTACTCGCACCTTTTGTTATTATTCCGCGTCTGCCTGCTGAACACATGGAGGAATTACAGCCCCCCCACCCGAGCCCCCCTTGTGTTTGTGGGTTGGCTGTTCCAGGGGCTTTTGATCCATTTATTGTCAAAACGGCACAACGGTCCGTTAAATGCTCACGCGGGGCCCAACAGGGTAAACGGTCCAAAACTTTTTTTTTTTTTAACTCTGGCATCGCATGCATCCAGACAGCGACTTAATGAGCCCCCTGGCCCCCTTCTCTCAAAGGCACATCTAACGGTCAGCAATAGCGCACTTGGGTTCCCTATACAGAGGTCAGAGGGTGCTGCCGCGCACAGCTGGAAAAGATTAACAAGCCCACACGTGTGCACATTCGCGTACACAAGCGCGCCATTGTATCAGAGGCCGTCTGGCTTACATGCGCGTTTGGTGCGTTAGCTTCACTTCCAAATGTATTTGAGCAGCGGTGGACCGCCTCGATTAAAAAAAAGTGGCAACCTATGCTAAAAATGCCAACGCTGAATGAAATCATACGGGGAAGCGCATTAAAACCGGTCGCTGGAGTGGGTCGAAAACAGCCCAAATTGCAGCAATCCAAATTTTGACCTGGAGTAATAATCTCTCTGCTTTTGCAGCCATGTTCTTAGTGTAAGCGGTGGACATCAGCTATGACCGCCCCCCCCCAAAAAAAAATTAATAATTTGAATATTTAATCCATCGGGCATGCGGATTGTTTGACTTTTGGCTGGGCATATTTTTTTTTTTTTCAAGCAAACGTTTATCCAAACTTGGAATCGGCGATGCGCGCGTCCGCGTCACCTCGGTGACCACATCCACACATCAGGCAGGCTGCAGGAAACGCACTCGTCCGGCTTGTAGGTCAGAAGGCCTCCGTGGCAGGAAAGTTCACGCCGGCACGGTTATCGCCTTGAGTTCAGTGTGTACGTGTGAGCTTCCCATTGTGCGTGCCCGCTGTGTATGTGTTTGTGTACACGTGTCGGGGTGTGTGTGTGTGTGTGTGTGCGCTGTCCTGACCGAATAAGACTTGTGTATGGCCCACAATTACACACAGAGTACATATTAGCATTCATAGAACCTGTGATCACCATAATAAGACCCTCAGCAAGACCACCGCACCCTCCTACTCTCTCACGCACACACACACACACAGACCATGTAACACTTTGACTAATCACATCCCACGTCAAGCCCACACCGCCAGGCATTTCAGTTCTTTAGTGAGATGGTAAACACTCATCATTGATGACTCACGGCCAAAAAGCCGGCGTGTTTATCTTGCTCACACGCACGTGCGCACATGCCTGAGTTCTGTGTGTGTGTGTGTGTGTGTGTTGACGAAAGAAGCTGAAAATAAACAGGGCTCATAGGGAGTATTGTAATCCCGACTTCCTGTCACCGTCAGCGCCGATTTACGGCGCAACAATGGGCAAAGGCGCAGCCTGTGCCGCATTCGCCGCTGGGGGGGGTCGCCTCCACAATGCTTTTTTGTGTTGTGTTTGTTTGTGGGACGACACTATGGTGAGCTCATGCGTGTATCGCGTGTTGTGGGGGTGAGAGGTGGTGGGGGGGCGAGGGGAGGGGGGGGTGTTGGTCTCAATGAGAACCTTCTGGAAGAGGTGTGGCAGGTTTAGTCTATATCTGTATGCATGCAAAAAAAAAAAACTCCAAACGGAGCGATCACCCCTAATCAGAAGACAAACCAATTTTTAGGAACGGTTCAACGGTTGTAAGTCAATGAGTTGTGACGAAATATCACATGTGAATAGTTCAGGTTGAACAATGGATGATATGCCTCAGATTTTTTTCCAAACCCAAATTAATTTTTAAACAGGAACTGATGGAAATGTATAGATTTTGTTCTATGGTCTTCGTCATCATTTCAACACCTGCTAACAGTATTGGAATTTGAACATGGACTGGTCGTTTGTTATAAGACGTGTAAAAATGAGTTTGGGGGAAATTGGAGCCTTGGCCAGCTGACAGGGCAAATGCGACCAACCCCCCCCCCCCCCAAAAAAAAAACCTTTACGCTTATGGACAATTTGGTCTTCAATGAACCAAACTTGCATTTTTTTTTTGGAGTCCAAGTAACTGCAGAAACATTTCACATCTTTGCTTTTATATTTGCACATGACGAGGGATGGGGGGGGGATATGACGGGGGCACCAAAATTCACTTCGTCCCTTCGATTCACAGACTGAAATCGCTCGCGACTTCATCGAAAGCTTCGCCGCCATTTTCCCCGAAGGCTTTCTTCGCATTGATTGTTGAGTCCGCACGTTTGGTTTAGCACAAATCGGTCAAGGGTGAGATGTTTCAGTGTGTGGGGGAGGGGGGGAGGCTGGCCACCTGTGGATCCACCGCCATGGATTTAGGCGCGTAAGAGAGTGACGGGCAACTAAACGCAGGCACTCCAAGAATCTCTTTCTTCTCTTTTGAAGTGAGTTCAAATGCTCTTCAAAGAGTGTCTGCCCGCATGATGGAGAAGGGCAGGAGGAGGAGGGGCGGCCGGGAGGGGTGGCCGGGGTGGGGGGCACAGGAAGAGAGCATTTGACCATGTGCTCTGTACGCAGCCGCGGGCGCCACAAGCTTGAATGAAATTGTTGTCTCGCTCAAACGCAACCGCCCGCTACGACTCTTTATTGCGGCTCATCATTAGCGCCCATCCGTCCATCTATTTTCCGATCCGCTTTATCCTCACGAGTGGGTGCTGGAGCCTGTCCCAGCCGTCTTGTGGCAGTAGTCGGGAGACGCCCTGAAGCGCTTGCCAGCCGCACCTAGGGACAATTTAGGGGGGGGGGGGGGTCATGCTGTCACCTTTGCACGTTGGTGGTGGTGGTGGTGGTGGACCCCAAAAAGCAGGCAGGAGGGGAGGAGCAGGGTGTACTTGACGAATCGTAGTAAAACAAGAAAGTCATCTAAAAAAAAAAAACTCAAAACGTTCAATAACAGAAACGTGACAGCAGCAAAGAGCAACGACAAACATGAAAGTAGCCAAAAGCAAACAATGACCCGACGCTGAGCGTTCGGGCTGGGAGTCCTTTTAAAGCGCCAATTACATAATGACCATCAGGTGTGCAGCTGCAGGGAGAGCCCTACAGTGCCACCTGTTGGTCACAAACCGGCATTTTACAATGCTTTGCACGGCACGTTCCAGAGGGTTAAAAGATTTCTTCTCGAGCTATTCTCAAAACATTTTGAATTGGTTCATCGTGTGTGAAAATAACAGACGACACGGGGACAGACCGTTGATAAATAAGTATGAAATTGACCATATTTGGGCATAAAGCGTCCCCTCCAAACAATGATCAGTTCTGTCTATAAAGTTTAGTTCTGACAATCGCGGGCCGGTCTGGAATGCTTCCCATGCGATAAACAACTTTGGCACTTTGCAAATCGGCGACTGGCCAAGACTGATGAGAAATGCTTCTGCTGTTGCCATGGCCGGCGGATTCTCAGACGACCGGAAATATTGGCGGACGGACGCACATTTTCCACGTTGAAGTCATGTCCACGGCTCATGCCGGCGAATAAGAGCTCGTTCCTTTTGAGACTTGAAGTCGCCTTTTCAACCTCGACTTCGAGTTGGCTCGAGGGCTTCTCTGTTCACATGTGATTGAAGATTTTTTTTTTTTTTTTTTTTTTGAGCAGCTGTGGTGTTGGCAGGCGCTGGCCTAATACGGTCGTTAAGCACGTGTGCATTCATTGGCTTGACCTCTTGAGCGTCCGATCATCCGTTGCTTCAAAGTTGCTTCCTCGCACATATCGTTGCGCTTTCACTACTCATTCAAGATCACATGTATTATCCGCCCATCCCTCCATTTTCCGATCCGCTTTATCCTCACAAGGGTCGCGGGGGCAGGGGGGTTGATGGAGCTTATCCCGGCCGTCTTCGCCAGTAGGCGAAGGACACCCTGAACCGGTCGCCAGCCAATCGCAGGGCACAAAGAGACCAACAAGCATCCGCGCTCACACTCACACCTCGGGACAATTTAGAGTGTTCAATCAGCCTGCCGTGCATGTTTTTGGAATGTGGGAGGAAACCGGAGCACCTGGATAAAACCCGCTCAGGCACGGGGATGGCTGGAGCCCGAATCGAACCCGGTGCCTCTTCACTGTGAGGTTGTATATTAGAAGTGGACATTTTCCAACATAAAAACTCCCAACTGCCAGCCCTCACCTGAAATCGCCCTGCTCAACCGTCATGATCTCCTCTTTGACTCGGCTCGAGAGGTTACGTAAAGCGGATGTGGATCCCAGGAAGTTAAGCAAAAGGCGCTGTTACGTAAAGAGATGGAGCCGGACAAAGGTTAATAAAAAAAAAAATGCAGCCTTGTACGCTTGGCAGGAGCCGCGGGAGACGAAAAGCTTGTGCGGCGAGCGTATGGAGGGAGAACAACAGAGAATGCGGCTTACATAAACAAATGAGGACGGGCCAAATTATTAGTGCCTTCGACGTTATGTAAAGAGATGATTCCATGGCGCAACGCGAAAGGCCGAATGTTCTTCACCTTACGACACAGAAAAACGCGCACGCGTGTACACGCGCGCGGACAAATGTCGACTCGGTCCATCCGCCGCTTCTCATCAACCTGTTGCCTTTTCATCCCGTCATCAAAGGCCCCGCCCCCCTCCTCCGACGCCGCCGCGGGTTCGCTCTGTCACGCAACACTCGGTAATCTGCGTCTTTAAACAAAGGCCCTCACCAGCAGCTGGGCGGACATGAAACGGAATCAATCTTTCTTATCAGTGTACAGTGACAAAGAAATGGAAACAAAAGTCGCAGATAAGATAAGATAAGAAAAGCTTTATTAGTCTCGCAATGGAGAAACTCCCAATTCACAGAAGCAAAGGTATGAAAGGAAGAAGTAGAACAAGAAAATAAAAATAGGAGCTGCTGGAAAGGCAGCCAGTCACGCGGCGCCATTTTAAAGTCAAAATAACAAAAATAACACAACACGTAGCACGCAGACAGTCGCGCTATCTTCACCGCTTTTCTGCATACACTTAAAATAATTCTTTGAATTTTTGCAACATATGTACCTGAAAACTTTCATTCTTTTCCCTCCCCGTGTTTGCGACTTGTCTCTTCAATCATTTTTCCCCACTGAAATGAATGGAAATGCCATTGCAATATCAGTCATGCCTGTCAGAGGATAAAGAATATATGCCCATAAAGACAATAAAAACATGATCCTCCGCGTACATGTGGCCCTTTTTTTTTTTTTTAAGAACAGAACCGACTAATTGTCAGTCCAGAAACTGTTTTCAAGTGAGGATTTCTTTCTTGAGCGAAACATGATTAGCATGCGTCAGTTGTCTTGCCCTATGTTGATTTTTGCCGTAGCGTCATACGACGAGATAACGTCTAATCTCCGGCGTGTTTGCCGTTTTTTTTTTGTCATCAGGTACTACTACAACAAGAGAATCCTCCACAAGACCAAAGGCAAGCGCTTCACCTACAAATTCAACTTCAACAAGCTGGTGTTGGTCAACTACCCGTTTATCGACGTGGGCTCCGCCGGTAAGCGTTTCTGCGCCTCCTTCTCGCACAATATGACGGCGTGCCGATGTCGGATCGGATGAGAATGCTCCGTTGTTTCTCACTCTCCTCGACTCCGCTGTCTCCAGGAAACGGCGTCCCTCAGAGCGCCCCTCCGGTCCCTTCCGGAGCAGGGACCCACTTCCGCTTCCCTCCCTCCACGCCCTCGGAAGTGCTCTCCCCGAACGAGGACCTGCGCAGCCCCGGGGGCCTGTACGGCTCGGTGGCCCGCCGGGTGGCCCGCGGCTCCGTCAGCGACTGCAGCGACGGCACCTCCGTCAATTCGGAGATCGAGGACGGCGGTCCGGGTGGCGGGGAGGAGCGGGCGGAGAGGAGCGCAGGCGGAGGCGGAGGGGGCGGCTTTCGGAGCGTCATCCACCCCCGCTTGTCTCACGAGTCTCTGTTCCGCATCTACGGAGGAGCCGGCAACCCCGGCGGCCACCCGGGTTCCCGCGGCCCCGCCGGGCACCGCGTGCACCCGGAGCCTTTGTCCCCCTTCCCCGTGTCGCCCCTCCCCGGGCCGGGAGGAGCGGGCCTCCTGGCTCCGCCGCTGTCCCCGGCTCTCAGCATGACGCCCGCGTCCCACCTGGCTTACACGCCCTCGCCCACTCTCTCGCCCATGCTGGGCTCCCACTTCTCCTTCAACCCCGAGGACATGAAGCGCTACCTGCAGGCCCACACCCAGTCGGTGTACAACTACGGGCTGAGCCCCCGGGCTTTCCTGCAGTACCCCAGCATCGTCATCCCTCAGCCTCACCGGCCCGCCCCCGACAAGGCGGGCCCGGGCGGCGACCGGGGAGCGGCCGAGCGAGCCGAGAGGGAACGGGGAGGTGAGCGGCACCACCACCACCACCACCACCACGCCCCGCTCTCTCACTCCGCCCACCACCAGCACCATCATCATCAGCACCCGCCTCACTCGGCGCACCCTCACCCCCATTCCCACCCGCTGCACCACACGCTCCACCTGGGCGAGGATCCGCCGCACCCGTCGCCCTTCAAGTTCAAGCTGCAGCCGCCTCCGCCGGGCCGCAAGCAACGAGACGGGCAGGGGCAGGGCAAAGCCCGGCAGAGCTCGCTGTCCTCCGCCTCGGGGTCGTCCACGTCCGGCCTGGGCTCCTCGCTGTCGTTTGGCAGCGACCTGAGCTCGGCCGGCGGCTCCGGACTCATCTCCGCCTCCTCCTCCACGCAGTCCCTGAACAGCGCCGGCCTTCCCAAAATAAAGGTCAGAGGCCTTTGTTTTTTTTTTTTTTTAAATGATTGATTGAAAACGTACCACAGTCCTGCTGTAAAAAGCAAAACAAAAAACAAAACAAAAACAAAAGTAAACTGAAGATATGCCACAAACCCAAACTTTTTTTTTTTTAAATAATTCCAAAGACGGCTCACTTTACCCTCAAAATGTGCCATGTGTATGTGAACTACGGGGCTCTCTAATTTGTGACCTCAAACGAATCCGATCCAAATATTTTAGAGCGTCTCTGCGTGCGTTCCATGTGGCTAATAACCTTGAGTGTTTTTTGTTTCTACCCCCCCCCCCCCCCGGCGTCTCCAACGCAGGTGGAGCCCATCTCCGACATCGAGTCGGAGGAAGAGGTGGAGGTGACCGACATCAGTGACGAAGACCCCGACGAGCGCGATGTCGACTTTGAGGTCTTTGCGCATCGCTTCTCCGGAGCCCCGAACCACCACCACCAGCACCACCAGCAGCTCCTGTCCAACGGCTCGGCGGCCCACCCGTCCCTCCCCGACGAGGACCTGGATGAGGACGTGTTCAAAGCCCCCGCCCCGCCCCCGCCCGGCCTCCTGCCCTTCCTGGCCTCACCGCCCGGCTACTCCACCAGCTCGCAACGCGGGCCGCCCGCCCTCAAGACGGAGCCCGGCGAGCCGGCGGACACCAGCCCTCCTCGCCATCCGCCGGCGGCGCCCCACACCGAGTGCATCCCCCTCAAGCTGCGATTCAAGAGGCGCTGGAGTGAAGACCAGCGCATGGAGGCCTCGCAGGAGGAGTCGGACGACAAGAAGGTCCGGCCCCAGGGGCGGAGAGACCTCCGCGGGAGCGAGGGCCCCATGCAAATCGAGGAGGACGGCGCCGGCGAAGCGGACGGCCCGCTCGCGTCCGCTTATCAGAGCTCCGTGGGCCAGCCCTTGCCCGCGCATCGGCGGGCGAGCGCCGACTTGCATCGTGCCACGGCGCAGCTGTCCCTGGAGAACAAAGACTGCTGATGGCCTCGGACGCCCGAGGCGTGTCAATGGAAACTCTGTCAGCCCCGCAGCCTCTCCGCCCGACCTGGCCCGACGTCACCTCAACCACCTTAAACTCGTACTCGCCTTACTCTGACAGACCCCCCCCCCACCGACAAGTTCTCTCGCAGGATTCTTCTGGGGACGCGTTATTCGGGACCTTTGTTTCAGTCGGTGTGTGTCCGCCGACTTTCCACCCAGCGGTATGGTTCCGTTTGCCGCGCCGCAGGATGCTAAAGAGGGGGGGGGTGGCGATACCGACATGAACTGCATGCCGGAAAAGGGGTGGGGCCTGTCACATTTCAAGCAGATCGGTTCGAGGATTGATACGAGGAATTTGTCTCTGGTCGTCCAGTATTAACATTAGCGTCGAAAAAAAATACACTTTTAAAACATTGACAAACGACAAAAATGAATTATTTAACAAAAAAGAAAAATGAGCCAGAGGATTGGCATAAAAAGAAATATAGAACATTTTGTAAGGAATAAAGTCTAAATAATAGAAATATTACAAAATACAAATCGCAAAGTTTTTGTTGACTGACCGCCGTAAAGTTAGCAGTCTTAAGTTTCTTGGAATTGGGCGAGATGGCGCGGCGGCCTCGTGGTTCAAGCACATCCGTCCACGCGTGCGCTGTCATCGGCCGCCGACCGTTCCAGGGCGTACGCTCGCTCTCATGTCATGTGATCAGGGGGGCGGGCGCAAGGAAGCGCACCAGCCATTCAAATGAGGACAAGCGCGACAGAAAACCGAACGATACCGCCGGGTGGAAACAGATCATGAGTGCACTGGAACCGGACAGACTCGCGGACGGTTACTCCCACCCCCCCCCACCCCCCCCCAAGGCCAGTCGCGCTCCGAAGCGCAACTCCTGCTTCTTGTTCCTTTTCCTCAGGGGTTCTTCCCCCCACCCCTGACCGCATCCCCACCATGACAAGTGCCTGCATTTACTCGCCTCACTTGGCGGGAGTGATGAGAAAAATGGCGGGCAAAAGGGGGCTCTTTCAGGACAGGAGGGTGTCAGGTGCTGACGCGTGGCTCTTCAACCTGCCCCCCCCCCACTCCCCCCCACTCAGGGAAGCCAGTTGTCGTCTGGAAAGGAAAAAAAAAAACAGAACGGGCGTTCTCTCAGAGCTCCCTTGTGCCCCCGCCTGACATCCTGGCTGCCGCCGAGGGTCCTCTCTCGAAAGCTTCTCACACACACATACACACACACACACACACACACACACTAGCCTAACGTTGACGACCAAAAACGATTTTGCTTGACACACTTCACCAGCCCGAGCTCCTCTAACAATCAACACACACACACACACAAATTTATATAAGTGGTCAACTCAGCCAGCCAACACACACTTTGACATGCTCTCACAGACTTTTTTTAAACACTTATTTTAAAATTGATTTCCAATTAAGATTGTAAGAATGTCACCTATAGATAATCCCCGGACAGCACTACGGAATCAACTCGGAGAGTGTGTGTGAGAGTGCTGTGATTTTTGACAGACACCCTCTGAGTGAGTATTAGTGAGAGTACAAATGTGTGAGAGGAAAGTCAGTGAATGAGAGAGAAAGTGAGTTTTTTTGGACCAAAAAAAAAAAAAAAGTGAGAGCGAGGGAGAGTTTGAGTGTGCGAATGAATGAGAGAGTGTGAGAAGAACGTTTGTTTGGGGAGCTTTTGAGAAAGTGAGTGACTGAGAGAGCGTATCCGAGGAATTATAGGGGTGCGTGAGAGGCTGAGTGTATGACAAAGTATATGGAGGAAAAATTCAAGTGAGAATCGGTGTGTGTGAGAGAAAGTGTGTGAGAAAGTATGCGTAACATACAGCACAGATGAAATTTCTTCCCTCTCAACATAAAACAAGAATGTGGTGAATAGTGAAACTGGGGGGGGGGGTTGGTCGTTTTCCACCTAAACCAGGGGTGTCCAAACTTTTTTCCAAGGGGGCCAGATTTTATGTGGTAAAATGTCGGGGGGCCGACCTTGGCTGACATTCTTTACATTGAACAACAATATTGTTGTTCAACACAAATTTTAGTAAGCCAGTCTGTTTCACATTTCCATTTTTATTTTAATTTCAACAATCTTAAGAATTTCTTTTGGTTCATTTGAAACAGGTATATCACATGCAACTGCTTATTCACTTGACTTTTTCTTAAACGGAAGTCTCCTGAGTGCAAATTGATTGATTTGAAACATAAAATGTATCACCATAGTCACAAAAGCTTTGACTCGAATAACGGGGAAATGAACTAGCAATACACATATCCACAACTGCAAGGATCATTTGAAATATGACATATCAGTCAATATAAACACGGAGTGATGTCTTGTTAACTCGTGAGTGATGCCCTCTAGTGTCTAAATGCTATTACATTTAGTGAATGCTATTACTCATTTAGCCACTAGAGGGAAGCAGTACTCTATGAAACATCACTCCCCAGTCTACGAGACCTCAGTCAATGCAACACGTGTTCCATTACGCCCAACCTGCGGGCCAGACGGCACTGATTTTATGACAGGGGCCGAGGGCCGGATGAAATTCGACCGCGGGCCGGATTTGGCCCCCAGGCCGGACTTTGGACATGCCTGACCTAAACCCTTCACGGCTACTTTTCTCATGAGTATGCAAACATGAGAGCTCGGTACTTCATGATTAGATTATGAGTAAAACCCTCAATCGCGTTGCCATTTACAGTCCTTTCCACGCCGTACACTGTTTTCTGTTCACGGCCCCTGCAGTCCCCCCACCCCCCTGCCTCCTTCCCACGAGTGAGTGCGCGTAAGTGTGTGAGAGAAAGCGAGGGAGAGTGAGAGGAACAAATTGTACATAGGCTGACTCGCGGTCGCTTAATCTTGTTTCTATCTTTACCAGTCATTTTCGCAGCCACACCTGAACACGAGGGTTGTGCATCACCTCGCGAGTGCCTCTGTGTGTGTGCGTGCGTGCATGCGCAGCTCAGAGCGAAAGGGGAGTCAACAAGGTGTTGAGAAGGTTAATCATTACTATAAGAAAGCGTCTGACTCATGCACCCAAATGCCCCTGCGCACACACACACGCACACACACTATTGGCACTTATTGGTGTCACGGGACCAGACAGATCCATAAGACCCCCAGGCAGCTCTGTGATTAAATTCCCCTCACTCTTGTCTGGATGAGAGCATGTCACTCACGCATGGAGCCCCCACACACACACACACATACACACACACACACGCCCGCCCGCCTGCGTGTCCTTGTCACTAACCACTGCCTTATTGCTGACTTTCCCCCCCCCCCAAAGCGTCTTTCCCTCGCTTACAGAACGGAGCACAAAGATTCTCAACCGAGAGGATAAAAGTTTATTTTTCTGATGTGAATATTGTTCTTAAGGTCCTCTCACTTGGCATTATGATGACTTATTATTCCATCGCCTTTTTCTGTCATGTACATCCAAACCCCCCCCCCCCCCCCCCCCCCCCGGCCTCTCTTACCCTTTTGAGAGACTTAACCCGGTGTATTAGAACTCAAATGAGTCCCATCTTATCCATTTTATTTTTATTTTTCCATTTTCCATTTTTTTATCTTGTAGTTTTTACCTTGGGGGAGGTTGTGTCAATTGTGGGGGGGGGGGGATAACTCAGATTGTGTGGACTATTTTTTTGTGTAAACGTTACGAGCTTGTTACATAACACTCCTGACCCGGAGAGGAGCTGAGATCAATTAATCCCATGACGTAACATCATCTCTTCCCCCCCCCCCCCTCCTCCCTCCTTGTGGGTTGTTTTTTTTTTCCCCAGCCGCTCCTCCCTTCCCTCCCCAAAAGTTGTAATTATGCTGTAATCAGGGTTAATTAAAAACCGTTAAAAGCCCAAACAAAAGCTCTGGTGTGTTTGTGTCTACTCGGCTCACTCGTGTTCTGTGCATACATTTCAGGTGAGTTTAGTGCCTTGCAATACATGGGGGGGGGGTTCAGCCAAAAATGCCTTACTATATGGTTACATGGTGGGTTTTTTTCGGCTAAAAACGTCTTACGATACATGGTCGTTTTTCTCGTCTAAAAACGCCTTACTGTGCATGGTCGTTTTTTTGGCCCAAAAACGCTATGGTATACATGGTCGTTTTTTTTCTGCCAAAAATGCCTTACTATACGTGGTCGTGTTTTGGGGGCCAAAAATGCCTTATTATACATGGTCGTTGTTTTCGGCTAAAAACGCCTTACTATACATGGTCGCTTTTTTTCGGCTAAAAACACCTTACTGTACATGGTCGTTTTTTTCGGGTCAAAAACGCCTTACTATACATGGTCGTTTTTTTCGTTGAAAAACGCCTTACTATACATGGTCGTTTTTTTCGGGTCAAAAACGCCTTACTATACATGGTCGTTTTTTTTTCGGGTCAAAAACGCCTTACTGTACATGCTCGTTTTTTTTCGGCTAAAAACGCCTTACTATACATGGTCGTTTATTTCGGCCCAAAATGCCTTACTATATATACATGGTCGTTTTTTTCGTTGAAAAACGCCTTACTATACATGGTCGTTTTTTTCGTTGAAAAACGCCTTACTATACATGGTCGTTTTTTTCGGGTCAAAAACGCCTTACTATACATGGTCGTTTTTTTTTCGGGTCAAAAACGCCTTACTGTACATGCTCGTTTTTTTTCGGCTAAAAACGCCTTACTATACATGGTCGTTTATTTCGGCCCAAAATGCCTTACTATATATACATGGTCGTTTTTTTCGTTGAAAAACGCCTTACTATACATGGTCGTTTTTTTCAGCTAAAACCGCCTTACTATACATGGTCGTTTTTTTTTTTCGGGTCAAAAACGCCTTACTGTACATGCTCGTTTTTTTTCGGCTAAAAACGCCTTACTATACATGGTCGTTTTGTTGGGGGCTGTTGAAAGCTAGTCGTTTGTGGTGAGGTGAATAAACACAAAAAGATTAGACATTGACTAGATTTTTTTTTTAATCCAATTTTTTTTACAACACTTGGAATAAAAATTCACAAATCAACATGATGATGATGATTTTGACGATGACGCATTATTTCATCTTGCTAAAGTTGTCCATGGCTTCTTGGACTTTGTCCAGCTCCGTCTGACTTTGTCGCAGCTGAAACAAGAGACATAACAAGCTCTCGTTAGTGGCTGACACCCTTGAACGAGGGCCCCCCCCCCCCCTCCCAGAAAGAAAAACGCGTTTTCTGTTGCGCTGTTGTCACCTTTTCGCCATCCTGCTGCTGCACCTTGAGCGGCACCTTGTCCCTGTAGTCGCCGGTGGCCATCTTGGACAGCTTGGACAATTCTTTGTCCACGTCGATCAGACCCTGACAACAACAACAACATGAACACCTCTCGGGTTTCACGCGCACACAACCTCACCGGCACACACTGGCCACGTCGTGTGGCGATGTTCGCGATGGGGGACGGGTCACCTTGATCATGAGGTTGACGGTGCATCGGTCGGACGCGATGGCCACGGCGCAGCCCGCCGGCACCACCTGCTCGGCGCTCAGGGGGATCACAGCCTAACTGTACGACAGAGTTTGGATCTGGACGTTGGACGTCTGCACCAGAGAGACGGTGGCGGCGTCCGCGCACTGAAGGTAACCTGGCACCGGCGCGCATAGAGTGGACGGAAGAGGCGCTTGTTCAAGGGAGCACAACAAAATGCCGTGAACGGCCGATGATGTCATAGATATGCTACAGTCTGCGTGCCGTAGGTGAAAATTCAAAACCAAAACACTTTACTATATGTCTTGGACGCGGGACGCACAGGTAACGAGCTGGCTGAATCTTTAAACATTCTCTGAGTACTATTATTAATACCACTCCCACTGATACTACATTATTTTAATACCTTCAACTTCACAATAATAATAACAAATAAATCAACCATGATTTTAAACTATGTATTATCAATATTCAGTCTTCCAAACATGAGAAAGCATTCAGCAAACATAACTGGAATCGAGCAAAAAGGACTCCAAATCCCAACGGCCAAACCCGAAAGTGAAGTGCTGACATTGACTCCAGCTGTAACGCAAATTACTTGTTTCAAACAAACATTCTAGTGCGACCGCACAAACGTGACGACTGTGAAAAATAACTAAATAAAAGACACCACTGTTACAGAAAGGTATTTAAACTGCCGATCAGGAACGGAACGAACCGTGATGGAAACTAACTGAGATGCCGCTCTTTACACGTTGTGCTGACTTTGTCTTGCCCCTCTTAAAGCGCCAGATAAAATTATCAACGTGGGTTTCCCTGAATGGATTTTGTTTGATTCCTTTGTGATTTTTGCGGTCCCCTGGCCCACTTTATACCTGTGGACGAAGAATTAGGGGCTCTAATCCCTCTTTTCTCCCATGGTCACACGTTCTTTCTGCCATTCATAAATCCTTTGGCCCCATCTGGCGGCGAAACGGTGTCCCTACATGCTTTGATGCTGTAGGAAGAAGCAGTGGGGGTGGGCACCTGTATAGCTTTTGTCTCCTGTTTTTATTTGGATGAATGAAACACGTTCAGTTACAAAAATGACTTAAAATGAACAACACTGTACAATGAACAAGCAGAGTATTTTTTGTTTTTTTTTAAGGGTGGAGGGGGGGTCAAGTTAAACACTAAAAAAAATCGCTACTACGAGGGTTTGGGGCGGGTGGGCTTACATGATGGAAGACACAATAGGAAGTCAAGGAGCAAGATATCATCCATACGTTCAAACATATTCGCCGCAGACTGACAGGGGCAAATAAAACTACACGAACGAGGAAGTTGGCAAATGATCACTCCCAGAGAACCCCCTCAACAAACACGCCAACACACACTCGAATACACCGTTGGGAGTAAACATCGGGGCCAAAGGGGGGCCGGAAGGTAGGGGTATACTGTACTTTGGCAGAAAAAGGACTTGAACTCAAGAAGGGTCGGAACAGCTACAAAGATACCAAGAGAAATTTCATTATCATTGTCGTCAAGATAATCCTAACTCAGATTACCCCCCCCCCCCCCGTCCCCCCAATGACAAATACTCAAAAATATACATTTCATCATCATTATCTTCATTATTTCCCTTTGGATTTGCTGAGGTTGTAAAAGAGCGGCAGGCAGGTCGCTAGGTGACATGATTTGAGAGAGGAATCGAGAAAGTTCGAACTCTTTGGTTTGATTCTTTGAAACGTGGGACTTGTTTTGGGAACGCATGGCTGTGAGAAAAAGCTTTGGACAAAAGTTGCATCGAAAGAAGACGGAAGAAAAGTGATGACAGAAGTCGGAGGACTGCAACATAGCGGAATGCTAGTTAGCTGCTATCACCTTCTCCCAGCAGTTTCATTCCTTTTCTGAAACACTTTTAATCATATTGAAAGCACCTATTTAAGCCTTTTAAAGCAAAAGCCCAAGATTCAAATTTTAAAGAAACCACGATCTCAACCTAAGACTAAAGAACAGTAGCGAAGTGCGAAACCTAGCCCAAAAGTAAAAATGAGTGACATTCCAAGTTGTTTAAAACAAACAAAAAAAATCTGGTTTGTGCTTTTCTACACTAACGGCGGCAAACATTTGAAGAGAGGAAATGTTCACATTCAGCAATGAAGCTGCCAAAGTCTGGCAGAGGTGAAGCGGCGTGGAGCCGACGTCAGGAAGCGGGAGCGCCGCATTCTCTGGGGGCGGGGCATAGACTTTGGTATCATTCGTGAAAGAGGGGCAACCCCCGCCCCGGGAGCCTGAGTTTCACCTCCACGCCGCGGCGCCCCCTCGCCTGGACAGAGAAATATGAATGTCTCCAACAGAGATTCACCGGGGGGGGTTGAACGTGCCACCTGGCGACCGCCGTCCGGCCGCCCTTCCCCGGTTACCCCGGACCCGCTTCCTGATTCTGCGCAGCCGCTCTGTAAGCCCCCCCCCCCCCCCCCCCCCCGAGAAGCTCTTCGAGTTGTGAACAGATTCCTTTTTGGGCCAGATTGGCAAGTCGCTGGCAGGAAGGAAGCATCCAGGGTAAGAGGAGAGGGCGGCCTTCAAAGCTCAACGTGGAGAGCGAGGCTTTTCCAAGGGCAGCGGTTGTCGGGGTTGCACGTGTTGTGTGTGCTGACAAGAGCCCCTTTCACACCGAGCGCATTATCCATTCATCCATCCATTTTCCGATACGCTTTATCCTCACAAGGGTCGCAGGGCTGGGGTGGGGGGGGGGGGGGGGGGGGGTGCCGGAGCCTATCCCGGTTGTCTTCGGGCAGTAGGCGGAGGACACCCTGAACCGGTTGCCAGCCAATCGCAGGGCACACAGAGACGAATAGCTAATAATAGCGAAATTTGCAATACTGCCACCTGCAGGACCGGGGGAGAACTTGACGAATTTCAGCCAATTTGGCTTTTCAGAACAATCGTAAAGACCAAATTCAAAGCAATTTTAGCAGCGCCTGATTTTTTTGCGTGCGGTGTGAAACCGCCGCCGACATCGCGACAGGTGTTTGCAATGACATCATCGCTTTTTCGGCCACGGAGCTGCGACGTGTGAAAGCGCAAAAGGCAGATGAGCGCTGGATCCTCTGTTATGGTTGCGTTGTGCGAATTTTTTTCAGAGCTCCCAAGTGTGAAAGAGGCACACGTGTCAGACCCCAAACTTGCGTCAGCACAACATCCTGGAGTCATCCCCCACAACCACATTTTTTTTTGTTTGTTTAAAGCATTCATCTATTTGGTTTATCATCAGAGAATATGAGGTATATGATGAACTCTCTCTTTTACATCCACCACTTGGATGAAGAAAAACAAAAGATCAACAAAACAAAGGAAAAGTTTACGGGACGAAATTGATTCACAATTAAAAAAAAAAAACATCCTTTGTGTTTTGCGTCTTTTTTGGTCACACAGCAGTAAAGCTTTCATAGTTTCTCTGCGGAGAAAAACGTTTCAACACGCCAAGGTCAACTTTTTGCTCTGCTTACAAACACGTTACTGTACAAAAAAAAATAAAAATAAAAAATCTTCAGGGGGTCCTCGGTTTACGACGGCATAAGCCAAAATGATACGCCACAGTCAACCACGAACTTACGCTAATGGAGTAGTCATAATTACAGTGAATATTTACACGACAAACACTTCCAGGCCATCAATATAAAACATACGAGAAAAAAAAACGGTAAGTACGGTGGTGACTGAGCACCAAATTCCAAGTTCCAAGCGCAACGTTCGGAAAGCTCGTACGCCGGGACCGCCGTAAACCGAGTACCGCCTGCATTTTCAAAGTCACGAGAAAGCTTCTCATTGCATTTGGTTTGAAGTAAATCGGCGGGGGGGTTCGGGGGGTGGGGGTGGGGGTGAACAACATCGTCGCATCCATCCCAGAAGATTATGAAAACAAAATAAGTTAAATAAATAGCAAGGAACAAAACTCAACCCTACCCTGAATAAATAGTACAATCAAAAGTCTAAATTTCAAAATAAGAGAGAGAGAGAGATAGTTAAACGATTTGGTCTAAAATCAAGTCAATGTTTTTAAGTATCTTTTTTTTTCTTTTCTTTTTTTAAATACATTGGCAATAAGTAAGCAGTAGTAGAACATAGATCTTTTTTTTCTTTTTTTTTGGTACTACAAAAATTCTATAGAAGCACTAACAGATACATTCCGTCTAAGAGTCCACGTGGACAAAAAGGCTTGACCTTCGAGGAGCCAAACTCCGCGTGGAAGCCGAGTCATCTTTGGGTAAATGCCTGCCTGCGACTGTGGGGGGCGCCAGCGAGCCTGGAAAGTCATCATGGCGACATAATGTCTCATAATTTGGTGCTCACGAGAACAGCCCAAACATACTAAACTGCTCCGTTTGGCCTGACCGTCACTTTATGCGTATTTGGTTTGTTTGGTTTTTGGACAAAATTCTGGAAGCTTTTTTTTTTTTTGTTTATCCAACCACCTGATTATTATTATTTTTTTTAGCACACCAACAAAAAAAAAACCCAAATAAAATAAGGAGCTTTGTGTCGTAAGCGAGCGGGTTGTTCAAAACGAGTGGTCATAAGCACTAAAAGGTACAGTACAATAAAACGGCATCACGGCAACCCGACAAAAGCGAAGGATTTCTTTGAAAAGAAAACTCAGTTCAGTGAGGTCGTTCGCGTTTGCTTCCATCCGCGGGGCCGCAGAGGGAGGCTGGAGTGGGGGGGGCCCCCCCCGCCTGGCAGATATTTGGCGCTCCGCCTGTGCTACACACTGATGGCGCCGCCCCTCCTCCCTCCGCACACATTTTGGTTGGTGATTTTTGGTTTGCTTTGTTCAGTCCTCTTTTTTTTTGTCGTTGTCTCTTTTTGGTTTGGGTTTATTTTTGGTATCCCTTTAGAAAAGGTGTGACGTCACAGCCGTGTGTCCCACCCTAAGCCCGGTGAGCAGTCCACTGGGCAAAAACTGACCCATTTTCGGGGGTTCAACCGACTTACCCCGAACATGGTCCGACAAACCTGCGCCACAGGTGGTGCAACTGAACCATCCCGTTTTGTTATTCAACCGGGAAACTTTCCATGCGGGGATTTAAAGTTGCGCTTCTGACCCCGGTCATGACGGTTTGTGGTACCGAGTCCTGGTTTGTACTCCCATTCCGCCGCGAACTCGTCAGGGTGTCAAGGGTCTCAGACGAGGCTCTTGGAGAAGAACTCGAAGCCTTGGGGGGGGGGGGGATGCTTTGGTTTCCGTTTTGAGCATTAAAATGGCAGCGGGACGTGTGGACGGATGGCTGCGATGGATGACGACATGGAAACGGGTTGATTGGCGAAAGGGCAGCGCTGAGCGATTGCGGCTTCCGATCCAAGAGGCGATGAGATGATGATGATGATGATGATGATGATGATGAGCTACATCTAAAGGCAATGCGAAGCTAATTGTAGCATCTTGATGAAATGGCTGACAATGCACGTGTAGCAGTGGAGTCCTGGTCCTGGATAGCTTGACTATTTATTTACATGTCCTTGGAATAAAGCTTTTCTCTCCGTACTTTTTGGTATTTGGGATTTTGGTATGGTTGTCTTTTTTTTTTTTTTGTCATTGTGTGTTCGTCCTCCTCCTCCTCCTCAGGTCTATTTTTGGTTTCAAGCGTCTCCTCCTCCGCTTTTCTCATCAGACCCGCAAAATAAATAGATTTTAAAAATCCTCCGTGGTCTTCTTTTGTCATTTTTGGTTTCGGCGGCGGATGGCAGGCCTCTCCGCTTTTTCTTCTCTTGCTCAGAGAGCGTCGAGGTGCCGCGCTGATGCTAATGAAACAAACTAAAAAAAAAAGATTTTTGGTTTCGGTCTTCCCCTTCCCGCCCCTCCCCCCTTCTCCCCCAACTCTTTCCCTCCCTCCTTCGCTCCTCTTCTGTGGGTTTTTTTGGCATCGGAAAGCGCAGGAGGGAAGGACGGAGGGCGTCGGGAGAAGAAGAAGAAGAAGAAGAAAAGCGCAAGGGAGAGGAAGAGCTAGCTTTGGTGTGAAAGGCCAGAGAGGCCCGGCTTTCTTCCTTCCTCCTCTCTGATTGGCCGCCCGGCGCTGTCACTCCATCTTGGGGCTGTGTGCCATTTCGCCGGATGAGCAGGAGGAGGCGGGGCTGGAGCAGGGGGAGGGGGAGCAAAGGGTGGGGCTGATGCTGCTGGCCGAGGGGGCGAAGGGAGAAGGGCGCGAGGCCTTGGCCACGGCCGCGCTCAGCAGGCCGGCGCCCGGGCCCTGGCCCATGTGGAGGAGGGCCGGGTGGTTGAGGAAAAGGGAGGACGCCAAGCCGCCGCCCTGGCCGCCCGATGCCCCCAGCATCATCTTGCCGCCGCCCTCAAGACTGGAAAGGGGCAGCTGGCCACCACTGGCCGCCAGGGCTGAGGGACACACAAATTGCAAAAGGGTGAGAAGAACGTACGCCGTTGCGCATGGAATACCGAATGACGTATGTATCCGTGTACGGTGGTACCTCGACTTACGAACGTCTCATCATACCAAATGTTCCAGTTACGAAACGCCTCAAGAGGAAAATATTGCAATCGCAAAAGGTCCATATACAGGTTGGAGTGCGAGTCACTGCTTTGAGTTTCGTGAACGCAACATACTTCTAGCTGCTCTGCCATTGGCTATTACCGAGCCTCATCCTGGCATCCCATTGGCTAAGAGGGACCTCGACCAAATGTGTCTGTGTGTAGGTAGATAAACAGATAGAGCTGTGCCTATGCAGCGCCCTTGACATTTGCCCCCCCATGTGTTACTGTGTTACTGCAAAGAGGCCCCCCCCCCCACACACACGCCTCTTGGTCGATTGCGATCGACGTATTGGACACCCCTGCCTTAAAAACAGAGGTAATTCACGGATTAGCTTAGCACTTAGCGCCGTTGTCTGCGCATGAGCGGTGATTCAGTCATCTGATTGGTTGCCCTTCATGTCAATCAAGTTGTATGTATTCAGCACCGTTGTTTTAACGCAGCGCCATCGCCGAGGCGTTTTCGTTTTGGCCACCGGTGCTAAAGGGTACAAGGGGGAGGCCGCAATGAAAAGAAAAGAAAAAAAGTCTTAGGATGCAAAACGCTTTTTTATATTTGGAAGAATTTTATTTGTTTAATTTTCAGAATAAAATATACTGTATGTGTCACAGTCAAGGCTGCATTGATAGTTCAACGGATTTCAAAAAGATGAATTTATGACAGCCCTCATATTTTTTTGTTCATTCACGTTCTAGAAAGTGTTTTTATATTTGAGGGCTTGCACAGCACTGAATTGGGCTGTCGCGCGCCACCAAATTTTTTTCCTGGCCCAAACATTCCTCGGTAAAACGGAGCAAATTTGATGATGTTTTGAAATGAAGTGGAGTTCTCGTCCGGCAAACACACACCTTGAATAGTGGCCAGGGGATTGTTACCGAGGAGGGCTTGGTTCATCCCCGTGTTAACACCCATCACAGTGTTCCTGGTGTGTCACACGCACACACGCAGCAGCACACGTGCAAAGCGGACATACAGGCAGAAGAGAAAGGATTAAGAAGAAAGGTTAGCAGCTTCAAAAAAAAAAAAGAAAAGCAGGATACACAATACAGTGAAACCTCAAACAACGAATGGCTTTTTCTTCGTCTTTTTTTTTCCGTGTTTGCGCTTCATCCATCAACTCAGTATCAACGCGAACGTTAAATGGTGAGATGATGATGATGCAATATAACCTCCAAATGGATAGGTTCGATTTCCATGATTTCCAGTGGGGGGAGTGGGGGGGCGCTTAGGATTGTGAACAAATTGAGGAGCGTCCCGGAAAATAAACGCGGTTTGATTTGGGAAAAGGTTCCACTGTAAATGCAAGCAAACAGGTGCAAAAAGACTTGGAGATGTTTGGTCAGGTGTAAAAATGAAACCAAAAGGAGCAAAGAGCAGTTTGCCGTGTTTTTTTTTTTTTTTTTTTTGCATCAAAGCTGCACGGTTCAGCGTGTTCTCATGAGAATTTCAAAGGAAACTGCAGAAGGTAAACAACCTCAACACACTCCAGCCAAGTGCAGGGCGTCAAACCCCCCCCAAGTGAATTTGTCAAGAATTCTCTTAAATTCTCACGAGAACAGCCAGCCTCCTTGCAATGAGGCTCGCGTACGGCCCGTGACGCACGCGTGACGCGCTCGTCGTCCTCACCTCAAGTTTGCAGCGAAGTCGCTGATGTAGCTCGACACCTCGCCGTTCTTTTTACCCACACGCCACAAGCTGCGAACACACACGTGCGCACAAGATCAGAACGCCTTGTTAGGACGATGCCGCTGCCTCGAGTCTGACTGAGGAGCTGCAAATAACTGACCGCAAAGAGTTTGAAATGGCGCGGGTACGCCACCAGATGGCAGCAAAGCACTTAAAATAGAGAGGTTCATTATTTAAAAAACAAACAAAAAAAAATTTCTTGGAGCAGATGATTGTTTTAATCTTGATTTGTTTTAATCGCGTTGCGGTCTGCGTGTTCTCGGCACGCATCTTACCCGGCGTTAAGATTGAGGGCGCTGTGGCCGAGGGTGGCCGGGCTGGCCGTGCTGCGCGGAGGAGCGGCGGGAGGAGCCGGAGGAGGTGTCACTGGGGATGGGGCGGAGCTAGAGGTGAGGCTGGAGGTCAAAGGGCAGATCGGGGACATGGTGGTCGCCGCTGTGCTACTGAGACTGGTCACGGCCTGGGACAGCTGGTTGCTGGTCATCTTAGGGCCAAGAAAAAGAGAGTAGATCAGACATATATGGAACCCATGTTGATTGTAGCTGTCGGTATTACGATTGTGAGCGGGTCCTTGAAGGGAAAAAATAAAATAAAATCTTCACTGCAAAGGGGTGGAAGTACCAAGACGGCATTTACGGAGCAGGTCAAATGTCAAAGTTACGGGCTGACGCACCACGGGCTGTAGCAGGTGGGGTTGTGCGCAGGCGGGGGCATTGGCGGGTTGGCTGGGCAGGGGAGGGGTGGAGCTGCTGGGGTTGATGCGCTTCTCCTTCTGCCGGCGGTTGCAGAACCACACGCGAATCACCTCCTTCTCCATGTTGAGCTGCTCAGCGATCAGCAGGATCTCCTCTGAGGTAGGCTTTTGGTTCTGCAACGACAGCTCGGCTCATTCAGCCCACGCCGACCGTCGCGTTTTACGCTTCGCTTTGGCACTTAAGGAGAAAGTGCAAATCTTTCTTTAAAAATTCGACGCCGAGTGATGCAAAGAGAAAAAAGCTCGAGGCTAACACACTGCAGGATTTTAGCGCACCTCCCAACATGTCAAGCTTGTGATGAAATCCAGATCAGATGACATCAGCGCAGTCTTATTGGCCACCCGATACAGTAAAAGTGACATTGATATTCTGGATATTCGTTTATTTTTAAAAAACTAACAAAAAAAGGTTGAACGAATAACTGAACTGCTTTATTGAAGAAGTTAAAATTGTGAAAAAGAGACAAAAATATGTATTCATCTTTTTTTTCTCAGCATTTAAACAATGTTTACTAAAAATATTTGTTTTTGTCAAAAAACGAATTTTGTTTTGAATTAGCATTGCTGTGAAATGCTCCTCTACAAGACAACAAATATTTTAGATCATCCGTAGCCGTCTCAGCATTGACTCCAAAAGTAAAATGCATTTGATTTACTTTTTTAATCGATGGATTTTGGATCGGCATAATCTCATAACATTAAATTGATAATTGCAAAGAAAATGTAAAAGCGCCCTATTTCATTTTATACTTTGGATTTCAATTCAATAACAATATTTTTAAAATAGCTGGTGACAAAAACGTTTTTTTTTTTTGCGTCACAGAAGAAAATAGAAGAAAAAGGTGCCCCGCATCTTACCGTCAAGAAAGCACGCTCCAGGGCAACGCGTACATTGGTCTCGATGCTGGTTCTCTTCTTCCTGCGGCGGCCGGGCATGCCGTCGAAGCCCAGCGAGGGCGAGGACAGCGAGCTGGGGCTGGGAAGGGTGCTGTCGATGGACATGGTCTCTGGAAAGGGCAAGGCAAGGTCACCAACGCGCCGTCACAATCCACCCAACTCGGCATCGTCATCGCCGCGATCACATTAAGCCGAACAAAGAAGGGACGAGGGGTGGAACCTGCGTCGTTGAGCCACTTCTCCAGCAGCGGTTTCAGCTTGCACATGTTCTTAAAGCTCAGGTTGAGGGCCTCGAAGCGGGAGATGGTGGTCTGGCTGAAGTCGTTGCCGTACAGCTTCCCCATGGCCAGGCCCACGTCTCCCTGCGCGGACGGCCGCTAACGTTGACTCGCCGCAAGGAACCGCCCGACGGACGCGGGGGGGGGGGGGGGGGGGGGGGTCGGACGTCCTTTACCTGCGTGAAGCCCAGTTTGATGCGTCTCTGTTTGAAAGTGCGGGCGAACTGCTCCAGCTCCTCCAGATCGCTGGGCTCCTCGGGGTGAGAGGGCACGGGGGCTACCGAGGTCAGGCCTCCTCCGCCCCCTGCGCTCACCTCCATGCTCTTGTCTCGCTGAAATGGGAAAAGCGCCATTAGCACCTCGACCGCAACGCATCTGACGTTTGCGAATGTTCTTTTCATGTCTTCTAGTCATGCATCCATTTTAATGAAGGAGATGAGAGAAACATGTTTGTCGGCTATTTTTATTGTTCTGTTATATTTTATTATTATTTTTTTAATCGTATGGAATGATGGAGCTCTAGAATGTTCTGAACTTCTGTTGCATTTTTTTCCCTTTTTGTTTTTTTGGGGGAGAAATTTGAGCTGCCTCAATTTTTCTTGGCCAACCGTAATGACATTGCGCGCAGAATTTCACAGAAAGAAAGCAAATGCGGTTCCTTGTTTAAAAGAGAGCGTTTGCAGCGTGAATTCTTCCCTACCTGTGCTTGCAGTCCCATTCGACTCTGAGCAGACAGTAGGCTCCCTTGGTTTGGTTGAGGTAGCGGAATAAGATTTGGTGTCGATAGGAGTCCTGAAATCAAGAAAGAAGTAAACGATGGGATCCCTTCGGAATAAAACACCTCCCCTCCACCGACCCCCGGTCACGCTACCTTGCTGGCTCTGCTGCGCTTGCGGGAGGAGGAACTGCGCAGGTGACGGCAGCGAGTGGCCGGGCACCAACATCAGCTGCTGGAGCTGCAGTAACTGCTGGATGTCCTAAATGAAGACCAGACCACATCACACCAAGACCACGTCAAACAATAAGACGGCAGCAGAAGTGCGGGTGGAGGCAGAAGGAGGGAGGAGGGGGGGGGGCATGCCAGGTGAAAAAAAGGAATTATGAAACAGGGGTACTCAAACTTTCACCTCCGATTCTGATCGCCGGTCAAAGAGAACTAACTTGTGCAATATTTGACCCCAAATACGGGTAAACCTCCACCTGCTTTGCAATCTGCAACTTGCTCAGGAAGCATTCGAGGGCTCCCGATTGGCTGCCAGTACCTGGGCGGTGAGCTGGATTGGCTGAGAGAGGGCAAGCTGGGGTGGAGGAGGTGGGGCAGGGACGCTTTGGGCAGTGTGTTCCTGTGTGCTCTGTCCCTGACCCTGCTGGCCTGTTTGTCCCGCCTGCTGCTGCTGCGCCTGCTGCTGCTGCCGCTTGTGGGCCTGCTGATTGGCTGCCGCGGCGGCCGCTGCCTGAGCTTGCTGCGTGGCCTGGGCGGCGGCGTGGGCGGCGTGAGCGGCGTGCGCGGCGCTGGACTGCTGCACGGCGGCGGCCAGCAGCTGAGCCTGGGCCTGCTGCAACAGGAGCTGCTGCTGCGCCGGCAACAGAGCCGTGAGCTGCAAGCGGCGCCGCGGCGAGAGAGAGCAAGTGTTCAGAAGTCTCGGGCCAAAAAAAGCAAAAGCAAAGAGCGAGCGCAAGAGCGAAAAGGCGCGAGTGGATGGATGGCTGCGGTGTTCGGACTCACCTCTTGGTTGCCATTTTGGAACGCTGTTCATTTCAGTCAACAAATTCATATCTACAAAGCGCTACCTTTGTGTTATATTTTGTTTCTCTTTGAATTGTCTTGTGCATGAAACGTGCGATACGAATAAACCCGCCTTGGCCGAAGTGCATGATTCTGAACGGCAACCTGCTCGCGTGTGCGCGTGAGGTCTCACCCCCGCAAGCTGGGAGCCGGTCAGCATGAGTTGTGTGTGTTGCAGCGCCGTCTGGGAGGGGGTGGGCCCGTGAGAGGGAGTCAGTGCCGGGGATGGTTCGCCACACTCTTCCATCTTATTCTAAAAGGAACAACGGGAAACGTGAACAGACAACCTGCTGCCTTGCTCATGTGGGGGGGGGGGGGGGGGGGGACAATCATATTACAAGGCTTAGTGTATGAATTCAAAACACTGAAGTCATCTGTTCTAGTCATCACTTCCAGCGCACCAAAATACCAAAAAAAAAGTTTTTGAACATTTTCAATTTGAAAAATAGACTAATAAAAACATACACTACTTACATCATTTAATTCATTCATTCATTTTCCGAGCCGCTTGATCCTCACTAGGGTCGCGGGGGGTGCTGGAGCCTATCCCAGCTGTCTCCGGGCAGTAGGCGGGGGACACCCTGAATCGGTTGCCGGCCAATCGCAGGGCACACAGAAACGAACAACCATTCGCACACACACTCACACCTAGGGACAATTTAGAGTGTTCAATCAGCCTGCCACGCATGATTTTGGAATGTGGGAGGAAACCGGAGCACCCGGAGAAAACCCACGCAGGCCCGGGGAGAACATGCAAACTCCACACAGGGAGGCCGGAGCTGGAATCGAACCCAGTACCTCTGCACTGTGAAGCCCACGTGCTAACCACTGGACTACCGGGCCGCCCACATCATTTAATAGATTGTTAAAAAAAAAATTATATATATATATATATATATATATATATATATATATATATATATATATATATATATTATATATATGAGCATCTTGATAATTCAATTGGCCATGCCGGGGGGGGGGGGGGGTTATAATACTTCAAGACATACAGAATATTACAGTGCACCGTATCCCCCTTAGTGTTGACTTTTTTGGGGGTGGAGAGAACATTTTTATAACCTATTTTCATAAAAATTTTCCATGTCAACCCAGCATGCAGAATTGTGTGACTCCAGAGAATTTTGCAGGGCATTTTGTGTGACAAAACGCAATTGGTGTGTTATTCTTTTCACTTGCACAAAGCCATGACTATACCGTCCAGGGTGGATCATGTCTCAACTAGAAAAGACGGGACTCTTCCCGCCCACTCGTTTGCATTTCTTCCACGGCATATGCAAATGTTGGCTTTATTTAGGCATTCTGGGAAATGGAGGGTGTGTGTGGGGTGGGGGGGGGGGGGAATAGCGCCATACTGGCGTGCTTGTTTACTTAGGGCAGGAACACAAAAGCAGCGAGTCGGAACGCCAGCGCTTGCCGTCAAGCAATTTTCCGCGCCACGTTAAGACACAAAAGACGAGCAAACACGAAGACGCGCACGCAGGCACAGGCACAAAAGCCACTTACCTTGCCGCCGCTCAGGCTCGGTGAAAGGGAAAAGGGATTGACCTTCATTGACTGAGCCTTGATGAAGAGAAAAAAGGACAGAACCGAAGGACTGATTGAAGAACTGATTTTTCATTTCCAAGGAGAGCACACACAAAAAGAAATGCGGCAATCATTTCGCTCGGACTCAAATGTTTTACCCGCGTACCCATTTTGGGACACCGCCTTTACGACAGTGGGGATTCAAATCCATATTGCGTCGCCGCAAACGGCCATCCTTTTTCGACAACACTTCTCCTCATTTGGGACACCTGTGTGCTGGAGCTGATTTCAGCTGACTTTAGGCAAGAGGGTAGGTATGCTCTGGACTGGTTGCCGCTTAACTCATTCACTCCCAAAGACGTTTTTAAACGTCTTTTCAGACTTGGTCTAGAATTGGCTGGTACTGAGTGAGTTTTAATATCTAATGGCGGCCCGGGGGACAGTGTGCCACTCTGTCGGATCATTACATACCATCAATGCAAATCCAAAAGTGCACTTTTGGATTTGGACTGAAAAGGTCTGGTGTCCGAAGCAGCCAGGCTGCAAAAAGGATGTTGTGATGACGCAAAAAAAAAAAACAAAAACTAAGATATCAAGGTTAGCCTCATGTCGTTAGCTTCGGCTAGCCTGAAAGCCACCAATGGGTGCGCAAACGGTTGTCAATGTGTGTGCCCTGAGATTGACTGGCAAGCATTCCAGGCTGTCATCGGCCTCTCGCAACCAAAAGTCAGCTGGGTAGGGCTCCAGCTCACCCAATAGCGACCCTCATTTGGACCAGCGCTCTCGGAACCGGGATGGGAGCGGTGATGACGTACCTGGTGATTAGATTCGGCTCCATTGCGCTCGGATTCTGCATGGAAAGACAAAAGCAAGCAATGAGGACAGACGTAGCTACGACACACCGAGTGCAGTTTCCTCAACAGTGGTGGAATAAAAAGGAAGAGGTGGGGGTGGGGGGGGGGGGCTCCAGAGTGTACTTTATACACAATGATGCACTGACATGCAAGTAGATAGACATGACTGAAAAAAATCCAAACATGGTTGAAATTATGATCATTCAAATTGAATGCTCGAAGATTTGATCATGAGAATTGGAGAAAAACGGGCAGCAAAATAAAGACAAAATTGAGTTTTATACTAATGGCCAGTCAATGTCTAGCAATTGTGAAGATCACCTAACAATTTCCACTAACAACATGACAAAGGTCGCATGAGGACCACGAGTGATACACAAAAGAATCACTGAACTAAAAGCTCAAAGATTTATGGTATAGTATTTTCATCCATTACGTGACATTTAAAAAGTACCATTCAGTCATCTTTAACTTCAGCACAATACAGTTTTGCATTCAGTATTTTTGAATCTTTTTTTATTATTTTAACATCGTTCAGAATAATTTTTAAATCCCTAAATTCAAATTGGGTGTAATGTTCAACGAGGCGACGGCATTTGAATGTTGGTCATGATCGTAGTACTTGAAGACGAACCGCTCGCTTTATAACATTCCATATTGTGCCGCAAAGCTCATTTTCAGGCTTGTGCCATGCACGAGTTGGATCCTGGATCGGGCACCAAAACATCCACCAGTAGAGTTTAGTCTCACCAATAAATAACACGTAGTTGTCCTTTTAGTACTGTGAAAGCTGTACTCGTTTGCTCGTTTGCATATACTCGTACTGAAGTTGAGAATGTGAGCAGAGTTGTGGTCGTCATCACCTGTGCTGTCCAGCGGCGAGTTAGCTCCAAGTTTCTCAAGTTCAGCTGGCCTTGGCATCCTGATTTCTGCAACACACAAATGCACGTTTTCAAATCTGGGCCTCGCAGAGCATTTTGATGACGACAACAGGAAAGAGAGGAGCCTTGAGGTGCAGGGTGGGAGTGCTGTCAGACCACAGCGACGCCCCCCCCCCCCACACACACACTGTACACGGAAGGTGGGTGAATCTCTCACATCAAGTGCACCAGGGCCCACTTGCTTTCATTCATTCATACTTTCCAATTAAAGAGAGTAGGCTGGGGCTAAATTTAACGCAAGATATTTTGCGTGGGAGCACTTTTTGGATCCGTTACAGGTCTCGTGTGTGTGTCATCCGTTGCGGGTCTTCGTGGATTCATGGTTGAAACTGTTCACATTTTTGTACTATTTAAGGATTTTGTTTCAATTTTTTTTTTCCCCTTGCCAATAAACCGCAAGATGAAGTCGCAGTGCAGTTCGAGAGCCTCCCCTTTCATGCGCAAACACACACACACACACACACACACACACTCGCACATAGCCACTTCCTTTTTATGAAAACATGCAAATCTGCCCAACGACTAACTAATTATATCGTGCCACCTGCATAATAAACTCAACCCCCCCCCCCCACTCTCCTCTTTCCGCTCTATACTTTTTGAAGTATAGAGTGAATTAATTTGCAAAAGTTGATCTACTTCAATTAGTGTTGTTAGCTTCCGAAAAAGTTGCGGTCTTTTAAGCCTTTAAGCCTGAACGCAACACGCAAGTCCATGACTCATAAATCAGATTACTTTTGAGGTTACTTAAAAGATTGCCTACACTACTAAAGCTTTCGTGAATTCATTCACTCGTCATGTCCCAATTTTTTGTACAACACAGCTTCTTATTTTGACACCATTTGGGTTGCGGAAACAGAGGAGAAAAAAAAAACTTGAAAGCACAGTTGGCACAAGTTGACTCCTGGTGCGAGGCGTTCGGGGGGGGTTGTGTGTCCTTCTTTCCGGGTAATAAAAAAGCCATAATGTCTTTTTGCTGGCAAGCTTGCACGGCGGACAGAAGTCCCGGCCAATATCGATTCCCAGATGACACGAAGAGGTTAGCGGCTAACGTAACGGCTGAATGGTGTGCGGAGGGAACAGTACATCAAGATGCTTTGGTGCCCTCTCACTTCCCCACGTTACTTCCCCATTATAAGATTAGTAGCGTGTGTTACTTACTGGTAACATTAGCATGTTCAAACACCCCACACGCACAAGCAGATAAGAGTACCGCCTTTTCACGTCATTTTCAAGGAAACTCATTTGGCCCAGCGGCCTATCGAGTGCCATCTCAGCAGTTTCTGTACAACATTTTGTGCTGTATAATCCGGTGTCATGTTTTATATGATGCAATGCACACACTCAATTCTAAATAATTTACTCTGGCCGAAGCTCTTCGAGAAACTTATGACCACGGTGAGGAGAAATTCAATCATTAAAAAAAAAAAATAATAATCTATACACTATAAGGGATTATTTTACCAATGCTCCTATGCCAGTCGACACAATATGATGAATTTATTCCATTTGGCTTTAGTTTATTTGTCCTTCTATGCAGTTTCTCTGGTGGCTAGCGAAAAAAAAAATACTTTGGAGTTGTTTATGAGAGCAAAGCTTTCCTTCCAATGAAAAACGCTGCACAGTGGTGCCCTTAAGATATGATTTTAACTCATTCGGTATCAGCCAATTCTGGACCAAGTCTGAAAAGATGTTTAAAAACGTCTTTGGGAGTGAATTGAGTTCATTTGTCCCGTGACCACACTTGTGACTCAAGCCACTGCAGTTTCAAGTCATCTTTCACGAAGGAAATGAATGGAAACAACGAACATTTGATGACGTGTGACATCTCAGCTCCTCGCAAAGGACAAAGACGATATCACTGAGTGCTGTTATGCTGAATGTCTAAGTTGCCTTGTTTGAGTTGAAATTTCAGTTCCTGAAAGGGTCCATAAATTACCCATTACGTGTTGGCGTTAGCATTAAAATTGCAAACTAGAGGCTAAGCTTTGTGTTTCTCTGAAATATACATGTAAATCTCATTATTTTATGTTTAACTTGACACTACACTTCAACCGAGCGTGGAAATAAACAACTTGAAGCCTCTTTTTTTTTTTCCGAACAATTGTTGACTATTTGCCATTAAGCGAGCTTAGTTCACTGTCACAATGCAGTGCTCAGAACTAAAAAAAAACCTAATCTGGGTCACTAGTATCTCAAGACACAAATATATCTTTCATACAAAAGAAAAGTTTTCAATCACATTGGTTAATTTTTTCAAAAATTGAACGAAGAAAACAACATTTGTTGCGTCTTACTTTCATCTAGTTAGCATGGCCTTTGGAGGACTAAAAAAAAAATCAAACAGGCGGGAAACTAAAATTGCTCAAGGAGCATTGACTGTTTCAGATTACCGTCTACTTAATTGCCCTTTTTTTTAATGATTATAATTATTTTCATTAAAATAGGGAGTGCTTTACACAGCAATTGTTCCCCAGCCGACGATCGGGGCAATGTTATGACGAAAAGGGTTGTTAAATGCATTAAATACATAAATGCAACTGAACAATGAAATAAAAAAATGCGAGAAAAAACTAAAAAGTCAACAGTAAAAAATGGTGCAAATGTGTAACCTCGATCATTTTAAGTCGGGTAAATTTCTAGTTTGTTGTGACATTTGTAGCATCGTTGCATCACTGTCGGGGTTCAATTTAGCCGGCTCATACGGAGAATTATTAATAACATGAAAAGACATCTCGGATTCACCACTGAGGGAGGGAGAAAGGAGACATTTCAGAGGTAATTGGCTGCGGGGACTAACAAGCGCTCTTGACCTCCAGCTGACCATCACAACACGGTCACGTCTTGTTTGTTTTACACAAGAATGATTGGACAAAATTTAACCTGCGAATGAGGTGGTGCGGTAAATTAGCAAAATTAGCGGTTAACAAAACACACTTTTCTGATCGTAAAGACAAATGAGATAATACGTGAAGAGAAAAAAAAATACAAGGAGTAGTAGTCTGCCCAAAACATAACACTGACCTTTCCTGTCCACCTTAACTCCCCGCCCACAGGCTACCCCTTTGCTCTCCAATCACACACACACACACTCACACACACACACTGCCCTCCAAGCGTAATTGGTTGCCAAATTAAGTAGTCCACACTCACCTGGCAACCACATGGTGGAGAAGAATGAATCCTTGCTTTATGCAATTGCTGCTGTCTCAGTCCAAAAAAAAAAAAAAAAAAGTCAGTGTAACAACGTGTGTGAGTGTGTATATGTGTGTGTGCGCACGGGTAAAGAATAACTCACTGTAATACACACACAAAAGGACAGTCACGCTCTCTCTCTCTCTCTCTCCCTCTCACTAAGCCACTCTTACTCACTAAGCCACGCCTCCTCCACTATCACAACCTGCACCTCGACAAAAAAAGTGAGGGTCAACAATGTGTGGTAAGTGGGCCTGAAGGTAAGGGAAGAAGGAAGGAAGGTTGACAGTGAAAGAAGAGAAAGAAATGAAAAAGGCGGGAGGAGGTAGGGATGATTGAGAGTGGGAGGGACTGAAGATGTCAGGTGGATGACAGACCCGAGTGGAAAGTGACAGCGCAGCTGGAAAGTGCCACTCACACGCTGCACACTGGAAGGAAAAGAGTCACAACACACTCGACTCGTATGCATGTGATGTCTGTACTGTATTGGATGCAGGGTTGACCATCCCACACGTGCGGCCGTACAATAACATCCTCAATGTGGCGGAAATTTGATGAGGGCGTTTTGGGGGAAGGGGAGGAAATAGACCAACCCACTGCTGCTAAAACTGGATGTAGGCTGGGGGAGGAGGAGGTTGTATATTTTTTTTAATTTTTCAAGCAGAATTATTAATGAAAAGAATTGAGCATCAGTTTATTGCTGTGGAGTCGTTCTAGAGCTAGCTGCAACGGGTGGAATTCCAATATAGAGAATATACAAAACACGGATTGTTCCTCCTCGATACCATTTTCCCCACTCTCTAGTTCACTATTCACCAATACCAACATCAAGTAACCGAATTTCTATTACTCCGATGACATGAGGCAGAACTGTCACTTTGCGATACAGAATTCAAGTTCAAAATCAAATATTTTGGATTCATTTGTCATAGATAAACAAGAGTGAAAAAAAAACAGACAACTCCCTGAGTTTTAGTCTTTGTTCAAAATGAATTCAAACGTGCCGCCGTCAAAAGAACAGTTCACGTAAAATGACAAACTAATACAACACAACATAATACTATAATACAACAAGAAATGTAGTGTCCAAAGGAATACAGGTTCAACTGTTAAGCACAACACGGTTAAGTTGTGAAATAGGGCTGGCGATAGACCTGAAAAAACGATCACAATGATGTTCACCCAATATGGACAACTATACTGTAGTTGTACTTGATTTATACTTTTTACCCATTCACAGTGAGACAAAAAATATTAAATGATCTAAAATACATATTAAAAAAATAACTATTCAGAGAGAAAATGCCATTCACATCACAAAAGATAGGGACAAAAAAATGATGAAGGGAACAGGTGAGTATAGCACATTGTATAATACTACGAGTATGACAAAGTGCTACGTTGCTTGTACATGGTACTTTTCTGGATGGCAATCAGGTAAATCGGAATTAGAATCAGTTAGCAAATCGATGTATAAATGTTGGTAGCAACACAGTAACACTGCGCTGTAGGCAGAATGATAAATCTTCCAAACACACAACATAAATGAGCCCTTAACCACACGGTCATGTCACTTGCAGTGACAGTGTGTGGCAAAATGGCCGCCTCCACCCCTTCGAGATGGAGGGAAAATGAATTTTGCTGCTTGTTGGATATTCCGCAAATGTAATATTCATTAGGATGAAAGTGTGGACTCGTGGGGGTGAAGAACATTTTTGACTTGACTTCCCTTTTTAAGTGTGAAATGATGCCAAGCGTTGTCTCTTCCCTTTTATTCGCTCCTTCCTAACAAGTATGTTAGATTCATTAAAAACTCGAAACTGTCCATAAAAGGTATAAAGTAGATGTCGTGAAACGGGCTGGTGACAAGTCTACCCCCACCGGGACCCAAATGAGGACAAGCGCCATTGAAAACGCAATGGCTGGCTGGATAGTTGACGCTTCACTGTGACAGGAGGTTCAAGTGGCCACGAGGTAGCGCTGTTGAGCCGCAAATCAATGAGAATGGAAGGCAGTGGCCTCTCATGGTCACTTTTCCACAGCAACACGATTCCCTCAATTGTCACTGTAAACGTATAACTGTTGTAAGGATTGACAATTACCGCAGTGTAATCCAAATTCTCCATTTTAAGAAGACTGTCATATTAAAAACAGCATCAAGGTATTAGGAACAGAAAACCACAAAAAAAAAGGGGGGCAGACATTTATTTCAATGAAAGGGAATTTCATTGGACTCAATATTATTTTGCCCAAACGGAGTCAACATAAATGGATAGTATTAAAATTGACTGTCCTCTAAATTTCATTGGACTCAATATTATCTTGCCCAAACGGAGTCAACATAAATGGCAAATATTAAAATCGACTGTCCTCTAAATGACAATTTCTTTGAAAGTGGAGGAGCAAAGTGTAAGAAAATGTCAAGAAGCGAGGCCGACTGGATGCGCGCGACACTGTGGTGCGGCCACTCAAATATTTTTCAAATATTAAACTATAAATACAGATTGCTTTCAAGGTTTACCCCACACGAAACAAAAGAATATATTTGAGTTTACATTAAATTTGTTCAGGGAATGCGGAGTGAAAAACAAAAAGACAACTATGATGGAGGGGAAAAAAAAACAAGTAGGAAACACTTGATGAGTGGCCTCACTGAAAAATACAGTGTCTTGTATTTACTCAATTTAATTTCATCAAGTGGATGCGCACAAAACAACATCATCAGGATCCAGATACAATTTTTAAGTCGATGTAAAGTTCTATTGAAAAATTGTGTCTGGATACAGATGATTTTATTATTTTTTTTATTATTTATTTATTTTTCACTAAATAAAATTTATTTTATTAAAATGAAATTATTTATTATTATTAGTGTTTATTTATTTATTTATTTATTATTATTTATTTTATTTTGTGCAAACTACTTGACAAAATAACATTGAGGAAATTCAACACACGATTCATTTTTTTTTTCCGTTGTGGAACCCCAATTGGCTCCACATAATGGAACTGTACTGCGCAAGGACACCTGCCGTTGATAGGCGCTGCTGTTTTGGTTAGCAAAGTCGTTGAGCGAAGGTCGCATTATTTGAGAAAACACGGCATTGAAATTCGCTGTGAAAACAAGACATTTTGCTCCGTGTTGCACTCACCGGTCTAATTAGTTGGAGCCATTACATGAGAACCGACAGCATCGATAAAAATTTTAATTTGCTGCGAATGAGTCGATTTCCATCCGTTTCATCAACATACGAAAAGACAGATGTCAACTGGGATTTCGCTTCCACCGATTGGGCAGCAGATGCGTTTGTGTGATTGTACATGACCCCTGGTGGGGTGACCGGGTGCGCGTATGTGTGTGAGTGTGCGATGTGTGAGGAAGGACACTGACAGACGGGCGTGGGGGAGCATCCGGGGGTCAGAGGCTGTCTGAGCGGCACTGGCGTTGGCCGTGACCTTTGTCCAGTGTCCAATCTATCCTCATAACAAGCAAAGAGTGCGTGTGCGCCTGCATGTGTACGCTCGCGTGCATATCGGCAATGGCCATCGCTCCGGAAAAACAGGTAAATAAAATGAATAGAAAGCACGAGCGAACGGATGTCCGCACCGTCTTGCGTGTACAGTTCACGGCCACGGAGGGTCTTCCTGCCCCCCCCCTCAGCCTTGGTTACCATGGAGACCAGACCTAGCAACACCGCGGCCAAGACACTTCGATGATAGCGGTCTCAATTGAAGCGTGGCCACACGAGGCTCCGGGTGCAGGAAGACAACCAGCGAGAGCTCAGCGTGCGAGATGGGATTCATCCAGCCCCGCTTGAAGACGGTTTTCAAGACGTGAAACCGACAGGAAAATGCCATTTGTGTCAATACTGCGCGTGACTGCTGACGTTGAATCGAAATCCTGGGGGGGGGGGGAGGGATCGGAACTGTGGGAAATAATAAAATAATTAAAAAGAATCACCGGCTCGAGGTAAATCTGTAATACTTCATTGAAAGAGAGAATTTTCAAATGAAGAATGCGTCGTTTGTTGCATGAAAAGGCCGGCCGGAATAATGTTTGCGAGGCTGAACAAAGTTAAAATGGTTTCAAATGAGCTGGGAAGCGCTGAATTTGTCAAATGTATGTATTGATTGGGACACTTTCAAAATGTGGAATTTTTTTTCCTTCTCTTAAAGTAGGACTTCGACGTTGGTTCGAATTGCTCGCTAAATGTTTGGCAATGTCCTGAATGAACTGCACATTGCCGGAATGCTTTTAATCAAGTGAGAAACGGGAGGAGGGTGGAATGGGGGGGGAGGGGCAATAGATGAAAAAAAGGAAAACTGTCGATGCCAAAGTATTTTGAGAAATTGTGTGCGAATGCTGTGGAATGATTTTCTAAAGATACAGAAAAATAGGGAAATATATATTGAATTAATGAATATCAATTGCGTACGATATTTTTTTTCTTAAAAGTGGTCATTTTGCTTGAAAATGTGAAATTTTGAGAATATGGCCAAGCTAATGCCCTTGAAATGATTTGAATCGGTCAAGACGTGAATGAAAACGGAATCATGTACAATGTCTGAATGTGAAAAATGTGGAAGTTTTTGGAGTGCGCCAATTCTTCGAACATTGACAACAGATCAGACGCTAATTTGAATGTGCTGCACGTTTTGATTCTGGAAGGGGGCAGTGATGACTGCCCTCCAGGCATTCCTATCATGAAGACGAACGCCATATCCAAGACGATCGCATTTCTTCAGAAATTTACAACGGCCCCCCCTGCAGGACCACCTCAGTTTGAAACACCCTAATTGTAAATTATTTTTTTTTTTTTTAGGTGTGTTCTAGTTATCACTGAAAGTTGTGTTGATAAGGCAGGGTGCACGCACACACACACACACACACATATACACGCACAATGCGATAGAGAGACCCCAGGGAGGAAGATGGGGGAGGCTGAGGCCTCTATAGTGCCATCAATCACGAGACTGTCACAAGGAGGACCGGCAGATAGGAGTGGGGGGGCAGGGGGGGGGGTTACAAAGATCGACAGAATAGTAAAAAGATGGAAGGGAGGTGAACGAGTGATGGAAGCCAAGGTGACGATGGACAGAGGAAGAAAAGGAAGGCGGAGGATGCGTTCGTAATGGCTCATTGTCGGGGCCTACTGCGAGTTCTTGAGAAGAGTCCGGCGGCCGTTTCTCGCTTTGGCTCGGCCTTCCTATTTCCACACACACGCGCGCACACGGCCTCTAATTCATCTAATCCATCACATCGCCGCTCTTACGGCGGGCTCACTGATGGAGCCGCCAAGTCCTCTAACGTCGTCCGAGTCGCGAGACTGCAAGGTGAGAGATTAAAAAATCTAGTCCGGTGTTTTTGCGGCGGGTGGGTGAGGGTGTCGCAGCGGGATTAGAAATGAGTAGAGCGGCGAGGAGTTGTGCTTGTCGTACGGGAAACGCAAACATCTCACCTACGCCTACGCGCTTCGACGCACCTCTCCTGGATGATGTGGCCGGCCCGTGGGGAGGCGGGACGCAACCGACCCCGCGGCCGTCTCCCACGACGCTATACGCCAAGGTTGAGACTGAAATTGTTTCTAGGGGGGGGAGGGGGAAAAAAAGCGACTGCCAGGGACAAGTGGCCTTGAGGTTCACTTCCACTCCGCCTTATGCTTTCATCTACGCTGAAGGTGGGCAAGCCCAGGTCCATGGGCCAAAACAGGTAGAGCGAGATGACACCTTTGTGATGTCAAATCCTCAAAATGGCGGTCACGCTTTGACGGCATTTTCCAAGTGAGACAGAGTCTGCCATCTTGGTTACCTTCTTCTGAATGGGGATCATTTGGGAGAGTTTGTGAGTAGAAATTTGTCAAAGTAGGCCCAACATGGCTGCTTCAAAACAACATGACCATTGTCCTGACTGGGGCAAGGAAAGCGATCTCTACATGGCATGCTTATTTCAACTCACTTCAATTTGACTTGCACGGCTCTTTGAGAACCGCCGCCGCTAGCACAAAGCACTGTACACAAAAAAAATACAAGCCAAAAATGAAAACGACAATATAATCATAAACAACGGCGGTCCGGCAGTGGTTAGCACGTGGGCTTCACAGTGCAGAGGTACCGGGTTCGATTCCAGCTCCGGCCTCCCTGTGTGGAGTTTGCATGTTCTCCCCGGGCCTGCGTGGGTTTTCTCCGGGTGCTCCGGTTTCCTCCCACATTCCAAAAATATGCGTGGCAGGCTGATTGAACACTCTAAATTGTCCCTAGGTGTGAGTGTGAGCGTGGATGGTTGTTTGTTTCTGTGTGCCCTGCGATTGGCTGGCAACCGATTCAGGGTGTCCCCCGCCTACTGCCCGGAGACAGCTGGGATCGGCTCCAGCACCCCCCGCGACCCTAGTGAGGATCAAGCGGCTTGGAAGATGAATGAATGAATGAATAATCATAAACAACGAAAAGCAGCCTTTGTCTCATCGAAAAATATACTGTACCACTTGCACCTTTTTGTTTTGTTTTGTTTTGTTTTTTTTTGCAAAGAGGAATCGCCATTGTTCAGTATGGCGGCGTGAGACTCGGGAGGGCATGACGTCACTCACATTTGCGGCAAGCTTAAGACAAACTAAAATGTTGACGTTTAAGCTTAAATGTAGTACCTTTCCAGTTGAAGTCAATAATACTTTGAAAACGGATGAGAGAACTACATACAGTATATATAAGTCCAGTGTATAAAAATCCCCACATCGTGATTAGGGAGAAAGCGATGCGTGAATGATCCCTTTTTGGGACTCATTTTCTTCTCTTTCATCACTATATTGACTATGTTGAGGACGTTTTACGATAAACAGTACCGGTACTTGAAAATCTCGACAGTAAGTCGGCGATGAGTATGATTCCAGACAAAGTCCTTGCAGGGCCCCTGATGGGAAGATCTAAAAAGTCTGAAAATTGGGCTTCCAGGAGTTGCTGTTTTTTTGGCCAACCATCCCATCTTTCACTTTTCCTGCATCATCATCATCATCATCATCATCATCATCATACATTTTGTGAGCGACCTTGCCCTCGTCTTCCTCTCATGCAAACTTTCTCTTCTCCCCCTCGCTCCGTCTTTCTCTCTCGGTCGTGTTGGTCAGCAGCAGCTGTGACATCAGCGGCCACTCTTCTCGCCTCCGATTGGACATTCGGCCACGTTGCCAGGCAACAGCAGTGAAAGGTCTCAGTGTGAGCGTGCACGCCTCTGCTGTGTGTGTGTGTGTGTGTGTGTGTGTGTGTGTGTCTGTTTATAGCGAGTGAAAGGTGCGCGAGCCATTTTCCACGCCTTGCCCTTTATCTGTGCATGAGGAATGATCGGAGCGCATCCCGAGGTTTATCTCCAATCAAAGCATGCAGATGATTGGCCGCCTGCACCACAGAAGAAGAAGAGGGATGAGAGCGTGTCTTGTTAATGCGGGGGGAGGAAAAAAAAAAAAAAGAATCAAACGAATGTCTGTCTGCAACGTCTCCACAAATAAACGTGTTCTCATTGTGTGTGCGTAAGCCCCCGGGAGTGGGTGGTTATTGTATCTGACACAGCGGCTCTTTCGCGCGCCTCATATTTCTGGGCCGATCGATTCCTCTGACTCCCGACAAGACAATAATCGCACCTCCCTCTCTCACTCCATCACTACCATTATTACTGACCTCCCCGGGGAGCCAGAAGGGTGGAGGCTGGGTGGGGTGGGGGGGGGGGGGTTCAGGGAGGAAGGGTGAGGGATGAGAGGGAGACGTGGAGTTGACAAAATGAGCCTATGATGATGAAAAAGCAAGAGGGGACAATGTTGAAAGTGAGACGGTGGGGAAGGACGCGAAGGACGGTGGGAAAGATCCGTTTTTTTAACTGCATGACAAGGAACTATACCGCTCAAGAGAAAAAATATAAGAATAAATCAAAAACGGTAACCCACAGATGATGTTTTCGGAGGACACAAACGGCATGAAATGATCTACGGGGGGCTGGGGTGTGTCAGAAAGGTTCCCGGATTGCCGTCACAAAAAAGTGGATTTGAAATCTAAACGACAAGTTTTCCGCTTCCAAGAAATCCCACCTCCTCCGCCACACTTTCACGCAGTCCTGTAAGGATTCTCCTCGGCAACACTGTCATCCTCCCCCCCCGGTCCAAAGTGAACAGCAAAACTTGTGGTTTGTAGTTTGGGTTTGAAATATAACCTTTGGGACGGTAATCCTGGAACTTTTCTGACACAACGCGTAGCTGTCAGAACAACACAACATCCATGCAACCTAAAAAATTCACAGCAGCGTAATGTAGGAATTCTTTTATATTTATCGCTCCGAAGTGCCTTGGGCAGTTATGACTTTGGTCTGTTGCAAACCGAGGACGCCCCTGTAACTGTGAATAATGTTGGATTTAATAACTAAACGTAAATAAAAAAATGGAACTCCGCCAACCCCCCAAAAAACAACAACAAATGAAGTAATTGTTATATATAATGTACATTCATTCATCTTCCGTACCGCTCGATCCTCACTAGGGTCGCGGGGGGTGCTGGAGCCCATCCCAGCCGTCTCCGGGCAGTAGGCGGGGGACACCCTGAATCGGTTGCCAGCCAATCGCAGGGCACACAGAGACGAACAACCATCCGCACTCACACTCACACCTAGGGACAATTTAGAGTGTTCAATCAGCCTGCCATGCATGTTTTTGGAATGTGGGAGGAAACCGGAGCACCCGGAGAAAACCCACGCAGGCCCGGGGAGAACATGCAAACTCCACACAGGGAGGCCGGAGCTGGAATCGAACCCGGAACCTCTGTACTGTGAAGCCGACGTGCTAACCACTGGACTACCGGGCCGCCTTATAATGTACATTAAATGATATAATAATGTAATATGATCCACAAACCATCTAATGTTAGAAGTTTATTATTATTATTATTATTATTATTATTATTAGAGAGTCCTATAGAAAAGCAAGATTTCTCAAAGCGGATTTACGGGCGTCATCCGACAAGGACAAAGCCCCAAAAGTCACGGCTGGCATCAATTTGATGGCGTCAACTGCGCTTTTGCTGCACATTCGCTCATCGTTTCCTTCTTACCATTACTCGCTGTTGACTTTTACAAGTTGCACACAAAAGTAGAGCAAGGGGAAATGTTGATTGATTTGCCGTTGTCACGTAAATAGACCAGGAAAAGGTCAACAGTCTGGCCGTCACGTACATTTCCACCGGATCTGATCGAGGGAATACGCTCAAAGGCGATCACCGTCATCGACTTGAAATATATCGGGAGGGGGGGGGGGGGGTCACGATTCTTTGATCGGCAGCCCCTGCTGCTCACTTTGGTGGCATCTCCAATTGTGAGCAATGCGGGAGGGACGCTGGGCCCCGTGTCGTTTCTGCCGCCACCGCCGAGCGATGGCGTTGCCGAAACTGAAAACGAAGTTGGCGCCTTCGTAACTCGAGGTACCGCTGCGGCGTGAAATGGTACACATTGCATCGTAATGCCGGTTAAATGGGCCTAATATATATTAGGTGCACCAGCAATCAAGGTCTCAAAAATCTCTCTTTTTTTAGCTCTGACAAGGCTGCACCGGTGTCATTATACCGGAGACAAATTCCTTGTGTGTTCGACATACTTGGCCAATAAAAGACGATTCGGATTCTGATTAATGGCCAAAACACAACGCCGAACGTCTGTCTCGATGCGCCACGCAAGCTCTAAGCAAAATGAGAAGCAGAGTTGAAGGATTTGCCGTTTTCTAATAAAGGAGCGAATGAAAAGAGTATGACGGTTGGGGGAGGGGGGTGGGGGAAGGGGGGGGGGTTGTTTACAGGTGAAAGATGGAAAGTCTGAGAAATATATAGGAAGCGACACACACACACACACACACACACACATGGATAAATATATGAAGACACGGCCGGAGTGCCGCGGAGGTGGCCGCTCAGAAACATGATGAAATTGACAAGAGCACAATAGTTGATTGGCAGGCGAACTCCCGCCATGCCATTCAAGCGCGGAAGAATGAAACGCGCAAATTCACCGACGGGCCAATCAACGCAGCATGCCGGGCGACACGCGTGCACGCACGCGAACGCGCGCCGGCCTTTTGTGCGCGGCCCGTCGCTACTGCTGCTGCTGCGCGGCTTTGAATCCAGATTACAATTACAGTAATTGGCTCAATTCCTGCGATTTCTGTTTGACCCGCTCACCTCGTCCTCGCTGCGGCTTCATCAATATTCTGGCACCTGTATGGCCACATGCTTTGCCTTTGCTCCTGGTGCATTGGCCCCTCCCCCCCCCCGCTACGATTCCTTTTCATACTTTCCTCTCTATCACATGTTACGTTTCCTCTCACATAGTTGGGGCACGGGGGAATGTATACTTTATTCATGCAGCATTTATTATGGAGAGATAGAAGCAGCGATACAGTGCAGGGTTTTTTTTGGGGGGGGGGGGGCAAGGAGATGGTGAGGAAGGGGGCGATGGAGGTGCTGCTGGTGATTGTGGTGGAGGAAGGGGAGGAAGAGGAGGGTTAGGAAATTGGTCTGGCTAGCGGAACAGCTTTTCACCCCTCTCTCGCTCTCTCGTTCTCTCTCTCCCTCCTTTTCGCCCCCCCCCCTCTATTCTGCTTTGTATTCTGCAGAGATGACAGGGGGAAAGCTTTATTGCTCCGAGTTTGTATCGATCGGGGCCCCTCGGAGGGGGGAGGCCGAAGGACGCGCTGAAGGGGCCTTTTCGCAACGACGGCGAGCCTCGCAACAAAAGACAACCCCCCCCCACGCCCCCCGCCCTCCTCCGCGCGCACACTCCTCGTGCCGATCCCTCCTCTCAGTCCGCGAGCTCGCTCAGAAATTCTAATTCATTGCTCTTATTCTCAAAGGTTAGCAGAGAGAAAGAAAGAGAGAGGAGGATGTCGAGATTCTCGCTCCAAGTGAGGAGCCGGGGATCTGATAAGCCACAACGGCGCAAACAATGAACGAGCGGAAGAAAGACGGAAAATATGCCTTTTAAGCGCCTCCCAGTTGAACCTGGAGGAGGGAGTAAACTCCTCTTCCGCACTCAAGGTTACAAAAGGTGCAAGGAAACGACAATCTCAGCGATTCAACGCGATTTGTGACGACGGAAGCCATTTTGACGTTGGTGGTCATTTCGCGAATGGTTGACGGATACCTTCAAAGCAAAATGGCGGACGCCCTGACCCCCTCTTCTTTCTGATTTTCGTATGTCCTGTTATGACGCGCCGGGTTTCGTTTGACTACATTATCCGTAGGAATGACCGCGTATTCCCGTTTGTCTCTATGCACACTCTGAACTCTAAAACTCAAGACACAAGCTCAAGACACAAATCAACCCAAGACACAAATGGCAAATGTCAACAGTGGCAACAGACGGAAGCAATTCTGCGTAAATCATACAGATATGAAATATCACATGCGATGTTGATTTAAATCACTTCCACGTTACTCCTTAGGCCACCCACTGATGGTTATTTTGCTTCTCTAATTATGGACAAACATCATTGAGCCTATTTTTTTAATCCATATTTAATTTCTATCTATACTTTCACTTTATAGTTTCATAGGGAGTGTTTTGGAGGGGGGGTCAGATGCAGTCGTGCATTTTACCAAGCAGTCTGCTTCGTTGACTTGGCTAGCAGCGATCCGATATACAAATGGGATTTTCACTACTGCTTTTGGTCAGAAAATAACCGAAACGGTTATTTTTCGACTGAAAGACGGTACGTTACCCGAAATGTGCGACTCCAACAACAAAACAAACAAAAAAAAAGGCACACCGTGTAAATCCAGTCTTTGTAAATTCAGCACATTTCAAGAGCATTTCTTTCCGTTTGACGAGCAATTCATGAAAAAGGGGGCGGGGGCCACGACCCCACGCCAGAGCCAACCGACCAAATATTTGACCGATGCGTGGACACACTCACACACACACACACACGGGCTGTTTATCCGTTAATGGTATGCACAGCCAGGGAGGAGAACAGATTGTCCATCAGGAGGAGAGAGGGTGGGGGCCATGACAGAGTTCAAGTCCATGACCAGAGGGCTAGAGGAAGGTTAGGGGGTTGACGGTTCAACTCCCAAGAGGGATGAAGGGGAGAAGAGGATCCCCTGCTGTCTCCCCTATTCCAAAACTCCCGGCGGCGGCAAACGACAATAATACCACCCCCCCCCCCCCCCCCCCCCCGCCACACACACACACCGCCACCCATCGCCCTCCACTGTCCAGCCTGCTGCTGGCCCCTTTCGAGCCCGTGGGTAAACCTTAGTTTCTTAAACAAACACACACATGCAATGCGGGCAATCACATAGATAACACACTATCGCAGACAAACATAAGACTACTTTTCATCTCGCTTCCGACGAGCAATTTTTTTTCTGCCTTCAGAAGGAGTACCGCAGTAACAGAGGCGGGTGCGAAGGGGTCAGTCGGTGGACGATCAGACATTCTCTGCTGGCCTAAAAACAAACTGAGAAGCAGTGACCTACATTTCGAGCCTAAATCGAATGTACGTATTACTTGTTCAATTAAACTGGATGAATTTATTTCCAACGGTCGTGATTCGTGTGTTGAAACTTTTTGTGTCCAAACAGATTTCAAGTCTCATATTGATGAATTCAATAATTGTGGTCGTATTAAAAGGTGGATTAAGAAAAAGGCCAAGTCCCCGCTGAAGGCCCAGCTACCAAACGCAATGAATAAGGGATGTGAAATTCATTTTGCCTGGGACGGAAACTCACGTCTCCAAAATGGACCTGCCATTGAGCCACGTTTGCCTTTGACCTTTGACTTTTTCACCTCCGTTAACGACTTTGATACTCGGAAGGTGGAAAAATAGCTTTGTGGACTTTGTGCCCGAGTTTCTGCTCTTTTGCCTTTTTATATAAGCGGCCCAGAGAAGGAAAACGGCGTAGAAATGTTGGCTTTGGCTGGGTAAAAGGGGATAATGTTTATCTGAGGTCTCTTTCCGTGTCCCGCTTTGCTGGATAAAAAGGCAAAGGGGGATGAATGCAGTATCATCCGTTAGTGCAATTTTGCAGGATTTCTGCTTGAAAAAGTCTCCAGATAACAACATACAGTCACCAACGTACCAGAAGCACCCTTTTATAGTCATCAGAAAGGGTATGCAATATATTGATGCTGTAAATTTGTCTCGTAGTATAGATTTGGACTCGACCAAACAATCCCAATAACACATGTTGATGACATGCTTTTATCTCTTTCAGGGTGAAACTGGCTTCACTCAGGTCTGACGGCATCATTTTGAACTAGGTCCGGTTCAAAAAACAAATCTAGAAGGGTCACTCCATCCTCCCTGCTTTCCCAGGAAAATACTGGGGGAATGCTCCACGCTAAGCTAATTTTCTCCGCATGAGCACGGTCGGCTAGCTAATGTGGCTAAACGCGGTCATACCAAGTCTCCTTCATTTGCAAACCGTTTTAAAGGTTGCAAACAGTTTTTCTTGTCGCTATTCAATTTTGAACATATTGAAAATTGTTGAAAATTGTAAAAAATATATAATTTTTTTTTTTTTTCAAAAACAGTCCTCGCGTTTGCCAACATGAGCAAGCATTTGCCGCTCAGTGCGATACGGGTTTGAAGTTTCTACGCGCAGACATAAAAAAAAAAGTATCGTTATTACTAACAACACATCGAGCAACAAAATGATATACCTTTGTTTTCATTTTTTGTTGTATTTCTACCGTATAAACCCATTCAGAAACTCCTCCGTTATTTTTACGCCAACATTTTTATTCAATTGTTAATGTGATCCAAATTTTAGGACATATCGCCCAGCCCTAGCAGAGTCGTAACAGAAGATCCGGCATCTGATATCACCTGAGAAGGTGGAAAATCGCAAAGTCAACTTCCCCCCACTTTTTCTCTCTTTCTGGTGATTACTGGTGATTTCAAAACTGGGAAAATTTTGATTTTTACATGGAATGCAAAAAGGCTCTTTTATGCGATGACTGTGAGAAGTCCTGTGAAAAGGGTTGTGGTAAAAAAAAAGGCAAAGACATCAACGCTGCGTCTTTCGTTCCTGCAATTTTGCAGATTATCTGTGCGGAAGAAGCTACAGATCACACACTTGCACCTTTTTCCCCCCAACCACGTTGTTGTTCTGTGTAAACGACACCAACAAGGAACATGACGGACAAAGTCCGCCAGGCAATTTTCGGTGAGACATATGAATCGGTAACTGTATAAAAAAAAGGCAAAAGTGGATAACGCCAGGTCCTCTATTACCAATTGCCAATTTTGCGAGGTCTCGGTGTGAAAGCGGCTACCGTGACAAAAAGAAGAAAAGAAAAAAAAAACACACACACACACAACCCCGCGTATACCTTTGAGTTCAAACGAGAATGATTGGCAGTTGCCCTCCCTCCCGTTTTCTCATACGGGAGCAAATCATTCCATTGTGAGCGACATCGTGGCCGATAAGTGCTTCGCTGTTTCCATCTCACTTAGTCCCCTTGTGGAAAAGACCAAGCGCAGAAGCACATCACTTGCAGCAGATGTGAATGGATATGAGAGATTTGAGTAAACACCAGACACACACACACACACAAACACGAGGATCTCGGCTCTTTATTTCTTTATATACATCAGCATTGATATTGCTTGCGCGGTTTAACTTGCAGTTCCAGCGATAGAGTATACAACAGAGACTAACACACACACACACACACACACACAAATACCTGCAGGCCCTTGTGAGCTGGATGCATTATTAAACACACAGGATTACACATGTACAGACACAATATGACTTCACAGTGCAATCGGGTGTACTGTTTACTTGAGTGTCCATGTGAAAGCCTTTAATTGACCTCTACTTAACTGCAGCTCTGGCTACCATGTTTTAAAGGCATGGACAGGACGTAGTACGTGGACATATTTCCTCCAGTTGAACGTAGTGGTGTGTTTTGTTTCCTCAACCGGGAAGTTTTTTTTAAACACATTGATACATTTGGATTTTTGCAGACCGTTTGATCATGTTCCAGAAAGCCCGCTCGCATGAGAGGCGAAACGCATTCTTAGAAAACCAGAACAGTCCGGTTGCAATGACGTAAACAAAAGTGTTGATGAAATCATCACTGGTGTCTACCAGAGGTGAGGCGTTTATTTATCTTAAGTGGGTGACAGCTGTAATGTGGGAGAGAGGGGGGGGGGGGGGTGTCCGTGGCCAAACCGCAACTCAACCACAACATCAGCAGTGAGCGTGTTTACATCTGTAGGGCGTTCGGGCCGGTCCCAGACTCTCACGGTAATCGATGAACGAGGGAGGGAAGGGAGGTTGCGGTGTGGCGGGCGGGGAGGGGTCGGGGGGGGGGGGGGGGGGAGAAAAAAAATCGGTAAAGAAAGCAGGTTATCTCCCGTCATTAGGGGAGCGGGAATTCCCGTCCGCAAGGGTGGGGCAGAGGAAGAAAACACCGGGGTTCATTGACAAAAAAAGGGAGAGCAAGGGGAGAGGTAGAGGCTATGTTTGGCATCGGGAGAGAGCAGACAATTATCTGTATTGATTAGAGCGGCCCGGCGCTGTGAAGACTGAGAAAACTATGACTGGATCAATAGCGGGCAAGAGGAGGGAGGATGGCGGTGGTTAGAGGAGACACGGACCAATCGGGAGGAAGCGTTGACAGAGATAAAAGACACGTATTACGACAAACAAAGAAATAGAAACGGTTCCTGAAGCAAAGTTGAAGGAAGGTGCGATAAAAATCGAAGTGGGAGCACGATCGGAAAGAACACACGGCATTAGCTTGGAAATAACGTCACTCTTTAGCATTGATTTGTCTACGGAAGCGAACAGTCATTCAAAAAGCCTGCCAATGCCCCCCCCCCCCTCCCTGTCCCCCCCCGGCCCCCGCCTCCTCCACTCCACTCCCCAACTGTCACAGCAGCTGAGAGCGACATTGCCTCCATTCACAATCATGGCAACTTGTACAAAACGATGCTTTGCAAACAACTTTAATAACGTATATTACGCTGTCACTCATCCGTTACTCAACCGCAGCAAGTGGCCAGTGCTCATTTGGAGAAAAGGTGGAGATGTTGATTTGTACAAATGGCGCTAAATAATACTTGTTGGCGTCCAATCACAATTCTCAACATCAGCTTTACAGATTCCATTAAAGCTCTGCCGGCGGCGCCTAGCATCACACATGGTGGGAGATCAAATGTCACGGTTCAAAGCAATAACGGCCATTTGGGCAGGTGTGTATTCCAGGCGGGCCATTTCTTCATCCTAGCTGATTAATTGGAGGAGGTGTAGTGCCTACAGTACGATGTAAAATGCAAAGGCAGGTAAAGGTCAGAGCTTCTGTTCCAGCAAATTTGCAGAGGATCCTAGCCATCTTTTTTTCCCTCATGTTTATGCGGAACAGCGACACAGGAAAAATAATTTTTAAAAAAAGTTTTATACAGCCCACCAAGGGGGCAGCACAACAGTTATGCAGACAAACAAAGAACTCAGGTAAGTGACTCAGTCTGCTGCAGGGTTACAGAATTGTTTTGCCCACAATTCAAAGCAAATAAATACACACAAACATGCACGCACACACACACACACACACACACACAGAGAACACTTTAACAATATATTTCCTTTGACTGAATACGAGCATGTTTTGCTCCAACCACTCCATCCTAAGTCTCTCGCCTGCAATCACATCACAATGTCCTCAACCTGGCTTCACTGATATCTCACAGACAGGAAACAATTCGTCCACATCAACAACAGCTCCTCCTCCACTGCTCCCTGGTCTCATGGTGTCCCCCAAGGCTCTGTGCTTGGTCCTCTTCATCCTCGCTCACATAAACAGGCATCAACTTTAACCTCACTAGCGACAACTCAACCCCGTCCTGCCTCCTCTCACTGTTGCAACCTTGGACTCCTTTTTGATGGTAATCTCTCTTTGGACCAAAATATCTCTCGACGGTGCCGCTCACTTTCTTTCACTGCCACGCAAACCCTCATCTAACTAGAATACATCCAGAATCTAATCTACGGGAAAATTTACTGGTAAATTCAATTACACAAATCGATTCAATTCGCGGTCGCCATTTTCGAACTTTTTAAGGACATGCAGTTTAAAAATGATTTATTGAAAGATTATTAGACTGGTGGCGGCCCGGTAGTCCAGTGGTTAGCACGTCGGCTTCATAGTGCAGAGGTACCGGGTTCGATTCCAGCTCCGGCCTCCTTGTGTAGAGTTTGCATGTTCTCCCCAGGCCTGTGTGGGTTTTCTCCGGGTGCTCCAGTTTCCTCCCACATTCAAAAAACATGCATGGAAGGCTGATTGGACGCTCTAAATTGTCCCTAGGTGTGAGTGTGGGCGTGGTTGGTTGTTCGTCAGTGTGTGCCCTGCGATTGGCTGGCAACCAATTCAGGGTGTCCCCCGCCTACTGCCCGAAGACGGCTGGGATAGGCTCCAGCACCCCCCGCGACCCTCGTGAGGATCAAGCGGTTCGGAAAATGGATGGATGGATGGATATTAGACTGGTGTGAAATTTCTTGCAGTCGTAAACCAAACATTCTTGTAAAATGTGCGTATTTTGACATGAATGCTTGATGATTATCATCACAGTTCAAATGACGCACAGCGTGTGTTTGTGTGTGCATTTGCAGTTTCGCGTGGGAGGCAGTAAAGAAAATCTAGATGGAAAAAAAAAAGGTGAGCGCTCTTCTCTTTACCCACACGGAATCCACCATCTTGATTTTTCTCCGCTAACGCGCAAAAACTGCACTAAACACATGCACCCTTACCGAAGTCCGACTTCAAAATGTGCGCGAGTGTGCGATGAATCTCCCAGCTACAAGTGACATTTTTAGAAAGCATCGACTCCACTACCGAGGCCACCTAAACACACGCGCACAAAGGCACACTGGGGAGCACATATTGTACATATTGTAGTGTATTGGACATTACACAATGATAGAATTCAGTTCAATTTCTCCTGATATGTTGTGGCACCGAAGAGAGATGTATTGTCAGGAAGGGTTTGTACGAAAGCCAAACAAACAGATGAGAAACATAAATTCTGATTTAGGGGAGATGGGGTGCGGTAGACGGGATATTGAGGAAACCTTTGGTAAGGGCAGAGAATGTCAGATTTGACAAATGACCTTTTAAACATGGAGCAGATGTAGAGCGTCGTGTACACTGCGGACAGAGGGAGGTTACACTGACGGGGAGAAGATAAGGGGTCATTGCTGGGGAGACAAAAAAAAAGAATCGCAAACTAAACTTCGAGGGAGGAAATCGGTGCATCAGGTGCCCCCACGCAAGAAGGAAAACCACAAATCCTCATAAGTTTCCTTCATTTCATGTTCTTAATTAAAGCGGACAGGGATGAATTGTCCAAAAATTCAAGTGGGGCTTTTGATCCAGTTTTGACTTTGTGAGTCTGGGCTTTTTTTTGGTTTTATTTTACGACAAACTTTGCTCCCGTGCTGCAGCCGAACGCAATCAGTGAAATTGCTCACAATTAAGTGTCAACCTTTGTCTGGTCTTTATAGTTCAATTGTAAATTTTGCAGCAAATGGACATTTTTTTTTTCTTTTGAAAGACCTCTGCCTGGACGTCTCCGCTTTCGACGACTAAATTCGATGTCAAGTAAAAAGGATTTTAGGGCCCGAGTTGACTTATAGACTTATATAAATATGTTAATATTTGCGCATTCATTGAATACAAAATTTGCACCTCTGCTCTGACCAGCGGTAATTACAATCAAGAAGAAAATAGACCTCATCATTCAGCTGGTCTGTCTGGTTCACCGGGTAGTTTTGTAGCAATCTAACAAAATGGCTCAAGCAAATTTGCTTTTGTAGAACCCCTGCCAGGAAGTGGCCAAAATTACCAAAAAGCGGCCACTTTGGACCAAAATAGACGACTTCCTGTATCTTTCCAGTCATTGCTTCTTGAGAGATTCTGACTCATAATTGGCACATTTCACGTGGGGGATCGATCTTTAAAAGGTGTTTTTGTTTTATTTTGGGTTCTTTTTTTTTGGGGGGGGGGGTGCGCACAGGAGGGGGAGAGTAGTATTATAGGTGTGGAGTTATGCATGTGTGACATCACTGGACCCCGATGGCCTTGGCAATGGGCACCTTGGAAACTGTCGCTAAGGGAACAGCACCAGACGGAGACGGCTGGACCAAAAAAAAAAAAAAACGTTCAATGGGAGCGACAAAAAAAAGAAATCCGAGGGTTTTAAATTAAGACGGTCGGTTAAGGAAGGGTTGATCAAAGCCTTAATAGGAAGGACAAGTCATTTACCTTCCTCGTGTCTCATTGGGGGAATCGTGGGCCAAGAACGCACGCTTCATCATGGCTACATTTGCCTCCCCACCCGTCTACTGTGACCTCGCAAAAGCTCCGGGAGATTTAGCGCAGCCGCTACGGTTAACAATAACCCCGAGTGAAAGAAAAGTGGAGTTAACACAGAGAGGAATATTGACAGAGGGTAAACATGTTGATGGACAAAGAAAAGCTCTTAAAGTGATGTGTCGGCTCTTAATGGGCGTAGGCGGACGGAGGTCGTCGGCATACAAGACGTTGCAAGAGTGGATTTGGAGGGCGGGCGGGGAATTAGCAACCGCGGTATGACCTCGACAACGTTTGGGCGACAATCAATCTGAAGAGAAAACCATGTGTGTAAAATTTTGTCCATTGGAGGAGGAGGCTTTTTTTTTTATTGTATTGTTATTTTTTTTATGTGTGTAATTCTTTCTGTGTGTCGTGCATTCACGCGGTGCTTTCACAATGTAGGAACTTTTTCTTCGATGACCACGGTTACATTTGGACGAATTGCCCAGGCCTAGCCGAAATGCACGAGAGATGTTAAAGCCACCGGTTGCTTCTACACACAATTGACAGCCTCTGAATGCAAAGACGAAATTTACTTTTCAAAACGCCTCATGTGGCGCATGTGGAAATACTTTGCTTCGAGATACTTCATAATCTACCTCAGCCGCGGTTATGCAAGCGAGAGGCATCGTTAGCATGTCAAAGGGGGCCGGCTCGGGGTGTTGCGCGGCATGGATTTGTATGTATGCATAACGTGATCAATATCGGTGGCTGAATAAAACATGCGTCGGCTTTTGACAGTCCGATTTGAAATGGTGATGCTATGCTAATGACCAAAAAGGGCCGCGGCCGACATTGGCCGTGAACCTTGGGCACGTAGCGGCCACGCGCTCTCGCTCACCTGCACTTTCCATAATGCATGAGATGCCTGAATGTATACCGCATCGCACCAACCCCCCCCCCACCCCCACTCAGCTCACCATGCGCAAGGACAAGGGCCACGTATGAGCGTCACATACATTACTCTCAACAGTGAGAGCGTGACCGCAAAACAAAAACAAGGAGGGAGACAAAAAAAACTATTTGCTGACACTTATGTGTGTGTGTGTGGGCGGGGTGAGGGGGCAACATAAATGTTCCACTATGGGGAGGAGGTGTGTGTGTGTGTGTGTGTGTGTGTTTTCCGGTCTTAACGTCCCCAACTTTTGAAAGTTTTTTAGATATCAATCAGGAAAGCCGCTCTATGGTGCGTTTGCATGCGAGTGCTGTTTGGCTGTTACGGTTATTTGGAAGAAAAAAAAAAAAGGCGCACATCTCGATCGCTCGCGAAGGGCGGCCGAGGCGCATGCGGTAAAGTTGGGCTATCAACGGGGGGGGGGGGCGGGTAATTACAAGGCGGGTTTGGACTGTGATTCATATGCCGTGATTATGATAGCCCGTTGGCGCGATATGCATTTACGGGAGCACTCTGTCTGTTTTACAAGACAGCTGAATTTACTTAGTGCGTCTCTTGTTCTGTCTCACTGCCCCAGCTGGTCTTTAACCTTGGCCTCTGGTGTTTCTGCCCGCTGCAATAAAGTCACCCCAGCCTCCTCTTCCTCCTCTTCTTCTTCTTCCGTCTGTCTCTCTGTCCCCCTGGCACCACTGTTGTCCACTCTTGCACTCATTCATAGTAAACACTATTGATTTTCAGCAGGGGGAAATAAATAAATAGTAGCCAGGGAGGGAGGGAGGGAGGGAGGGAAGCATGAATTTTAATGCGACTATCTGTCCCCTTCTTCGTCTCTTCCTATCTCACTGCCATCCCTTCTTTCCTGAGGGGAGGATAAAGAGATGGGAATCCGATGTGTGTGTGTGTGTGTGTGTGTGTGTGTGTTTAAGGTGCAGGGATGGATAGAAGGATGGATGGCAGGGGGGGGGGGGTTGCATTTCTCATTTCCCAGCTGTGCTTCTCTCACACAACCCCCTTCCCTCGACTACTCTCTTCCTTCTCCGTGTCCCCTCTTCGGCCGCCAGTCATCTTTGCACTCGCAGGTTTTCCGCTCAAACCGGTATTCCCCCATTTTTGAGCTGAGACGTATTTTTAATAACCTCGCACAATGAAGAGATTTGTTTTGTAAATACATTGCACATGTATGAAGATAAGTGCGGAAAACGGGCTAAGACAGAAATACTCAACTGTGGAGATGTAGCGCTAATTGTTTTTAAGTTTTCCAGATTATTATTATTATTATTTTATTTTTTTTGCATAAGTGGTGACCTACTTTGGCAGAAGTCGCCCCTTCCTCCGCTATTAACTTATCCATCACAATTTGCAAAGTGTAGTTGGCTAGCTAACCAGCTCCCCCTCCCCAAAATCAAATTCCAAAAATCAACTCATGCGTGTCAGCTTTAGAGTGCGTCGTTATCAGACACGAGTGTGCGCACGTTGCAGAGAGGAGGTTAAGGCAACAAAATATATTATAAAATTTTATAAAAATATTATATTATAAAATAATAATAATAATAATAATACAAAAAAAGGGGACAGGGTGAAGTTTTCATACTGTGTGGCAGCTTTAGTGCATCACATAGTTCCACGGCATATTTTGGTGGCTCAAACGTGTAGTTATGTGTCGGCATACGCAAGATGCTATACAACATGGCATCATTTTCCCAGGTAATAGTAGAGATAGTAGATTGAGAGTGAGCCGAGTAAGGCTGGGTTCAACGCATTCATCAGAAACGGTTACAGCATCGGAGAACAAAAACAAAGGCTTGATTGCGCACAGCTTTGAAGCCTCGTTTTTAATTTATTTTCATCGTTTTCGTTTAAATGTTAACATTCTTCCTCGGGTTAATTGCCATCGAGTGGAAAAGAAATTATTTTGCGGGTCAGCTAAATCTTGCTTGCGTACTGTAGCGAGATGAACATACATATTGTCGTAAATAGAAAACAGTCAAATAAATATTTGGAGAACAATTGTGTGATTTCTCACTACTGTGCAGGAAATGCTCAATCACGCACATGCACATACATGGAGCTCCCCTCGACTCGTGCAATCATTAATATGAATGCGCTGATTTATGCCGCAGCTGTAACACTCTAGCAGCAGCGGGGGGCGAGGGGGGGTCAAGTGTTCAAATTCCCTTCCGGGTCATACCCGTTCCCACTTCTGGTCTTCCGGCTTTATCTACCTACAGTATACACACATACACACACACACACATGCACGAGTATGAGCACGAGCATGAGCTACTGATCCCGGCCTCTCGATGGCTGGGTCGCTCTTCGACTTGCGCGTATTGATTTTGCTATAAGCGCTGTCCCGGTTGCGATAGGTTAGCGCAGACGGACAAAGGCGGACTTCATCAATCGGCGTTAAACACGGGAGTCACGTCCTCAATAATCACTCCATCACACAAAAAGCAGCAAGAGAGGGGGGGAACGAGACGCACAGCAAGAGGCGCTCATGTTACGAAAGAAGCGGCAAAACCCTTCCAAGGTCAACAAAAATCAGCTTGAACAAAGAAAAGACAATTTAGCGAAAGCCTGTTCATCGTCGGGGAGGGATACATTCCATCTCCAACTCTGCAATAGAGAGACTGATTGAAAAAAGTTTTCAAAATAAAAGCTCTACACGCTTTAAAAAATATTACAACTCATTAAAATACACTTCTTCCGGCATTGTCAATGTATTTTGTACACAAAAAAACTCATTGCAAGCACAACATGTCTAACATGATGTATGACATCCTGTTGTGCCTTTAAGGGGCGTGGCTTGGTGGGGTGGCATGTGATGTCTGACAGCGTTTCCTCACAGTACTCGTCTTTTAGTGTTCTTAAAAGTGACTTGTAAATCACGACTTTTCGGAGGAGAAACTTCACGCGCCATGTAACACTCTAATTAGTTGATTTTTTTTTTTTAAAGCCGTACTTAAAGGAGGAGTTTTCGTCAACAAACTTTTTATAGTAGGGAGAGCATTGTGGACTTTAGCCAATTTAGTAGTGTGTGTGTGCGTATTTTCATCTCTGCTTAATCTCTGGCTCCCGATTCAAAGTGTACACTGAGCCGCCTAATAGGATGTGACTGAGGCCGCGGCGAGCTGGCCGCTAATGAGCGCGCCGCCGCGGCCGAGGAATCCAAGTGCTTCATCAGCACTCCTAATTACTGTAAAACCTCGTTAGCGCGCCGGCGAGCGATAGCGTCTGCTCTCACTAACAAAGTGCCTCCAAATTGAAATGGAACAGCAGTTTCCCTCCTCCAGAGCCCCGTTTTGTTTTTTTTTTCACGGAAAGCGCACATTTAATGTTTATCTGCATTTTTCAGCAACTTCGGTGTTTGTAAAATTGTTATGGTGCGGCATTTATAATTGCCGTTCCCGTTCTCACTCATAACTACATATCGTAACTTACAATAATGCTTATTCAGAGTTAGGGCAACTTTTGTTTTTGTATGGAAAATAATACCAGTAGGCTATAAATAGAAAATAGTTCAAATGAATAACAGTACGTACGGCGGTAATTTCGAAATCCTGCTATGTCAATACTGCCGTAAACATCGGACCACTTGCGCGCATGGTCTTGTTAGGTTAAATGTGTAAATGCACTGGCCAACATGTTTACTTCTATCATGTAAAATCAACGTACTTGAGACTCCGGTCGAGATTTCATGCTGCGAAAGTGATAGTTAAGTCGGATTGGCACAATTCACAAAGGAGAAGAGAAACAGAGCGCAATGATTTGAAGTACGTGCAACGGAGAGGAGTGTTGCGGCGGGAGAGGAAAATGAGCAGGTGTCGCGCAAAGATGGTCCGGGGGGAGGCGACGGAGGCAGCGAGGACATTTTACAAACTGGCTGCGTCGGTTTTCAGGATTTGTTTTTTTTTTTTTGTTTTTTTTGCCGCTCCGTCCCTTCTCTTGTGACTCACGACTCATTGTGTGGTGAAAATAGCGTACGTCTTTTTCTCAAATATGCTCATAAGATAAGGGACGAGTCGCACTCCACAAACGACACAGGAAAGGACACAATGTCAAAATGTGCAACTACCCCCCCCCCCCCACAACCCCTCATCCCCCACCCCGTGCTATTGAGAGCTTATCTAACCTAGAACTGCGGTAAATTTCCCAATCGTAAAGTGATTCGACACGTCCTATTCTATTTTGTTCGCCCGCTCGTGCTGGTCGGCGTCGTGAGAAAGCGCCGAGGCCAAGTTCAATGCCATTTACATGAGAAAGCCAATCAATACACTTTGTGCCATTAGCGATACGCGCTGCTAATGTTGCCGCACGGCGAAGCAGCAGGTGTGCGGACAGCAGGTTTCCATGTAGCTCCGTCTGTTTGGACTCCCGGCCCTCCATCTTTATGTTTGATCAAAGCACTTCCTTTCAACCCCCAAACCACCTTCTGCTGTTCCCCTTTTTCCTGCAACCCTCGCCCCCCCACTTATAATTTGACTGATGATTACACTTGTCACTCAAGGCAGCATGTGGCCAATTAGACGGAGGGGTGACGGCGAAGGGAGGGCGGTGGACGCTGGTGGAGGAAAATTTGGAGTTTGTAACTTTGCGTCGCCACGCCTGCACTCAGCTCGGCTTTTTAGCTCTTTGGGAGAGACAAACAAATATTAGTTTCCTCTTCCATTTTCTTTTAAGAGAGCGGCGCAAAAAGCTGCCACCTCTCTCCCGTGTTCGGGGGTAATCACCGGCTCATTTCAAGTCACTTTTGTACACTACTTCGGACCGGTGCCACCACAAACTAGGCTTTTATGGGGCCTTAATGCGTCTTACAGACACTTTGGCAAGCAGACGGCTACTGTGGAGGACGCGGGGCTACGGCGGAGGGAGGGAAAAGACGGGACACGCGAGAGGCCAACAGCCATGGCGACTTAACCAGGCTGAAAAAAGGGGGGAACGAAATAGGATGAAAGAGGGAGGAAAGGGAGGGGCCACGGGAAAACGGACAGAACATGAGCATGTCAAAAGAGAGGAGAGAGGTCACTTAGTCATTCCTTGGATGCCCCCCCCACCCCCGCCCCCCGCCTTCCCTCAACTGTGCCTCCTTCTCTTGTTCCTCTTTACAAGCACACAAAGGGACGGAGGGGTGCAGCCCTTGTACAGAAGCGGGAGGGAGTGCCGCCCCTCCTACTTTTGATACATACATGCATCTAACCCTATAGCGTGTCGATATGGTTTTGTTGGATAGAGCAGGGGGGCGGGTGAAACGGTGAAAGAAAAAGAAAAAAAAAACATGACAATGCCAACAACGCCATTGCATTTTAACGGCAGCCACAGCGAATCTCAAATGCGCACGCTTGTTTTGTGGGAAGACGGCGTAGACCACCGAGTGATGCTTGCAATAGTTGTGTGGAAAAACACTTCCAAGCCAGGAATACAAAACAAGCGCATTTAAAAAAAAAAAAAAAAAGGTCTGCGTTACCACATATTCTTACGCCACTGTTTGCAACCTCAAAACCGAAAGTGTTTGGACTGACACAGGATTCTCCTATAAAAAAAAATGTAATTGATTTTGAAAAGTTTCACACATACAGACTGATACCAATGTCAAAAAAGCCCCCACTAAGACAGATTTGTAAAAAAAAAAAAAAAAAAAAATACTAATAAATACAAATTCACCAATAAAGTGTAAGAGTAGCGATACCTCAACTACTTTGGATATATAAAATATCATTTTCCGCAATGACGGAAAAAAAAAAAAATTTTCTTGATCATTTGCCGTTGGCTCAATCTGACGCAATCCAGCGTCAAAACTACTGCCTAAGAGAACTTAACTTGATGATTATTGAATAATTTTTTTTTTGTTAGGCCTAAAGTATCGGTGCCTGGGAATGGCAAGTAACAGCAACATGCAGTCGCTTCCAATTGGACAAATCCTTCGACAGCTACTTTCATACTAGCAGCAAAAGATGAAAGTGTTCCACCTTTTGTCTGCGTCACATCGTTTGTCAAACCAACAATAATCACCTTCAGAGATAGCATCAGACTAACACATATTGTATACTCTAAGTCACGCCAGGTGCTTATCTAATTCCCAAGTTTTACTTCGCCAAGACACATAAGTCACAAGAAATCTACAGTATCGCATGGCACACAATCACCCGAAGCACTAAAAACTGAATTCTACCGGTATCGTTTAGTGGGCCGTACTTGTGAATGCCTCAACTGGACACTCGCCGGACCAAAAAAACAAAAACAAAAACAAAAGCCTTATTAGCAATTTCACAAAATTCTCAAAAAAATCCAATGTCAAGTAAATGAACAGTAACGCTAAACTAACGACTAGACGGGTGCCAATGCTGCGTCTTACAAGTCAAGCAGCCAAATCGTGCCTTCTCGATTTTGGCTACGAACGTTAGTCAGTATCAAAACTTAACTTGGAGATGACCACTGTGTGGTCATCTCCAAGTACACCACACACACGACAAGAACAATGACAACGCTCATTTGATTATCATACGCCGGATCTGTGTGTCCCCCTGCTTAAATTGTGGGGGGTGGGGGGGGGGGTTCAAAGCAAGGTTAGCAACAGCCGACAAAAAGGACGCCAGGACGCGAGAGAGGCTGAGCAAGAGAATTAGCGGGCGAGAAGGTGGTCGAGTACGGCAGATTAATTTCAGAACAGAGGCCTCCTGCCGAAAAGGAGGTTGGAGAGCAGGAAGGACAGAGGGGATAAAGAAACAGCAGAATGACGAGGGGAGGGAGATTAAACATGTAGTCAACGCTCTCAAAAGGCCTGAGCTGCTTTGGGGGGGGTTATTTAGTGTGTGTGTGTGTGTGTGTGTGTGTGTGTGTGTGTGTGTGTGTGTGTGTGTGTGTTTGTATGACTATTCTTGTGAGGACCACTGTGATTATAAGACCAACGTAGTGAGGACATTTTTGACAAGTGAGGACATTGTGTGTGTGTGCGTGTGTGTGAGTGTGTGTGTGCGCGCACGCACGTTCTCTCAAGAGAGAGAACATGAGCTACCTTCGCTACGATCACCGAGCACGACTCGCATCCACCCTCACCGTGAAGGACAGCAGTGGAAACCCAGAGGTTAATAGGACACCCTCATTACCATAAATTTTATCAGCTAAATGAAATGGGGGCGGGGGTGGGGGTGGGGGTGGGGGGGACGCTTTATTTAGCCGTCCGCTCTGCCGGGCGAAGGGGAGACACCCAATCAAACCTCTGGGTTTTATTGGTCTTTTTTATTAGCTAAATGTACTTGCACATGAGTGGGGTGCCAGAGGTGACAGCCTGCTGCAATCAACAACCCCCCCCTGACCCCCCAAGCCCCCGCCCCACCTCACCCCCCTCAAAAAATAGACATGAGGCTAGTAAAACTGATTGTTGGCACGTTTATGAGCGCGCTGTCGGCAAACCGACCGTGCGGGACCTTCAGCTTTTGTTATGAAGAAACAAATGAAGTCCCTCCGACAGGGAGAATGTGGATGCTGCTGGAGTGATGCTTTGACGATATCTGACAAGTTCAAGCTGAAACTAGAACCTGAATACTCCCCAAAACCGCTAAACGCATGTATCCCGGTGAATAATGTTCCCCAGAGGTGACAACAGCCGAAAAAAGGACGCCAGGACGCGAGAGAGCCTGAGCAAGAACGAGAATTAGCGGGCGAGAAGGTGGTCGAGTACGGCAGATTAATTTCAGAACAGAGGCCTCCTGCCGAAAAGGAGGTTGGAGACCGCTTTTTCGACAATTTGGCGGTCAGGTACGACAGAAATACACACGGTGAATGGCCGAAAGAGACAATCGGACAATTACAGCTTTTAAGTTGAAGGGTTGTCTCATTGACATTTTGAGCATCGGAAGTCGGGTGCCTTTTGATTTTTCACGCTGGCACAGAATTTTTAACCAGGTGTACCAGACAGGTGAAAGCAAGTTACAAAACATTTTATATTCATATATTCCTCCTGAGGTACTTTGTGGCGTGCTTTCATATTCACCACGGCTAAAAGACAGATTGTCAATGGCGCCAAATATCAGGCTTAGTAATTCAAAAATACATGAATAAATAAATCACACGGCGGATGATTAAATGTCATCCAGCAGTCTCCCGTTTTGTAATCCGGGCCAAAACTCAACTGTCGGAGCTCTAACCCAAACCATCCAAAAGCGACTTGCCATCAGTCACGACAAGTACGTCCTAAATGTTGGTAAACGCCGGGAAAGTGAAAACTCAGACAGTCAAAATGCGACAAGGAAGAAATAAAAATTAGTAAAAAAAATAAAAGAACCAGGCTGCCCAGTAGTCCAGTGGTTAGCATGTCGGCTTCACAGTGCAGAGGTACCGGGTTCGATTCCAGCTCCGGCCTCCCTGTGTGGAGTTTGCATGTTCTCCCCGGGCCTGCGTGGGTTTTCTCCGGGTGCTCCGGTTTCCTCCCACATTCCAAAAACATGCGTGGCAGGCTGATTGAACACTCTAAAATTGTCCCTAGGTGTGAATGTGGGCGTGGATGGTTGTTCGTCTCTGTGTGCCCTGCGATTGGCTGGCAACTGATTCAGGGTGTCCCCCGCCTACTGCCCGAAGACAGCTGGGATAGGCTCCAGCACCCCCCGTGACCCTAGTGAGGATCAAGCGGTTCGGAAAACGGATGGATGGATGGATAAAAGAACCACTTGGACACCAGTTCATAGTCATGAAATTTGTTCTAGCATAACCCTGCTTCCCACGCATTCCCGAGGGGACGGCAACAAGCACCAAAGTCAACTAAGCGAGTGGTCAATAACCAGCAGGAGCTCAAAAGCTGGTTTTCCAGCCTCTGATTGGTAGCATGTGGCGAAGCCCACACTCCAAGTCCTGATCAGGCCGGGTCATCGCCAACCAGGCATCCACACACACACACACAAAATAGGACGATGCCCCCACCCCCCAGCCCCTTTCGAGGTCAAGTATGCTCCAGTTCGCCGCACGTAGACGTCATCTGGATGTGAGTGAAGGCGAGAGACGGCAACGGAAAGAAAAGCTATAAATCAATACCGGGAATGGAGGCGGGCGCTTGGAATGTGTTGATTCCTGCTAACGTGTTGATTAACTGCCTGCAACCACACACACACACACACACACAGACAGAGTCCATTTACAGGCCGGTGCGTCTGCTCTTCAGGTGATAGGTCTGATTAAGTGGCCTGCTCACCCGGCCTGTGATTAGGACTAATGCTGGGCTGTATTTCACTGGATGTGGCCAAGCAAAATTACTGCTCGCGCGCGTACTACTAATGCAACCGCAGGAGGCGTCGCGCTGCGCGTTTGCACAATTCGGATGCGGCGCGTCTCTCTTTGCGAGTGAAGTATTTGCGCGAAAGGTCACTGCTTGGTCGTGGTTATAAATATGCTAGTGGTTGATGCGCGCACGCACGCGTGTGTGGTCTGGAGAAACTCAATAACGCTCGCCGCCGCTAATGAGCTGTGGGACCTCATCAGCATTAATAGTGCATTAGCCCCACATGGCGGCGCCAAACATTCCCCCCCCTCCAGGCGTGTTCGGCGAGCTATTGGGTAACTGCGCAAGTCCGTTAAGAGGGTCAATGCAGACGGCGTTAGAAGGGATTTCGAAAGCCTGTTGAATGGCACTCGATGGACAAAAGTGAATGCGAACAGCAGCGAGATTCGTCAGCAGCATCGTAGCAACAAATAGTCTTCGTCCACACGGCGGCGTTTATGAATGAACTAAAAACAGGCCATCCATCATCGATTGACGGGCATGCTGATTAGAGGCTGACACGGGAGTGGATTTTCATTTCAGTCCCATCCCAATCCCACAGAAAAAAAAAATCCCATGCCGACCGAAAATAAAAATTTAAAAAAATTCTGCCGCGACTCACTCAAATTGTACCCGTTCAAATTGGCTCCCACTCCCGTTTGGAGGTCAGCTACATTAAAAACGACTGCGCACCTGTCCGGGGCTTTTTCCCCCCCTTGACTGGATAATACCCCCCGCCCCCCATCAACTTTTTATCTCACGAGATTCCCAAAAAAAGTGCCACCCTCTAATACAGATGTGAACTAAAGCAGCAAGTACAGCATTGGGGCCTGGCAGATTAATCAATAAAATCAGTCGATTAATTCAACAGTTATCTCTATTTTATTCTGCCAAATAGAATTGGGATCTTCATTAAAAAGAAAAGAAAAAAATAAGCCGTTCGGCCCCAGTCGGCAGTTTCGCATGTCGGGAAAAACTATACAAGCATGGATAAAAAACAAGCAAAATAAACACCATCAACTAATATAATGATCTCAAAATATGATAATATAAATATTTAATATGATCCACGTTATACCTGCAGACGTGAATGCAAACAACGGCAAGTTCCAACTCTAAACATGTGGGGGAAAAAACGCAATACATCATCTTGAAAAGTGGAAGATGGATGCGGACGAGTTGAACCGTACATCAGCAAGTCTGGCCTCCGGCAGTGCGTCGATATACCGTCCTAATGTACGCAAAGAGCAGAACCAAAAGCTCATTAGCCAGCGGAGCATTCCGCCATCATTCTGCTCCCGTAGTCATATTTCGCAATCTAATTGTAGCAGCGAGAGAATCGTATTGTGACATGCGAGCGAGACGGCGGGGGGGGGGGAAGCGAGGGCGAGAGGAGTGGCTTACGGAGAAGGAGAGAGGTAGCGTAATGCAATAAAGCATGTAGTATTGACATCTTTTTCACGTCTATTGATTCCCCATTATGTCGCTAACAAACCCAGGTTGACATTTTGTCATTTGCAATCATGTTAACACCGCGACTGGCACGTGGCCCTCCCCACTCCACCTCACTCTGTCGTCCGTTCATTCGCCCACGTGCGCTCTCGCCCGGACACAAATCCACGCAGAGTGGGCACAAGTGGCATCATGCCATGCATCGCCGAGAGATGGATGCGTGCGTGGAATTGATCCTCTGTCGAAAACTGGGGAAGGGAAGCTTTTTTCCAAAGTGCTCCGAGGGGCCGTATTAAATTTAAGAACAAAAACGGGGCAACAATACACCAAATGCTGAATACTGAGCATTGCTGCGCGAAATGTCTTTTTTTTTTTTTCAGGGACAGCGGTTACTACAGTGGATAGCTTATCATGTTATCGGGTTACAGGGTGCATGAAAGTGTTAAAGCAGATTCATCTCTGACGGCTTTCGCAACAAACAAACACACCAAATTTCGCCCCATTTGAGCAAAATTGCAAAACTCTGGTGCCAGTTTCATTTGGCAACATGGAAATTTGGTATGTCTATCATGCGTAGACCCCCCCCCCCAAAAAAAAGACTCGAAAACCCTTACCAAAAAGAGACAGAAAGTGGCTCAGATCGGTTTGAAGCGGACATTTCAGGATTCCTTTGGCTCGGGGTCCATCAATGACCACCTTTTCTAAATGTTATCCGATTGCAACAAAATTTGAACTAGCGCCACCGTCAGGCCGATTGCAAGTAACACCGAAAAGTTTTAAAAAAAAATAAAAATAAGTGATTATTCAACACAGTATTGTTTCAGTTCTCAAACTATTTTCAACACTTGTCTTGTGGACCGACAAACAGTCTTGACTTGAGAATCAAGTATGAATTGGACCAATCGACGGTTTCCATGACAGATGAGTGATGCTCAATGAAAATGGAATTTTTATTTGGATGAAGGCGTTAAGATGCCTCACCATAAAACACAAAATGCCCAAAAGGCAGGCCTAAAATATCCGAAGCAGGTATTCCACACAAAATGGACGTTTTTGGGCATACATCACCTCAGCTGGACTCTCCAAATCACTAAGTAGCTCCTTCTGGAAGGTTAGAAAAGGGATTTCTGGGGCCTGCTCATCCAGCGACAAGAGCACGGTGAGCTGTTGCGAGCTGTGAACGACCCACAAATGTTAGCATGTATGCACAGTATGGGGGCATTGAAAGGTGGATGGTAGAAGATGGCGCTTAATGGGGTGTGACAGAAGGCGCATAGTTGAAATGAACTGATCTAAGGTCTGTGACGTCCCATCATATCATCATCATCGGGTCCCGCGCCGTGCGGGAAACCCGCCGTTTCCCCATTAAACTTTCATACCGCGCTTAATGCTGATGGCTCCGCAAAGCACTCGACTACACATTCGACAATGCCATTAAAAATGGAACAAAAGGTTGGATCAGTTAAAGCTGACCAGGTGGGGGAAAAAAAAAAAAAAAGTTCAACATGGATGTTCGGGTGGCCATGCTCGAGGCCCATTCAGGCATGAAAGAGAGTGAAAACACAGGTGGAGCGTCGAGTGGTGGGGGTGGGGGTGGGGGGTTGTGAAGGCTCAGGTGTGGCCGAGTCAAGCGCTCTCCGGCGTGATCCCCCTGAACCTGCAGAGCTCAGAGTCAAAGGAGTCAAGGAGTCACTACCGGGCAAAGAAATGAGTCAAGTGGGCGCTCGAATCAAGAGCCCCCAAAGGCCTCCATTTTTCCACCGCTGCTCAGCGACAACGACCAGCCACTTGTTGTCCGTGACAGACTCAACATGGCTTTGTGAATCATTTTTATCCCGTCATCTACATGGCATCGCTTGGCCCGATTATTCCAATGTCGGGCCAGACGCAGGCCGCGGCAACGTTACGGCTCACCCGTCGCTCTCCTCTCACCTCTCCAGCTCAAACGAGGTTTTCCATCGCGTCCTCATTTTTCACCTTGTCATCTCGCTCTCTCTCAACCTGCTTTTATTTTATTTTTTATCTCCTTCTGACATTCGCAATTTTTCAGGGCCAAAATGTCTCCTCCTTCCTTGGTTTTGCTCCTTTCGCCTCCTTCTGGGGCTTTCCTACACCACACCCCCCACCCCCAAAACCATCATCCCACCCCCAGCTATCTCATCACTGTCACACGCCGTGCACCGCTGACTGAGTGTGTGCAGGAACGTTGGAGATGCCCGGCGCTCTCCGACTCAAATATGCTTGAAGTGATTTGGAAATGAGAGGTGAGCTGTCATATTTGGGTGGGATGATGGGGCGGGGTGTGCCTGGCCCTTTAAGAGCCCCCCAGCCTATCTGGCTTGCATTTTTTTCACCATTACTGTGTTACACCTGCACACCGAGGGCTCAGTGAGCATTTTAATGCGGTAGTGAAATCAGGACGACAGTAAATACTTTGAATAAAAACACTTCTATGCCATAAATGCATAATAAAGAAAAACAGTGAGGAAGTTGTTCTACTATTTACTCACTTTGTGACCTTTTAATAACCTTGAAATGTCATAATTGCACTAAATCTGGCGGAAAATAACTCACGGGACATAAATATAAAACCAGAAAAGGAAAAACAGCATGCAGGGCAGTTATTCTGCTTTTCCTGTGTCACACCAACGGCATATTTGTACACGAAAAGCACTTTCATTCATGAATTTAAACCAATCTAACGGAAAACAATATGTTGGTAATTCAGCATGATTTCTTGTGCCATGTGAGCAAAAAAAAAAAAATCATCACCTCAAATTGTCGTCACTATTGAAAATATTTGTCTGAAATATACTTCTGGGACATAAACAAAAAGCTAATTACGGCAGTAACTGAGCGTGCCTTCTGCAATGTGACCACATTGTTACGCCTCTGCACTGTTTGTCACCTCCAAAAGTCATTTACGGTAAACATGTCTGAGAAAAACACGATAGATAATAAATATAACACAATCAACTGGAAAGCAGCAAGTGTGGCAGTCACCAAAGAGGCCTTCTGTCGCATGACAACATATCCGAACACCTTCAAATGTTTGAAGTTGGGACCGTCGTAAACCAACCCCCCTGCAATGCTCGCGCTATTGTAAAGGGGTGCGCAACCTACGATGTGTCAATGTGTAGGCCATACAAGGGTATGGGAGCATTGGATCCGGGTCGCTATCAATTCGCGGAAAGCAACGACAAGCATTTTCTAAAATCTTCATTCATGGTCAAAGGTGAGCTGGAGGCACCCAGTGATTTTGAGGCGGGAGGAAAGGAAAAGGTGGGGGGGGAGGTATACACTCTGAGCTTGTCGTCGGCCAATCATAGGGCTTGGATAATTTAGAGACTTCAGTTGACAGTCAAAAACTCTCTTTAAATGCATAAAACATTTTTTTCATACATTCAAAAGAATGAATTTATGAATGCATGCATAGCTAAGGGGGGGGGGGGGGGACAAAAAAAAGGACACACTCGTTGACTTCTCCCCCATATTTCCCTTTCACGGAGCTCCAACCTACTACCACCACCATCACCACCTGACTCGAGCCGCTTCAATGCTTTCATCCCCGGCGTTACTTCCCAACAGCACCGCGGGGACCAAAAGCGAGGATGCCATCACCCATCAAACCAAAATGTTGACTACAGCTTGCACACAAAGTGTACAAAATCACCCGCGAAGTGTTATATTAAGCGGAACATAATATAAAAAGGGGCAAAGAGGACATTTGCTGCTCTCTCTTTACTCCTCCGAGCTCCACTTCTCCTATCTCCCCCTCACGCTCGCTTCCAGCGGCCCGAGGAATCGATCTCCGTGAGGATCGATAAGTTGGCATGAATATTCCCTGCCTGCCGAGAGTCTAGTCGGGGAGAGACACGGAGGCTGAGGCAGTGGAGGAGAGGGAAAGCACGGGCACGCTTCACCGGGAGAGGCGAAAGGATGGAAGGAAAGAAGAAAGGAAGCGATCGAGGGAGCCACCGAGGCGGGGCGGAGATGTCACAAACGCGGGGAGGGTTGGATTGGCAGGTGGGTGGAGGGTGGGGGGAGAGAAGTCAACACGTCTTACCGGAGTTGGAGCGGAGAGCCAGGGGGGACTTGAGACGCCAGGCGCTGAGGTCCGGAGCAGCTCTTTGAAAGACGAACGGCACTGGCAGGGGGACAAACATGATCTTCCTCCGGCTTGGGCTTCTTTCTTTGGGTTCGGCTGCGAATGCGGAGGAGCCGGGGCGAGCTCGGTCCCCGCCGGAGTCTCGGCGCTGCTTCGGGAGGCGGTTCGGCGTGGAAGGCTCGCCGCTTGGTGCGTACACATGAAGCCCTCCCTCGGCACTTTTATTGACTTAAGTCGGCGTGAATGTGCATAGAACCTGTTAGGACGCCACACAGACGGATAGACGAGAGCAAAAGTTGGGTCGAGACAAAGAGGACTGTTTTTTGGGGGGGCGACTAACATGGAGGCCCCTGGAGGTGAATCCCGTGACGCCAATATTATAAAAAGGCGTAAAAACAGTCGCTAGCGCGCTAAGAGGGTTAGCTTTGGTTATTAGCTTGAATAAAGACAAAAGACGACACGAAAACAGCATTCGTGTCGGTAATAATTACACTTGGAGATAAAGTCTTACTGTGTGGTTATATTTGGCTCGGAGCTATTTATTTGGCGTACGTTTACTTCGAAATACATTAGTTTTTAGCTAGCTTTTTTTTAAAAAAAACGGAGAGAAATGCACCGGTTTGTTAATTAAAAGGCGCGCACGCACCCGAGGGCGCGCACGTACAAGCACACAGTACAGTCGAGCGCTCGTCCCCGAATCTCCGCCCCTCCGCCCCTCTTCCCCCTGTAATTAAAACGCAATCAATCGATAGATAAACAACAAACAACGGGGAGATCGACCCGAGGGAAAAACAACTTACACTTCGTCCATCCGCCTGTGTGTGTGTCTCATTCGAGTCTTATTTGTTTTGTTTTGTTTTTCTTTTTTCTATTTTTTTGGGGAAAGCCCCCCCCCCCGACCCCTCCCGGTATGCAGCAGCCAGCTCACTCGACCCGCCTCCCTTGCACGATTGTAGCGATCTGCCACACCAGGCTGCCTGCAACACTGAGGCAGCTCAGGAGCCGCTACTACTAACACATCACCACCCACCACAACCCCCCCCCCACCCCACCCCACAGCCATCCCCTGCCCCCTTCTCTCCCCTCCCCACCATCTCCCTCGTTTTCACTAGCGCTGCAAAAGGTATCCTGTATCGATTTTTGTCCCCCCCCCCCCCCCACCCCCTCTCTACCACTTTTAATAATACAGGCTATAATGATGCCAGTGCATTTGGATGGGGGTAGGGGGTTGAGTCCCGATAAGGGAAACCACGGTGCTGCTTAAAGGCTAAAACCCCAGCATGCAACGCAATTAACTTATCTCAGCGCCGCCGCTGTGAATAAGCCACCTGAGAGGCAGGCTTGGAGACATTGTGATGATGTGCTCGGAGCATTTGTGAGTTAAGATTTGGTGTTTCTGCGCACAAATGGAAAAGGTAAATGGACCGCAAGCCATAGATTTGCCAAGCCTGCCTGACATTATATGCATTACCTAAGATAATAAGATCAATTACTGCATGAAACAGATTTTTTTGGGGGGTGGGGGGGTTAAAGTGCAACATGTGATGATAAGCATTAAAGGACTGAAACTGGATTGTGACTACCAAAGTAGCAATACATTTTGTTTCTATTCAAAAGCATCATTATTTGTAAGCAATAAAAAAGTAAACACATTTGAATACCTGAAAGAATGTTAGAATGTTTTTTTAAAATCTGCATATAAAGTATCTGCGTGCATACGTATTTATATATCGTTTCTAAAAATAAGAGTTTTTTACATGCAATAAAACATCAAATTTAATATATATTTTTTCATGACTTAATAAACACAAAATGTGATATTTTCTCTCTCTCTCATTCATTCATTCATCTTCCGTACCGCTTGATCCTCACTAGGGTCGCGGGGGGTGCTGGAGCCCATCCCAGCTGTCTCCGGGCAGTAGGCGGGGGACACCCTGAATCGGTTGCCAGCCAATCGCAGGGCACACATAGACGAACAACCATCCACGCTCACACTCACACCTAGGGACAATTTAGAGTGTTCAATCAGCCTGCCATGCATATTTTTGGAATGTGGGAGGAAACCGGAGCACCCGGAGAAAACCCACGCAGGCCCGGGGAGAACATGCAAACTCCACACAGGGAGGCCGGAGCTGGAATCGAACCCGGTACCACTGCACTGTGAAGCCGACGTGCTAACCACTGGGCTACCGGGCCGCCCCTCTCCCTCATATATATGTAAATATATATGTGTGTGTATGTATATATGTACACACACACACACACACCACCATTGTAAAATCCTTTTTTTGCCCGGGCAATGTTTTTGTACGTTGTCACATATAAAAGAGAAGTTTCTCACTCCCAAAGCAATATAAATACAACTACAATAAAGTAAAACTGCTTAGGATGCTCAAACAAGAAGGAACGATGAGGTGTTTGCCTCGTGGCACTGTCACCCGGTGGCATTTTAGAGGTACTGCATTGCCTGAGCAGCCAAATAGTTTTCTTGCGTCGCAATTAGTTGTTTGCTGTCCGATGGTCATCATTACACATTCGCTTGCCGCCATCACTGATGAAAAACACACTTGCAGACTTTTCACGCTCACTGTTGTTAGGAAAGAAAACGAGTACCGAGTTGTATCAACACAATCAAAGAGAATGCTAAGAAGTAAAACATACTCATTGTGCATACTGTCGCATTTGTGCGAGAGGATGCGTGCATCAAATGGGTGGAGCTTAGTGAGTAAGACCAGGACCCGATGGGCCGGTTTGTCAGCGTGTGAGAATCTGGATGTGAGTTGTGGCCAACAGCAGCTCCACGCAGGTGTTCTGATTTTAAATTTGTGTATTTAACTGTTTGTCCTGTTTAATAGAGGGATGAAAGCCACTGCGGCTCCCCTTGCCCAAATGTGAGGGCATTACAGTACCTCAGCTGCTACATTTTTATCACATTTCTCTAAAATTTTGCTGGCAATATGATGCGCAAGAAGTTTAGAAAAAAAAAAGATTTTTGCTGTTTAAAAATAAACAAAAATTGGCAGAATTTGGGGCGTTAACAGACCAATTAGCGTAGTAAGCGTTAACAGACCAATTAAGAAGATATTTTATTGATGATATATCTTTTGATAAATCAGCCGATTCGTCGGTGATGGGAATTTTATCCTGCCAAACCTTGGCATTGGCTTTAAAAAAAATAATCCTTGTCAGTCTGACCCTATGAAAAAAAAAATTGCATGCATGGGGTTCTTCCTTGATGGAGGTCACCACCCGAAACGTCTTCCCTTGCATCAGCAGCCTCCTCCTCGTTCCCTCGCCTGCCACCTTACACGCCGTCAATTACCGGCCGGCATCAGTCAACGCCGGGCGCTTACACGCCAGATTATTGTCCATATAGATTTTTAAATAGAAAAATCTATACTTTAAACATGGCAGTCAATACGGGGGGTTGGGGGGGGGGGTGTAATCGATAGGAATGAGCCAGCATGTGCTGCCTGCCTGCCCGGCTGCCCGTCCACTCCGATCCTGTCCTTCCTGCAGGCCTCCGGTTTTGACTTTAAACGCCGCGGGGCGATTATCGGCCGCTTTTCATGGAATTATCGCCGAGCAGGACGGTATAAAAAGGAGAGCGAGGGCTCTCCGGATTTGCTCATCGGGGCTGCTGCGGATGTGCTGCGAGCTAAAGCGGCCTTAATGAAGAAAAATGTCCCGCAGTGGACAAGCGGGCTCGATGGCCGCTCTCCCCGAGCGTCATGTATGACAGATGACATCCAATGAGAACGAGGGGGCGGGTGGGGTGGGGAGAAAAGAGGGAGGCAGAAGTGACTGGTTGTCCTTCAAAGACCCCCTTTTTTCCCTCCACAGGGGGAGTGCGCGCGCCCCCTTTCTCTCCCTCCCCCGTGCACTCCTTCCAGACAAAAGCAATTATTTCTTGGAGAATGTAGTGCGCTTGTGCGTGCGTGTGAGGCAGCGATGGAGGGAGGGTGCGTCAGATTTGTGGTGTGTGTGTGTGTGTGTTGGGGGGGGGGGCAAGACAGCATGGAAGCAGATGGGGAGGTAACCTTTCCAGCATTCAGCTACACCTTTGAGTTTGGGGGAGGTAACATTTTTGCCACATTTGACTTTTTGTTGAATGTAAATAAATGGCGGAAGGGGTGACAGGTGCGTGGTGCTTTGTAGCGGGACACTGCGAAGGATCCCCTCGGGTTCAAATAAAAAGGCCCTATTCGTCTATAAAGCATTCTTCCATTTTCTATATCCTGTTCAGGGTAGTTGGAGCCACCTATAACAGTGGCATCGGGGATAGCGACTGCGAAGCGCAAAAATAGAATGGACGCCTACTCCAAATGCATTGGAGAAAGGGGAGGGAGTTATTATTTTGGTTTAATCCCACTTTTTCAGGCCAATATTAGTCCCAAGTATTCACTCTTGAGTACTCACTGAGCACTACTTTGGATATATCACATTTCATTTAACACGCTGACAACAATTGTGAGCAAAGACCTTTCTTTCTGATGAAAAGAATGATTCACCAATGGGTCGAACTGCCGCTGTAGAGCGCCATCTACTGGCCAGGAGGACTTAATGTGAGATTTTGCTTTGCCCTTGACACAGAAGCTGGTCTGGGCAGGATTGTTGGAAATACACCGAACCGTGCGCTTTGATGTTGGCCAGATTGGTTTCTCGCTGCCAATAGGGGCCCCCAAAGCTTTTCTTACCCCGACAGAGGTTTCTGCTCTCCCGAGGACCTGGAAGACCCAAGGGCCCGAAGACCGAGAGACAGACCAACAACGCCTGCTGGGCCGCTGTCATTGGGGAACGACAACCCACCCCCCCCTCACCTCCCACCACTTGCCCACCTCCCCTCTCCGCACCCCAAGCAAGCATCCATCTTAACACCATGCAAGCTCTGCTCCAAAAGCCACCGCAAATATGCCATCATATCTTTCATATACGGTAATGGATGTGATGATGGTAATTCAGCGATTATGGATGATTACTGAAAAAAAAAAAAAGGAGGTGGAAGCATACGTACAGCATCCCCGAATCACAGGCATTGGGATTTGAAAGCACTGACTCGTCTCTCCACATTTGTGTTATTGCTTGATTTCACGCAAAATAAATGATTCAAGTAAGCAGAAAGGAGTGCGTTTGGTGTTCTGTCGATATATTTGACAGATTTCACTCTGCGTGAAGGATTTATTTGTATTGGAATCGAGATCACCATCAGGCGCTTTTGACAGGCGCCCCTTCCACTCCAAAAAGTTGAGATTCCTCCTGTTTATTAGTTGGTAGAAATTAATATCTGTCAAGGTGCCTCACATTTTTTAAAAATAGATTTACTTGGAGCAGACGTTGCAGCTGCAAATAGCAAAATATGTGAGTTTTCTGACAGCGTGGACAAGTTTAGCGAATGTTAGCATCTCATGAGAAAATACTGGACCGTCGCCAACTGCGGATTTTTTCAGAAACATAGTTTGAATATTGGTTTTTATGTCAATGGACACTTCACTGTGACAGGGTGGACATGAACTAAATACTAAATGCAAAAAAAAAAATTCTGTCATTTTACTGATCACCAGACCTCAAAAAACCTTTTAAATATTTTTAATACCTCGTTTTACAAATATGACGTGTGAAGTACAATGTAACTGTCCTTGCTTTTTGTTGTACTTTTAATTGCAATATTTAACACCACATTGATAAACATTACTCTGAAAACCGATTGCTGTGTTTTACATTCATCTGTTAAATCAGTCATTAAAAAAAAAACATTTTTCCCCACATTTTTTAAAAATGAAACAACAATCCCAAGTGTCTAAAAATATGATATCCATATATTTAGCTTTTATTAGTAGAAATTTGTATATGCATTTCATAAATATGTATTTTCCCAACATTTTTTATCATTTCGAAAATGTTAAATTTTATGTATTTATTTTATTTATTATTATATTTATTTTTTTGATTTATTTTATATTTATATTTATTATTATATTTATTTAATTTTATAACGAAATTAGATATATACAGTATATATACACACACACACACGCACATCACAAACTTCTTTAGTTATTTATGTTACCACATGTGATTCCTTGTTTATAGCGAGCTGCTGGACATTGTTTTCCAGTCAGAACCTGGAAAGCTAATATAAAAGTGAAATTATGATTCTGCAGTCGTTCTCCGCATGTCCTCCTCGAGCAAACGTTGGCTTGTTAAGTGGCTTTCTTGTGTTATACGACGCCCAAAAAAAAAAAAAAAACAAACAAATATATTCGTGGAGGGCAATTTGCTCGCCGCCTCGCCTGACGTTTGCGCTGCCTGTGCTGCGGGGTCAGAGGGTGGCATGAAATATTTATACAATCAGAAGAAGGTTGAAGAGTCCTCCGGCCATACATTAGTCATAAACAGGCCCTTGCGTGAAAGTCACATGGCGAGGCGCTCTCCGGTCCCGCTTGTATCCGAGTGCGCATGAAAGTGTAAGTTGAGGGGTTCGCAGGTTTTAGATGGATTGCTCTACGTTTAGAATGGGCAAAAAGGAGAGGACGACTTCGTTTGAACACAGCTCTTTCTCTTTTTATTTTTTTCTCTTGTCAACCGCTCCCCGCTAACGCTCCAACCAACACTCCCCCTTCCGGTAACGACCCGCCTTCCTGTTTTTCTTCTCCAATCACATGTAAGCAACCTAAGAATATTTCAGGACGTACTAAACAGAGTATAATTAAGGTAACTAACATAAAAGAATATAATGTATGAATATAAAATGATAATAATTAACAATTTAACAAAAGCTTACAAAAGCTTGTGCAACGCTCAAATCGGCATCGTCGTCGTCATCACGTGTCAGAGGCGCGCTCACCCCGGCTCGCTCACGTCACGGCGGCGTCGTTAAACTGTCGTGTCGCGGTGACAAACGAGGCAGCTGAATTAAATTCTCACTCATCAATAACGCCGCCGCTCGTCAATCGATAGCTGAGAGGTGGGGGGGGGGGGGGGGCTTAGCGAGGGTCCCCACTACAATGGACGACACCCCCACGCTCCCCCGGCCCACGCAACCCCACTCACGCCTCCCCACTCCCTGAAAGATGCAATATGTCGCGGCACGATGTATACGTTTGTCAAGATGATATGAATATGATACATGACCTTTTATCAACTTTGCGCGCTTCTGATAGACGCGCATGAACCCTCGGCGTATTTGAAGAATTGTGGGGGGGTGGGGGGGCTGAATGCAGCTGCCGATCATATTGCAGCGGGGCACTTCTGGCCTAGAACTCTAGTGGCTTACAGTCATGTAAGTTACATATACTTATGTACTTACATGTCATAACAGTACTTATGAGTACTGTCATAACAGTACTTATGAGTACTGTTATGACGGCCATTTCCCAATAAATCCGTTCTTACGTGCTTGTGGTCTCGGGGAAACGTCACCAGTTGCGGCCCAAGTCGGGTTCCAATTGAAAGTAAACGTGGACTGAGAACTCACGGAATAGCTGGACGCTGTTCTCTTGTGCTAGCGAAACCGCGGACGTATCGGTCGGATACTTGCGGAGACTCAACTGAGAAAATATCCCAAGATGGCACCGTTGACAAGACCGTACTCTGTGTTCTCGATATTGAGAAATGGACATTGTCCATCCACGTATTTATTTCAAAGATGGATTTTCCGAAAGGGTTCTAATGGCGCCACATCGATGCTTAGCATTGGATATGGCAGCATTAGCCTTATGCTAGCTGCGTAAAGGCTCAACTATGTTGTTGTTAAATACAGTACATGTGTCATTCTTTTTGTTTTAGGTTTAGTTTAACGATAATCTTCTACCGTTCATGGCAAGAAACAGCTCGCCCCCCCCCCCCCCCCCCCCCCAAATTGACTCTATGGCTTTGACACTGCCGCTAAGTTAGCAATCGTCAAATCATGGATAAAAAAACTTGGACCCTGAGTAGTAGAACAATAGTGTCTTGTTGACACAAATGTTGCCATCTGTACGCGAAACATCCCCCCCCCCCCCCCCCTTGATCGTAGCCTTAATATATCGAACGTTTGGCCGCGTAATAAGATCACGCCGAGTTGCTTGCTGGAGACACACATCCCTAACAAATAATGCTGATACATCCTACGTACGCCTTCTCGCCCCTTTACAAGTATTTGATCCCGGCTAAAGCCCCAACCCCCCCCCCCCCCCCCCGTGTTCTTTCTGTACTCCTCGCCTGTTTTTATTTGATTAGTTTTTATTAACTTTGCCTCCCTTCTGTCAGCACTCTCAATAATCGATGCTGATATAGTGCCAATATCCACCTAAGTCCCCCCCCCCCCCATGCCGTCTTTCACAGCGGCTTCCTTATTGGTGGGGTGGGGTGGGAGGGGGGTGGGGGTATAACTTGTCCCAATAATGATGATATTTATTATAGATATTTATTATCTGGTTCCTTGGCAGATGCACATAAACACACGCGCACACACACACGCGCACACACACACACACACGCACACACACACACACACGCCGTCTCACCGGGGCGCTTTAATTTACGCTGGTAATATCAGGCCATTATTCGCCGGCGCAGATAGTGTAAGGTTATCAGCACCACGGCCATAAGTGTCCGTGGATTCACTCCATTTGTGCGTGTTAATATGTGTGTGTGTAAGCTGAGGGAAGGAGGGCCGGGGGTGGGGTGGGGGTGGGGTCAAGATTCAAGTCAGGGGTGCATGAGGGAGAGGGGATGGAGAAGGGGGGGCAGGACTGGACAATACGCTTGCTCTTCCACATACACACATACACTGATGCATGGCCACCCCCCCACCCCCCACCTGCCCCCCAGGCCTCATCTACAGCCCCTCTATCTCCCTCCAGACGGTAATCCACCCCAGTGCTCCTCATCCTTTCAGGTATTGATTTCCTCTCCTGCGCCGCGGCTACATGTCGCACCCACGTCTGCTTTGCGACCCCTCCCTCCGTGCCTCACCCTTTAGCCGCGTCCCACCCTCGCCCTCCAACAAGCAAGCGTTCTACACAACAACTAAAAATATATATTTTTTTTTTTTAAAAGGGGGGGGGGTTGCTTGTCCAGGAGCAGGGCTAAAAAAAAAAGGGGGGGGGCTGATAAAGCACTGCAGTATTTCAGCAAAGCAAGCAGCATTTTACAAGGATGGAAACAAACAGGATGGAGAGAGGAACAAGAGACAGAGAAGTGGAGCAAAGGGGGTGGTGGTGGTGGGGGGGGGGGGTATTGGAAAGGAAAAAAAAAAAATCTGCCCCCGGGGGGTTGCAGAGGATATTGTGGAAATTATCAGAGTGCGACACGCGCTGGAAGTCCGAGACGAAAGATTTATTTCGAATTTGTCTTTGACAGAGAAATTCATCACGCAGCCTCCGCCGAGCCGCGTTCGCTCCAATTCTCTCCACATTGCACCTGCCCAACAACCTGCCCTTTAATTGGGGTTGGAGGGGGGGTGGGGCGGCATCGGCGTTCATCAATGCTCTTAATTGAGTGCGCTCAACGAACGGGGGCGAAGCATGCATGAGGTTGAGAGAACGTGAGTGGGTCAAGGTTACGGGAGCCCGAGGACAATGTTATGGGTGTAGCGTGTGCGTGTGTGTGTGTGCTTCAGTTCGTCGCGATGCGTTAGTGTGGAGCCGGTGCCCTATCGAATCCATTCAAGCCCCCAATACACACACACACGGAGCAATCATGGGACAGAATTTGGGCCGTTTTGAACCCCTCTGATCAAAGTCAGCAAAAGCCAGATGGTCGCCCGGGTTCCCTCGGAGAGATTATCCCGAGAGATTATCCTGAGCCGTGGGCCGTGTTCTGCCGGGAAAACTGTCCATCGTGAAAGTGGGGTTCGCACATGCTGATCGTTGGGCAAAAAAAAAAAAAATCTTGCATTTATCCCCCCCCCCTCCCCCCCACCGCCGCTTCCAATCAAAGTCATCGAAGCCCCGATGGTCGAGTGTCCTTCAATGGAATCAGCAGCGCTTGTATTTGAACTCCATTCGCAATTGGAACGTCTCTTTGTCCGATTTTCAAACTCACAGGGGCCCGAAAAGCGACATTAGCATTTTTTTTTGCCATCCTCCGATTTGTTCGGCATGGCAAAACTTGTTCCGGCTAATGTGGACGAGCAAAAACACGCCCGGAGCGATTTGGACGCATTCATAAATGTAATCTGGTGAGTATGAAGACATACTTGATTGCAGCGGTTTCTGCTTTTGTCATATGATTCGATAAATATTGATCATGGACCGCACGGGACGATGTACAGCGCGCCGTTTTATTGCACGATTTGGAGTCTTGACGCGTTCCGGGATTATGACTGTTAGCGGCGGATGAAAGCGAGGCAGCGCAGCTTGAGTTTTGACATCGCACTTCAGACTTGAGGCCAATCAAAGCGACACTTCAAGGCAGACATTTAAAAACAGAATCAGCAATGGCATTTTAAAAAAAGCAGGGTAGAGAAATAAAGTTGTTTACTAATAAGTAGACGGATAATTTGGGGGGGAAAATGGATTCTAGAAATGCCGAGGATGACTTCATTTCTTTTGGCAGCTTATCCCATGTGTGTGCGGCGTCACAACCAAGTGCCGCTTCACCGTGTTTTCTTTGAACTCTGGCCTCCACTGAGTGTCAAAGCTCAGAACCCGACTGGGTTTCCATTGCAGTAGCATTTCTTGAATGTATTTAGGAGGCGGTTTAATATTAGTCCTGTTATATTGCTCGTTCTTTGCAGAGGATAAAGAAAATATGCAGAGCGGTTGCGTTGTCTGGCTAAATGTGTTCCGTTGAATTATCCGTTACTGGAAGAGTTATGACGCCGTGACTTTCGATGCTACTCGTTAGCCCGTCTATGTTTTTTTTTTGGGGGGGGGGGGGTTTGCATCGTGCAAGTTTTGCGCCGGTCTTAATTGTGTTATGACTTTTGTTTTAGGTTTGCGCCGAGTTCGTTTGCTGCTGGTAAACTTCAACCGAATAGTGATTCACCTTGAAGCTTCTTTTTGGAAGAAATTTTTCCACGTGCAGACGGCTGCTCGCCAACAATCGCCCAAACGACGGCTTTTTATTCGGAGTCGCTTCACTTGCGTCTCTAGGCGCCACTCGATTAGCGCTGGCGGTTGTAATCACGTTCATTATTTATGGAAGTTTACTATTTGCGGTTGGGCTCAATCCCTATCCCCCCCCGTGAACGGAGAAGGGGCGGAGGGGTGGGGTGTGGTGGTGGGGGGGGGTCCCACTGGATAAGGTATCGTCTTCATGTTGCAGCGAGCACGGAGGAGAGCTGCGCCTCAGCAACTGCTTGAAAGAGGAGAAGAAAAAGGGCTTGCAAAGCCAACGGCTTTGTTGTTTGTCCTCCCGTCTCATCTCGGGGGCCATTTAAAAGCACTCATCGTAAGTGGCTGTTCACCGAAGAGTATATATTGTAATGGCGACACACGGACACTCGACGCACAGTCCATTTGTGCCATGGAGGTATTGGGGGGGGGGGCGTGAAATGACTTGTGGAAAAGGTTTGCGCAATTTGGTCAGCGCGGGAAAAAAAATAATAATAATCACATGGGATGGAAAATGCGGGTCTTGACACTTGCGGAAAAGTCTCGACAACACGTACGCCCGCACTTATGACACTTGCGTCACATCTGGGGACAAACGTTACATTTATTGAGACATTTGCACGCAGCGTATTATTAGGGACACCTGCGCAATCCAATGGCAGCCATGTTTGTGCTTGTCGAGGAGGGTACGATGACTCCCCCACCCCCGCCCCCGTAAGTGAGAATTCACGATAAAGAAAGAGCAGATAAAAGCATTTTATGGTCGTCCCCTTTCGCAGATGCTCGAAAACACATTTTAACTTCTTATAGCGCGCTTTTAAAAGCAGGCAAAAGAACAACAACAAAAACCCACAAGAATAATAACTTGAATAAAATAAGAAAAATAAGAATAAATAAGAATAAGAATAATAATAACTGTGCAGAGAATACGGACCATGTTGTCGTGTCTCTGTGTGACGTCAAATCTGGATGCGAGTGTCTGGGTGTGAGCCGTGGTCAACAACAGCACGGCATGCACCAGAGGAAGAATAGTTTTTGAATTTGTTTTTCATTCTGTTTTGAATTTTTTTTGTTTTTTCTTTTTAATTTAGTTAATTTTATGATTCATCAGGGAATTTGTTGGTTTTTAATAGTTTCAGTTTTTGGGGAAAATGCTTCATTTTTGTTTTTATGAGCGTTTTTTTTTTCATCATGGAAGCTATTGCGTCATAAAAATCGAACAAAAATATCATTTTAAAAAAGAACCATCCACAAATCAATGACGGGTGCTGCAAAACAGCCGATGCTTGTTGATGTACAGCCATCATGAGATGCAAACTGTTCATGTAAACTGTGTAAAATTTTTCATCATCAAAAACAAAAACCTAAACAAATACAGTACACTGTACTGGAGATCTGGGGCGAAAAGTTTCAAGCTCATGCACACGTTTCACTTGCATAGCAACACACAGCTCGTACGGCAGCAACAAACACTATTACGGTGCTCATGCATGCATGAAAACATACACGCGTGTGCACGGACACACACACACACACACACACACACACACACAGGAGGATACAGCCAATTAGGCCCACAACCTTCAGAGAAACACCAGTAAGACTTGGAGTCCAGCGGGTCTCCAATACCTAACACAGTCATAAGGCAGAAATAACACCCGCACACACACACACACACACATACACACACAGCATGTGAAATAACAAGGCAAAGACAAAACACCGCATTCCATCTCTGACATTTCCAATATCTGTCCATCCCTCAAAACGCCGACTTCAGCCATAAAGCGACTCATTGCAGGGCTGCACACATGAACGCACGTTCCATCAATGCGGCCCGCTGTCTGCACCCCCTCCTCACCCACACCCACACACACACACACGCATGAGCCAACCCCAGCCCATCCGGCGACTCCCCACCGATCCCTCTCATAATTACTCAATTATTGAGCCGCCCCCGCAATCTTCCCCAATCGGCAGCTTTTTGCAGCACAAATGTGCCCCGACTGATTCCTGGAAGTAACGACGGTACATTATTAGACTGACTGTCCACAAAATGTGACAATAGATATTCCGTATATCATACGGAGTCATGTTTCAAGTGTGCAAACGCATGCGTCGATAAAAGTGTCTTATTGAATATATGGTGTACGTTTTTGCGTTTTTAATTTTCACCCCCATCATTATGTCGTTTGTGAAGCGCTTTGTCACAGCTGCAGCTGTTGTGAAATGGGCGACATCGATGAAGTGGGATTACATTTCCCACATAGACGTTTTAGCCATGTCCATCAGAGGATAAAGAATATATGCATGGGAATATTGTTATATTGTCTGTCTGTGTGCACCACCTGCATGCATGAAAAGGGCTAAAATGCCACAACGTGGATGCTCATTTGGCTAGCACGTCGAGGGCCCATTATTTTGTTTGTTAGCATTAAGCTAACGGAGATTGATGAGTCAAAGTTGAGTGGTTGCGACTCTCTTCGCGTCATGTTGAGTTTGACGGAAAACTTCATTTGGGGGGCGGCATGAGAGAGGTTTTTTTTTCCAATCTATTTTCGAGTATGTTGTCCTCATCTAATATTTAGTTGTAGGTCTCGCAAGTGAGGTCACTTGTAAACTGAGCGACCACTGACCTGAGTGGTTGGTTATTTTTTTCCCAGTACTTCCACTTCAGTTGCGAATGTGAGTAAGTTTGCTCTCTCAACGAAACGGCAAACTAATTTCTCCACTTGTCGTTTTTGTTAAAGCGGCACTTAAAATGACTCTCTCTGCAGTTAATCGACGCCTTTAGGATGGCCACAGTTTTGATTTCCGTGCCACCGTTCTTCCTTCAATCTTCCCCGTTTCGCTGCGGTCTTCCCTTGGTCCTTACCCCCCCCCCCCCACCCCCACCCCCACCCCACCCTCCGCGTATGTGACCGCACGCCACGGCACAACAGCCAGACTATGAGTGAGAGTGCCAGGTGATTTAGAGCGGAGGATCAATAAGAAATTTAAAAATCAATGCACTTAGCGCCAGGAAATCAATGGGCCTAATCGGGGTGCCAATCGGAGCAGTCAAAACAATTAAGAAGCAAGAAAAATGTTTAACAACCTTCGCCGACACACCAAAGAGAGAGGGGAGAGATGCCGAGCCCGGAGGAGGACTACGGGAGGCGGGAGAGGGATGAGATGGAGTGATGTATGGGAAGGAAAAGGCTCAGCGGGGGAAAGCTCCCTGGCTTAGATGGAGCCAAGGCGGAATTGGAGGCTGGGAAGAGGGGAAGAGGATGAAGATGAAGGAGGAATGGCTTCAACGCTCAAGGGGAAACGACGCCGTCCTCCTCGGTTCATGTGATCGGGGGCGGGGACTCTTATTTAGGCTTTAGAACGACACCGGAAATCGACTTCATCAACGGGTAGCGCACATTGACCTCTTTGGCGGGTGGTCAAGGCCCAAATTGTTGATTCGCGATCAATAAATAAATAAATAAATGCAAGTCAAATCGATTTTACAGAAAATTGGATTGGAGTCAACTTTATTGTCAAATGTGCTATATGTGAAACATACAGCACAGATGACATTTCTTCCCTCTCATCACAAAATAAATCTTCCTATCTTCCTAACCGCTTGATCCTCACAAGGGTCGCGGGGGGTGCTGGAGCCCATCCCAGCTGTCTCCGGGCAGTAGGCGGGGGACACCCTGAATCGGTTGCCAGCCAATCACAGGGCACACAGAGACGAACAACCATTCGCACTCACACTGACACCTAGGGACAATTTAGAGTGTCCAATCAGCCTGCCACGCATGTTTTTTGGAATGTGGGAGGAAACCGGAGCACCCGGAGAAAACCCACGCAGGCCCGGGGAGAACATGCAAACTCCACACAGGGAGGCCAGAGCTGGATTCGAACCCAGTACCTCTGCACTGTGAAGCCCACGTGCTAACCACTGGACTACCGGGCCGCACAAAATAAATATATAATGTTAAAATATTTTACGGTTCTAATTTCTACTCATAATGAAAAATATTGAACAAAATTGAACAAACAAAGATGTTTCACAATCCAGAATGGAAATAACAGAATTTGATTTTTTTCTTTTTTCAAACAACAACAAACCCGAAACGAAAACGTGTTGAAAAGATCTTCAAAAGTCCCAATGAATGATAAAAGCAAACAATCTCAAAATAAATTGAAAAGTTGCAGATACAAGATGAAATAAATAAGAATGCCGATCATCATGCAATCAAATGTTTAAAAAATACAACTTAAAAAAAAAGTTTTTTTTGTAACTCCCCAAAATGTGTAACGATTCAAATTAATCAACCTAAAAAAAATTTTTTTTTAATTGTAACGTTACTAATTGCAGTGAAGGACTGGAAAAAAAAATTGTAAATAATAAAAAAGTTGTAAAGAGACATGTACCATTCCAGAGTACTCCTGTTCAAGTAACTTAAAAGCATTTAAATAAGTAAATCGTAAAAATAAAACGTGCCTTGCGTGCGATTCATTTTGATTGCACTTGCCATATAATGAGCCAAAGTCACTGTTGTCGTTCCAAATATTTTTCGGTTACTTCTATTCATTTTCTCCAATGTACCGAGGCCCGGTACATGGACCTTTTTCCACCAACTCATTTCAACGCAGAAATTCCAATCGAATCAACGTCATCTCCACTCCCGATCGGACGCTACGTTTGTCAGCAGCCAATGAGGACTTCTCCAGCCGAGGGATGGAAGGAAACGACATCATTGATTGGCTGCAAAGTGGGTGGCGTTAAGAATGTGTGTGGGTAGAGGTGGCGGAAGGCGGGGGTGTTGGGAGGGAGTTCGGCGGGGAGGGGGGGGCTAATTTGGGGTCAATCAATAGATCTCCTCTCTCTCTATCTTCTTCCTGCTCACAACGCTAAAAATCAATGACACAGCCAATAGTTTCCCGCCCCAGTGTGGATTAGTGAACACACAACTAATCGGCCAGTCACTGAAACTGACATCTGGGCTATTAACCTATTGATACGGAGGACTCGTGTTGAACACGCGTCCGCGAGCGCACGCACGCGCCCACATTCCGATACAAACATCTGGCTTACCGAGCGACGCCCCCGAAAGCTCGCAAACACGGCAAAAAAAGACGAGGGAGCTTTTAACTTTAGCTTTTAAGCTAAAGTTAGCTTTTAGCTTTTTAGCTTTTAACGTCGGAATTACCGCATCAACTGTGTGGGCCTTTAAGAGGTGTGGCCTACTACCAACCCCCCCCCCTCCCTCCAAAAATCTATCTAATCATCTATGTTCCTAGTCGAGAGAATTTAAAAAGAGCGTCAAAAAGACCGCTTGGTGCCTCCTCGGGAAGGTCAAATAATTTGTCGCTGCTTCTGAGGATGCGGCGCGCGACACCTTCCGGAATCACAGCCCGACAGTGGCTTTCATCCTGGCACTTTTGAAAGCTGTCTTGTTTTCTTGACTTCCTGCGTCCCCCACCCCCACCCGTCCGCTCTCTCCCTCTCTCATGTTTGACTTTTCGTACATCGGGTTTGTTCTTCCTCATTTCCTCCCCTTGTGTAAAGGAAAAAAAATAATAATAATGAAAGGCCTGGAAACGGGAGTCTTTTTGTCCGACAGTTACACCGTGCAGTCGTGCAGCCACAAAGCCGCGCATGTCCGACAACCCACCGAGCGAAGCTGCATAAACAAACGGCTTTTTCAATCCCTTTGGCACGCGCAAAAAAGCCCAAAGCTTCTTCCGTGGGACTTTAACGCAATAAATACGGCAGCCATGCCGCGGTACATCCCACAAACATGACGGGCAAGCAGCCACAGAGACGGCGGCAAACTTAACCCCGACAACCAACATGGCGGACGAGTTGCAATACAATCTAGCAAGATGGCGGCGACACCGCAACACACACACACTCCATAAAAAACGACAGTTTGAGCGCGACGCACTCCACATAGGTGGCGGACGAGTTGTTACACGGTCCACCGAAACGGGGCTGTGACCACAACGCGCCCCACAAAAATGGCGGCCTAGTTTTTAACACGGTTGAGTTGAGTTGAGACACTCCGCAAAGCCGGCGGACGAGTTTTAGCACAACACACCTCACAAAGGTGGTGGACCAGTTGTAACACATCCATCCATCCATTTTCCGATCCGCTTTATCTCCACAAGGGTCGCAGGGGGTCTTCCCTGAAGCGGTTGCCAGCCAATCGCGGGGCACGCAGAGACCAACAACCATCCGGGCTCACATTCAAACCTAGGGACACTGTCAAGTGTTCAATCAGCCTGTTTTTAGAATGTGGAAGGAAACCAGAGTACCCGGAGAAAAGCCACACAGGCCCGGGGGAGAACATGCAAACCCCACACAGGGAGGCCGGAGCTGGAATCCAACCCATGACCTCTGCACTATGAGGTCATCGCGCTAACCACTCGAGTGCACCAAAATGAGGCGGCGTGACCACAACACGCCCCACAAAGATGCCGGATGAGTTTTAACACCCTTCGCAAAGATGCCGGCGATACCGCAGCACCTTTGACAAAGACGTTTGAGAGACTTTAAAAGCGCCGATAGGCCAAACCCCCCCCCCCCCCCCCCCCCCCCCCCCGTCAATGCATAAAGCCGCATGGACAACAGCCTTTAAATCCCATTGGCACGCAGCAAAGGCGCGCAGTGTCCCATGCATGTGTTTTGTTTACATGCGCATTACAGTGTGTCCGATTCCCCGAAATGCAAGTGGAGAAAAGAAAAAAAAAAGGGGGGGGGGGGGGGGAGCGGAGTGGATTTATGCCCATTTTTTTTTCTACACTGGGCTACACGCACTTCATTTCTACGGTGGAGTCCGCAATGAGTCACGCTTCAACTCTACATGCGGGCCCATAATCCGCACCTCTCGCCTCCTGATAGAGATGACGAAAAAAAGTTGAGCGACGCACTATGTGGCTTCGGCCCGGACGCATCGGTTCCGTATAACCTTCCTATTGAACGGATGGATCCCGATTTCTCGCCCCCCCCTCCGAAGTCAATATCAGAGCAAATGGGGAGGATACGCCGGCAATGTGATACAGCCTGGGAAGACGGCTCTTTTCCCCCTCTTATCCCGCTCAGCCATATTGATGTAGCGCCACCCCCCCCCCACCGCCCCGAACCCGAACCCCCTCCTTCCTTTTTGAGCCTTTCACGGCTCAGCCGAAATGAAGTCTTTCAAGGCCACGCGACTATTGGCAGATTAGGAAAACATATCCTATTTTGCAGCTTTCTTGATATGAGGAATAATAGAAGGCGCCGTGGAGGCGAGGAGACGCCGTTTGTCACACGGCTCGGCTGAAATGAGAGCCCTGATCTGCCTCGACCAAGAAAGTTTCCCTATCACCGCCGCCGTAATGAACAAGAGAATTGATTGAAAGGGGGAAAAAAAAGGAAGAGATGGGAGGAAAAGTCTGTATGATATTCCTTCTTAAAGCCACACAGAAGAGAGGAGGCGGTTGGGGGGTGAATAAACGAGGAGCAATATGGCATCGGTGGCACCTCACAATGACGGGCGGAAAATCACAGAAAATTGATCGCATCCCACAAAATGGCTGCAGTGACCAACGAACACACACACACACACACACGCACGCGCGCGCACACACACACAAAAGAAAAGCGTGTGAGGTTGCTAGAGACAGAAGAGGAAGCGGGGAAGGAAATAAGCAGCAGGTGCAAAGGGGATGGATGGAAGCGCTGCACTTGCACTGACAAATGACGAGGCACCGAGCACTTTGCAACACATTGCTGCAGTGAACATTTTACACATTTGGGGATTTTTTTTTGTATTTTACATTGTCTAATTTATGATCTTTTTTTTTTTTCCAAAAATATTTTAGTATTTAATATATGAGTTATACCAAGTGCCTGTAAAATTGAGTGTTTTTTTTATTATTAAAATAGACCATTAATCTATATGAGGTCAATATAAAATTTTAATAACATGCTATGTGTTGAATAAATCTCGATGTTTTAAAATTTTTAATTCGTAATTTCTTTTGCGTCCCCCCATCCCATGTTATTTGTATTTATCTGCCTCATTGGGGAGGGCTACAATACTGTATTTAATAAAAAAATAAAATATTAAATATTAAAATAAAAAAAAATAAAAAATATGACATTTTGCCAACTAGAATAAAATATGGGTACAAAAATAACTCAGGAAAATCAATGTATAAATAAAAGATTTTAAATTTTAAAAAAATAAAGAATCTATAGCATTTGAGGATTTGCACTCATCTTTGCAAAGCATTGGTGTAAAAAAAACACAAAATAAATGGATAGGATAACAAAATAAAGATGTTCATCTAAAGTTTTTTTTAAAATACATAATTCTTATCCTTTCCTATTTGCTCGGTGGAAAAGAAAGAAAGCCAAGTGGAAAAAGAAAGGGGGCTGGGATGTGGGCTAAAAAGGATGCGGATTAGAGGTGCTACCGCTGGGGCGGCTGCGGGGCCACAAAGTGGGAGGTGGGAACCATCCAAGACGCAAAAACTCAACAAGTCAGTTGAAGACGAAAACCCCCCTCAAGACACCACTTCTTTTCCCTCCCTGGGTGTGACACAACTGGAAGACAAGAGGACTCTTTTCCCCTGGACAAGCAAGAGCATCGTCTTGCTCTCTGCTGACCCCCGCAGGTGGCCGGAGGCAATTCATCCTATTCCCCCCTCCGGCTGGCTAAAACGGACTCACGATTGTCGCATTCGCGTTCAGAATTAAGAGTTGACGCGAGAGCAAAATAACACTCACTTTAAAAAAAAATTATAATAAAATTGGGAGAAAAAAACGTCAAGGAGAAAAGCACGTTGACTTGATCAATACTTTGGAGGGGCGCCATGTTGCCGAGTGTTGCCCTAACAGGCGACTTGCAATTGTAGAGGGGGAGGGACACTCTAATATCTGTCATAGTCACTGACATGATTAAAAAACATTTTCAACCTTGTTATTGAAGAGGAACTATTTGTGGACGTGGGGCTTATTTAAAGAGATTTGGAAAAATATAAATATGAGGCGTGGCATTTTGGGGGGTAAATATATATATATCGTATTTATCGGGCTGATAAATAATAACTTGTAACCATTGTTACAAGTACAGTAGTTGTAATCGCATCCATTGACAAATAATCAGACCATTACCATTGTTCATTAAAAATATGGTGACATTAAAACCTTACTAAAATACGTCTTCCATAACGTGTGTGAATTCTCAAATGGAATATTTTGGAGGAATATTGTTTTGCATAATTTTACCGACACTAACAAAAATGATTATGAGTTCATAGATAGATCGATAGTTCTGTAGATAATTTCATGAAGATGCACACTAAACAAAATATTGTTCAACATTAATCAAGGGTTCAGAAAATGGCGGCATGGATGGATGCATAAACTACACAAGACCTACACACTATCAATGTAAAATTCCCCATAATTAAAAATAATAATCAAAATAATAAAATAAAATTCTCCCTGTTTTGGGTGATAATCGTGGTTAGTTTTCATGACCACATTATCGTACTTCAATTTCAGTCACTGGAAACCGCATTTGCGTTGGCCCTGTATACTTGCATTGATAGATTATTACATATTGACCGCAGCATTAGGTGATACGGTGGCCACTTCTATGCGACTTGCTAGTCATTGCGTCTGTCACGCATGCACACACACACACACACACGCACACACACACACTTGGGAATTGGAAGGTGGACAGGTCGTGTGAAAGGTTGCATGTGTTTGTGTGTGAGTGTGCGTCTGTGTATGTGTGGGCTAGATAGCATGTTTGCTAATCTGGAGCGTGGGGGGTGTAGGTTAGGGTCAGTGCTATGAAGAAGCGGAGGGGGACATACGTCGCAGTTGTCGTATTACGGTGGTGACGTGGGATACGAGTGCCATCTACTCTCGGGTGATGTTTACTTCAAAGCTAAACGTAAAACAAAACAATTTAAAAACAACGTTGCCTGAGGAAAAGCAACTTAGCTAAATGCTAATGGAAATTGCCACTGACATGCTAGCAGTTAGCATCGCTAGTTGTGGTTTTAAAGCCCTTTCAGCAACTGATCACAAGTGATTGAGCAACACGTTGGGAGAAGGGGAGGCGGGGGGGGGGGGGGGGGGTGAAATTTCATAACGGTAAGAAATAGCTACAGCAGTAATTATAGTAGTAATCGTAGTTGTATGAGCAGTCATTGAAGCAGTAGTAGATATATATAGACTACAAGTCCAAAAGAGAGGCACCTAATGTCATACTTATACTAAACATCTGTTTGCGGTGACTCAAAAAAAAAAACAAGACAAAACAAAACAAACAACAACAACAAAAATAGCCCACAAGCCACATGCTGCTTCACAGAGTCTAAACACAAAGACAGCACACAGAGGATCATCATCTTTCAAGCACTTCCAGAATGAAATTCAAATTGGCCCAATCAATTATCTGTGGTTTTGTGAGTGTGTGTGTGTGTGTGTGTGTGTGAGATCTCAGGAGTATGTATTGGTGACATGTGATGAACTATTATCGCAGTGCTCAAATTAGGCCAGGTTGTCAGCCTGTGCCCATTCTGTTTTAGCCATTATCAACACGAAAATTGATTTTTTTTTTTTCCAATCACACCGCACACCACAAGCTAATCGCTCTGATCAATTCTGAATAGGCATTTGTGATTTTGGCCCTTTGCTGGCCTTGGTCAAAAAAGTGGGAAAATGCTCAAATTAGGTTTGATTATCGCTCATGTGTACCATGCTTTCGCTATTATCACAATCGGGGAGGGAGTTTTAAAAACAACAACAACAACAAAACACTCTTACGGCGCTACAGAATCGCTCAGGATATTCTTTTCCAACAATTGAGCCTTTTAAGCATTTGGTCGAGAAAAAAAAAATGTTCAAATTAGATAAATTAAATACATTAATTATTGTATGCGTTTACTCTGGGGGTGGGGGGGTGACTTTGAACAGACCCCACCAGAGCGCTCAGAATATCTGATAATCACGCCTTTGCTGATTTCGATGAGGAGAATCGCCCCAAAAGAGAGACCTGACAATCGGGAAGGGAGAGAAAAGGCTCAAATTGGCCCAACTTTGAGTTCCCCACTGCACATCTTGGATTTTTTTCCAATTGAACTCCCATCGTGCCCCCCCCCCTCCACCTTTGACGCTTGCGGACCCCAAATAAGGTCGTTCGGTCTGCAGGGTCATCAGTCTGGGATGAAGCCTGACCTCTGACTCCTCCAGGCCTTGATGTATTCCAAGCACAAAAGGCGGCAGACTGCCGTGGCCCTTTTGGATCAAATTTATCACCTCGCTGGCGGCGTGGCTTTGTGAAGGTGCTGACCGCCACCGCCGGCTTGACCGCCGCCATTTTGCCTCACGGTCGCGCTCGGCCATCTTCAGCCGCCATTGATCCGAGCCCCGTTTATCAGCTAATCAATACGGCCATGATCGGGAATTGACTGTTGACTCTATTCAATCGCCACTACGCCTTTCGCACATGGACACACACACACACACACACACAAAACCGTGTATTTATACCTTCAGCCCATATACCATATTTACCTCAGAATGTAGCAGGCATCTATGGGTTAAAATGTGTTGTTGTTTTTTTTGTTTGTTTGTTTTTTTTTTAAGTGGAGGCCTTCAGCGCCATTTTCAAAATAACAATACAATACAATACAATACATGCTGATTTATATAGCGCTTTCACAACAGCGGCAGCTGTAACAAAGCACTTAACAAAACAGTTAACATCAAGTAAAACAATAAACACAACACATAACATAAAACACAGACAGTCATGCAGGCATAACCACTTTTCCATCACACGCTTTGTTGTTTGAAGCAGTTTGAGATGAAAGAGGCGAGAATCAAAGTTTCCTTTAACCATAACATCAACTCATACTATATGTGGATTTTTTTTCTCCTTTTTTTACTCAATTGCTGTGGAGGTGGGCATCCATACACAGAGGGAGGCTTTTATTTCAACACATTTTTAGAATAACACCCACATTTTTGCCACTTTTTTTTAGGTACACTCCATAATTACAAGACTATCAATATGGACTCACTGACCTGCAGGGCATTGCTTTTTTTCCATGACGTCACACACTACGGAAATATGACGCAATCATCAAAATAAGTGTGCACGTGTGTGTGTGTGTGTGTGTGTGTGTGTGTGTGTGTGCAGTGTACCTTGTGACTGGTGCGTTTTTTTGCCAAACAGGCCACGAATACATTCTGGTGGTCACTGTTGTCCCACTTTTTGAAATGCACGCGCGCGCATGCGCACACGTGTGAACGGAGACAAGGTGCAATTGCAGTCTCTCGCATTAATTGAGAAAATGGCCGAGCGACCTTTGAACCCTGCAGGTCATTACCGCATTGTGCGGCGGGCCCGAGAGAGCGAGGGGACGTTTGGGAGGTGTGGGGGTGGGGGGGGGGGGGGTTGCCGTGCGCAGAAAGTGGATTCGATTTGTGGCTTGATATTGTGTTTTAAAAAAAAAAAAAAATTGTGCGAAAGGATTTGGAGAGCACGTCTTTTTTTTTTTTTGCGAGTTTGAATACCACGTGGAAAAACGTTGAAGAAGCGGTAGATAAATTATCGTACGTCCAACATGTCCACTCAGCAGTATTTTCCTACTTTCGTTTTGTTTTGTTTTTAACCAACAATCCGCGCCAAATGCAACATCGGCTGTCGTTTCTTCGGTGGTCCACCGTGAAGGTACATTTTGTATCAAATCAAACTGCACGTCACCACATGTGCTTTTTGTAGAAAAGGCGAGATTTAACTGCGTCCTCGCGTGCTAAACGCTGACCTATTTTTCCTGCCATTCATTTGGCACAATATGTGTGCGCATTTCAAATGATTATTGACAAGGTTAATTTCGTTGCATTTACAACGGAAAGTGATTTTTTTTTAAACTGAATTTCGTAACATTAAAGTGCATTTTCATACATTTGCAATATTTTTTTGCGGGGGTAGGTGCATTTTTAACTTGAGCACGCAGCAGTGCACCAAAAGTCCAATCACAAAAAAAAATTAAAAGGATGTCATTGAATGACGCTAAATGTGAAGTTGAGTTCTTTAACGGTTGTAAAATATATCAGTTTAAAACGTTGAAAAAAACGATCAGTTTGATTGCCGGCTTGGGACCAGGAGCAATCTTCACACGAGCAAAACCTTGCAATTCGATTTTTATTCATTGTACGCACATTTACAAAAGAGTCTGCAACGTTGTTGAACACTCCGGAAATTTTTTTTACACAGAATAATTACATGCAACGAAGATTATTATGCATTTGGTTTTCATATCTACACGCATTCATTGACCCTCCGTTTTGGGGTGTTTTTCAATATTCTGTGGATTGGGTTTCAAACTATGTGGTTAAAATAAAACAACTACGTTTCAATCGGAAAAAAATTAATGTAAAATATATTATAGTATACATTATATACATATATATTATAATATACACACACACACACACACACAGACGCCGCCTTCTTCATTAGGTACCCCTACAAACTGTAATCCGAGCCATTCAAAAAGCAAAGCAAAGACAATTTAATGTGTCATTAAAATGACCACTAACATTATTTTGTTTATAAGGGCAGAATTGTTGATCAAGAATCTCGTTATTTGGATGCTGGTCGCCCCCCCCCATCCCCCTCGCCTCTTTCTGCACTGAATGATTAAATATGTCGTTACCTTGCATGATAATGTAAATTAAAACAAATGCACGCAGACAGACACGTTACTCTCCAAGGTTGATCAAAGGGGCAAATGAGTTCCACTTCCAACTTTACAATTTACAACATGAGTGAGAGAAACCCAAAATAAAAAGCTAATTGACCACGAATACAACTAAAACGAGCAAAATATTTTTTTAAAAACAAGGCAGGATTGTGCAAGCAGCCAGGATTAAACATCGCGTGTGTACCTAATTCCACGTTCAATGAGTGGATTCTTTACGTATAATTATGCCCCTCGCCCCCCCAAGCCCAAAACAAAAACACGTGCAGAGTTACACTAACTATTGCACAAGGTTTGATCGGACCCACGCAAATGGCGCTCCACTGAGAGTCACGCTCACACTTCATGCATCGTTCCTCCAAATATGCCACAATTAAAACAAACACACAAGTGCACAACACAAAACAAAAACAAAGCGCCGTTGAACACTGAACACGTCCATAAACGAGGATATGGAATAAAACAAAGTCGTGTCAGTCATCAATCCGGCGCGCCAGGAGCGAGGGCGCAGCGCGCGGCCGGCCACCGAGCCAGCGTGCCCGGGGCCCGGATCTCTCCGGGTCCCCTTGGGCGCTCTCCTCCTCGGCTCCGCCGGGGGAGAGAGAGAGCCGCTCGGTCGGCCTCTTTATATACAACGCCCGGGCGGATCTGCCTCCTCCTTTTAATTGATTTTCCCATAATTAACTCAGTGTGTCCATCGATTTCCCCTCCGCGGCATCGCCTCAACGTGGACGCTGTGTTATTGTGGACGCCAGCGGCTCGACGGCGACAACCGGGAGGCGATATCGACCACGCGTGCTGCGCTCATCGCGCGAGAAGAGGATGCGCGGCGTGCAAAATCGCGGACCTGCACTATCACGTGTCAGTTAGGAGAGGCTCGGGTGGTGTGTGTGTGTATGTGGGGGGGGGGGGTTACACAGGTACAAGCGTGACATCGGTCCGCGCATATTCCAAGTGGGGTTTCCAATCAATATGAAACACATATACACACACACACTTCACACACACAAAACGTGCGTCCCGCGTGGAAGTTGGCAACAGAACGGAGGTGGTACAAAAAAAATGTAAAAGTAGCCCCCCCCACCCCCACCCGCCAAACACTTTTGCCACTTTTGAAAGAATCATAATAATCATCAGGAACATTACCAGCGCTTCCATCGGCGAACGTCTCCATCCACGCGACGCGAGCCACCTTGTCTGGACAACAGTGGGGATGGAGGGGATGATGGGGTACATGGGGAGGCAGCGGAGGTGGCGGGTGGGTGGAGAGGAGGGGGTCCTTGATGCGGCTGGGATAGGGGGCTCAGCAATAAGGCGAGGGGGCGTAGGAGAGGGGGGCAAGTGGTAACTCCCCATCCTTTTATAAGGCCCCCCCCCCAACGCCCTCCCTCCCTCGTCTTCTTCCATTCTTTCCCCATCCCTCATCCTCAACGTGGAGCTCGCTCAGCGGTTGCCATAGCGACCCGGTGGCTGTGATGCTGAGGAGAAAGAAGAGTGAGAGGGAAGGTGGGATAGATTTTTTTTTGGGGGGGGGGCGCTGCGCGTAAGAAAAATTCTTAAACTTTGCACTTCGATGTGTTTGTGACGTCACATACCCACCGTGCATCTTGCTTCCCGCCACGTGAGCGTTTGTTTTGAATAACAGGGCCCTCCATTTGGCGCCAGTGGAGCGCTCGCCTCATTGGCGCCCCCTCTAGCAGACAGTTGGAATTACACAGGATAAAGGAAAAGGGAAAGACGGAAAGAAACGAGTGAGAGGACAAAATAAATTTATTTTTTGTGTGGCTGTGAACAGTTGCACTGGGAAAAGTTCATTTTGTTGTGAAAAATGTCATTTTAAGAAAACAGAGAAATAATGTGTTTGTAATGATTACATGTAAGCAAAATGGACTCTGGTACTAAACAACTTCTGAATTTTTTTTAAACCAGCGCATGAATCTCAAACGTGTATAATATAAATTTGTGAATTCAAATTCTGCCCAACTATCTAAATCAGGGATGGGCAATTTACATATTGGGCGGCGTCCGAGTTTTTCATCAGTGTGAATGGCGAGGGATGTCTTGCAAAAAAATTACAGTTCAAGGATGCCACAAAACTGGTGTGCAAGAAAGTGCAGGAAACCATTTTGTATACCCCCCACCCCTTAAAAAATCTCACTGAAAATTGTAATATCATTGAGGTAGGCTTTGGTTTGTCCTGTATATAATTCCAAACCGGCCCCAAAAAATATTAGGCCGACTTACACTTTAGTATAAGGAAGTACAGTATAAGACCCAGTGCATCTAGGACACGTTTGCCATCTAGTGTTGAAGGGTGATATTACAACATAACACTGCCGCTGAACAACGTATAGTTGCAATTTGACACACGCACATTCGAAGATTTAAAAAATGCTATCAGTAAAGTATCTGCCAGCTTCGGATCTCCCTCCGAGGTGTTTCATTTCCTGGCCAAAATCTTCTCAAAGGTTCTATTTTTGCAAAATGGCAAGCACCCTCAGGGAGGTTGAATAATTAAGTCATTCTCGGCTGACGTACGACACACTGTTACATGAAATTACGGCTGCGGAGGATGACATTTTCCAATGGAGCGGGTCAATAAGCAGCAGCGGCGAGAAGCACCATACCCCGCAGGTTAGACAAACAATAACGCCGGTCCCCGCGGGTCGATAGTGTCTATCAGCTTTAGATGACACGTTTCAATGGCGTGCTGATATGGGCGCCCGAGACGGTTGGCGTCTCCATCCAATCAAGAAGGTGAGAGGAACACCTGCGGACCGGCCTTGCCCCGCGTGGCATTAGCTTCGAGTTGCGCCGTGCAATTTGCACACACCAGAACACCTCTGATGGTGTTTTAGGCCAATAACGGCAAGTGTGTGTATGTAATAGAAATGTTTCAAGTAATTCACTCAAGGTTATTCCCTGTGCGATTTGACCAGAGCGCCATAGCAACGGCTCCTCCAAACCCCCCTCGGGGACCCCTTGACCCGGATGGAGATGGGCGAGGCTTCAGGCTTGTCGACTGGCTGTACAGCCAGCCGCTGTGTCTCTCCGATGGTCTAAACACTATCAGGAGCACTTGCTGACATTTACGATACAAATTAAATTCTAGACCCCTTTACGAGTAGGAGAGAGGAGAAGCGGGAGGAAAACAGGCCAAAATTCAAATGTCAGGGCCGAGGTCAAGCAAGAAACTAGCGGTGTACGAGGTGTCAAGTCAAGTTTAGTTGTACAGTCCGTAGGCTTCTGTGGCGGCACAGGGTGAAGTCTGACAAGATTTGTTGAAATATTGCATTCATTAATCACGTAAACAACACTGTAAATACAAAGCCCGGGAAGGTTGAACTTACGGTATGAGAGGCCGAGACTCCTTCAGTTTCTCTGGCAAGCAGCGGCAGCGGGGCTTACCCAAGAGGGAGGCATTCTTCGGACAGAGCATCAGGATCCTCATGCAGACTTCCCAGACAGCGCTTCACTTTGCAGAAGGCATCGCAGCCTTGAAGGAGCAGCGCCATGCAGCAGCATGAAGCTTTGTAACCACTGCGATGGCCCAAGGTGGGCTTGGAGCACTTTGACTGGCCATTTAAAAAAATAAAGAAATACTGTGAGAAGATGCTTTTAAACAGGGTATAAATTTGTATTTTCCCAGCCCATGAATCAAAATAAAATAACCATTTGGTTTCATTCTACTATACACATGTATATTTTTTACACACATGACAAAATAGTGCATTGTAATCTGTGGAGAACTAAAAATATTGCAGCAGGGAGACAAACTTCGTTATTTGAACGTAGGAGTTGCAGGTATAAACAGTGGCAAAGTGGACTGCAGTAAAAAAAAAATCTTGAACAAAAAGTAGTTAGACAACAGACCTCAGGGGGCACTCCAAGTCCATCCAGTCGAATGTAGATCTCTTCGGGGGCGGGCGGGTGAAGAAGCACGGCAACGGTCCCGGTCTATTGAATCAATCAGCAGGGAGCGATGAAAAACAGGCAGGACAGCGACCCCTAAGGGCCGACTTTGGAAACGTCTGCTCTCGTGGCAGTACCAAGATTTTCTCTTGAGATCTCTCTGCTTGAGCACAAAGATCGTAGAATATAATTACACCAAATAACATTTCTGGTTTAAATGCTGACTATCAAATCTTTGCGGATGGGTGGGTCAACCGCTGGCAGATTTTCACGGCAGGGCTCAGCCGCTAGCCCCCCATGAACGGTTTGGGATTGCTTAGACTGTATACATCGTAAGCCTTCCGGCACACGTGTCAAACTCAAGGCCCGGGGGGCCAGATCTGGCCCACCACATCATTTGATGTGGCCCGTGAAAGCAAATGTTGACTTCTGACGCTTGCTAAAAATTGTGCCAAATTTTCAAAACGTCATATGTAATATACGAGATCCATTTTAAGTTTTCTTGTTTCCAAAACCCTCATTCCAGGAACTTAAACTACAGTTGACCAAACCATTATTCTTGACTTCCTTATATGATTTCACAGTCCTAACGGCCCTCCAAGGGAACCGCTAACTTTAAGGTAGCCCGTGATAAAAATGAGTTTGACACAATCAGTGGTGCCTTGAAATGCAGTAAACTTGCATTTCAACCGCTGCAAGTTTACTGCATTTCAAGGCAACACTGTACATACTGTAATGCATATTTTTAGCAAGAAAAAAAAAATACAACGCTAAACAGATTAAGGGCAACTACACCTTTATTAATTGTATTAGTATTCACCCATATGATATATTACCTTCTGAATATAGTTAAACACAATGTGAACTGGCACACATTTGTTTTTAAACAAAGTTTTTCAAGAAATATATTTTTCCTTTAACATAATTACATTTACAAAAAAATAAACACTCATGTCCGGGCCCGTGGAGTCGAGCCCTTCTGACCAGGCCAGTCTTCTTCTTCTAGTGGTTTTCCACACGAAAGCAAGGGGGCCTTATTGATCGCCGTCTCCAAGTGAAGTCCGGGCATTAGTTCCGGCAGGGCGACCAGACAGGGTTCCGTCAAAGACACTCTAACAGGCATGATCGCACCCCGGATGCGTGCACTTGGGATTTTGATCTCTTGAACATCACTCGTATTGAGCGACACACTGTCCAGTCTTGTACGCGTATGACTTGCTGAGGGAAGCACTTGAAGCTCACACACACACACACACATCTGAAATTATCATTTCGGCAGCTGTGAAGATGACTTGTCCACGGTGGGCTGAAGCCGGAAGCTAATCACTGATGTCATCTAATGCTGACCACTGACCGCAGCAATCACACGCCGCAGAGTTATCTTCTTAGGACAATCCGGGACTCGGCTCGCTTATCTTAAGAGAGCGTGTTTGTGTGTCACCAAAGTTAAGACGCAAAGATGACTTTTTTTTTTCTCGCCTCACTTTTCGACTTCAAACATATTACAGGAAGGTGACAAAATTTTTATTCCCGCGGAAACCATGTCAAACGTGAAAACCCGAGCACTGGGGCCAAGTGGAGATTGTGTATGATAACGCTACGGGTGAGCTTCTATAGCATGTATAAGCGGGAGGGAGGAAAAAAAAGCCTTCGACTCATCTCCGTTTCCCAGTGCAAAATTAGTTATGGTCAGACGGAAAACTTTAACCGCAAGGAAACTGTGGCCAATGGAAAAAAAAAAAAGCTGGGAGCTAAGTGTGACACTGCAACAACATTTTTTTGCCCACTTATAGTACTAAAATATTGTGGACAGGAGAGAAATTGTATCCATAAGGAGACTGTGGGCAGTCTGAATATACGATAGTGTTGTGACCGGATTTTAGGGTGATGATGTCCACAGATGCAAAGACCACTTTTGTCACTTTGGTTTTCGACTTCAGAGTAAATAGCAACATTTTATCAGAGGAGACTGTGAGCAATAAAATAAAGCGCGGCAAGCCAAGTGGGGACGATGGGACTGCAAGACTGCAGCTTCTTAAATTACGATGCACAGATCTTTATTTTTCATCTACTCGTCTTCAGTTTTCCACTTGAAAATATATTGCGGCAGGGAGACAATGCTAACCTCAAAAGGAGACTACGGGCAGCACAAAATCAAAGTGCTGCAGCCAAAACGGAGCGATACTGCAAAGTGGAGACTGTGATGTATTTTATACACCGCGGCAACCGGAGAGAAAGTTACGTCATAGGTTACGACCAAAACATAGATTTCTACGACTTGCCTCGGTTTTAAATAAAAAAAAAAATCAACTAAAATGAACACATTTCATCCAAATGGAGACTGCGGGCAACTAGAAAACAGAGCGCTGTGGCAAAGCCTATTTTTTTTCTTTGTCACAGAAAAGTTTGAAACAAAAACGTTAGTTGTCTCACTTATAATTTAGTTGTAACTTTTCCCATATTGACCGATACTATATTTGGAATGGACGAGTATTGAGGCTTTCAAGCAACACACGTGAACGCCCAACTGAATCCCGTGTTAAGTGCGGCTTACCACTGTGTGTCCTTTTGTTGGTCCCGCTTCGCCTTGTCCTAACATTTCCTTCTGCTGTCTTATAAGGTCATCGCCTGGATGTGAATTCAAACGGAAATCAGAAAGATTCGTTGTCTCAGCTCAGAATCCAAGGGTTAAGGCTTACCGTCAACGAGCGGTGCTTGCTGCCATCTAGTGGCCGCTAGAGGCATTACACCAAAGAAAAAACCCACTCTGTACCTTTCAACAACATGCCAATGTGGTATCATAGCTTAAAGTCCACCTACATTCCCTCAGCGATTGTCCTTGTGGGCGGCAGCGGATGACGGCGGCGCCACGCCGGCACTCAGCAGCCGGCGGCCTTCCTCGTAGTCGTCCTGGTCCACGCTGATGAGCAGCCGGACGCCCTCGGAGCCCGCCGCCACCCTCAGCGAGTCGGTGATGAAGACCCCTTTGAGGGCCTCCAGCAGCGCCCCGCTCAGGTAGTCCACCCAGAAGGCTTCCAAGTTGTCCAGCTCGGTGAATTTGATGTCGCACACGATGGCGCCCAGGTCTCGGGCGCGCAGCAGCGAGTCGGCCTGCCTGAACAGCTCGAACTGGCGCTCCAGAGGTTGCCGCTTGTCTGACGACACGCCGTCGCGTAGCGCCGACTCGTGCTCCAGGTACTCGGCCCGTACTCTCAGGCGGATGTCTGACAGCGGGAGATGATGATGGTGGTGGGAGAGAGAGGGGGGGGGGGGTAATCCGGTGGAGGGGGGAAGAGAAACAGGACAACAGTCAGAAACATCAAAGCGATGGTGATTTTACACTGCACGGTACCAGTTTGGCCCTGCTCAGCTTGAATCACTTTTCTCACTTTGCACATGGCATCCGTCTAGACTGCAACAAGGATGTTATTATAGATATCGAAAACTCAAATTAAAAACAAAAAATTAGTTAAAATAAAAGTGAGTGGCTGGCAAAAAAAAAAAAATCGGAAATGCAATTACATTCTAAAACTAATTGTAATAAGAGCAAAAAATGTACTTTGTTTTAAACTGTTAATTTTGTCGGTGAGCTTCATGATTTTTTTCGGTCTGAAGGAACAGAAGAAACGAGGGCATTTTCAAAATTTATGGGAATTGTAGCTGAGCTTATATAATGCTTTTTGTGTCCATTTTTTTTTTGCACAACACATATTTCATACATTAAAATATATACTAAAACCATTAAAAACGAACGAGCCTGCTCTTAAAAATTGAATGTAAAAACCAGTGTTGCCCTGGTCTCGAGATGCAACTTGTCATCGATTAACAACTTCCCCACCACCCCTCCCAATTCAGTTGAAAATTACTTTCGGAAAAAAAAAAAAACTAATTATTGCCATTTTTTTATTCAAAACATGTCGACAGTGCAGAAAATGCAGAGTCATTTGGTTGGTATGGCGGTAAAAAGTAAGCGAAAAGCAAATCTGCAAACGTCACATGTCGGACGCACTAACCTCCAGGAAAATACATTAAAAAAAAAAACAATAAAAAAAAACGTATGTCATCCATATGAACCCCCCCCCCCTGCCAATCACATCAAAAGGGAGCAAAGTGAAAAGCGCTTTCTCCAATAGGAGCTTGTGACCAAATAAGCGGAACACAAACTGGACTGGGCGTGTGCACATTATCGTTCTTTGATTGAGCTTTTGCTGAAAGCAGCACAAAAAAAAAAGTGTCAGAGAACAACGACAAAACCAGTCACGTAGAGCAAAGGAGCCATTTTTGTGAACTGGGAAGGATAAATACTGCTGCCATGGAAGCGGTTGACTTGGGAGACCGCGTCAGGTGCGCACTCGGCAGCGGAAGCTTATCAATGTGCGGCTCGGGAATTCGGCGAATCGGCTCGGGAACAGGACCGGCGGGGTCATGCAACAGCACAGCGAGGAAGGATCAGAGGATACATACTGTGCTGAGCACGAGCGCCGCCGACAGACAGAGCGGTCCCCGCGTGTCACTATTCCAGAAGAGTGCGGTGGAAAGCGGCCGCTCGATGACTTTGGCTGCAACAGAAACTCATCTGGGCCCCTCCAAAGCTCTCTTTAGTGAGGAACAACAATATCGACGGAACCTTTCATAATTATTAGAAATGAGGCCATCCGCTACGCCTACAACAGTGAGGGGAAAAACAAAACTAAACATTGCAACAGGTTTAGGGCTACAACTAAAGATTATTTGAATGAGAGCGTCATCTGACAATTTTTTTCCAATTCAAATGGATTAAAAGGAAAAAAAAATCTTAATTTCGTATCCCCTTTTCCAAAACGAGACATTATTTCAAATTGCCAGTGCAGGAAATGAACTGGAAAAATCCGCCAAAAGGCGGAGCGTTGTTTTCCAGAGAAAAGCAGGCGCAAATGTCTGATTTTGATGAAACGCAAAGACAATCGGTCCGCTTTCGAGGAAGCCAACAGAACCCCGAGAAGAGGTCTTCCGTCAAGAGGCCGCGATTCAGAGAATGCGGGCAAGTTTGAAGTCTCGAATCAACGTCTCTGAATCATGAATCTCTTGGAAAGATGGCGCTCGCTTCACGGTTGAGCCCTTACAACATGGCCAAATGAGCGTTTGGAGAGGAGGAACGCCATCGTTTGAGTGCAGTTAATCATCCTCCCGCTAACGAACGTTCAAAGTCAACCCTTGAGTGCCATTTGCCTGCGTCGGACTCCAGCGGGGCAAAGTTTGCAAAATGCCAACATTAGGGAGGCAAATGTCAAATTCATTCGTGCATCGATTCGTGCATAGCTTAACATTTTGCAAAAGAGCGGATGCTGCAATTACACTGAGGAGGGGAGCGGGGTGGGGGGGGGGGGGGACACAGCAATTCAGTGTGGTCACAGTGAAATCGGTCGGAATGATTCGGCACCGAGATCCCTTCGGTAGTTCTCATAACGCGCGCGGGTATTCATTACGATCGGTAGTGCTCAACCACGGCGCCATCTTTGATGATGGCACCCTTAAGTGTGAAAAGAAGTCGACTGCTGTCAATAGCAAAAGATATTGACGTTAGCTACTTGTTAGCGTTGAAGCCCTTGCGGGAAAATCTTCCCAAAGAAACTTATATTGGAAGTTTTTCCCGTTTGCAGCAAGTCAACGTCAACATGAAAATCAATAAATGACTAGAAATCAGTCCCAAGTGCGAGATACAAGCTCCGGACCTTTTATGTCGCCAACATCACAAAGCGCTCAAGAATTCCGATCGACCGTGGCAGCGGAACACGGTGGAAAAGGGGGTTGAAGGAGCAGAAACGAAATGTACCATAGGTTTCGATGCTAGCAGACAGATCCAGACTCGTGATGGGCATGGGGAAAACTATCAATTAAATGTTTCCATTTTTTTTTTTTTACTAGATATGATACCAGCGCTGTTGAGCAGACCGACAGCCCGCAGGAGTTTGCATCACAGTGTGGATTGGAGATGAGCCACGCAAGAAACTCAAGATGCCGATGAATGCGACATTTGAAAATCATCACTGCGACTGGCGTTCCCACACGATCAAAGCAACAAAAAAATATCAAAAACCGTGCAAGGAGTACATCCGACCGGTCGCAACACAGTCACGAAGCGGGTTTAATTGCAGAGACGCTACGGTATTCGTGATGGTCACAATTTTAAATTCTAGTCCAATTTTCAGCACAGTCGCGTTGATCCGAAAACCGTTGGAACGACTTGTGTGGAGGGAGCCCCGGTTGCAGTCAAGCGCGGCAAGAAACGATTGTTCTGTTCTTAAAATTGCATTTGTACGCCCATCCCTAATTTAAAATTTTTTGGGGGGGAATTCTTGTTGTATGAAAATCACATGCAGAACAGATTGATGATTCGATTCAAACTGAGGGGACCGCCATTGGAGTTTAAAATTGTATTTAGTATGTCATGTGCAGGACCGAAACACATTTGAGTGTCAGATTATTCGATTCTTCTTCTTAACTTGGTTTGTCAATGAATTTCAGTGCAGGGAGGCCAAGTGTCACATGATCGCATACTGGAAAAGGCTGCAAGGTTTTATTGACTTCGGGTCATTTCGTGAATACCAGACTGGGAGCCCAAAAATGAAGAATGTGTTTTTCTGAGTGGCAGTTGTGCACGTTGGGAGAATTTGCCAAGACTTATCTCGCCACTGGAGCATTCAAACGAAAACATAATTTGAATGTTAAATCGGAGCGGACATGACAGCCAACCGTCAATGTGCTTTGGACGAAAGTGAAGAAAGCAACATTGACATCTGCATAAAAGATGGCCGCGTGTGTGGAGGTATTGCGGTTTAAAGACAAAAATGACTTTTGGTACGCAAACGTTTGATGCGTTTCATCATGGCAGCAGCAAAGCAAAGCTTGGAGAAAATGTGCAGGGAATAGCTAGACGATCGTCGACTCGGAGGGAATGAAGGTGCTGTTCTTACTGCATGAGGCTTTCTGAGCTGCTGCTGCTGGCGGCAGTTGCTGGGCCTGCCTGCTGCTGGTCTTTTTGGGCTTGCGACTCCAGCCGTGCCCTTTTCGTCGTTGTCTTCTCCTCTGCGCGGAGACTCCAGCCACTGGAGGGTCGGACCCTGAGACGCAAAGCACAAATATGAGTTGGGATATTTGTCATAAGGGGGACAAAAGTAGTGGTCGTCAGTCATGTACTGAGGTTGTTGTGACGGATGAAAACCCGCTTCCGTTTCATCTAAGAGATTAATCGTTTTTTTTAAAAAAAATGAAGTTCATGGTAGTCCAGTGGTTAGCACGTCGGCTTCACAGTGCAGAGGTACCGGGTTCGATTCCAGCTCCGGCCTCCCTGTGTGGAGTTTGCATGTTCTCCCCGGGCCTGCGTGGGTTTTCTCCGGGTGCTCCGCTTTCCTCCCACATTCCAAAAACATGCGTGGCAGGCTGATTGAACACTCTAAATTGTCCCTATGTGTGAGTGTGAGTGCGAATGCTTGTTCGTCTCTGTGTGCCCTGCGATTGACTGGGAAACATGTTCAGGGTGTCCCCCGCCTACTGCCCAGAGACAGCTGGGATAGGCTCCAGCACCCCCCGCGACCCTAGTGAGGATCAAGCGGTTCAGAAGATGAATGAATGAATGAATGAAATTCATGGACTTATTAAACCCTCCCGTAGCTGGTGGCAGTGGAAGCATTTATTTAAAAAAAGAAAAAAAGACGTTTTTTGTTTTTGTTTTCCCTATCATCACGCCCACTCTTCTCTAATGGTTTCATTTTCTTGTCCGTTTGCTCAGTTTTGACCCATTTCAGAAATGCATCGGCTGGACAATGATCTGGCTTTCCAGACGCCTGGAAATGTACCTGAGCAAAGTAGGCCTATAGGGTTCCTGGAATGGTAATTGTAACCTTGAATGAGCAGTCCTACCTGTTCTCACTTGCTGTGTGGAGGGAGGAAGAGACATTTCTGCTTGTCTATAGGAGGACACCCTCGGGCCACAAGTGCACAACAACTCTCGGTGTTCTACCAGGCTTCGTTTGTCAGTTCTTTCTGGAGACACTGCAATGTCAGAAACATACAAGATGAATATTCATCAATGGGGTGCGGGGGGGGGGGGGTAGGAGATACAGACTGAGACAGTAAATAAACACCTCTCTTAAATATCCCCCCCCCCCAAAATAAAACATTGTATGACTTCACACTACCGTTTGCATGTGAAGATTATGGAGACATGTGCAGTCGACCCAGCACACTCGCGGTTTTGCGAAAGCAGACGTTCATATTCGCCGACTCTTTTCGATTTATTTAAAAATACGGTCAGTGTTTTTTAATCAAATGTAATTTATAAATCCTGACTACATTTGTGGTAGTGCTATCGGACTTCAGGACTCACCTGTTCGTCTCCTCTTGTGGGACACGAGAGGCAGCAAGTCGTGTCGGGTGAGGACCCTGAGGAGCTGTAGAAGTGGCTCCAGGTTGCCTTCACTAATATACCCTCGCCTCTCCAGCTCAAGCAACAACTCAAGTCCGCTCCTGGGTTTGAACCAGGCCACCATGGGCTGCGGGAAGCCTTGCGACTGCAAGCGCTTCCAGGCCACCAGGAGCCTGGGACTCGGGGCCTCGCCGGGATTGAGTGGGTTGTCTTCTTCGGGCATCACCGTCCAGCCGGCGGGGTCCATGGGGTGAACGGGGGTGCAGGTTTCACTCAGGAGGAAAGAAAGCACGTCGATATCGGCGTCTGTCAGTTGTGAGCCGACAACTTTGAAGACCTCGTGGAGGGACAGCAGCCCGTAAAATTTGAGGCACTGGGTTTCATCCCAGTCAAGTGAGCGCCTCAGCGAGCAGCTGGCCATCTCGACGTCACACAGCCACTTTAATATGTTACCTGTGTCAAGACAATGAAGTGGGGGTGGGGGATGGATATCGAGTATAAGTCACCACTGAATTTCATTTTGAAAATCAGTTCATGTAGCATGCGGTACCTGAAAATTCCAAAGTACAGTAACGACGCGTTTACATCCCACCACTGATACGTCACGAAATCATGGCTTTAAACAGGTGTCTTAACAAGCTAGCTGAACCAACAAGCTAACTGTGTTTCAGGCAGAGATAGCCTATCATTCACCGAAAAAATGCCTCCCTCTTATTGTTTTTGTCGTATTAAATTCACCTTTCCAAAGTATTTCGCCTGTGAAACAAAACAAAAAAAATGGGCTGGGGTTGGGGGGAATGGGGGGTCGTTCGTCAGGTGAACACCTTCGGTGGAATTCCCAGCGTTGTGAAATGACACCAAGCCTGCGAGGGGAAACACGAACATTACAAGAGTCTTTAAACAGCAGACGTATACTTACTACTTACTACTATTAGAAATAACTAATAACACAAGATTCATCGAGAATATATCTCAATATTGCACTTACAAGGGTGAGCTTCAGTTACCACGGGATGATAACGGTGATAGCTACGTCGCGCTAATTATACAGGTCTTCATAAGAATGAACTATAGTCGATAAGCACGCCTTTCCGGGCTTATGAAGCTATATAAATTAAACTGTCATTGGGTTGACAGGACGATATTTTAACAGAGGAAAAACAACTCACCCCCTTTAAATAGACAGCGTGACAACTTCCTTACGTTGAGAAACTGGCCAATCACAACTCGAGTTCTGCTCAGAGACGACGCATTTTACGGCTGGTTTGGTGTCAGATATTTGCCGTCATCCAAGGGGTGGGAACACCTTCCCCAAAAAGAGAATAGCCGATCTCAGGTCAGGTATCACATTTACACTGCCGCAGACCATAGATTGATGGTCTTGTGTCAGTTTTTAATCCATATCGCCACAGTAAACAAGAAAGAAAACTCCCAACGCTGATTTCAGATCTGTTTGGACCAAGTGCTCCGTGTGTGTGGTTTTCCAACCAGATCGTCGGAATAATACGTCACTTCCGTCAACACCCGGAGACAACCCGGATTTCTTCGATTGTGTGAGAGGTTTTTTTGTTGCAATTACTTGTCTAAACCTCACTTTTACCCGTCTGTTAGGGTGAACCTCCAGTGAAGTTGACCAGTTTTGTTCTATCGTCGACGCGTTTGAAACAAAGACAAAGAAGCCACTGTTAGAAAAATAAGTGACGCGTAGTGAATGTCTTTCGCCGTTGTCGGACTCGCTGAATATGTGTCTGACTCATATTTTCCAGTGGAGAAACATCACTGTTTCCACGGTTGGCCACCATCAACCACATTAATGATCCACTGTTAGATGTTCAATAACCAAGTTAAAATAAAAACCGAACAGACTACTTTTATAAAGTCGCGTATTTGAAGCCTGTCTCGTCTAATGTTAGCAACTTCTCGTTTTAGGGTTCAAGAAAATAGTAGATGCAGGTTCCAAAGGGTGAGAACTGCCAGGTGGACATGGAGAGCAAAGCTGGAGATGTTTTTGGTGCTGAGGATGCTCGTCTGACGGGCACGGCTGGTGTAACTGGGATCCTTGCTAAGTAAGACGTTTAGTATCAGGTCTGCGCAAAGAATTTCAATGTAAACTTTCCATGATGTGTCCATCCTCAGGCTGGGCCTCCCCAAAGGCTTTTCAGCCAGCGTGGCCAAAGAGTGGCTGGACCGGCGACGGGTGTCCATCCGGCCGTGGGCCAGTTTTGCAGACCAGCGCAAATTCTCCAAGCCACGCAATTTCGGCGAGATGTGCCAGCGCGTGGTGAAGAACGTGGACACATACAACAGCAACTACACTTTCATCTTCCTTGGTCTCATCCTTTACTGCATGTAAGCAAAGTTTTAGTCATTGGATGACACGTCTACACTACCCGTGTGGGAACGAGCATTTTTTAAAATGTTTTAATTAAACAGAATATTATTTCATGGCCGGGTTTATTTCTGTTGTGTGATGATGGATATCTGGAATGTTTTCATTTGTCTTTAGAATCAGCTCTCCTATGTTACTGATAGCGTTGGCCGTGTTTGTTGGTGCCTTCTACATCATCCACCTTAAATCGCTGGAGTCCAAGCTGGTGATCTTTGGTAAGTATTAGGGCCTGACTGATCAATTGGCCGACGGCTCTTACTGGCCAACATTTACTTTGCTTCCCAAATTATTGTTTTTTTTTCTTCTCCCTGCACTAAATTTAAAGAAATATGAAAAAAAGGTAAATGTTTTGTAAATCTGTCAACTGTCACAAGGCAAGGCTCCGCATAAATCTGTAATTTTGTATGCCTTTGTTTTTTTAGTCTGCACAATTGCTTTTATTTTTCAGGCAAGGAGCTGACTGTCCCGCACCAGATGAGCCTGGCCGGAGGAATCTCCTTACCAGTCTTCTGGTTGGCTGGAGCCGGAGCTGCTGTCTTTTGGGTTCTGGGTGAGTCCGTTATTTAAAGACACTTCTCAACTAGTGGTCGATTTTAGAATTACACCCAAAATAAACAGGAAGCAGAACAAAATAGATTAAGAACAATCCTTGAAATAAGGGGACCTCACTTGTCATTTACGATTTTCTGCGTCTTTGAGCCTGACATTCATAAAACAGAGGACCATTTCATCTCGACTTGTTTTTATTATCCCCCTCCAAAGGTGCGACCTTGTTTGTGATTGGCAGTCACGCCGCATTCCGAGAGCTGGAAAACTCCGAGATGGAAGAGCTGCTCATGGAGCCCGTGTGATACACGTAACTTTGGTTTCAACGCATTGCTGTTACACACGTATGATCATAATCATCGTTTTACGGCGCATTCAAGTACCGGTACATGATCATGAAATGCCATATATGACTTCTTTTATACACGGACGCATCTTATGTCACCATATTGTATTGTATTGATGCACCTCTAAATGCTACTAAAGTGCAAGTTTTGAACACATTGAATCAGATATTCATTTGACGTATTTTGACATTTCATCGGGTCATATTTCAGGTGTATGTGATAAAAGTTCTTCCATACAAGCAAAAAAAATGTCTTGGTTTATTGGCTGACCTCTCCTCAAGCACAACATGTATAAATATGGAATTTTGGACAAGCCTGCATCTCCAAGGCTTGCTGTTCAAGGTCAAAGTTTGGCATTGTAGATACTAAATGTGACGGACTGGAAATTTCTCACTCAGGTTCAACTCATCCATCCATCCATCCATCCATCATCTACCGCTTATCCGGGGCCGGGTCGCGGGGGCAACAGCTTTTGCAGGGAAGCCCAGACTTCCCTCTCCCTAGATACTTCTTCCAGCTCTCCCCGGGGGATCCCGAGACGTTCCCAGGCCAGCTGGGTGACAGTCTCTCCAGCGTGTCCTGGGTCTTCCTCGGGGTCTCCTCCCGGTGGACATGCCCGGAACACCTCACCAGGGAGACGCTCAGGAGGCATCCGAATCAGATGCCCAAGCCACCTCATCTGGCTCCTCTCGATGTGGAGGAGAAGCGGCTCGAATCTGAGCCCCTCCCGGATGACCTAGCTTCTCACCTTATCTCTAAGGTTCAACTCGATTTGCTCTAAAAACAAACCAAAACATTTACTTTTATTTCACTTTCTTTGGTTTGTTAAAGGTTGCTAACCTTTAACAAACAGGCCTCACCCTCTACCTAAAGTCAGTCTGACTTGAAACTTCTCATACGGTTTTCAATTCAAGCTGTCGTAAAACAAAACAAATCTATCATTTACTCTATTTGACTTTCTCTGCTCACGTTGCTACCGTGAGCAGACAGGTCACAGCCCTCACCTCAAATCATTCAAATTGACTTGAAATTTCTCACAGTTCAACTCAATTTGCACTGACAAAAAATAGCCTCAAATCAATGACTTCAACATCGCAGTAATGTGGACTTTGCTTGAATTTTCACTCACAGATGCAATTGAATTTACAAAACAGCCTCAGGAAAATGGGGGGTGAAAAATATATCACAAGTAATGTGTGCAGGTGAATTTTGAGTAAAATGGTTTTCTCAGTATACTCCATGTTTGCAGCTGGAAGGGACATTTGCTCTTATCTTCCATCTCGAGCTCTTGACTCAAAATGTGGCATCACCTCCCCGCGCTCACCCTCACCACCCCTCTTATGACCTGTGCTATCCGTGCTCTACAGGAACCCCATTGCTCAGGTTACCATGGCAATGACCTTGGAAACCGTCCCCCCTCTCTCATGTGTCTCTCACACATGCTGTCTTATTCACTGCAGTAAAGGCGAGGATCGATATTCTATTAAATGGAGTGTGGTTGAAGGGTGTGGGAGGGAATGAGGGCATGGGGGGGCGAGTGAATTCACACTGCAGTGAGATGGGGAGGAAAAATACAGGGCGACGTAAAGCGAGTGTGTACTCGATGATGTTTGGATGCTTGTTAAATGTCCTTTTTAAAACTGATGTGAATCGTATGAGCCTTAGCTTTATTATGCGGAGACAAAAGCGATGTGCAATGTTGGAAGTCACACTAGGTGGCAGCCTCGTCTTATCGTCACACATTTCAAAAATCATCGCTTGAAATTACACAATACTTAGACATGCATATTGAGTGTGTATATGTAAAATGATATATTTATATATAGATACATACATACACACACGTACCCAAGGAAAACCCACGCAGGAATGGGGAGAACATCCAAAGTCCACACAGGAAGGCCGAAGCTGTGGTTTGAACGGTGGAACTCTACTGTGAGGCGGACCTGCTAGCCAGTCGACTACCGTGTTGCTTGCATTTGTACATTCTAATTTGTTTGACGGCAACTGTTGTCGGTCCTTACCTCTTGGGAGCTGGTTGAACCATCCTGGGTGTCTGCTCAACCCGATGGCCCCCCGGGTCCCGATTCGGCTCTTCCGCAGTGCGCTGGCACAGCACATCCGTAACATTACAGCAGATGGCAAACATGAATGTGAGCCAGTGTTCAATCACTGCTACATTTCCATAGGCACACTTGGAGGATTTAATTGCTTGTGCTAGGACATCAGAAGACCTGCCAAGACTTGTACCGATGGGCGGACTATAGGCCTACTTGAGGCATGGACCTCTGAAAACTAAAAAGAAACGTATTTATATTATTTGATTTTATCACAGTAGCTGCAGTATTTTGTGTTCCGAGTATTAATGTTGAGTTTTTGGCCGTTTGTGGGACTGCTAGTCCCAATTCCCACAAATAGCGGGAGTCGACTACAGGGTAAATAAACAAGTTGAATGGATTGAGTGGTTTTTAACTTGCTGATTGGTTCCGAAATTTTGATCGTGCAAATTGTATAACCGAACCGACACTGGAAGTTGTCGCTTTGTGTTATGCCAAATGTGGAAGCCAAACTTACCGCATTTTAACCTGATAAGATTTTATGTGAATTAAAAAAAAGTTCTTGAACAAGGAGGGGCGACACCACCAATAAGGGTTTTCCTGGGAAAAACATGGCAGAATTGATCAACTTTTGCCAGTCAATCAGCAATCAAGAAATACTGTTCTCTGTTGTTCTTTTGCAAAACACACACACACAAACACACTTTTTTTCAAAGAAAAAGCCAAAGTCTGCATGAGGTTGTATTAAATGTTTCTAGATGTTTTATTGGTGTTGCTTTCATTTCTTTGACACACGTTTGTTCTTACCAAGTAGCCTTTGTTTGGATTCTTTTCAATTGATCTTGAACGACAACCTTAAGGCAGCCAGCCTGAGACCACACACGTGTGGGACCAGGACTGTCATCTTCATCCTCACACATGATCATCATCATCATCATCTCCACCATAGCGCACACCGACAGCAGTGGCAGCCATTTTGAAACAGAATGGGCCAAAATAATTGGATTAATAAAATGGGTTGTTTTCTTATTACGTTTTTTCCCCTCCCCCAACATTTCCCATCTTTTATTGTATGGGTGTAATTTTAAATTCAGTATAGAATTATATAGATTTCCTAGAGCACACAAAGATTGGTGATGTGATGGTAGGTGGTGGTTTCATAGTAAGAACAAGGACAATGCTGTCACGCAGTGTACACAAACGGGAGACAAACGGAGGGGGTTGGGGTGGGACTGGAGTGTGGGGGTTGGGGTGCCTAGGTATGCCCTCTACCCCTCAGTGATGATAATGATAGAAAAAAACCCCGAAAAATAAACAATGAAACAGTCCCCCTACCTGACATATAAAAAAAAAAAATAACACAACAACAACACTGTGTGTGGCGCAGGTGGGAGTCAGTCAGTGTGATGGCTATTTGTGTATGAGGGGGTGGGATGGGGGTGGGGTAGATTGGAGGGACATAGGAGAGCAGGGTGGCCCTTTTTCAGCCGAATCGGCTCCTTGGAATCTACATAAGACAATATGCAGCTGCCGTTTGGTAGATATTATTATTGTTATTCTTATTATTATCATACTGGTTTATGTACACAGCAGTGAAAGAACACATGCAAAGACTATCATATGGGAGGGGGGCAGTGACGGGGAAAGTGATGGAGGGGTGGAGTGTATGTCGAAAGTTGTAAAGGTGCTTTTGCTGTTTTGAATCTTTGGGGCAGTTGGGATGAAAATTGCTTCAAAGCGTTTTTTTTTTCCTTGGGTGGGGGAAGGGGAAGGTGATTTGGAGGTGGTGAAGTAAGTGGAAGAAGATGAGGGAGAGAGGGAAGGGAAATGTTTTGGGGCGATGAGGAACAAGATGCTCCAACGATCAATAATAAGTCTCCTTCTCCACCCAACCTGCATGAGAGAAAACAACAAGGACACACACTTCGCCGTTAACTTCAGTTGCAAGAAAAGGACAAAGGCAAAACAAACACAACAAAAATACAATAATGCTAAACTATTTGAATTAAAAAAAAAGAAAAATCAAGTAACAATAAAAATTTGCTATTTAAATTGATGATTAGTTTATACAAAAAAATAATCAGAGACAACATGGAACATTAAAACAGAATCAAACTATATTTACATAATAAATAACATAACCCCCCAAAAGTAAAAAGGTGCAAAATTCATCAAAATAACATTTAATTTAAGAAGATGAAATAAAACAAATAAATCAATTGAATAAATAAAATAAAAATCAAGTAAACTTTATTAGAAGAAAACCACACAAAATGACATTACAAAGACAATAAAATAAAGTGGATGACTGAAATGAAACTTGAAATGTAAAAAAAATACTAGGAGGAAATAATACCCCTAGCCCCGAAAAAAAAATCTAAAAAATTGAAACTGAATCAAAAATAAAGTATACAACATATAGTTCAAATGAGAATGCTGATAATGTGAACTGAAACTGACCTCCAGGGTTCCGGCGGATGAGGAGCTTTCGAATTTCATCATAAACAAAGATGAGGAAACTGTAAGGGAAGGCGCAGAACCACCAGGAAGGCCTGCAAGCACACAAAAAAAAAAAAATGTAAGTTGAGGAGCAGCGTGGTGAGGCGCTCACGCTTCCAAAGGGATCAAGATCCTTTGGTTATTTTTCCGAGCATCACGAGTCGGTGTGATGAACCATCGTGATTACAGAACAGCGAGGAGCATTTTGGCCATATTGTTGGCACCGTCATCATCGGTGGAAGGAAAGGAGGCAACTCTTACTTGAGGGGGTACATCCTGAGGGCCACATCCATGCCGGGGCAGTAGGACAGGAAGGCAGCCAGGGCCGTCTCCTCAAACAGGCCGAAGATCAAGATCTTGTTCCTGTTTGGGGCAAATAGTGAGGACGATTTTTAAAGAGTCGTCTAGCTGGCCGGCCATTTTCATGAGGGCGGGCGGGGGGGATGCTGCACTGACTTCATGCCCTGCTGGAAGACGGAGTTGCGTCTGGTCTTGCAGATGATGACGTCGGCCCACTGCACCACCACGATGCTGACGAAGAAAGCCGTGTGGCACGTGAACTCCACGATCTTCCTCTGCTCGTACGTCTGAAGGCGACATGGCAAGTGGACAAGAGTCGCAACGTCGTCCGCCCGCACCCCCGCAGGATGTTACGGTTTCACGCGAAGATTGACGACAAGACAAATGAAGAAATACGGAATGTTCTTATGATGTCACACCGTACCCATTGCTGTCCGTAGCTGTCCTCCAAGTCGTTGCAGGCGCGGTCGTCCCAGTCCAGGCGGATGCCCACCAACCGGCTGGGCAGGAAGCCATTTTCCGCCAAGATGACAAAGTAGGAGAAGAAGCCACCCAGGGCCTGGATCATACCTAACAGGGGGGGGGGGAAATCAACAAGACGAGGAGGCGGTCAGCTTCACTCTTTCACACAAAGACACGGCAAAATGCACACGAAAGGGGGCTGGACCCACCGATCTGTCCGTAGGCGATGCTGATGAGGCGCTCGTTCACCAGCTTGTCCCTGAAGGGGTTCCTAGGCTGACGCTTCATGATATCGCTCTCTGCCGCTTCGTAGGCCAGCGAGATAGCCGGGACCTGAGTAAAAGTTAGCATGTTAGCATGGGTAAGAAACGCTAAATAGATTTTGTGGGGGAAATATGCTTTATAGGCTAAAATTGTCCTCATGCTTGATGTCGGCATAGTACGCAAGCTATCTCGTTGCATCTCCTTCCGCTATTTGCTCTCTAAGTGTTTCTCGCTTTTTCTTTGACTGTTTTTATTTCTGAGTTTTCCCGTTTTACATTTTTTGATTAACTGAATGGTGTCCAGCCACAAGTCTCAATCGTAAACAAACACAGTGCAGCTCAGCAAAAAAAAATAAAAAATAAATTTACATTGCATAGCCAAAGAGATCAAGACAATTTCAACAAAATAAAAAAAAATTGCAAACATACAGGCGCAGCAACTGACCAATTGTACCAATTTGTGAAAAACTAAGAGGAAAGTGACCATATGTGAACCCCAGCAAAGTGCGCCTCATTAACACCCACTCCTAATTGATGTCAATGGGAAATTCCGTTTTGAAAGTCCTAATGGAAGTCGTCTTGCGCCGACAAGCGCTGGGCGGCGCTCACCATGTCGGTACCCAGGTCAATGCAGAGGATGGTGATGGTGCCCAGTGGTAGAGGAATGTTGACGATGATAAACAGGAGGAAGGGTGTGATCTCCGGAATGTTGCTGGTCAGCGTGTAGGCGATGGACTTCTTCAGGTTATCAAAGATCAGCCGGCCTTAAACAGTAGTGGCATCAACAATTCAGGATATGAAGAAATGACTGATGCAGAAGGGCAACGGAGTCGTCCGCACTCACCTTCTTCCACTCCGGTGACAATGGAAGCAAAGTTGTCATCCAGTAAGATCATGTCCGCGGCTTGTTTGGACACGTCAGAGCCCGAGATTCCCATGGCGACGCCGATGTCGGCCTTCTTGAGGGCAGGAGAGTCATTCACGCCGTCGCCTGTCACAGCCACGATGGCACCCTGGGAGAGATGGGGGGGGTTAAGGGCTTGTTCAGTAGGCCTCGGTCGCCATCTGCTCTCTTATTTCAGTACTGCACAAAGACCTCCATTTAACCTTCAAGGCGCAATGGCGGCTGGCCATTCGCTTTGGCCCTATTGTGGTCACTTTTGGCCATTTGAAAACTACATACAAACTAAAATTTTATTTCCAAGTTTTCCAGTTCTCCCCGAGCCTGCATGGGTTTTCTTCGGGTACTCCGGTTTCCTCCCACGTTCCAAAAACATGCACGGCAGGCTGATTGAACGCTCTAAATTGTCCCTAGGTGTGAGCGTGAGCGCGAATGGTTGTTCGTCTCTGTGTTCCCTGCGATTAGCTGGCAACCCATTCAGGGTGTCCCCCGCCTACTGCCTGAAGACGGCTGGGAAAGGCTCCAGCACCCCCCCGCGACCATTGTGAGGATAAAGCAGATTGAAAGATGGATTGTTTCCTGAAGAAGGTAGCTGACTGTCCTCCAGTGGAGCAAATGAATGAAACGGCTTTTATTTTAAACATGTGAAGAAACCCTCTACTGACCATTTAATTTAAGAAAGCGGAGGCTCCCTCTACTCACTTTAAGATAAGATAAGAAAAGAAAACCTTTATTAGTCTCACAATGGAGAAATTCCCAATTCACAGCAGCAAAGTTATGAAAGTAAGAAGTAGAACAGACGATGAGCCCATTTCAGAAAGGTACTGCATGATGTGTGCATTTTCTTTTTAAATTATAATTATTTTTCAATCTTCTGTGTTTTAAATGAAGAATGTTACTGGAATTTTATTAAGACACCTGGGGGAAAAAAGGCATCATATATCTTCTTGAAATCTAACATAGTGTACATTACCTGTCTCTGGCAGCCCTCCACAATGATCAGTTTCTGCTGAGGGGAGGTTCTGGCAAAGACAATTTCAGTGTGGTTCCTCAAGATGTCGTCCATCTGATCCTGAGAGAGATCTTTCAGGTCAGTGCCATGGATAACGCAAGCCTTGGCATCCCTAATAAAAACACAGAAGGAACGTTAGGGGTTTTTCAAACATTTTAAAGGGGAATTTGTACCCGACAGTCTTACCTGGGGTTGACTTGACTGACGGGGATGTTGAGACGAGCCGCGATGTCCTCTACCGTCTCGTTGCCTTCGGAGATGATGCCCACTCCCTTGGCGATGGCCTTGGCTGTTATTGGATGATCTCCAGTGACCATAATGACCTTAAAAAAAAAAAATCAACGAGCATACGCCATGAAGCAACTTATGTGACTGAGAGTTGAGACTTTGGTTTCTTCTGAAAGAGGCTCTACCTTGATACCAGCAGATCGACATTTGCCCACGGCATCAGGCACGGCGGCGCGGGGAGGATCGATCATGGACATGAGACCCACAAAGCAAAGGTTGTCCGTCTGGAAGTTGACGTCATCGGTGTCGAAGGCGAAGCCTTTCGGGTACTGGTCCTCTGGCAGCATTATGTGGCAAAAGCCTAGAAGGTGCATAAAATTGATCAGTCACACTGAAAACTGGATGAAGTGTGAATCGATGTTTCGGACGGATTTATATCGAAAAAGACTATAATGCAGAAAATGAATTCACACAAATGGGTCACTTACAATATTGCACTCTAATTAAAACAGATTTGCTTTGGTTTCCAAGATCTTATTTACTCTGATTGATGTCCTGACTAAAGGAAGAGTAGTGCCTTGCTGCCATCTTGTGGTCGATATTATGTATTAAAAAATACTTTCCAATATTTATCTCTATTTCTGATACTGTATTTGTGTTTTTCACCTCAGATTTTTGTATTGCTGAATATTTTTTGTGGGAGGTATATGCGCGTGTGTGTGTGTGTGTGTAATAAGTCAGTTTTTGGCCCTTTACAGAAATTTTCAATATTCTTTCAGAATATTACTTTCTGTCACAAAGAAATAAAATATTTGTGCCTTTTTACGCACCCTTGCAAGACTTCCTAGGAACTATATTTGGGGAAAACGCCCACATTAAGTTCTTTGCGCAGATAATGATTTGTTGGTGAAAAAGAAAAAAAAATCTACATGTATATTTTTGAAAAAATATTTTCAAAATGCATTTGTACAATCAAAGGCCACACTCACCCCAAACGGATTGAGTTTGGGGTGTAAATAAATACCAATGGCCACCGAGTGAAAAAAATGATGAATGTCTGTGATGTGATGATGATGATGAGTGGATGAGAGAAACAAAAGCACTTGTCCTTTACCCAACACTCTTTCTCCCAGTCCTCCCAACTCCATGTAGGCATTCTGGAAGGCCTCCTTCATCTCCTCGTCCATGGGCTGCTCTTTGCCCTGCAGCAAAATGGTGGAGCAGCGATCCAGGATCCTCTCGGGGGCTCCCTTCATCACCAGCAAGTAGCGGTTGTCATTGGGGTCCTCCGTCTCGTGTACGGAGAGCTAGAGCGGATGAACGCAAGGCGTGTTTCGGATGAGATGCTTCCTTTTAGGTGTAAAAACAACAGCATCTTCCGTCGCGACTTACTTGGTATTTGTTGGTGGAGTTGAAGGGGATCTCGGCCACCTTCTTGTTCCTCTCCCGCATCATCCTGACCGAGCCGCAGGACAGCTCGATGCACTTGAGCAGGGCCGACTCGGAGGCGTCGCCGGCCACGTCGCGCTTGAGGATGGCCACTGAGTCCTGTCCCGCCTTGAATTGAGCGCGGTTGCACAAGGCGGCAACGCGGGCCAGCCCCTGCCACGTCACCGAGCTCTTGTCGAACGAGGCGCCTGGAGGAAGAGGGAAAAGCAACACTTCAGGTTTAAAAGTGGGGATTTCCAAAGATGAAGGCTGAACAATTAATCGTATTCAAATCGACACTGCAATGGAGTAGAATGCCATTTTCAAATGGCATATTTTGCACCGGCTTCATTTCTAATATCCATACACTGTACTGTATTTGATCCGTTTATTCATTTGTATCATGTGTAGATAAATATCAGTTCTTAAGAAGTGCAGTGCAGATGTTTACAGATCATTGCTTCACGAAACGGCCCGGTAGTCCAGTGGTTAGCACGTCGGCTTCACAGTGCAGAGGTACCGGGTTCGATTCCAGCTCCGGCCTCCCTGTGTGGAGTTTGCATGTTCTCCCCGGGCCTGCGTGGGTTTTCTCCGGGTGCTCCGGTTTCCTCCCACATTCCAAAAACATGCATTGGCAGGCTGATTGAACACTCTAAATTGTCCCTAGGTGGGAGTGTGAGCGTGGATGGTTGTTCGTCTCTGTGTGCCCTGTGATTGGCTGGCAACCAATTCGGGGTGTCCCCTGCCTGCTGCCCGAAGACAGCTGGGATAGGCTCCAGCACCCCCCGCGACCCTAGTGAGGATCAAGCTGCTCGGAAATGAATGAATGAATGAATGAATGCTTCACGAAACATGAAAATTAGTCACAGATGTATATTTTCCCGTTACAACTGCGGATATGGCGATGCTCCGAATTAAAGGGCGAGCACAGAATTGCAAAACGACTGTGCAGTTAATAAAGGCAGATAGGAACATTTTGGCTTAATTGCACATTTGTGTCCGTGACCGCCTCCGAGAGTCTCTCACACTCACCAGACTGGTCCTCGGTGGTGTCGGCCTCATGAATCTGGTTGTCGAACCACATGTGGGCCACGGTCATTCTGTTCTGGGTCAGGGTGCCCGTCTTGTCGGAGCAAATGGTGGAGGTGGAGCCCAGCGTCTCCACGGCTTCCAAGTTCTTCACCAGGCAGTTCTTCTTCGCCATACGCTTGGCGGTCAGGGTCAGACAGACCTGGACACATGGCGTGTCAAAATGGAACCCTCACGTGCAACACGGCAGAAATCAATGCAGGATGAACCCCCACTCACAGTGACGGTAGCCAGCAGGCCTTCGGGCACGTTAGCCACAATGATGCCGATGAGGAAGATGACAGCCTCCAGCCAGGTGTAGCCTAGGATGAGGGCCAGGACGAAGAAGGAGACGCCCAAGAAGACGGCCACGCCGGTGATGATTTGGATGAAGTGCTCGATCTCCTTGGCGATGGGGGTCTTGCCCGTCTCCAGGCCAGACGTCAGGGTAGCGATGCGACCCATGACCGTGCGGTCTCCGGTGCAGATGACGATGCCACGCGCCGTGCCTGGTTTTGGCAGAAAAGCGGAATACAATTGAGTCGGTTTGCAGATTTTTTTCCCCCCTTGGTTTGTTGGGGCACAAACTCCCTTTTTAAAACGCTAATGTTCTCTTTTCTTGAGTTACAACGAACGCCTTCCGGCTTCATCCTTACTCATATGTTTTTGGGTTTTTTTAATAGAAGGTATGGGTAGACCGTTTTTGTACATTTGCTTTTTTCATGCGACATCTTATGTTGGTGTTCAGCCTCGCTTCAAGGTAGTGAGGATGTAGACGTGGCCATTGCGCACATGTCTCCCCACACCTACTATGAGAGATTTCTTGATAGAAATTTAGCAGTACAATTCTGAAAACTGAACCGTTAAATGGGACGAACCGAGTTCCCTCCCACTTTGTTGCCCGAGAAAAACTATGTCAAGTGTTTGGGGAACGCACGCGTTAAGACTAACATACAGTACCTTCCACACAGTTGGTAGAGAAGAAAGCCACATTTCGCGTTTCCAAGGGGTTGTCATGGGTACAGTCGGGTGACCTGCTCTGAGGCTCCGATTCACCGGTTAGGGAGGAGTTATCCACCTATTCAGGTGAAAGAAGACAAGAATGTTGCGAGTTTGTTGGGTTATCTTGTTTCACCACCACGCCGCGGTCCAAAAAGCTGCTAGTCTCAACCTTGCAGCCGTGCGCTGAAACCACCCGGAGGTCGGCAGGGATCCTGTCTCCTCCCTTCACTTCGACCAGATCTCCGGCCACCACTTCTTCCGCGTTGATTTGGACCTTCTCTCCCTCTCGGATCACCAGCGCTTGCTGTAAGGGAGAGTTGGAAAAACACACCATGAAGGCTCACGCAAAAGACAAAAACGCTCGAGTAAAATCTGACTTTTGGGTCGCGTTACCTGAGGCACCATGTTCTTGAAAGACTCCATGATTTTGGAGCTCTTTGCCTCTTGGAAATACGAGAAGCAACCGGTAATGACGACGACGGCCGTGAGCACAATACCTAGGTACAACTACACAGACAGGCGGATCACAAATGTGATATGAGCAGATGAGAGACGGCGCACATGATGGACAGGCAGGTGACTCACATTGTCTCCGGCGGGGTCGTCCTCGGTGGCGGCCTGAATGGCGTAGGCCAGGAAGCAGAGGATGGCGCCGATCCACAGCAAGATGGAGAAGCCGCCGAAGAGCTGGCGACAGAACTTGACCCACTCCGGGGTGGTGGGGGGCGGAGTGAGTGCGTTGGGGCCATCCCTGAGCAGAAACTCTGCTGCCTTGGCATTGGTCAGTCCCTGGAGGGGTTTCCAGATAAAAAGAGAGTCTATGTTATATTTCAAAGCATTCCCCCCCCCCCCATCAATGATGGAATAACATGCACTACTTGGTATGGTTCTTGAGGCCAAAGTACCGTTTTGGAAATGGGACAGAATAGTACTTACTTACTCCATTCTGTTGTAACAGAATGAGCCTTGTTGGCTCACTATTTGGCAAAAATAAGCAACTTGCAGCTGGTTAATCAAGCCAGAAATGTTGTAAGTGACTTGGTTGCTGTTCTAGAATCTACAGTCAGCATCGGCTCAGTAGTTCGCAAGTCCGAGCCAAGGTTATTCGTCTTAACAAAAACTAACAAAATAACATTAAGAAAATAAAATGAAAAGGAAAAGGCTAGTAAATAAAACAGACTAACTGGAAAAATATATGTATAGTCGTGAAAATGTCCTGTGATTTTGTCATTGTCAATTAATATCATACATGAGCTTTTGGGGTTCATTTTAAATGTATTTATGTATATTTGTACTTGGAATACCTTTTTTGGCACTTGACAGATACTTGCATTTATTTTTAAAAAGTTCAATACTGAAAGTACTTCAAACTAAATTCAAATGAAATACTGTTGAAAAAAAAATAGAATACAAACCAACTTTATCTGGAAACTAGATATACAAGAAACCACATATAAATGTGTATCATTGTATTAAATTTTAATTGTTGGCTTTTATTCCTTATGTACAACACTTTATTGCGGGCGCTGATGATGTGAAAGAGTTGAGATAACTAGTCCTTGCTGGACTGAAGTACTGTGAGGCCATCTAGTGGACAAAAGTAAGAACAATAATTTACTGTACCTGGACGATGTCCGTCTGAAATTTCCGGCAAACTTCTTCTATGGACATCTTGTGTTCCGTCTGAGGGGAAAAGAATTAAAATTAAAAAAATAAGAGAGGGGGGGGAAAAGTACAATGCATACACAGATTTAACCTGCCTAAAAATTATGCATGCAGGATAAACTATGGTCTGCCGACCGGGGCAATCGCTCTTGATTACAACCAGAAACTTTGAGGAAGCTCTTGGACTTGCTGAGGATCGAAATGGGCTCCATGCATGCATTTCACCTGACAAAGTATATCATGGCAGCCAGGTGAGTCTGCGATGAGGCATCAAAGTGGCGACTTCCTGATACGTCTTATCAGCGAAAAAAAAAATAATATACAGTATATTTTTTTAAAAATCAGCAACATTTTTTTTTCCATCCTTAGTATGATTTAGAGATTTTCATTCTCTTTGCACAGTGTCCGCGCCGGATGTGAGACACCCTAGTTAAATGCGAGGACATGAGATGTAAAGCAGACTTGAGAAGTAAATGTAGAGGTTTTTTTTCTTTTTCATACTCACAATGGGCACTTCTTTCTTCAGGTCGTCCATGTCCTTAGTTGCCGTAGCCCCCCCCTTCTTCTTCTTGGGGGATCGGTCATCTTTGTCCTGTGTGGTGGCAACGCGGTAACTGTCTGACCGGCCATACTACAGACATACACATAGTTTTTATACATGCCTTCCAACTAAAAGTGTACAAAATAGCAGCTTGTGTTCTTTTTATCTCAGGGGCGGGGGTGGGACTGGTGGTGGTGGTAGATAGGGGAGGGAGTTGGGGGGGGGGGGGGGTATTCTATTCCCACTCACAGAGGGCTATTTTTGGAGAGCTGACGACATCAGAGCATAGTAGAAATGGGCATAATAGCGTTTTGTTGTGAATAGACTGTTTGAGTGACGATGTCTTGAAGCAACGGAAGCAAAATGGAGTGGACAAATTGGCTGCGTTCCGCAGAGCCTCTGCTGAGCCAGTTTGCTGTCCGAATAGGACAACACGAGAGCGCAGGGAAGTTGAGCTCATCCGGGCAGCAAAATTGTACTCGCTATGACTAATGTATCGAAATGGGAGTCCATTTGAAATTGAATTTGGTTGAATGCCCATGCCTAGTACGTAACACACCCTTGCGAAGCGGCCTAGAGAAGTGCATTTCTAAAGTGAGTGGCACATCAACAACAACGGAGGCAAATGTGAGCATTTTCCCCCTCCCTTGCGATGAAAGTCAGAAAAGGCCCGATGACAGAATATTTCAAAAGATGATCGTGAGGTTTCGTTTGGGGTGGCGAAAAGAGCGATCTTTTGTTTGTTTTTGTCTCTGATTCCAAAAGGATCCGGTCGATGACAGTAAAAAGGAAAACATGTTCAATAGTTCGGATCACAGGTTCACAATAGAAATAACAAGGAGAAGAGTTTGTAACTTTACTGTAGTGCACTGTCCTTTACTTGTATTGATAGTTTTAAGCAATAATTTTAAAAGTATACTTCCTCATGCCCTCCCATCCGTTGTCGAAATAGTAAAACAATACACGGAAGCTGCCGTCAGCCACGGGCTACGTCACAAGCCACCCCGCCAGGCCCCGCCTCTTAAAGGTGCAGGCATGTACACAAACATGACGCCACTTTCTATCCATTTTATGTGTGTTCAAATGCGTTTCAAAAGTGTGTTTTAATGAGTTTCAATACTATTTAAAAGTGTTGGATGGGTAAATTAAGGATGTTTGATACCACTTTTTGACAGAACGATACCAGGATGAGTAAAATGTATCATTATTCACTCATACCGACACCACTGGTACTTATGATACATAAAAAAAAAAATAAGAATGTCAAATAATGTTTGAACATCAGACTTTTTTTTGTCTTTATGAAGCAAATCCCAACGTTGCTTTATTTCCCTTCCATCTGTCATGTTTTTTTTTTTTACAAATCTGTTCATATGTTAAAAATGGCGTGTGCTCCACTTCACACGCCAAATGTCTATTAAGGTGTGAGAAAGACGCTCACATTAATCAGGCAGTATTAACATCGCAGAGGAGGCGCACGTGGGACATGAAAGCGTCGGCCTGAGCTGTTTTGCGTTTGATCACTGTTGATCAAACAGTTGGGGGTGAACGGACTGGAACGGGCACACGAGGATGTGGAATCAACATGAATGAGGTGAACCCACTAAAACGTTACATCACACGACAAGGCAAGACATCACAAGCGCACTTTCCATCGCTCCAGCCTTGCTTCCGTTGTTGAGGTCGACGCAACCGTCCTAATCAATACAAAGTGTTTTTTTGTTTTTGTTTTGTTTTTTAGCATTGCTGAACTATGTGTCATTTTTTTCCTGGGATTTAGTGTGGGCGTATCAGTTTTGACATTTCAAATGCGAAACAGGTCAGTGACTTGGAGTATCTTGGGTTTCCGTTTTGCGGTTGGCCTACTAAATATAGCATCAGTCACTAGATGGGCAATCGCTCGCGTTGGCAAGTGCCGTTGCTCCACCCCGGTCGTTATGAAAGATTATGTTACTTATTTGCATGAGAGAAAAATCACATCCTCACAAGTGGACATGAAGCGTGCCGTCATTTTTTTGTTTTTTTAATCCTTTGCGTATTTGGACTGAGATATTAAAACAACAAAGAAATATTTTAAATTGAGAAAAAAAAATGTCAGAAAGCGGGCAGCGCGGTGAGCGACTGATTAGCATGTCTGCCTCACAGTGCAAAGGTGGAGAGTTCGATTCCGGCTGCGACCTTCCTGTGAGGAGTTTGCAGGTTCTCCCTGTGCCTGTGTGGGTTTTTTGCGGGTGCTCTGCTTTCCTCCCACATTCCAAAAACATGCATGGTAAGCTGATATAACACTCGAAATTGTCCCTAGGTTTGATTGTGCTTGCAAATGGTTGTTCGTCTGTGTATGCCCTCCGATTGGGTGGAAACCATCTCAGGGTGTACCCCGCGCCTACTTCCCCGAAGACAACTGGGATAGCCTCCGGCACGCCCCGCGACCCTTGGATGGAAGAAAATACAGGTACATTTCCTTTTCAACCAGTTTAGACTTCAAATGATTCGACAAAGATGATGAAAATGATGTTCGATTCTGCAAACGGGCCAAGTCAGAGCTGGACCAGCGCCGCGTAACAGATCAAGCGGGGAGCACTTTGGAAGCCCTGCCAAAAAGGCACACCTAAAACTTGCAGTGGACCAGGATGGTAATTCGCTAACCAAGAAGCTTTGACATTCGTCAAGGCAGTGCAGCGGCGACATTGGTGAGGCTTCCGCCCAAAACCACACACACACACACACGCTGAGTTAGACGCAAGACAAATATTAGCGCTTTGCGTCATCTCCTGGCTCGAGTGAAATCTGCTCCATACATAGCGGACCTGCCTTTCTGGTTTAGTAGACATTTGAAATAAAAAAGATTGATGGCATCTGTCGCTCGACCGAAAACAAGCTCACTAAGCCTTTTGTTGGAGTTTGGCGCTGAAAAGGGAGCGGTTTGACATACAATCACACGTGCAAGCACACACGACCCGATACCTCTTCCTGTACTCTGACACAGGTGAGCAAACCTCAGACTGTAGCAAGACCAGACAGGCCTTGTGAGGGAGGCGAGTATAAAGATGGCATGGAAAAGTACCCATGAGAGAGTGACATTGACAATGAAAGATTGTCGCTTTCTATTCAGGCACAAAAAGGTTCGACTGAAACCGAACAGATGACTGCTGGTAAAATGGATGTACAATACACGTGACAACTTACAGTAATTAGCGACACTCGTGACGATAAGCAGCACGGATAATGGGTGGCGTCTGAGACGCAGTTGAATGCAGAGCTCTGCCAAAGATTCGCTTCAACATTCAAGATTACAGAGGAAGCCGTAGATTGTCATGTGACTGTGCCAGTGTAACGTCGCAACAACAACAATTAATCGCATGAATCGGCAACTAATCGATTATCAAATTAATCGACAACTATTTTATTCATCAAGGAATCGTTTCAAAACATTGTTTAAGTTAGATTTGTCCATAACGTCGGATTGCAGCCTCTCAACAGTAAGTGGTCTTTAATTTCTGTAGTCGGCTGTAAAAGCAGTCTGAATATCTTTTGTGTTTAATCTCCGGCTGGCTGATATTTGAATATCAATTCCATTGACACGTGATGGACATAGATATGCCTTTGATAAAATGTTGAACAGAAAACTAATTGTGCGTGTTGTAGGCAGCGCGCAGCTGACTCCAAACACAAAGAAGCAGGACGTGTCCACGCGCCAGTGGCGTATTCACGGGGAACATGAGTGTGCCGTACCTTGGTTCAAATAAAAGGACCAGTCAACCTAGTACAACTCTCGCAAATGATATTTTACATCAGGGGTGGCCATCTTTTCAAGCAGCCAACCTCCCGCGATCGACCCGTTGCCAATGGTCTTGGAGGTTCTGCTGCAGTCGCCTAATATGGCGGCTCGGGTTGCGTCGACGGTCGTAAGTGTGGCGCAGCAGCGCTGAGTGGAATGCGAGGCAGGCTGGTGACAGACAGGAGCGCACACATGGAACAGGAGACACGAGTGGGAGGTGAGAAGCCGGGCCAGATCGAGAGTGAAACAAAGCAGGTGGCATTGGGGGTGGGTGCTTTGTTATCCCACCCCCAAAAGCCTCGAATTAGATATTGAGCGCAATCTTTGTCCACTAGGCCTTGTGTCAGCCTCTGACCAGCACTGACCCAACTCCAAATAATTGCACCTCACTTAAGGTATTTGTGTGTGTATCTGTGGCCGTCAGATAACGCAACTCAACTGTATTTCTTGAGCGATTTAAAACAAACCACCGCTGTACACAAAGTGCTGTACATGGAGGAAAAATAATTCATACGCCCACGAAAAATTAATTAACCAAAGCCAGCAAAAATCTCAAAAATAGTCAACTAATAATCAAGTCTCATGATGAGTCACAAGCCAAAGAAGAAAAATGATTTTTGAGGTGACTTTTAAAGATGGGCAGGGAGGGGGCTCGGTACCTTGAATAGTGTCTCGTCCGCACACCTGAGACACCGGGCAGGAGCGGAGGAGCTCAGAGAGGTAAAGGTGGGGCCCAGGCTCTTTCAAGATTTAAAAACAATGAGCCAGAGTAGGAGTTATATGCTCCGTCTTACGAGTACCGATCGAGAGACGAGCAGTGGCATGTATGTGGGTTCAGAAGTGCAAGTATGAGAACATTTTGTTTGGATGAGTGTGGAGGTAAGACATTGTAACAGTCTATGGAGAATGGGTGAGGTACGTACGTGCGCTTGGGACAGAAGCATTGACGGCCGCAGGGAGAATCATACCAGGCTGTCTGCCCGCAAAACACACCCAGAGCTTGCTGGCAAACACTCGCACGAGTGTGAACAGGTGTCATACCCTGGAAACAAACTGACTGCTACTCCAAATAAACTGGACCTACTGTGTGACAAATACTAGTGGCGGGACAAATGACTGATATTGCGATACAACATATTAGCTCTGATGGCAAATTAACTGAAGAACAAACCAGGACTCTTAATCCCGAATCGTCACTTGTACCTCTTAACCCAAAACCAAATCCGAACCCAAAGTGTGAGGACTTTTACAAGGATGATCGCCCATGAAATTCCGTGACAGAGACTCTCCATGCTTCGCTTCGCCACAAGTGAGGTTGCTTCTGAATTTATAATCATAGTTATTTATAATGTAAAACAGGGTTAGCTCAGCAATGTTGTGAAGCCAATCACCAATTAGTCAACATTTCAAATCCCCAAACTATTGGCTACTCTGGTCACCCACTCATGAAAACTAGTTGCAGCACCACCGATGTTATGCAACAGTTAAGTCGTGTTCGGCCATGTTGCTCAATGTCCCGCAGGAATAACTTTGCCCAAGACTCCCTCCAAGTGATTAATCGTCAGCTGTTAAACCGGCACATTGGAATAAACCGACACAATGGCGTTCTCTGTTAACAGTTCAGCTAGCGGCCCCGTTCACAATGCCTGTCATGCCAGTTTTGCTCCCCATGCTACGGGTAAAAGCGATAAAGCCACTATCTGCTCGCGTCAGAGACGTATCACAGACAATGGTGGTGTGACACCAACATTAGGCACTCACTTCTCACCCCCCCCCGATGTGATGAAAGCAATTGGTGCCGCCCGACAACCATTTCATAGGTCACTCCACGGGCTAAACTTTTCATCAAGTTCAAATTGACGTCACAACGTAGTGTCATTTCATTGTCAAATTACAAAGGCTGCAATTTGGGATGTGAGGGAGTGGGGGGAGATGTACGAACTTCACTGTAGTCCGTTGGTAAGCTGTATTTCTTGATCATTGTTTCATGAAACGCTAAAGTGTTTGAGCAGCAGGTTATTTTGCATTATTGTTGTTGACGGCACACTTGTTTGGCTGAAATTTGTAAAGTTGGAGTGAACGCTGAAAATACTGCAGGTCAAAGTATTTAGTAACAACTAAGTCAGTTAGATAAAGAAAGTCTCTTTCATATTCATTAATGGTTCGTTTGCCTAACATTGGAAGAGGACCTTGAAAAATAAATTGCATATTGAAGAGCAATATCGCGGGGGGACAAAAAAAAACAGAATTGGACCATTTTTCCAACATCTTTCAGCCCGAATCATTCCAGATACTGGCGTTGAGTTGCTAAGTGTCTCCATTTTGAGCGTGCTACGGATGTAACGGAAGAAACCTGGGGCACTTCAAACTCAAGGTCGCGCCGTTTTTTTTTTTTTTTTCCCTTCCAAACATCAAAGTGTGTGTGTGTCCAGCCACCATCCACGTCTCTGCATTATGAGCCTCTGTGTAGTTCCAAAGAGGAAACAGAGACCCGTGTCTGGAATTACAGCCGCTGCTGCAGCTAAAGCAGGTGAACGGAGCGACACACAGCTCTGACATCATCGGGCGCTGTTTCCAGGCTCCCTTCTGGGTAGCTTAAGCTAATTACCCTCCACTGCATCGCTTGTGGACCTGAAAAACGGTCTTGAAATGCCAGTAAGTCGATAAGTCAGTACTGCGGGTCTCGCTGTTGATTCGTTTGCGCAGGCCGGCTGACATTTTGAGAGTGCCGCCATGGCGACCGGCGCTGTGGCTACAAGGGTCCCCTGATGGGATGCGGGACAAGTAATAATTGATGCCGGTGTAAGTGGAGAGCGCATTCCCAGTTTGTATGCGTTATGGGTGTGCGACGTTAGCGGATGTGAGTTATTGGGCCGGCTACGGCGCATATGTGATGGTGGAGGAGGCACACATTGCGGCAGAGAGAGGTGGCGGGAGATGGACTGGAAGAGAGACAGATAGACAAAGACAGTGTAAAAATGGCGGAGCAACGAGCTAGTGACGTGGGCCAAGTTTCACTCTTTCACTTAGTTTTGCGGCGGAGCGTACCAGGAACGGGAAGCGGACAGTGGGCAGAACGTTACTTTTTACGTGCAACTTCACTGAGGAAGTAGTTGTGGCCAGAAAGCCATTTGTTTTCCTTGCACGTGGAGTGATGTGCGGTTTGTTTCACTTCTTGAATCTGATCAGACTCGGTAGTCTGCACTGATCGCCTGTTCACAACTCTCTTCTTTTTAATCACCATGACAGCAGGGCATTTGACTATTTTTGATTGGCGTAATTAACAATCAATTACTGTTTACATTCTAGTGCACAGGTGTCAAACTCAAGGCCCGAGGGGCCAGATCCGGCCTGCCTGGTCATTTTCTGTGGCCCGCAAAAGCAAAATCGATGCTAAAATCTGTCTTATTTTAAGACGCGCAGCGATCTACCATCTTTTCCGGCCATTGCAGTGGAGTTGTAGACGAATCTCATGTACTGTTAATACTCCCGAGTGACAAACCGCATCCGATCCAATGGTTCAACGTAACAAACAAAAGCTGTTGAATTGATAATATAAGTCACATTTCGGGACTCATCCGAGTCGAGTAAATCGACCGCAAAATTCTTCGCTGGCATCATGTCGGCCATCCAACACAATTACAGTCGCCATGAACATCCGTGACCTTTTAACAATCAATTAGCACCATGTACAGGTGAAAAGTCGATACTACAGTCAAAGACATCCCATCAGGGGGCTGTCAGAGCAGTATTTTGGCCACAGTTTTTTTTTACAATGGATGCCCTGTGGAACCAAGCCAACAATTTTTATCCAGATTTGGAATTAGTAGTAGCACACAGGTCTCACAAATCCATCCGACTACTTGAATATTCAATGGGAAAGTTGAAGGGCTAATCGATGCGAAAAAGATTTCAAAATGGGAGCCGTAGTCGGACAATTTAGCCATACATCCAGTTTCCACAGCAATCTTCAGTGGTGTAGAGGGTGAGCTCGACGCTATCCCAGCTCGCTTGGGTCAACACCTAGGACTGGTTGCTACGTAGTTTAGCAAGAGAATGCAACGACCCAAAACGTTGAGACGGTTTCTGACAAAGTTGGTTTCCATCAACGAAAACGAATGCCCTCTAGTACAATGCTCAGCATGAACTCACTGTGGTAGTGCCTGACAAATTTGGTCGAAAACAAAGTTTCGGTGTGTACTCATTTCTCGACACGCTGGCAACTCTCATTTGCAACCGATGGCTCTTGGGTGCAGATTATTCAGTTTCGCAGTGTAGTGTGCCTTCGAAAACCTTGATTGTGAAAGCAAACTCAAGGTAGCACAATCCAACAAATCCGTAGTCTCATTCATGCTCAACGGCGTAGTTGCTGAATTTGTTCTCCTTTTCAGACACTTACGAATGCTTTATTTTAGATTCGATAAGCTCTTCCCTTCAATTTCAATTGAGGACCATTGGGGCCGATCAGTTTGATCCAGCGCTGCAGGTACAGTGGGGAAGGACGTGCAGCACTCTGCACCAAAGCGAGGGCTGGGCCTCTGCAGAGGCCACACTCATCCATCTCTAAAACGAGCACCCACTTTTGCCGACACAAGCATGCCATCCTCATTAGCAGAGGGTGAGGGGGGGTCTGATGGTGGGGGTCTCAACACTATTCAGCAGCCATGATGACCTTCTGACAAAAGCTGCAGTAACACCACATCCACCTTCATAACTTTAATCCCCAATTTCGACCTCTCAAGCAGAGACCACACCCTATGGAAATCCTCCACCTGACCTCCTTCCTCATCCCATCTGTCCTCCCCGATTACCCGGCCCCCACAATGCACCGCGACCAGGAAACGAGAGCCACAGTCATGTGAGCCCCGTGGGTCATTATCCTGTAACAGGATCTACAGCCAGGCAGCCCCTCCCCTCACCTCTCCCTTCTCGTGTAAATCCATCTCGCTCCACCTGCACTTGTGTCCTTTCCTTTCTCACCGTCCAGCCCACCTTCCAGCTAACAAGTCAGGGATGTGAAGGTGAAAATTGCTCTCGGCATGCACCGGTGCAAATCAGAACAAAAGAGAATTCACCAATCTTTTTATGTATTCATTTAATAATTTTTACACATGCTTAAAAAGCAAATGCAGCGTGGCACATTTCAAGCAACGGCCTATCGCGGCTCTGCACTGGGAATTTCCACAAAAGAGGCCCCGCCCCCACTTTGACGCAGCAAGCACGTTGCATGCGATGTGCCCCCTGCGGCCTTGGGAAAAGGACAGCTGGCGCATCATCCAAAGAGAGGAAAATCATACGACTATCCACATGCCCAACATTTCTACTTCTGCCCGAGCATATTTACCCCCACCGTGGTGATGGTTTTAAACCCTCGCATCCCATTTTTGACGCAGCGGCCCGTCACCTCCCTCTGCAGGGACACTGCAACGTGCAAGGGGGACCCCGTCGGCTGCCTGCTGTCACTGCAATGACACCGGCCCCCTTCTGGCTTGCAGCGTCACGCCACCGCACTGCATCCCGGATTGATGCAGTGGTATACACACACGCACATACACGTTGCGCAATAGCTTGCGTCTCCATTTACATACGCCGGGCTGATTTTTTCCCCCTTCTGGCGTTATTCTCAACAAATCACACACACAAACCTAACAGGATCCATCTATATTTTTTTATCCTCACTTTTATCCTCACTACTGTGTGCTGGAGAGTGTGGGTAAATGTATTCACTTATAGTGATTCGCACGTCTCTGCTACATCACAAATTAAAGGGGAAATAAGCTGTTGAGGTGCTTATTCTAGGTAACCGCATTATGACGCATGGGTCACCGAGGGTGCCGGGTGATGAGACTGCGTAGAGCTTCAGGGGGACATGATGCGGGGCTTTGGTGGAGGTGGATAGGTTGGGGTGCCGGTTGGTGGGCATGGAGAAAAATGACGAGGGGGTGGGGCGACATGGAGGTCATGGCAATACAGCCACTCATGTCCTCTCGTGGCCCTAAAACCAGTATTTTACTTAACTCTTGAGTGAAAATATAGACTAGCACCTCACCTTCTCCCCCTCTCCCCGTATATAAACCGATTAAGGCCTACCTAAAATGGCTGGCAAGGTTATAGGCAAAAGTGAGGCCTATGAGGAGACACAGAGGACACTGGGTACTCGTGTTCTTTGGGGCCTTTGAGCAACACTTTCCAATGAAAAGGGTGACTGCCCAAGTGTGCGTGTGTGCGCGCGCGCGACAGTGAAAGCCATCAAGACAGCAATAAGATAATAATCTACAACAAGAGGACAATGCTCAAGAGACGATGGCAAAAATGAGCGAGAGTGAAAGCTAATCGGTAGCTACAATTGTTTTGTCGCAGTGTGGCTGGAGGCAGCAGTTCCGCATTACCGTCAATGTCACTCAACCATGCGCGGGATTTCAAATCAGGGGGAAAAAAATGAAATGACATCACGTTTTCATGTCGAGGTCGCCCACCCACTACCCTCCCAAGCCGCATCAGCTCCCGGTTTAACGTCCTCGCCAGGGAGGTGTTGGTGATGGCGGACTTCCGTTCGCTTCTCAGACCGCTTCGGGTGTGTGTCAGTACGGGGTTGAAGGTGGGAGGGTGGTAGTGGTGGTGGTGGAGTGAGGAAGATGGGCTTACCCCCATGGTGGCGCAGTCACTCTTCTTATCCTCCTCGCAGGTTGAGAGGTGTGCTCTCTGTCCGCTGGAGCACCCTTAAAACGTCTTGCGGTAGACGGGAAGGGGGAAAAGGGGGTAAGAAAGAGAAAATGGTGGAACGACCAGTCTTGAGGTAAGACAAGCGGGAATGCAATGGAGTCTTAAGGTGAGTGCGTCACCGACAAGTTGCCGTTCCTAACGGGGCTGTCAAGCTCGGCGAAAACGTCTACGAACAGCCCCAGTCGCGTTTTGTGAGCCTTGCTTATAAGAAACGACGCGGTCTCACTCCGAGCATCACGCGTGGATTTACCCCTCCACCAAAAGGACCGGCGTTCCTAACTCACGAGCCGCACTACGCTGCCTGCGAAACGCTTGTATCCCTCCGCGGCCCGGTAACAGCGCGAACTGCTTGACGCAGTACAGTCTATCCTCGCGCCGCACAACTCCGCCTGTGAAAGAAGCGCCGCCCACAGCGAATGGCTAAAACGGATTGCTGATTTGAATACGCTCCTCCCACCACCAATCCCGTCGCCAGTGAGCAACACCCATACTTCACCGCTGGGTTCGTTGTCCAATCATGAACCTGAGCATCTCTTCTATGATGACCAATGGGCATCAAAGTTATGTTCCCGCCGGCTAATTGGAGGCAAGCTTGGCCCCTCCCGCTTTACTGCAGAATTCAGCGGCTAGCTTGCCATGTCGCTAATTGTAGCCACGGCAAGATTGTAATGTAGAAAATGAGGAAAGGTTAGATTGGAGTAGCCGTGCCTTAGTGTTTGTTCTCGTGTTGCATGACAAGCAGTTTAGGGTTCTTTATGGCATGTCGATGTGTCACGTGGTCAGAAACGACCGCTATCAGGCTGTGTGTGTGTGTGTGTGTGTGTGTGTGTGTGTGCTGTTACAGATGCATCAATGCACTTAGGAGCAGCAGTAGCAAGAGAGCATTGCTCACAATGCAGAGTCAGCATTTACGTATAAATTATTCATTGCGGTAGTACAGGGGCGGGGGAACCTTTTTTCTGCATTGCAATTTTATAACGTCATAAATGTATAAAATATGAGGCAGCAATGGGAAAAATAAGTATGTGAAAAAAAAGCAATTGAGCTTGCTTTAGGGTAAATTGGAGCCACTTTAAATCAGGGGTGGTGGCCCTTAAGCAGATCGTGAGTGATCGGTAGCTCGAGAAGGGAGTGTGGTCTTGCTTATGGCAGTACAGAACGGTAATTCAATCACTGCCTAAAGCACTCAAGAGTTTTATCCTTTTGATCTAGCTGCCTGTCAACGACAGTGAACGAGTGTGTGTGTGTGTGCACACACACATACACGTTCACAGAGGTGGCCCAGTCGCAATGTGTGGAGTTTGCATGTTCTCCCCAAGCCTGTGTGGGTTTTCTCCGGGTACTCCCCTTTCCTCCCACATTCCAAAAACATGCGTGGCAGGCTGATTGAACACTCTAAATTGTCCCTAGGTGTGAGTGTGAGCGTGGATGGTTGTTCGTCTCTGTGTGCCCTGTGATTAGCTGGCAATCAGTTCAGGGTGTCCCCCGCCTACTGCCCGAAGACAGCTGGGAAAGGCTCTAGGGGTGTGTAGACTTTTTTTAATATCCATTGTAACTTGGCTCAATAAAGGTTCGGAATCATTGCATTTGACGCTCATGAAATGTCCTTGTTCCCTAAATGGAATCAAATGTTCGCCACCCGTGCTGTAGTGAGAATTCAGCAGCAAAAGTATCATATTATTGTTTTGCATTCCGCAAGTTGACGCATGCAAAGAGAAACACTAAAAACAGCAGCCTACGCTCCAGGCCAACCGTGCTGGATTAGCTATGGATGTCATTTTATGTAACCGTGCCACAGAATCAGCAGAAGGCGACCCTTACGCATCATCCACGAGTCACGTTTCTTCCCCGCCGCGTTTCTTTCCCGTGCGAAGGGACGGCGCAGCGGTGAGGCTTCAGCCATGCACTGCTAATTTGCAAGGGAAAAGCAGAGCCTGATCTAACACAAGGCCCCCAAAGCGTCACACAAAACACGCCACTACCATTTGACGTGCTTAAAGGGGGCTCGTCGCTTTCCAATCTGCTTGCAAAATGGCTGCCGCTGCCTATCCTTTCCTTCCTATGTGTTTTGGAGGAGAGGCAGAGGCTGGAGGCAAGGAAACAAAATGCACCCAACAATTCTTGGTTGCCACAGCAACACAAGTCAGATGACCTTGTCTGAGGGTTTGTTCTGCTGAGTCAGAAACTGAGGGATGAGGGAAAAGAGGGGTGCTCGTTTCCCATTATGTTGTGATAGGATGCTCATCAATTCGGCGGTTGCAAATCTACCCTCTACCCTCCGTACTTAAAATATAAATACTTGAGTAAGAAGCGACTGTGAAAAGTCGGGTAATGGGGTAAAGAAGAGGTACCTGAAAAAAAAAAACACCCACACCACTGGTCCTCATATCTAGCACGGTGTCACGCACATTCACAAGTAAGCGCACGGGCTGAGCCAAATGACGGCCATGGAGAATTTTTTGGAAGCGTAAGTGACGTGAGGCGTGAGTCAGGGCAACGGATGGATGCCGAATGTCACAAGGTCTCAGTGTCATGCACCATAGGCTCACAGTGAGTCCTGCGCTTTATTTAGAATCACACAGACGGAATAATTTTGTTGTGTGTTTGCTACTTGCATTATATTTCAAAAGAATTAATTGCTCGATTAGGGTTTTTTTTTCCCCCTCCCATGTATTGGAACAGGAATCAGGAACCATATCGGTCAGGGCCTGTTACAGGCTGTAGGTTAGATTAATAGCCTTGAAATGATTTATCTTACTCTCGTTATTTCATATCACAAAAACGTGACTAGATCCAACCCCGATGGTGGTCCACGGACCCCGGTTTGAATAGCGTTATGTGGAGCCGCAGCCTCTCAAAGACAGACATTTTCATACATTTCTCGCATTGGCACATGGATGTGGTAAACCACAAGACTAGTACAGAGAGCGCGCTACTTGTTTGCCATCCATTTCAAAACAAAACCGGCAGTGACACGCCAAAAAAGAAGCTTGTCGGCACTTGCACGAGCATACTTTTGATTAGAAAGGGTCGTTCGCATGGGAGTCATCTACGCGCGTTCGCGTGTGTGAAGGTGATCCCGGCTAATCCGCTTTTAGAAACGTCTGACATAATCTGTGCTTCGCTCGCAGGGTCCGCCAGCAGTGAGGGGGGAGAGTAAGGCGCGGAAAGGAGGGTGTGGGGGGGGGCGAAACACAGACTCGGGATCACCGGCGATGGATGATGAGGTTAAGGAGGATCGCCAGAAAGGGGAAAAGGGAGGGATGGAGAAATGACGGAGATGAAGGAGTGAGTCAGGTGGGTGGGGATGGAAAATTCCAGTGGGTGTTAGCGTGAATGACGGATAACAACGCAAAATATAACTCTGACCGCGTTTCAAGTAATCTCAGTGCCATCAGGCCAATGGAATCCACATCGCAAGTGGACCATGTCGCATGCTCACCTATGTTACGAAAGAAGAAGAAGAGGAAAGACCGAAACAACAGCACTTTTCTGCTGGGTCGTCGTCGTTAATTCGGCATCTAAAGCGTTAGATGCAGCGGCGCGGTTAAACTGCTTTCACAACGAGAGCTGGATGGAAAAACTCAAGTTATGGTTCCAATGGAGGTCAAACTCCACTATCGTGACCAAAAGAAAATACAGCTGTTCGAAAGCAACTTAAAATTATAGAATTAGTCAACAAAAAAAAAGCACAAAAATGCAATGAAAAATTCTGAAAAAAAATGTTTACTAGGCTGAGGGCAAACAAGCTTGCTGCTCTTATCGCTCATCAATGAGCAGCGTTGCACCTACTAGGCGCACATGAGACCGAGCAATATTTTGGGTTTTTTGTTTTTGTATGCTCGTCAATCGTCTCTTCCTGTCGTGCTGAAATAGCAGGTGGCCCGCCGGCTGGCTAATTTTGGAGTCGGGGGCTCATTGTGTGCCCGTTGTTTGCCTTTCAGGTCTGCTGAGCTTTCAGTGTGCCTGGATGCCAAAAGGCAAAAGGACCGTGTAGGCTGTCTGGAGGCACGTGACGAGCACTGTCGCCCCCTTCCCTCACTGCAAAAGCAAGCTGTGTGATAAGTGAGCTGCCACGCAGAGGGCACAGCCAGGGGATCCAAGCACCCAAAGGGCCAAGCATCGTCTCCTTGTAATTAGTCATATTGCAAAAAAATATATCGGGGAAAACATTTTTTAAAAAAGCACACAAACGTTGGAAATAAATACATGTATTCCAAAATATGAGATGATATTAGGCGGCCCAGTAGTCCAGTGGTTAGCACGTCGGCTTCACAGTGCAGAGGTACCGGGTTCGATTCCAGCTCCGGCCTCCCTGTGTGGAGTTTGCATGTTCTCCCCGGGCCTGCGTGGGTTTTCTCCGGGTGCTCCGGTTTCCTCCCACCTTCCAAAAACATGCATGGCAGGCTGATTGAACACTCTAAATTGTCCCTAGGTGTGAGTGTGAGTGCGAATGGTTGTTCGTTTCTGTGTGCCCTGCGATTGGCTGGCAACCGATTCAGGGGGGCCCCCCGCCTACTGCCCGAAGACAGCTGGGATAGGCTCCAGCACCCCCCGCGACCCTAGTGAGGATCAAGCGGTACGGAAGATGAATGAATGAATGAGATGATATTAAATAGAAAAAAAAGGGGGGGGGGAGAGAATGCAAAAATATTAAGGAAAAATATCAAAAGTTTACAAATATAAAAATCGTTTTTAAAAAGAAACTTAAAATGTAAGATGAGATATTACATCATGAGAAAAGCATGAGGAAAAAACTGAAAAAAAATCTACAAACGTTTGGCCCCAAAAAATGAGTGGGGAGGCAAAAAAAGTGCAACAATATCACCATCACTTGATGATTATTATATTTGATGAGCAGCGCACGGCAACAAACTGATGAATAATTTTGTCACCATCTTGTAACACTATATGAGCGTGTGTGTGTGTGTGTGTGCGTTTACATGCATGCGCACAGCAGCTCCTCGAGGAGCGACGAGAGTGCTGCTGCACTGGAGGCCATGTGCTCATGTATGTGAGATAGGAAGCGGCCCTTTAATAGCCGCCATCCAATCACGCGCCGGGAAGGGGGATGCTGGGAGCCGGCTGTCCTTGGAAATAACCTTGCGGGGAAGCTGACAGGGAGGGCCTCGGGAATGGCGAGGGGAGATGCTGCATGCCACGTACACTACGTGTGTGTGTGTAAATTGTACACAAACACACGCTCAGTTGCAGAAGACGAATGAATGAGAGCAAGGCAGATAGTTGAAGGACGTGAAGAGGATTTCAAAGTTCAGCAGCTCCCGACTGTCTGGTCCTCTAATACTGGAGAAGAATTTCTCCGAAAACAAGTTAAGATCATGTCAAATCGTCATACATGCTTGAGTCATTGACTTTTATGAGAAAAGTAACCGTTTCGCAAAGAATAAAGTCAGCATTCTGTTCAATAGGAGTCTAAATCATCGACAGAAAAGTCAAGTACAGTATATTAGGAGGAAAATGGACATACATTTTCATCTTTTCATGACTGCTCCGTCTTAAACGGGCACTTTGGATGGCGAACATCCAGTGGGGATGATTGACAGGTCACCTCCATAAGGGGAATGTTCATCCTTGAGCCGATATGGAGGGCGCTGCCCCGTCATGGCCGCGTATGTCACAAAACCCTGGTGAGTGAAGGTCGCCGTGGCGACCATAAGACCCTCCAATTCATTTCACTCCCCGTCACATCGCTCATCTGTCACACACACACACACACACACACAGTGTGTGTATTTTTGTATTTTGTATTTTATTGTGCTTTTTTTATCTGCACAATCAGCTGTTAATTTATTTTGAATATAGTGGATTTCACTTCACTGTATACAACTGTAAATGTATTTCCCTTTTACTTTGTTTTTGTAGTTGACGTTTAGAATTGCACGACAGTAGGTGTTGAGGGTGTTCCTAATACATTGGTTGCATGAAGGGGCCTCTCAGTCCGATGCTGTGCAATGGTAATAATTGTATAGTTGTAATAATGAACTATTCAATTGAACATTGTATTTTCGGCAAGGGTATTTTTATTTTATTTTTTTGTGTACTACATGCACCGAATGTTCGTGTCTATGACTAAATGGCTAGCCCCAAATAGTACAAAAAAGAAAAAAAAAAAAGAAAAAAAAAAGGAGTGTGACTCAACACTACCATTTTGTGATTAGAAGCCAGCCTCGTCAATGCTGGACTTTTTCTTTTTTTAAATATTAATACATTGGATTATTGCCAGCATCCCGACAAGTGGGAGTCAGCTAACATCTTGAATGCCGGCCACAAATTAGGCCGCCCACAGCATGTCTGCTCCTGGCTTCTCCTCACTGCTGATAAGTGCACACAAGCGCATCTGGCCTAAGAAAAGTGCTTACTCGTCAAACACGTCAACAATACAAAGATTGACAAGTGAGAAAACAAAGCTGCTAGGTCGAGCTGTTGCTGCAACTCCCAACTGAAGTTAGCTGCAAAACTGACACACACAAAAAAAAAGAATTGTACCAAGCCCTATAATTTAATCGAACCAAAGTCTGCTATCTTAACGCTAGCATACAATGGAAATGCCATAGACATGCTAATGTAGGCTAACAGCAAACCACTTAAGCGCACTGTGGTTTGTAAGTAGTTTGTAGCTGCATAGTTTATCTTATTTCCCATAAAGTACCTTGTTGCGCCACAATACACGTTGGGCCGCACTGCGAGGGAGGCGGTATCATGAATGGCAAGAAGAGGCAGAGAAGGTTCCCATCTAACACGGCTGTCCGCAACAGTAATTTCCCTTGTTCCAACAGAGCAGAGCACAGTGGAGCCTTGAAATATGAGTTTAAAATCATTCCATCACCATGAAAACGCTCATATCGCAAATCTTTAGTCACCATTCAAGTGACAACAAAACAAAAATAATGAGGAAAAACAATAATATGAATATTAATAATATTGTTCCCGATAGAAATGGTAATGACTTCAATATATTTGAATAGTTTTTGTCACGCTGAATCAATTTAATGCTGCTCCTTCTGCTGTGGCCACCTGGGCAGTGTAAAAAAGACAGATGAACACTGTTCACCGAGATCTCTCAACTCCTCTCTGAGCTCATCGGTACGGCGCTAATATTAGTCATTCAACAGAGTAGATAAAAAAGAAATGACTAAGTACCGTTATGTTGTTTGTCACTACACCGAGTGTGTTCAATCTGTGGCTCAAGGGGTTGAAGTGGCGCAACATAGGAAGCTATTTAGCATTAGCATCAAGCCATCAGATGAAGCTATGGGGTTGTTTAAAATCAACAAGTTGTAAAGTTTCATTCTCTTTTGTTTTGTGTGTAAAGTTTTACACTAATTATCAAGCGGCCATGACAAAGAAACAGTTTGTTGCAAGCACTCCAATCCCATCATCCATATCCAACGCCGTTACCCGATTTATGACTCAGCACTTTTTGTGCGTCTTTCTAGCTCTCAGTTCCCTCTTCTTTCCTCCTCTTCTTCCCATAAGTCTATTTTTAGCTCCCACTCGACATCTTCTCGGCCTACATATTTGCATCTTACATGTGCACTCTTCCGCACGCGGCGGACATCTTGCGTGTGAAGTGATGAGTGGCGTGGAGGCGATGACGAGCATCCACAGCCTCACGGCTGATTGACTCGCGAATCACCCCTCCCACCACATGCGGTCCTGTGAGACATTCCCTGATGCTCGGAGGAAGGAGAGCTCCCAAGGTTATACTGTATATGTGCCAAGATACGGAAGGGGTGGGAGGGGGGTTAGCAAGCTATATGCGCACACACACATACACACACACACACACACACACACACACGCAGGCTTACTGTCTCCTTGACAAAGCTTGAGGGGTGTTGATTGTCAGATTTCCATTTAAAGTGTGACACACATGTGACGGCACCCGATGAGAGGTCATCGGGTGGCGTCACGAGAGCCAGATGAGTGACGCGCAAGGACACACGTGTGGCCATGAATGCATCACGCCCAATCGGCCTTTTCATTTTTGCTGTATTACTCTAATCATCGCGTGTCATTCATTTGAGTTGGATCATTCTCCCGGCTGTATTCTAAAAATTCACTCATATTTTATTCATTTATCGTGGTATTACTTTAATATTTGTTTGATTTTTGTCTTTGTATTTACACGTCTGACACCCATTCAAGGCTTATCTCATTTAAAATATTTCTTGTAAGATATAAAGGAATGGAAAAGTACATGCAATACATGACAGAATTACGTCAATTTCTTTGGTGATTGAGTTATTCATTCATTCATTCATCTTCCGAGCCGCTTGATCCTCACTAGGGTCGCGGGGGGTGCTGGAGCCTATCCCAGCTGTCTTCGGGCAGTAGGCGGGGGACACCCTGAATCGGTCGCCAGCCAATCGCAGGGCACACAGAAACGAACAACCATTTGCACTCACACTCACAGCTAGGGACAATTTAGAGCGTCCAATCAGCCTGCCATGCATGTTTTTGGAATGTGGGAGGAAACCGGAGCACCCGGAGAAAACCCACGCAAGCCCGGGGAGAACATGCAAACTCCACACAGGGAGGCCGGAGCTGGAATCGAACCCGGTACCTCTGCACTGTGAAGCCGACGTGCTAACCACTGGACTACCGGGCCGCCTGATTGAGTTATTGTTTTAACCAAATTTTCCAGAATTAGAACTGCTTGACACTAAACATGACATTTGTTTACGCACGGCTGAACTTGAAAAAGGTGTTCAAATATTAGAATTAAAACATTTCATTTTCTCCACTTTGATTTTTAAAATTATTTTTTTGTCTTACCACATCTAAAATATTTATTTTACATTTTATTATAAAAATATACATGAATTTTGAACCTTTTAAATTGTATTTTGGAAATCCATAATAGTAACAACGATTTTATACCAATCGCCGTTTAGGAACTTTTTTTGCACTTTCCAAACCAAAAATAATCACTTAATTTTAAGATGGTCCATATTTAATGTTCCCCAACATTTCAGGCACTGCTTCCCATCCCCCTCCGTATTAAAGAGCCAAGTAGCGCATGTTGTAATTTTCGTGTCTGCTCTGCGGATCACCCACAATGCAACAGTGCAAGTCTGTGGGCATCCGGCTGTTCACACGGGCTGTATTAGCCACATTATTGTGGCCGGGGACGTGCTCAGTGGCTGAGCTCAATTAGGATTAAGTTGTGGCACATTTAAATAGACCTGCATAGTCGGGCGCCAATGTCAAACGGTTAATCTCAATCTGCGTGCCACAGAATCAGGACGAGTTTTATAATTACAAGCGAGGCTATTTTGCCCTCGGAATGTTTCCCGTGTGGACATGCGGCCTTCTAATAATAATAATCCAATGACAGCCAAAGGAAATCAGAAATTGAAGCAGTGCAATGGCAAGCCAGCAGTATTTATCGGGCAAGTTTCATATACAAGCTAGCTCAACGTGCTTCACGGTGTTAAAGATGCAACTCAAAGGCATTTATGAAACGGGGAATAAAAAGTCGTCTTTACATGTAGCGCAAGAACAAGATTTTGGAGAAATTGAATATAGAAATGCTTGACAAGACCTTAATTATATCACTATACTTACCCTGATAAGTAAAACAACCTCCCATCCACCTATTTTTAGCCTTCGCCTTGCCTACCTAACCTACCAAACGACCCAACTTATTGCTCAAACATTTGATGTACGTGCTGACATACTTGATACAAACCACTGACTCAAATAATTCCCTTGTAAACAACTACGTTCATGACCTACCGATTTACATCACCATCCAAACAACTCACCTGCCTACTTGGCAAAGCAAGGAAATGCCTAGCAACAGTAGATGCTCTCATGCACCAACAACGCTCAGGACAGTTCCAATTCTTGGTAGTTTTAACTCATCAGTATGGGTAGTTGTTCTTATTCAACCTTGTTGGATCTGTCACGTTCTGCCCGAAGCGATAACAGATCGCTCCGTGCAGAACAAGGAAGTAAAGGGTTGGATCCCCGGAAAACAGACAATGAAAAAATCTTGTCAAAGAAAAGGGTGTCTTTAATGACAAAAAACAGAAAGAGCCCGACAGGGAATAAACGGTAACACAAAACGTTGGTCAAATAAGGACCAGGAATAACAAAGAAGGAAACAACAACTGAAAACGCTCGCGGAAAACAAAAAAACGCGAGGAGGGCCTGAATTGGCGGAGATACGAATAATACAAAATCTTAGAGGCTAAACGCGAATAACAAGAGTATCGGCCGTAAGGCAAAAAGGCAACGAGTCAAATAGCAAATAGCGAAATAGAGCGCGAGAGCAAATATGGCACGGCGTGGAATTCTCCGGCAGTGAGAAAACTGCCGGAGTCTCCTAATAAAGGAAGCATAATCATCCCGAAATGAACAACAGGTGTGCAGTCGGCGGGGAGAAAGCCCGCCCCCTGCAGGCAGGCACGGAACGTGACAGGATCAAAGTCTTGATCCAACGTGCTGGTTGTAATCCACAACCCAGTGCACTTAGTATAAATAGCCCAACATTGGCTCGATCCCCGTTTGGACAAAGCGCTTGGTAAGCAATTTGGGTTACGTACTTTGAAGCCAACAGTTTTAAGAGTTTTATGATTCGATGTGGGTTTCACAGCTCGAACGGGTATTCTGAACAACAGTGGCTGTATAAGCAGGAACGCCTCACAAACATTCAAGATTTGTGTACTCTAAAAGGAAGATGGAGGCCACTAACCAGTGATTTATTTTCCCTCTTTCCATTTCACTGTGTTGTTATAAGCATTTCCAGTGTGTGTGTGTACTGCATATACGAATGAGTCGACATGTTTGCACTTGTGCCCAGAAATGTGATACAGGATTAAAATGAAAGGAGTGCCATTGACGACAATGATGATGGTGGTAGCGGTGAAGAAAGAAGCAAGCCAATCAAATAAAAACAAAACCAAACAAACGTTTATCTGTCCCGTGCCAGATAAACGTAGATATCAAAATGAGGGTTGACTGCCAACAGACATCCGGATGATTGTATTTTAGTGTGTTTGGTGTGGGTCAGAAAGGAAACACTAAAAAGGGAGCCCACAAAGCAGCTATACAACAAGGCAACTCGAGCTTTTGTCATCAAATATTCATCATTTCAAACCCCTCTGGCAACGTTATTGCACACGGAAAACATACGTACTGGGACCAAAAAAAAACAAAACAAAAAAGTCAAACATACATTACAGTAGAATGTGTGTGAACATTTTAGGAAAAATATGAAAATAAGATTTTGTTGGACAGTGATATTTAATGGAGAAATTAATTGTCTCACAAAAAAAATTGAAGATAAATGCTTTTAATGGATGTAATGCTACAAAAATACATAAGTATATAATATTATGGGTGGCCCGGTAGTCCAGTGGTTAGCACGTCGGCTTCACAGTGGTACCGGGTTCGATTCCAGCTCCGGCCTCCCTGTGTGGAGATTGCATGTTCTCCCCGGGCCTGCGTGGGTTTTCTCCGGGTGCTCCGGTTTCCTCCCACATTCCCAAAACATGCGTGGCAGGCTGATTCAACACTCTAAATTGTCCCTAGGTGTGAGTGTGAGCGTGGATGGTTGTTCGTCTCTGTGTGCCCTGTGATTGGCTGGCAACCGATTCAGGGCGTCCCCCGCCTACTGCCCGAAGACGGCTGGGATAGGCTCCAGCACCCCCCGTGACCCTAGTGAGGATCAAGCGGCTCGGATGATATAATATTATATTAAATATTAAAGAGTACAATCTATACACACATGTAAGAATTCATACATTCTTATTTGGGGTCAAATCCAATTTTAGGCTCATCTCAAAAAATGATAAACTATTTTAAAATATACCAATACCTTGTTTTGTTCCTTGAATTGATATATTATCATAAAAAACCAAACTAAATAAATATATTTAGAGATACATGAGCTGTTCGTAGGCGGCCCGGTAGTCCAGTGGTTAGCACGTCGGCTTCACAGTGCAGAGGTACCGTGTTCGATTCCAGCTCCGGCCTCCCTGTGTGGAGTTTGCATGTTCTCCCCGGGCCTGCGTGGGTTTTCTCCGGGTGCTCCGGTTTCCTCCCACATTCCAAAAACATGTGTGGCAGGCTGATTGAACACTCTAAATTGTCCCTAGGTGTGAGTGTGAGTGCGAATGGTTGTTCGTCTGTGTGTGCCCTGCGATACAGCTGGGATTAGGCTCCAGCACCCCCCGCGACCCTAGTGAGGATCAAGCGGCTCGGAAGATAAATGAATGAATGAGCTGTTCGCTATGCGTGTTGTGTATTCTCTTCATGATATGTCGCTCCATGATAATCACACTCAAGTTTGACTGACAGTGTCGGACAGGTACTCATATACAATACGATCACAATCAGGGTTGTACTTTGCTGGCCCTTCTCGTGATTGGATCTTTTGATTCAACCTTTCATTCCTTCCACCCGCCCGAGCGCGAGGGCATTTTCTCCAAAGCATCACTCACCACATTGCTGGCGCTCATCCCGACACCTTCCTCTTGTTCTCCTCTCGCACATGGCATTCTTCTGGCCTGGTGTTTGCGCAAATAGCGTACACGTGATGAACCAGGGGGAAGAGAGAAGAAAAAAAAAAATACAAAGAGGTTAGCTTGTTTGAGGGTATCAAATTAATGGCCAAGTCACACACGCTACTGTTAGCTTACCCCACACAATAAAACATGCTAATGGAAGGCTAGTGAAATCCAGTACTTGATGCTAATAACCACCATTTGTTCATAACGGATTGCGATTGTGATTCTTATTTTTCAGCTTCACTGTACCGCGATACACACTCAGCCCAGTCGATAAATAATGAAATATATCATTGCTACTCTGTCTCTCACAGTGACAGTCTGGAACGTAACACCCACTACAACTGGATGGATTGCTGTATTGGTGTATCAGACATAGCAAAGCCATATTGAGTAGTCACCCTAAAACATTCCACAGAGTTCTGATAAAACTGCTCCTGAACCAATCACAACTTTGTAGTTCTTGAAATAGACATCCAAGGTCATTGCCGAGGTGCTGGGCCTTATCAGGCTCAAGCAGGCCTGTACTTCGAAATGTAACTGTGTGTGTGTGTGTGTGTGTGCGTGTACTCACCAACCAAGCCAACAGCACACAGCCAAACATGCTCATCATGGTCATACACATGATGATGGAATCATCATGTGTGCTTCTACGTAGTTGTTTGTTTGTCCAGTGGCGCTGACCCACTAATTCTTCAAGCACCTACTTTTCAAGGAAGTCTTTCCATCTGCCGTTGTGTCCAGCGCAGTTCTCTCAATCCTTTCATCTTCTCCTCTTCTATCGCTATTTTTAACCGGCTTAGCGGTGCCGAAGCGAGCGGGTGTTTATTCTCAGCCTTCGACGGTTACCTGCCTCGCTAATCAGTCGGTTAATCCCGTCATGCAGGAGAATGTCCTTGCTTGACATACTGGTACATAAAAAAGAAGAAAAAAAGTGAAATCTTCAAGCAGTGTTGAATAGGCCTTGCTTGTATGCCTTTTTTTCATCGTGACTCTCCCAAATTCTAATCAAATATTGACACCATGGTTTGGCCGCAGTAAAATGAGCAATTAGCACCCACCTGTGTATGACACCTGGTTCCAATCAGAGCACATATACTCAAATGCTAATTGATAAGTTTGTCAATGTATGAGCCTTGGAATGTGCAACAAATGGCGACTTCAAAGCAAAATGGCCAACATCTGCTCAATTTTGGGCTTGGATCCTTGAGATTTAATTTTTTGAATTGTTCGAATGGGACAAACAGTCAAACACACACACAAATACAAAATGACAACACTCAAAAGGAGCTGCTTTAGGCCACAACTCACACCCAGACACGCCAATCCACGTACTTGGCCTTAAAGGCACACATCCAACACAATACTACGTCGAGTAATTATTTTATGAAACTGGTCTATTTTATTATTTGGTCATGTTTAATGGTGTTTGTATACATTCAATACAGCGCTATTTACCTCTGGAATGTGTTTGTTTCTGCCGGGGGTTAACGTTTTGTAGGTGTACACGTGACCGAGAACATTTGCAAGACGTTGAGGAGAGTGCTTTTTGGTGCCTCCATTACAGTCTCCATGCAGGAAATGAATCACGATGGTCTAAAAATGGCAGATTTTCACGTCACCGGAGGATGTGCAGCTTAAGATAGAAACAGATGAGTCAGACAAGACTGACGTGCTTTATATTTGGTCGCAACCATGAGTAAAATCTGTTAATAAAGACCTCTGATGTTCTTTTGTGATTTAAAGAAGAAAACACACCTACCGTTATTCCTTCCGTGTTAGTTTATTTTTTTTACAGTCAAGAACAAACCTCAAAGCCTCGCGTTTTAGATCTACACTGCCATCGCCCGGAGAACTGGTAGAATTACATCTCCATCGAAAATGATTTGGACTTGCACATCGCCACAGCTAATTTCAAATAAAACATTGGGACATTTACAGCAGACAACAACAAAACAAAATGTTTTACAATATATATTGTAATGTAATGTATATTGTATATTTATATGCCATTTAATATTTACGAACGACTGCTAGCTCACACAAGTGAAATACGGAATCGTCCTTTAATTGAGAATCAAATGTTGCTTCCGTTATTGAAGTACTGTACTGTAATAAGAAGCGTGTTTGAACCGTATTTTTCCAATTGTCCCATGCGTCTGTCACACACACACACACACAAAATATATCAAATATTAAAGCATTGCAATTTTTCGGGACAAAAAAGCATGGCACGGTGTTTTAAAAAAAACAAACATTTATTGAATCGACATAAACTCTGGAAAAATCAAGAAGAGATTTTTTCTTTAAAATAAATGATGATTTCACAACATTATCAACACAAGCACTAAAAATACTACAAAGAGCGGGTGAGGAGGGACTTTAAAATGATTGACCCGTTTAATCAGGAGAGTAGCGGGCTATGCTAACTTAAGAGGGAACTAATCCTTCACTACAGAAGTGGAGATTGTGTCAGATTTCAATGCCGTAATCCTGATTTCCCCTGTTGTCCGTGTCATTATAATGGCAGTTAAACCAAAGTACTAAAAAAAAAAAAAAAAAGTAACAGATACCAATGACCATCTCCATTGGTTTCATCCAATTGGATGTAACATCAATCCATGATAAAATCTACAGTTGAAAATCCCCAACATTCGCCCGAAAAACCTGATTTTGTACTTTTGCTGGCTCAAAATGCTGACATTGACAACAACAACAACATTTTTCAGGAAGTTCACATTCTCAACTCACAAACAGACACACATTCTTATACAGTGGCACCTATCTGCTTACACAAACATGGCAGGAGACACAAAGCTGTCCCCCCGGCTGACGTCGGCATCCTGACGGTACTCCTGCGACTCGTTCCGGCTGCGCTCGTAGAACGGCGGCGCTTCGCCGTTGCCAGGGTCGTCCCACCCGGAGGGCGCGGCAGCGTAGTATAGCACCCGCCCCCCCTCGTCGCCGCCGTTGTCGTCGACCTCGTTGTCATTTGAAGCATCCAGGTCCTGTGACATATTGACACATATATTTCTGCGGGGGTAAAAAGCAGGATTCAAGAGGATTTGGGCTTTTGCTTTTCATTCTTCATCTTCATCTGTCAAAGTTACCAAATGGGAAATTATAGTCTGCCACCATCTACTGGTCAAGAGTGAAACTACACCCCAAAAACGGGAAGCAAAGCAAAATGGTTATAAATTGTAAACATGCGAAAGAAAAAAAAAATCTGCAAAATAACGAACACGGAAGAGAAAATAAAATGACACACGGCAACGAGCGACCAACTGGTTATCATTTCGGAGCAAAGTATTTCTTCTCTCGAAATATTTTGCCAGCTCCAAAAGCACATTTGAGTAAACCTGTTTGGTTAATAATGGATCAGGGAGGAACTGCGACGGTGTCAGGCTTTTGGCATCCGAGTGTGCAGAGTCTTGGAGTTGTTGTCTTGCGTGTGTTATTCTCACCGTGACTGGCTCTGCATCTTGAGTTCTGTAGTATTGCTCATGTAGGAGGCGCTCCTCGGCAGCGGGGGCGTTATTGGTGGTCACCTGCCGCACACACACACACATACACACAGCGTCACTTTTGAAACAAATGACAACACAATGCTCCTCCATCTCATTTTTGAATGACATTTTCATGTGTTACACTCATTAGAATCCCTCGAGGGAACATGCAAGAAAGACTCACTGGCCGAATAGCGGTGTTGTTTTTCTTTTTGGGCGGCGGGGGCTTGTGCTTGGGCGGGCCGCTGCAAAACACGGATAGTTTAAAAAAAAATTTTATATTCAAAAAGTGGGAGCGAAGCATGACACCCAACACTCACTCTCCGTTGAGTTTGCCGGCGCGATGTTTGCGGTACATGGCGACGGCCGTGCCGATGATGGCTACGATGAGGATGACGCCGATGATGGCGCCGATGATGCTGCCCGTGGTGGCGCCTTTCTCGGGAAGGCGTGTGCCTGCGGAAGAACAGAGAAGCGTTCATTCAGCTCCTTTTTAATTACAGTCGTAGCTTGATTTACAAATTTCATTTTTTTAAATCATGGAAAAATAGCATTTTATAAAAACATAGTGTAATAATTAAATATAATGTACAGAATTGAACAGTTTGTGCATTATTATTATTGAAATGTACTTTGTTGAAATAAAACCACAGCCTCGTTTTCAGTGCACAAGGTCGACGGCGCTATTGTAATATCTTGTTCATCATGATGGTAGCACTTGATTATTATATATTATAAATATTTTTTGAGGTGGTATTGGGCGTAGAAAGATTGAGGATCAAGTCATGGAAGATAAAGAATATATGCCTGTGATTATCGATACAGTATGCGATCCATCTACTGGTGTTGCCCCACCGTTTGTGTGCACGTGAACCGCGGCTGACGCGAACTGTGAGCACGTCAATTGCCATTTTCCGTTCCAGCATTCGCATTAAGCAAGCGGGCCGTCTTTAAGGCAGTGTTATTAGGTTGTTTTAAGTACACAAGGTGCAATTCTCTTCGTTTTATGCCAGGCAATTCTATTTAAACATCCTGAAGCCTCGTTTATTTAGATGAATCGTTCACTAATTGCCAAAGTGCTGCTTGTTGTTAAGTAAGCCTCGTTCTCAAGAATAAGGGTGCCCTTATTAAAAAAAAAATCGATCGTAAAGACTCTCAATCAGCATTTGGTTCCACTAAAAGTACAAGTGTTCTCAACATCCCCCCCCCCACACACACACACACATGCAATGAATATTGACTTTGACAGAGTGATGTCATTAGGCGGCATTTTTCCCTGGGGGATTATGCAAATGAGGAAGCGATTAAAGGGCAGAGAAGACTTGATGATGACTTGACGGGTGCAAACTGTGTTCCTGCTAATTGGATAGGACATGGTTTCGACTTTTTGTGCTTGTCTAATTTCCTTTCTCTTCTTACCATACACGTCTTCTACTCATTTTTTTGCGCACATTCAGAAGTGTCTTCAGGTGCGTTGCTCCTAAAATACTTGATGTGTGGACTTCAATGATTCAATGAACAGAAAAACATTTTGTACGGTCTCATTTACTGTCATGCAAAACACATATTTACATATCTTGGTAGGGGAAAAACAACATCACGTGTGTGATGATACTGTCTCATCAGAATCACATCATATCCCAAAATGTCCCCATTGTGAGACTGACAGGCTTAATCAAATTCGATTAAATGCATAATATTATGCAGCATAGAACAAATGTGATTTATTTATTTACACCTTAGCTCAAAGAACACTGACGACTACACTCAATAGGATGTTGATAAACCACATTCGTCGTCAAGCTTTAAGAAGATATTAACGCAATGTAATCTGACATAGTAAAAAAAAGTATTTCTTCATAACAAAAATGAAAATGCAATTAATGGCCTTTCTTTAAAAATCTGATTTATGAAATGGTGAAAAGTAAAAGTACCAAGTCTGATTACATATACTAAGACTGTATACGCAGAGTGAAAATAAAATAAATAAAATAAATGATTAAAAAGATACGTGATCCTTCTGTCTTAAGTGTCTGTCGGTCTGTGTTTCAATTGAAAAGATTTGTATTTTGCGTTGTAAGGGCAAAAGTTGTGTTGGAAAACAATCATTTCAACGAAGCGGTGTTGTTTCGTTTACGTCATCGAATGTAGTGTCAGCCATCGTCCACATGGCGGTGCTGTGCCTCCTTAAAATACAGCCCAATCGCTCACTGTGAAGGGTTTCCTTTTGGATTTCAATGTGATTGCGCCTCATTGCAACAATTGCATTTTTTTCCACCCCCATACGGAAAACCACCATCCACCATTTTGGCTCTTGATTTGCTTTTCACCCATTTTGAACCGACTTTGTGGCCGGCTCTTTATCTCAACAGTCGTCATTTTCCGGCCCGCAGTGTCATTGTGTGGCTCAGTGAGAGGGACTCTGAGATGCGCTCCCGCCCTCTTTGATAACCTCTGCCAGGGAATCCTGGAGGCGAGGGAGCACGACCAAGGCCAATTTACAACACGTCAACGTGAACCGGGTGCGCCCTCTGCTTGTTCCCATGTAATAACAACGAGTTGCACTGTGTGTGTGTGTCTGTGTGTGTGCGCGTGTGTGTGTGTGTGGGCATACCTGGATATACACTTCCTGAATGCACCCCCATTACACGGTAACTACAAACTGCAATTCCCCTCAGAAATACCGTATGGAATTATGTATCTGGAAATGCCAGGAGACGCCGCTGGCTGAGCTGAAATGAATTCATGACTCATAAATCTAGAATTGTTTATTCCCCCCCCCCCCCCACCCCCCCAATCGCAACATATTCTTTCCTCACATTCTTCCATGCCTGTCAGGTGGATTCTTCGCAATGATGCCTCGAAAGAATTCAAAACTTTGGAGGTTTGGATAAACAGATCACGTGAGGCCGCGGTGTGTGTGTGAATAGCAATTGAATGCATCCGTTCCAGTATCACCCCCCCCCCCCCACAAAAGACAACAGAAATGCTTGTCATGGATTTTTAGAATTGTAATGAATTCAAAAATTTGTCATGATTTAGTGCTGCCTTCCAATGAATTGCGCTGCTCCTTCTGGTGTGCCCATCTTGGCCACCAGGAGGCCAAGATGTGGAGCCATGCAGACCAAAACATTCATTCATTCATTCATTCATCTTCCTAACCGCTTGATCCTCACTAGGGTCGCGGGGGGTGCTGGAGCCTATCCCAGCCGTCTCCGGGCAGTAGGCGGGGGACACCCTGAATCGGTTGCCAGCCAATCGCAGGGCACACAGAGACGAACAACCATTCACACTCACACTCACACCTAGGGACAATTTAGAGCGTCCAATCAGCCTGCCACGCATGTTTTTGGAATGTGGGAGGAAACCGGAGCACCCGGAGAAAACCCACGCAGGCCCGGGGAGAACATGCAAACTCCACACAGAGAGGCCGGAGCTGGAATCGAACCCGGTACCTCTGCACTGTGAAGCCGACGTGCTAACCACTGGACTACCGGGCCGCCCCAGACCAAAACAAAACAAAACATAAACAACGATTCATCTACGACTGAGCATTTTTCTAATGAAAATAAAAACAAGACAAAATGAATTCTCAGGGGAAGGCTGGAACGGATGAGCGGCATCTCTGTTGTTCTCAATGGCAAGTGATGATTTGCATAACGCGAAGCGCCTGTTGTATTGCATCACGCTCAGACGAGAGCCCCCTTTCACAATCTTGTGCAACAAACCCCGCCCGCCGCACAAGCACGCGCGCATGCATATTTAATAGGTAGCGGGAAAAAAAAAAACACACGAAGAGGGAGAATCCAGCAGCACTCAGACGGAATCAAGTCGTGTTGTTTGTGTGGACAAAGTTCACATTGCAAGCGAACAAGTGAAAAGGTCAGCGGCGCTCCTCTGGGCGGATCAATGTGAGGAGCGGGCCTGTTAGCTACACGTGTATACCTTCCCATCCGTCCTCGACGCCCTGACCCGTCACTCAACCGAACACTCTCTCTCGTATTTCCCACGGGGCCTAGAGGAGCTAGCGGTGGTCGTGGGGAAGATGGAGTATTAAAGGAAGAGGAGATGAGGATGGATGCTTGGCTGCAAGTGTCAGAAGTGAACGCGGATCCGCTTGAGCGAGTTGAAAATGCTGCCGGGTTGTTTGACGTTTGGATGTCAAGCAATACGTCAAAGTTTATTACTACCTCCAGCGTTCCAGGAGGTCATGACAAACCAACACACCAAACGAGCAACATATCAAAACCACTTCACCACCAAGTCAAGCCAACCAACCAAAGAATCTGACCAAAGCCACAAAAAGCAACCATCCAACGGGGCTAATCGACCCCCGCGAATAATTACTCACTTCCTGTACCTGCAGTTCAACATGTTGAGATCACCGCGACCTAAAAGTGACTAAAAGCCTTCCCACGCCAAAGCACTGGATGACTCAAACGACGAAGGCCGCTGTGAAATGAGCGACAAATGATGACTTTTCCCAGGAGTTCGGTTGTACTTTGTACTTTTTATTTGCTCAACTACGACAGTGGACACTCTTGGTTGGATGACCTCAAAGTTCGAGCGAGTATGAAACGCTCAGCCAGAAGAGGGACTCGTTGGCAGATGAGTGGAGGGGGGCCGACGGAGTTCTAGAGAACAAAAAAGTGTGTGTGTGTGTGTGTGTGTGTGTGTGTGTGAGAGAGAGAGCTGATGCAGATGCAGAGGCAAGCCAAATGAAGGCTGTGATTAAGAGGCTGGCTCCAGATAAGCACAGAGGGATCCCCCCCCCCCTCCACCCCCCCACCCCTACACAGCTGCAGCAGGAAGTGGCAAGATCAAAAATCTTCCGTTCTTTCCTGGGCAGGACAATGATAAACACGCCCAGCTAGCCTGTACAGCCCTCGGATGACCCTTGCCCCCCCCCACCCGTTCCCCAAATGCTGCTACAATTTAGGATTTTGCCTGTTTTGGTGTTGTAATACATCTTGCGCAAATCTGCGCCGTCTCCCCATTGCATTTCTTATCTGCTGTGCCTAACTAGTGGAGATAAGCCTGTTTTTATTACCCTCCCCTGACCTCCCCCCACACACATACAAAAAAAAGTTTGCACTCCGAAATTGCCATTCCTTTCACACTCGCAAAAAAAAAAAACTTTTCGCCAGATAATGTGGCTGCTTTTGGCTTAAGAGATTAGGTGCTTGATGGGGAGAGGGGGAAACCCCCCCGCCCCCCCCCAAACAATCCCACTGTAGCCAAGATCAATTCCTAATGGGTTGGCTTGAATTTTTAAAAGAGGACAGTCAGGCAAAAAAAAAAAAAAAAACAATTCTCCGAAAGCCTCGGGTGACCTCTGGGACGGGGGGGCGGTGACGCTGCGGGATTGTCCGGCCTCGTGTAAATCCCTTCCCCCGGGTTACTCTCTGCACAGCACGCTCGTCAAGAAGACGAGCAGCGTCTGTTTAATGATATAAACCCGCGGCGTTTGATCATCACCAACACCATTAATGTGCAAGACGGAGCAAACACTTGCTTGATTTGCTATTCCCTTTCAAAATCTCCTCCTTTTTCATCAGATATGTACATCCAAGCAAACTTTTCGCAAAGAGACCTGACGGAGTTGTATTTTTTTTTTTTAGGGTGGGAGAGGTGGGGGGGTTGTTTTTTTTTTTTAACTCTTAAAAATTCCCTAAAATATGTCATCCTCCCAAAACCGCTGCGCATAAAATTGTTCATATTTTCTCCCCACTACAAACCAGGCGTTCTTTTTAAAGCACGTCAGTCTCACATTCGATGACAGCGTTGACATCAAGGGTGATTCATCCAAATGTATATTGGTGATTAATCAGGGGTTTAAAAAAAAATTGTCGATTTTTTTTTGGGGGGGGGTAATTTTCCCCCCCAATGTACCTCTATGGGCACCAATTATACAGAGATTTCTGCTGTTTGCGGGGGCGACCAGGTCCTCTGTCCTGGAATGGCGGGGCTCCACCGTGTAGTTCTAAGTTGTACTATCGCCATTGACCACTAGATGGCAGAAATGGCTTCAATGCACCTGCAAGTGTGATTATACTGCCCTCTACCCCCACTAGAATGCGAGTGGGCCCTTTTGCAAATTTGTAATGACTTGCAGGACAAAGATTTTGTGCGAATTTTTTTTTGAAGTGTTTTTTTGAAAAAAAAAAAAACACTTAATTGCACTTCGTGTTGGTTTGTCCTTGAATAGCAAATTTTTTTATGCAAGACGTGGAACAACCCCTGCCCCGGCATACTCCTGTTAAGGTAAAAGTGAGATTAAAAATGAGACTTTTTGTCGGTAGGATTCAAAGCGGCCGTTCTTTTTTATTTTTTGGTGTAGCTTTAGCCTTATTTAAAGGACACTTTTCCCATTCTCACTTTCTTTTCAAATGAAACTCCTCTGGCAAATCGCACCTCAATCCATTTAAAGGAACTACAAAGGCTTGAAAACCGTACCCAGACACAAAAACGTCCCTGGGATCTTCTTTTCCCATAGTGAGTTAGAGGCGATCACGCGACCAACGCAGCGCCTGGAGATGAGATGAGATTAGGACAGAATAAATTGATGGCCTCTGAAGGAGATTAAGTCAAAGAACAGCGCGTGTAATCTCATTGCTCACTAAGAGAAATCCTAGCCTTTGGATTTGGGAGGTTAACTGGGCACAACCCTTTTGCAAATCTATTGATGCCGAGCTGGGCCGCAGTGCGAAGAATGCGGAATAATCGGGCCGCGCGGGGAAAAAAAAAGCAGCGGTTTGGGTGCGGAGCGTGAAGAAAAACGGAATACACGAAGCGAGCGGAGGATCTCGCGAGCCAGCGCATCGACAACGGCGCACGCTCTTAAATTATTCACAATCAATGCATGTGCTGCAGTGCAGATAGTTGCACTCGCCACACGTTTTTGACATTTTGACTTGAGATGACGGCCGAGTTGTACTGCCGTGAGTCGACTGACTCCGCCTCTCGTTTCATCCTCGCAGCCCTCGTCGAACGCGTCACACGCAAGGTAAAGAAAAACATTTTGAATAGGAAAAAGGTTCCTGTTCCTTCCTTCTGGTGTGCGCAGTTTGACCAACAGAGGGCGGTCACAGCTCCTGAGTAAGCTACTGTAATAGTAGTTCTTTGCAGAGGATAAAGAATATACACTCACAGGCATTTCTCTTTCAAGGGTAACACTCGTCCACGGTGTTTTACATTGTTTGTTAGCATTAAGCTAACTTGTCTATGACAAAAGCAAAACGGGGAACTACAAAGAAAAAAAGCAAAACACATTTAACCAGACACCCAATGTACTCCTCTGTGTTTGATGCCCTAATTTTAAACCCTAACCCGAGTTTTAAACCTTACTTAGAAACTAGTTAGCTAGTTTAAAAAATATATATATTTTCACTTTTGTTCAGCATTCAGTTATCAGTGTCAATATTAGCATCATTTTAACTGAGCGTGCCATATTTATCTCTTCTGATATCACGAACAAGTCACAATGGATGGATCTCATTTCGGAATGTTCCATTGCTCCTCGACCAGGACGTTATTCTCACGGCGTAATATTAGTAGCATCGCAATTGTCTTCAATACGCATCAAAGTTCAAGGCTCGAGCAGCGAGGAGGAGCCAGCAGCTAGTGATAACAGATCAACACGCGGCTCAAATGCCGAGCAGATGTTGCTGGCTGAACTGAAGTCTAGCGAGGTACGCTCAGGTCTGCACAGCTACGAAATCTATGACAGGGGTCCTTTTGTTTTTCCTTCATTTTTATTGATTTATTTATTTTTTTGTGCCGCAGAAAGCCAAAAGAAAAATCAAAACTCAGACCGGATCTAATAATGATGCTGGCCATATTGAGGTCTTTTCATTTCATTGGTAATCAGCTGCGATGACGCGCTTTTTTTAAAATCCACTCAGCCAACAACACCGAGCTGGCCTTGTCTTGCCTACTTGGGGCAGCATCATTTTTTTAAAAAATTATTTTATTTTAATTTAATTTAATTTAATTTAATTTAATTTTATTTTTAAGCCGCATGGTAGTAATGGGGAGACACTCTTTACATGATGTGTGTGTGTGTGTTGTTGGGGAGACAGTGTGTTGCCTGCCACAGTGCATCAGCACACTTGGTTGCCTTGGGAGAAGCCGAGGATCTCACACACACACACACACACACACACACACACACACACACACACACACTTACACACACTTACACACAAGGTCGCCGAGTGCCTGTGTCTGTCGTCTGCCTGTCGATATTTACAGTCCACTTTGCGCGGCCGTAAACAAATGCACAGAAAAAGAGAGTAAGCAGAAGAGGGGGGTGGGGGGGGGGCGAAGTGGAAGAGCTGTGTCATGAGTCAAATGTAGCCACTCAAGGATGCAAAGGACACACGGACACACACACATGCATACACACAAAATTTGAAGCTGCTGTCATCCACAGCTAACGCCCTAACACTCACATGGCCCCCCCCCCCCATCCCACCAGACCACCACCACGCTACAATACATACACGATTTTCAATGCTAAGAATTTTTTTTTTTTGGTGTGTGTGTGTGTGGCCCGGTGAGCCAGTGGTTAGCACGTTGACCTCACATTGCAGAGGTACCGGGTTCAATTCCAGCCCTGGAGACCGTGCGTGGGTTTTCTCCGGGTACTCCGGTTTCCTCCCACATTCCAAAAAACGTGCATGGAGCACTCTCTAAAATTGTCCCTACGTGCGAGTGTGAGCACGAACGGTTGTTCGTCTATGTGTGCCCTGCGTTTGCATTAGCATTTATGGCAATCGTTTTGAATACATTTAATGACAGCAAGTAAGCTTTGTGAAATGATACGGAAAGCAAGACAGATGATAGAAAACGTCTGCAATGGGATTTGACTGACAACAACAAGACATAAGTTCTCTGTACAGCCCCAAAGATAAAAGATGACAGGAGGAGCGTTCAAGGAAGAAGATTGATTCATTCTCCGAGACGCATACTCGGGAAGAGTTTAGTACACACACAACAAGAAACAAAAGGAAATCTACACTGTCAATGGCCCAAGGTTAGAATATCATCCAAACACGACTGTGCGTATGTATTTGGGGACTGGATAAAAAAAAAAAAAAAATACATATCGAGCATTGCAGCTTTCAATTGTGTTCAGTCAAAAATTGCTTCCACTTCAAGGCCATTTGTCTGTCACTGTATCTTTTTTTTTTTTTCGGCAGGAGAGCAAACAGCATTAGGACAAGATAACAGCAAGCAAATCACGCATAACAAGAACGAGCATGTAGCTCGGTCTCCTTAACATTCCTTGTTAAAACCATAAAGCCCCCATTCCAGTGAACTGACTGTTTTCAAAGGCAGCGAATGTTGCGATCACTTCAGGGGTCGTTCAAGGTCGCAATAGTTTCGGTGATTTTTTTTTTTTTTCCAAAATTCCCTTACGGCAAGCAAAGCGCAGATGAACGTCTCCAGAATGTCTGGCGCACATTTTCTGGCCTTGAAAGAACCCGGACAAGCCTTGTGAAGCTATCTTGTTAAGCTAGCTTCACAGATAGTAACTCGGCCTGGTAACGTTAGCATTTTAGCAAAAGGTTAATCCAAATCGGGAGCTCATAACTGATCTTGTTAGCGCCATGGAAAAATAACGCTGACTAATCACGTTAGCATTCCGGCACAAAGATTGATAAAAGGAGCAGATAGATTTCTGGCCTCCTCATTTTAGCTTGCTAGCTGGTAAACTAGCCTTTTAGCACTGAGCCTAGCCAAAGTTTGTTGTCGTCGTAAGTAGGCCTCATAATGTTTTATTACGTGTAATTTTCCGCCACTTTTTTGGTTATTTAACGTTCATTAATATGTTGTGTGGACCTGTTCCGTTTTGTTTGTGGCTGTGACACTCGTTCATTCGCTCACTTTAAAAATATCGTTTCACAGTACTGCATTTTTCACACCTAGCAAAGCATTTTTAGGCTCACTTTGCTCCTGAAAGTTGGCATCCTTTCACTTTGATAGATGTTATCCATATCAGTGTCGTATTCTGAGTAAAGGCTAATTTCACAATGCCATTTAAGTGCTAAGGGCTCATTTAGGTTAAGTGCTTAATTTCAGTGGGCAAAGTTAGCAACAATGGTTGATTTCATTGAAAATGTTCAGGTAGCGTGTTCAATCCCCGCATGCTGAATTGGACCCCCTAACGGGTCAATTCTTGCCTCCGAGCCGTTTATGTTTGACATTACCGGCTTGAGTGCCGAAGATTGCAGAGCTGTTTTTCTACCCGCTCAGCCTCCAGGCACCATGTAGACAGTGAGGAGTAGCGTCTGCGTTTACCTGGCCTCCCACCTCTGGCGAAAAGGCACTCTCACCTCATTAGGCGGCACTGAGCCGAGCTCCAACGCCATTGTCCTCTCTTGCGTCTCCCGACTCACAGCCGGCGTGCTGCGCCGTAATAGAGACGCGGCCTACTCCCCGGCAAAAGCAAGTCGTGGCCAATTGGCGGACATGTCATCTTGCCGTCTTGCCTCTGTTTTTATTGTATCATGCTTCCGCGTGGTTACGCCTCCTCAAGCGGCGGTTAACCTTAATAACGTCTGCATTGTGTGGCCGTAAATGCGTAATCGTTATTTTGTGGCTGAGCACGTTGACATACACCAGGCATGTCCAAACTCCGGCCCGCGGGCCAAATCCGGCCCGCGGTCGAATTTCATCCGGCCCTCGGCCCCTGTCATAAAATCAGTCCCGTCTGGCCCGCAGGTTGGGCGCAATGGAACACGTGTTGCATTGACTGAGGTCTCGTAGACTGGTGAGTAATGTTTCATAGAGTACTGCTTCCCTCTAGTGGCTAAATGAGTAATAGCATTTAGACACTAGAGGGCATCACTCACGAGTTGAAAAGTCATGGTGATACATTGTATGTTTCAAATCAATCAATTTGCACTCAGGAGACTTCTGTTTAAGAAAAAGTCAAGTGAATAAGCAGTTGCATGTGATATACCTGTTTCAAATGAACCAAAAGAAATTCTTAAGATTGTTGAAATTAAAATAAAAATGGACATGTGAAACAGACTGGCTTACTAAAATTTGTTGAACAATTTTGTTGTTCAATGTAAAGAATGTCAGCCAAGGTCGGCCCCCCGACATTTTACCACATAAAATCTGGCCCCCTTGGCAAAAAGTTTGGACACCGCTGACATACACCATTCAGGGGCAGAGCTGCGGTCTGCCTAGCCACCCCACGCGCGTGCCGTCGTGCAACATTCCTTCGCGCCATCATGGCGATTGCTTGATGAAACGCGCAGCGCTTCAGCTCGTCAAAGAACTTTCATGAATTCAAGAGGTAAGCGTCAAGGCCTTCAATTTTGAAGAAAAAAAACAATGTGTCACGATACATGTGTCAGTAGTCACGATTACGGCAATTTTCCTGACATTGAGGCTATTTTTTTCAAACTTGTAAAATGTAAGTTCGTGTTGGTTATGAATTGGAGGCGTTATTTAGTCTTGGACTTGGGTGCACCGTGGACATTGTGAGAGGCATCAAACTGCATCCACAAGGCTGAGGAATGAAATGTGTCACTTTTTGCGGAATGCATCAACTAGTTTGTCATTGTGTTGGAGGAAGGAAAGCGAAGAGGAGATGGCGACGCGAGAGAGATGCGTGGGAGGCAAAGCAACGTTAGAAGATGGCATAAAAAGTGCATGGGCGGCACAAGGAAAGTATCTTGACAGCATCAACTAATGAGCTCGTTCGGTGATGGGAGGTAATGATGCACAAATACTTGGATACTGTTTCTTAAGTCGACTCTTCAGGTTCCTCTCGTTAAGTATTTATTTCTTTTAAAAAGACTATTTACTTTTACTGCCACCGCTTGAAAACAGACGTGCCCTTTCTAAAGTTTGAAAGTTAATGAGAGGGAATCGGTTATGTGTATGATTGACAGCGGATTCTACTTCCTCATGCACACGGGTGGCCAACTGGCAGCCTATGGAAAACAGCCACACTTTGAGGGAGTGGCCCTCAAATACGATAAGGGATTAAAAAATATATATTTTTAACTGCATTTGAGCAGTTTTAAGTTGTAATGAAGGTGTTCACCACTAGATGGCAGATATTGCTCAAAAGCACCTCGAACACCAAGGCAAGTGTGATCAAATTTTCAAAATTAAAAAAAATTAAAACATGGAGGAACGGGACACTACAATTACGCAGAAAATCATCCACAAGGGTCTTTGGGTACACCCTCAACTTGTTTCCAGCCAATGGCAGGACACGCCAAAACAAACAACCATTTGTGCTCACAATCACACCTATGGACAACTTAGTGTTCCATTAACCTGTTTTTGGATGCGTGTTTTGGAACGCGGGAGGAAACCGGAATACCCGGAGAAAACCCACTCAGATTTCAGCTTCTGCCATGTCAATCTAAAACTGCCAAGGGCCTTCAAAATGAATCGCGAAGGCCGATGTGACTCAAACCATTAGCTGCGGGACTGTGCCTTTCACCAATCGGATTTCAGATTTTTCCTCTCCGTGACGTCTCGACTCAACTGTATTTCTAGAGCACTTTAAAACAACCACCGCTGTACACAAAGTGCTGTACTTGGAGCAAATATCATATATACAACAATAAAGCAATAAATAGATAGATGTAGATAGTAGAAAGCACAAAAACAGCAAAACTAAGATCAAGTCATGCGGAGTCAAAAGCCAAAGAATACAAATGAGTTTCGAGATGAGGTTTAAAGATGCTAATCTCATTGCGAGGGGTATTTTCTGTCCTCTCATTGCTTGGACAGAGCAAAACTTGTTTGGAGCAACTTGGACTCGCCACTATTTGAGAAAGATCGGTCCAATACGTTGCTGGAAGGTTTGTATCACTGCAACATACAGTACATGCTAATTAGCTTGAAGCTAGCAGACTGAAACGCTAAGCTACGTGGTTGTTTAAAATAAACGAGGTGTCATTCCATTTATTTCATCCCACTATTTGCCAAGTGAGTTGAATCGCGTTCCCCGCTACCATGCAACGCTTCAATCTCAAATCTGTATTTTATTGACACATTATTTTACACACGTTTGATGTTTTTGTCACGTGATTAGATTCGGACACCGATTCTGACTTTGTACGTGACGCATTTGAGTACTGTTCTATTGTGTCTTTATGTAATCTGAAATGCTTTTTTATCATTGGGACATAATAGTGGCAGCATGAGAAGCCTGAATTAAGTCGGCTAAGTCCCCAATTGCAAGCCCAGGTACCGCCCAGGAGTGGTACCAAAAGGATTAATTTCCATCACGACAGCGCTTAGACTCGTTGAAAACTCTTGATGAATTCAGGTGGCAAGTGTTCAGGAATTACATTTTGGTCAAATGAAATACAAGACGTTTTAAAAGATCCGTAGACACGCCGTCATTGGTGCCTGAGCCAGTGGACATGCACCGTCACTTTCGAACCGTCTCACCGCAACCTTGGCTGACTTTGTCGACCGCTCTCATTGCGCTGGACCACTTTGCAACGTCAAACAATCTTCAAGTATTTAGGTGTCAAGTCACGTGAAATCATGACTGTTGTACCGTACCGGGCTGACAATGCCTTGCACCCGGGGGTCGGCAACCCGCGGCTCAAGAGCCGCATGCGGCTCTTTGGCGCCGCCCTAGTGGCTCCCCGGTTCCCTCTGTGCTCTCACGGCAAACGCAGTGGATTCTACCCCCACCCGGTTGGATCCTTTGATGCGCAAGTGGGGCCTTCTTTATCTTCCCCAAGTGGGTCCTCGCACGGCAGAGTCCGGAAATCAAAGCCGCGGGTGACCACGGTACAAAGAAAAAAAACAAACAGTTTTTCAGGTTAATTTTGGCGAGGATGGGTGGGCGTATTTTAGACGAGTACGTATGGGATTTTACAGTAAAAAACACACCACAAAAAGCATTTCAGTGTGTTTTTTTTTGGGGGGGGGTGGGGGGCTAACCGTCTCCGACATATCTGCGCCTTTTCCAGGCGAATCAGGGTGCCGGTGCCAAAATGCCAAGAAATTAACGCAACAGACTTATTTTCTCCTCCTCTCCGTCGCTCTCCAAATCCGTCCTTCTCCTTGTTGTCGATCCCCTCTCTCTTATTTTTTCGTCTCGCGCCCCGGCCCCGCGTTTCGCTCCCAGCCTTATTAAAAATGGAAGCGAGTGTTCGCTGCATATTTAAGACGGCACGGCGGGTGGATTTAAGCGGCCGCCGGTGTTTAGCGTCTCCTTGGGGAGCTGCAATGAGCCCTTAAGCTGACTCCTCTGAGTGGAGGCTGACTGACTGCTGCACGCGCGCTAAACCTCTAATAATGACTTGTGTACACAAACAGGCACACACACACACATACACGCACACGCACACACGTGGGGACCGTGTATGTGCGTGTTTATTAGCAGTAGGTGAGCAAAATCGCCATATCGTGTGTTTAGCGGTCATGCTACACGCACGTTAAATCTCAAAAGCCGCGGTACATGCGAGGCGACTTTATAGTTACGCGTTTTGCTTTTTCTTTGCCGCACCACATCCATTAAAAAAAAAAAAAAAAAACAGAATGACCTCAGACGCGTGACCAGACTACAGCCTGAACTCACCGGCGATTCAATTTCGCCCGCATCTTATCTGACGGCAGCTCAGCCTCCCATCAAAGGACAATTTCCGGCTTCGTCTGTGTTACTTTTTCGTTTGGGTTTTTTGGCAACACGAGGAGGTCCGCTGACGTCAGCGGAATTTCCGCCTTCTCTCGATGAAGGGAGGCTCAGCTCGCATCGAAAATAGCTCATTTTGGGCCGTGTTTTTGGCCTTTGTAACACATTTCATTCAATAAGTCAATCAATTGAGAGCTCATATCGCCCGACTTTAGCCCGACGTGCGTAAAGCGGGAATTAACCAACGTGATTTAAGACAGCAACTCAGCTGGTATCTAAAGATACGTTCTGGCCGTGTGTTGGTGATGATGTCACCAGACTTCAAGCACACGTCTAAGCTAAGACGTCTAAGCTAAGCTAGCTGATGTAGCTATCTTTGATGCTAGAAATGCCAAGCTAGCTTTGATGCTAGCTACATCAAAAGATGCAGTTTGGTGTTTCACATTTTCTTGGCTTTTTGCGACCCCCCCCCCCCCAAAAAAAATAATCTAGCTAAGTCACATGGTGGTCCATTTATCCGGAATCACTTTATTTACTTCCTTGAAATATGCTATTCTTTGATTGTTTTTGGTCACACTTGATCAAGGACCACCAGACTTTCAAGAACACAATTTAGCCAGCGACAACCAATTGACTGACTTGTGGGGACATTTGTCTTCATGGTAACAATTTGCCTGGTCCACACAAGAGAATGTGTTTTCGTGTGTGTGTGTGTGTGTGTGTGTGTGTGTGTGCCCGTGTGCGTCACACTGAAGCCTTGAAGCTTGACTAGCAAGTGTTTGTGTCATGCTGACGTTCATTTCAGCTCGCAATTGGGCTCCAATTTTGTCCCAAAGTGTCCTTTGGTGAAAATACGATTGATTGGCTTCTATGCCCCACACACGCACGCGTGTCCACACACACACGCCCCCCCCCCTCACCCCACTCCCCTCCCACACACACCATGTTCACGTGCTCCAGGCGGCCGTACAGCCTGTTGCTGGAGAGGATTAGCCAATATTGTCCATCGCATGAAGGCACCATTGCATTATGCGGAACAATGAGATCAGTGGCCCCAATGCATGAAAATTCGCCCGATGGGATGCGATGTATTCATTTATTGACGCCGCCGGGGTTCTTCCTCCTAACGGCGCGTGACGGCGTTTGATGTGCGCGTACAAGCGGCGTGATAAGCGCTGACGCGCGAGGGTCGAAGCGTCTGCATGCGTCTCTTGCGTCGGGTTGACTCCTGCGCGTTTGTGTGCCGTTTTGTGGATTTTTGAAAGGAGATAAGCAGCTTTCGCGGCGCCGAGGTGCAACAAAATCGAGTCTGAAAGTACACACGAGTCACCGTTTGTGAATCACGATGTATTCATCGCACCTCCGTCTTGACCTAACCTATTAATACAGACACAAAAGAAGACGAGTTCCACCGCTACTGGACGTAAGCCGGAAAGCTGCAGCCGTAGTCGTTTTTCACAGAGGATCAAGAATATATGCTTGTTGGATCTTGTTACATTGTCCTTATTCACGTGCCAACCAAATCGGCTACGGTGCCGCCCCCCCACTGTAAGTCTATATTTCTGATCCCATAAATTATTTTGTAAAGTACTACAGAAGAAAAGCTAACCTAAAAAAAAAATGTCATGTTAATATTTACATTTAGATGACCAAACGACAGCAAACTTTGCAACCTTTCACTTGCTTTCCGCAAGGATGCCCACTTTGGCCACTTGGAGGGCGGGGGGGGGGGGTACAACACAGACAAAGAGATATTTTGTTCATTCAGATGCCTCGACTCCTCTCAGCTCATCAGTACGGCACTAGTATCATTCATTCTTCGCAGAGGATCAAGAATAGTTCAAAAGTAAGGACGCGCTAATGATTGGTGACAACCTATTATCGGTCGATATTTGTGAAAACGTGCGTGATCTGTGACTTCGATGCAACACGGATGAATGTCCTTTGAACTTCATTCATTAAAAGGAATTTGGGCCACCCAATGGCCACCCCTGGGAACCTCAGTGACTCGATCATATGACGTGCTTGCGTTCTATTGATCGGCATCACAAAAACTAAAGAAAAAAAAAACCAAGGATGTTAGATTAAAAGAAGGTGGGCGTGTGTCCCCCCCCACCACCCCGTCCAATTTCACTGCACATTTACTGAACGTGGAGGAGTCACGTGCTCCAGGAAAACGCACACGATGAGAGCCTTTTTTTTTTTTGTCTCCACGAGCCCCCAATTGTTAATCGCCGCGGAAAGCCGTTATCTGCGCATCCTCCAGTCGTCGCCCGCCTCCGCTTTTAAAACGCAGACAAAAACCCGCCAGGCCGCTTACTCGAGAGCAGCCGTCGGAAGCGGCCATTGTCTCACGTAGGGAGCGAGGCAGGCGTCGAGCGCGCCAGATAAGAGGCGGCGAAGGCCTGTTCCGGAGAGAGACATACACTCGCGACTAACAAAAAACAAATAAAAAAAAAAAAAAAACAAAAAAAATGGCGTTGTCGCTGAATTAATCTGCCAGCTGTGATGAAAGTGAACTGACTGGCGGGGAGATCCGAGTTTTCTCACGGAATTCATCATGAAGTCTTGTACATAACGCGTCACATATACAGTATACTCGAGAAAAATGGAAATATAAAAAAAAAAATTTTTTGTTTTTTTTTGCTTCCATTTTTCACGAGATGAGCTCAAAGACGCGAGACTTTTTGTCTGAATACCAAAGGCCGATATCTCTTATATTGTTCACAAATCTAAAACTAAATCTAAAACTGTGCTCAAGAGCACTTCTCCATTGCCACGCGCCAATCGAGAAGCGGCCTCCGCGGCATTTTTATTTCACTCCAAAGACGTTTTGCTTTTGTCGGCCTTTAACAACCCTTCCAAAATATCCAAGGCAAACATCAGCAAAGTGAGCAATTTCGCCACACGGGTGAAATTCAATCCATCTGTACTTCCTATTTGAAATGTTCTTCTTTCATCACATTGAACGGTGACAAACTCAAAAACGCGCCGTTATCGAGCGTTCAACAGTGAGAATAAAATCCAAATAAACAGGAGACAGAACAAAATCAAGGTGTGAACTACACAGTAATAACAATAATAATAATAATAACAATTATGATGATCCAGCAGATAGCAGGAGCGCCAAAGACTATTTGTACTTGAAGTTGCACCATGTTGTAAAATGCGCATTTCAAGTTCTTGTGTCAGTTCCTCTCGCGAGCGCGAATCCATCTCAACCCCGATAAGCCCGAGCTGTACTTTCTGGCTAATTAGGCCACAAGCTATCGCCGGCATTGCTTTCATCTGAAATACACGGCGATCAAACGTAATAATCTTTAGCCGACATCATACTGAGCATGCAGTTGTGCTTACTGTTATGTAGTGGGGGTGAGGAGGGGGGGGGGGGTTCTCCCCTCTGGGTTGAGCGACAGGCACTGTTGCAAAAGCGAATGCATCACATTGCAATTAACCGAACGGCTTTGGTGCAAATGAGACGGCGGCGGTGTGTTCAAGGAAGAAGATGAACTCCCCGGCAGGAACGTGACACCTTGTCATATTAGCGTTGAGCTCGCAGAACTCGCGCCGAATCAAATCGGCTTGAAATGTCAAATTTGGGAAATGGAAATGGAACGTCGCTGCCCTCATGGGGTCAGCGAAATGTGTCCTAGCTACCAGGTAGACTAATATACAGATGCATGTCAGTTAATTAGCACAAGGCCAGAAAATGTATTTTAGTCATTGAATTTTAAAAAATGGAGTTCAACTAATATTGCAGGCGGCCCGGTAGTCCAGTGGTTAGCACGTGGGCTTCACAGTACAGAGGTACCGGGTTCGATTCCAGCTCCGGCCTCCCTGTGTGGAGTTTGCATGTTCTCCCCGGGCCTGCGTGGGTTTTCTCCGGGTGCTCCGGTTTCCTCCCACATTCCAAAAATATGCATGGCAGGCTGATTGAACACTCTAAATTGTCCCTGGGTGTGAGTGTGAGTGCGAATGGTTGTTCGTTTCTGTGTGCCCTGCGATTGGCTGGCAACCGATTCAGGGTGTCCCCCGCCTACTGCCCGGAGACGGCTGGGATGGGCTCCGGCACCACCCGCGACCCTAGTGAGGATCAAGCGGCTCGGAAGATGAATGAATGAATGAACTAATATTGCATCGATACATTCAACACACAGGGAGGGTTTTTTTTTGTTTTGTTTTATTACTAGAAGGTAAATCGCTACCTCATTTTGATCGCGTCTCAAGTTGTAGTCTAAAGTTTTGAGAATTTGAAGGGATTTTTGTTGTTGTTGTTGTTATCTGTAAAATATAAGCTAGACGAGTACTATTGCCAAAATGTCTGCAGTCACTCAAGTCACTAATGGATACACTGTAATGAAGGCTCAGCTCTTCTCTCGGTTCCTCAGTACGTCACTTATATTAGACTCCTTCACAGACGATGATTATATCCATCCATCCATTTTTTGATCCGCTTTATCCTCACAAGGGTCGCGGGGGGGGGGGGGGGGGGGGTGCTGGAGCCTACCCCAGCTGTCTACGGACAGTAGGCGGGGGACACCCTGAACTGGATGCCAGCCGCACATAGACAAACAACCGCGCTCACACTCACATCTAGGGACAATTTAGAGCGCTCAATCAGCCTGCCGTGCATGTTTTTGGAATGTGGGAGGAAACTGGAGTACCCGGAGAAAACCCACGGCGGCACGGGCAGAACATGCAAACTCCACACAGGGAAGTCGGAATTGAACCCAGTACCTATGCACTGTGAGATCGACGCACTAAGCATTTGACCACCGGGCCGCCATGAAGAATATATTCCGATGAGTATTGTCGGGTGGTACTACATGTGTTGCGGCAGCATTCATACTCGGATAGCCATTGCTTAAAGGCTAACAACACCACCTCATAGATGCTAATTGTTAGCACGTACGCATATGGAGTTTCCCATTGTATGTTAACATTCAGGTCGTAGAGTCCTATGTACTTGCTTTCAAAACATAGCACACAAATGGTTTAATGGTTTTGTTTGATGTTTACTTTGACCGTTCACTTCCTCATACCCACCAAACTGGCGCTTGCCGTGAAATAACTTGAGTCACCCGCCATCGAAAAGCTCTGCACTCGCACTTGGCGAGTTAAATCAAACAAAACATGTCTTTTCGGCGCTTGCTAGCTTGCCCCAAAACGATTGACGTCGCGGATTTATCGTCTTTTCTCACCGATATGTTTGTTTATGCCTCTTCCGCTAACAAAGCACAGAACCTCTTTTATCGACGGGATAAGAGCTGTCAGAATGATTTGTGTGCAAAGCGTTCTTCCGTGGCCATCTCTTATGGATCCAAACGGCTTCATCGGAGAAAAACAAGAAAGCGCGAATGATCGGTGTTTGAATTGATGCCGTTGACGTGTAACGTGACTGGAAAAGTACAATCTTTTGTATAGGCGTTAGTTTTAGGGAGCCATTCTTATTTCATAAGATACACTCCTTGCCCCCTCCCGCACCCTCCCGGCGTGCACGATATAGGTTTCCGTTGCTTTTTAGTGACGGTGAAAGACGACTCGTTTGTCAAAGATACGAAAAGTGTGTGCAGGAAGTCGCACTGTCTCCTCATTTGCAGCCAAAATCTCACCTCCTTCAGACCTCACACTGTCCCGATGATGTGTCAAAAGTCACACTGCCTCATTCTTTCTGATTTAACTGGGCTAGACAATACACACACACACACACACAAGCTGGCTTGTTGTCCTAAGGCATTCGCAGGGGAGCAGTGGATTTTTGAGCAGACTGGGTTACTTTGACTGAAGTTTGGGTAAATTCCTTTGACCCATCAGGTTGGCTTCAAGATGGAATATGAGCAGGCTGAATTGGAAGCGGGCCGCACAGAAAGAATAAATAACTTGCATTATTTTCGTTTGATTCATTTTGGAAACTGAAAGAGGTTTTATTTTGAAAAAATTAGCGGCTTCTCTGTCAAATCCGTTTGGAGTATGACACTCTTGACACTCAGAAAAGGCGAAAAGACGCACGAGTGGCGGCGGCTCGGCGAAATAAGGCGGCAGAAATATGAAGCGGGGGGAGCCGCCGTCTCATTTCCCCCGCCCTCCCCCCCCCCCTACTGTTGTCCTCTCTCTATCACCTCTCATTGTCACTTAATTCCCCCAATCGTCCCCCCCACACCCTCACCCCCATCCTTCTCACATGTGCTCTGCCGCCTCTTATTTCCCCTCCTTCCCTCGCTCGCTCTCACTCCATCCACACAAATGACTCAGTAAAACAGGTCAAGTGTTACAAAATTCACCCTGCAGCTCAACCTGCCTAATTCAAGGCCTGGCTCGTTGCACCAGGAGACGCATGCACACACGCGCACACACACACACACACACACACACACACACACACACACACACACGACTTTCAGTATAAGGATTTGCATGCATGGTACGTGTATAGTCTCCATAACGCGGGGGCCATAAATCCCCATCAATCAGCCCCCCCCCCCCACCCACCTCTTGCAATGTTGCTCAAGGGGAGATTGGAAGAAGAGTCTATTTAAGTGCAAATCCACATGCATCTTCCTCTAATAGTCAACCACCGCATCATCCGCTTCAGACCAATAAACACCTCCCCCAAATAGACGCCTCCTTTAACCCCCCCCCCCCCCCATTGAAAAAGGCTTTTCAGTGAAGCCCTCCCCCTAATTGGACAAATTTTCAACACTTTGTAAATATATTTGAACCCCCCCCCCCAAAAAAAAGAACTCTACTCACAAACTTTACAGAAAATACTGGACGCATCGTGCCGTAACTTTTTTTTCCCTTTCACATATGTGTTATATGTGCCCCCACTGGTCGAAACACGATATTCTGATTTATATTGCAATCGTGGGATAAGAATTAAGCATGTTTTCATCTCAGCAGGCTGGTATTTGATCCCCCCCACCGCAATTGACTAAAATTGATGTTAAAATGCCGTCGGGCTCGCATTGCAAACGTCACACGAACAGAAAACGGGGGAGGCGTGACATCCGCGATGCCCGAGGGCAGTGGTGACGTCACTTTCAATCGACGGCAGAGGGCGGTCACGGCCAAAATGGCAGCGCGTTGTTTTATCCCGATTCCGCAAATGCAAACTGAACGCGCCGTCGCGGTGACACAAGAAGACGCATCCAAGCGCGGGCTGAGCAATTTCAGGGTGCCGACAGCAAAACAACCAACCGCTTGGAAAAGCCTCCATTTCACTTCCTGGTTGGCTGCTGTGCGAGCATGTCCAAATATGGGCGTGCCGGAGTTCACGTTAGGGAGGGAAGAGCAAGAAAACGAAGTGTACTGTGAAAAGCCCTTGAGGGTTCCAGTAGGCTCTCAAACGTGATTGTTTCGGTGTTTTGTGTGTCCTGTGTGTGTGGGGGGGGGGGGTGAGCGGCCCCTGTAGCACAACAGCAGCTTGTTTGCGTATGAAATAAGATCCACAGGGTTCTCCTCATGATGTAACGTACCTGGAACAAATCCTGTTGTTTTGGTGAATTAAAAAAAAAAAGAAAATTATGTGAATGCACAATGACCACCAGGGAATAAGTGTGTGTGTGTGTGTGTGTGTGTGTGCGAGCGTGACAGCGTGGAGTCGGAATAAAAGAGATTTATATCAAGCAAAGAATGGTTTGTTCTGCCTCCTAAGAATAGAATCTGTGACGGAAATGATTTTGATGCTGTATGCAAGGCGCTGTGCGTGCGTGCGCGTGTTTGTGCATGCGCAGAATTTGTCTCATTTCGAACGTATTTGCCCCGAAGTGCTTTGCAGATCAAATGCACTCGGTTGTTTAATTCACCGTCCCAACAGTCAGCGCTCGCAAGTGCTTAGCGGGGGCGAAACAAACACGAAGAATCAGAGATGGAATATGGAGATGGAGACTTTTAAAAAAAATATTTGGTCTGAGGAGCGGCTGTGTCGTCAGCTGGAGAGTATCAAGTGTGTCGCGATGCTGTTCGCGCGCGGGCGGAAGAGTGTTGCAGATGCTAGGCGCGTGCACACACGTACACGCGCGCGTGACTCTCATAGTCAAATGCAATTATGTGACGTCAGCTGTTTAGAAACTTATGTTTATATGTGTGGAGGGGAAAAAAAACGTCTTGCATTCGAGGCTGCTTGGATATAAAAAGAAAAGCTGAAGTTAAACGAATCCAATTAAGGCGAGAGTGTCAGAAACGGGGAATCACTAAAGGTTGCATTTGCACTTCATGCTTCAAATGACACAATTGAAATGTTGTGCTCTCGAGTGGCGCAACCGGGAAATCGACGGAGGAAAAAAACAAAACAAAAAACAAAACAACCCCTGCACGGAATCAAACACAGATTGGAATCAGGCCTGGCGAATGCGGGTAAAAATGTGAGACGCGTCGGATATCAAAACAGATCGGACGGCCCGTCGCTATTGCACGCTTGACTTTTTGCCGCTTCACCGCATCGCAGATTTTTCTTACAACTCTGATTAATTGATTTCTTGTGAGATTTTGTGCTGGTTATTTAACCCCGGGGGAGGATCGTTGCACTTGTGAGCCAGGAGGAAAAGCGGCGCCAAAAACAGAGACGATTCCATCAATTAATCAATTAATTGGAGGCTGGTGACGATTAATCTTAAATGATAGCCATCTATCGAGAAAGAGAAAGAGAGATGCGTTCGGGCTCTTCATTCCCGGCGTCTACAAGTCGAAATGTGCAGTCGTCGCAACTCGGGCAAAAGGCCAAATTTCATCCATTCAAATCGCCCCCCCCGGCAAACCCCCAAATTTATGTCCGTAAGCAAATGATGTAAATAATCCCCACAATTCTCTTTACTTCCTTAACTAGTTCCGCATGTGATTAGTTAAAGAACAGCGGTTGTTAATCCAGTGATGCCATGTTAACATTTGGCGGGAGGCTAGCGGCAGGGGAGCCGCTAGCGAGCGGTTCAAATAAAGATATTATTTATATACTTTTAAAAAGGCGGGGGCGTCGGGGGGGGCAGCGGTTGTTAATCCAGTGACGTCATGTTTACATTTGGCGGGAGGCTAGCAACAGGGGAGCCGCTAGCGAGCGGTTAGCAAGCTAGCCCCTTGTGCTAGCTTGTGACCCTGAATAGAAGAACGCGACGACAAGTCTTTTGTTGGTTTTCGGCACTAAAAACAAACGTCAACGCTCCCCCAAGTCACGCGAAAACAGCTTTGAATTCACTCATCTCCATCAAATAAAATCAATAAAAAGAAAATTAAAAAAAAAAAAAGCAAGATGAGTGAATGCGACACCGCGAAACAACCATCGAAATTGGAAGATGAGTCGGCGTGACAGGTCGGATGGTTTGTGTAAATTCCCTCAAGGCGTCAACACTTTGACAAAAACGGTTATGTTTTTTTTTTCTCTAAAGTGCATGAAAACGAAGGACAATCAAATGCTTTCACGAGAGGGAAAGATTTTCCAAAACGCCGTCACTCAAAATGCTAACAGCTAGCCAACTTTACAATCCCATTTGCGGATCTTACTGAGTAAACAATAACAAAAATCCAGAAGACAAGCACATTTGTTAGCCCACTTGCTGCCACTCAACACGCTAACGTTTTAGCCGCTCCACAGTCAACTCTGCAATCGCATTTTCCGATTTCCACGTCCCGGGCCAGGCCCGCCTTTGAAAAACCACACGCGCATTCAACTTCACAGATCCTACACTGTCCGATGTGAAGATTGCAACACTAAGTGGACGAAAACCGGTGTAAAAATTCCACCGTCATCAGATTCTTACTGGACTTATTTCTCCACCTCGCGCACACGGGGCGCACGGCCACACTATCGGATCAGCGAGAGGCTACATCAACACAGCTGCAACAACTCGGCCCTCACGGCTCTCGTCTACGCTCTTCTCCAAGTCGTCCTTCTGCTCGCTCTCCGTGCGCTCCGCTTTGCCCTTTGCTCCCACATCGCTATCCTCTCTTCTTCAATGCGCACAACTGTTTTGAATGTTAAGACATGCATTGTTTCGTCCAATTCCGTCTTTCACTGAAAGACGGGGGGTGGGGGGGGGGGGGACCTAGCGCGACGGCGTTGAATCCAGCTTGCCATGTGCTTCTGACAAAACCTTGAGAAATCATGTATTTGTTTTTCCAATGTAAAACAGACAAAGGCAAATAGCACAACAATACCCACGGGCATATATTCTTTATCCCCTGCAAAGAATGACTAGTATTACAATGGCTTGCCGCTGAGTGACCTTCCCCGTGTAGATCAGAATGTCTTTATTACTACTCTCCGAAGGCACTCCGAAGGCCGTAATATTCGGATACAAGCTTGTAAAAAGCCCGTTTTCATCTGGATAGATCATAGAAGACAAAGTGCTCGCCCTTCAGTGATGCTGTGATGAAAACATACCTCTTCACCATCACCATCATCATCATCATCGGTATCAGTGGACAGGAAGAGGTAAACCCACAGGGGGCCTCCGGGGGAAACAAGGAGCATCCACTTCTCCCTTTTCTTGCACAACACCGTTCCCGCGTGTGTGTGTGCACGTGTACAGTGTGTGTGTGTGTGTGTGTGTGTGTGGCAACAGAAAGAGCAGAAGATCGGATGTCATCGTTTACTGCTAGACAAGCGGGCATGATAGCGTTTCCAATTTCCTGTGAGTTCTTACATCCGCACACTCCAAGTTGGACACAAGACGACGGGGGAAACACAAACGAGTGTTCGAGCTACCGGTCACTTTTGCATATATGCTTTATATATAAAATTTAAAAAATGTTTTATGTAATGTCAAGTACTGTGGCACCAGAGGGCTTTTAACATTAAAAAATATTAATAAAAATTAATATTAAATAATTAATTAATTATTATTAATAATTTTATTATTATTCATTAATTAAAAATATGTAATACAGAGTTAATATTTCATGGCCTGCGTATGTTCCTGTTGGTCATTCAAAGAGAAGAGTCCACTTTGGAGCCCTCTGAAATTTACCCGGCAACAAGCGACCGGACCACAACAACAAAAACATACAAACAACCCCGCCACCCAAAAAACAACAACACTACAGGAAGTAGATCATAAGACGAAATTCTCAACGGTTTGATCGATGCGGCGCTGCGGGGCCAGTACTCAACCACAACGCATTTCTTTGATTATTTTTGTCCCTTCGAGGGTTTGTTTGGAATGATTGAAGGTTGACTGGTTGATTTTTTTTTTTTCCCCCCTGCGGGGGAGTTCCGCTCGAGGGGGATGAATATTGTGGCAAGGCTATCGCTAGCACACGCAACAGTGCCCGCTAACGATTGTTTGGAGACGGGTGGCTCCATCGTGCATCCTGATAGGTTGAACGGAGCGAACGTGTCACGGTTTGACGTACAATCGCTGAAAGAATCCACGGTAAGGCACGGTGCGATTTTATGAGTGTTTTTGGCGATTGTTTTTGTTCCGAATTTTGCTGCTTTACACAAATTAACAGCAAAAAAAAAAAAAAAACTTGACATTTTTTTGGTGCCTATCTTTTTTTTACTTTTTGATGTTTCTGTGGCATGGCGCCAAAACGTTTCAAGATTCTAGAGCTCGTAGCTTCAATTCTTATCGCCATTCAACCGAGCGAGGGTTTGAAATCCCAAATTGTGATCGGATGAATGACTTCTTGCTTGCTTTCGTCTTCCTGGGAGGGGGAATTCAATTTGAATTATTGACAAAAAAGGGCCCACATTTGCATGAAAGCACTTGACAATGCACTTTTTTTTAGACGATTGTGGCTTCTGGCACGGCGTCAAGGCCTGATGAGCATTTGGAAGATTCTCCATGAAAAACGGAGAGCGCTCATTCCCGTTCAGCACTGCTTGCAGCTTTAATTATTCTGATTATGGTTTGCAAAAAAGAAATTAAAACCCCCAACAATAACAACAAACAAATCCAGAGAATCGCTAATATGCACATAATTGCAATGCTTTTACCAACAAACTGTTTTCAGGTGATGGAGAGTAGAAAAAGATTGGTGTGTGTGTGTGTGTGTGCCCCCCCCAACCCCAACGACAAGCACGCCGACACATTCATCATATTCAACGCTCAGCGCAGCCAGACAACGCGCGTCGAGAGCATACTTGCATTTTTCATCTTTATCGAAATTACAGAGAGGGAGTGTAAACATCAGCTAATGAATTCACATCTGGGTGCACATTTCGCAAGAATCTGCCAGACTGATCAATTCATCAATCGTGGCTGTGCCAGGAGACGCTTTAGTTACTCCGGAATGGGAAGCATTTTCTGTTAGTCTGACATTCTTAAGGTGGCGAAAAAAAAAAAAAAAAAAACTCGGCGAAAGGCCGACAGCGTGTCAGGAAAGTGAGCGGTGAGAAGAAGCCATCGATGTGGATTCCGCCGTGTGCCAGAAAGGGAAAACAGCTCTTCCCATCGCACGCCAAGCCGGGATGATAAGCATCTTGCATTTTTCATGATTGTTACTTTTAACGTCATTTTGACTTTTGGTTTTCAGATTCGGGTTGTTTTATTTCATTTTTTTGGGAATACGTTTAAAAGTCTAATCTAATCTAATTATCTAAATCTATTTATTTAAAATAATTAAAAAAAAATTATATATATATATATCATTCATTCATCTTCCTAACCGCTTGATCCTCACTAGGGTCGCGGGGGGTGCTGGAGCCTATCCCAGCTGTCTCCGGGCAGTAGGCGGGGGACACCCTGGATCGGTTGCCAGCCAATCGCAGGGCACACACAAACGAACAACCATTCGCACTCACACTCACACCTAGGGACAATTTAGAGTGTTCAATCAGCCTGCCACGCATGTTTTTGGAATGTGGGAGGAAACTGGAGCACCCGGAGAAAACCCACGCAGACCCGGGGAGAACATGCAAACTCCACACAGGGAGGCCGGAGCTGGAATCGAACCCGGTACCTCTGCACTGTGAAACCAACCTGCTAACCACTGGACTACCGGGCCGCCATATATATATATCAATGTATATAAATTTGTTTCATTTTTTTCTCCACAAAAGCTTTGCTTTAGATTATATTGCAAATTATTATTTTTTTTAATGGGGTACAGTGGATCCCGGTTGGGCATCTGAATTGGATTCACCTATTCACAATATTCAGAATAAATAAAGTGTGTGTGTGTGTGTGTAGGGGGGAGGGTTATTCCCTTTGAGTGAGAGAGAGAGAAACCACTCAAAATACGTATTTTCTTGTTCTCCAATGTAAATTCTATGCAGATTTTCGCCTCACTTATAGTCGGGGATCTCCACTCTACTTCTTGTATTGCAAAATATATCATTTGGAAAAAAATAACCAGAAAAAAAATTGCCACATTATTAAAATAAATAAATAAACAAACCCGGAAAGCTCATGTATGAAATGATCAAGACCCCCCCCCCCCCCCGCCAAAAAAAAAGGACATTTACTTGTTTTGTAAATGCCAAATGTAGTACCGATTAGTTACTGTTTTCTTTGTTTTTGTTTTCCAACAACCTCATCTCGCTTTCACAAAAATCCTTTTTAGGTAGGGGGGTCGTGGGGGGGGTCGTTTATTTGTGAACTATAACTTCCTTGTGCCATGTTGTAAGCCGTTTATCGGCAAACCCCAGGTATTGTCAAACTAAAGGAATGACACGCACTTTGAAGCTAACCACATTCATCGAGTCTGCTAGCTTCATGCTAACAGTGCACACAAAGTCAAACACCACACACAAGAAAAAAAAAAACGGAATAGCTTTGTGACCGCGGTTGTCATCAACCTTCAAACAACGGATGCCTCAACCCAAACTCGACTTGCATAAATAGTCACAGGCACATCGTACGGTACGTGCTGCGAAAAGCTACAAATTACACCGCAGCTAGCTTGCGGCGCGCGTCTTATAAAACCAGATATTAGCATGATGCGTTTGTATGCATTACTGTCTATGAACTGGTAGCATTAGATTTCCGGATCTTATTGAAAGAGGCAAAACAATCAGCGCTGCGGTTAAACACAAAGCGCCACATTTGTACTCGAGTGTCGGACAAACGGGTCTTAATATTTGATGATTCACTGCCTCGGGCCAGAAAGTGAGTGTGTGAAAGCATTTGGAAAGCACCACTCGACTTTTCTAATTGAGGTCAGAGCTGATATTTCTTTTAATCCCCGCCAAGGAGAAGGAGGGGCGGCCGCATCCCAAAAAAAAAAAAGCGGCCCCACCGTTGGGATTTATGATTCAGGTGTGAGGTCAAAAGGTGAAGCCAAGTTGAGGACGCGCACACAAACAAACACTCTTTCATCAACACTGCAGTGGAGCCGATTGTGGCCGAGGGAGCTTATTGATTCAATGGCCGATGGGGTGTTTATTAGGAGGCTTTTATGTATATGACAATCCATGGTACAGCAAAAAAAAGGACTTTAATAGAGATGCGCATTCTTTTTTGTCGGAATGGCGTAAGGGAAGCATCTCTCCGAGGGAGGACTTCGCTTTCATCAAGCACACGAAGCACCTTCCGATTCGCACGTCCACGTGAGTGCCGTTGGGGTTTTTTTTTTAAAAGGGATGAGGCGCCATACTATTCATTGATATACAAAGAGACGCGTATATATTTTATTTTATTTTATTTTTTTAGGCAAGAGAACGGCGAGCCCACCTATCATCGAAAACGGGCGTGCATCAATTATTTTGCAAGCGGATGATGTACCTAATACACTCAAACAAGACCTTTTCTTATTATTATTTTTTTCGTCAAGTGGTTGACGGATCGGATGATTGACATCCACCCGCAAAAGGGAGATGTCTACCGGAGGTGGCTGTGAATGTTTTTCCCAAGAGGAGGGCGCTCGCAACTGATTGACAGGAACATGCGTGCACACGGGAAGCAGTCGTTTCGAGGGAGTTGTACTTTTTCCACCAACCAATTCATTGGCACACACCGGCATAAAGCTGGTGTTTTTTTTTGGTTTTGTTTGTTTTTTTTGTGTTTTTAGGTCGATGACATACCCGCTTCATGAAAACAAATACACACATTCATTGATTCATTCATTCATCTTCCTAACCGCTTGATCCTCACTAGGGTTGCGGGGGGTGCTGGAGCCTATCCCAGCTGTCTTCGGGCAGTAGGCGGGGGACACCCTGAATCGGTTGCCAGCCAATCGCAGGGCACACAGAAACGAACAACCATTCGCACTCACACTCACACCTAGGGACAATTTAGAGCGTCCAATCAGCCTGCCATGCATGTTTTTGGAATGTGGGAGGAAACTGGAGCACCCGGAGAAAACCCACGCAGGCCCGGGGAGAACATGCAAACTCCACACAGGGAGGCTGGAGCTGGAATCGAACCCGGTACCTCTGCACTGTGAAGCCGACGTGCTAACCACTGGACTACCGGGCCGCCCACACACACACATGCACAAACTATTTGAGTGAATCATTTTTCCAAGTGGACATCACAGCCAACAGAGAGACTGATAAGGGAAGCATCAACCGTCATGGCATGGACAGGGGAGGAAACTTTTTGAGGGAGGCGGGGTTGTTTTTTTTTTTTTTTTTGGCAAATGATGACCGACCCAACAATTACACGCAGCCAATCACAAATGCGCACACCCACACACACACACGCGCGAGTGTATTTCGGAATTAACAGCAAGCTGTATGGCCCGAGGGCCATTGCAACCAGCATGTCTCATCACTGAAGCTGCATTTGAAGACCGTACTGGTGGAACTGCTGTCACTTTGGCTTCAGATCCAGGTTAGTGGCCTGAGGCTCACATTGTGTGTGTGTGTGTGTGTGTTGGGGGGCACAGGACAGGTTCTATTTTACGCTATAGAGGTCACCCCGTTCACATCAGATATGCACCGTGGCTTGCAGCAAACAGAAATACTTGGGAGGCTTTTATTCCATGGATTCAACTTTGGCAAAGCAAAGCCTGTGTGTGTGTGTGTGTGCGTGTGTGTGTGTGTGTATGTGCGCTTTTACAAGTCACTAGCCTCCAATCCAAAGCAATTAGAGTGTCCAGATGGCGGCCCTGGCCACACAATTAAATAGCCGCAATAGCATTGACAGAAGACGCCCGACACAAAGGAAGAAGCGGCCAGCGATGACACACATCACAGGCACGTGACGGTATCGGCGCTAGCAAGCAAACGACGAGGGTGCGGCGGCGTCATCGACACCAACCAACATTCCATCCAGACCCCACCAAGTCGATCTCTTGTTAAAATTTGACCCAACAAGGTTGAGTGAGAGTCCAAATAATGCGGGCATTGAAATGTCATTCGTGCGGCGGCGTTTCCCCCAAACTTTACTGAGGCAAGGCAAATATTTTCCATGGACGAGCTCCCACGGCCACACCGGCGAGTGTCACGGCACGCTATGGTGCAGCAGGGCTTGGACCAACACCAAACACACTGGTGATCCTCCGTCAATATTTTTCACGCGTCGACTTGACGGCCAAAGCGAGGCAACGTGGAAAAATGAGAGCAAGGCGGCAATCATCTTCAAGATGGCTCGTCTCGCTATCCCACGGGAGCATTATCACGACGGTGTGCGATGCGCAAACAGATTTATCAAGATTGAAGGCAGGAAATGAGAGTGGGGGCAAAGGTGGAGGAAGGGGCGGGGGGTAAATAAATAAAATGAGCAGCAGCACTGTCATTTTTTTTTCTTCCCCCTGATGGGAACATGGAGGCGTTTATTTCTGAACAAGTGGATGAGGCACACTCAGGCCACCGACACTCGGGCAAATCCTTGATGCAAAGGAGCAAATTTATTTTCTCAAGTGGGTTACACACCGGCAGATTGACGGGAGTTTTTGATCATGTCGCTCGCTGGCACACACAAGTAAGACTTTGATTTGAGAGAGCCGTTTATTCTCTTGCAAGTGTACGACACGTCCGCTGATGACGTCACACGGACGAGAGAAATGACTCCATGAGGGGAGGCGTTCGCCGTTCATCAAGTGGATGGCATGCCCGCCCGTCGGTAAAGACGCAGGGAGGCACTTTGGTTTTTTGTCAAGTAGATGATGTGCCTGGCGAATGCTAAAGACGCACTTCCACAAGGGAAGTGTCTGCAGTGAAACTCCTTTACAATGAAACCTACATGGGTGAAAATGCCCCCTAGTGTGAAAAAAATCATGCATGAAAGCCATTTCCACTTTTTTTGCTCCCCCTACAACGAAAAGTCCCCCCTTTTTCTCTGCCCTTGCCTAACAAGGTTCACTGCAAGGAAAACAAGCCTTCCGCTAATCCGACCTCAGCCTGCCACAGCGACTCCTACTCCTTAGCTCGGAAACGACAACAGCATCCACCACGCTGGTTTACACATGCGCAGTAGTACAGGAAGTATTTGTTAATGTTAGTTTCAGACGCGGCACGAACGTTGCATTGCTAAAATGGCTACAAAACGGACCTTTTCATGCCAAGGAGTTAAGAAAAGAAGAGCTCTGACGCTTGAAGACGGGGGAAAAGTGATCAAAACGAAAGATGGAGGAAGCAAAGTAAAAGACATGGTGCAAGAAATTGATGTAAGTGAAAGTGAATGCTGATCGCAATATCTTTCTACGCTGGCTATATGAAGTGTCAAATAAGTGTTTGCTCATACTTTTGTAATAACAATAAAGAGTACACATATACGTTGTGTGTGTGTGTGTGTGTGTGTGTGTGTGTTTATATCGGAGATAGAATTTGCTATAGTGAAAAGTCCCCTGTTGTGAAAGGTTTCTTGCTGCAAACATGATTTCATTGTAGAGGAGTTTCACTGTATTTGAGGGAGGATTTTATTTGAAAAGTTGATGACGCACCAAATATCGCATGCAACCAAAAGGGAGGCGTGCGTCTATTGTCTCAAGCAAGCGGTGAAGCCAACGATCGACACAACCACGCACCAGGAGAGCTTCTATTTGAGAAATGATTATTTGAGAAAAGCATTTATTTTTTTTCCGGTGTTTAACGTCCACATCAGCACACACATGCAAAAGAGGGGCATCTATTTTTTTTTTCCAAATGAATGAGTAAGCAATGAATTGAACCGCATGCATGCGCACGCACACGCGCGAGAACATTGATGATTTCGTTTTTCTTTCTTTTTTTATACAACAGACCCCTGATTAAGTGGCACAGGCAAGGGAGAGGTCTGCATGAGGGAGACATTTACTTTTTATCAAGTGGATGATGTGCTTACTGAGTGGCAAAGACACAAGCACAAGGGAAGCATTTCTTTTTCAAAGTGGATGACGGGCCCAGTGATTAGGAGTACAAGAGAGATGTTTATTTTGAGGGAGATATTTACTTTTTAATCAAGAGGATGTGGGCAAAGATGACAAAAGCTTATTTTTAATTTTGTTTTGCTTTTTAAGAGGATGACGCACTAAGCACAGACAGCCTACTCAATGAGCAGCATTGGTCTGCGTGAGCTGCATCCGTAAAGACACACCAGGCTCTCTGAAACTTCAAAAAGCAACAAGTCTTTAATAATCCCAACCAAGTACAAAAAAAAAAAAATACATGAAAAATAGACATGACAATAGCAGCAGGAATCAGTCTCATTCACCTGTTTGCCCTCACCTCCCCCCCCCATCATTTATCTGCTGCTTGAAAATCAATATAAAAAAAATATAAAAAAGTGAGAACAGAAGAAAGAAAAACAAGTTCCACAGAGCAGTCGATAAAAAGCACATTTCGGAGTAAGAGTGTTGTTCTGCTGCGCGTGTACATTTCAAATTGTTTAGACGACGAAGCACATTTGCCAGTGTTTTGGCAGCAATCACAGCGCGGCAGTCGAGAATAAAGCACTCGCAAAAGGAAAACACTTTAAATTATAAAGCACTGCAAAAGAACAGCAAACCAAAAAAAAAAAAAATCCCTCATGCTTTGCCGTCATTGAGCAATACACAAAACGTGACACCATAAATTAGTACTTCATTTTTTCCCCCCCTCTCCTGTGCTACATATTTATATATTTATACTATTTACACGGGATTCTTTTTTCTTTTTTTTTTCTTCATGGTGAGATGGAGGATGTTAAGGCTTTGTAAAGTCATCGGATATTTGCGGACAATGAGGGGTGGGGGGGGGGGGGGGTCAGTGTGAAAATGAACAAAAATTAAGCTTTTTACTTTCACTGAGTGAGCTGACAAAATGGACTCAATTGGAAATAAAAGCACCGAGAACAGACGAGTAGGAAAACACAATGTTGCTAGCAAAAAAATGTTGCTAGCGGAGACGCACATGCCCTCGATATACAGTATCATGTCAGATATCAGTAGCAAAAAGCCAACATCAAATATCGACATCACAATTGTGAGAAGAATTGCTTGTGGTGCCACACGCTAGCTGGGCTAATTTAGCATCCACGAGGAGTGGGCTAAAAACATAACAGATTGTGGTCGTTGTGTTGCGTGCGCACACCCGCTCGCTCTCTTGTCACAATACATCCAACATACAAAATAGCAAGAATGTAATTGATCATAAAATGACATGTCAGTCCCGTCTCAACATCAAATATCGGTTTCACGAACGTCAGAAGAATTAGCTTGTGGTGCCACACGCTAACTGGGCTAATTTAGCTTTCGTGAGGAGTGGGCTAAAACGTCAATAGCGGGATGTTTCTGTTGCGTGCGCGCGCGCTCCTTCTTTCACAATACATCCGACATACAAAATAGCAAAAATGTAATTCATCATAAAATGATATCTGTCAGTCCAGTCTCAACATCAAATATGGATTCCATGAATGGCAGAGGAGTAAGCTAGCGGAAGCCACGAGCAAACCAAGCTTAGTCTGGGACAAAATGGCGCCATCACGAGGCATCGTATCGTTGTGATTATCAGATCTTTCTAAAACCTTATCCAACATGATTATCCCGTCGTGCGCACTGCGTTAAGAGTGATTATTTCCACACAACAATCATACACGTTTAATATTCACGATGGCAAATCGTATGTGCGCCGTCTACACCAAGAGGAGCCGAGCAAATAAAAGCGAACAATCTGGTTTCCAGTTCGGCTCGTTTCGATTTCTTCTTCTAGCACTGCGGCTGCTCTCCCTTTGCGTACTACAACGAGATACTACTCAGTGTGTGCTGCGATGGCCATCTTGAGTACGCCACACACGCTGACATTTTTTTTTTTCCACCGCCCTCGTGTGATGACTCTGCCATTTAAAAATCCAGGAAAAAGACTAAAAAAAAAAAAATGCTACGCGTGTTCTTTGTGTAAGTTTAGGAAGCAGCCACTTTTTGAAATGCCAAAAGCTGGAAATCCAAGTAGAAAAAAAAAAAGCGTGAAAAGGTGTGTGCGGGGTTCTGCAATAATTCAGCCAACCGTCGGATTACTTTGGTGAAAGAAAGCAACGAAGCACAAGACACAAATCGGACACTTGGCTAGACCGCCGGCTCGAAACAAAATATATGTTTTGACAACCACTGAGCAAAGTAGGAGGAACTTTGCGTGTGTGTGTGTGTGTGGGGGGGGGGGCTGGTGTCAGGCGCTAGCAGGTATGAGGCGTCTGGATCGCAGTCGGGCAGTGGGAGTCGAGCATAATGAGAGCAACTGCCGAGCGCTTGCGAGTGGGCGAATGTTTCTCGGCGTCGACGCCTCGCCAGCAAAACAAGTTTGCTTTGCCAATTGTTTTTCTTTTCTTATTTTTTTCTCCCCCCCCCCACACAGTGATAAAGGTTGCTCGATGAAGACGCCCTCCCCCCTCCCACTTCCTACGTGACCGCAAACTTTACACGCACCTCAAGACGCTGGTTGACAAATTAGGATTTGTGTGTTTTTTTGTGTGTGCGTGGTGTCGACACTGGGGGAGCCAATTGTGCAAAATCATGGCCGGGGGGGGCGGGGGGGGGGCGTTGAGTTGAATTGTCAAAACAAAAAAAAAGTTCACTTGGGTCCAATTGTACATTCACAATGACTTTTCCTTTTTCCAGGCTGCTATTTACAATTTCATAAATATCCACATTATTCTTCTTTTTTTTTTTATCCACAATAAAAATAAAGATGCTTACAATTTATTGTATACATAGACACTTCAACACCAATAAAATGTACATAGTTTGAGCATTTAACCCCAACCCCCCACCCCATTTTCATCCCCGAACACCAAATGTTACACACACACACACAATTCTTTGTAGCAGTGACACACACAAGTGCAAAAATAACATCTCCATTTTTTTTTTGTCTTTTTTTTTTTTTTGGGGGTGATTGTGGTAAATCTGGTGCGTCAGGCGGCAATGATGTTGCATTCCCGCTCGATTGGTTGTCTTTGTGTTATGCAACCCGTTCGTAATGTGCTGAATGGTCACCGTCATCCGAATGGTCGCCAATGTGAAAACGTTCCGAAAAAGGCGAGTGGCGTCGCGCTTTCGTCTGATGTCGCCAAAACTGTTTTATGTGCGACAAAACGGAGTCCTCGGTTTACGAGGTTCCCGCAGACAACAAACTATTTTGTGCAGCGACGCGGTACAATAAGGCACGCTCAAGTTGCCGCAATACTTTGTTGATTTCACGGCCGCGTCTTGATACAAACGCGTCGGACTTCTACTACTGCTCGAGCATAAGTTCTGTTTGTGTTGTGGCGTTTTCCGACCTCAAGTACAACAAGGAACCGAACTCCGTCGTAAACCGAAGGCTCCACGGACCGCCATTCCACCGCCCGTCCTTTCTCCGCCTTCAAGACGGTTAGCGCTGCGCTAGGCAAAACAACATTTGCGGACAAGAGCTCACGGCTCCTGTTATTCAAGGTGAAAAGCTTAAGTACAGTCACCGCCGCCTCGGGCGGCATTTGACCCGGCGACCGGCGGCGCGTTTGAGGACTCCGCTGGGCCTCGCGCAGCCATTTACCAGCGATGCAAAAAATTTTTTTAAAGCAGCTGACCAGAAGGTCAGGAGAATTGACGATGGTGCCGATACGGCGACTAAACGGCAACTACCGACGTGGCGCCCGAGCGGGTCTCCGATGGCTCGTTAGCGAGATGAATTAACAGTCAGGAGACAATCAGGCCGCGAGCCGCATCATAAAGGGCCATTTCGCCGCGTGGTGCCTGTTAGTCAATAGAACTCCGTCGGCCGAGGCAAAGCTTTTATGTCCCCCCCCTCCCCGATCAATTCTCCACACTTAACGGCATCCGCTAATGGAGAAAAATATGGCGTGATCTCAGAGGGAAAATCGATAGATGCTAATGCGGGGGAACGCCTCGCTCCATCCGTCAACCGGCCCGATGGGCGGCGACGCTTGGCGCTGCTCTTCAGCGACACCTCAAGTGGATTCGTCAGCCGCAAGTAATTGAAAGTGGGCCGTTTGACACATCGTGAGGGGGTGGGGGGGGGGTGGACTCGACGTCGATACTGCGCTGGTTTCGAATAAAAAAAAGGGAGTTAGTGGAAGCCGGAGCGGCGCCGTAAAGGCTAAAGCGGTGACAATCGACTGGTCGGCTAAGCCGGCGGCTTCGCGCTTCATTGCTAATCAACGTCCTCCTGTCGGGAGGGCTCGTGTGTCGTGACGAGACAAGACACTCCCCCCCCCTCCGCCGTCCCCCTCGACCCTGTCAGCTCGGCTCCACCTCACCGCCGTCACTCTCTTGTTTACCGGCTACCTTTTAGCTGCCGGCGCCCGGCGGGACGATTTTGCATGTGAACAACCGCGTCGGCGTTTCGAACCCAAAACGCGGCCCAGTTTCGACGGCACGTAAAGACCCGCAACTGTGCGAAGGGCACAGACGGACGCGTGATGCCAGCGAAAGAAAGGCTCAGCTGTTCCACGGGCTACCTTGGTCGCGTTTGGCTCACTTCCCGCTTTGACAGTGACAAAGAGGGCGGCCTCGGCGGGACAAAAAGGCGCACTCCATCATCAAAATTGGACTAGTAAAAAGGATCTCGGAAATGAGCAGCAAAGTGACGATCGCTTCCCATGAGTGGATGGCTAAGCGGTTTTTATTTTTGCCTTTCAACCACGGCGATCAGAACGCTTCGGAATCAATCACTGCCCTCCTTCCGGAATGATCGGCACCCCCGGGTCAAGATGCGTGAAAAGCTTTCGAATGAATTCCATTTTTCTTGCAGATGCATACTCCCGGACTGAAAAAATGGAGATCTCGGTCCCCACATGTCAACCCTCCGGAAAGCTGAATTCTCGCAGCGTTTTGAGTTTACAAAACAACGCGCCGGCCAATTTGCACCGATCGCAAAGCCACAGTGTGTTTGTTTGCAGCCGTGACGAAAACTTCTACCATTTCAAGACGCGCCGTTGTGCTCTTGAAGAACGGGCTTCTTTACATGGCAAAAACGAGAACACACACACACACACGCACACCATAGTGAGCAACGGGCCCCGGAGATGAACGAAAGAGAAAAATAAAAGTTGACAAAATCAGCGCCTACTTTCGGTGGAGACCGGACGCGGAGGCATGGGATGCACTTTTGCGGCGTGTTCAATATCGTAGCTCACGTGTAATCGTTTTAAAATGCTTCTCTCGGCCCTCCACATTCACATTCTTTGCCAGTACCCTTGGTGAAATGTACATGAAATGTTTTTTTTTTTTTTTTTCAACAACAGCCATCTGCCAGGCATTCTGCCCCGCTCATAGAAACGTGTGTCGCAGGCTATGACGCAAATCTTTCTTGACGGAAATGTTGAAACGGGATGTTTATTCGATGTATTTTTTTTTACAGCATTGGAAAACGTTAAGAATGTTTGTCCTCCTACAGAAAGCATATTCAAACAAAAAAATATATATTTCACATTTTTAAAAAAGCTCGAGAGAGCTCTAGAGCCGCGGGTTGCCGACCCCCGGCCTAGCCTGATTAAAAAATAAAAAATAAAAAAAGAAGACCGTAGGAAAAAAAAATACGATCGGGGAAGGAAAGTTTGAGACTTTTTGAAGTGGCAATACACCTTGAATCCAGTAACCGGCCCAATTCTCCCCTCTGAAAAATAGTCAATCTCTTTGAGCTGTAAAACTTTCGTCTTGGCACACAGCCCCCCGCCCCCCCTCCCCGTTTAAACCAATCGAGCCAATGGCTGCAGACTGCAGAGAAGTGATTTGGAGGTTTGACAGGGGATGACAGGGAAAGGACGCGGGAGGAGTGACGGTGGAGGGGTGTCGGGGGGGGGGGGGGGGGGGGACAAAAACAAAGACAAGAGACGCCAGCAAACAAATCCTCTCGCAAACCGCTCGATGGTTTAGTGCCTTCAGAGCCCATCACGAGCAACTAAAGCGGCACCCCGCCCGGCTTGTCACAGCGTGACGGGTTCCGCCGCGAGGAGACTTGAGAACGGCGGGCAAACTGAAGCGAATCGTCTGTAGTTGTGACGCCATTCGGCGAGGACGTGATTCCGACATCCGTCTCCTCCTCCTCCTCCGGTCAGTATTGGGGCTAACAACTGTGATTAATAATAGCATCGATGTTTTGAAAATAATAGAGCGGCTTCGTTGCGCAGGCACCAAAATCCCCGCGGCTCCGCCTCCCGGACGCTTGCTCCTCCCCCTTCTGGCTTCCGCTTTAAACGTAAACGGCAGTCCGAGAGATGACGGAGCCATCCCGCTGGGACTCCATGTCGTCGTCCAGGTAGTCTCCGATCATCTCGTCCTGCTGGTCGGGCGGGCGCAGCTGCAGGATGGGGGCGGCGCCGCCGGCAAAGTGGTCGTAGCGCTCCTCTTCCTCCAGCTCGTCAAACTTCCTCCTCTCGGCGTCGTCCAGCTCGCCGCTGAGCAGGATGTCCTGAGCGGTGGGCGTGCCGGCCGGCGCCTCGGCCCGCCCGCCGACGCTGAGGGGCCCGTGGTTGTTTTTCTCCCCCTGGTGGGACGAGGCGTTGTAGATGGGGCCGTTGTTGTTGCCCACGCCGCCGCCGCCGCCCGTGCCGTTCTTGCTGGCCTTTTTGCCGCCGCCGAATATGCGCGCCTTCAAGTCGCCGCCGCCGCCGCCGTTGGCCCGGTAGCCCTGCTGCTGGCGCCGGCTGCGGGTGACCAGCACGGCCACCAGGGCGGCCACCAAGAGCAGAGCCAGCAGGGAGCCGATGACGGCCCCCGCCACCACGCCGGCGTTGGACGGGTTCACTGAAGGCTCTGCAGGGAGGGAGGGGGGCGGGGTCGGGGGGGGGGGGGGGGGGAGGAAGGGCGGGAGTGAGAACAGGAGAAGAAGAAGAAGAATGTGAATTGTGCCAAGAGAGGAAAGTCGTCCAACACCAAGCGAGGAAGGAGGAAAGGAAGAGGAGCAGAGAAGGAGGTTGGGGGGGTTCGGTGATGTCAATTTCCTGTTGGTGTAAAAAAAGGCCCGACGAGTCCGCGGAGTGAGTATGCTCCGGATTTTGACCTTGGAATCAGTCGTGTTTTTATATTTGCTTTAACCGCGGTAAAAAAAGAGGCAAAAAGTTCAGTTATAAATGGATGAGGGGAGGAGCGGTGGGAGGGGGGGGGTAGTGTATCTGGGCTGCTGCTTGAAGATGACTCCAAAAAAAAAAGGATTCAAGTATTCACTCCAACCTTGTCAATACTCCTCAGCACGCCTACTTGACAAATGACACCCGCAACTTTGTTGTGCGCATTCAAAACATTCCGCCTCCAGTTTGTCTTGAAATCGGCAGTTGTGCTCCACGACGTCTCTCGTCACGGCAAGTTTTGAAAAAGACGCGAGCGGGCGACGGGATTATCTTTTCTTTCACCTCTGCGTCACTTCAGAATTATGTTTCGCAAAAGCAGACGGGAGCCCTGAGCCAATTAAGTGATTAAAAAAAAATCTATATGAATTTAAAAAAAGTTACACATGTGAGGGCCGCACAGACAAACTTTGGTGTCAAGTGGGGGGGGGGCAAAAAATCCAAATATCATCCCGGGGCCATAAGTTTCTACTTCTGCGGTATTTCCTGATAGAGTGAGAAAGGGGCATTTAAACAACATTGCGGCCCAATCGCTCCGCGTCTTCGAATTTGCAAACATGTTGACGTACTTTGCTAACTGCTCCGGTTTTGATTGGCAACGGAGTAAAGGGAATATGTCCTGCGTGGCCGACCACGACTTGTATCAAGTGAAGTGAAGTCATCATTTCTACTCGGAGGAGGAGGAGGAGGCATCTATTTGCGGTCTCAAGTGGCGGAATCACCTGGCAGCTCCTTCGAGGAACACCCGCCCGGTGGAGGAAATACGGCAACGTTTCCTGACTTTTTCCTGCTTTGATTGTCAGCAGCTAATGGCGCTCGTTCTCGACAAACAATACAGTCCTCGTGCGATAGTCCGAGGCGGCCAGATGCCAAACCGAACAAAAATAACTCAACGGCGGAAGTCGAGGTTACCGAATTCAAAACTTCCTTCCTCAGATTGAATTTAGCTTACGATCAACAACGCTGACCGTGACTTCCTACTTTTTTGCACACGCCCAAAAAAGCTGAACTTTATGGACATTTGCGAGAGCTCAACTAGGTCAGGCGGCTTTTCCGAGAACGGGGGGGAGATTAATCGAGTATTTTGTGTGCCTTCAAGCTTGAGAACGGGGGGGGTCGAGCCACTCGGGTGAAGCGGAGTGTATCCAGGTAGTCCCCCTTTGCTCCGCTGACATTTCCCCATCGCTGCCTCACAACTGCTCCCGTCACCCGCCCTTGCCGCCACCACGTCACACAAAAAAGGTCGCAGACACTTTGACCTTCAAATGCTTCGCTTGCGTCCGAGGCTGCGTTTCTGCTGCTGCTGGTGCTGCCGGCTGGCTACGAGTCACGTGGCGTGCGTGTGGGTGGGCGGAACAGGTGGAGGCCAATGCGAGGTTTGATCGTGATGAACGGCGCGGCGGAGGGTGGGAATGAGTTGAGGAAGACGGAGGAGGAGGAGGTGAAGGAAGAGTGAGAGTGAGTGACAAAGTGATGCAGCGGAATGACAGGCCCTCCTTGAAGGCACGAAGGAGAAGCACGGCACAGACGAGCCCCCCCCCCACCCCCACCCTCCCACTCACTTCCCTCGCCTCCTCCCAAACACGAGTGTCCATTTGATTGGCTGAATCACAAAGAAAAGCCTCTTAAATTCTACTCGTTTTTGGGAATCCCAACAGGCGAGGACGCCGACGTTCACTCGGCGGTATTTCTTTCGGAGAAGACGCCGCCTAAATCAGAGCTCCCCGTATGACTCGTCAGCCAAAAAAAAAAAAAAAAAAAAAGGGAAGGTTTGACAGCAAAAAGAGTAAACAAAAAAATGCACGCCATCCTCAGTGTGAACGTGAAGAGTTTGGTGTCAAAACAAAAAGTGAAGCCATGAAAATTCTCTACTCAATCGGTGAACAGACAGTTGCGTCATCCGCTTCCCTCAAACGAGTCTCCTCCCGATTGCTCAACATAAAAAGCCGCGGCTAATTAGCCCAATTCGTATCGCGGCAATTGTTCACATGGACATGAAAGTTCAAGGCTAAGCCGATCCAAGCTTGGGAGCTGAGAAAAAAAAAAAAAAAAAAAAAACACGGCAGCATCTCGACCAGCGTACAAAGACGGAACGCAAAAGGGCGCGTCTGACCAGCTCCTGCTTCCTCTTAACTGGAAGCGCGTTTGCCAGTGCAAAAGTCACCAGTAGAGAGGCGCCGTCATCTTCAGCCCCCTCTCCCCCCCCCCCAGTCAGCGCGTTGGATGATTTAGGTCAAGAGATGCGCGCTGTTCTGCGTTTAGCAATATCTGGCGCCGCAGACGCGCTTCGACTGGCACAATAAAGGAGGAGATTTACGAGAGTGTGCGAGAAGGCTAGTAAAGCCAGCGCAAGCCACGGCACATCGCAACACAACACGGCACAGCGGCGCGACGGCTTGGCACGGGCGTCGGCTTTCGTGTGCCAACGTTTTCGGGGCTGTAGGTGCTTTTTTGGGGGGGGGGGGAAGCCTGCCAGATGCCCAGCATGCGACCCCCCCGTGACCATTGTCCACTCGCGATTATTCAGTGGGCGCTGAGCCTCACCCATTTATCCCGCGATGAGGTCAGCGATGAAAAACGTCATCCAAACATAAATGGCTTATAGAGCTTTAAAAAAACAATCATTCGAGTAAAGAAGCATTTCAAGTGAACCCCGGAGATGCATCCATTAACCGTAAAAGATCTGATATGTGCGACAGCAAGAAAAAAAAAATTTAGCATGGAATCGCTTATAAAAAAAAAAAAGGCCTTCACTACAACTGACTGAGGAGGAGTTTATTAGTTAGCTAAATCAAGCTTGCTAACAAGTGGTTAGCAAGCTACCGCTACATAATCTTATATTACTTGTTATCTTGATGGGAGGATGGTTAAAATATTCACACTTGTTACAGCATGTCATCTGTCCTTTAGAAATGTATTTTTATTCATTTCATATTTTTTATTTAGTCATTTATTAATCCACCTTAAACATAACACGGCCGGTAGGCTAATGCGGTTCCGCGAATGCTACAGAAGGGAATGTTACTTGTAATTCATTTTCAAACTTGATATATATGATAACTTGATATATATATATATAGCATATATAACATTAGCAAGATGGCTAGCAGGCTTATCTGGTACCTTTTTTTAAGTTTGAAAAGCTTTTATTCAATCAACATCAAATTGTGGGTGTTTAACAATAAATGGACACAATAAGCTACGTGGCTAGCAGGCTAATCTCGCACGGGTTAGTGAGTTAATATTCCATTAAATTCAGTTTTTGGCTGACAATATAACTGGAAATAAATAGCATTATCATACTTTATTTTTAAAATTTAACACATAACATCCTGTACATGGCTGGTTTAACGTCATTAGGGTTAGCAAGCGACTACGATACAAAATCATCACATGCAACTTTTTCGGTGAGAAAAGGCTCCTAAAACACCCTTCAGTTTGATGGTGATTTTAACAGTGAACCGACACAAAAGAAAACTACTGATACTTTTTGGTTGTTTCAAGATAAATAAATTCAGCTGATTCTATCAGACCAAGAAGGCTAACCTTACATGTCTTAGCAAGTTAATGCCAGGTGAAGAACTGTCACAAGGCATTTTTTGGGGGGTGCTATCTCCAAAAAAGGCTTTGGTTAAAAATGAAATATTCATTTTTAATGGTGGCTTTTAACAATGAATTCACTCTATGAATATAACATCAACCTGGAGAGTAGATTGATATGGAAGAACAAAGGAACGCAAGCCAAGGTGAAGTTTTATGTGGAAAAACAACTCCAAACTCTACCACACACTGTCAAATTAACGACAGTTGTTAATGGAGAGGTGGGGGGGGGGGGGGGGTGACACAACTCCCATGGTGCAATGCAGCATGACGGCACCGTCAAGCCATAACCTCAATGCCGAGGTTTTGACAGCTAGAAAAGTCAATGTTAGTCACACAGTGGTATTAGGATGCGGAGCAGAGTGTCAAATACTCCGCGTTCTTAGCAACACGTCAGACGACAGAACACAGTCTTCCCTTTTCAGAATAACAGACAAAGGAAAAACCGCCCGCTTCCTTCGTCTGTGAGATTAGGGCGACACAATGAAAAGCAAATAACTGCGGGTGACAACGTTTCAAACATATTCCCGGTTGCCAAAGTGATCAAAATCCCTTTTGCGATCAAGTTCACCGCCCTTTCCCTCTGTTGCTCCGGCTTTGGCTTTTCCCCCGCAGACACTGCGGAGGATTAGCCAGCCGCCGCTGTCGAAACATTTGACAGAAACGAATCGGCTTGTTGTCATTGCCCCGTTTTGGTGATGCGACGCCACACAAGCCCCCGTTTGATGAATGCCAGGAGTGAATTATTCTTGTAACGGGCGATTATTTTCAAGAAACCGATTGCTCCGCTCGCCGCCGTCCGACACCTGCGCTCGACCCTCTTAACGGGCGCCTCTCCCGCTGCGCCGCCTCTCCCATTTTCTCCATCACTGCTCGCACTCCAGCAGATGTCTCCTCTAAACCCATTTTCCCCCCGTCATCTTTAATTTGCAACCGCGTTCCCGTCATGTTACGTCTCCTCGCTCTCAGCTCCGCACGTAAGCCGCGGGAAGAAAATTAATCATGTCAGGTGGCTATATCTTAACTTAATTTCAATATTCGCCCGAGCTCTCTAAATCACCTTCTCTCCTGTGCCCGTGTTCTTCTAAACGGGCAACCGCACCCACTATGTCCTTTTTGAGTTGCGAACCAAAACAGCAGCACCCACAGAAACGGACTCCTCTTCATTTAAACTCATTCGATAGCAGCCAATTCTGGAACCAAGTCTGAAAAGACGTTTAAAAACGTCTTTGGGAGTGAATGAGTTAAGTGTGAACTCTCCAACATGCTGGGAAAGACTTCTCTTGGATCGTATTTAGTATGATGTCATGTTTTATGAATCGAGTTCCAATGGACTCTTACGGGAGGGGTCGACTTGTGACTTCCTATTAGTGACCAACCCAAAAATCATCACGGACTAAAATAGCGTTTTCCGGTGATTTCAAGTGCATAATCTTAGTATGTAGCAGCACATTTCCACCAAGTTTCCCTGCGTCTCCCCTTTTCAATTATTTTATCATTTAATTTACATAATTCTTCAAATAACTTTTAATATCAGTCAATTGGTTAACATTACTCTGAAAAGCAAAACATCCCAATAATGATGACTCTTGACCCGATTGGATTCTGTTCTCGCTTTATTCACTCTTGAAAAAAAAAAAAAAAAAAAAAGCTGTCTCTCTTTGCCCCCACTTTCTCCACCCGCTAAGTGCTAAACATCGCGATTCACACACAGGAACTCGACGGTTAGCCCCTCGGCGTGCGCCTGCCAAAAACGAACATGAAAAATGCATTGTCACCTCTGGCTCGGTGACAACCGGATCCTGCACTCACGGCAACGGGGGAAAACCGTCCAAAAGTCAAATACCAAGCCTTGTTAAATTCCCTTAGTTAGTGTATTAAGCTAGCTGCGCTGAGCTAGTTCGCCCGAGGGCTTCATTTTCTCTCATCAGTGGTACTCTTAACCCAATGTCACAAATGGGACAGTGTCCTTGACACTTTGCCACATTCAGTTAATTCGTACAGTATGACTTCATTCTAATGATTGATGGATGGATAGATGGATAGAAAGAAAAATCTGGGTCTTCTATCGATGACCTTTCACATTAGCAGAGGTCCACAGAGGCGGAACATTCATTCATTCATTCATCTTCCGTACCGCTTGATCCTCACTAGGGTCGCGGGGGGTGCTGGAGCCCATCCCAGCCGTCTCCGGGCAGTAGGCGGGGGACACCCTGAATCGGTTGCCAGCCAATCGCAGGGCACACAGAGACGAACAACCATCCACGCTCACACTCACACCTAGGGACAATTTAGAGTGTTCAATCAGCCTGCCACGCATGTTTTTGGAACGTGGGAGGAAACCGGAGCACCCGGAGAAAACCCACGCAGGCCCGGGGAGAACATGCAAACTCCACACAGGGAGGCCGGAGCTGGAATCGAACCCGGTACCTCTGCACTGTGAAGCCCACGTGCTAACCACTGGACTACCGGGCCAATCGAAGCAAATAGGAGTGCGGCGCAGCTCATGCTTTTTCCTCTCGGACCCCCACCTCCTCGTTAACACCTCATCTATATTTTCTTCCGGTGGTTCAGCCAACAGCTTGTGTTTCGAGGATCGCCCCCCCCCTTCTCTTCCCCTAACCTACTTACTTGAATACAATCGCCGCCTTGTTAGAAGGTGTCTACTGAGCGCCTGCACTGGGTGGGAGCCCCCCGACGACTCCATTACACGGCCTTGTTAAATCTTTAAAGTGTTGTCTCAGGAAGACAACATCCACTGAAGGATTTTGCAACCAGACTTGAGAAGAGGGGAGGGAGGGAGAGGGAGGCGGAGCATAGCGCTGACAGGAGCGACACGCTTGAAAACTTGAAATGCAGCCAGAACCACCGCGCTTAAGTTTTGCCGTCGGGAATCAAATTTGGCATTCGAGATTAGATTGACTTGAAACGAGCGCTGGCGCTGAAAGAGGTTGCCTTAAGAAATGAAATGCAGACATTAAATAAGTAAAGAAAGAAAGAAATATACCATTGTTTGTTTGGGGTGGGGGTAGGGGGGGGGGGGTTCATGCTATGAGGATTTTTTTCAATGTCGGTTTGTCCAGACTTCATATCCATTCGTTTCCATTGACAGTGCTTTCTATTTTTCACTTACATTTTTTTTTCAAGTGCCTGATTTTCACTTTTTGATTGTTTTTTTTTTCTTTCCGCTTCCATTTGATTGGCAGCATTTGGGTCTGGTGGGTGGGAAGTGGCTCGGAGTGGATCGGCTTGAAGAGGGACGGGCACATATGCAGTGGAACCGTTAGCGTTTTTCACTTGCTAATATTTGCTGCCAGTGTTCCAAAAATATGCATGGCAGGCTGATTGGACGCTCTAAATTGTCCCTAGGTGTGAGTGTGAGCGTGGTTGGTTGTTCGTCTATGTGTGCCCTGCGATTGGCTGGCGACCGATTCAGGGTGTCGCCCGTCTACTGCCCGGAGACGGCTGGGATGGGCTCCAGCACCCCCCGCGACCCTAGTGAGGATCAAGCGGTTCGGAAGATGAATGAATGAATGAATGAATGGTCTTAAAATGTGACCAGCACGTCGACAGGTTTTTCCAGGCGGCATGGAAAATGCCGGTGACCGATTAGATGCCTTTTTTTTTTAAATCAACGTATGCAAAAATCCAAAAAGTCCCAAGGGTCCGTCCATTTTTGATCGCATGTACAAACGACAAACCGCGGAAGCTAAAAATCAGCAAGCTTGTTCCCGAAGCCACGTCCACTGCGATCACAAGCTCCATGTGACCAAAAAGTAATTGGAGAGATGGAGTGGAAGTAACCTCGGCTGCAGCTTTCCATATAAAAAAAAAAAAAAAAACGCACACCACCGAAGCTTGGCCGCACCTCCGGCATGGCTGGCAAGCGTCGGCTGTCAAGCATGTTAAAAGTTATCGAACAAGGGCCGCGTGTGCGGATGTGCTAATGGGCGGGCGGGGGGCCAGTTTGACACCGCGGGCAGAATTGGCTCCGGCGGACCTGTTCCCCGGCTAACTCTCGCATGGCCGGAGAGACGCGCACGCGCCTACGCAGCCGATTTCGACCGACCGCAAGCCACCCCGAGGAGGAAGACGCTCCGCCCCCCCCCCCCCCCCCCACACGCTTGCCCTCTACTCGAAGGACTCGCGCGCATCGACTCGAGAGGACGTCTATTTCCGGCGCGGTCGAAAGCCCCTCGCACCATGTGTGAGTATAACTTTTCTTTTTTTTTTTTTTTTTGGAGTCACCGCTGCACGGACGAAGATGCCCCCCCCCCCCCCCCCCGGGCATCGGCTTAGCAGAGTGGTGGATGAAGGGATGGAGACCAGTAAAGCCGTGATGACAGAAGAGCTATACTGGCGTGTAAGAGAGGGCAGAGATAGCAGTGGGAAGGAGCGAAAACTCTTGGGGGGGGCTCAGAAGTCTCATTCCTGAGCAGTGTGGTGGTGGTGGTGGTGGGGGTGGTGGGGAGGGATCAGAGGTAGAGCCGCGGAGGCTGAAAGACAACCTGCTAGAGATAAGGAGAATGAGAAATGGCAACGAAAAAGAGCACAGCGAGTGAAAAGGGGATATTTTTGCGGCAGCCCGTCTGTCGGTGGGGGGGACAAGGAGGAGGACGCCGAGGCGAATGGCCACACAAGCACGGCGGATAGAGGTGCGGCTGTCCAGCAGGCGCTGCCCATCCCGTTTCGTCGGCCCCGTTTCTCTTCACGTGTGTTCATGAATGAAGATCATGTCCTTATTGTGGGCTCAAACTTGGATTTTCACCATTGCATTTTCGACCACTTTTTGTCAGTTTGCGTTGCAACCGCCTGCAAGTTGGATGGTGTGGAAATGCAGCATGATCGCGCCCCCGTCCGCCCATCTTGGCACTTTGAGTCATGTTCAAACTGTGTTTACAGGTTTGAATGCAAACTCCGGGGGGTTGGGGGGGGGGGGGGAGTCGTTTCACAACCTCTCTTTTGAAATTGAACCAACACTTTTAAGTCAAATGGATCCATTCCATCTTTCGGCTCTTACTGCAAATTCAGGTGTCATTTAGTCCTCCTTCCCCGCCTGCCCCCCCCCCCCCCCCCCGCCTCCCTCCCTGCCTGTTCTGTTGCTGGCAAGTAAGACTCAAAGTGCGGAAGGAGGTAATGGACCACACGAGATGGAGTCGGAAGATGAGAGGCAGGGTGAAACTGCCTCAAGTTGAACTAGAACTGTGAGAGAAAAGTGGGGTGAGAAAGGGAGAAGGGATAAGATATTTAAAAAAAAAAGGGGGCGGGGGGGGGGGTTGGGGGGGTGGCTAGAGATAGAGAGGGGAGCGGACAGCCAAATGGCAAGGGAAGCAGCCAGCAGCTCAAGCAGCAAAGGGTGACTGATCCGCTCTGAGAGGCTTGGAGACAAGACAGACACACGCTATGTAGCCACAGATAGTGCAGGCCAATAGCTCGGCAGATACGATGCAGTGGCACAAGACTCCCGTGGGACTTTGAAATGCCTTCAGCATCCTCGCTCGCCCCCCCCCCCCATACCCCCTCTCTCTCTCTTGCTCGCTCCATCCCCTTCACTGGATGCTGGCACCGATTCATCCTGCTGCACACTTCCCTGACTTCTAAGTCCATAAAAAGCCTCAATCGTCCCTCCCCGCTTGCCTGCGCACCCCCACGCTGCCTGGACTTTTACTTTTTACACCCCGGCTTTGCTCCTCGCCTGTAAAACCCCCAGCGGGAGGCGGCGTGATCGCTTGTGCCACAACGGGACGCCCGCAGTTGGCTCGGCAGCCAGAACAGAAGGGTCCCGCAGGAAGGGCGACGCATGCCGTGGCACCATATGGGGAGCCGAGGGAATAGCGAGAAAGGCGGGGAATGAACAAAAAGGAAGGAGGGCAAAATGCAGGAACAGGGATGGCTCTTGTGATGTCGGCGAAAAGTACGCAAGCCACTACCGGCACCTTCCCCCGTGTCAGCTGAAAATAACTTATATATATATATATATATTATAATATTTTTGCATTACGGGGGAAAATATAGGCATGAATGACACCGAGGGTCAGAATTAAAATGGCTAAGGATCAGCTGGAGCGTGCGATTGTGGATTTTAATGTCCCCTTGAGTTGACACACCACAGATGATTTTCAAAAGAATTAAAAATAAATAAATAAATAAATAGGGCGGCCCGGTAGTCCAGTGGTTAGCACGTGGGCTTCACAGTGCAGAGGTACCGGGTTCGATTCCAGCTCCGGCCTCCCTGTGTGGAGTTTGCATGTTCTCCCCGGGCCTGCGTGGGTTTTCTCCGGGTGCTCCGGTTTCCTCCCACATTCCAAAAATATGCATGGCAGGCTGATTGGACGCTCTAAATTGTCCCTAGGTGTGAGTGTGAGTGCGAATGGTTGTTCGTCTGTGTGTGCCCTGCGATTGGCTGGCGACCGATTCAGGGTGTCCCCCGCCTACTGCCCGGAGACAGCTGGGATAGGCTCCAGCACCCCCCGCGACCCTAGTGAGGATCAAGCGGTACGGAAGATGAATGAATGAATGAATAAATGAATAAATAAAGTATTTAAAATTCTTCAAAACCATGAAAGAAAAACCAAGCCCTTGTCTCCACTCTCAAATTCGGCGGGTATGTCCGCTGAGCCACAGATTCAAGCCATAGTTGACGTTCATCTTTAACCGACAAACGAGTCGAGACCGAATCCAGCAGGATGCAACAAGAAGCATTCGTTTTACACAAAAAGAGGTCATTCTCAACAATCAAAGGACTAACGACGACACCCGAGGCACCATTAAAGCCCACTAGAAGCAAACGTCATTTTCCAACCGAGCGAAACCAACGACGATTGCGGCCTCGCTGCCTTTACACAAGTCTCTCCTGTAATCACCGAACATCCAGAGAAGCTTCGTCCTTTCTATTTCCACCCACTTTTTTTTTTTTTTGATCATGGCGTTCACAGGGTGAAGTTCAGTTTCGGCGGCTCATTAAAAAAAAAAAAATCAAACAAATAGCGCAAAAGCAAAAGCAAACGTTTGGCGTAGAAACGTTCGCGGGAGGAAAAAGCCGTACGTGATGAAGCGCTCGTCATGGAGGCAGCGTCATCAATTAAAAGTAGGACACAGGAGGAGAGGTCACACACACACACACACATTTACACAAGCCATGGAGAGAGCAGCTGGGCCTTTGAACCTTTAAATACAAGAAAGTGTGTGTGTGTGTTTTCCCCTGAGGATAGAATAAAAGACGACTACACTTGGAATGTGTTAGCTGTGTGATAAAAATTTGATGAAGTGTGTGTTTTTGTGTGTGTATGTGTGTGTGTTTTTAAGGTGATTTCATCTGTGCAACGGGGGACGTGGTTTGACTTGTTCCGACACCACCAATGCAGTATTGCTGAATTGAAGATGATGAAAAGAACTGCTTGGAAGAGCGCATCATAGCTTCATCATCAACAATTGCCTCCAGAGACAATCCACACGTTTTTGTTTGTTTTTTTTCCTTCGGCCTAAGTACGTCGCGCTTCGGTCCGCTGAAGCGAGCGAGTGTGTTTGACTGACCTCTGACCAAGGCCGTGACCTGGTCCCTGCCGGTCCCGACACGGTTCTTGACCTCGCAGACAAAAGTGGTGTTGACCGCCTCGTCCACCTTGAGCACCTTCAGCTGGTTGTCTTTGATTTGCACCGTGTCGGGCATCTGTCCCGTCATACTGGAGGGAGATGGCTGCATTAGGCTGCGTTTTCACAACAGCGCTCAGTCATTTTGCACGATTTGGAGGGAAAAAGCTCGCCTTCACAGCATGACAGTGTTCAACAACAAATCCCAGATTACAAACGGAAGCGCGTGAAAACAAATCTTTGCCAAGCGATTGGCTCCATCATAGAAATACAGAACTCGGAAATAAAAAAAAATTCACTCGTCGACAACTCACTAATCATTAAATTACTTGACAACTATTTTGCTTGTGGAATAATTGTTTGGAGCCATTGTTGAACCTGAAATTGTCCAATTTGATCACCGGCTTTTCTCCTTGAAATATACCGATTGAAATATTCTTCTTTTGTGGAAAAACCTGCAAACATCGGCTTCTAATTTGGGAAACAATGAGCAGAATCGGTGCCCATTGTATTGTGCGTACCTTAGAATAATTTGAAAGGCAAACACAAAGATGTTCTGTCTAAGGACCGCTGAAAATGACTGCACAAGTAGACAGTCGGACCGACAGTCGGCACAAAATCAGAACTGCCTAGATGCGAGAACACTCGGCACAGATTTTCATCTGCGCAACGTACATCCGAGTCGGCTAATCTTATTTATCAGCGAAAACATTTTTTCCTGCCTCCCTCAACATCCAATATAAAAATATGATCTAGCAGCAGGATCTGATTTTCTCTCTCCCTCTTTTTGTTTTTTCAAACCAAGGCACAGTCGGCCCACGGTAACGGATTAAAAATGCGAGTGGAGGACCAGCGCCAGACGTATTGTGTTTCTCATTCACAAAGGGCTAAACTCCGAGTCAGAGTCCATTATGAAAAATTAAGTGGCTATTTCCATCGGCGCAACACGGCGCTGCGGCGGTCATATTAAAAAAAAAGAAAAAAGTGCTGATGACGGCTCGTCGCCCGCGTGATTGCGGGCTTGAAGATGACGCTTGCAAAGAGGGGCGAACAAAGAGGAGGCCACGTGGCGGTACTCACGACTTCCACAGCACCGTCGTCGGGACCGGATTGCCGCTGGCCTGGCAGGTCAGCAGCACATTTGTACGGCCCACGTACCAATTATTGTCATAACCCACGATTGACACCTGAGGGGCGTCTAAGGAAAGGAAAGAGGGGGAAAAAAGCACATTGCAACAAATGAATGAACTTCAAGCTTTGAGTGGAGGAAAAACGAACCGATAAATGACTCCGGGAGTCTTACATAAAACTTTGAGTTTCATCTGGAAGCTCTCCGGCGAGGTCTGCGTCCGGTGCGACACCAGGCAGCTGATATCTTTGCCGTTGTCTGCCGCCGCGGGAGCTAGGCGGTATTCGCTGGTGACCGACACCGTGTTGTCCTGGTTCGCCTTGGACGACGTAGTGGCGTTGCCGTTGGCCGTCGTCACCCAGCGGATCTGCGCGGCCGGGCGGCCGTTGAGGGACTCGCAGCGTGCCACCACCATGGGCTTGGGGCCCGCTTCCACCGTTAAGGGGGAGGCAGAATTCTGGGGCTTGGCTGGGGAAGAAAGAAGAAGAAATCCCCTGTTGAATTGCTGAACTTTTCAACAGTAACGCTTTCAAAACTGAATTTCCCACTGAGATCAATTAGGTCGGTTAAACCACCACGCCAGTGCGCCAAAAAACAAAACAACCCCCCCCCCCCAAAAAAAAATCTAACTACATGTTGTAGGTCAGGGGTCTGCAACCCAAAATGTTGAAAGAGCTTTAAAAACAATCCCAAAATGTTGAAAGAGCTTTAAAAAAAATCCCCAAATGTTGAAAGAGCTTTAAAAAAAAAAATCCCAAAATGTTGAAAGAGCTTTTAAAAAAAATCCCAAAATGTTGAAAGAGCTTTTTAAAAAAATCCCAAAATGTTGAAAGAGCTTTTAAAAAAAATCCCAAAATGTTGAAAGAGCTTAAAAAAAATCCCAAAATGTTGAAAGAGCTTTACAAAAAAAAAACCAAAAATGTTGAAAGAGCTTTTTAAAAAAATCCCAAAATGTTGAAAGAGCTTTTAAAAAAAATCCCAAAATGTTGAAAGAGCTTAAAAAAAAATCCCAAAATGTTGAAAGAGCTTTAAAAAAAATCCCAAAATGTTGAAAGAGCTTTAAAAACAATCCCAAAATGTTGAAAGAGCTTTAAAAAAAAACCCAAAATGTTGAAAGAGCTTTACAAAAAAAACCCCAAAATGTTGAAAGAGCTTTTAAAAAAAAATCCCAAAATGTTGAAAGAGCTTTTAAAAAAAATCCCAAAATGTTGAAAGAGCTTTAAAAAAAAATCCCAAAATGTTGAAAGAGCTTTACAAAAAAAAAACCAAAAATGTTGAAAGAGCTTTTTAAAAAAATCCCAAAATGTTGAAAGAGCTTTTAAAAAAAATCCCAAAATGTTGAAAGAGCTTAAAAAAAAATCCCAAAATGTTGAAAGAGCTTTAAAAAAAATCCCAAAATGTTGAAAGAGCTTTAAAAACAATCCCAAAATGTTGAAAGAGCTTTAAAAAAAAAACCAAAATGTTGAAAGAGCTTTACAAAAAAAACCCCAAAATGTTGAAAGAGCTTTAAAAAAAACCCCAAAATGTTGAAAGAGCTTTACAAAAAAAAAACCCAAAATGTTGAAAGAGCTTAAAAAAAAAATCCCAAAATGTTGAAAGAGCTTTAAAAAAATCCCAAAATGTTGAAAGAGCTTTAAAAAAAAAATCCCAAAATGTTGAAAGAGCTTTAAAAAAAAAAAATCCCAAAATGTTGAAAGAGCTTTTAAAAAAAATCCCCAAATGTTGAAAGAGCTTTTAAAAAAAATCCCCAAATGTTGAAAGAGCTTTAAAAAAAAATCCCAAAATGTTGAAAGAGCTTTAAGAAAAAAATCCCAAAATGTTGAAAGAGCTTTAAAAAAAAAAATCACAAAATGTTGATAGAGCTTAAAAAAAAAAAATCTGTCTGCAACCGGGGAAAAAAAGGCCACATGAGATACAAATGATGTGATTTAATCTTTCAAGTTTACTGTTAAACCCAAAATAAATGAAACGACAACGACCACCTAGTTAGTTTTGCTCGCTTCAAGCTCACTACGGCAAAAGCCGTTCCAATTCTTGACATTCAGTCATGTTTTCATCAAGTAAAATATCACCTAATTACAGCATTACATGTACAATTCTCAGTAGGCGGGAATGGATAAATGGCATTTCCAATCGTTTGAAATGGGGAAAGGTCAAGGAATCAATTCAATTTGCGTCTGGATTTTCTCGCAGGTCAGCCCGGCGTTATGCGTCAAAGTACCCTTTCGCTGTTGCCTCGATTGTTTCACTTCATTCCACCAAAATTCATCACACTTAATCACTCGATTATTTCGCCCATCCTTAGTGGAGGCCACACAGATTAGAAAAAAGGATAAAGACGTTGCATTTCTTCACGACGCAGACACACTGGACTACAATCGCAGCCCCGTGGTCGTATGCCTCTGCAAACCGCTCCAGAGGATGCATCGCATACTGCATGCAATTGCAGACAAAGCGTTTTGACCGTGACGGCTTTTAATCTTTCCTACAGCAGAACGCAGAGAAAGGTGTCACGTCGATCCGTCACTGATCAATAGCAGTGAAGAAAAAAAAAAAAACATTCCGTTGAGCGAGTCTTTACGTTTAACCTTTCGGCTAGAAAATGTCACAGTTCAATCATGCCGTCCTTTTTGGAAAGTCGCTTTGATATTATGTCATCCCGAGCTTTGGCCACAAATATGTTTCAGTGCGGTCGCTTTTTTTAAGTGATCCCAAAATCCAAAAATTGACTCGAGTCCCTTGAGGCTATGATTAAACGGCAAACCTCACCCACTGAACTTTTCTGGTATGTGAGGATGCTTTTTTTTTTTTTGGTGCTGCGGTTGGTCCTACAGTTCAAGATTCCAGAAAACTGGCCAGTCACAAATGACGAGGAAGAAGAAGAAAAAAAAAAAGCTGCACTCCGTTTTGCTAGCTCGGCATGACTTCACTGTCATGCAATAATTTGACAAGGCCCGCAGAGATGCACTCAAAGAGATGACTTCATAAACTGTATTTATTGGCCACGCGAGATGCTGCCCATTTTAAAAATGGCCACCCTCTGAATGCAAATTGGTGGGCAGATCTATCCTCTCCGCATTGGAATAAAATATCCAATAAAATACGATAAAGTCTGCCAGGACAGATTCGTTTTGATGTGGAGGACTGACATCCCAAACTTAAGTCACCAATTTTTGCTTCTCGCGGTTATCGAGAAGGTTCTCGGTTTCCATTTGACTTTAAAGGCTTTGAGGTCATCCGCTCCGAGTGGCAAATTTTGGTCTGGAAATGCAGTCCGAGCCACGAGTTCAGCTACATCCACGACGGGCGCGATGCGCTGCTTAGCCCAACGCTCGTCCCGAACCTGAACCTAACCAGAGCGCGTCAAGTCAATTTTTGGAATTTGAGGTTCCATATCAGCAATTATCTGGGGCAATTGCGACGTGCAGGCTACCAAAAAAAAAAATCATCTTCACTTCGGATAGTCCACTGTTCCAACCTGATCCAAAACCTAAACCCGAAGGCTTAATTGTGGTCTGGTGTATTTCGAAGCACGTAAACATTGCAAGATACCCACGGTAAAGAATTCCTCTCGAGACTTACTGAGCATGACCAGTTGGGTGGCTCCCTGCTCGTGTCCGCTGGGGTAGGAAGCGAACTCGCAGATGTATTTGCCCTCGTCCGTCATGCGGACGTCGCTGATCTGGATGGAGGGGCCGTCCATGTTCGGGGGGCTCTGCATGAAGTTGACCCTGCCCTTGAGCGGCGAATCGGGGTAGTTGGGTTCGAAGACCGGGTGTAAGACGGCGATGTTCATGCGCTCCCCCTCTTTGGGCTCGTAGATCCAGGTGACCTGTGAGCGGAGCGCTTGTTCAGTGACGCTCGTACACACCAAATTTGAGTATTTTCGCTCACTTGGCAATCAAAGTCAGCAACGGGAAGATTACGAGATGTCTTGAAGACATTAGTCTTTTGTACGGTGTGTGTGTTTTGTCGTTTGTTTTTTTTTGGGCCTCCCGAACCTGCTCTAAAAATAGTCTGTCGGGCCCAATTAAGAACGATAAACCTGTTCAATCATGGATGCCATCTTTGTTATTAAAAAAAAAAAAAAAAAAAAAAAAAAAAGAAGCAACACATGGAATGAGTGCTGCAAATGCCCCCGTAACAAATAAATTCATGAAAAAAAAAATTATGACCTATTCCGGACATACTGCTCTTTCTCATAAATAATATTTCATTTATGCTATTAAAGTCGATTGTTATTATGACTTTTTTTTTTTTTTTTTAAATCACCGGCATCAGAAGACGTCGCCATTTTCCTGTGAACTCCACCCGGGTGCAGCGAGAACACAGAAAACGCATAAATGGAGCGTTGTATGAATATGGATGTGTATTTTCAGGAGCAGCACGCCATCCCAACCACTTTCACCCCCCCCCCCCCCCCACGTCCGAGCCCCGCCTCAGCTGCCTCCCAGAGCCTTTTTTCACTTCATTGAGATGCAACTAAAGGAGTGTTGCCATTACCATAGTCAATCCCCCTCAAGCAAATCTGAATCTCTGCATTGTTTGCGTGGCGCGGGAAAACGTTAAGGCTCAAATGTGATAAAAACCTATTAGCCCTCTCGCCTTAAGGATTAGTTCCGCCAGCCATGATTTGTTCGATTACAATTTAATGCCGGACGCAAAAATAAGGCCTCCAATCCCGCAACTGACAATTGTGACTAGAGCCAAGCAATTTCTACAAATTATCAGCACAATGAAATACAATTACGGCAGGAAGCAGATATCCGAAGCCGAAAATCGGGAACTGCGAAGGTCACGGTACAATCGCCATTTTGGTTTTCAAAACTTAACTGGGAGCACACCCGAAAATTTGTGCAGACAAGTCGGTCATAGCATATATATATATATATGTAAACATGTTGTACTTGCCGAATCAAACACTATTTTTTTGACTACCGTACATTTTTTTTAAATCAGAGATGCACGTTAACTTTCCAAGATCCCTTTTAGGCACCTTGTTTTTGTCTATAGCACTTGCGGTTATCTTAACAACAGTAGCAGTAATAATAATAAATTATTATTAATAATAAATAATTTAGGCTTCACAGTGCAGAGGTACCGGGTTCGATTCCAGCTCCGGCCTCCCTGTGTGGAGTTTGAATGTTCTCCCCGGGCCTGCGTGGGTTTTCTCCGGGTGCTCCGGTTTCCTCCCACATTCCAAAAACATGCGTGGCAGGCTGATTGAACACTCCAAAAATAGTCCCTAGGTGTGAGTGTGAGTGCAAATGGTCGTTCGTTTCTGTGTGCCCTGCGATTGGCTGGCAACCGATTCAGGGTGTCCCCCGCCTACTGCCCGAAGACAGCTGGGATAGGCTCCAGCACCCCCCGTGACCCTAGTGAGGATCAAGCGGCTCGGAAGATGAATGAATGAATGAATGAATAAATAATTTATTATTACTGCTTTTAATATTTTTTTATATTTTATTACTACTATTAATAATAATAAATCATTATTAATAATAAATAATTTATTATTATATTATTACATAGTCATAACCATAATATGTATGAATTCATGGTTAGGTTGAGCAACAGGTGGATTTTTTTTTTCTTCTTTTGAATGAAACGTCACATTCTACGCTATAAATTAGATTTTACACAATCGGGATGGTGCAGAGACGTATGACTGTTGGACCCCCTCAATTTGCATCGAATGGGGGACCACCAGATCAGCCCACCAGCAGTCAAATTTGGCCTCTAATTGACGCCCCACTGGAATGCATCGGGGAAAAACCAATACCGATGAAACCCTAAAAAAAAAAAGCCACCTCAAAGCATCTCCCCTCTTTGCTGTTGACCAGTGCAATGAAGAAAGTGATCATCGAGATCCCAACCAACCATGGTGAGCTGAATCCCGGTGGTGTCCGTGAAGGCACAGCGCAGGTTGACCGTCTGGCCGGGATACGACAAGACCTCGGGCTCCACTTTCACACGCTGGCCCGACACCCCTAAGCACACACACAAAGAAGAGAGACACTTTTTTCATTTCTGCCGCTCACGAGTCCGACGGAGGAGATGAGAAAAAGAGAAGCGCATCATAAACGGGTGATAAATGGAGGTGTCTGCCGCAACATATAAACCCTGGCAAGTAGTCCGCAAGAGTTTGCCGGCGCGTGACTGTGCCTGCGTGGACAGAGCAGCCGAAATAAAAAAATAAAATACCCCACACACACACACACACAAAAAAAAGAGGTCATGTCGGGGGGGGGGGGGGGGGGGTGACAAAAGAAAAGCGGTCATTTATCATCCGGACGGCCCTTGCTGCTTTCACCTCCCACTTGCTGATACCAACACAGTCCTTCGCAAGCGGCAAGGAGTCAAAATAAATCTGCTTTGGTTGCCGAGCGAGAAACGGAGCAATGGAGCTTTCCAACCGCAATCTGACAAGTATTTGTGTGTGTGTGTGTGTGTGTGTGTGTGTGTAATCCAGGTCTCTGTGAAAATGTAATTACTTGTATGAGTAAGCCGGCATTAAGTATGTGTCAGCAAGATGGCACCTGTTTCAAGTAAAAGTGGATTACCTGTTAAATACGCAACCTCAAATTTCTGCAGCTGGAATGTGTGTGTGTGTGTGTGTGTGTGTGCGCATGTGTGTGTGTGCAAGTGAGCTCACAAAGTACACACTGAAAGGTGTTGGAAATGTTTTAAAATCCGACCCCCACTAAACGAGTTAATCGCCTGCGACGGAAAGTTCAAGTTTGACGACTTAAGGGGCTGGCACGCTGAACCCTGCTGCCATTTCACTCAAGGCCTCTAGGTGTCGCCAACCGTTTCAAACTCTTGCCCAAATGCTTACAACTAAGGTCGTGATCGATTAATCAGTCACGATGGGAGGTTTCGAAAAGCTGCAAAAAAAAAATGCGTCTCTGCATCTTCCGCACTAGCTATGCAATGCGGTTAGTTGACAATCATGACTTTTGATAGATCGACGAATCATTCACATAACTTTTTTGGCATTTCAGTTTCTCTACAATAAATATTCTCAGATTGCTGTTGTGCTCCTTGAAAGCAGTCCGATTATTTTTTTTTTGTACTCATCGATAATGTTGGCTCCTTCTTTGGGAAAAACAAGGTTCAACATTTTAGCCAATTGGCTGCAACCACAACTTTTCGGTGAGCGACAAAAAAAATTTGGTTGTCCCTCTGATGCCCTGCGAGACCTCAAAAATCAGTTGCCGACTTGGGCTTTGTTGACCACCGCGTCTCGCTTTCGACACTTGCACACACACACACACCGAGGAAAACTCCTTCACCTTCCATCCATCCATCCATTTTCCGAGCCGCTTGATCCTCACTAGGTCGCGGGGGGTGCTGGAGCCTATCCCAGCCGTCTTCAGGCAGTAGGCAGGGGACACCCTGAATCGGTCGCCAGCCAATCGCAGGGCACAGAGAGACAAACAACCATCCACGCTCACATTCACACCTAGGGACAATTTTAGAGAGATCAATCAGCCTGCCACGCATGTTTTTGGAATGTGGGAGGAAACCGGAGCACCCGGAGAAAACCCACGCAGGCCCGTGGAGAACATGCAAACTCCACACAGGGAGGCCGGAGCTGGAATCGAACCCGGTACCTCTGCACTGTGAAGCCGAAGCACTAACCACTGGACTACCGGGCCACCTCCTTCACCTTTACATAAACAATTACCGGCGGATCCAGTCCGACCGGTTTGCGTCGAGCCAAAGCTGCCGTTGTTGAAACTAATATCAAGATGACTGATAAAACGCGCGCACACGCACCATACATAGGCTGGGAGATAAAAGGAAAAGGGCAGCGCTGTCTTTTCTTTTGGACGAGCAATAAACTCCGCACCTTTTCTTCTCTGGGAAGACGCGATATATCAATACGAGGGGCGAGGAATGAGTAAAAGGAAAAAGCGAGAGGGAAGAAAACAAGGCTGTTAGGCCAAGAATAACAGCAGCAGCTCTCCGCGGACCGGGCCAATTTGCAACCGCAAAACAACACGCTTGAAAACCACCGAGGAGCCTTTGGACAAGCACCAGGCGACGGGCCCGCGCCACGGCTCAGGCGAGCTTGATCATCTCTCCCGTGGTTGTCTCTTTTTCTTCCGCCCCCCCCCCGCCCCCCCCCCCCCTCTTCCAGACATGAGAATTTCCGACGCATGGCTTCATTGGCATCTTCGCATCTGCGGGCAGCGTCTCGACGCTGTCCATCAAACTTGAACTAGGCTGACTAGACCCAAATTAGCTCCGGGATGGGGAGTTGCACTTAAGTTGCCGCGGAATCGAGTGCGGGAGGACGCTGAGCGAGAGAGAGAGAGAGAGATGAAGTGACTGACACTCCAAAAGTCATTTCAAAGGGGAGAAAGAAACTCAAGCTGCTCCTCTCTCGAATTTGGGGTCAGTGGCCACAACAGCAATTTAGGACACGCCTTTTTTTTTTTTCAGTTGCCGTGCAAAGTGTAAACAATTCATGTTAGCATCAGGACTGGAAGATTTCTTTTAGATTTTTGCTTTTTTTTTTTTTGGGTAGGGGGCAAGGGAGGGGAGGGGGCGGAATCATCGTTTGTAAACTATATTGAAAAGCATTGACATTAGTTGTATGTTTGGAATCTTTATTGATTTCTATTATTCACTTGAGGAAAAGGAAGTTGATAAATAGAGTTGATTGAAAATTGACACAAGAGTGCCAGGGTGAAGTTTGTATATAATCCCGATACAAACCAAAAGTTGTACAAATATCACGGTTAAGGGTAAAGTATGAGCCTTAATGGAGACTTCTTCTTACTTTTTCTTTTCTGATTGATATAAAAATGATTTAGTAGATATAAACACATAACGGGGTAGGACTAGATAACTTTTTTTACTTCATCCTACTCCCTTGAACATAACTGTGTTGAATGAAGACTGATTTCTTTCTTTTTACTTTTTTTATCTACCTAATTTTCTGTCAAATTATTATTGTATATGTTTTATGTTCAATAAACAAACAAACTCTGATACTAATGCATAACAGCAAAGCCTGGGGTCGTATTATACACAAGTCCAGAGAAGGAAATGCTTTTTCCAGGTTGAATTTTAGGACGTGGGGGGGGGGGGGATATAAGGACAGGTGTGTGTGTTATTTACAGTACTTTACCGTAGTTGTGGATTAATTCTTGCACCCGCCACCCCAAAAATAATCCACGGCTCCAAACTTGAAGCGCTCTCAAGTTGGAGACGACTCCCTCTTGTCCCGCTGCATGTTTTCTGACACACACACGCCCAAAAATGTTTTTTCCAAGACTTCCAAGGCGTCCCCCAACAGCAGTGCATTCATTTATGACACACCCGTTGACAGGCGCCATTTTCAACATCCGCACTGTTGCCAGTTGCCCGACTTGGCTGGAAGATGGCGAACCCGGCGGCCACTTTGGCCTGCAAATGCTACACTCCGTGTCGCAGTTACGGAGGGGCGGGGGGGGTTCTGCGCGTCTCGCAAGGGGGCGGCAGAACCACAGCCATCTGTCTGTCTGTCAGTCATTCTCGGGCAGTAAGAAACAGCCAGCGCAGGTCAATTCTCGCCCGACCACCCTGAAGAGACATGCTGGCCTACACACACACACACACACACACACACACACACACATTTTCTGTTGATGGTCCCTGAACCCTCAAGACTCTGTCGTTCAAGCAGCGGCGACGCTCCAAGCCAAGGGAGGCATTTGGAAAGAACAATTGCGAGTATAAATATTTCGAGAGCGCGGGTCGTATGAAGAGAAAGGGAGTGAGATGAGTACTGAATGGAGGGAATTGGAGGATTTTAAAAAAAAGGCGGGTCAAGGGTACGAGAACAAAAGAGAGCGAGGGCGAAGAGACGGTTGGAGGGGTGGGGAGAGCGGCCAAAGACGTGTGTCGCCTACGAGTGACGCTCCAGACACCGACAGGCGCCCTCGACATCTTCCAGCCGTCAACTTGTGTCGTTGACGGTTATGTCTCGTGGCGGCTGGCCAAACGCGGGCAAACATTCAACAACGATCCTCTGGCTGGTCACGGTGACATTTCCCTATTTTCTGCCATTGGTGTGTGAAGAGGAAAATGAGAAAGGAGGGGAGGGGGGGGGAGGTGTGGATGAAAAGGGTGCGAGGAGGGAGGATGCTGTGCCAGGAATGGGGAATGAACGAGGGGGAAGAGGCGGCGCGGGAAAAAGGACACGGAGCGGGGGGAGGGAGGTTAACGGGAGACGGCCGGAGGGACAAAAGAGCGACAAATAAGCAGGTGAGAAAGAGGAAGGAGAAGAGAGAGGGTGAAAAATGGAGCTCGTCAGGTAAGGAAAGAAGTGGCGCGGGGAGGAAGAAATAGAGCGAGGCGGCAGCGCGCTTGACCTTGTATAAAGCGCCTGTCGTCACACACGCACGTGCGGGCGCGCACACACACGGAACACCAAAGAACATGCAAGAAAAAAAAAAAAATAATAATCATTCAACAGAAAGCTCAAGTTGCTTCCTCCCACATGCCCAAAATCAGGCATTTTGGGCAGAGAGTGAAGCTTCATTGAAGCTTCATGAGCGCGTAAAACTCCTAATTAAATGTGTTAATTAATTGTGACTGCTGTCAGGCTGCTGAATAAAAATAACAACAATAATAATAATTAATTCATTCATCATCCGAACCGCTTGATCCTCACTAGGGTTGCGGGGGGTGCTGGAGCCTATTCCAGCCGTCTTCGGGCAGTAGGCGGGGGACACCCTGAATCGGTTGTCAGCCAATCGCAGGGCACACAGAGACGAACAACCATTCGCACTCACACTCACACCTAGGGACAATTTAGAGCGTTTAATCAGCCTGCCACGCATGTTTTTGGAATGTGGGAGGAAACCGGAGCACCGGGAGAAAACCCACGCAGAAAACCCACTGGACTACAGGGCCGCCCAATAATAATAATAATACTAATGATAATTAAATGAGGTGAAAGACAATTTTAAATAGCACTGCGATTTATCCATTTTTTGTGTTTATATTGCACTTAATTGAACGGTGGTTGTTGTTTTTTTTTCTTCTTTCTTCCTACATTCTTGCTGCTGGAGGCTGTAAATTTCCCCAGTGTGGGACAAATAAAGGATATCTTATCTTATCTTAAATTCTTTGATTATGAAACAAAAACAACTTTCATCATGAATCGATACCACTTCTTTTTAAGTACACATGTCCTAAAGTTCTTATTTGGAACAAATCAAATTTGACTGAAATTGAATATGAAAACATAATTCATAAAAGACTTATGTTTTTATGTCTATTTCGCATCGGGCATGTGCAGCTTTACAGGTGCCACAACCTTCCGTTTAGTCCAATGTCATGTCTAATTCACAGAGAAATGAAAGAGAAGGCGCAACAATAAAACACCCTCATTTTCAATTCAACAGGTTTAGTGCTGAATCGTTTTTTGCATAATGACACCAAATAAATAAGCGATGAAAACCCCACAACATTAGAAAAAATAAAAATAAAAATGACATTTTCTCTCCTGCCTTTCCGGGGCAGCTCGTCTGCATCCAAAACGCCACCCGCGCATAGTTTTGGAGCCTGCATCTGCTCGCCTCACATTCCCTCCGAGGCTGACTTTGACGCCTAATGGCATCCGTGCCCTCCGCGTGATCCCCACTCTCGGCGGAGAAGCGGCACTACATCCGAATGGGGAGAGCGAGCGGAGGCCATCACCTAAAATATCCAACGGCCTTCGCGGCTAACCCACTCTGTCACTTCATCATCAAGCTAGCGGCCGGCGACTGACAGGTTGGGCCCGCCGGCAGATTGCCGGCGTTGTCCGCGACTCTCCCCCCTTTCAGACCGCTTTCGGTCGAAATATACCGGCGTACTTATTTCTCTATATTCTACCAGCTCCAGCGCCCGTTCGTGCGGTGCCAGGTGACCTGCAAAACCGCAATTACAGTTAAATGTCAATTTTTGACATCATACTTCGCCAGTGCGATATTTCCAAAGTCGGAGGGCAAAACGCCCACGCCGAGAGGGAAGATGTGGGCGTGTTATCCTTTGGCTTTTCCCGTGCACCGATTGCTCTACAGCTAATTACGTCCTCATTATTTCCGCAGGTCGGTGCAAAGTTCTCACTTCGTATTAATCTCGAGTTGTTGTTGCGCCCGCCCACCGCAATGGTGAACATTAATAGCTTCCACCCAGGCGGTGGCAGAGTGGGCACTGGCTGCTCTGCCCTGATGGAATCTCGTTTCTGCCTGGTTACTTCCCTCCCTTAAGCGAGGCGTTTTATTAAAGCGGAACGGGATGGGCTTCACGGGCCAACCGATCACAGCTGATGACTTGACAAGCGCCGTTATTTATTTTTTTTGCACCCGAAGGCGGCACCCGTGTAATGAAATGAGGTTATTCCTCGACACCGCCGGAGCAATTTGGGCAGGAACACAATGAATGTCAGTGTCGGCGGCGTCACGGTATGCCTGCCAGAGCCCTCGGTGACGCAAACATCCACAAATATGATAAATATGCGAAAAGAGCTTCATCATTTCATTTTTTTTTCCTCCCTCTGAGGTCGAGCGGGTCAGATGGTTTTGTGCTCTAGCCTTAAATACAAGCTTGCGATAACCTTCAAAAGATGTCACATGCAAAATACTGTCCCCCCCCCCTAGCTTGTTCAACGTTTTTTTAAAAAAATGGTCCTTGATTTAATGACCAAAGGAATTTGTACAGTGCATTCAAAGTACAGTAACAGGGTTCCTCTTTTATACTAAAACAAGCATTTGTGTACACTGCTCCGCAAGTTTGTTTTATTGAAAATAGATCAATCTCCAGGCCGCGTCTTAGCGGTGACGTATTTTTTTCTCACGCCAACGCGTTCCAAATTTAGAAACTCATTGACTCATTTGGACCAGCGCACACAAGACCCGACACACACACACACACACAGCACCCGCTCATTTGCTCTGCTAAATGTTAGCCGCTTCACTGGCAGTCAAATGCCAAACAAAATAATTCATGACATTTATGACACTCGGAGTTTTACCTGACAGCTTAATGGCATTTTGTATGAAAATCAAATTGCGCAGCATCACGTTTGAGTCTAGATTCCAGGCAAGACTGCAGTCTTCGTACTGTTTGAAATTCCACCGTGACGCATATTGATATCGATTTATCCGGCAGCCCCTGGACCAGCCAATCGCAGGGCATAGAGAGAGCAAGAAACCAGCAGAGCTAAAGCTAAACCGCTGCCCCTTGCGCAGCGACCAACCAGCTGCCATTATATCACCAAGTCGCACGGCACCGGGGTCGTCTGACCTTCACGTCTACGCGCAGATGTGTCACGCACGCACACACTTGGGTGTACTTTGGTATGCCGAGAGCAAAGCGGGGACGGCCGCTTAGCTTTGACAGGCGCGGCGCTTTGACAAGCCAAGAATAAAACTTGAGCCGCGCGTCATCTCCTTATTGACCTTTCCCGATAGACCCGCCAATCGATAGCGGGCGACCGGGTTTTACAAGCAACCGCCCGCGCATTTCCGCTGTCGTTGTCAAAGAAGTACATTGCGATCATAGATTGCGATTTATCATTTGTGCCTTTTTTTTCTTTTGAAATGGGTGTTGTTCAAGACAGGTCATTCTTTCCGTTATTCACGGAAACTAAGTTTTTTCTTGTATTCAGGGTCAACTCTTGGTGAATTGTTTATTTCCACGTTCAGATGAAGGTTCGTGTCAAAGTAAACATAAAACGTTGGGAATGACATGGCCTCCAAGAGTTTTGAGTTTGTATCGCAAGGCACCGCTGCACGCTGAACTAAAGGGAGGAGCTTCCTTTAGCCAGGGTATAGCTTGGTCTAATGGAGGGAAAAAAAGTGCTTTGGCGCCATTTGGCATCTGTCGGCAAAGCTTTTGGTGGGGTTAATAACCGTTGGCTTTTCGCTCTTAAACACACTAAACACTCAACGCAGAAGCTTACCGTGAGCCACATCATCACCACCTCACCAGGCACCGCCTCTTAAAGGCACAGGCATGTACACGGGCGCCGCAATATTGACGCCATTCCAAAAAGCTGCGTTTTCATACATTCACAAACTGCGTTTGTATGAGTTTTCGGATTTTGAGCAAATGAGGATGGGATCCCCCTGCGAGAAAACGCTGGTTCGCCGTAGCGGGCGATTGAAACATGCGGCGGCGGCTCTGACGCAACCAGAGGAAGGTCTTCATTTTCACTTTGTTCAACGCGATATGATGAAATACTTGATAAATGAGCGTACACAGCGTGGCTTAGGGGTAACGTGAGAAAAAGTCATAAAAGACGCAGCGGGCGGGGACATGGGGAGACGCGAAAAGGCTTCAAAAGCGTCAAGGAGAAATGAGCAGCTGGAGGAGAAACCTGCAGAGGGAGGGGTGCGCGCACGTGGTGCGCGCGTGCGGGCGGGCCAGCGAGGGAGCATCCGTACGCTGATGCATATTCCTATTAAGTCGCCTGTTTATACAAACATGCCCCGAGAAAAAGAGAGGATATTATTTGCAAAAATAAGCGTTTACCAATTCAATTTAGTGCAGCGCATTAATACGAACGCCCCGGGAGGAATATATGGAAATGCCGGCTCATAAAAAGTGCATGAACTTTACCTCGAAATGCTAAAATGCCTCTTCTGCGCACGAGGTAGAGCGGGACTACTAAACGTGGCTATGGGGGCGCAGGTTCAGACAACAGTATATAGTGAAAGGTCTCCAAAGTGGCAAAAATACGACGATATCGGCAAAATCCCGGGAGATTTTGCTGCACGGGTGTGTCTAGTGCCGTCGTGATCGTCACAGTCAAAGTTGTGCCATGATTAAGGTTCGCATTCTGCGACCACGCGCGCTTGTTTTTATGTTAGGGCGGCGATGGAAATGGATCACTTCTTTTATATTACTATACAAGTGCCATGCTTATCCAAAATCCTTAAAAATCCTCAAAAATCCTCAAATAAAATCATCCGATGCCAATGTTTTTAATTCCACGTATTTTTTTGCGCTTTTATTGCCACTACCCAACAGTACCAGCGATGTAAAGAAGAAAAGTGTGATGACGATTGAAAAAAAAAAAAAGGGAGCTCACTACACGATGTTTCCCACTAAGGGATGCAATTCATATATAATACATTAGAAAAAAAAAACAAAAAATTGAATGCTTGTTGTCTCGCAAAATGGCCTCAAATCAAATGAACAATAATTAAAGAACTGATTGTACACAACTCGTGTTGCTATTTCCCTCCCCGTATGTCAGTTACGCATAAATGTTAATGTTCAGCTCAGACATCACTTGCACATTGACGGCGGCGTGTACTTCCTATTTCAATTACTTCCAATGGGGACAAAATAAAAACAAATCAGAAAGTGACACCACAAACAAATTGGCCTGTGATTTTGTCTTAAAATTCAACTGATAAAGAAATAAACTCACATGTCAATTAATCTCCGAAGCGGGAGGGGTCGGGGCGGGGGGGTACAATGTAATGCAACAGTCCGGCAATAAATTGCCAGCCTTCGAGGGGACTGCCATTGCGTTTTTATTGGATGCGTTTCAGACAGGCGCCGATTTATATTAATTGTCGTTTTAACGGCTCGACAATGCGGCGCCTGTGAACTGAGCGGGGTTATGACGCGAGGCGTTCCCGATGCACTCGTGTGTCCAGGGTGAGAGCGACAGTGGTATTAAATCTTGAGATCCACCCCCCAAACCGTCAGCAAATACAAAAAACAGATGTGGTAATTCGGTGAACCCCCCCCCGGTTTACACAATTGATGTTTTCCAATGTGAACGATGAAAATGGATGATAGCGAGAACATGTGATTTTTCTCTACTAGTTTCTCCATTGCGCAACAAAGTATTTCTGAGCGCCTGTTTCCACTTTTAAGATTGTACAGCTTTCCAACGAAGGGGCAAGGTCAAGCTGTTAATTTGTCACTCCACATTGAATTTTCCTCAGGCCTTCAAAATTGCGCGTCGGCCGCCTCCAGCTACTTTTGTGCCGCCCCCGGCCAGGCCGATTGCTATTGCTCAACACGGCAAAAAGCTCCAGCCGCGCTGATTGAGCAATGGTCGTCCCGTTGCGGCAGTTACTCCTTTTAACTGCGATTTCAACGTCGCCATCTCAACTGCAGTGCACAAAAAGATCGAAGAAGAAACAGATCAAATCGCTAGCCTGTGCTATCGTCGTCCTGATTTTCCCTAACAGATTTCAGAAACGGGCAAATATTGCCTGGGTTTTTTTTTTCTTGTCAATTTTCTTTGGTAAAAATAAAAGTTTCCTTCGGGTCAAATTAACGTTTAGGATTTTTAACATTGCAGATATGGCAAAGTAAATCAGCCACTTCCGTAAAAAGCAACCTAGTGAGGAACAAAGTCGCATCCAGAGTAGAGAAATGAATGCGACAAGTCGTTAAAATGTAACACTGCGCGTTGTGGCGGCAACGTGGAATTTTGGTCTAAAAAACTCGTGATGGTGAGGAATGGAGGACAGGACGAGTCGGCGAAGCGAGGACACATAAATCCGATTGCAATTAGGAGCATAAGAACGCCAAGTCAACATATTTTTCATTCCTCTTTCCATACGTCCCCCCCCCCCCCCCAAAAAAAACCCTGTGGTTTTTGACAAGCAGAGGCTGAATCATTTTACCTGGTTCAGGCATCCACTATAATTTGCAAGGTCCATATTTTTCCATAAGAATACTTAAGTAATTGTGATTTTCCTACTCCGTTAGTAGCGGTTAGTGATCCCTTATGACTTATGTGCAAGTTTACATCATTGCCCCTGAACAAACGGCGCTCGGTCACGTGTCTGTCTTTAAAAAAAAAAAAAAAAACTGCTTAAAAGAAAATAAAAACGCTGCTTCATGTTCATACTTCACACAACACTCCAGCTGAGGAAAAAGCCTGCTTAAGAGACAAGGTGTCGGGGCAAAATGTGCGTGAGGTAGGCATTGTGGGTGATGGGGGTTGTCTGGTGGGTTGGGGGGCGGGTGGGGGGGGGGGGGGGGGGGGGGTTAGATGCACTCTTCTCCACCGGGTGAATAATTCATCTCCAGGGTGGAACGAGAGCGCCGTGCTCGCCTTCCCTCCTGCTCTCATCTCTTCATTATTGATAAACAGCAACATCTACACTGTACCTGACCCAGGAGAGACTGCGCAGAGAGACGCACGGGGGCGAGTGCGGGGTGGGCAAGAAAGAAAAAAAAATGGCAATAAAGAATAACTGGCTGGAAAGAAAGGCAGTAAAAATGAGAACAAGGGGGGGTGGAGGGGGGGGGGGGCAACCCAAAGAGAGGCGTATGACAAGTGGCGAGTTTAACAAGCTGGCTCGGGCCGCTTTAGGGCTCATAAAAAAGTCTTGGGGACAGCGAGGGTTTCGTGCATCCAGAAAAAAAGGCAGAGCCCCCCCCCCACCCCCTGAGATGGACAAACGCCGCGCTGAATAAGTGACTGAATAAGTTAGAGGCTGGACGGCTGACAGACACCCAGGTCCCCCTGCGGCTTTGTTGGACCCTTCACGTCAGTCTACCTTCACCGCATCACTTCTTTGGTTCCATTATTTTTATATACACACACACACACGCGCACACACACACTCTCCCGGTGATGTAGCCTCATCCTGTCTTTTCATTTTGGAACAAATCCGTTTTTCATCCCCCTAGCTCAGTCCGCACTCCCTTCGTTTTTGAAGCGGCTGATTCATTTTCTGTCTGGCTTCTTCATACAAGACCCGCGTGCCAGCGCTCGTCATGGTAATTGGACTGGCCATGACGTTGTGACGCCCCCACCCCCACCCTCCCCGACTCTTCATGAAATACAGTAGAGCAGAACCCCTAAAAAGGCTCACCTCCATTTTGCGTCAACATTTTCAACATGAAGACTACAAGGTCTAGGGTCTTGCGTTTTGAGTTCCATCACCATTTGCAGCAATGTAAGCCCAACGCAGTACCCAAGTCACAATTACAGGAAATGTAAGCAATCCTAAAAACAAAAATCATAAATTGAAAGGTCAAGTCTGGCTTTCAAGGACCCTGCATAATGACCCTTAACCGGGCGCTCGAATGGCACAAAACGGCAGCCTCCTCGTGCCATTTCGTGCATGGCTTCTCGAGACTGTTTTGGTGGGTCTCCTCATGATAAACGTGTGTACCAAAATTAATGTAGCCGTGGTTCAAATTTGGAAGGAATCAAGTACATCTTTGAAGCACTCCAGGATGAACGAGCCTAAAATGGACGTTTCCGAAAAAAAAATGTCAGACAGCCTACGAACGACTACTCAAGTTTCCTCCTTGCTCGCCATCATCGCGCCAAATTATTTCTACACATCATTAGTCCGGCTTGCAAAAATGATCCCTCCAAGGCCTGTTTTTGAGGAGTAGATTTAGCTTTTTTTTTTGGTGTAATTAAGTTACCCCATGAATCTTTGCAGCTCTACATCGGACATTCCTTCCCCAGTGCTGCGAGGACAGAGCTGGAGAATGAAATATGAAAATTAATGTGAGGCGTTGTCCAGGCACAGTTCACAGCGGTTTGGGGGGGGGGTCAGCCGCGTAAGTAGAATCTCCATTCAGCCGCCATTATTCATGCGAAGGATTTGCACCTTTATCAGGTCTGGCAGGGAGCTTGCCAAAAGAACTTTTACACACACACACACACGAACACACACGACAACAGGGAGCTTGTTTATGCACACGCACGCACACAAATTTGGAAGCGCTCGCCCGTCGGACGCAGTCATGAATTAAAGGCAATGTCACAAGTACACAATTGAAGAACAGTGCCAGGTAATTCAACAAATGTCCTTCTTGCAAGTGTGTACATGCATGTGTGTGTGTGTGTGTGTGTGTATGTGTGTACACATCCATCCTGGCGGCGTGTTAGCATAATGTGATTATACGTCCTATTTTTGTGGGTGTGAGAGTCTGGCGAGGTGTCAGCGGATATTTCGGAGGAGCGGTGGGTGGGGGGGGGGGGGGGGTGGGGGGGGGGGGTTGGCGCGATCCTTTTGGAGAATTAAAGCGGCGCCGCCCCTTAAAGCCAAAAGGAATTCCATGACATGGCCGCCCCGGGATCTAAACGCAGCTGTGCGAGTTTCCAAGGTTTTGTCGGCTTTTATTTTGGTCACCTTTGCTTCACACCTTGGGGGAGTGCATTTTGTTTCCCAGCTGACCCCCCGCCCCAACCTCACCCGACCCCCACCACTGGTCAACTGTCAACTCATCACTCATTCATAGACAGACAGCGCGAGGAGTTCCAATCCCCGTTTGTACATCACATTAAGGGATTAAAAACAAACAGCAGTTGTGTCATATAGCGGGAGACGAGGGGAGGGGGGGGGGGGGCGTTAAGCATCGTCGGTCTACTAGGGGGATCACACAGCAGGCGAGCAAAATCAATGGCTGCCATATGGGAGACAGAAGGTCAGGCACAACAAGTAAACAAACACACACACAAGCAACGGGAAAATATCGTCATAAACTGACGATGGCGTCTGTCACAACATCCAGCGACGACCAGATGGATTGAATTACTGATGAGCGCGCGAGTGCGCACGTGCGTGCGTGTGCATGCGTGTGTGATGGGCTCAGAGCATGAAGCGAGGAACGTTTGAGGACTCAAGGGAAGATTATGTTCCAAACAACTGCTCGTCATGACGTTATTGCGCATGTAAGGACAAAACTTGGCTGTGCCCGTGCTGAGAGATGCTACGCTACATCAAATGGGGGTGCGCAAACCTTTCATGCGCAAGGGCCATATTTTCGGAGTTTTAACAACGGACAGATGGGCCAGATCATTAATGGACAAGGCGAGAACATATAGACATGTTTTTGGAGATTCAAATCAGGAATTCTTACAAGAATTCATTCTTTAATTAACTATTTTCGTCAAATAAATACAGCTTCTTTTTAGCGCTGTGACTCTTTAAATAGAAAACGAAAAAAAAAAAGTACAGAAGAGTCATAATATTACGTGCTGCCCGTAGCAACTGCTATTGTACCTGGGGGTTGTTGTAATGTACATCGTAAGGTTTAAAAAATAAAAAATAAAAAATAAAAATTGCATTACAATCCACAGTGAATTTCATTCATTCATCTTCCGAGCCGCTTGATCCTCACTAGGGTTGCGGGGGGTGCTGGAGCCTATCCCAGCTGTCTTCGGGCAGTAGGCGGGGGACACCCTGAATGGGTTGCCAGCCAATCACAGGGCACACAGAGACGAACAACCAACCACGCTCACACTCACAACTAGAGACAATTTAGAGTGTTCAATCAGCCTGCCACGCATATTTTCGGAATGTGGGAGGAAACCGGAGCACCCGGAGAAAACCCACGCAGGCCCGGGGAGAACATGCAAACTCCACACAGGGAGGCCGGAGCTGGAATCGAACCCGGTACCTCTGCACTGTGAAGCTGACGTGCTAACCACTGGACTACCGGGCCGCCCTCAGTGAATTTCATTGCAAGTTATTTTAAGCATTTCAAGCTCATTCATTTTAACCTGCTGAATGTTGATAACGGAAGCCGCCGCAGGTTTCGGAAGGCACCAACAATTAGACGGAAGGAATGTGGCACGATAAATAAGCCGAGGAGCGGCTACGAGCGGAACGGGCTGTGTGTTTATTTGAGCGGCCGCATTGTATACGTCTCGTTTCCGTCACGCCGGTCTGCAGGGGCGCCTTGGCGCGGGTGGAGGAGAACGGGCCCATTGTCTGGAGATTCAATAGCGCTCAGGTAAGATGAAACTGCTTGTCAACACTTTGCTATCAGTTCCAGTAGAAGGAAGGGAAAGGTGCTACCGAGATGGAGGAAGGGGCAACGAATGAAGGAATGAATGAATGCGTGACAAAGCACAGGGACGGCACTGCCCCCCCCCCCTCTCTCATTTGCTACAGTACAGACGATTGATGGAGTGCAAGGGCGGTTGATAAGAATCATTTTGTCTTTGTAGCGGCTATTAACATCAACTTTGATGCTTCCCTGCAGAGGAGACAAACACCCCCCCCCCACCCCCCCCCGGCCGGAGTCATCTTATCTTATCACCCCGTCTGTCTTGAGGAATACAACCAAATACACGAAATGATAACACAAGGCAAGCAGGGGGTGACACTAAGTACAGTCCAGACCCTGAGTGCAACTACCCGTATAAAAGTGCTCATTAAAAGAAGAAAAAAAAAAAAAGGTAAAGACGGCAACGTGCTATAAAAAGGACCAACAAACGGCAAAGTCACCAGATTGTCCTCAAAGTAACTTTGAGGCGTGCCATCGTTTATTTTCTTTACGACTGGTCTATTAGAGGCACGAAGTTGGCGATTATTGTGCAGCCATACGTCTCACCTTTTGAAAAGTAAACATAACAGCTCCTGCAATGAGAATTATTTATCTCTTAAACGTTAAGGAGGGTAACACAAAAGTTGATAGAAACAATGGATCTCAATGAAACGATGGTTAACACACTATCTCAGCCATGTCCAAAGTCCGGCCCGCGGGCCAAATCCGGCCCGCGGTCGAATTTCATCCGGCCCTCGGCCCCTGTCATAAAGTCAGTGCCGTCTGGCCCGCAGGTTGGGCGCAATGGAACACGTGTTGCATTGACTGAGGTCTCGTCGACTGGTGAGTGATGTTTCATAGAGTACTGCTTCCCTCTAGTGGCTAAATGAGTAATAGCATTTAGACACTAGAGGGCATCACTCACGAGTTAACAAGACATCACTCCGTGTTTATATTGACTGATATGTCATATTTCAAATTCCTGTTTCAAATGAACCAAAAGAAATTCTTAAGATTGTTGAAATTCAAATCAAAATGGAAATGTGAAACAGACTGGCTTACTAAAATTTGTTGAACAATATTGTTGTTCAATGTAAAGAATGTCAGCCAAGGTCGGCCCCCCGACATTTTACCACATAAAATCTGGCCCCCTTGGCAAAAAGTTTGGACACCCCTGCAGCACTATCTCATCAAATCTATATCGATATATGTTTTTTTTGTTTGTTTAACAAATAGCAACATTTGTACAAACATTTCCAAGACTCAAGGCAAGAGTTACAGTATGCGCTAATGCTAGCACTACGTTGAGCCAACAAGGAGAACGATGAAGATGGACAATGAACCGGTCAACCAAATGGTCCCACCGTTCCAGAAAAAAAAAAAAACATGGCGGAGCAATGACAAACAAACAAATAAAATCGGCTGTTTTAAAGGAAATTACTACGTAGAGGAGGCGGCCCGGTAGAGGAGGCGGCCCGGTAGTCCAGTGGTTAGCACGTGGGCTTCACAGTGCAGAGGTACCGGGTTCGATTCCAGCTCCGGCCTCCCTGTGTGGAGTTTGCATGTTCTCCCCCGGAGGGCGGAGGGCCTGCGTGGGTTTTCTCCGGGTGCTCCGGTTTCCTCCCACGTTCCAAAAACATGTGTAGCAGGCTGATTGAACACTCTAAATTGTCCCTAGGTGTGAGTGTGAGTGCGAATGGTTGTTCGTTTCTGTGTGCCCTGCGATTGGCTGGCAACCGATTCAGGGTGTCCCCCGCCTACTGCCCGGAGACAGCTGGGATAGGCTCCAGCACCCCCCGCGACCCTAGTGAGGATCAAGCGGTTAGGATGATGAATGAATGAACTACGTAGAGGAGAAGTTCAGTCAAGCTGCATGGGGAGTCTTTTCAACACAAAAAAAGAGACTGGACCAATTTAATTTGGGTTAGTCATTGCCCAACAACAACCGAGGCCCCCCGTCCCCCGATGTGAACTGTTAGAAAGAGAATCCAGTACTGATCAAAGATATCTCCAGATCTTCCGAGTTGGAGTCAGTGGTGAAAAAAATTAAAAAAGGTCAGAAAATCCAATGAATGTCATTTCTCAAAATGGCCTCCAGGCTACATGACTCAATACATTGGTCAGAGCGACGCATAAATGCCTTAGTCAATGGTCTCCATTTGACATCAAGCTCTAATTAACCAACATTTAATTGCCAGAGTATTCGGCAGTGACGATCAAAATCAACGCAATGCTCACTGACACGGGGCGGGGGGGGGGGGGGGGGGGGTTGATGTGGTTAAGGCTAAGCAAACGGAATCTATCCCATCTTGAAGAAGAGGCGTAGCAGCTTCCGGGGGGAATCCTCAGTCAAGACATCATTACACTGGCTTGGCGGGGGCTTTTGTTTACCATCAAGCCCCTCGAGGCAGCGCGACAGGAAAAGGATTGTGAGGTGAGCGATAGCTAGAAGGTGCCCCCGCCCTCCCCGCCACCCGCCGTGCTCGACTGGCCAGCTTCAAGGACCCTTCAATAACACAGCCTCTGTATAATTAGACAGCGCTCCGTCTCACACACACACACACGGCAAACAAATCCTGCTATGGGTGCCACGCTGCAGGGTTATCTCCCCCCCCACCCCCCCTCACCGCGCTGGTGCCTTTTGCCTTGGATGCAAAAGAGGGATTTGTACAGATTTAATTACGTTCACGATTCCGCCATCTTTTAGTTGTAATCACTTAGGGTTGCGGTTAAGTAAATCCCCCCCCCCCCCCGCAGGCCGCCCGCACCCTTTTGTTGCCTTAAGCTAGGCATACACTGTACAACTTCAGAAGTGTAAGACTGAAAAATCCAGCTAGCGTCGCGTGACTTAAAAACGAAAGATCGAAGCGCTTACGGCGTTCGCCGATATCGTTACTGCATCAAAAGGTCCGTAGGTGGCGATAGAACGCGTTTCAAACTCTTGGTCGACTGTTAAAACAAAAATCGGCGACATGTTAGTGAACAAAGTGCTTTTTTTTTTTTTTTTTTTAAATAACTGCTGTGTCTTTGGTCTTTGCGAAAAGCCACATAGAAAAACAAGCCATGACGCCAATTTTTGTCAAATTGCTGGCTCAGGGACTGAACAGATGATCAGGAATGGATCCACCTGTGCCATTCATTAAACCGAATCCCTAATCCAAGCCCCAACCCAGAAAAGGAGAGCTATCGCTACTAGCTGTAGCTACTCATTTTTGGACATTGATTTTCTTAAAGAAAAAAAAAAACACACACACACACAAAAATCAATTGACACAAAAATCAATTGTTCATTTTCTTTTTGAGTTTACTCCTCATGCACCTACGGAATGCGTCCAATGTCACTTAAAATCGTCTCGGAATCAATCTTCATGATGCTGTTCTTTTCCAACCTTAAGACCGTCATTTTTTTATTTTTTTTATTTTTTTAATATAAATAAAATTAGTTATTTTTTTCGTGTCGGCGTTTGTTTTTCATTCATTCATTCATTCATCTTCCTAACCGCTTGATCCTCACTAGGGTCGCAGGGGGTGCTGGAGCCTATCCCAGCTGTCTTCGGGCAGTAGGCGGGGGGACACCCTGAATCGGTTGCCAGCCAATCGCAGGGCACACACTGACGAACAACCAACCACGCCCACACTCACACCTAGGGACAATTTAGAGCGTCCAATCAGCCTGTCGCATGTTTTTGGAATGTGGGAGGAAACCGGAGCACCCGGAGAAAACCCACGCCGGCCCGGGGAGAACATGCAAACTCCACACAGGGAGGCCGGAGCTGGAATCGAACCCGGTACCTCTGCACTGTGAAGCCGACGTGCTAACCACTGGACTACCGGGCCGCCCATGCGTTTGTTTTTTGACCAGCAAAAAAAACGTCGTCCATGAGTTCAAGGACAGTTCCGAAGCAACTATTCGTCCTTTGCCCAATTCCATCCGAAGACATTGTAAGTAATATCAGTCTGTCAGAACCTTTTCGACGATTTCTGCCAGAAAGTCAAAGTGAGTGAAAATTGAACACCCGTTGCTTCTTTTGAGTGCTAAAGTGCTGTGCATGTTATGGAGCATTAGGCTGGCGTGTTTGTGCCCTGATGTACGTACGACGGGCGCACGACTGGGGGGCCAAAAGGTGGCGGAAGCCTGCCAGCCAGAGTGCAACGCTTTTGCTTTCTGCGTTTGTGTGTATTCAGTGCACCTCACAGGCAAATCACGGCACCGGCAGGCAGCCTTTTCTAAAAAAGAGAGGGAGACGAACGAGTGAAGCGGATCAAACACAAGCCAGCTAATCACAGACGCCGGCTAATTAGCGCAGCCCTCAAAGGGGAACCAGGAAGGAGTGATGATTACCCCTTATGAATTTCCCAATGACGCCGTGCCGTCTGCCACCACAAATAGTCGCAATTCAGGAGAGCGGACGGGGGGTAAAGTGCAGCGAGAGCCACCGTCTTTTATCACTCGAAAGCAGCATGGGGGGGCAAAGCGGCGCTCGATATCTCTTATCGGAGTTTCGGTCATGTGCCCGGAACGCGCAAACACCGGCGCTGACTTTTAATCTGGCCCTTCGCAAATTAGACCGCACGTTGAGTTCCCCCCCCTCCATCAAGAGATTTCTAGAGCGGTTAAAATCCCAAGAGCAAGCAGACAGGCCCGCCTCCGGAGCATGGAAGGAGGTTGACGTTGCCGAGTGCAGAGTGCGGGGCTGCTGATTAGCGTTCGGATCTGCCACGCTGATCTCGAGATTTCCACGAGATCAGAAGCCGCGCGATGGAGCGCGGGCGGTGGCGGCGCAGGCAACCAATTACAGAGGTGGCGCCCGTCCGCCGATGCCTTTCCTCTCCAACTGAAGCCATCAAAGTGACGTGCGCTCCCCCAGCACTGATCCTCTCCACATCCTCCTTCACCAAATGCTTGCTCTCGTCTAATCTCAGTCGAGAGGCACCTGCCAACCTCACAAAGTCAGAGTCCGGCGTATAAAAAACGCGGAGAGCCAGTAAAAGAGCGTAATAACACTCGCAGAGTTTAAGCATTTGACACCCGTTTAGTGGCCAGCTTCAATATACGAGCTTAGCTGAAAGATCCAGAGGGCTTCCATGGGGGGCCGCGGTGTAATTAGATGCTTCGTAAGTGAACCTGAGCAGAGAAAGGTTTTGACAATCGGAAGTGGTTAAAAGTCATTTTACATGGCGGACTTGAGCTGCTGCCAAAAAAAACAGGTCGTCATGGGAACAAGCTCAGTTGCTATCGGTAACACGGGCGTTAACTGCTGGGCCCTGTTTATGTGGCCGACCAAAACGGTGCGGATCCCGACAGAGGAGCATTAATGATCGTACGATAGGTGGAAACGGCGTTTAAATAGTAGGATGGATAGTGAGTGAGCAAGCAAATGAGGCTGATAATCGACATTTGGAGCTGATATTTATTTTGCAATACAGGGAAAACGTTGGGAAAAAAGTTTTGAATAGTAGAAACTCCGACTGTGTTTAGATGCCTTTAGGCATGTTTGTTGTACCGCCTTTCAATTGATCAAAAGGTGATAGTATTTCTTCCCCCCCCCCCCCATTTTGGAAAATAAACATCTTTGTTTTATAATTGAAATAAAAACAACAGGCGGTTTTCAGGCTTAGTTTTTCTAACGTGTCTTAGAAAGTTACATGAATATTTCAACAAATAAATCATTCCCCAAGGTTTTCTCCAGAAAATACCCCCCCCCCCCAAAAAAAAAAAAAAATCAATATAACTTTAGATGTGGGCGGCCTGGTAGTCCAGTGGTTAGCACGTGGGCTTCACAGTGCAGAGGTAGCGGGTTCGATTCCAGCTCCGGCCTCCCTGTGTGGAGTTTGCATGTTCTCCCCGGGCCTGCGTGGGTTTTCTCCGGGTGCTCCGGTTTCCTCCCACATTTCAAAAATATGCATGGCAGGCTGATTGGACGCTCTAAATTGTCCCTAGGTGTGAGCGTGAGTGGTTGTTTGTTTCTGTCTGCCCTGCGATTGGCTGGCAACCCATTCAGGGTGTCCCCCGCCTACTGCCCGGAGACGGCTGGGATGGGCTCCAGCACCCCCCGCGACCCTAGTGAGGATCAAGCGGTACGGAAGATGAATGAATGAATGAACTAAAGATGTTAATATTTCTTTTTCAGGTTACAAAAACAAAGAGTGCAAGCAGAATTCTGGCTCCGATACGGCACCAAAATTAGCCAGTTTTAAAATGATCCATCAGCAGTCAGAATTTCATTTTTTTAAAATAAATTTTTAAAAAGTGCCAAATACAGTATCGGCGCCTAGTTTTGGGCATATTGTAGTTGACTGAAAAATAAAGTTATTGTTAAAATACAACTTTTTTTTGGCCTCATTTTATCCCTTACAAAAAATAGTGGGAAATAAGCATGGTCACTGCTAAGTGGGGGTGCAAGCGGACCAATCGACACCCACTCCAACTTCTGCATGGGCGGAGAGTCTGCAATAAGTGACCAAACTAAACACACATCTTGCACCACAGAAAAGGGCTGGTAAATTTTGAGCCATGTTAATTCGCACCGCACAGTGCCTCGGGGTCACAGGCTCCAACTCCTGCTGTGATCCTGAAAAGGATAAGCCTACAAAAAAAAAAAAAAAAAAAAACTTGACTGGCACTGCGCAGTGCCAGTCATTGGACGCATAATGCAAAAGCATTATTCATCCAACTAATTCTGCCGGACAAACAATACCCTTTACAAACCTGCCTTCCGCCAGTCAGCGATTTGTTTCACAGGATTACGACGTCAGAGTTGCCCTTCACACAGCAGACGAACAAAAAAATAGCCGAGACTTATCGTCCCCCCCCCCACCTCCCCTTACGCCTGCAACTCCCCAAAAACCGAACCCGCTTTGGAATTTTAACCGCAGCGTCAGAAAGCTCACTAACTGGAAACCCATTGGTATGGCTAATCAAAGATAGCAAAACACCAGATTTGGGAATATAATGTAAACGTGGCAATTTACGGCTGAGCGAGCGCGTGGGGGGGGGGGGGGGGGGGGGGTGGAGGAACAAAGCGACGTGCAGATAAATAAGGACATATTGGATGGGAGAGGCAGAGTGAGATATGGAAGAGCGTCGGGGCGGGCTGCGAAAGCAACAGCTGCTGAGCATCACATCTGCTCCAAGTGGAGTCATCAGCAAACAGACAGACTGGAACCTACCCGCCGAGGCAAGCCCCAGGGAAGCAGTGTGGGAGATGGAGGGATGGGGGTTGCGGGGGGGGGGGGGGGGGGGGTGGATAGTGGCGTGGAGATGAGGACGACGCAATTAGAAAGGAAATGAGAACAAGCCCACACCCACTCTAATACATTACAAACTGCACATGTATATTCTTTGGAGTGATTTGGCCGTTTGTCCACATTTTAAATACGGCGCTGCCTTGACAGACGAGTGACCCGAGTGACTAGAAATCACCTCAATTCAGAAGAAGCAGCGGATTCGGGACTCCGTTTGTCATTTAATTCAAAAATAAATAAATAAATGGAATGCCGAAAGCCGTTTCGTGTCACTCCCCTCAGTTTGCGGTCAGACTAAACATGCAAAGAATTACAATTTGTGCACAGTTCTTAAAACAACCAAACAATGTTGCTTTAAGAACGGCCCGCTCGATTAATGCTCCCGAAACGCCAACCATGCTAACGTTAGCAATGATGGACGGCCATGGCTTTGTAAACGTTTCAGAAACGGGCATTTGAAAACAAACATGAGCAGACATAAAAACTCACGGGAATGTATTCTTTATCCTCCACACAAAATAAGTGATATTAAACACTCGACTATGATTCCTATTCCTTTGTCTACATGACTTTTATACTTCCTCATGTCGGCCAAGGTGGGGAAAACCAAAAGGAACGGTAGAGAATGAAATTAATTGACGCATTAAATTATGACAACCAAAGTGTTCTATTTATTATATTATTACTCAGTTTTGAATACAATTTTAAAGAGGAATATTTTTCTTTGTGAAGAACACAAACGTTTTCTGGGGAATGGATTAATGACATTTCTATTCATTTCAATGAGGAAAGGCGTTTTGAGATACACGTGCTTGAGCGCGGTCAGAAAAAAAATGAAATTTGTAACTCAACGCGCAAATACTTTAAATTGTAGGTAGCAGAAAACGATGGCCCGAGGTGTCCGTGTATAGACGGGGCAAATTATTTCATTCAATGACGACATCTGCGTTCATTTCGGATAGTGACAGACTTGGGCGTGTTGATTTTTTTAATATCCTTTGGAGGCAATTACCATTCTATGCACATAATTGGACAGCTAATTTGCTTTTTCAGGTCAGTTGTATGACGGACAAAACGGCATTCTGCGCCACGTTCTGGAACAAGGAGTGGAGAAGATTACCGCATTGAAGTCGTTTTAGGAAGGCGCTTTCATGACAATGGTGATTTGGTGTCGGAAATTGCTGAATGGTGAAGTTTCTGAAAGGCGCGGCCTTGCGCGCGCACCCAAAACAATGGAAGGCAGCGGCAGGGCGGCTGTCGCCTTTGTGCCGATGGGAGCAAAAAAGTAGCTTGATTAAAGTGCGACTGACACCATCAGAGACGCATAATGGTGCGACGCTGTTTGTGGAATGATATTAATCAACATGATCGGTATATTACAGTTTGTGTCGAGTGGAGTGGAATGCAAAACAACATAAAAAGGACTATTATGAAGAAATCTGAGGCCAACTATGCAAAACTAATGAGTTATCATCAAAAAGGAATCAAACTGTGAACTGATCTCGCACGTACGCACGCACAGGTCGACTAGAATGCAAATTCTCCTGAAAGATCATCTTTAAAAGTGTGCATGGAACTCGTTTGCACACTTGAATTCCTCTGAGGTTTTGGCTAGCAACAGGGAGGGTCATGACTCAGCTGTTGAATCTTTATATCTTCATGTCCGTGATTCCCCCCCGATAGTAAAATGGAGGCACATCTTACGGCACAGCTTCTATTAGTGGGTGTCGACTATTTTGGCGTCTGACGGAATGCTGACCGACGCAATGGTGCGCTCCCCGGTATTGATTTCATCAATTGTAAACACGCCCGACGCTCATAGCTGCGAGCAAACAGCTTTTGCTAGCAGGACGGCGACGGACTGGTGCGCTCCCCCCCCCGGTGTTGATTTCATCAATTGTAAACACGCCCGACGCTCGTAGCTGCTAGCAAACAGCTTTTGCTAGCAGGACGGTGTAATAGTATATTTTGTTTCAGGACGGCGTAATAGTATATCGAGTGTTACCCTGCGTATGCCAAAAAGTGAAGTGTGATGTGCCCGTAAATTTGACACCATTTCTCTACCAAGCCATGTTACCTTCACTGACCGCTCCCATCAACATCGGAACGCCTTGAAACTGTTCAGCAGCCCGTGGCGAGAACAATCACTTCACACCGTTTGTAACCTCGGACGTGGAGACCCGTCTTTGACCGGGGGACACGCCTATGTGGTATTTTTTTGGCATAAAAAAGTGGTCTTTCTTCTTCTTGCCTTTTGGCCACTCTTGCCTTCCTTTGCATCCTTCCTCTCTCTCAGGCTCAAGTCACTCGCCTTCTTTTTCAACAGCCACACCGGCAGAACAAGAGAAGTCTGTGAGGGCAAAGATGAAAGACCACTGAAGGGAGGTGTGTGTGTGTGTGTGTGTGTGTGTGAGGGTGTGTGTGTGTGCGTTTGCAATGAATGAACACTCTATCCCTCATCCCCTGCCAAGGCTGTCCTGTCCAAACACAAAAGGTAAGAAAACAACACTACGGGGGCAGTCAGGAGGGTCACACAGCAGCCGGCCGGCGTGGTTCTCCGGCGTTTACTCATCCCGTGCAGGTAGCAAGCAAAGAGGTATGAGACGATTTACCCCCCCCCCCGGCGTCACAGGTGCGTAGACCTCACGCACCCCGAGGAGAGGCGAGCGCCCCCGAGAAGACGGCACAGCGATGACCCAGTGTTGCATCAGCGGCGAAGTAGACCTCGTCATTTGGCAGCAAATGAAGGGGAAAGAAGTGGAGCGCTTGATGCCAGCCTCTCGCAGAGAGCTCCAAGTTAGCAAAAGGACAAAGCGGAGACTGTGCTCGCGTCTCGGCCAAAATGGATATTGTAAAGTGGCGGTTTTTGCCACCCCCCCCCTCACCCCCCCTGAACAAAAAAGCCATGTTATACATTTGCGTCCAGTCCAAACATACAACAGGCGAGCCTGGCGAGTGACGTGCGCATCAGGGAATGAGAGTCGACGGCCGTTTTAAGCTAACGTTAGCACGTCCGCGCATCAAGTCCCTTGGTATCAACTGTGGCCGTTGCAGCGAGCGAATGAATGAGTGAATTTATTTGCGGTATGTTCAATAAAGTGATTCCAAGTACACTAGCGGCTGGGTACGGAATGTACTTGACCACTGAAAAGGGGGCGTTATGATACACATTCCAACTTGCGCTGGAAGGCTAACATCAAGTCAGTACTTGTCAAGTGCTTTCAAAACAGTTTCCCTTCTTGCCAGCCTTTTTAAAGGTTTTTGATTGAGCTTTCAAAACACACAAAATGGTGTTCCTTCACAATATAAGCGCCAACTTTACCAAAATACAGAACAGACATGGCCATATTTTTCACCGGGGGAAAAAAAAAAGTAAAACTTTTTATTCATCCATCCATCTTCCGAACCGCTTGATCCGGGCAGTAGGCGGGGGACACCCTGAATCGGTTGCCAGCCAATCGCAGGGCACACAGAAACAAACAATCATTCGCACTCACACTCACACCTAGGGACAATTTAGAGCGTCCAATCAGCCTGCCACGCATGTTTTTGGAATGTGGGAGGAAACCGGAGCACCCGGAGAAAACCCACGCAGGCCCGGGGAGAACATGCAAACTCCACACAGGGAGGCCGGAGCTGGAATCGAACCCGGTACCTCTGCACTGTGAAGCCCACGTGCTAACCACTGGACTACCGGGCCGCCCTAAAGCTTTTTATGTTCTTTAATAATCAGCGGTAGAACGCGGGTTGGTTTCAGCAAAAAACTAATTGAAGACAATTTCCAGTTTTTGTGAAAAGAAATGTGTCGAGTAGAACACACTAGAAGGTGGAGTCGATTTGAGATGGACACATTGACCCGTGGGAACTCAATCGTGGAGCGAGGAACCCCGATACTGCCGTCACCATCTCTCTTGGGTTCTTCAAGATCTACCAGCAAAGATGACAACCGATTGGAATGTGTGATGAAAGAATCTCCATCTTCAGATCTCATAAGCGGTGTACTCAATTCCACAGAACCAATCTTCAAGCTCAATAAATCCACCACCGGCGGAGACATCATGTGTCATTATAGTTCTCTTGGAAGATGAACAAATACAGCGTGACTTAGTCTTCAGGTCTTTGGACCAGGTTTTGGCAGGCTGGCCCGCATTCGTTGACTGAAGGGTTCTTAAAAGTTTCAAAGCAATCCAGCAATAACGTTTTCAGCCAATTCTGCATACAAGCGCCAAATACAAGAAGATGAGCGAGAGCACACCACACCACCACCCGCTCCTCCTGGTCGCCGGCGGCGATGAGCACCGACATCCAGCCGCACGCTTGATTCAATTCCCCCGACGTCGAGTTAACACCTTCTCTCCCTTTGCCTCCGCGCCTCACCTTGCCCCTATCTCCATCTTGCACCTTACATTACCCCCCCCCCCCCTCAGCCATCCTTAATCGCTTCGCTCGTCATCTACTCGGTTAATTTTCGGAGCAGGCTGATCCAACGTTTTCTAGTTTGGGGGGGGGGGGGGGGGGTTGCAACTAGAAGTTCTCCAAGCTTTGCCCGGATTGGCATTGCATTAGCATGCGTTTGACAAGCAAGCGAATGAAAGGATCAGCGTTCGTACTGATCTCCAAACGCAGAATTAATACTTGTGCTCCCACTCAATGTGACTCTTGTTTTGGATGTCTCGCACTCATGACTCTTTAACGAGGCGCTCAAAATAGATGCAGATGCAAGGGAGAGCGAGAAAAAGCAACAGAGCGCCAGAGACGGAAGGCATCCCGAGACTCATCCCCCCAGGGAGACAGCTGCTTTTTGGGTGGTTGTTCAAGAACTCCTACCCTTGGGGGGTGGGGGTGGGGGTGGGGGGGGGTGAAGAAATCCTGTTCCATTAACCCTGCGGTGGTTTCTCCCCATTTTGGGCGACTTTGCTTCCTCCCCATCTCTACCCAGGCGTTGCACCTGCGCCTCATTACCGCCGCTGATGGTGACGGGCTTCCAGCCCCCCTTTAGCTACTGCCAACATCCATTTACCTCCACCAGCTCGGCCGCCACTCACCTGGCCACTCGCCTCATCCCCCCGGCAAGTCGCCCACACGTGATGCCGTTACCCCCCCTTCCGAGCATCACTTGTGCCACTACACACTCGGCCACAAATCGGCTTGGTCAAGCGTCGGCTGGTCTAATGATTTTGTGCCAGACCGAGCCGGGCTTCCAATTTGTCAGCAGCCTGTTCGAGCAGCCGCTGTACGTTTCCTGCTTCTATAGTCGCGAAGACTCGACCACCTAAAAACACATTCAAACAAACCAAACTCCATCCATCCATCCATCCATCATCTACCGCTTATCCGGGGCCGGGTCGCGGGGGCAACAGCTTTAGCAGGGAAGCCCAGACTTCCCTCTCCCTAGCTACTTCTTCCAGCTCTCCCCGGGGGATCCCGAGACGTTCCCAGGCCAGCTGGGTGACATAGTCTCTCCAGCGTGTCCTGGGTCTTCCTCGGGGTCTCCTCCCGGTGGGACATGCCCGGAACACCTCACCGGGGAGGCGTTCAGGAGGCATCCGAATCAGATGCCCAAGCCACCTCATCTGGCTCCTCTCGATGTGGAGGAGAAGCGGCTCGACTCGGAGCCCCTCCCGGATGACCGAGCTTCTCACCTTATCTCTAAGGGAGAGCCCGGACACCCTGCGGAGAAAACTCATTTCGGCCGCTTGTATCCGGGATCTCGTTCTTTCGGTCACGACCCATAGCTCGTGACCATAGATGAGGGTTGGAACGTAGATCGACCGGTAAATTGAGAGTTTCGCCCTTTGGCTCAGCTCCTTCTTCACCATGACAGACCGATACAGCGTCCGCATCAAAGCAGACGGAATTTTCAGCAATTTTAAAGCATGCCTTCAAAATTACATTTGAAGATGTTACCCGAGTCGCTACGACAAACGCACGCACACAGACAAAAAAAAAATCACAACCGGACCACAGGTTGGCAAAGATGTCATGCTCAATTCAACAAATGAGTTAAGAAACATGTAAATGAACCATCGTTATTGTCTTGAAAAAAAAAAAGATTGAAATTCAATGAAACGCAAATATGAGTGGCCTTTAAATTATGTAGCACGTAGCGAGTATGACTACTTGCCAGCATGGACGTCTCGTAGCGCCGTCGTCGGGTTTTATCTCTCTAAATATTAGATGTAGACCCACATTGAGCAAAACGTACAAGCTGCACACACTGCTTTGGACTTTGATGACATATGAAAGGCAAATATGGGCGAGTAAGCCCCATAGCATGAAACCCATCACTTCACTCAGGTACTCCAGACTGGCGTCCCCGGCTGTATAGTAATTACCGGCTTGCGAGTGTTAAAAAAAAAAAAAGATTCAAGTCCACCTCGACAGATGTGTGCCGCTGCCAAAGATGAAACTGCATTCGGCACGTGTTGATATAAAGCACCCCCCCCCCCACACCGCCACCCCCGCTCCTCTCAATATTACCCTTGATGGCTTCAGAGATAACCCAGCTGGAGATGAGCGGCCATCTAGGCATGGCGGTCAGGCTCCACGCCGCATATTAAGTCTTCTAATGTGGCCCAAAGTCAGCTCCGTCGCACGGCGACGCCGCGTAATTATGTCATCTGCTCGGGACGACTTTTGAAAAGGGCAGACGCGCAGCGGAAAGCGTCAGTCCATGTTTCGAAATGTCACTACGTGTGGAAAATGGTGTTAGCGTGAGCTCATTAGAACAGAAATGAGCATATGGGAAGACGGGAAATGTATGTTATGTCAAGAAAAAAAAAAAGGTTAGTTATTTCTGGGGAGGGGCGGCCCGGTAAGTCCAGTGGTTAGCACGTTGGCTTCACAGTGCAGAGGTACAGGGTTCGATTCCAGCTGCGGCCTCCCTGTGTGGAGTTTGCATGTTCTCCCCGGGCCTGCGTGGGTTTTCTCCGGGTGCTCCGGTTTCCTCCCACATTCCAAAAAATATGCGTGGCAGGCTGATTGAACACTCTAAATTGTCCTTAGGTGCGAGTGTGAGCGTGGATGGTTGTTCGTTTCTGTGTGCCCTGCGATTGGCTGGCAACCGATTCAGGGTGTCCCCCCGCCCACTGCCCGAAGACAGCTGGGATAGGCTCCAGCACCCCCCCGCGACCCTAGTGATGATCAAGCGGCTCGGAAGATGAATGAATGAATGTTTATTTCTAATTAACTGCCGTCGAGGTTTTATTTCGGCGGTCGGAATCCAACCTGTTGAGGCTTTTCGTACCTTGAAAATTTCGTATGAAGAGACGTTCCGAAGTAGATGTACCACCGTATGGGTAAAAAGTGAGGGGTTTTTTTGCTTTGTTTTAGAGATGGGTGGCACAACATCCACCCCGCCCGTCAAAAAAAGTTTCAAATCGATCTCTCACAGGTTGATTACAGCCAATTCTTGTAATTGGACCAGAATTGTAATTCTGGTCCATAATTTTGCCTTCCAGGAGGGACCGAAGCTCATATTTGTGCTGCCCATGTCATCTATCTGCTATCGGACAATTCTTCACAACCGCGGGCGACGGGCGGCGGCCATCGAGAGAACCGGATCTCCTCCCTCCCGTGGCCCAGCTGTGCGTCAAGCCAAGGTCGACAGCCCCGCCTCAACCTCGCCGCCATTTTTTTTTTTCCAAATAAACAACAGCAAGGAGAGGAGCGCCAGGCAGGGAGTTGGGAGTGGAGGAGGAAATCAAAGTAGGACACACACACACACACAAAGCTGAGACGAGGAGGCCATGTCCGTCTCGGGGAAAGGAAGCGCCGTTTAACAATGTAAAGGAAGAGCGGCGTACGTGCCTGTTGTGGGGATGTTGAGAAGCGAAGTGAAGGAAGGAAGAAGCTGACAATGGACTGAGGTGAAGAGGGTCGTGTCCAACCAAGACGAAGAATTGATGGCGTTTGCTTTTTGCGTTCCTTGATTTCAGTTTTAATGGGGGGGGGGGGGGGGGGTTGGATAAGTGATTTTTTTTCTTCTCTTTTCGTCTTATTCATTACCGGGTTTCAACACATGCTGCTGGTGCACTCTCTTTATCCTTGTCGAGTCCCAGGCCGGCGAGGGCAGTGATTGCGGCAATTACAATAAATAAAAAATACGTTTAAAAAAAAAAAAAAAGGTCACTATTACACAACAGTGACAAAAAAATTAGGGCTGAGCGATTATGAAAAAGTGCAATGTTTTCCCCTCAGATTATTACTGTGTAATAAATCAAACAGTTTTGCAATGAACAATATTGGATTTATTATACATTAATGTTTAATAAGGGCGGCCCGGTAGTCCAGTGGTTAGCACGTGGGCTTCACAGTGCAGAGGTACCGGGTTCGATTCCAGCTCCGGCCTCCCTGTGTGGAGTTTGCATGTTCTCCCCGGGCCTGCGTGGGTTTTCTCCGGGTGCTCCGGTTTCCTCCCACATTCCAAAAACATGCGTGGCAGGCTGATTGAACACTCTAAATTGTCCCTGGGCGTGAGTGTGAGCTTGGATGGTTGTCCGTCTCTGTGTGCCCTGCGATTGGCTGGCAACCGATTCAGGGTGTCCCCCGCCTACTGCCCGGAGACTGCTGGGATGGGCTCCAGCACCCCCCGCGACCCTAGTGAGGATCAAGCGGTACGGAAGATGAATGAATGAATGAATAATGTTTAATAAATCCTATTTTGTTGTCGTTTGTTTCCAAATTGCAGCTTTCGCAACTGGAAAATTGCATTCTACCACACTGCGATGTCCATTTGAATCCGAGTATTGTTCGGTGGAACAGAAAACGACGCAATCAGATTCCAGGTCCATTCATTAAATCTTGGGATTCCAAACCGAGCGTTTGTCCCGAGTTAGGCGTTCAACGAGTGAAAGTCTCGTGACACTAAGCCGCTTCCGTGAGTGTGTTTGTCGTTTGTGATTGATTTTGCCTCCCTTTTTCTCCGGATTTTATTCCCAGGTTCCCCCTGCTGGCATTGTTGTCTTTTGTAATTGCTCTTTGCTGTGACCGCTCTCCTTTGTTTACACGAGGCTGCAACAACAGACGTCATGGCTTGCACTCTTTTCTCCTCGTTCAACATGTGCCGCGTTTTTGTGATCTCTTTGTTGCCCCTCCCTGTTTTTTGCACTGCATTTCCTTTTCATCCGAGCCAGGTGCTGTTCCTGATTTTGATCTTTTTTTTTTTTTCTAGTCCATTTTTTTCCCCTCCGATTGTTCTTAAAACTAATGTACGACGCAACCGCATTCCGGGCAAACTCATTTGTGAACGTAAGACATCAGGTGGTTTCTTCTGGCCTCACTTGTTGCGCACAATGTGTATGACTATGCTGTAAAAAAAAAAAAAAAGCGGAGGTTGAAATCAGAGAACAGTGTGGAGGGGGTGACTGAGGGAAGTGAACATTTTGGGAAGGATAAGAAGAAATGATCCATGTGTTACGAGCAATGAGACTTGGTGGGGAGGGAGTGGGGGGTGGGAAGGGGGGGTATGTTAACGAAAGAACGAGAAACAGACGAGTAGGCAAAAGTTGCTCGATGGAGCCCGAGGGATTTCTATTTAAAATTCAGAACAATTGTGAACGCTCCTTTTAGTTTACACAAATGCATCCTAACCCCCCCACGCCCCCCACCCCTCCGAAAACCTCCGGCAGTATCTATTTTAAATTTCTTTTCAAGGAGAGTCTTACATCCCTAATTACGGTTGGCATCACAGCAATCCTCTCCCCTCAAAATCATTTCAGGCTTCTTGTGTCTCTTGGACCACACACACACACACACACACACACACACAAACACACACACACACACAAACACACACCGATGCGTGCACCCCAGCATGACTGTGCCGTGTCAGAGCTAAATTCATGAATCACTGGTGCACAAATTAGCCGCAAGCTGGTTGCGAGACGAGCAAAGTGGGAGGGGGATAGAAAGGACAGGACTAAGCGCTTCAAATGATTCACTTTAAAAGCTCTTAAAAAGACGGCGGGGCGGGACGGAGGAGGACGGCTCCCGGCAACCTACGTGAAGAAGCCAGCGGACACCCGCAGGGGCCCTCTGTGACGAGGACTAGTCAGCAGTAGACTCGACACCCCCCCCCCACCCCCACCCCCACCTCCCTGTTTCCAAAGACACCATCTCCCTGCCTTCTCCTCCTTTCCTTCCTCAGGCAGCCATGCCAGAAATCCACAATAGCGAGGAGCCAGCTAAACGAGTGGGGGTGAACATGCAAATCCTCCCCGAGAGGCGGAACTATTTTATGAACGTTACGGTACACTTTCATGGGGGGGGGGGGGGGGGGGGGTACCCGGTCCACGCACAGAAAGTACGTGAGCCGTCAATTCGGCATAGATGATCCAATCATCGCCTGCTGCCGAGCCACTTTGCCCTGTGTGTGTGTGTGTGGGAGGGGGGGGGGGGTTACTCAATGACAGGCCTGTGCATTGATACAGGTGTGGCGAGCAGGATGGAGAATCGGACAAAAGATGGTCTTCTTTTCAATTCCTGCCCTGCCCCCCTCACCTGGATTAAGGAGAGTAGAGAGGGATGATTCTCAAAAGGGGGGGGGGGGGGGGAGGAACTGAGAATAATAGTCTCTTTGTATTCTATCGTGTCTCGTGTAACGTTCTGTCCGTGTTGCAATCTTTTGGGTTTGTTTCCCCCCCCCCCCCCCCCCCAATTATATGTCACTGTGCTGTCCCTCGCAGGTGGAAAAGGAAATTCACAGCCACAGTGACCGTCTATTGGATTCTTCCCCATACAAAAAAATAAAAACAATCCTGTTTTTACTTGCTTGGTGATGCATAAACAGACCATGAAAGTGTATTTGGGAGGAACACTCGCCAGTTTTCAGATTACCGTTTGGGTCGGCTGTCAGTCTGGGCAAAATAAAAAAAAACAACTCAAGTCCCGCAAAGCGTATCGACTTGTACAACATTGTACTTTGGGAATTAACTCTTCAAAAGTAATCCGATTTCAACATCACTTTGAGATGTTGCATGAGTCAGGCTACGTTGGTAGCCTGGTGGCCGCCTGCGGGGGGAAACGAGTGTGTGACAACGTCGAAGCCGCCGGGCCCGGCCAGCCTGATCCCCGCCTGAGCCACACACACACACGACGGGTTCACAGTCAGCGTACGGCTGCTCTCACTTTTCGCCCCGCTAACGAGCCAATCTAAGCATCAAATGGAGCCCAACCGCGTCGAGGCACGCGCGGGTTTTTACCCGCCGAGTGGCCACGGATGTCATTCCACGGAGAGAGGGGTGAGATAATCGGAAAGGAGAGAGACGCAAGTGTCACAGCAGCTTAACCTTAAAAAAAAAAGTACTCACTGGTGATAAGGGTGGAGGATTTGTTCGTGCCGGAACAGAGAGAGAGAGTGAGGAAGAAGAGTAGGCAGGGGCTCTAAGACTGAAACCAATTTGGGCAGCCGGGCACCCTAATTTCTCAGCGGTACAGCAAAAAAATAAAATAAAACACAAGACAGTGCGATTAGCCATTCGAGGGAAAGGGGAGGAAGGTATTCGTGACTTTCGATTCATTTGTACCAAATGTGAAATATTTGTGAGAGAGCAATTTCGGTGGAAAGCACTCAAGTGTGTCGTCCTTCACGAGAGATTTTCGAGGCCCGGTGAGGATTCAACACAAGAGCCCAAGTCAAGAAGAAAAATTTCACAGACGATAGCAGGAGACGTATGGATTGATAGCGACAGGTGATTCCCAGGCACTAAGCCTGCTTCGTCACAAGATGCGGCTAGCGGCTTCTCCAATGAGTCAACCGAACTGTCAAAAGTCATTCGTCAACAAAACCAAGTGCCTGGTGAGTGTCATACTTGGTGGCTAGCCCGACATTGCTCAGGCTAAAACGTCATTAAACTTTCGGGAATATTTTATGCTCCCCCCCCGACGAAGACACCCTTGTTATGTTGTTGGCAAGCAACATTGTTTAAAAATGTTTTTTTTTAAAGTGAACCGAGAAAACTGCAGTGTTGAATGCAATGCATTCCAGCTCCGGCCTCCCTGTGTGGAGTTTGCATGTCCTACCCGGGCCTGCGTGGGTTTTCTCCGGGTGCTCCGGTTTCCTCCCACATTCCAAAAAACATGCGTGGCAGGCTGATTGATCTCTCTAAAATTGTCCCTAGGTGTGAGTGTGAGCGTGGTTGGTTGTTCGTCAGTGTGTGCCCTGCGATTGGCTGGCAACCGATTCAGGGTGTCCCCCGCCCACTGCCCGAAGACAGCTGGGATAGGCTCCAGCACCCCCCGCGACCCTAGTGAGGATCAAGCGGTACGGAAGATGAATGAATGAATGAATGAATGCAATGCAGAGGAAGATTTCGGCGGCCATCTTTTACGCTGGTTGCACCCATGGGGGAAAAAAAGATGGCCGCACCAATAGAACCAGTGCAAAATGTTAGTCGAGACTCCCGGTAGGTGAAATAAGAAACTCGATTAGGTTCTGGGCAGAGGCAGGTTGCAATTTGGATCGTCTTAAAGACAAACTTCGTAGGCCGGCGCAAGTAGCGGGTGACGGGGAGGAAAGCGGTGGGGTGGCACCACGGAAATACAAAAAGAGTGCTCGGGGGGTGGGGGGGAGGGGGTTGTTACGCACGTTCCAATTAGCCGGAGCCGAGATGAGGGATTGATGACTCACAAGAAGAGAGGGAGCGAGAAACGAGGCGATTGCGGCACGGGACGCGACGCGTTAGCGAGCAGATGCGTCAATTATGCGGGTCCAAATTACAGCCAGAGGAAGTTTGGGGGGCATGAGGGAAAGAGACGGGCAAAGACGGCGAGAGGGCTCAAGATGAGCGAATCAGGAGGGGAAGCCATCGGAGTGAAACGGGGCGGCCAAATGAAGGGACGGACAAATCAGCGGAGGGGAGGATCGAAATGGCGTTTTCAGGCTCGGGGGAGGGGGCAATGGCGGAGTTGCCGCCGCTCCACACCGCCGTTGAAAGCAACAAGTGGCGTGCCCCGTGGGCAATCGTGAAAACTTAAAGGCAACGAAGCAATCCGCTTCATGACACACTTTGTTGCTTTGCTCCAACAGCCAAAACTAAACTTGGAGGTCAAACGTGATCTCATCGTGGAATGACCTCCCACTAAACATTCGGCAAGCCCCCCCCCCCTCCCCCGTCGCTGCCCATCTTTCAAACCCGCCTCAAAATTCACTCGTATTCTTTGACATTTAATATACATTCATTCATTCATTCATTCATCTTCCGTACCGCTTGTTCCTCACTAGGGTCGCGGGGGGTGCTGGAGCCCATCCCAGCTGTCTTCGGGCAGTGGGCGGGGGACACCCTGAATCGGTTGCCAGCCAATCGCAGGGCACACAGAGACAAACAACCATCCACGCTCACATTCACACCTAGGGACAATTTTAGAGTGTTCAATCAGCCTGCCACACATGTTTTTTGGAATGTGGGAGGAAACCGGAGCACCCGGAGAAAACCCACGCAGGCCCGGGGAGAACATGCAAACTCCACACAGGGAGGCTGGAGCTGGAATCGAACCCGGTACCTCTGCACTGTGAAGCCGACGTGCTAACCACTGGACTACCGGGCCGCCCATTTAATATACAGTATATTTAATATAGTCTCGACATTGCATTGCGCGCGTGCGAACATATCCCCGGAGAATAACGGGTGATCGCTGTATCGGCACAGTGAGCCCGTTTGACTTTATTTTAGTTTTATGTTCCAGCGGTTACACGGCCTCGACAGCAAAAAATAAGGTTCCGAATTGGCAATACATCATCACCGAAGGGAAAATTTGTTTTGACATAAGGCTTTGAAGAACTTCAGAACAGATTGCGTTCGACTGTTGAGGTTTGGTAGAAGGACAGGAAATGTTCTTCTTTTATGACAGCGTGTCGTTTTCCACTCTGCCGTCTCCAAGGATCACAAGCCGGGGCAAAGCGTGAATTGGAAGCAGTCGGGTCGCGTCGGGAGGTTTTTCGGGGTTGCATGACAACATCCAGAGATCTGGGACTGGGGGCCCCTTTCACAACAAATTCAATTTCCTGCTCCGCAGCCAGCCTAGCCAACCAACACCAACACCCCCCCCCCTCCACCTCCCTTCCCCTGTGTGCGAATTCTGACATGACCTTGTCAACGTCTGATGTGATGAAGACGCAGCACATGTGTGTATTATTAGTTGAGCTTAGTCTGGCTGCGGTGATGTCGTTGACATGCCGTTAGGGGAGGGGGGGACAAAACACGGTGACTTAAAATGGAGCCGACCGACATTAAAATAAAAAATCCGATGGTTTCATGCATTCTATAAATTATTTGCCGTCACCTTGCGAGGCAACTGGACTGGGGAAGAACGCGAGTATGAGTTCTCGCTCGTCTGCGGAGCGATACGATTGCGCAAGGCCGGCCGGACATTTCTGCATCCTTTCAAGAGATAAGACATCAAGGAGATGGCGGCCCCTGGAGTGATCATGTTCCTTCATAAAAGGACCACTTCAAGTCTCTTCTGTACGGAGCTATTTGTACCTCGAGACTGGCTTTTTAAGCGTATATTTAATTTTGTAAAGGTTATTCTTCTACTTGAAGGCCTGCCGAAATGAGAAAACAACATTAGTTCAAGGTTTCTGGTGACTGAAAAGGGGAGAAGAAAAACAAAAAAAAATTAAATGTGGTGTGAGCTGGTGGCACCACAGTCCTAGCGTTGATAAAACATCAGGAGAGCAATTTAACGCTCTTTACATTTCTTCATATGGTACATGCTAGTAAGCATCGTAGCTCCGCTGCCCAATGAAAGCTTTCCAAGTCCACTTTATGACTGGCCAACGCATTTTTCGGCGCCCTCAACAAATTTTTTTTCTACTTAAAAGCATCTTAACAAGCGTCTCCATCAAAACCTGCACTTCTGCTTGAACCGTACTCACGGACGTTGTATTTGGCTTGGGAGACCAACGCTGACAAGATGAAAAGCCATCAACACTTTTTTTTTTTTAACAAACCAAGTACCGACAGCCACAGATAATCAACGTAATAAAGTATAGATGAAAGGTAGATTTTTGCCGACCCAAGTCAGATGAACTCAAGAAAAATCTGAATTATACAGACGGCGTCAATGGGGAGCGCCGGCGTGATGCTACGTGTCACTTTCCCCTTGATACAGTTACAAATGAAACTTGTTGCTGGTTACCGCAAAATGAATTCTGAAGTCTACAATCGGGTTTTATCTGTCAATTTACAGGAAAAATGTATCCATATTAATCAGGACAAGCTTCACCAAGTAACAGGACAATGACGCAAAACACTGCCAACACAACAAAGGACCTTAACGACTTGGAGCATGCATTTTATAGCTCCTGGAGAGGAGAAATTCCCAGAAACAAAAACTGAAAGAGGCCGCACTAAAGTCCCCTAGAAGCTTTTGAGATTACGAAAGCCCGTTGTTGTAAATAGCAGTAATAACAATTTTGTCATCTTTCCATCCGAAACCCAAATGGCCTCAGTATGAAACTCAATAATTGACCTCGTCATTTCGATACATTTGGAGGTGGATTGTACACAAGTGCAGAGACAGAGTTGACAACGTGACCTGGCTACCTCACACATTTCAAAAAGATCCAAAGTAGGTGGTATATTAAGATATTTTGTGATGTTTTCTCTTTAACCAATGTATATCTTCTCAGAGGTAAACTCTTGAAACTGCTTTGGAATGATTGCAAGCGAGATAAACCCTTTGGAATGCTTTTAAATGATCACAAGTGAGATAAACTCTTGAACCTGCTTTGGAATAATTGCAAGTAAATGATTACAAGTCCGTGCCACTTGGTTACACAACAAACAGTGTGGCGTAGGAAGGGATGAGAATGGCCACTCACCCCTCCCGATGCACACACTTTAGAGGATAAAAGGATGGGAGCGATGCTACTTCAGCAGAGTCCGCTATGGGTTACCGTACGAACGCCTAGCTCGTATTGAAGCTCACTCTGCTGAGGGTGTTGGCTCTCCACCCTACTGGCACACGGTAAGAGTTCTTTAGCTTCATACAACTTGTTGGAACTGTGTTATCATTTCTGTGTGGGACCAATAAAGTGCCTATTGTTGGTAGCCAGAAGTGTCTTGTCGTTATTTCTGAGTGCCCATCTCCGACGATCCTTTAGAAAACTTGATATTCATTCAAATTGAGTATCAGAAGTGTTTCAAAACAGTAGGTTTACTGAAGACCTTGGCGTGAATGGTCGCCTGTCCATACGTGTTCTGCAATTGACCGCCGACCAGTCCATGATGTACACCGCCTCTCGCCCAAGTCTCGCGCACTATTGATGATTCAACAGTGCACTCTATTTTACCTCGACACCCGATTCATCAACTAGCAATTCCACAAACTCGACAAGATTCTCCCTGATCAATTGAAACGATTATTCTTCCCAGTGGCAAGATAATGCATACAAAAAAAAAAAAAAAAAGACGCATAATTTCTGTGCCAAGAGGACACACGGGGAAGGTGACGGAAAGACGTTCCGCCGCGCCGCCATTTCCGCAGCTTTAAATGTTTTCAATATCACGTAAGGGCACTGCATCATCTACCATTCAATAACCAAAATCAATAACGCAAAGCACCTTCCACCTCGCGACTACATTTAGACACATTAGAGGTGACTGCTAATGAGAAGCGGGGTGCATATGGGTGCTTTAAAAAAAAAAAAAAGGGGGGGGGGGCAACGTCAAGGGCCTTCCTTTGTGCTCAATTCCGTACAGTTGTGCCGAGAGCTCCATGGAGGAGATTTGTGAAATGGAAGAATGTGACAAAGACAGACGTGTGGGGGAGGAGGGAGGGGGGGGGGGGTGAAGCGAAGGGAGTGCGAGAGTGGCGGCCAGGCTGCGGGCTTGTAATAAAAAGGGAGAAAGGTGAGCGCTGGCAGTCCTTGACGCACTCCGCAACGGATGGTTCTTTAACTATTAAATATGAGTCCCGGGCTTTCGGGGCGAGACGTGCGGAGGGGGGAGAGCTGCGACTAAATTGCAAATGAGCCCATCGTTTGCGGCCTCCACGCTCGGGTCGTTTGCAGCAGTCTTCCAAATCCTACTTCATCCCCCCCTCTCTGTCAAGATGCCGCGAGCGCGGGATTTCACCGCGCCGGCATCGCGACCCGCATGTCTCCCAACAGTTTTACTCCAGCGGAGTCACGGCCGAGCGCATCTTCCGGGTCGGAGCCATTAAAAGGAGGCTTGGCTCTTCTTCCGATGGAGGTTAATACTTGTTTGCCACTTTGTTCGTCGGGACTGTGGGCTCCGTTCGATATGAGGGATTGCACATTTGGCAGAGGGTGTCTCAGCTAATGGTGTGGAAATGTGTGTGGTACCCAAAGAGGGGGGGGCAGCCTGAACATTTTCATGCAAGATAAGCTGCTGACATACTACTCAAGCTAATAGCACACTCTTAAAATCATCCATTATAGGGAATCGCGGATGGTTCGGGCACATTAAGAAGCATACTGATGTAATGTAGCGCTTCCAAAAACATGGCAGACTTGTGTTATTGGAAACTCCTCAACCGGCCAATTCTCATTAAAAGTCTTTTTTGGAAAGGGGGGGGGGGAGGGGCGGCGCCTTTTGGCTTATTTTACTTTGGATCAGACAGGAACAACTCCAGCAGTCTGGATACTCCCTCGGAGCCAAGCATAACTAAAGCGCCGGGGGGGGGGGGAGAGCTTTCAGCATGACCGAGAGGGTCGAGTGGATGGGGGGGGGGTTCCTGACATGGAGCCGCCACAGACTTATCGGTTCTCTCGCGCTCTTTTCACTCGACAGTTTGAAATGAGCAATGGGCTATCATCGTCAATTAATTGACCACTCATAATTATGTGGAATGGATTGGTGATGAATCATATTTTCAGGCAGCAGTGGGGTTGGGGGGGGGTGAGAAGAGCTTTTTTTTTTGGATGAATCTCTTCAAGACTTTCTGTCCGACTTATTGAGTGGAGCTATTGAAGTTTTTGTGTTTTATGGCGAGTCATCAAGCTTTGCTGCTAGGCTTCGATTCCACATGCAATGACGGAAACTCCAATTTATTGCACTTTAGCTTCGCCCACCTGTCTAGGTTCAAATTTGGGAGCAATTGTACTAAATCCCTTGGACAAGTTTCCATACGAAGGAACAATGGAAGCGGCCAAATGACCTGAAAAAACACTGAGCAAAAATTTTGTGCCGGATGTGTGTTTTCTGACGGGCTTCGAGACTTTTTTGTGGGTCTACCCATGATGGATCTGCCTACCAAATTTCATGTTAAATGGAGCAAAGTGGCAAGACCACCCAAAAATGACAGTCGATCAAAATGCTGGGTCTGGTTGGAATGGCGACTTCAACCCGAGTACGGCGCATCATGATTTTTGAAAATTGAAACTGTGGTTCAGCGGAAAGTGAATTTGTGTTGGGCAAAAAAAAAATTGTGTGATGTTGACGCGAGAAAATCTGTTGAAAAAGCAGCAAAATGGTGTAACTTCATCATTTCTCACTCTTCCACTTGACCCTTTTGTTTCAATCTTGAAGTCGAATCAGGCCTTTGGGTTAGCTTTTTAAATGTCAGTCACAGATTAAAAATTTTAATTAGCGATTCAAGCTACAATAGGGGCAAGTGTTTCTAATAGTGCTGCAAAGGTCAGTGTTTGTTTTTTTTGGGGGGGTAGGGGGGGCAGACCCCTTTTACAAGATTGTCCGTCGAAGTTGGTCATTCGCACATAAACGTGACCCTTTGTCGCAAGAATGTGACGGAAATGGTTTTAAGAGGGACTCCGTTAAATGAGGAAGTGATTAAAACAGGACTTCCTCAGATGTGATGGCTACACAAGATAACACTGCTGCTGATGGTAATGATAGACACACACACAGACACACACACACACACACACACACACACGCCAACGTGCCTCGTCATCCCGCAACGCGACGCCACTTCCTCCTCATCACCGGAACGCCAGTCAACTCGCAGTATTCATCGGCTGCTGAGCTCCTGTTTGTGCTCTCAATGTCACAACAAGATCGCCATCACACACACCCCCTCCCACACTGACTTAACGCCCCCCCCCCCCCAGCCCTCCTGCTCCTCAGCTTCATCTCTGGAGTCCGCTAATATTCCCCAAGTCAACAATAAGCCTGATGGATTCTCTGCGTTTCAGGTTACCGGTAATGAAAAGTCCACAAAGCTAAATGATCACGTGAAAGCTCGTTTATCAAGATATACGAGTACCAAAAGCCCGGAAGACATCCAAGCGTGTACATCATCGCGGCCCGGTGAACCGTCTACATTAGAGTGGGGAGAGAGTTTAAAAATGACAAGCGCCCGCTGTTGAAATGTTTGCAGTTAATTTAATAAAAATAACTTTTTCATCCGGAGCAGAGACACCATTGACAAAAAGGAGATTTTTTTTTTTTTTTTTTGCAAGTAAAACTACACACAGAACAGCAGACGCGCATCAACTCACGCGTGACCTTTGGAAAATATTGACATTTATCAGGCCGGAGCCGAATGAGGGGGGAGGACAGCTCATTTAAATGGACCCTCGTGATAAGTCCACAGCAATCATTAGCGCCAAAATAAACAAATGCCAAAAAAAAAAAAAAAAAAAAGCCCTCGCCGAGCGCTAATGAGGTACTAAGCACTTGCCTGTTCCTTCTTTTATTAGGCAGGAAAAAGGATAAACTCATGACGATCCATCAATTACATTCCTCTTAATAGAGCCGGCGTAATGCTCATTCTGGGCTGCGGCGATGATGAATGGCGGCGCACTTGGCAGCGCCGCAGCCCTCGCGCAGCATTGCTCAGCACGCAGGCAGGTGGGGGGCGGGGGTGGGGGGGAGATGCTTACAGATTCCTCACGCCCGTTCAATGGCAACACGGCTCCCCTACAAACAACACAACTACGCATCCACTTTCCGGAATGAAAAGTTAAGAGTATTCCGAGAAATAATGGCGGCAATGAATAGAGATTAAAGACAGATGGTGAGGCCATTAAAAGAAAAGAAAATATTTTTTTTAAAAATCGGGTGGAATATACGTTAGGACTGAACTATTTAGAACAGCGGGGTCCAATTGCGGTCCTCTAGGACCCCCCTGTTTCAGGGGCGTTTCCCCCCCCCCCCCCCCCATCCCCCGAAAGAACCGATTCAAAATGATCAGCACGCCGTGCTGGAGAAGACTGACAAGTATTCTGACCATTTAAACCAGGTGCAATGCAGTCGGGGAGAATGCGGCACCTCGAGAATCCGCCCCCCCATTTAGAAAAATAATCTAATCGCCTTTTTCATTTTTCCCTCTCAATCCCATTGCATTTGAAGATGCGATTATTTCTTCAAGGGCCTATATTTGAATACGCATGACAATAAATGATCAGATTTATTATACGTGAACTCTTAATCATCTTCGATGAACAAAAATGCAAATGTCAGAGGCCGGCCCAATCCGAGCCGGTACAGATTGCATCAATAAATACGATGAAACCAACACGTCCTTGCTTTCAGTTTTGTCCCCCTTAAAACCAAATCAATCAAGCAACATACTGCGTGTGTTTTGAAGATGTGAAATATCCATCGAAGCTTATCGTACTGCATCGCGAACATACGGGGGCCAATACCGGTTCTGATCGTGCCGCCACAACTTGGCCCACTAAAAACAGGCTGAACGTTGGGACCCTGCACAGAAACTCACTTGACGGTGGTACGACTTGGTCAGGAGCTCCCACTACCGGAGCCCCCAAAAAGTTGATCCAAATCAGGCTCGTTCACTTGATTTTTCGGCTTGTAGCATTTAGTCGTTTCTCTGCGCAGTATGACGCAACGCTGAAGAAATCTGATATACTGCACCCTGGTCGTACAACTATTCAAGTTGTCCAAACAGAAAAAAAAACGGGGGGGGGGGGAGGGGGGGTTCAACATTGCTCTATTTTCTCCTCCCCCGTGCAGTTTCACTCACTACTCCCAATACTGAACATGATTACTGTTGACATCCCCACCAATAAAACACAGATTTTTTTTTTCATTGTGGTTGGCTCAGATTTTTAAAGACACCAAAACATGAGGAAAAGGACCACGTTTACAAACTCATCAAGTGATTTGTACCAGTGTGGCAACCCTAAAACCGCATCTCAGGGAGATACCCAGTTCCTAAATTGGGTCTTTAGGGTCTTGTTTGGCATAGAGCAGCCGGATAAAATCCAGGCGCGAGCTCAGCTGCAACTATGTTGACAGACCACGTCAGGCTATTTTCCCCCCGCCCCAAGCCACCATGTTGCTCCTGCCATAAACAGCATGGCCTTGCGTCCAGCGGGGGCAGGGTGAGGATTTGAAAACACCAATGACTACTGTCACTCAAACAACGGCACTGGATGGGGGCTGGGGGGGGGGGGGGGGAATAAAAAGACGAGAACAAGGCCCTTGTTCATGTGTGTGTGTGTACTAGACAGCAGAGTATTGGGGGGGGGGGGGGGCGCGGGGTGGGATGTAGATTGGCGGGAAGTTAGGAGCAGCCGGGTGGGAAAGAGGGGAGGAGGATGGGGGCGTCGTCCTTGTCCGTCTTAATCGCTTGCTGCCGGCTTGCTTTCCAATGATTGAAACGAAGCTTCCTGAATACCATTCAGCATAACTTTGCGTCCCAAGGTTTTATTTCCCCCCCCCCCCTCCCCACACACTGCTCTAAGGTGAATCAAATGAGCCATGATTCATTTAAGAGCATGCAGTGAGTCGGCCTTCCTCCCTCGCGCGTGACCCTGCGTGCCCACCAGTTTCTCAGTCAGCTCGCCACCCCCTACACGCATGCAGCTTACTCAGCCATAAAGACAATGCCACGACCCCCCCCCCCCAACCTACAAAACTCCCCTCCACATAAGCCGAGTCCTCTTCAATAAAAACATCACCATGGTAATGGGCCAAGCTTTTCTGACCTACATCTCTTGCTACTTTGACATGGAGGTGGCATTCCAACGGATTTTTTTTCTGAAGATATCACTTAACCACTGTAAAATTACGTCTGTAAAAACAGGAAGGGCATAATGGATGAAATGATCCTTTCACAGGTCTGTGGATTCCTCATCGATGATCAAGGAGAATTTGTCAAACGTGTCCTCGCAGTCTAAATCGGATTTGAAATGGCTGATCAACAACTAAGCATTTTGCAAATCAATCCGTAATTATTTTTAATAAGCGATTCATTTTTGAGATGGCTCGTTTTATTTACAAATGTCCAAACCCTCAACAGAGAACAGTCTCACATTTCCTTTTTGAAAGCAGACTTATCTGTGTGCCGAATCTAAATTGCAACATCTGTTTTTCATTTGGAGAAACACTAAGCAACATTTTTGCCTGTTTTCTGCCATGTAACCGACCCAACACGTATCTGACTCATAATTCCTTTGCGTTTGTGAATTTTCCGCACTGTTAATGTGAAATTATGTTCCTTTTTTTAATATAGGGATGCGATTTTTTATTTAATGACTTTTTTTCAACCATAAATAATCATTGGTTGCAGCCCTAGTCTAGATACAAGCAAAAACACTCGAAAAATGAATAAAACACTCTTCCTTTGATGAGTGACATTGTGTATAATCTTGCTAGCAGCTAAAGTTAGCAGGTGACCGCACACACCATCATTTGACATTGAAATGTAGCTCAAGTGTCAAAAGACCACTGTAGAATTCATCATTCATAAAAAAAACACTACCTTTGATGAGGAGTGACAACGCATAGCTGGCCTAGCTAGCGGCGAGAATGAGCAGCTAATATTAGCCATCCATCCCACTGCTTGAACTTGATCTCTTTTCCAGTTTTACACGTCAGACTGTAAAAGAGTGTAAAAAGACCACCGCAAAATTTAAAATCGACCGTCAACTTTACCTTTGAGAACAAGTAGCTACGCCAGCAGCTAGCACGTTGAGCCAAAGTGAGAAATGGCCACCATTCCTCTGACTTCATCTTTTTTTTTTTTTAACGTCCCAAATATCACGCTAGTGTAAAAAGACAACTATGAAAACAAAGATTGATAAAGCATGCTACTTTTGGCAGCAAGGGACGACAGTCACGACACGTCTCGCAGCTTGCTAAGTCAGTGGAGCTAACAGCTAGCGTTGACGGTTGACACAGCTACTTTTTTTACATTCTTAAATGTTGCGCAAGAGTAAAAAGACCACTCCAACACCAAAAACATACACACACCGTGTTTTACAATGAATGTCGACATGTACACCAGCTAGCCAGGCGACAGCTGCTCTACAGCCGGGAAGGGAATTTGTTAAATGGGTTTCTTAAAATTAAAAAGCTCTGCATTGTCTAAAACAGGGGTCACCAAACTTTTTGAGAGTGAGAGCTACTTCATGTGTCCTGATTGTGTGAAGGGCTACTAAATTGATACACGTCTAAAATAACATTTGTACAAATTACATTTAATAATATTAGAACGTTAGCTAGCTAGATGTATACTGTAGCTAGCTAGTTAGATAGCTAAATAGGTGGCTGTAGAATCTATAATGCTGCCCATGTTTGCATTTTTAAATCAAAATTTCTACGAGCAAATCACAATCCTAGCACTGGCGGGCTACTGGTGTGGTCCTCACGGGCTACCTGGTGCTCGCGGGCACCACGTTGGAGACCCCTGGTCTAAAACATCATAAAACACTGCCATCAAATGAGCATAAACGTCTCAGAAAATGGATGGTGGAAAAAAAAAAAAAGTAAAATGGTTTTATGAAGTGCAATTACGGTTTCCACTGTTGTACTCATGTGTTGGATGTGGGCCTTTAAGGGGCGTGGCTTGGTCAGGAACTTCATGAGCTGCACTTGGTAGTGAGGGAAGGAAAAATAATAAGCGGGCACACTCGCAAGTCAAGATAGCACTGTATTATTTTTCTTTACATGCAGTTCATTTTAACCACAGATGTCTGTCTTAATTAAAAATGCATCGGCTCATTTTGAATTCAGTCTTGAAACTTTCAAAGTGGGGAAAAAAAATTCAACCAGCCACTTGGCTCAGACAGGTGGAAAGCGAGGCGGACTAAGTGGTCAAAGCACAACAAGTATGAAGCCAACACACAGCCGTTGCGTCGACTTAAGTTGCACAAATAAAATGATTTAAATGCATGAAAACTCAAAAGGAATGCTTCTGCCGGTACCGTTTAAGCTGTGCATTGCTCTCCACTCATAAATATGGACGAGCTTTTGTTTTGTGCCTCCACAAGTACTCCTCCATGCTCCGTGCAATCAAAGTGAACATAAAAAAGGTCCTCTGCATGAATAAGTCACCAGCGTGCACTCGCGGTCAACGGCGAACATTTCGAGCACCGGTGACTGCAGCAGCCCTACATACTTGCCCCAAATTACTCCACAAAACAAACTGCCGAGGCACAGAGGAAGCTGAGAAAATGTTCAACTGGTTTTCATGACACTTGCATTCTTATGTTAATAAGCTAGCTGCTTGCCACGGATGCTTGCTCGACTGACTGAATCGCTCCCAGCGGCCTATCACCTGTTCGCTCGACAGACTCCAGAGGGAGTTCCCCCCCCCCCCCCCCCCCGAGTGTGACGTGACATTAAATCCGTCGACGGGCACACCAGAGTTTTCTGATGCTCCGCCCTTTCGGTGGATGGAATGAAAATCTGGTAAGGGTGCTTTTGCATAATCACGCTGAGAAATCATATTGCTTGGAGAAAGTATTCATACAAAGCTGTGCCAATACACAGTACAGGTCCACACAAATAGGCTGGAATGTTATTTTTTTTTTGTTTTTTGGGTAGCAGAACATGTACGCACTCATTCCTCAGTTTATGCTAACGTGTCATTTAGGCCGGTATGCTAGTTAATACAACCGATGAGCCTCATGTGAAGATGGTTTGTTGTATACAGACGATTATGTCACATGGGTTCATAATGTGTACATGCTAGATGCACGGCGTTGATGATTTATGAACCTCGCCGTTTGAACCCTCATCTATGGTCACGAGCTATGGGTCGTGACCGAAAGAACGAGATCCCGGATACAAGCGGCCGAAATGAGTTTTCTCCGCAGGGTGTCCGGGCTCTCCCTTAGAGATAAGGTGAGAAGCTCGGTCATCCGGGAGGGGCTCAGAGTCGAGCCGCTTCTCCTCCACATCGAGAGGAGCCAGATGAGGTGGCTTGGGCATCTGATTCGGATGCCTCCTGAGCGCCTCCCTGGTGAGGTGTTCCGGGCATGTCCCACCGGGAGGAGACCCCGAGGAAGACCCAGGACACGCTGGAGAGACTACGTCACGCAGCTGGCCTGGGAACGCCTCGGGATCCCCCGGGGAGAGCTGGAAGAAGTAGCTAGGGAGAGGGAAGTCTGGGCTTCCCTGCTAAAGCTGTTGCCCCCGCGACCCGGCCCCGGATAAGCGGTAGAAGATGGATGGATGGATGGCCGTTTGAAGGGCTTTGCCATCAACGTGAGGAATCATTAGGCAATTTTGGCTTTTCGCACCAGGGCTTCGTTTAAAATTTGGTAAACAATGATGAACATTTTCCAAATTTTGCACCATGTTAAGGATCAAAGCATAAAGCGAATCATCATTAATTTACGTTTGTGCATTTCTTGGCACAATTTGAAATTGTTACCAAGAGCCCTACAATTCTTTCAACGATACACTTACTGCAATTTGGACATTTATTGAACGCCGGGGAAAACAATCACACAAAAGCTGCTGTCGGCCACAGTTCACACAGGTGGTCTCGCCCATATCCTAACAACCCCTATTGTAAAGGCACATGCATTTGCAAACAATATGTACTTTCTGAACAATTTATGTTTGAAATTAGTTTTTGCATACAAATGTTATTTAACAATCCATTAAGTGTTTTGATGAGTTTAAACGTGAGAAGGGTAATTTGGAGCTGGGAGTCGCGGCTTGGAGTTTGAAGCGGATTACGTGGGACAGGAGAAGTGAACTAATCTCTTTTTGTCAATGGATGCTACAGCTTTGTGTTTGCTTTCAAAACTTAGCTTGTAGCAGACGTGTGCACATTTTCAGTATGACGTCTCTGATCCACTGGAGAAAGGACACTTTGATCCTCTCCTCTTTCATCTAGAACTGCTTCAGACAACAAAGTGTATGTGTCCTATGTGTTGTCTTGTGTTATTTTTGTCATTTTGACTTCAAAATGGCGCCGCGAGAGTGGCTGCCTTTCCAGCAGCTCCTATATTTTGTTGTTCTACTTCTTACTTTCATAACTTTGCTGCTGTGAATTGGGAATTTCTCCATTGTGAGACTAATAAAGGGTTTCTTATCTTATCTTAAAATTTTATTATTTAGATTGGTTTTTCAACAGTCATTCAACAGTATATAACAGATTTTCACCTAGTTTCACTGTATCTTGTTGAATAACTAGCCGTTACACCATTGCAAATAGCAATCCGAACCTTGGTCAGCGTTACCTGAAACTTTACCATCCTGCTTTCTCAGGGGTGGAATGTTCACGAGTTTGATATCTCGTGTTGGCCAACACTACCTTCTCTTTACACCTACTACACTTGAACAACATCTTAATCGGTTACGGAATGAAATTTGCACAGATCTGCCCGAATGGGTGTCTTTTATCAACAAGTTCGAGAGTAGGCGAGGGTTTCCTAAAGATGTCATGGGAACGTATGTGAAATGGTTTGCTCAGTGAATGACTCACAGTTAAAAGTTGTGGGGGGGGCAAGGGGGCTTGGGTGTTGCACCTCGGCAAACAAACAATAAATTGTTCGGGTTCCCACTTTGCTATTCTCTCGAGTACATTAACAGCAAGTTTGCAGGGCCTTGCAAGTCAAGTGGAACTAACTGAGGTTGATGTGTGGAACAAAGCAGGCATGGCAAGGGGAGATTGGTGGTTTTGGTGCAAGGGACCAAGGACACAAAAGTGTGTGTGTGTGTGTGTGTGTGTGTGTGTGTGTGTGTGTGTGTGTGTAGAGGCAGACGCAGCTGTCAATCACCTGCGAACAGACACCTTGCAGCCCCGCGGAGCCACACCTTAAAACAGGCACTACGTCACTCACCGAAACTCCGATCAAAGAAGCGAAACGAGGCCGAAAACGCGATAAGAATACCAAATGTCACACGCACACCGCTTTTCTGCCGCTTTTTAAACGTTTTCATTAATATTTAACTGGCTATTAATATTTTTAAAAAACGACTGTGGATGAGGGGCACCTGGTCGGACTTCCGCGTCCGTGACAGGTGGTCATGGTGGCATCGAAACTACTCATGGACAAAACTTGTTTGGGCATTCGCTTACCGTGTGGTAAAAGTGTCGAGGCGAGGAGCAAAAGCAGCACTTGAACGCAGTCTTGTCCGGCCATGGTCGCTACGAAAGGGGGGGGGGGGCGCACAGCAGGTTCACTTCGCTGGCAAGGGAGACGGGGAAAAAAAGGGGGGGGCAGTCCTAATCTCGCTTGAAAAAAAAGTGGCCTCCGGGCTGAAGCGTGTTCAGTTGAATTCCGTAATAGAACACACAGGTAAACGATTCCGCTCTTTTACTCCCGGCGGGTTGACTCACTCTTGTGAGCGTGTCTGCGTGTTGCCGCGCTGCTTGCGCTCCAGCAAATAGTGCCTCTTTTTTCACTCCATCTGAGCGAGTGAAGTGACGTCATCGGGCAGAGGCGGCGTCACAGTCCCGCCCCACGAACCTGCCCAACCTCAAGTCCCTGAAAGAGCGGGCTTGCCTGGACCGGGTTGAGTTTTAATTCACTAAGGTAGTAGGAGTGTTTTGTTTCCAACTTGTTGCAATAGCCCAAAGCAGTTTATACCTTTGGAGATGGAAAAAAAACCCGTACCTTAAAGAGTATATTTGGTACCCTCGTAAAAGTGAGTCACTCAGTGTATCCAGAAGAAGTATGTTTAAAAGAAATACTTTCACGGAGACGAGAGACAATCCATTCAGTGCCACCGGTTCAATGATTGCGCAATGGACGGGAGTCAGTCTAGAGGCTTCTAGCGCCCTCTGGTGTTTCACATCAAATACAAGTCAGAGAACAGTGCGGGTTTTGCCAACCGTTGTTGAGTCAAGGTATGGCATTTAAATTTGAAAAATATTGCTGCACAAACAAACATGTACCATAATGTATATACAGTACACTAAATTGTGACTGGGGTCACCATCCTTTTGGAAACAAAGAGCTACTTCTTGGGTATTGATTAATGCAATGGGTGACCAATTTGATGATACAGTAGAGCTAAACATAACTTTAATTATCATCGTGAGAGGAGGGAGTTTACATGTTGTTGGATTCAAATGGATAAAAGACACGGTGTGACGACAGTAAAAGTTAGTTTTGTGTGGCGAGTAAAGAGAGATGACTTGCCTTTGTCGGCTCGCCTCATACTAAACCACATCTCCACAATTAAAAAAAAGATTAATCCATATGAAGGTAAGCAGTGAAATCGAAAACCGGTACTTTTTTTACTAAACAATATGAATTGCTTCGATACACAGGTCGTAATTTAAATTCCAACTGCTAAGTTGATTTTAAAAAATAGATAGTTTTAATCATGGTTAATGTGATCATTGATGGACTGGATAATTCATTTAACAGTGAATTAATAAATCAAAAGTGAATGATAAAATGCCTTCATGGTAGCTTTTACCTTAAGGCTAGCATGATAGCATAAATTGTAAATGATCATTTTAGTTCTTTTGGTGACTGATGCTGTTTTACTGACAATTCATTAGGCTATGATATTTGGTCTACATCTAAGAAGATTGCTTGACTTTTCTGTTGCTCGGATAAAAAATGGCATTATTGTGAAACTTTGATGCTGAAATGAAAGGTATGTTGTGGCTGTTGTTTGTTAGCTAACAGCCTTGCCAATATTTTTGGCCAAATTACTCAAAAGACAGCCCAAACAAAAATGTTGTTCTATCTTGCTCTGGATGCAAGAGCACACTAGAGTATGATCAAGTTTCGGTCTAATCCTTAAACCCAGGTGTCAGGCAGCCAGCATAATTACATCTCCGAAAGTCATGCGGTTCAAAACCATCATCCTTGATCTCGCCTCCATTTCCACAAGTGCCAACATCTTATTTAGGTTATTCGGCAAGGTGCGAATCGTGAAGGTGACGATAACCATCAGAGGTCAGGCAATATAGCGCGCACGCCAGTAAAACAAATTATAGTATATTATGTCCTTTCCTTTACAGAGATTTCATTTTCCCTTCGATGCTTGGCCAAGCAAAGAGAAGCACTGCGAATTTTAAATGCCAACAGAGTTTTCTTGGGCTTTATTATGATTGTTTGAAAGCCACTTTTTGTGTGGAGCACCATTCTGCTCCGTGACGGTGTCCCCACAGGGCAACGACCCCCCTCCTTATGACTGAGGTTGATGTGCATGCATATTGACTTCAATAAAAGTCGCTCTAATATCTCCAGTTACTCTAATACTCCAAGAGTTGACTTTCCGATCATAAAAACAACTACAAAGCTGCTTTCTTTCTCAGAAATGGACAACAGACCAGCAGAAATGTTCACATTGTTTTCCATATGACATGAAAGGAGCCAAGTGAAAGGCAATTACAGAATTTGTCGTGCTAAAAAAGGGCCAACGATGCGATGCCCTTTTATAGGTTGCAAAAGCAGTGATTTATTGACATGCGCGGTGGAAACTGTTTTCAAGCCGTTAAAAAATTTACCAAGGTCATCATGCCTCACCTGTACAACAGGTCACCTGGCAGCAGACATACCAACCGAGCCGTTTGGCAACTCAATTTATGTTAAATTGTTGAACAATAAAATTGTCAATTCAGGACATTTGAGGAGGTACTTCTTTTCACATGACCCATAAAGAAAGTTGTCCTCCAAGACAAGTTTCTCTTATGGGAGACCAAATAAAAAATCAAATCAAATCAATAGACAATATATTCCTGTTATTTCTGTGAGCGTTTATACAAGTACAGTAAATGCGGACAAATACAGTTTAAAAGACAATCCCATTGTTTTAAATATATCATTGTCATTTTGTCACAAATTGATTAAAAATGTAAATTATTATTATTATTATTATAAGATTTTATTTTTAGGACATACCGTGATGAATTGCTTTCATTTTTTGACTAAACACATTTTACGGATGGGAGTTAATGAACGTGTTGAAGTCTCACGAGATTTGCAGTTGCGTCAGCTGACGTCATGCATGACGGCGGTTCCAATTTCGAAAGGTTTGTGCAACTAGCTCACGGTGTTCATTTCTTCTTTCATCCATTTGTACATCCCCCACGGCAAAACAACCTTTCTTACTCTTTTTTTTCCTTTTCTTTCCCACTTCACTCAAAGCTCATCAATTTCTTTTCTGGCCATCTCGCACCCTTCACTCCCTCCGATCCTTTGCCCTACACGTCGCATAACCGCCGCCGTCGCCAATCATCTTTCTCGTGGCGTTCTTTTCTTTTCTTTGTCCACTCGTCCTTCGCGCCTCTCCTCCATTCAAGCCGTCCCCAGAATCTCAGAGGGCCCCGTGGCGCTGATAATGAGACTCGTAGTGAACAGATACTACTCACACACCGGCGGTGGATTTACGAGAGTGAGTCTTATGGCGATTATTTACCCACAAACGAGGGGACGCACGTCCTCTGCTCACACTTCCCTCGTCTTTACACCGAGAGCGCTTCGCCTTTCTCTCTCCCTGTCATTACACTCACTCGATAAGATTCTCTCTCTTTCCTTCCATCTCGCCTACTCGCTCCCCCTCACCCCCTTACGCCCGACGGTAATTATGAAAAAGTAGTGCTCAGGGGAGCTGATAATACCTTTAACTTAATTAAAGACATTTATAGGATGTAAAAGACATGTCGCCCGAGGGGGGTTGGTGTGCACCCACACTCACCCAAAACTCTTTTATTTCATCTCTCTCATTCTCTGCCTTTCATGTTCCAAGTTTCACGCAGATTCCCTTTTCTTGAGGTCAGGAGTTTTTTTGCAATCATTTCCCAAACACAAGTGGAAAAGGATGTCAACCCCACTGTTAAAACTTTGGGCGTATTGAAGCACTGTGTGGAAACTTATAGGGGACATGAACCCCGAAACTGGAAATTCTGTTGAATTGAATGAAACAAACAACTATAGCGTTCCTAATTTCATTCATTCATTCATTCATTCATCTTCCGAACCGCTTGATCCTCACTAGGGTCGCGGGGGGTGCTGGAGCCTATCCCAGCTGTCTCCGGGCAGTAGGCGGGGGACACCCTGAATCGGTTGCCAGCCAATCGCAGGGCACACAGAGACGAACAACCATTCACGCTCACACTCACACCTAAGGACAATTTAGAGTGTTCAATCAGCCTGCCATGCATATTTTTGGAATGTGGGAGGAAACCGGAGCACCCGGAGAAAACCCACGCAGGCCCAGGGAGAACATGCAAACTCTACACAGGGAGGCCGGAGCTGGAATCGAACCCGCGTTCCTAATTTATCTCTGAAAATATTCAGTCAACAAATGAAAAGTGCATTTGGCAGTTCAAGACGTGCCGTGCCCCGAAGCCGTTTACGATCATCTTTCAATCTGTTGGTCTAGACCTCTGCCATGATTTTGTTGCCTTTACGGATGATTGTCAAAATTGGCGATTTTGCCAATTCGTAGTCACGGCTGAGCTTCGTCTGGGAGACGAAAGCCAGAGACAACTTTAGCCTTGCCTCCGTAAGTACAACAATGTACAAGTCGATCAGTAGTGTTGCTAAGCCATGGAGGGGAATCCTGCGCTGTAAATTTCGTTCGTAAGCAAGGTCGTGGCGGCAGTTCGCTCCAACGGTTCTTTGAAAACAAACGCATTTTCACTATTTTGTGGGAAAAAAAATCGGACTTTGAAATACGAGCAGCTCCACTAGTCTAAACCCGCTATTCTGATTCATATTGCATTTGTCGAACTCGAATAACAGCTCAGGTTCAGACAACAGGTTAGACGTGATCGGTCGTACAGCAGCTGTGATGTCATCTTCAGGCGACAGCAAGTAATAAAATGGCCGCCCCGTGAAATGGATGAATATGGCCTGATTAGCGCAATCATTTGCTGCTTGTTTGCCAGTAGTCATGGTAACTGTCACCTTGCGCAATAGAAATAGAGAGTGACTGGAAATAATCCATGGAGTCCAAAATAATTCACGGCGAGGTCTGCCTGCGCAACATATGTGTCATGATTAACAAGCGTGCTAAGCTCACATACGTGATATCCTCTTAATTTGGATAGTAATATCTCTTATCTTCATATCTCGTCGACGATACGGTACAATAGCGCTATATCGCCAAATACGAGAGAATACTCGACAAAAAAAAAAAACGCAGTACTTGCATTCAACCAGAACACAGTTGACCAAACAGCAAAAAAAAAACAATGGTGGAATATACATTATCAATGAGAAGCTAACGTGTGTTGTCATTTTAAGACAATTGCACTGAGCAGCCAGGACAGAGACGTGTACCACTTTCTTCCAAGCACAAAAGTTGAATGGTTCCTTAAAACCCAGTATAGTTAAGACTATCAGGCTTTCACACACTCCGTTTCCTGTGCTGCCTGTGTATCCTGTTTGGTGGGAAGACCAAAAGAAAAAAAAAAAAAAAGCTAATTTAGTCCACTGATGCTTTTCTTCGCTTCATACGTGCGATGGCGTTTGTTTTCATCACCGTTCTTCTCCTTCTGTCAGTGTTGGAGCATCCCTACCTTGTCAACGCCACAGGTAGGCCAAGCTTTTCCAAGAAATCCCCCCCCCCTCCCCCAAATGTTGTGACGTTAACTGTCGGCCGGCGGCTCCCGTTCGGAGAAAAAAAATTGTGCGCTGGACCTGACGCTGGGTATTTATTCGCAGGCACCTTCGGTACTAACTGGGATGAAATTGTGGTGGGAAGAGAGCAGCGAGCCACTACGTTGGAGTGCATCCTGACGGAAGCGAGGCCCGACGTCAACGTCAACTGGATGGTCAAGGACCTCAGCGCGGGCGGCTGGAAACTGCTGCTCTCGGCCAGCGAGCGTGACGGCTTCTCCGGCGGCGCTTCGAAGCCTTCCATGCGGCTGGCCGACCCTAACTTTCTGCTCACGGGCAATTTCTCGCTGCTCCTTCAAGCTGCCAAGCAGGACCATGGCCTCTACATGTGCTTGATAGAGCACGAAAGGAAGACCATCAAGCAGAAGGTCATCCTATTAGCCATCCTCACCGGTAGGACAACAAAATGCAATCGTCACTCAGCTTGAACTTCTTACACAATGTAATGTACTTAACGAGGTCCAAATAGGTCCACAAAATAATAAGTCCGCACAGGAAGGCCAGAGCCAGAACCGGTAGAGCGCCATGCCGCCATATTGATTTACCAATGAAAGAAATTTTGGATGGATGGTAAATAATTGATATATTTTTCATGAAGGCGATTTTCAATTGGAACAATTCCAAAAAGCGATTTTGCCTGGCGCCACTTCTAGCGCCACGGTTTCTCCCTTTGTCCCCGGGATAGTGCCTTCCCATCTGCGACTATGCCTGACTGTAGGCACTTTGTGTTCTGTGCTGTGGTTTAACTTGACGTGTTTCTCAACTACTAGTACTGTTTTTCCACAAACTGCATCGTGGCCGTTTGGGATGCAAATCGCTCCACATTGATGACTCCTCCCGGCTAAACATTCACATCACGCACCCGAGCGGAATAAAAGAGCATTTGCCACCAACCGCGTATCACTTAGACAAGATTGCCGTCGTTTAGTGAGCTTTCACTGCGATCCTGTTCAACTGTACGTTACCACTCGAGTAACCGCTGTATCTATCGGTGTTTGGATTTGGGAATCGGTTTTCGCAGATCAGCCGTATCGATCTTTCAACCCCACACATTTACTCTCCAGAGTCTATCGCTCAATATGCTACGACGTGAGAAAGTTGCAACTCGGAAAAAGAACCTTTCTGATTTCTTCTGTCCTAGTCTTCCACATCCCCCCATCGCCCGTGCCTCAGAACAGCACCTTACGTCTGATAGCCAAGGTCACTCCGGAGCCTTCTTGTGAATCGATCTCCTGGGAATCACCGGATGGCACCTCCTTAAAGACCGTGCTGAAGCCCCACGCCGGATTCGTGGCCAAAGTTCCCCAGCTAACGCACGACGACGCCGGCTCCTACAAGTGTGCCGTTCACACCTATGGGAGCGACACCGTGCTCACGTTTGCCGTGAACGTCGCTGTTGACGGTGAGGAAAGAAGCCAAACATGGCGGCGTTGATGATGAGCGAGCCCAAATGCCCATCAGCGGCATTATTTATTAAAACCTGCTCTTCTGTGTATTTACTTTATGGAGTAATTTAAGAATTCCAAACACTGCTGTAGATCCACGCACAAAAGTCTACCACGCCAGTGGGTATAACACTCACTTTTGTATGTATTATTTATTATTTGGTTAACACCCTGCCGCTTTTTTTTTCCTCGGCAGCTGTCGGCGTGGCCTCCTTCACCAGGGTGCAGCATGGTGAGTGACGCCCGCAGGAAGTCTTGAGTCAGCATTTGTCTAATCAGACAGAGCAGAACGCTACAAGACATGATCGCTATTGTTGCGGCGATGTTTTGCCCCCATCTGCACTCCCATCTGTGCTTCATCCTCCACCGTGAATAGTGGAACCTCGAAGGCTGAACACAGTCTGGTACAAAACCTTGCCCCACTGCTGATTGTTTGGATTTTGAATGCAGTGGAATCTCGATTTAATGGCCTACCAGAAATTGCCGGGGGGTGGGGGGGGGGGGTTCATCCGTTACACCAGAATGTCCGTTAAATTGAAGTACTCTGTATTTTCTGCACGAAAAGGCGCACTGGATTATTAGGCGCACGTTCAAAGAATGGGCTAGTTTGATTTTTTTTTTCATATTATTGCACTGGACTATCAGGCGCAATCTACTATGCATCCACTAGAGAGAGCTACAGTCCTTCGTTCGACTCGAGAGGCGTTCATGAACTGCCTCCAAAAAACGTAAATTAACGATTACTTCAATGAAACGACGAAAATTGAAAATAGAGTAATGCATCAAAACAGAAAATCATAAAATAAATTCTGTAAGGGGGGGGATCTATAGAATTTATATTGTGATTTTCTCGCTTGATTTTCTGTTTTGATGCTTTATTTTCCATTTTCGTAGTTTCAATGAAGGAATCTTTAATTACGTTCTTCGAGGCGGTCATGAACGTCTCTCGAGTCGAAGGAAGAAGAGAATGCGCGGCGATGTACACACGTAACTATTTGTTGAGACTGAAAAACATTCACGTGTGTTTTTATTTTTTTTATCCTGTTTAGACGTTCTTTGACGGTTCTCTTTGCTTGTCAACCTCCTAAATTTCAGACTTTTTGGGGTTCAACTTGGGTCCACGTGATTAGAATGGAAGCCAGCATTTTTATCACCTGTCTTTTAAAGCTTTTAACTCCTGCCAGTTATATTTTTTAAAAAAAGGCAAAAGATTCCTAAAAGAACAATGCAAAAACATTCTTATCTCATCACATGTATCAACAATGCTATTCTAACCCCTGAAGGCCCAACTATCTTCACCGCCACTCAAGCGAGGACATCCGTCCCCCTGACCTGTCCCACTGTGCTAGGGGACTGCGTTTTCCTCTACTGGCGACCCCCCAGTTCGAGCAATAACAAGCTGGTGTACCACTACGATCACTGGAGGGGCAATACGCCCAGCATAGAAAGCGCCAAGCTCCAGCTGGCCGGCTCACCCTACAACGCAGACGCTGGAAGCTTCTCCTTCTTGTACACGCCGGGCCTGAAAGACGGCGGCCTTTACGTCTGCGACGTGCTCGTCAACGACCATATCTTCAGCCAGAGGACGCTGCTGAGCGTGTTAAAAGGTCAGTGTCAAGAGTTAGGTCGGGAGCAAAAAAAATATATAAAACCCCCCAACAATTACATGACACATCTTGAGGGCATGTCTATCATGGGTCAAACCACAAAAAATTGCCATGCCCGACAATGTACAGCAGATCTGCAATTTTGGTTTCGACTGTTTATGTTTGGGTCCCAAATTTAAACACCACGTCAGTCTTCATGTCAATTATGAGTGAGCCCACAAAAAAAAAAGGTCTCAAGAGCCCCTGCCTGAAAATACACAGCAAATCTGCCATTTTGGTTGAAACCATCCACAGTGGGGTCATTTTCAGGGCGTGTCCTTGAGGTTTTGTACGATTGCTACCAAATCGGACCCACGCCAACATTGAATTTGGTATGTATGGCCGTCATCAGTTGACCCACAAAACGTCTCAACAAACACGTCGATTGCAACTCCCCAAAAGGGCCGATTTCCTCTGCAATTTCGTGTGGGTCCCTCAGAATTTTTTGGTGCGCATCTACCCAATTTCATGTCGAATGGTAAAACTGGTCTCAGCGAGTGCTGCTGACTGACTTTCCAGAAATCCACATCAGATGATGAAACCAAAAATTTTTTAGTATTGAGCGATTTAACATTGCCTGTAGCTCACTGGCGAGCTCACAGTTCTGAGGCCACGGATTTAAATCCAAGCTCCTGCCTTGCTATGTGGACGATGTTCTCCTTGTCTCCCTGGTGGTGTACATTTTACCCACCAAACCGATATAAATCAGCACTCTTAATAAATGAACTTGAATGAATCCAAATAAATTACGTTTGACCCGATCCTCGACATATAGTTCAATCAAACATCATGAATTATATTGACCGAACCCAAGTACGTTAAGATCTACCAATCCAATTGCTTAACTCTTAACGCAAATCATTTAATGATATGGAATTTTTTTCATCCTTTTTAAAAAAAAAAAAATATTATATAATAATTAAATAATTATATTATTATATATAATGAAATAATAAATTAATAATTATTCATTATATTTTGGCGAGTTCATTAAAATACATTCAAATTATACAATATATGTTCGTTGAACACATTTTAACACTTCCATGCACCCTGTAACCTGATAACATGATAAGGTGTCCACTGCACAACCCGCTGTCCCTGAAAGGTTTAATCATGCACGACCAATACACACAAATCCAAAGAAAGCAAAAAATCATACCGATGGTATGATTTTGGCGTGATCGGGGTGCCGTGAATTTCACCAGGCTACTACAGTCGGCTCCACTGGTCTGATAGGCATCATTCAATCAAAAGCTAAGATGATTTATGGATGCAGTGATGGGGCGAAGGTCCAAACCCACCCTGGGTTGAGGTCCAAAGAGCGCGAAGGCCGCATCTCATGACTCATTTCCGCACTCCACTGGGAAGGATGGCCAAAATGATCGCTCGTGTGTGTTCATTATGTTTCAAGCAGCTCCATTTCATCGTTTCTTTTTTTTTCCCTCTGTTGTTTGCTACTTGTCTCAGTCTTGTTCAGTGGAATGGGCTGACATTTTGAAAGAAAAAAGCGCCTCATTACATCCCCACTGAGAGCTAGATGAGAGGATTTAGTCAGCTTTAGAGGCAGTCATCAAACTTCATATGCGGATATGTCAAGTACTTGTTATCCTCGCAAAACTTTGATATTTTCACACATACCCGCCGCCAAAAAAAAAAAAAAAACATGTCAAGATTCAGCAAAGCATCCATTTTGTATTGCGCTTGTCCACATTGAGGTCACGGGTGAATTGAAGCCTGTCCAAGCTGACCAAAAAGTAGATGTAACGAGCAACATCCAGAGCTGATAAAAGTACTCACGCTTTCTTGACCTCTCCTTTTGAGTCGGAGGGTGTTTCCAAACATCAGTAGCGTTTCCTGTTACATGTCAGCATTAAGCTAGCAGACTTGAAGGGAAACATGTTTGTTTTAGACTCACAATGTGAAGTTCCCTTTGATACACTGTACTGTATCTGCGGTCCAACGCAGCAAAAGTAAAGTCAGAGTACAGATCCCGGCGAAATCCATCTCGGTGGACGAACAAAGTATTTATACTTGGTTCCATCCCATCGTCGACAACAATACATTTCAACAGCTCAGACAAGAGCAGCGCACTGTGTGCTATCAAAATGAGTTTGAAGCCATTAGTTGTTGTTGTTTTTTTTTTTTTTTTAGGCCAAATTATTATTGCCGCTTGAAGCGACCGCACTCCTCTGCTGGGCTGCAGTTGAGAAGCGGTTGCCCGGCAACATCATTGTCATTCTGGCACAGCTGCCGCGGATGCTCGGAGTGCTCGGAATAAAACTGAATAAAAAGCAGACGTTGTGCTTTCTCATTTGATCGGAACACTCTCTCGACCCCAAATGAGCTACTTTTCCCCCTTGCTCCGATTTGGGAGTTTTCGCTAGGCCAGACACAAGACGCTTACTAATTATCACACAGAAATAAAATTGAACCCCCCCCCCCCAAAAAAAAATCCCAGCGCTCATACTCTCCTTTGAAAGGAAGTTTAATATGAATATAATGGTAAGTGTTAAATTCTTCTGTAAATTCAAAAAAGGAGGTGTTTGTAAAGGCGACCGAAGTGTGTTGCAGGGAGATTTGGTCGACAGAATTTGCACAGCCGGTCAGTAGCATGAACTGAAAGGAGTGAGGGAAAAAAAAGTGAAAAAGGGACACAAGAGTTGCAATGCATCACTCCAGAGGTTGCGATGATTGCTCAAGCGAGCCGAGGTACAGCCGAGTCCATTGCCATAATTTTTCAGTCGGAGTTTCCCGCACTTGGCTATACCGTGGCAAGCACCACCGGTGAATTTTATCGATTATAAATAGCGACTTTTCTCTCCCCCTGAAAAATACAAGATTAATTTCATGAAATTGTTCATTTGTTTTTTTCCATTAAAAAAATCTTGGAAATATTACTTTTTCCTGAAAAAAAATACAGAAGTAAAAAATAATATGTAAACTAGACTTACTTGTTAGATGCCTACTTTTTTGTAATATGACTTGAAAGCACAATTAAATTTCTACCATTTGCCCCCTTTGTTTAATTTATCTTCATAACATGACCACCTTTTTTTGAAAAAAAATGTGCTTCTTTTTTTTCTGGAAAAAAAATCATACCTACTGTGTGGGGGAAAAAAGGCACATTTTTGTCCTGTTTTAAATGAAATTTAGTGCATTTTAGTAAGGTCACTACTTTTTTGTCAACCGGATAGGACTTTGTCGTTAATTTATGACTCTTTACAGAGAGACAGAGAGAGGGTGGTGGGGCGAGAGCCGTTTTTTTTTTTAACTTAATTTGTGCTCCCTGCCCTGAAAAGAAAGTGTGCGTGCATGTGTGTGTGTGTGTGTGTGTGTGTGTGTGATATATGTGTGTATATATATATATATATATATATATATATATATATATTCATTCATCTTCCTAACCGCTTGATCCTCACTAGGGGGGTGCTGGAGCCTATCCCAGCTGTCTCCGGGCAGTAGGCGGGGGACACCCTGAATCGGTTGCCAACCAATCGCAGGGCACACAGAGACGAACAACCATTCGCACTCACACTCACACCTAGGGACAATTTAGAGCGTTCAATCAGCCTGCCATGCATATTTTTGGAATGTGGGAGGAAACCGGAGCACCCGGAGAAAACCCACGCAGGCCCGGGGAGAACATGCAAACTCCACACAGGGAAGCCGGAGCTGGAATCGAACCCCGTACCTCTGCACTGTGAAGCCCACGTGCTAACCACTGGACTACCGGGCCGCCCTATATAATATATATATATATATATATATATATATGTGTATGTGTGTATGCGTGTGTGTGTGTGTGTACATTTTTTTTCCATGAAAAAAATACTACTCTTTCTTTAAAAGAAAAAATAATATTAATAATCATTCTCGTTGTAGAATTTTTGTTGTTGTGGCCCCAATCTGTTGATTTTCAATGAATGGGCCTTATTTCACGCTTTACAACACCCACTCAGACACAATCGCATCCCTTCACAGGCGTAAACAGAAAAGGCCAAGATATGCGTCCCTGTGATGTTGGCCTTGGAAGAGTTTACTAATCACACTCCCCGGCGACATCCATCACAGCTGCCCAGACATGACGAGCCGATCAGTCACTGTCACACATGTGCGGCCCCTACACACACACACTCACACACACACATTTATGAGCGCCCACACGGCAATCATGTGACGCATATATTTTTACCCCACCTCATTATGAGTATCATTATGTGTGATTATACCTGCCGGCCTCCCACGGAGGCTGTAGGTGGCCCACGCTGATCACACTAATCAACTCTGAAATGTGTGTGTTTTTATGTGACACAATGGGGGGGGGGGGGTCGGCAGAGCCTGATTACACCCAGATGGATTCTCATTTCGCTTTGATGAGACACTAAGCATCAGTCACCGTCAAGTGGGGCATTAGCAGCAAATCACTTTAATGAATATATATTATTGTGACCTCTCCGTAGATGGTACTCTGTCGTGTTCTTTTTTTTTTTTTTCTCTCTCTCACGTGGCCAAACCACTTTAGCCCATCACTCCTGATCCGTCCATGGCCTTTTCTGCAATCAGGCCAGCCATTAAGTCACCTTCTCATCCCGCCTGGCTCCTTTGTCTTCCCTCCTCTTCTGACATTCTCGCCGACTCATCTCCTCTTCTGATTTCGATTTGTCCATTCGGTGACCTTTTTTGCGCTGCCATGTAAAACAAATAACGGTAGAGCCTTGAGATACGAGTGACCCGACTCGCGAGGATTAACTTGCGAGCGCTTTGTGGTAGCAGGTGACCTTACTCACTTCACAGCAAGGAGCAGTTTGGAAGATCATTGCTAAATATGCTTCCCAAAAAGCCTTCAAGCTATTTAATTCGACTCCCTGTTGAATAGTCAATGACTAGTCAAAATAGTCAAACTAAACATGAATAAAAAAATAATGACATCTTGTGTATTTAAAAACAACAACGTAGCCACAGCACACTTAGTGCTAACATATTGGCACCCAAGCTAACGATTAGCATCTATGTGGCAGTGTGGTTACCATTTAAGCAATGAATATCAAACACAACTGTTGGCGTAACACACGAAGACAGACAAAATAACAGTCACAGGGATCTATTCTTTATCCTCTGCAAAGAAGAATTTATCTTCCTGTTGTGCCGAAAGCACCATGCCGCCTTCTGTTTAATTCCTTGTCATCTTTTTGCGCCTCTCCCGGTTCCGCAGTGATGGGCCGGCGTTTGGGATCCGAGCTGCAGCTGGAGTGCTTGTACAGCGAAATTTCCCAAGTCCGAGAGGCATGGTGGGAATATCAAAACGAGCGTTGTCCGCCGGCGATGACGACAAGTTCTCCCGGCAGCGTCGTCGCCGCTCTGCCGTTACCCGTCACCTCGGACACGGCCGGCAACTACACGTGCACCTTACGACTCAAAAATGGCCAAACCATCAGCGCCATCCACACCGTCAAGCAGCAAGGTAATACAAACATTGTTTTTTTTTTCATTTGGTTTCATTTTGTCTAAAAGGTTACCCTTCAAGTTAATCCTTTAGCTACCCGCTTAATCGATCCAAAGAGCACATTCACAAAACAAATCAGCAGGTTGAAGTTCCACGGAAGCCAGATCAACAAAGAATTGTGAAACATTTAACACTTTTTCGGGATTTGTAAACTTCAATCGAGTTGGACTGTTCTACCCTGTATAGATAAGACAAATCAATAGAAATAACCACCATGGGAATAGTTCGGACTCGATTTTGAAGGCGATTCTGATATTTAGCAGAATAACTTTACAATTCCAAAATCACAATTAATTAGCTTATTTTTTTTTAAACTTATATAATGGATGAAATAACTTCTTTTTTTTGGTTCGTTAACACTCACGACATTAACTATATGAATTACCGGCAGAACATTTGCCTGTTTAATAATACTTTGTCCTTTAGTACTTGTTGAACTTTACATCAGAGAGAAAGGAAAATGCAAAAATTGCCCAATCGTACGGGGTTCATGTTTTTTTTTTTAAATGGCCGAAAAAATGGCCCATTTGAATTTTTACGATTTTAAAATTAATCAGCCGGAGACATGTTGACAGTATGCTTCACCCAAAAAGGGTTTTGCTCGAAATTCCTTCCAAAAAAAATAAAAAAATAGTCCATTCTTCCTCGACCAATGTTCCACTCGTTTACAAAGTTTGAAGGAAATCTCTCGCACGCCAATCAAATCCGAGCCTCTCGCCTCTCTGCTGTGACCCATTTTTTGTGTGAAAAGCTTCAATATTCCCAAGGCTTCACGTCCGTTTTTATGAGACATAAAGGTCAACGTTTTCCCCCCATCGCACATGGACTGAGCGGATATGCCGATATAAGGAGACACAACCCCGGGACATATCCTCCAACAATAACTAAATAATTCAGGCTTATTGTGTCGGTGGTTGAAAACAGGAGGATGTGACAGCGAAATGGATCACCCCCCCCCCCCCCCCTTCCCACCTCCCACTCCCCACCGCGGTTAAGATGAGTCCGATGCATCACTTGCTCCGCGGCACCCAGGGCTCATCATCATGCATCCCGCCACCACAACAGCTATGGTAGGAATGGACACTCGCAGAGTGCGGATGAAGACCAGGGAGCCATTTTTATCGGAGGGGAGGCATCCAGAGACGGCAGGCGGGATAATGGTCAGATTTTTATGGCCTTTATGGAAAGGCAACACGTTTTTTTTTTTGTTTTTTTTTATTACACCCACCAAGGAGGTTTTTGTTTGTTTCTTTGTTGCCAAAGCTGCTTGGAGATCAAATAATTCTACACGCGCCGTGTTCATTGCGCTCAAAACTTTTCCCACCGTGAATAATCACTTTCAACTCGTACAAGTGAAACACATTTTGTGCATATTTTCAAGAAAAGAAGTCGAATACGCAACCTTCCTCTTATAAATTCCAAAGTAACAAAGAATTCACTCGAAATGGGAGGCAGTCAACACACATCTGCCAGCATTTAAAGCGCCCCTGATTAACCCCAATCAAAGTTCAGATTTTTTAGCGGGCTTTTCTGTTCACCTGTTCATAATTCGCTCCACCCTGACTAAGGTCACAGTTTCTGCTGCAGAAAAACAGCCCAGAGGCATGTTGCCAGGTCGGTGGGGGGGGGGGGGGTGGGGGGGCTGCTGGGGCCTATCCCAGCTGTTTGAAATGAACCTTGGAAACCCTTTCGCGATATTAATTATACAAAGATGAAAACCAAAGGATATTTTCACAATAACGATAGTTTTCGGTCTTTTATTTTGAAAGCATTTTCATTTTTCTTTCATTTCAAGAACAAAAATATTTTCTCCGTTTCACTTTTTGGGTGAATTTCCTCGAAGGCTGTTGCAATTTCTGCTCCAAATCAAACAATGCAATGCTGCAGAAACAAGAATTTCTTCCCCCGGCTGTTGTTTTTCATCCATGTGCATAAATTTCCCTCAGAAGCCATACGGTATAAGATCGCAGGAAGTAGAACTTCTTTGCTGTGCCGCCCACATCAGCGCCCCCAAACATCACCCCCCCACCCCACCCCACCCCCCACCACCACCACCATCCCGCTGCCTCCTCATTTAAGAAGGAAGCAGTGCAATGAAGTGCCAGTGGAGGTAAAGAAAAGGTGAGAAGATGAGCAAAGCGAGAGAGACAGAAGCCTTAATGCCTGGCTTCACTTTGCTCTCGCTTAGCTTCATTTGCGTGTTCAATCTGGCATGGGCGAACAGCGCGGGTCACCGCCGCCTTTCATGAGCAACACATCCTCGCCAATCGATTTAAAGTTAATGGGGCACAGGTGGTGATTGATTGTGCTGGGGGGCGGGAGAGTGGGGGGGCTAATGGCCGTGACACCCTGTGGGGTGCTTTCTCTTTACAAACAAAATTTGTCATAAGCGCTTGAGTGAGCCGCCCTGACCTGCTGCATAAATTGTAGCATAATTATATACAAGTCAATTGTCTTTTTTTTTTTAATTCAGGAAATAGCACTCTAGAATCTCTAGAGGCATACAGCAATACAGCAATACACAAATAAAAATAAAAACCTTGGACATGAACCTCACTTCCTCGTCTACCCGACGAAGCGTCACTTCCTCGTGTAAGGAAGGCGAGAGGAGTTAAGTGGCGCGTTCAAGTGCACTCAGTTTGGTCGAGAACGTTCGAAAAACGAGATTGACTGTAGGATGAAAAGTAACTGAAAGTTTCAGTTGTGTTCGCCATTATGCAAATGAACTTAATGGGCCACACACTGAATGACATTGCACTCAGTGCGCGTGTGTGTGTTTTTGTGTACAGTGCAATACAATATGTGTGTAAACCCCCTGTGAGTGGAAATCTGCCTCACAACAGGCTACTCGGTTTTCACAGAGGATAAAGAATATATGCCTTTGTGTTAATATTGTCTGTCCGCATGTGCTTATGCACCGTTTGTGTTCAGATATCCGTTGCTTAAAGAGCAAAAGACTGTGATGACCGATGCTAATCGCCAACCAGTCGATGGCGTTTCCAATGTTGTCTTAGCATTAAGCTAGTGAGTCATTCCCTCGGGCAAAGTTGTTTGGTTGGGTGACATCACCAAGAGAGTGAGAGAGAGAATTTGTGTGTGTGAGTGTGAGACGGATTGATGCCAAATCATCCTCCAATGCGCCCACTGTACGTGTTAGTGACAGCTGCATGATGAAAATACATGTAACATGGCTGGAGGGCGGGTGGGGACGCGTGGCGTCTTTTATATCGAGTTCAACTGTGGCCCCGACCCGCCGCCTTTGCGATTCGCAGAGCAACAACTTGTCAACTCCAAGAAATTGAAGTTTGTCTCTCATTTTTCACTCTCTCTGGCAGAGAGCGCCGTGGCACCCTCGTCGCACTCTTCTTCCCCCCTCCTCCTCCTCCTCCTGGCTTTATTACTTCTGGTCCCCCTGGTTGCCGCCACCGTGACGGTGTTGCTACGGCAACAGAAGCGCATCTCCCGTCGAGGTGAGGCTACGGCTGACGGATGCGGCCCAGAGCATCTTCTGGGGTTGCTGTAATGAATCTGACCCTATCTCCTCCTATATGGGTGTGTGCGTGTGCGCCCCAGGTATTGAGCAGTCGCTGTCTGTCCACTCGGGCGAGACGGAGAACATCTACGAGAACCCGGAAGATGTCAGACAGGTGATAAAACTTGGCCATTTCCCCTCCTGATGTATCATCTGGGGGATTTTTTCGGGGGCCCGTCTCAATAGTTTTTTGGGGGGGCGGGGGGAGGGTTGTTTCTCCTCTTTTCCTACTTCCCAGCCTTCCTCTCTTGTTGGTCATTAAAGCTTGTGTTGCTCTCCTTCCCAACAGACTCTTACGCAGGGATCGGTCTATATGGTGAGTTATGGCGCAACACACACACACACACACACACAGGGAAAGCTTTTGTGTGTGACGACTTGTAATAAAGTGAATTGTAAAAAAAATAATAATAATTTTTACATGTTGTATTTTATTTTTTAATGTCAGGATCATTCACCCCTGTATTTTTGCCCTCCAGGATTTAAAACCTAGACAAGATGATGTCTACAAGGAACTGGAGCGCTAAGCAAAAAGAAGCATTGTATCACCTGTGTGTGTGTGTGTGTGTGTGTGTGTGTGTGTGTGTGTGTGTGTGTGTGTGTGTGTGTGTGCGTTTGTATTCATGACATCTCAGGACAATTTTATGATAACACACCTTCACAATGAGGACCTGTGGAAAAATGAGGACATTTTTCGCGTCCTCATTTTTCCACGCAGTCTACACTACTCTAGAGCTCACGAGGATACTCCCACACCAAAAATAAGTGATGTCCTGAAAGAGCACAATTTTCAGAAATTGTGTGTTTAAGTGTGTTTAACTTTCGACTCACTTTTCATTTGGAAAACTAGTGGCCAACTTCGGTACTTAACACACTTTTAACACACTTTCAGTGACGTCATTGTGCAGGACCTCAAATGTCATCTTTTTCGGACTGACTCACACATTTTCCCCGCCCTCGTCCTGATAAGTCACATCAATTAGCAGTCACACAAAATCCAACATGTGAAGCAGCCAGACAATCCTACTCTCAAACACGACCACGCATGGATGACCATCGGGTAAGCAATTCCTTTTCGTTTATCTTACCGTAACATAGAAGTTGTTTAATATAACCGTGTTTAACAGTGCCCACCAAAGGTAATATCATTCAATAAGACAGCTAGCTAGCTAGCTAGCTCGATCGTTAGCATGCTAATAAGCTTCCAGTAAAAGTAACGTGGACATGTCCTGCAGGCAAGGTTCTGGAAAACTTTTCTAAATCTTTAACAACACAGTCTGTGGAACTTGGTTTTGGTGCCATATGTTTATTTCAGTGCAGTATTTGTTTTATTCGATTGCAGTTAATTTAAATGAGTTAGTACAGGTAGCCTAATGAAAGTGGGCCAGGCACTTCTAGCATTTACGCTAAGCCCGGTGTATTTACACTGTTTATTCTTGTGCTGATTCAATTGTACACCGTTTCAATGAAAAAACAAAGAAACGTTTGCAATGAAATTATAGCAGAATTCAGCTTTGTTGGTACATTTGGTCAAGACAATATTGTGTTACTCTATTTTAATTTTACATTGTCTTATTATCGTTATCTGCCTGACAAATGGTTTGCCTGAATCTATTAGTCTGACCAGCAAATGTTTGATGAAATGAATTTTTGTATTTTTGAGGAAGAAAATAATATTCCTTTGGCTCAGTACTTTCTGAGCCAAAATAAGTGCTGCCATAATATTGTGCTTGCTTGTCTGGCTGACTTCTTCTCACTTTCCATTGTAGATGTTTACTGGTGGTGATAATCTCACAAAGAAGAACCAGACTGAGCCCTGAATCTGAGGCTGCTCCTTTTATCTGGAATCAACAAACCTTGTTTGAAAGCCCAGTGGATCAATGATTATAAAGGTATGCTATCAATCTACCTGCTATCTAATTCTTATGGCTACCGCAAGCACATGACAAGAGCTGCAACCAAAGCCTGTCACAGTGACAGATTTTATTCGTACATTGTATTTACCCCAAAAATGTCACAAAAAACAACAGCATGTTTTTTTATGCCATTGATCATATTGGAGCAAAAATAATTGAAGTACTTTTGAAGAAAATGTTTAGCAGCCATTATCATTCAATTATTGAGAATATTGTATTGCCATGTAGAACTAGGAATATCTTGGAATGAAAAAATAGAAATAGAAATTATTCGGCTTCTGTTAAAATATTGTTCTTCACCAAATATCACAATTCATAAAAACGCATACTATCCGTAATAGTCGAGGAAAATTAGATGCCTTTAAACTTCCTTCATAATGCTTATTTCACCTGATTGAAGAAGGCTGTGGTAGCTAAAATCCACATTTTTATCAGCAATTTGTACTGCCCATCAAAAGTCTCTACTTAGTTGAAAACAACGAATGGTCACCGGAATTATTTTTCAGTCATTACATTGTTTTAGTCTGAAAGAGTATGTTTCGGGTGTTGTCTTTATTATTTGAACTCAGTCATGTCTATTGTCCTGAAATTGTTAGCTATAAGAGCTGTACAGTGGTAACTACCATAAAGAGCCGGCTTGTGCTGTGTATGAAGTTTAATTTATTCAAAAGTCATGTAACTACGACATATTTCTGACACTCTATGGTTGCTATAATGTTGATTTTCATGATTTCAGTCATGCCCTCATACTTCTTCAGTTACTGTAGAAAACTTTTTAGAATATTTCTGATACTGTAATGTCGCTGAAAAACCAGAGTGTGATCAGGTGAAATGACTTTTGTCTGGACCTAACACTGGAGAGCCTGTGTTCGAATGTCCCCATATTGATGTTCCACAGAGCCGAACAGTGTTAACTTTCTATAGTGTGGTACATTATTCCCAAACTCTCCTGTGAGCAATGTTCAATGAGAAATAATGTTTATTCATTTCTTAACTGGTCAGAATGAAGAATGCTGAATATTTTGACACCGTAATGTTGTTATGTTGCAGACACCAAGTGAAAGGTACCTGATTGAACCCTCTGGAAACCAAGAATGGAGTGAGAGATCCACTTCATACTTACAACAGGTTACTACTTCTTATCATGATATACTAGGTTTGAGTTTTCAGCTTTCTTTGACAAACACAGTAGAAGTTATAAATCACAAACATAGACTCTCCATGATTTCAGTCGTCATGACCTCATATTTCTTGAGACCTGAAACACCTGAGTGTGTTTCAGGTGATATGACTTTTGCCTTAACCTAACTCTGGAGAGCCTGTGTTCGAATGTCCCCATATTGCTGTTCCACAGAACTGAACAGTGTTAACTTTCTATAGTGTGGTATATTCATCCCAAACTCTCCCGTGAGCAATGTTCAATGATAATTAATGTTTATTCATTTCTTAACTGGTCAGAATGAAGAATGCTGAATATTTTGACACCGTAATGTTATGTTGCAGACACCAAGTGACCTGACTGAACCCTCTGGAGACCATGAATGGAGTGAGAGATCCACTTCATTCTTACAACAGGTTACTACTTCTTATCATGATATACTAGGTTTGAGTTTTCAGCTTTCTTTGACAAACACAGGAGAAGTTATAAATCAGAAACATGGACTCTCCATGATTTCAGTCGTCATGTCCTCATATTTCTTTAGACCTGAAAAACCGGAGTGTGTTTCAGGTGACATGATTTTTGTCTGGACCTAATTCTGGAGAGCCTGTTTTCGAATGTCCCCATATTGCTGTTACAGAGAGCTGAACAGTGTTAACTTTCTATAGTGTCTTATATTAATCCCAAACCCTCCTGTGAGTGATGTTCAATGAAAAACAATGTTTATTCATTTATTAACTAATCAAGATGAATAAATTTGAATATTTCTGACACTGCACTGTTGCTATGTTGCAGACATTAAGTGTTCCGATCCTGATGAAACCTTCTGAAGATCAAGAAAGGAGTGGAAGATCCACTTCTTCCTTAAACAGGTTACTACGTCTTATCATTATATATTAGGTTTCAGTTTTCAGCTTTCTTTGACAAACACAGGAGAAGTTATAAATCAGAAACATAGACTCTCCATGATTTCAGTCGTCATGTCCTCATATTTCTTTAGACCTGAAAAACCTGAGTGTGTTTCAGGTGTCATGACTTTTGTCTTAACCTAACTCTGGAGATGCTGTGGTTGAATGTCCTCATATTGCTCTTCCACAGAGCTGAACAGTGTTAACTTTCTATAGTGTGGTACATTATTCCCAAACTCTCCTGTGAGCAATGTTCAATGAGAAATAATGTTTATTCATTTCTTAACTGGTCAGAATGAAGAATGCTGAATATTTTGACACCGTAATGTTGTTATGTTGCAGACACCAAGTGAAAGGTACCTGATTGAACCCTCTGGAGACCAAGAATGGAGTGAGAGATCCACTTCATCCTTACAACAGGTTACTACTTCTTATCATGATATACTAGGTTTGAGTTTTCGGCTTTCTTTGACAAACACAGTAGAAGTTATAAATCACAAACATAGACTCTCCATGATTTCAGTCGTCATGTCCTCATATTTCTTTAGACCTGAAAAACCTGAGTGTGTTTCAGGTGACATGACTTTTGTCTTAACCTAACTCTGGAGAGGCTGTGTCTAAATGTCCCCATATTGCTGTTCCACAGAGCAGAACAGTGTTAACTTTCTATAGTGTGGTACATTACTCCCAAACTCTCCTGTGAGCAATGTTCAATGAGAAATAATGTTTATTCATTTCTTAACTGGTCAGAATGAAGAATGCTGAAACTTTTGACACCGTAATGTTGTTATGTTGCAGACATCAAGTGACAGGTACCTGACTGAACCCTCTGGAAACCAAGAATGGAGTGAGAGATCCACTTCATCCTTACAACAGGTTACTACTTCTTATCATGATATACTAGGTTTGAGTTTTCAGCTTTCTTTGACAAACACAGTAGAAGTTATAAATCACAAACATAGACTCTCCATGATTTCAGTCGTCATGTCCTCATATTTCTTTAGACCTGAAACACCTGAGTGTGTTTCAGGTGACATGACTTTTGCCTTAACCTAACTCTGGAGAGCCTGTGTTCGAATGTCCCCATATTGCTGTTCCACAGAACTGAACAGTGTTAACTTTCTATAGTGTGGTATATTCATCCCAAACTCTCCCGTGAGCAATGTTCAATGATAATTAATGTTTATTCATTTCTTAACTGGTCAGAATGAAGAATGCTGAATATTTTGACACCGTAATGTTATGTTGCAGACACCAAGTGACCTGACTGAACCCTCTGGAGACCATGAATGGAGTGAGAGATCCACTTCATTCTTACAACAGGTTACTACTTCTTATCATGATATACTAGGTTTGAGTTTTCAGCTTTCTTTGACAAACACAGGAGAAGTTATAAGTCAGAAACATAGACTCTGCATGATTTCAGTCGTCATGTCCTCATATTTCTTCAGAACTGAAAAACCTGAGTGTGTTTCAGGTGTTATGACTTTTGTCTTAACCTAACTCTGGAGAGCCTGTGTTCGAATGTCCCCATATTGCTGTTACTCAGAGCTGAACAGTGTTAACTTACTATAGTGTGGTATATTCATCCCAAACTCTCCCGTGAGCAATGTTCAATGATAATTAATGTTTATTCATTTCTTAACTGGTCAGAATGAAGAATGCTGAATATTTTGACACCGTAATGTTATGTTGCAGACACCAAGTGACCTGACTGAACCCTCTGGAGACCATGAATGGAGTGAGAGATCCACTTCATTCTTACAACAGATTACTACTTCTTATCATGATATACTAGGTTTGAGTTTTCAGCTTTCTTTGACAAACACAGGAGAAGTTATAAGTCAGAAAAATAGACTCTCCATGATTTCAGTCGTCATGTCCTCATATTTCTTCAGACCTGAAAAACCTGAGTGTGTTTCAGGTGACATGACTTTTGTCTTAACCTAACTCTGGAGAGCCTGTGTTCGAATGTCCCCATATTGCTGTTCCACAGAACTGAACAGTGTTAACTTTCTATAGTGTTGTATATTCATCCCAAACTCTCCTGTGAGTAATGTTCAATGATAATTAATATTTATTCATTTCTTAACTGGTCAAAATGAAGAATGCTGAATATTTTGACACCGTAATGTTATGTTGCAGACACCAAGTGACCTGACTGAACCCTCTGGAGACCATGAATGGAGTGAGAGATCCACTTCATTCTTACAACAGGTTACTACTTCTTATCATGATATACTAGGTTTGAGTTTTCAGCTTTCTTTGACAAACACAGGAGAAGTTATAAATCAGAAACATGGACTCTCCATGATTTCAGTCGTCATGTCCTCATATTTCTTTAGACCTGAAAAACCGGAGTGTGTTTCAGGTGACATGATTTTTGTCTGGACCTAATTCTGGAGAGCCTGTTTTCGAATGTCCCCATATTGCTGTTACACAGAGCTGAACAGTGTTAACTTTCTATAGTGTCTTATATTAATCCCAAACCCTCCTGTGAGCGATGTTCAAGGAAAAACAATGTTTATTCATTTATTAACTAATCAAGATGAATAAATTTGAATATTTCTGACACTGCACTGTTGCTATGTTGCAGACATTAAGTGTTCCGATCCTGATGAAACCTTCTGAAGATCAAGAAAGGAGTGGAAGATCCACTTCTTCCTTAAACAGGTTACTACGTCTTATCATTATATATTAGGTTTCAGTTTTCAGCTTTCTTTGACAAACACAGGAGAAGTTATAAATCAGAAACATAGACTCTCCATGATTTCAGTCGTCATGTCCTCATATTTCTTTAGACCTGAAAAACCTGAGTGTGTTTCAGGTGTCATGACTTTTGTCTTAACCTAACTCTGGAGATGCTGTGGTTGAATGTCCCCATATTGCTCTTCCACAGAGCTGAACAGTGTTAACTTTCTATAGTGTGGTACATTATTCCCAAACTCTCCTGTGAGCAATGTTCAATGAGAAATAATGTTTATTCATTTCTTAACTGGTAAGAATGAAGAATGCTGAATATTTTGACACCGTAATGTTGTTATGTTGCAGACACCAAGTGAAAGGTACCTGATTGAACCCTCTGGAGACCAAGAATGGAGTGAGAGATCCACTTCATCCTTACAACAGGTTACTACTTCTTATCATGATATACTAGGTTTGAGTTTTCAGCTTTCTTTGACAAACACAGTAGAAGTTATAAATCACAAACATAGACTCTCCATGATTTCAGTCGTCATGTCCTCATATTTCTTTAGACCTGAAAAACCTGAGTGTGTTTCAGGTGACATGACTTTTGCCTTAACCTAACTCTGGAGAGCCTGTGTTCGAATGTCCCCATATTGCTGTTACTCAGAGCTGAACAGTGTTAACTTTCTATAGTGTGGTATATTCATCCCAAACTCTCCCGTGAGCAATGTTCAATGATAATTAATGTTTATTCATTTCTTAACTGGTCAGAATGAAGAATGCTGAATATTTTGACACCGTAATGTTATGTTGCAGACCCCAAGTGACCTGACTGAACCCTCTGGAGACCATGAATGGAGTGAGAGATCCACTTCATTCTTACAACAGGTTACTACTTCTTATCATGATATACTAGGTTTGAGTTTTCAGCTTTCTTTGACAAACACAGGAGAAGTTATAAGTCAGAAACATAGACTCTCCATGATTTCAGTCGTCATGTCCTCATATTTCTTCAGACCTGAAAAACCTGAGTGTGTTTCAGGTGACATGACTTTTGTCTTAACCTAACTCTGGAGAGCCTGTGTTCGAATGTCCCCATATTGCTGTTCCACAGAACTGAACAGTGTTAACTTTCTATAGTGTGGTATATTCATCCCAAACTCTCCTGTGAGTAATGTTCAGTGATAATTAATATTTATTCATTTCTTAACTGGTCAAAATGAAGAATGCTGAATATTTTGACACCGTAATGTTATGTTGCAGACACCAAGTGACCTGACTGAACCCTCTGGAGACCATGAATGGAATGATAGATACACTTCATCCTTACAACAGGTTACTACTTCTTGTCATGATATACTAGGTTTGAGTTTTCAGCTTTCTTTGACAAACACAGGAGAAGTTATAAATCAGAAACATGGACTCTCCATGATTTCAGTCGTCATGTCCTCATATTTCTTTAGACCTGAAAAACCTGAGTGTGTTTCAGGTGTCATGACTTTTGTCTTAACCTAACTCTGTTCGAATGTCCTTACAACAGGTTACTACTTCTTATCATGATATACTAGGTTTGAGTTTTCAACTTTCTTTGACAAACACAGTAGAAGTTATAAATCACAATCGAATCATAGCCTGTGTTCGAATGTCCCCATATTGCTGTTACTCAGAGCTGAACAGTGTTAACTTACTATAGTGTGGTACATTATTCCCAAACTCTCCTGTGAGCAATGTTCAATGAGAAATAATGTTTATTCATTTCTTAACTGGTCAGAATGAAGAATGCTGAAACTTTTGACACCGTAATGTTATGTTGCAGACATCAAGTGACAGGTACCTGACTGAACCCTCTGGAAACCAAGAATGGAGTGAGAGATCCACTTCATCCTTACAACAGGTTACTACTTCTTATCATGATATACTAGGTTTGAGTTTTCAGCTTTCTTTGACAAACACAGTAGAAGTTATAAATCACAAACATAGACTCTCCATGATTTCAGTCGTCATGTCCTCATATTTCTTTAGACCTGAAAAACCTGAGTGTGTTTCAGGTGACATGACTTTTGTCTTAGCCTGACTCTGGAGAGCCTGTGTTCGAATGTCCCCATATTGCTGTTCCACAGAACTGAACAGTGTTAACTTTCTATAGTGTGGTATATTCATCCCAAACTCTCCCGTGAGCAATGTTCAATGATAATTAATGTTTATTCATTTCTTAACTGGTCAGAATGAAGAATGCTGAATATTTTGACACCGTAATGTTATGTTCCAGACACCAAGTGACCTGACTGAACCCTCTGGAGACCATGAATGGAATGAGAGATAAATTCTCAAAATTCTCAAATTTTCAAAATTCTCATTATTTCCTGGAATATCTTATTTTGATTATTTTATTTTTCCATTTTTAATAAATAATGCCTTCTTTTACAGGTGGGAATAAGAGACGCATGTGGACAGATGATGAAGTGAAGGCTGTTGAGCGACATATGTTTGATTTCATAACAAGCCATAAAGTTTCAGGTAAAACGAGCTGTGAGCCAGCAGCTCTGAAAGACAGAGGCTGGGTGTCCATCAAAAACTACATCCACAACAGGATATAACCGCATTAAAAAGGGAAATGAATGGCTACTGCATTGAAATGCGAGCACGTCTGGGTACATTTCAGTTCAAGTTAACTAAAGCAATAGCAATGGTGCATTTAGGGTGGGATGGTCAATTATGGGTTTCATATTTGTTGTTTAATACTGTGTTTCACGTTTGTTGTTTCATGATCTTCAAGAGCAATTTGGAAAATCCTTGAAGATGTATATGAACATGTAAATTATACTGTATATCAGGCAGCCTGGAGGGCCACTGTCGTGCCTGTTTTCCAGCTCTCCCGGCTGCATCACACCTGTTTCAGATGATCAGTTCATCAGTCAGCTCTGATGCAGCACTAGAACATCCTGGGAGAGCTGGAAAACAAAAAGACAGCGGCCCTTGAGGACCGACCTTGGACACCCCTGCTGTATATAAACGTACGTACTATATACAAACTTCTCACAAAAGATAGGCTTATTAGGTTTGAGGTGATATTTCGGAAAAACCCTAATACATTTGAATTCATCCTATTTCAAGAATTTCAATACTTTTTGAAAAGTTGCTTTTGTCTAACGGTAGCTAAAGAAGTTGCTACACACATGGCACAATATATCGCCAGATTCATTAAAAATTCTTCATCGCAGTATTCACATTTTGACATAATCTTCAGTTCAAACAACCCTCATCTATTGCAGTGCTTTGTGTCATGGAGAGGAGGCGGCATGTTTTCTGTGTTCATAATTTCATATTTGTCAGCAATTAAAAAATAAGAAAGTGGACTGACCACATATTTAACCGTCTCTTCTTCTTCGCAGCTTATTTTACTATCTTGTATTATTAATGTGAATATTTGAGGGATGACGGGTGTAACGACTGTTTGGCACATTCGCCTCACAGTTCAGCAATTGGTATTTGAATGTTTGAATCTGGGCTTCCTTCCTTTGTAGAGTTCTCCCCATGCCCGAGCATGACAATTGGACACATGTGCCTAACATATACTGTTGGTATGTAACATGAGTCAATTTAAAAATACACACTTTACTCTTAGCTGGTCTTCATAAGTCATATATACTTGAAAATGATGTGTATCTAGGGGGCTCAAAATTCACAAAAACATGAAATGGTAGTGTGTTTGAGGTGACTGTCTCCATAATACACAAAAACCTGTCAATGTCCTCATATGTAGTAGTTTTGTCATAAATCAAAAAAAAATTACGTCCTAGCCAAAATCTGAGTAGATGGCAGTCTTCCTGATTTTTTTTCATGGTTACCATATTTTTTTGGAGCCTGTAGGACCACGGGAAAGGCATGTACCCATATGTCGGGTGAACAAACGGACGTCCTGAAAATGCACCAAAACACGTATGTGTGTGTGTGTGTGTGTGTGTGTGTGTGTGTGTGTGTGTGTGTGAGTGTGTGTGTGTGTTTGCTAGCATGTCATACGTGTGTTTGCGGAGTCTCGCTGGCATTCTCCTCACACAGACTGCACATCACGCTGACACTGTGGCACAATATGGCATCACGCGCTGACAGGCAACGCTCCACCGCCCGCGTTGTTGTTTGTGTTGCGTGGGCTGTCTCTACGAGTGTGCGTTTGTGCGTGTCAAAAGGCAAATAACACTTTTTAAAAAAAAAATTATTATGATTTTTTGTTTTTTCAGTGAGTTGGCCTTTGTGCCCCCTTTTTCGGTGCCAGAACTGATCAGCTCCATGCACGTGCCACCCTTATGCTGCTGTCCAATCTGCTGGCCTGTGTGCAGCAGCGGGGGGGGGGGGGGGGGGGGGGGCCTTTATGAGGAGCAGTTACTGGATTTTATAATAGACTTGAATAGAAATGGCATTCAAGTGTGTAAATGTTCTCAAGAGCTATGCTGATTTGTTCGTAATGCCATTATGGGGTTAGCAGTGATGAAAGAGGCTTTTATTTTTGCAAAGAGGTACTCGATGTTAAAGGAGACTTCTTGTGCATTTTCCTCCCCGTAATTTTAAGCCATTCTTGTCTTTTAACGTTTCCATGACATGAAATTATCTTGCCTTGCTAAAAACCAGCCATACAAATATAGCGTGACGGTCGAGGAAGAAACGGGTTGTTACAGATTTTGAAAGTACTGTACAACTTTTTACTGCGTTTTAAATCAGAAGTGCGGGTAAAATTTTCTTGACAATTTTTTTTTTTTTTACACTGATTCAGAATCTGTCCTCAATTTCTCTCTCTATAACAATAATAATGATAATATAATAATGATAGTCCTCCATTAAGCGCCTTCAGCTGGTCCAGAATGCCGCTGCTCGCCTCTTGACTGGTACTCGTAAGAGGGAGCACATAACCTACTCCTACTCTGGCATCCCTTCACTGGCTCCCCATTCATTTTAGAGTTATTTTCAAATCCCTGAATAATCTCGCGCAACCTTACCTATCTGAGCTCATCCGCCCCGACACACCTGCCTGGCACCTCAGGTCTGTGGACCAGACATTATTAGAAGTACCAAGAACTAAACTGAGGCTCAGAGGGGATCGAGCCTTTTTTTGTTGCTGGTCCCTCTCTCTGGAATGACCTCCCACTGAACATTCGGCAAGCCTCCTCGCTGCCCATCTTCAAAACCCTCCTAAAAACTCACTTGTATTCTTTGGCATTCGACTGAGCATTACTTAGATTTGTTCTTGGTTTTCACTGTTTGGTGCTTTCTACCGCCTTTATTATTGATTTGTCTTACTGTTTATTGTGCATGTTAAATTGCTCCATGTACAGCACTTTGTATGGAGCGATGGCTGTTTGAAAGTGCTCTATAAATACTGTTGACTTGATAATATACTGTAATATATTTAGTGCCACCGCAATGTATGATACTTGTATTATGATTATTATTAATTATTTTATAATTTTATGTCCTGGGCTACAGACAGGGAATTAGCTTTCTGATCAATCTGGTGCTTCTCTGTTTTATCATTTTGATTAACGTACGTACATGTTGTCCATAAAACCTAACAAAATAAATCAAAATCCTAAACAGATCGCCGAAACGCATTTTTACAAATGGGGGGTCAATGAAGCGTAGAAATGGGGGCAATGTATTTGTGTAGTTCGATGTTTTCTGATTTCTAATGACTTGACTTCGCCGCGGAAAGGTGTTTTTGTATGTTATTTAAATTGTAGTTTATGATAGCCTGTAAGGAATAAAAACCAACTGTGGAACATTCGTACGCTTTACCCTTGTCCTGCTGGCTTTGCTACAAACCACTCAAACGGATGAAACGTTCCAACTAGCGTCCGTGTTCGCGATAGGACGTGTTTGGCCATCGCGGGCTGCCGTCTTTATCCAGGAAGTATGGCCGCCCGGTTATGGCTTCGTTGTGTTTTCGGACCTCACCTGCAAAGAATTCATCGCCGCCCGGACCAGATTTGGCCTGATGGACGACTGGTCAGGACGGTAGGAGCATGCACGCCTTTCCTCCTTCATTTTGACGCGGTTGACTGAGCAATTGGAAGCGTTTAGTGGCTGTTAGCGTAACATGTCGCCCTGGGCCGCTACCTGCGGTAATTGTCAAATGTTTCTCAATGAGCACTACCTGACATATCAAGTAGACGATTACGAGTTCATATAATGAATGAAACGAAGGACATGCTGCGTTATCCTTATTTGCGTGTGACGTTTTACTGCTTTTCACCATTTCATTCAATCTCGATGACATCCGTCGGCTCATGTTAACGTTAGCCGGATGTGCAAAATAGTTCCGGTTCTTCATGACGGGTGGTGATTAGCCGCACTTTTTAGTTAAGTCGCACTTTTTAGGGAAATGACACACGAAGTGCGACAAATATTTCAATGCAGTTATAAATGTATAAAATACGCAACATTTTACAACTTAAAAAAAAAGATGACTGCAAATCAACACAAAAGAGCGCACCGGCTCTTCCTGGACTTCGCGTCGAGACAAATGTTTTTATACTGCTTTTACCTAAATGTCCATTGTCGAAAAATTCATGATTCGGATGCAAGGCTCTGCCGATTTAGATAAGATGAACAACAATGGTGTTTTTATGGTGATTGTTTAGTTTTTTTTGGGGGGGGGGGCTTTCACTTTGTACAGGGATGGAACTACCAGCCTGGGAGTTTGGAGAAACACACCGACAGCATTCTCGGTTGGGTCAGTATCAAGTGTATTGTCAGATTTTATTATTTGGTGTGCAAGATTTGGGCCACCCTAAAAACAAGAGTGGCACAATGATGAAATTTGAGGGGTGGGGGGACAACAGCAAATATATTTTGGGCGAAACGTTTTCCTGAATAAAGTTGAATATTTCAACATTAAGTTATTTTTTCTACGCTTTTAATTGAATCTCATAGTGTTTTATTCTTTTTTTTTCAATGAAGCGATGATGATGACGCTGATGGTGCATCATGTGTTTGTTTTTTTCTGCCAGGCTTCAGCCATGTGGTATCTGTCCTACTGCAGCTCTCCCTTACTGGTTTGCTATCTGTATGGAAAAGGTAAGAAAAAGGGATTTATTTTAAGTTTGTTTGCATTTCCAATAGTAAATAGTGTAATTGTGGGGGGAAAAAATCAGTTTCAGGGTCAAACTGTGGCAGTTATTCAAAACAGGCAAACGTTTTGAAATTCCGAACTGTGATACAAGCCTGCAAAGAAGCAATTGACAATGAACTGACTCAACAATCCGTTTTCTTTCTCATTGCTGTTACGTACAAAAATACAATATCTTGTTTTTTTTCAATCATTTTCATATTATTTTTTTACAGTTTTGTGAGTTTTTTTGGGGGGGGTGTCGCCGACATCCCCACAATATTGTGACAATTATCGGTGTGACATAGCGTGTTAATGTCATTTTTGTGGCAAAGCTGTTTTATTTGTAACATGTTTTACATCGACACGTTTTCAGTATTTTCAATAGTCAACACGAAGGCTCATCGATAATAATCAATTTGTGTGCGCGTGTGTTTTAGGCTACATCTGCAGCAGTAAGTTGGCGCCTTTGAGTCAGTACGTGGCGACGACGTTGCTGTGTCTCCTTGGCGTGGCGTGTCTCCGAGGTGAGGCCGCACAAATGTACACGGCCTACGCCAACGGACCGTTTCGTGGTGTTAGCGAACAGTAGTCGCACGGGACGGACGGGTAGGCGTGCCAAATAGACGAGAAAAATACCCAGATAGACTCTCGCCTTTAAAAAGGATGCCGTACCGCTCTTGGACTCTCACCCGTATTTCGAGGTGCAACCGTGTCACGTTCTTGTTGTTTCCCTCCCTCAAGGCTGGGGAAGATGGAAGAACGTTCAGTATTTGGAGTTTGTTTCCGTTTTGGAGGAGGCCAAGAAGAATCACTCGCCAGACAGCAAGGTGAGCCGGTGGCGTTTCTAGCCCGGGATTGAGAAGAGAAACGTCTCCATTTCCTGCTTTTCCCTTTTCTTGTAGAAGAAGCTGAGATGCTACAACTTTGACTTCTCTCACTGGCCTGCTGATTTCAGCTGGACCGAAGTCGGCAACCCGTAAGTGTGTGGACTTGGGGATCTTTTTGATCCAGACCCGTAGCGGGAGGACACGTATCACTCTCTTTTGATTTGCACAACAGGAAGTCCAGCAAGGCCGGCGTGTCGCTGCTGAAGCACCAGCCCCGCCCGAGGGGAGCGGCGGACGGCGCGCTGCGCTCCGTCCGCGCTCTGCTCTGCCACGTCGTCAGGTGCGTTTGGCTTCCTCACCTCGCTCGCCGACGCTTTGCGCGGACTCACTCGCCGTTCGGCTTTGCCCCAGTTACCTCATCGTGCACTCCTTCGGGAGGAGGATGCTCTATCCGGGCTCGGTGGGACTGCTGCAAAAAGCCATGAGGCCCATGCTGGAGCAAGGCCAGGCCAAGCTCATCGAGGAGGTAAACGCGCGCACACCGTCTCGTCTCACCGGACAAATCTTTTGAGAATCGTGTGGCGTTTACTTGAGGTTGACTGGAAATGACTGCTTGAGCCTTGTCTCAAACATTTTTTTTTTAAAGACACTATACCAGTGGTTCTGAACCTTGTTTGAGGTATCGAACCCAACCAGTTCAAATCCGAATCCTTCAACTATTTACAATCGCTATTCTCTCCTTTTATTATTTATAATTTTATCTGTGGTTTTGTTGTTCTTGTTTCGGTTGTAAAGGGTCCTTGAGTGTTTTGAAAGGCGCTTATAAACGACATTATGTTGTTATTAAATGTTATTATTATATTATTATTGGTGAAAAATAAAAATGTTTTTTTTTTTTACAAATTCAAGACATTAAAAAAAATACATTTATTAAAAACAGAAAAAAGTCAATAACATTTCAAGACATAAGTATACGTTTTGTCTTGTTTTTTAAATATTATGACGTACTATCACGACACTCGATTTTTTTATTTAGTGAAAAATAAAAATGTTTTTTTTTAAAGAATTCAAGACATTAAAAAAAATACATTTATTAAAAACAGAAAAAAGTAAATGACATTTCAAGACATAAGTATACTTTTATGTTATGACATACTATCACAACACTCGATTTTTTTTATTTAGTGAAAAATAAAAAAAAATTAAGAATTCAAGACATTAAAAAAAATACATTAAAAACTGAAAAAAGTAAATAACATTTCAAGACGTAAGTATACGTTTTGTTTTTTAAATATTATGACGTACTATCACGACACTCGATTTTTTTTTATTTAGTGAAAAATAATTTTTTATTTTATTTTTTTACAAATTCAAGACATTAAAAAAATACATTTTTTAAAATCAGAAAAAAGTCAATAACATTTCAAGACATAAGTATATGTTTTGTTTTGTTTTTTAAATATTATGACGTACTATCAGGACACACGTTGACTACTGAGCAAACTAAATTTCCCACCGAACTGATTGGACAAGCAATGTCATGTGATCATCTGCAGCCAGTGATGGCCAAGTGGGCGTGTCATAACTAATTGACATCTTGAGTTGGGTGTGTCTTAAACCTCCATGGAACGCCTGAGACCAATTCACCGAACCCCTGGGGTTCAATCGAACAAGAACCACTGCGCTATCTTCACTTTTCGGAAATGCTTTGCAGCCTCCCCGTTTGCTTAAGCCAGAAAAACAAACAAAACGAAAAAATTTTAAAATCTGATCGGTACCAGCCCCAAAGCCCCCCATGATTGAATCCGGACAACCCGATCGTTAGCGTTGTCATAAAACTAAACCGAGTGGGGAAAATTATGACTCGCAGTTTGACGGCCAGAGGAACAAGCTGGTGGCCTGCGACGGCAACGAGATCGACACCATGTTTGTGGACCGCAGGAGACACGGCGGGTCCAAGGCCCACACGCTGGTAAATCACCGGGTGTGCGTGTGTGTGTGTGTGTGTGTGGTGAGTTACGTGTCCATTTCCCGCCTCCCCTCAGGTCATCTGCTGCGAGGGCAACGCCGGCTTCTATGAGGTGGGGTGTATGAACACCCCGCTGGAGGGTGAGAACTCGTCCTCGCGCGCGTCCACGATTCTCCGTTTCCTGTTTTGCAGCAGAGCGAACCGTGTTGCGTTTGATGCGCTCCGCAGGCGGCTACTCCGTCCTGGGCTGGAATCATCCGGGCTTCGGAGGCAGCACGGTAAAAGCGTCGTCCTTCTATTTGAACAACCGGCGGGAATCGGGCAGAGGGGGCATGGAAAGAGAGTACTCATCGCAAAAGGCGCGTTTGTCTTGGCGTGTTGCAGGGGGTTCCCTTCCCGCAGAATGAAGCCAACGCCATGGACGTGGTCATCCAGTTCGCCGTGCACAAGCTGGGCTTTCAACTCTCCGACATCGTCATTTACGCCTGGTCCATCGGCGGATTCACAGGTAGCCAGAGTCGCGTTTGGACCGTAGCGTTAGCGCTTGTTTGGGAGTTTTTATCCGATTTTTTTTTTTAACCGTTCCAATGACACTGGGCAACAGCGCATTTTAATCAGGGATGGCTTTATGCGTCCAGAAAAGTAGATTGCGCGCAGATTTAAAAAAATGACCACTTCTTTTTTCTTTTGGTTGTACGTCAGGTTTTTGAGGAATTTTCTTTTTTTTTTGTTGGTTTTTTAGTTTCGCAAAATACGGTCTGTTGACTGGTGTTCCGATTGGGGAAGTCCGGCCTACAAATTTTCACACTCCGAAAATGTCAATTGTCCCCGTAATTTTTACCAGCCCCCCCCCCCCAAAAAAAAATCAAAATTCAATTCAATCTCTTCACCAACAATTCAAATCATTCCAACTCCAAAATGCCAAACAAACAACGCCGTTCACGATCCACTGTAATCCTGTCCGAAACCATCCATCCATCTTCCGTACCGCTTGATCCTCACTAGGGTTGCGGGGGGTGCTGGAGCCCATCCCACCCGTTTCCGGGCAGTAGGCGGGGGACACCCTGAATTGGTTGCCAGCCAATCGCAGGGCACACAGAAACGAACAACCATTCGCACTCACACCAAGGGACCATTTAGAGTGTTCAATCAGCCTGCCACGCATGTTTTTGGAATGTGGGAGGAAACCGGAGCACCCGGAGAAAACCCACGCAGGCCCGGGGAGAACATGCAAACTCCACACAGGGAGGCCGGAGCTGGAATCGAACCCGGTACCTCTGCACTGTGAAGCCGACGTGCTAACCACTGGACTACCGGGCCGCCCTGTGCGAAACCTTTTTTCTTGAAATATTTTTTTTTTAGAATTAGCACCGTCCAATAAAAAGAAGTTTTCCATAATTACTTCACTTTCACAGTCCGGCATCTGCTTCGCTGCAGGGTTCCGATCATTTCACGGAGCGAGATCCACCGTTGGGAAATGAGTGAATGCAAGTTAAAGTACGAGTAGCGCACCAATCGTGCTTCGCCATGTCCATTAGACACGCGCATCTCGCTCTGTTTTGCTGGGAGTTCATGTTTTAACTCGTGCCTGTTAAAAGGCAAAATACCTGAAAGAGAGTCTAACTGTATACACCCCCCCCCCACCCCCCCCAAAAAAAAACATTCAACCCACCCTCCCTCCTTTCTCTGTAGCCAGTTGGGCAGTGATGTCATACCCCGAAATCAAGGCGGTGGTGCTTGACGCTTCTTTCGATGACCTTCTACCTCTGGCCCTCAAGGTCATGCCCGAAAGCTGGAGTGAGTGCTTCCACAAATCGATTCTTCCTTTCTTTTTTTTTTTTTTTTTTGCCGCCTGTTGGCCCTCGGCGGGCTCTCACGCGCCTGCGCTTTCGCCGCCAGGGCCGCTGGTTCATTACACGGTGCGGCAGTACATCAACCTCAACGTTTCCGAGCAGCTTCTCAAGTGAGTCCGACAAGAGTGGTTTTAACTCGGGCGCACGTGTGGGGGAAGGCGTCTCTCTCGAGCTGCTTTGCCACCTGTGCCGCTTGCCTCCGCTCAGATACCAGGGACCCGTGCTGCTCGTGCGCAGAACCAGAGATGAGATCATCACCACCACGTAAGGCTCGCTCTGAATATGACCTCCTTTGTTTCGGGTTATAAGATCATACAGTGGCTTAAAATTCTGCAGGTAACTATTTTTATATTTTTTTTTTGGCTGTGCAGGAATCACGTTGATGTCGCGTCCAACCGAGGAAACGACCTCCTGCTCAATCTGCTGCAGTTCAGGTCTGCGCTCGCCGCCGCCTCTTCTTCTGAAAGGCCGCTAACGTGCGTGTGACCTTGCCAGGTATCCCCAAATAATGACCTTGGAAGGGTTGGATGTGGTCCGACAATGGCTGCGTGCCTCCACCCACGGAGAGGAAGGTAAGGAACGGCTCTTTTCATTCACAATGTTCTCCCCTCCGCCCCACCTTGTGGTCGACAGAGGAATTGCACCCAAAAAAGAAACAAGCGGCAAAGAAAGCCAAATGGACCGTCGCAACGAATGCTAACTCGCTAACGCAGGGGTGTCCAAACTTTTTGCCAAGGGGGCCAGATTTTATGTGGTAAAATGTCGGGGGGCCGACCTTGGCTGACATTCTTTACATTGAACAACAATATTGTTCAACAAATTTTAGTAAGCCAGTCTGTTTCACATGTCCATTTTTATTTTAATTTCAACAATCTTAAGAATTTCTTTTGGTTCATTTGAAACGGGTATATCACATGCAACTGCTTATTCACTTGACTTTTTCTTAAACAGAAGTCTCCTGAGTGCAAATTGATTGATTTGAAACATAAAATGTATCACCATGACTTTTCAACTCGTGAGTGATGCCCTCTAGTGTCTAAATGCTATTACTCATTTAGCCACTAGAGGGAAGCAGTACTCTATGAAACATTACTCACCAGTCTACGAGACCTCAGTCAATGCAACACGTGTTCCATTGCGCCCAACCTGCGGGCCAGACGGGACTGATTTTATGACGGGGGCCGAGGGCCGGATGAAATTCGACCGCGGGCCGGATTTGGCCCGCGGGCCGGAGTTTGGACATGCCTGCGCTAACGGAACGAAACGAGCTCATCCGCGTGTGATTTGTCTGCGCGTAGTGTCCGTGTACAGCGGCTACCAGGTGGACGACGACTGGTGCACGTCCGTTTTGCTGTCGTACGGCGGCGACGCCGATGTCAAGTTTCCCTGGAATTATGGTGAGAGCCTTTTCATCGCACTCCTGCTCCTCATTCGGCCAGACGGGTGACACTGCCGCCGCCTGTGTCATCACCAGGTGAGCGCATGACTACCCGAGAGAAGCAACAGCTGGCTCTCTTCCTGGTAAGAAAAATCACTCGTGCGCCTTCAAGTCGGAAAATATGCAAATATATTTGCATCTCAAAGATTTAGAAACTTTTTTTGGGAGGGGGCTGAAATATTTGAATTACTTTCCCACTTTGTTTTTTTTGCACTTCACTCGAGTGACGCTCTCCTTCGCTAAGTCAAATTTAGTCTCTGCCACCGTGGGAGCGCGGGAGCGGGCGTATTGTACAACCACCAAATTGTCTGCTGTGTCTTCCAGAGGCACTTCCACACAGAGATGCCTTTTTTATTTTTTTAATATAGATCATTTTAATCCCCTCCGTCACCATGGCAACCGTCTCACCTGTGCTCCGGGCTCTCCTGACTGCTGTAATATATTTCCAAGGCAGCCGGCCTGGCTTATTGAAGTCATTTAACATGAAAGGAGCGGCATGCCATCAATTATGGCTCGCACTGCGCTTCCCCTCCATCGTTCTCTTACAGTTGAGGAAAAAAACAAAAGTGAAGTGGAAAATAATTTGTTGTTCCCCCCCCCCTCCCTCCCTTTCCCTCCACCTCCTCCCGAAGGCTCGCAAACACATGAGAAACTTTGAAACGACGCACTGCACGCCGCTTCCCGCGTCGGAGTTCCACCTCCCGTGGGAGCTGTATTAGGGGAGAGGGCCTGGTCAACATGGCGTCCCCCTCGGCACGATTTCGTGACTTGTTTTGTTTTATTTAAGTGTAGTGCTGCTGTACTGGTTGCCCACAAAACAACTAAATCATGACATTTTTAATAAATGCACATTTTCCATCCTCAGCTACAGCTTGGGATTACAAATGGAATTATTCTGTTGTCCTGTCAAATGAGCTGAATAAAAGTCTTTCAGTCGGAGACTCATCGCTTCTGTAGTTTTAGGTGCGTTTAAATATTGATCAGTTTCTGTAGAAGAGCGCAACAGTTGTTGGTAAGTATCTCATGAGAGGAACGGATTCCATTATAGCACCTCCGAGCTACAGAATATGAAAAAATAAAATATTAAACATAATCAGAATCATCTTTATTGGCCAAGTATGTAGAACACACAAGGAATTTGTCTCCGGTATAACACGCTGCATTAGTATCATCGTAAACAACAAAATCATTGAACCATTTTAGAGTAACCAGTAGTTTTGTAGTACCATTTTGTAGTACAAGAAGAGTGACTACGTCAGTGACTGTTTAAGGAGTTAATGGCTAGAGGGAAGAAGCTGTTTAAGTGTCTACTGGATTTGGTGCGCATGAATACTTTTAACCTGGCAACATTTTGGTCACTGAATGTTTTTAGTGTCTTGCAGTTTCATCTCTTTGGGAGAGTTCATCTTAACGTGAAGGCGTCTTTATTGCATAGTGAGACATAGATCTGGCAGTCATCTGCATAGCAGTGGAAGGGAATACCATGTTTCCTTAAGATGGAACGTGGGAGCAGATACAGCGAGAACAGCAGAGGCCCCAGAATTGAGCCCTGTTCCGTTCATTAACTTATTCTTGTGCTTCTTTATACCAAAACAAAGGAAAGACATTTTTTTGGTTGGATATAGCAAAGTATGGGATTATTTTAATGTTCCGGCCCACTTGACATTGACCGGTCATACATGGTCATTTTTTTTTCGGTTAAAAACGCCTGACTACACATGGTCATTTTGTTGGGGGCTTAAAATGCCTTACTATACATGGTCGTTTTTTTCAGCTAAAAACGCCTTACTATACATGGTCGGTTTTTTTCGGCTAAAAACGCCTTACTATACATGGTCGTTTTTTTCAGCTAAAAACGCCTTACTATACATGGTCGGGTTTTTTTCGGCTAAAAACGCCTTACTATACATGGTCGTTTTTTTCCTTGAAAAACGCCTTACTATACATGGTCGTTTTTTTCCTTGAAAAACGCCTTACTATACATGGTCGTTTTTTTTCGGCTAAAAACGCCTTACTATACATGGTCGTTTTTTTCGGCTAAAAACGCCTTACTATACATGGTCGTTTTTTTCCTTGAAAAACGCCTTACTATACATGGTCGTTTTTTTCCTTGAAAAACGCCTTACTATACATGGTCGTTTTTTTCGGCTAAAAACGCCTTACTATACATGGTCGTTTTTTTCGGCTAAAAACGCCTTACTATACATGGTCGTTTTTTTTCGGCTAAAAACGCCTTACTATACATGGTCGTTTTTTTCCTTGAAAAACGCCTTACTATACATGGTCGTTTTTTTCCTTGAAAAACGCCTTACTATACATGGTCGTTTTTTTCCTTGAAAAACGCCTTACTATTCATGGTCGTTTTTTTCGGCTAAAAACGCCTTACTATACATGGTTGTTTATTTCGGCCCAAAACGCCTTACTATACATGGTCGTTTTTTTCCTTGAAAAACGCCTTACTATACATGGTCGTTTTTTTCGGCTAAAAACGCCTTACTATACATGGTCGTTTTTTTCGGCTAAAAACGCCTTACTATTCATGGTCGTTTTTTTCGTTGAAAAACGCCTTACTATACATGGTCGTTTTTTTCGTTGAAAAACGCCTTACTATACATGGTCGTTTTTTTCGGCTAAAAACGCCTTACTATTCATTGTCGTTTTTTTCGTTGAAAAACGCCTTACTATACATGGTCGTTTTTTTCGTTGAAAAACGCCTTACTATACATGGTCGTTTTTTTCCTTGAAAAACGCCTTACTATACATGGTCGTTTTTTTCCTTGAAAAACGCCTTACTATACATGGTCGTTTTTTTCCTTGAAAAACGCCTTACTATACATGGTCGTTTTTTTCAGCTAAAAACGCCTTACTACACATGGTCATTTTGTTGGGGGCTTAAAATGCCTTACTATACATGGTCGTTTTTTTCAGCTAAAAACGCCTTACTATACATGGTCGGTTTTTTTCGGCTAAAAACGCCTTACTATACATGGTCGTTTTTTTCAGCTAAAAACGCCTTACTATACATGGTCGGGTTTTTTTCGGCTAAAAACGCCTTACTATACATGGTCGTTTATTTCGGCCCAAAACGCCTTACTATACATGGTCGTTTTTTTCCTTGAAAAACGCCTTACTATACATGGTCGTTTTTTTCCTTGAAAAACGCCTTACTATACATGGTCGTTTTTTTCGGCTAAAAACGCCTTACTATACATGGTCGTTTTTTTCGGCTAAAAACGCCTTACTATACATGGTCGTTTTTTTCGGCTAAAAACGCCTTACTATACATGGTCGTTTTTTTCCTTGAAAAACGCCTTACTATACATGGTCGTTTTTTTCGGCTAAAAACGCCTTACTATACATGGTCGTTTTTTTCGGCTAAAAACGCCTTACTATACATGGTCGTTTTTTTTCGGCTAAAAACGCCTTACTATACATGGTCGTTTTTTTCCTTGAAAAACGCCTTACTATACATGGTCGTTTTTTTCCTTGAAAAACGCCTTACTATTCATGGTCGTTTTTTTCGGCTAAAAACGCCTTACTATACATGGTTGTTTATTTCGGCCCAAAACGCCTTACTATACATGGTCGTTTTTTTCCTTGAAAAACGCCTTACTATACATGGTCGTTTTTTTCGGCTAAAAACGCCTTACTATACATGGTCGTTTTTTTCGGCTAAAAACGCCTTACTATTCATGGTCGTTTTTTTCGTTGAAAAACGCCTTACTATACATGGTCGTTTTTTTCGTTGAAAAACGCCTTACTATACATGGTCGTTTTTTTCGGCTAAAAACGCCTTACTATTCATTGTCGTTTTTTTCGTTGAAAAACGCCTTACTATACATGGTCGTTTTTTTCGTTGAAAAACGCCTTACTATACATGGTCGTTTTTTTCCTTGAAAAACGCCTTACTATACATGGTCGTTTTTTTCCTTGAAAAACGCCTTACTATACATGGTCGTTTTTTTCGGCTAAAAACGCCTTACTATACATGGTCGTTTATTTCGGCCCAAAACGCCTTACTATACATGGTCGTTTTTTTCCTTGAAAAACGCCTTAGTATACATGGTCGTTTTTTTCGGCTAAAAACGCCTTACTATTCATGGTCGTTTTTTTCGTTGAAAAACGCCTTACTATACATGGTCGTTTTTTTCGTTGAAAAACGCCTTACTATACATGGTCGTTTTTTTCGTTGAAAAACGCCTTACTATACATGGTCGTTTTTTTTCGTCTAAAAACACCTTACTATAAGTGGTTGTTTTTTTCGTCTAAAAACGCCTTACTATACGTGGTCGTTTTTTCCGTCTAAAAACGCCTTACTATACATGGTTTTTTTCATCCAAAAAACGCCTTACTATACATGGTCGTTTTTTTTCGTCTAAAAACGCCTTACTATTCATGGTCATTTTTTTCGTTGAAAAACGCCTTACTATAAGTGGTTGTTTTTTTCGTCTAAAAACGCCTTACTATGCATGGTCGTTTTTTCTGTCTAAAAACGCCTTACTATTCATGGTCGTTTTTTTTGAAAAACGCCTTACTATTCATGGTCGTTTTTTTTGGGCTCAAAGCGCTTTCCTATACGTGGTCCTTTTTTTCGGCTCAAAACCCCTTACTATACGTGGTCGGGGGTTTTTTTTGAAACCCTAACCCTAGTCGGAAAGCCTCTGTTGAAAGCTAGTCGTTTGTGGTGAGGTGAATAAACACAAAAAGATTAGACATTGACTAGATTTTTTTTAATCCATTTTTTTTTACAACACTTGGAATAAAAATTCACAAATCAACATGATGATGATGATTTTGACGATGACGCGTTATTTCATCTTGCTAAAGTTGTCCATGGCTTCTTGGACTTTGTCCAGCTCCGTCTGACTTTGTCGCAGCTGAAACAAGAGACATAACAAGCTCTCGTTAGTAGCTGACACCCTTGAACGAGGACCCCTCCCCCCACCCTCCCAGAAAGAAAAACGCGTTTTCTGTTGCGCTGTTGTCACCTTTTCGCCATCCTGCTGCTGCACCTTGAGCGGCACCTTGTCCCTGTAGTCGCCGGTGGCCATCTTGTCGTGCAGTTTCTCCATCAGCTTGGCCAACTCGCCTTTCTTCGCCTGCAGCTTGGACAATTCTTTGTCCACGTCGATCAGACCCTGACAACAACAACAACATGAGCACCTCTCGGGTTTCACGCGCACACAACCTCACTGGCACACACTGGCCACGTCGTGTGGCGATGGGGGACGGGTCACCTTGATCATGAGGTTGACGGTGCATCGGTCGGACGCGATGGCCACGGCGCAGCCCGCCGGCACCACCTGCTCGGCGCTCAGGGGGATCACAGCCTGACTGTACGACAGAGTTTGGATCTGGACGTTGGACGTCTGCACCAGGGAGACGGCGGCGGCGTCCGCGCACTGAAGGTAACCTGGCACAGGCGCGCATAGAGTGGACGGAAGAGGCGCTTGTTCAAGGGAGCACAACAAAATGCCGTGAACGATAGATATGCTACAGTCTGCGTGCCGTAGGTGAAAATTCAAAACCAAAACAAATAAATAAACACCTTTTTAAACAATATGCTCTGTTAAAAAAAAAAGCAGCATCTGTGGTAGCAAATGGAGCTGAAGTCATTGGAGATGTCCAAGTCCATTTCCCACGCCAAGATGCACTTCCTGCTCTCTGTTGTCATTTACATATAATTTGATTTGCTACGCTTGACAGAGTGAGTCACTAAAAGCTTTTAGGTGCTTTTTCCAAAAGAGCTCCAACATTCCTTTTAGAGAAATCAACACTCACACGTGCTGGTTGTGCCCATTGGACATCCGTCACGTGCGACCTCACCCCATTTACCGTTTGTTCAAACCCACCACGTTTTTAAAACGCGGACGGCGTGCGAGTGCGCGTCGGCGTCCGCTTACAGTCCGCTCGAGTCTTAGTCAAGTTGTAGTCGGCCCTGAGCGAGCGGATGGTCTTGACCACGTTCATGACAAAGTCCATGTTGCGGTCCACCTCGTCGCTGTTCCAGCAGAACTGCAAAGGAGCAAATCCCTCTTCACCAAATGTGCTCGGTTTTTGGGTTTAGTTTTTTTTTTTTTTTTTCACTCACCTCTTGAGCGTCGGGGTACGGCGTGACACAGATGCTAGGCGGGTCGAGCTGAGGCCGTCGCCGCGGCAACCTCTGGTAGAGCTCCTCCGTGACGAAAGGCATGATGGGCGAGAGCAGGCGCAAGCCCACATCCAAGCATGTGTACAAGGTCTGCCTGCACACGCCGGCCTGCTTCTCGTCTCCCTCCTTGCCGAAGACGGGCTTCACGCTCTCCTGCGCTAGCAAAAAAAAAAAAAGGCGAGGTCAACGTGGTTGTTACGATGACAAACGCTCAACGTGCGTACCAGGTAGACGTCGCAGAGCTCGTACAGCCAAAAGTTATAGATGGCGGTGGTGATGGCGGGGAAGTCGTACGCCTTGAAGCCGGCGTCGCACAGTCCGACGGCGGCGCTCAGCCTGGACAGAATCCAGCGGTCGGCAACACTCTCCTCGCCGCACATCTGCCGCAAACAAACAAGAAGAGCACATTTCGTTTTGTTCTAGGATGCTCTGGATGTGGTGCTTTCCAAAGTGTTGGCACTTGGGCTCCCCCTGGTGGTATGTGAAAGAATCATTGGTTAATTGTCCATTTACATACATTGCGTTATTGTCACCCAGAAGTACATCATGTGACGTCAAACAAACAAACGAATTGGGAGATGCTAAACGTCAGCTGCACTCGCCTGGGCTTTTTCTGAGGGCACAAAATTGTCCCCCAGTGTCTTCATGGCAAACTTGACGGCGTTCCACAGCTTGTTGCAGAAGTGACGGTAGCCCAGGATGCGATTGACGTCCAGGTTGATGTCCCTGCCTGGAACGCACGCATGCAATAGCAATTTGGAACATTTCAAATTTGGATTCACCTTTCGTGTTGACGGTAACGAATGACTTCTGAATGGCATCAAATGGTTACTTAATCCTTTGCGCTTCATGGTCCAATCAATGACAAATGCTAATTTCGCTAGAATGTAAGAAATACGGTGCCCAAAGCACTTCGCAAAGTCTCATATTCACTCATGAGAAAACTATTTATCGGTAGAGTACACTGGCGCATTTTGGCAACCGCTTTTGAAAAGTTTTTTTTTTCTCCTTTTTAGTTTAAAATTGCTTACTTTCACCAGGATCCCTGAGCATAGCAACGTCAAAAGCAAGAACCGGGCGCGGTTTTCTGTGCCAAAAATGCTCGCAGGCTAGCTCTTGTCATGGACGCCACGGATGAAACCTGAACATTGTGAGATGTTTTGCATTTGTCTCCGTAAATGTGGTGCGGCAACAGTCGCGACTTTTTTCAGAGCGCCAAAACGTCTGAAAATGGTTCAACTGATCGGTTTTCGAGGCTGGCTCGAATCCCGGTTTTGAATTAGCACCGTAGCGCTAGCGTTGCATCGAATCAAAGGCCAGATTCAATGTAGTATCGGTCCAAATGTTTGCTTCGCTTGTTCACCTTGGCTGGTGTATGCGCACAGGGCGAATCGGAGGGCGTCTGTGCCGCATTCCGGGATGCCGTTGGGGTAGTCTGACTTCTGGCCCTCCTTGGCTCGCTCCACCTCCACTGGGTCCAAGTTACTGAATGTGAGCTGCGCATGCAGACCCTGGAAGGGGGGGAGCAGAGGAAAGAGGCGCTTAGCAACACAACAATCCAGGTGTGCAACAAGTGCTGCAGTGCCCCCTGGTGGCCGGCTCTCTCAATACCGGGCCCTCAAGGCTAGTCAATTCATGGACTCTGCTTACGGCAGAGAACGGTTCTCGAGGGAGCAATGTGACAAACGCATCAAGGGGAGATCAGGATTCACCTCCAGGGAGATCCCAGTAATGACATCAAGAGGGTCGATGACGTTGCCCAGAGATTTGCTCATCTTCCTTCCGTGGGCGTCCCTCACGACAGCGTGCAGATAAACCTGTGCACAATTACATCACTTCTAGTTATTGCTGTTGTTTGGGTGTCAATTAGGCTCAGAGGTGTCATCCTCAAACGCCCCCCCCCACCCCCTTCCCCCCTTCACTTGGTGACTCATCTCACCTCTTTAAAGGGCAGCTTGCCGGTCAGTTTGAGGCCCATCATGACCATGCGAGCTACCCAGAAGAATAGGATATCGTGACCCGTCTCTAGCAAGGTGCCAGGGTAGAAAACACTCAGGTCCAGAGTCTGTAAAAAGAGGCGGCGTGGGAGGAGGCTTCAATGGGACTAATGATGACAAAATTCACAGGGTTTTGTGCTGGTTTACAAGTCGAGAGAGCATTTTCAGGATGGTAGTACAGACGGTGAGGTTTTGAATCTCTGGCCATGACATGTGGGGTCCCTCAGGAGTCAATCCTTGGACCCATTCTGTTCAGTCTGGAAATGTTTTGGCTATCACAAGTATGCAGCTGACACACAGCCAGATCCATCAATGTCCCCAGCTGTGATCATCAGTTCAACAAATGCTTTGCGTCACTGTCTCTCGAGCAAATTGCCAATGGGATGAACCAAAATTTCGCTTTCCAGAGAGCAAGTCGGAAATCTTGGGGTGCTAATGGCTTAAGTTTGGTGGCTCAAACGACTCCACGCTTGTTCCTGCTGCGGCAAGTTGGTTGTTTGTACCTCATTAGGCCAGCCGAAGATGGAAAAGGGGAAAATGCCAGAGGAGAACCAAGTGTCCAGAACATCCTCGTCTGAAACATGACAACAAGAACCGAATTATTCAAGACGACTTCAGCAACACATTCGTTCATTTTCTACAGCGTTGCGGGTGAGCTATCCCGCCTGACTTTGGCACAATCGCAGGGCGCATACAGATTTTCAAACGCAGAACGTCTCGCGAGGTCATTTGCGAAAGGGAAGCACGAACAGTGAATGAATGAATGCTCCACTTTGGGTGACCTTGTCTGAGTGTAACTTTGTCAGAGGTCACGTTGAAGCGCTTTGCCGCCTTCTCTCTGGCCTCCTCCGCCGTCCTCCCGCTCACCCAGTAATGGCCGTCTACGTCCTTGAAGGGCACAAAGGCGACATCCTCATGAATAACGCAGGCAAAGGAAATGACAATGAGGCATCTTACCTCTCCCGGTTTCACGGAGGGATCGTTGACAGTAATGAAGTAAGCGGGGATGCGGTGACCCCACCACAGCTGCCGGGAGATGCACCAGTCCCTGCGAGGAGCCAAAGAGCACTTACGATACAAAATGGGACTTTTGCCCAGATGGTCACGCTTATGAACGCCGGACTTGCCCTCGTCATCAATTAGACGGACGGGTATTGATCAGTTCTTGCCTTATGTTGTCCATCCAGTTGAACCAGGTCTTGAGGTGGTGGTCCGGGATGATTTTTAGGTGACCCTCTCGGACGGCGTCCGCCGCCTGCTTGCCCATGTCAGCGCAGCTGACGTACCACTGCGGCTTCAACAGGGGCTCCACAATGTCCTTGGAGCGACTACAAGTAAGCAAAACCCACAAATACAGTAAGCGCGCGCGCATATGCACGCACAATTCCAAATAAAAAGCCAAACAAAAACACACACAAACATACAACAAAAATAGGCAAAACAGAAATTAAAAACAGTGACACACACAAAAAAAATACACAAAGTAACAAAGAAACCAAACAAACACTAAAAACAAACAGAAACAAACACAAAACCAAAAAACAATATAAACACTAAAAACAAACACTATGGAAAAAAACAAACGTGCCAGAAAAAAATAAAATTAAAGAGAAACAAAATCAAAAAATAAACCAAAATAAATGTGCGAGAAAAAAATAACATTAAAGAGAAAAAAAAATCAAAACAAACCAAATGTACAAACATGCCAAAAAAAACTAAAGCACACCAAACAATCATACAAAAAATAACTCAAAACAAAGACACACAAACAGAGAAATTACAAAAAAATTAAAATTAAAAAAAACACAGAAATATGAAAAAACCCAAAAATCAAACAGGCACCAAAACAACAGACAGACAAAAACCATACAAAAACCCCGACAAATCAAATAATAAAATCAACACACACAAAACAACATAAGAGGTGCCCCACACACACACACAACAACACCCCCCCAAATATAAAAAAAAAAAAAAAAAGAATATATTTGCAAAAGGCAGCCAAATTCCGCCAGGCTGCGTCCATCACCTGCACACGGGCACCACCATGGGGTTGTCTTTGACCTCCCTGAAGTGACCCCTGTCCTGAAGCGCCTCCAACACCGCTTTCCTGGCCTCAAAGCGCTTCATGCCCTGCGTCGGGGAAAAAGCGCGTGGCAAAATGAGCCCAAAACTTTTTTTGCCAGAGCGGCGTCTGGGTGCAGGCGCGTTGGGACGACGGCGTACCAGGAAGGGAGGCGGCACGTTGATGAGCAGGCCGTTCTCGTCCAGGATGTTGACAAAGGGCAGGCCGTGACGCACGCCCACCTCGTAGTCGTTGTGGTCGTGAGCCGGCGTGATTTTCACGGCGCCTGGAGGGCAAATGTTGAAAATGCGGAACCAAGCCTCCATTGCAAACTTATTTTACGTTTGTGCATTTTCTGCATCATCAATCTGCAATCATGTTGCATTTTTAATATAGAGAAGGGAAAGAAAACCCATTTTTCAAAATTGATTGATATTTTTTTTAAAAGGGGGTGGGGGGGCGTGGAGGGAGGAAGACAGATGAATCTATTATTGTCTGTTGCAGCCTTAGCTTAGCTTTCCCTTACCTGTTCCAAAGCTCATGTCCACAAAGTCGTCAAAAACAACGGGCATCTTGCGCTCGCAAAAGGGATGCGCCACCATCTTGCCCTTCAGGTGTCGGTATCTGGAGTCGTCGGGGTGCACGGCCACCGCCGTGTCGCCCAGCATGGTCTCGATACGAGTGGTGGCCACGATCACCTCCTCGTCTGAAGGCGATTCAACAAAACCGCCAAGCACGGGCGTCACCGTGCGAAACAACACCGTCGACGTCAATGGTTCCGCTCCCGCTACCTGAGCCGTCCACTTTGTAGGCAAAGGACACCAAGACGCCGAACTCCACTTTGTCTTTGTAGCCCGGCACGGGCAGCAGCGTTCGGCCCGTCAGCTCCTTCTTGTCCACCTGCGAAGCGAGCGAGCACTTTCACGCAAACTAACGCGACCGGCATTTGGCACGCACGAAGCGCCGGCCGGCCCAGCGCGACTTTGGATTCAATGTTTCGATGTTCAAGTGCAGAGGGGAGCAAAGATCTAATTGCAGGCAAGATATTTGTTGGAAGGCACTTTTCTAATAGCAAATCATGTATTTGAATTGCATTTATCGCCCCCCCCCCAGGCCCCCACCACAAAAAGATGCAATGCATGCAATAAAATCGATTTTTTAATTAAAAAAAAAAACATCCGATCAAAAACATTGTACAGTGCTACCTCTACTTTTGAAATTAATTGTTTCTGAAAAAATTTGTAAGTAGAGACGCAATTTCCATGTAAATGCCCTAATTCGTTCCAACGCCCCCCACCCCCACCACAAAAAGATGCAATGCATGCAGCAATAAAATAGATTTGTTAATTAAAAAAATAAAAATCAGATCAAAAACATTGTACAGTGGTACCTCTACTTATGAAATTTATTGCTTCTGGAAAAATTTGTAAGTAGAGACGCATTTTCCATGTAAATGCCCTAATTCGTTCCAACCCACAAAAAAATTTTTAGACAAATGTTTCCTAAAGTGTAAATATGCATCAAAATATGGAACAAATACATGTTGCAATTAGATTATTGCACAATAAATGAGAGGTGTGGTAGAAGGTCCTTCTTAGCCAATGGGATGCCAGGATGAGGCCCCTTAATACCCAATGGCAGCGCAGCGCTCAGTATGTTGCGTTCAGGAAACTTAAGTTTTTTTTTTTAACTTTTTACCTTTGGTAGCTTGAAATTTCTTTTGTAACCGGAAGCAATACTTTCCTCAATTTCAAAAATATAATTAGCGTTGTACATTCGAAGCATTTCATCTCGTTCCTCCGAGTTTTGTTCCCCTGTTCGTATCTTCCTTCGGAATGAGTTGGACCCCTCGACGCGACCCCAGCCCCCGGTTTGGCAACTGACCTCGATGTCCGAGATGGCGGAGTTGAGCGAGCAGGACCAGTTGACCAGCCTCTTGCTCCTGTAGATCACCCCCTCGTCGTGCATGCGGATGAAGGCCTCCTGCACCGCGTAGGAAAGTTTCTAGAGGGGGACAAAACGAAAAAACAGGAGGCTGAGGAGGACGTTTCGGCGGCTTTTGGTGTAACGAGTTGAGGGAGGCTCACGGGGTCCATGGTGAAACACGCTCGGTCCCAGTCCAGAGAGGAACCCAGCTTCTTCAGCTGGTGGTAGATGCGATCTCCTTTTCTGCGGACGCAAAGAGTCCAACTCAAGACCCGGTTCGGCGCTTTCTCCACGTCCGGGCGCCACTCACTCGTTCTTCCACTTCCACACTTCCTCGATGAACTTTTCCCTGCCCAGCTCGTGGCGGCTCTTGCCCATGTCCCTCATCAGCTTCTTCTCCACCACCACCTGGGTGGCGATGCCGGCGTGGTCGCAGCCCGGATTCCACAGGGTGGTCTCGCCGCGCATCCTGTGCCTGCGGGCGGACGAGAAGCCCATCAAGGCTCGACGTTTCCACCGGCACGGGCTGCCGCCTTCGGAGCGTCGCCAACCATCTGGTCAGGGAATCCTGAATGGCGTTGGTGAGGGCGTGTCCCAGGTGGAGCGATCCGGTCACGTTGGGCGGAGGGATGCACATCATGAAGATGCCTTGCGGGTTGGGATCGCCAATACTTTGCCTCTGGGGACCAGAGTCAGTTCCGCGTTTTTTTTTTTTTTTTTAGATTGCATTTCATCATTTTGCAGTCGAGGAAAAATGATCTCAAAACATCAATTCAGAGAAAGAAGCACCCGAGGGGTTACGACTTGAGGTCATGCGACGGCGCTTACCCCGTATTCGGGCTTGAAAAATCCCCGCTTCTCCCACCAGGGATACCAAGCGGCCTCCACATATTGAGGACTGTACGAGTCGGGGAGCGGACTGACGACATCTACGAGGCGCAGGCAACACGTCGGAAATATTCACTTGGGGCTAAAAACGCAGTTCACGTTCCTCATCCTCCTTACCGGGCGGGGCTAAAATGGAACAATGTACGCTACAGCGGCACCTTGACCGAAGAATTTAATTCGATCTGTGGCCTCGCGTCAAATGAATGGCAGCCCCACCAAAAAATAACTAAGATTTTTGTCATGCGTTTGCAAGAAAGAAAATTTGCTGTCTTTATATTTTGAAATGAAATTAAACCAATAGCTTGTTAAGAGAAACACAAAAATCACCTTTTTTCTCCCCAGCGGGAGTAGGAATATTGTAGGAGATGACCCCCAACTCCTTCTTCTCAGGTTTGGCCTTTTTCTTTAAAAAAAAAAAAAAAAAGAACATGAGTAGACTAAATCATACCTTTTAAATCACATCTTTGATTATTCTTACGTTACTGCGGTCATTAACTCATTCAGTACTAGCCAATTATGGACCAAGTCTGAAAAGACGTTTAAAAACGTCTTTGGGAGTGAATGAGTTAAATGAATGGTAGAAAGATTCATTGGATGCAGTAAAAAATAAAAATTGTAGGAAAAAACTTTTTCCACGTAACAATTTTATTTTTTTTATAGTCTTCACACATTCAATGCTAATTTTCAGACTCTTCTTTGCCTAAAAAATAGAGATTTAAATACCTGCATTGAATGCCTGGATTCTTTTCCAAAAAAAGAAAAAAAAACTCATACCCATTGTACAGTACACAGTTAAAAAAAAAATCTGGAAATGAAAAAAAACCCTCAAATGTGGCCCTTGAGCACCAACGTGTGGCCTCCCCCCGCCCCGAGCTCCAGTCTGGAACTTGAGCGACGGTTTTACCTCTGTGGCAGGCTGTGTCTTCTTCTTGGCCTCCATCTCCTTCTTCTGTTGGAACTTCTCCAGCTTTTCTCTCTTCTTTGCCTCTTTCTTCAGCTGCGCTTCCGTCTTGGGCGGCCCTGAAATGGTCCCCACGTCTAGATTTCGTCTCAAAACAACGATGAGCAACGTACAAAAGTCATTTGCCGACCGTTCAGCGTCGCTTGGGCCATGTCACCGGCGGCGGCGGCGGCGGAAGGATTCGAACAAGCTTTGGCCTCTGCGTTTGTCTTCACCGGCGCCATCTTCTCACACAGCGTGACTTTTCCCAGCACTTTGATGAAGTGCGGCTGGTTGATGCAGGTGGTGAACCATCTGGTCACGTTGGTCAACGCGTCCCTGTCGGATGGCTCCAGAGCCTACGTGACAAGAGACAAGAGGACGAGTGAGGATTCGGCCCAACGCAGAGAGACGCGAGAACACGCACGTATTTGAAGGGCAGAAGAAGAGCCGAGGCCACGGCCATGTCGGCGAGGGTGACGCTCTCCCCCACGAGGTAGGTTCTTGGCTCCAGCATCTTATCCAGAAGCTTCAGGATGCGCAACAGCTCAACACGGGAAGTCTGCTGGAGCTGAAGCGTAACACGAAATGTCAATAAATCACTTGATCATGACAATTTACAAAGTTCCTGCTGTTACTGATGCACTTTCCAGCCTTTAGGGCAGGCATGTCCAAAGTCCGGCCCGGGGGCCAAATCCGGCCCGTGGTCGAATTTCATCCGGCCCTCGGCCCCCGTCATAAAATCAGTGTCGTCTGGCCCGCAGGTTGGGCGCAATGGAACACGTGTTGCATTGACTGAGGTCTCGTAGACTGGTGAGTGATGTTTCATAGAGTACTGCTTCCCTCTAGTGGCTAAATGAGTAATAGCATTCACTAAATGAGTAATAGCATTTAGACACTAGAGGGCATCACTCACGAGTTAACAAGACATCACTCCGTGTTTATATTGACTGATATGTCATATTTCAAATGATCCTTGCAGTTGTGGATATGTGTATTGCTTGTTCATTTCCCTGTTGTTCGCGTCAAAGGTTTTGTGACTATTGAAAAGTCACGGTGATACATTTTATGTTTCAAATCAATCCATTTGCACTCAGGAGACTTCTGTTTAAGAAAAAGTCAAGTGAATAAGCAGTTGCATGTGATATACCTGTTTCAAATGAACCAAAAGAAATTCTTAAGATTGTTGAAATTAAAATAAAAATGGAAATGTGAAACAGACTGGCTTACTAAAATTTGCTGAACAATATTGTTGTTCAATGTAAAGAATGTCAGCCAAGGTCGGCCCCCCGACATTTTACCACATAAAATCTGGCCCCCTTGGCAAAAAGTTTGGACACCCCTGCTTTAGGGGGTTTCATACTGTGACTTAAAAAATGATTGATGAAAAACTCCCCCTCACCTTTTTGTCCAGCGTCACCCCCATGAGGGGAAAAACAACGGCGCACGAGGGCGGAATGAGCTCATTGTCGGCGAAGCTGAGCCACTGCCGCACCTCACTCTGCTGCTTCACACCCGCGCCGGCCCTCTTCCCTTGCACGGCCAGGTACCAGGCCACGGCGTTGGCCCCGCTCAGCACGGCGCCGCCGTCCCCCGCGCCCAGCACCAAGGCGGGAGTGGAGCGGGCGCAGAGATTGGCGGGGGGCTTGTCAGTGACGGTCTTGACGCCAGAGGACGGCCACGCCTCGGCGGCGAGGAGGGCCAGCAGGCTCCGGAAGTCATCGGGGTGGGGGGACACGTAAAGAGTGGCCATCCCTGATAGAGACACACAAAAATCAAAACTGGAAACAAGGAATTATTCGCATCTAACATGAACGCCGAGTAGACAAAATGTGATGCATGCCATGTTTTTAGGGCAACAAAGGCCAGTCAAAACAAGGCTTTGAGGTTGACAAGCTGTAGGTAGCCCTTTATTGCTAAAGTTGGGTTCTTTATTGTCAAATATGCTTTATGTATGACATGACTAAGAAGTAAGCATGCTCGCCAATTCCAGGGCACATACACAGAAATGAGATTTCACACTCACATTTACATAATGGAAAAAACAGTGTTCAATGAACCGATCAGATATGGTTGGCAAATATGTGATGCAGCCGCAGTATTTGGTACATAGTCTGCATGTCGAAGGAGATTCGAAATCAGATTTTGTAGACTGTGGGGCAGACATGCCAACCACCTATCATCATTTCATATTTTATAGAGCCATTGCAGTAGTGTATGAAGTTGAGTATACATTCCAAACAGATGAGCGGCGAGAAAGTCAGCCGCTTAAGTTTGATTGTCGCCATCTGTCAAAATCTGACTCTAGTCAATGCTAAGTTAGCTCTCGCTTTCAAACACAGTCAAACACGAATTTTAGCCACAATCGCGTGCTTAGTACGAGAGAAAAGACGTTGTCTGAAAGTGGTAGCGTGGTGAGGCTAATGTCACGCGTGCGATGCTCCTACCTTTGAAGGAAACAATGAAAGACGCTAGCCGGTCAAAATGCTGCTCGCCGCATGAGATCTCTCACGCCACACTGAGCGGTCTGATGCAATGAGACGCCACTTCCGTGTTGCGTCACTTCCGCTCCGGCACGGAAGTCTCCAAGTAAACTTTTTCCAACTATTTTTTTTAAGAAGGAAAACACACATCGTTTTATTAAAATAGTCGTTAAAATTGTAATTTATTCTTCAGTGTTTTGTTTTTAGAAAATGTGATTATTATTATCGATGTTAATTTTATCTCTTACTTTGATAACTCATTTACATACACGGCATCTACACTACCGATTTGAACAAACCGTTAGTGCTATTGAATAAAGGGTGGCTTGGTGTTGACTGGTTAGCACGTCCACCTCACAGTACAGAGGTGCAGGGTTCGATTCTGGGTCCGGCCTTCCTGTGTGGAGTTGGCATGTTCTCACTTGCGTGGGTTTTCTGCGTTTTCCTTCCATATTCCAAAGATTTACATGGCAGATTAATGCAACACTCCAACATGGGTTTGGAGATGCATATCCTTAATCACATGAGATGACATAAGATTATTTGAGCAAAGATATGTTGACCAAACTGGTTGCCCTTCAACTACGTAATAATTACCTAAGAAATAGCACTCAGTTTGGAGAGGGGTGGTGATTTCTCTTTTATTTAAACGTACAAGCATGTATTGTATTGTATTGTATCTTTATTACAATGATTTTAAAACAAAGGCGCATTCAGGGTCATCAAACAGGTCTTGCCTTTACCACACATCAGAGGTCATTTGCAAACAAAAAAAAAACATTTTAAATGGTCAACAGTGATTTAAAGGAGACATATTTGACTTTTTTCCCCCAATCTACAATTTAAAACAGTTCCTGAATGTCTTAACGTATCTGTGGCGTGTCACTTAACGCCATATTTGTTGTGTTGCGGAAATCAGCTGCTTATGAGGGGTTGGCCTTGTCTGATGTGAGTGGGCAAAGGTGGGTTTGTTACCTTGACCACTCACGGGGCGGGCACCGAGCCATGCAACAAGAGCAGCACCCCACTAGACACAAATTACCCCAACCACTGGCACCAATTTCACAGAGATTAAATGTGGGTCACTTCGTAGAAACTAATGCTAATTTGAGCATCCAATAAAACTCGATGCAGCTTTGCTTACCTTTTGGCTTTGACGTAATACTGTAAGGGTGTCACGCTAGTTGGGGAACTTCAACGTGATTTGCAATGACTGTGAGTTTTAATCTCTTCAAATAGGTTTTCAGAGTTGTCCAAGCTGTTGCCTGAAAGTGGCATTGGATCTTCACCCAGCCTTGCTTCAAAGTCTTGGGCCGAGAAGCAGTCTAGGTGCTTATCATGTAAATTCTCGACATTATTCTGACAAAGTTTGTGGACGTGCAGAATATCTTGCTTGCAGACACATTTTACAAGTTGCCAGATAAAAGAAATTAAATTTCTAGACTTGATGGGTGGGCCAGGAAATCGAGAGCCAACTTATTTTTCCATAAAACTGTTAAAAACTCCATTTTTGTCAAGATATCCCCTTTAAATAGATTAGAAGAATCGTTTCCAGTACAAGAAAAACAACCCCACTCCAAAATATTCCTACTTAGTCTCTGACAAATCAGTGTGGACCGGTGTGGTTTCCCTCTCCCGTCCAAAACCTTCCGTGAAGGCCCCAAACAGCACATCCACCACCCCGATAACAATGCTCCCCCCCACGACGACTGTATTGAACACGCCGGCGACGCTTCTCCACGCCAGCCGGCCCGTCCCCCCGCCAACAGCTAGCGCCTGATCCCCCATCTCCACGGCCACCGTCCCGGCGTAGTCCCCGCTCTGTCTCAGAAGACGCCCCCCGAAGAACTTGCTTACCCGCCAGGTCTTGCCCAGGGCGTTTCCGCATATCCCTACCGTGTCGCCGGCCAGGGTCCCCACGCCGGTGACCCCCGTGTAGCAGCTGTTCAGCAGTGCGGCAAGCATGGAGTAGGCGCAGTCGTAGAGATTGTAGATGCAGTCCATCAGGAAGTCCAGCAGCGTCTCAGCCATCCAACGTAGCCACGACAGCAGGTCCGACGTCAAGAGGTAGAAGAGGTAGAAGAAGTCTCCTGGGAGGGCAGTGAGGACGTCAAGGTCCTTCCGGAGAACGTATGTCACCTGCATCAAAAGACACAATGGGAAAGTCATGACCTCAAATGAAACTTTTTTTTTTAAATCAATCTTTAGACTTAAAAACATATCGATTACATTTCGGCCAGCTTTGGGAATGTTTAAACAGAGCTGAAAAAGTACAACCAATTTGAAATCAAATGAATTTAAGGTTATATCAGATCGAGTTCGGGAACATGATGCATGCTGAATTCAATCACGCTTATTTGTGCAAAACAAGATCAAGTTGCCTCAAATGGGATTCACAAAATGTGTGGATGGTAAATTGAATTTTCGGTTTTTGGTCATGTCGATAGGTTTCGGAAAGCATGGCAAATGTTACACCGAGGGGAAATTTGTGAAATAAAATACAATAAACCAGTTCTCTCAGGTGGCGCTCAGCAAAAGGACAATGAATTCAATTAGGATGTGGACGAATGAAAGAATAAAAATAAATAAAACTAGAAAAAGTCAGTGGAAATGTTTTAAAACAATTGCCATCTACAGTATAAGAGAGCATTTGGGACAATTGTAAAAAATACAATAATTAAAAATATTAATTTAGATGCGATCTCATCAAATCAAAAATAATTCTGGTTATCCCTGATGTGATTTGTAAAAATTGCTAATATTAAATAATAATAATAATAATAATAATATAAATACTATGAATAATTAATAAGAAATAGCAAAACCTGAAACTGATATTTTACCTGTCCGGGGAATTGTGTGATTCTGGAGAAGATGGGCCTGAGTGGAGCTTTGAGGATAGACAACGTGGTGGAGAAGATGCTGACCACAATGTTGCTGGAATTGCCATCTGCCTTGTCCTGTTCAGCGACGCGTTCAACATCACGCGTCTCAACAGCCTCCTGAATGCCACCAGAGCTCTCCGTCTCCACTGCGGATTTCTCCGTCACATCCGAGTCTCTTCCACCCGAGTCTCTTGCATCCGAGTGAGTCGCATCTTGAGTGGAGTCCAAATCTTCAGTCTTGTCCGGTGCGCGGTCTTGGGCTTGAAGATCCAACGTGACCCCGGCTGACCCACCCTCTGCCTCCCCGCAGCCTCCGGAGAACAGCTCCTGCACTCCCAGCGTCTCCTGCAGCTCCTCGACGCTCAATCGCTTCACGTTGTCCTCCTCATGGAGCGACTGGCTAATTAAGGCCATCGCGAAGCTGCCCTGGCCGCCCGGGACGGAGCAGCATGCCGCCGACCACAGCGGCTCCGCCGCACAGCCCTCGACCCCGGTTAGGACGTAGAGCTCCCCGCTAAGAGCGCTGCACTGCGAGGCGACGTCAGAGCGGACCACTGTGGAGACAATCCAATCCCAGCGTTGGATGGGGTCGTCTATCGAGGGTGGTGTGCGGTCGCTTCCTCGGAGAAGCGCTGGAATGAAACTTTGGACTCCGTCTTCGTTTATTGCCTGTGCGACACAAGCAGAAAGTCCATTCCAATTTTCACCACCATTCAATTAGTGTATTTGTATTTGACCCTTGTGAGGATGAAGCTGATCGGAAAATGGAGGGATGGACACACACACACATTTTGTTCATATTTTAGTTTTTTTTACCTATTCCCCATCGTCATGTAAATTGAAAGTTTATTGCTGTTTTAAGATTTCAAAATATTTCTCTTATTTGGGGGGGGGGGGCAGGGGGTACTACCCAGAGTGTGGTTTACATGGGCCGCCATTTGCAAATCCCTGATCTAATTTATCTTAAAAAGAAAACAAACAAGAAAATTATGAGTAGCCGGGCAAGATACAGCATTTTTGCTGTATCTTGCATTTTTGCTCGTCAAAGAAGAAGAATCTGTGCTTGGTAGTTGCGCCTTCTTGGCAGGACGCCTGTACCAGCACAGATTTTGATTTGGAGGAATGTCGACGCCATTGGACTGTCGGTGCTGTGCAGCCCATGGCTGCTTGTGTGTTTTGCACCTGTAATGGGCAGCATTTTTCACAGCCCCGTTTTGTTCAGTGGAGATGTCGGCGCTGTTGGACAGTCTGCGTTAGTGCGGCTAGATGGATGACTGCTTGAGTTGAAGATGAGGAGAGAGGAGCGTTGGCGCGGAGCGCAGATGCGTATTTGGCATTGAGTCGCCGCTTGGAATTGAAGCGGATTTACATGGGACAGGAGAATCTCTTTTTTTTTTCGTCAATGGATGCTTCAGCTTCTTGTTGACTTTGAAACTTAGCTTGTAGCCGACGTGTGCACATTTTGAGCTCTGATTCACTGGAGAAAGGACACTTTGATTCTCTCCTCTTTCATCTCAAACTGCTTTAAGCAACAAAGCGTATGAGGGCAAAAGTGGATAGGACTGCACGACTGTCCCGTGTTTTATATTATGTGTTGTGCTTATTATTTTACTTCATGTTAACTGTTTTATTCAGCGTTTTGTTACAGCTGCTGCTGTTGTGAAAGCGCTATATAAATCAGCATGTATCGTATTGTTGTATTGCACGACAGCATTTCCAAAGCACACATGAGCATATTTGAAACGTCGCAAGTCGCACCAATGTGACAGATGTGCCCTTACCTCCTCTCCCACTTGTCCCTGGGTCCAATCGGGGCCGAGACGCAAGGCCAAGGCGACGGCCGTGTCACAGTCGGGTCCGTGCAGGGTGGCGAAGTCGTGGCCGCCGGGCGTCTTGTGACACCGAGGGCTCAGCGCAGAGCCCTCGCGCCAAGCAAGTGTCTGCCCGTAAAAGCAAAGGCCGCATGGGATGTCCAGTTCGGCGTTGTCGTCAGCTGGCGGTGACAGGCTGCAGCCTTGCACCGGGCCCAGCAGGGCCAGCACCCACACAGCGACAGTCAGCATGTTGCTGTGTAGGAGGGTGATGAGCTCAGCAAATTTCTCTCACAAAGCCATACAATGTGTGAGAGAGTTACAAAGAAATACGAGTGTCTTGCTGTGTCCCTCACTGGCTGCTTGCTCCTAAAATCATGTTACAAGTCAGCAAATGATCAACTAACTAATGCAGGCTCTATCTTGCTTGCATTTCCCCCCCACCACCACACACCCCACTATCAGCTCCACCCACGGCCCCTCCCCTTGCCTCCATGGCGACGGCTTTGACTCTGGGAGACGAGCCCTGCTCACACCCTCCGCAACCTGTCGCTTACCTGTAAATCAGCATTCCCAAACACACGCCGGCAGTCATCAAGCGACATCCAACGCGTACAAGCCTTGTTTGACTGGCTGTACGACTGCCCCCCCCCCTTCATACACCACAGTAAAAATTCATGTTTGCAGTGCGAGAGTGCAGAATGAGGGCGTGAAAAATCTATGACAAACTTTGAATCACAAGTGACACGCCTGCTTTGAGAGCTGCAAAAATAGATTACTCGTCGTTTGCTCTGTAAGGAACAATAAAGCTGGCACGATATCAATTTAAACGAGGCCCAAAGGTGATTTATTAAACCATGTTTGAAATGTTGTAACCAATGCGATCAAAGTCACTTTTCTTTTTCTTCGCTCCCTTTAAAAGTTTTTGGCACACCTACAACATCCTAATAAAGCTTGACAGCCTTATTTCTTTACATGGGAGGTTGTTTGCAAAGTGATGGTGCAGTTTGAAGACAGTCCACACGGGGGAGTCCTTGAAACTAAACTGTGGAAAGGACCGTTTGGTACAAGCATGGACTAGTTCACGAAATTAGTGGGGTAAATCTCACGTAACATAAAATAATCCCATGCACATTTCTGGTGAACTATTCACAAAAAATAAAAACATTCTTAACAAGAAAAGCAACACTATCAGAAAGAACTTTACAGAAAAAGCAATGACAATTAAATGGAATGTCAAGAATTAAACATTATTTGCTGCTCCTTCTATTGCGTGCATTAGGGGCCACCAGGGGGCGGTATAACACAGAATTCCACACATGGGAGATGGTCATTCCACAGTAACGAGTAAAATTTGTCATTTTTTGCGGAGGATAAATAATGTATGCCTGAGTATTTTTTTAAATATTATTTGTCACTCCAATATTTGTGTTCAAACAATGATTGATTAATTGATATAGCCACTAATGTACCCGCAGGAGCTAAGTTTAGCCTCGTTGGAACGGAAAATGTTCAATTCCTCATTAATGACGGTGGTGCTCGATCCTCATCCCGCAAATAGCTGGGGATGACTGTATTCATGTAAACACACGCACGTCCACGCACGCAGACAAGCTCACTCATTAGGGATGTCAATGACCAGCTCGGCCTCGTCACCCTCGCCTCGGTCATCGTCTCCTCGCTCGCTGTCGATGTCGCTCTCGCCATCATCCTCGGCGGCATCCCCGCTGAGCATCTGTCGGGGGACCCAGCTGAAGGGGCCACTGGTCGTCGAAGCCGCAGCCGGGCCCGATGGGTAATTGGCGGTCATGGGCGCCACCACCTTGCAGGTGTGTGGGTAGGAGGACGAAAAAAACAACAACAACTTAAGGAATGGGAAAGAAAGACTGAAACGTGATGCTTGGAGGGGGTGGGGGATGAATGAATGCAATACGGAATGAATCAGAACCAAGTCAAACTCAAATGACCAAAAACCAAGAGGGAGGGGTTGAGTTGTAAAATTATCAATAAAATCCAGTTCAGGCACTGTTAGCCTCTTACACACAAAGATTACAACAGTTTGAAAATGATGTCATTTTAAATTAGAATTAAAGGTAGCTGAATAGAACATTTAACTGTTTTAACAATAGAAAAATGAACCAATTTGTTGAGGGGAAGGAGTTTGAATGTCATTATCCTTCTCTGATGTTGTTATTTGTTACGGCGTAAAAATAAATCAATACAAATCTCCATACAATGATTCGGGAGTCGGGCAAAGGTGAATGATTTCCAACACAAGCCAGGACATGTTTTCTAAATGTTAAAACAACGAGCTAACGGTGGCCTAAGACTGTCTTTTGTTTGTTTGCTCCCCTTTTTCCATCTCTCACCTTCCCGGCCGGATCTCTCTTGTTTTTGGGCGCCTTTGTTTTCCGCTCTTTCTTCACTCGATCAGCAGGGGGAGCCAAATACTCTGGTGGGAAGGGCATCTGCCCAGTATGAGCACAAATGGAAGTGGCCCACGTGACAGAAAGATGACAAGCAAACCAACACAAAAAATGAATACTGTAATGCGAAAAAGGAGATAAATAAAATGACAAATCAACTTGTTGGTAAGGCTCAATGATGATGATGATGGAGGAGGAGGAGGAGGCAGTACGAGAAAAGGCGAGGTGGCGGGAGGGAGAAAGTCACTCACAGTGTTGAGGTAAGCTCCGGAACCGGAGGACTGCAACGCGTGTACACCCGGACGAGATAGTAGGGAGAGGTGAGGCGAGGGGGATGACGGTAGACACGTGCCCGGGCTACTTCTTCGCCTGGAAAGGACACAAAACACACTCAATTGCGCTTGGCTCTTAAAATTGCGTGTGACGGAGCGAGAACATGCCAATAAGCCAAAGGTTACAACATCTGAAACACTGTGCATGGAATTTGTATTCAAAATGCGGGATGACCCCCACACTTTTAGTCATCTGTGAGTTTGTGCACTTCGGTAGTTGCTGCTCTTTTTGGTTAGCAACAGTGTTGCAAATTCTTCAAATGTACCCATGTGAGGATTCGGGACTCGGATGATGGATGGATGGATGGATGAATTCATAAGTCATGGCTGATTTATGTGACTTACTTCTTGGCTCCATCCCGTTCTCGTTCCCTCTCCCGGAGTACTTCTCCCTCGCTGTAGTCCGAGGACACAGTCGCGTCGGAATCTAAACGCGACAAAGTGAAAAGCTGAGCACACATTTTAAAGGTGAGAATTTTCCATGAACAAATTATTTTGAGTTTAACTACCTGAGGAATCGTCATCCACCCTCTCATAGGGAAGCAGTCGGTCCAGAAGGAAGCTGAAATTTCACGGATGAATATGTCACAAATCATAATGCATTGGAGGTTCTATATTAATTATCTTTACTGTTTAACAAATTGATAAACGAAGCAAATGAATAGACATCTTTTGAAGTCATTGTTGGGGGGATTTAATTAAAAGAATTACAAGGTACGATAAACAATTGCAAGAAAAATATTTTTTTTATAAACACCCTGTTGTGTATTTTTAATGAATGAACATACAGTAACTCCTATATTGCTTTTGTAATATCCACATATATTCTTTATGTTCTGTAAAATGCTTTTGTGACAGCTGTTGTGAAAGCACGATAAAAATAAAGCAATATCATATTTATTGTAAATTGTAAAGCAACTTAGGATATCAAGTATAATATGGCACAAACCTTTTGTCCCGGGACACTTTGAGCAGTTTTCTCTGTGCCCTCCTCAACTCCTCTTGGAAGCATTCGTGCTCCTAGAGAGAGAAAAAAAGACATTTTAATTTGTTCTCGACATTTGAATGTATATTTGTACTTTCTAACTTTCTACTCTTTACTGAGAACACATTATTTTGAAAGCATAAAAGTCTGAGCAAATGCGTAGCTGATTTTTTTAGTGTAACACGGAAATTCTTTTGCGTGCAAACGCCCCATGTCCCTCGTTGTACCAAGTTGTCAAAACGGGTAGTGTAAAAATGATTTCCGTTTCAATGTTGTTTTTCAGTACGTTGATCACTTAAGTGGGCTAAGACTATTTTTATTACATTGCAGATTGATTTAAGTTACGAGATTTACACCTTACTTCTTCTGGGGGTTGTTTGGAGAAATTACTTGCGTACAGACTACGAGTGTCTCTGCCACCACTACAATACTTACATAAACCAAAAATTTCAACTTTCGTTTGAGGTTCTTGTATTTTCGCTTGTAGTCGACTTCGACGTCTGCTTGGCCGTTCATTTCTGAAATGCACCACTCGCATTAACAACGAAATCTTAAGGCACATAACCACAAAGTATACAATTAAAATGTAAAAGGAATAAGCATGAGCACATTAGCATTCTCAGACTTGCCGTACAGGGCAAGCTGGCTAAGCTAGCTAAACACGTTAGCAGACGAGCTAAACTCGCTCAAAATACACGCCGGTGAGTTGAAAATAATTATAGAAATCCGGTCAGTGTTTTGATTTGATTTGTTTTACGATTCTAGCGTAGCTTTTACCAGTGCGGACAGCTATTCGAAAGAATCTTGCAATCCGTACCTCTTCCTTTAGTCTCTCTCTGGCGACATGGTTTTGTTTACGCTCCGAACGTCGTGATGTCATCGCGCGTCATGTCTACGTAGAAGCGACGCAGGCGACTGTCTCTTCCGGCTTCCTCCCGTTTAGTATGGACACAATGTTAGGTACAATCGCAACAATTAGCTGTGTACTGTATTACTTTAATAACATAATTTTCTTTTTGGTTGTATTTAAAATAAGACATTTTTAAACACGACTTTTACTTTGGAAAACAATGATCAACGTTTTTCCCACGTGCCTGACGTGTGTAATTACTTGAGGTTCAACCTAATTTGACGATCTGAACAAAATCAGTTTTGCCCGGCACTGTATCTGGCCTAGATGCTTTGAGTTGTCTCTCAATGTCCTCTGTGCAGCTGCCTAATGGTGAATTTGCTGCACAGACCACACCGTACACCGTAGATTCACTTGGCAGTACCCTGCAGGATGAATTATAGATCGGGGAGAATTTTGCAGGTGGTGCGTCATGCTGACTCACTGCATGATTTTGTGTGTGCGTGCCGGCGTGCATGCGCGCAGAGGTGGTGGAGACAAAGCATCAATGTACATTTACACTTAATGTATTTAAAATGGAGGAGATGAATGGGGCAGAGGAATGAGGCAGGACAGTGGCAATTGCTTAGATGCAGTGCAGAGATCGTTGGCATGGCAACTCACCCATCTTGCACAGGCACACACGCACACACACATACTGACATCACGCCTCTTAAAACCCCAAACAAGACCTTTTCTCTTGTCATATTGTCTGCCTTCCCTGCCATTTTTGGTGAGATTCATACAGATGGGAATCCTGCTAAAATGCCGCAGTATCATTTCGGGGCAGTAAAAAGCGCTGTAATGGTTGCACCACATCACCGCACCAACCTCCCCCCACACCTCCCTTTGACAGATCGATGAGGTACACTGACAAATTGAAACCCGCCCAGAAAATTTGTGACACTGCAATTTGTAGCTCCCATTTGTTGTGCAAAGCCCAAAATAGCCTCTTCTATCTATGTCCGCTGCCATGAATCACATGGTGCCGTCCTCTCAGAGAGCCGTCAGCCATCCATGCAACACTTTGTCTTTTTAATGGAGCATTCTATGTATTGTCTTCTGTTATTTTTAGCTTGTCATCTCTTTTGATGACAAAACCCAACCCCCCAATCACTTGGGTCTACTTCTATCTTGTGCTTTGTGGCCATGTTCACTGGAATGTACGAAAGCACACCAAGAATGACTTCAACAGAGGCATGCTCTCTGAAGACAATCTACTACTAGGTATCTACTTACCTAACACCTTCTACACCTGACGTACAACTGTACTGATCTACATACTGTACCAACCTACACTTGTACTTTCTGACCTGCCTCCCTTCCTTTGTTTCATCCTAAGTCTGGCCCTCGAGACCCGCTATTCAGCCAGCTTTTTAGCTCTATCCCTCCTCTAACACACCTGATTAAAACCATTAGCTCATCAGCTAACTTTGCACAAGCAGCATATATGAGCTATGCTATGATGCTAGCTAACGTCTAGCTAAAGTTAGTTGTGCTAGCATCAATTCACGAACGTATGTGTTAGCAACTGTTAAGTTAAGTTGCTAACACGTACAGATTTTAGACTTGTTGCTGGCCCAACATAAAATAAGGAACAAATACAACCAATAATACAGATACTTTACACTTTTGGCCATTACATCAGAAAGCTCCTTCCGCCACTCTGACGCCATGGTTTTTTTTTTTTTTTTTTTAAAGACAGCATATAGCTCTAGATACAGCACCTCCAAGGTGGGCATCATGTCAAGTCTTTGTCAAAGGAACCAAAGACTGAGGAAGAACTTGTAGCCCGGCCTGGTAGTTTTGGAAGCTTTGACAGCTTCAGCGTCAAGTGTTTGGGGTCCCTGCAAACACATGGCACGTTGTCAAGGTTATGGAAGCCCGGAGCACGTGACTGGGATTAGCGGGTCGGTCATACGACAGATTGGCTGACGCCGAGTGACATGGTGTTGACAGTCAGCTGACCTTCATGAGAAAAGGTCCAAATAAACACACACAGTCACACACACACACACAAAAACAACACCACTCCACAAATATGGCCAGTTTATTTTTGGTCGCACTTTAAGCAGCAGCTTGAGAAGGAAAAAAAAAGGTTAAACAAATTCAAATTCAATCGTGTTTGGATGATTTTTTTTTTCTTTGAGGAGCCCTGGAAAAGCATTTCATCCATCTCATGCATCCTCCACTAACAATAAAAGACGCACAAATATGTACAAGTTACCACAACTTTTACTATTCACCGTTTAAGGTTTTGTGACACATTCACGCTCATGACCTTTTGTTGAGCACAACATCACACGGACGCACGTCAATGCACTTTTACACAAAACACACGCGCGTGTGTCACAGCTCGGAAATGGCACGCACATAGAAAGTGTAGGGTGACAAAAGCCTGCGTTGTTTTCCTTGACCGTGCTGCGTTCAATGACATCAGTTACATTTGAACACAACATGGAAAATACTGCGCCGCGAGAGAGCAACGTACAAAATCCAAAACGGATGTTACATCAGTGTTTGGCTTTTAACGCTTTCATGAATATTAGTTGCTGTCATCTATAGTGTGTGTGTGTGTATATATATATATATAAATATATATATTAATATTTATATTTACATATGCCTATTAAGCTTGCGGGGGAATTGGAATTTGTTGTCTTCATTATTATTTAGCATGATACAATAACCATTCCGTACACAAAAAAGTCAATTTGAGGGTTAATCAAGCGGTGTACACATGCACTATTTACAAAGCCGGAGTGTGTGTACGTGTGTTGAAGTGGAAGCCGTCAGGCATGCCAAGGACCAACCTGCTGCTTGTATTAACGCAGAGAAAGTGTAATAATTTGGGGATTTGAAGTGTTTTACTGATCTGATCCTCGACTAAATCCTAATACACGGCATTGGCAAATGCTGGAATATTGTCTGATATTAGCCAGGAAAACTATCAGCAACATTTTTCTTACCGGTAATTAACATTTCATTCATTTTTTTTCTTCTGTGCTTCTCCAATGAATCTATGTAATCATCAATTGAGTTTATTCAATTTCTTGACTTTCCTCAAACTCTAAAAGGTCCTTTCGCACTGCGCTGGTTTACCTTGCTGCACATTTAGAAGCGGTGACTTAGCGGCCAAGGTGGTTAGCCTTTTATATAACGTTTATAAGCAATACATTTGAAACATTATTATTTTCGTACAATATTTTGCTCTATTTACGTGCTGTGTTAATGTTCAAACACGACAGAATCTTACAGGGGCGGAACAATGACATTAAATCTACTTTTGAGGAATGAGGTAGTAAAACGTAGGGAAACACTGTTTAAATGAAGTCTGATTCTATGTGTGTGTGTATATTTTGAAGTTATACAAAACCCACTGTGGTTTTTTTTCTAAATGTGACTGAATCATTTTAACGTGGGATGGACAAAACTTTTTTTTTCATGCTAGTCAGTACACGAGCATTCAGCCTGAGGCAGAAAAGTGACAGCGAGGCCAAATTGTTACGACTTGTTGTCATGAAGTGCACAACTCGCTGTTAGAAAATAGCTTCCGGTGGAATTTCTACTTTGTAAACTCTGCGTTTGGAGCCTGGCAGTTTTGTGGTGGGGATTTCCAAAGAAAAGCCTGCAAGAAATACAAAGATGTTACGAAACGAATGATGGATTGTTCGGCTCTGTACAGGCAATTAGAACAAGCAAAGTCCCGAATTCGAGGGGGGGGTGGTTTGATTGTCGACAGTGCTGGTGTGTCGCTTGGGGCTTTCCAATGTGAGCAGTCAGTCCTCAGGTGGTGGTGGTGGTGGTGATGGTGGGAGAATCTCCATGTTGATTCGGGATCCACTTCGGGGGCTTTAGGGGGCGGCACGGCTTACAGAGAGGAACCTCCAATTAACATCAGTTTGATCTGGGCCCGGTTCTGCAATGTTCCGCTCTGTTGTGTTTTTGTTTGTTTGTTTCAGCGGCGGCTGGAGTGTGGGGGCGTCACCCTTCAGCGGTGCGTCGGTGTCTGATCAAGGCAATCAAGTGGCTGGCTGCATATTTCAGGACTCGGACTTCTTGTCTCCGTTGTGGGACTACAGTATTGCTCTTGTTCACTACTTTTGCACAAGTGCTATTTTCTAGATCTCTCGTTCTTGTTCCTAGTCGCTCTCCTCATCATGGGATTTTTTTTGGGGGGGGGAGGTTCTGAGTACTTGTTAATTTGTTGTAGTTGCTCTTGGCTTCGTGTGATTCAACTAAGCTCATTTCATTTTTGTGTATTTCTCGGTGATTATCGTTTCCTTGTAATTGGCAAAGCGCCTTCTGTTGTCATTTGGTTTTCAGGGACTTTTGTTGCCAGCGCTTTTTGTTGACTGCTTTGTCGGGTCTCTCGCGTTTCTTTAAACAAACCTTTTTTTGTGATCGCCATTTATCCGAGTCTGCGTTTGTGGGATCAACACTCCATCCGGTCAGAGTTCAGACCGCTTGTCAGGTTCAGGGGTGCCTGCGATGAAAAAGTTTCAGGTTAGTGATGCAAAATTGTGAAAGATGTTTTTTTTTTTTTTTTTTAAATGTAGCTTTAAAGACCCTGTAAAGTGAATTATGATTAGCTTTCAAATACATGATACATACATGTTTGAACATAATTGCTGAGCAGAGGTGTCGTCATTTCTCATAAATTTGAAACCTCAATTCAAATGTTTGTTGAGGTTTTTTTTGTTTTTTTTCCCAGACATTCAAATTTGGCGGGTTTGTTCATGAGTCTTTGGCGTGTCAATTTTAGAAGACGTTTCACTCGACAAGGACTTTAATTCTGCCCCCTCATACCATTGGGGATGGGCTCTGTCAAGAACGGAATGTGGTCATCGGATGAGGGAGGCTCATAGGCCCCCTGGGCGGCGGATGAAAACATCTTGTGAGGTTCCGGAGCCGGGCTTGGGACTTTCGGGGTGGTCGGCTTGGGCTCCAGGGTATCGCCGACGGGTTTTGGCTCAGTTGCTGGACTCGCCGGACTCTTGAGTACCGGGCTGGAGACTGGGCTGGACTTGACGTCGGCCGGTTTGGGCACATCCAGGTTCACCGACTGAGCAGGGTGGGTCTCGACGTCTTTGGTTTCAGGCTTTACTTCCGCGGCACTCGGCTTGGTTTCAGCTACCGGAGTGGATTCGACGTCTTTCATGGTCGGTGGCGGTGGAGCACTTGATTTAGTCTCGGGAGCGACGGAGATGCTCACGGCATCCGAGTCGTGGATTTGCTCAGGGGCGTCGGTGTCAGTGTCCAGCGGCAGGGCTGTGTTAAAGCCAACGCCCGAGTCGCTGGTGTCCAGGTTGCCGACGCCGACCTCCTTCGAAGAAATCTCCAGTCCCTGCGTTCGCACGTGCAAAGGGTCACCGCACCGCGGAGGCATTCAAATGATACATAAACGGAGCCGTGTCTTACTTTAATGTCCACCTCAGTGCTCTGAGATTTCTCGGTGTTGTCGGCCTGCGAATGCTTGGACTCCTCGCTGAGTTTGGTGATGTTCTTGACCACCTGTGAGCACGCAAAACAAACCTTTTGTTTTATTTTTTTTCGTTGCGTGAAGAAAAATAAGAGTGTGAGTGTGTATGTATATAGAAGAACTTGAGAGTGGCAGATGAAGAGCTTAAAGCGAGTCTTCTTGTTTTTATTGACTGAAAATGATGTGATTGATAGTCTCCCAATGCAAGTGTATTTTGCTTGGAGTGTTTAGAGAGGGCCGTTACGATTTTTACCTGTTAAGGGTGGTTCTGGAATATATAACCATCTACCAAATTGCATTTTTCATGCAACAGCACCTTATTCTTGTTATATGCCAACATTTTCCTCCCAATTTCACAAGGCCAAGCTGACGTGTCTCTGCTGGCCGATCCAACCTGTCTGAAGGCATCCCCCTCGTCCTCCTTGCCAGCATTCTGGGCGATCTTCTCCAAGGCGGCGGCCCTCTTGGCCCTCTTCTGGACTTTGATCAGGCAGGACAGCAGGCAGGCCAGAAGGAGGAAAACCAGCAGGCTCAGCAGGGCGATGATGGCCACGTAGATGGACTCCAGCTTGTAGGCTGCCAAAACACGCATCGGTTAACAGGAGTGACCTTGATTTGACTTGGTGGACGTGTTCTCACGCTTACGTTTGAGTTCCATGTGGATGCTGGACATGGGGAATCCCTGTGTGTCGGTGACTTTGAAGAGGCCTTCATCGGAGCGCTTGACTTGATCCAGGAAGACCAGAGATCCCTCCACGGAGAGGCGACCCTTGAAGCCTAGCTTTGTTTGGGCCTGCAGACAGACGACATGTGCATATTAAAAAATAAAAATCAAAACACACTCGGGAGCCACAAGATTCCCAATCTAATCACACGCAAGAACAATCCAAGTATTCTGCATCATACATGTATTGACTTCTTCTTTCATGTTTTTAAATATTAAAAAGAGCCTTCTACAGTGTTGTATTTGGAAAAAACAAACACTATCACACAATCAAAGAGAACAATAAGGAATTAAACTGTTTGTGCCTCGTGATGTCACGCTTGAATGATGAATGCTAGTTTTATTAGCCTGTCAATGGCGTTTTACCTTGTGGGCGAGCATTAAGCTAAGAAGCCTTTTCTAAAGCAGAATTATCAATCTAACCCATATTAAGAACCACTGTAGAGCTTGCAATTTGAAATTAAAAAAAAAAAAATTGAGTCGGATCAACTCCTAAGTGTGGACTTTATTAAAAAAAATCGTGCTTACGTCGGTGAACTCCCCTCGATCCATGAGTAGGCGCATCTGGTGGTCCGTGTCGGCGCTGTAGTAGAGGTGTACCATGGAGCTGTTGAGCATCAGGTTAATCTTCAGTCGTTCGCCGTGATGCAGGTTGACAAAGTGCTGGTGCTCTGAGGAAGTACACGCACGGCATCAGTTGAGGGAGTATATCACATTAGGCTTGTGAGATGTCCGCATCGCGTCAACAAACCGCTGGCGTATTGAGAGGGAAGCTGCCGAGGCGGCAGAAAGGTCAGAAAAACTGAAACTGAAAGACGGCTACTCGAGTGACGAAAAATATGCTGGTAAAAACAGAAATACCGATCCAACGCCATGACTGTAGTAGAAATTAAAACAAATAAATCAATACATTAAAAAAAGGAAAGTCTATAATTAGTAAAGTGTCAAAATCCATTTTGACTGTCAATTATAAATGGTTCATTTGCTTTCATTTCGTTCTAAGTCCAATAAGACCAAACCATTGACATCAAATAAATCTGATATTGTAATACAGATGAACTGATTGCCTGTTAGTTAAAAAATACATGGCAAGAGGACCTTGAAATAATCTTGTCTGAAAGAATTCTGTCGGCGTGTGAGTGCCAGGGCGTGAGTTGTGGCCCACAGCAGCTTCTTGTGACTGTTGCCATTCTCTATTACTTTTTTTGGGGGGGAGGGGGGTCTCCTTGCACACATAAGAGGGCATCACAGTCAAAGTACCGCCGAAATGGATTTCAAACGTAGGAAGAACATTACAAAAAATTGTCTGAAAAACACATACTCCAGTAAAGTACGGATTCCTGAAAAATCTACATCAGTTCAGAAACGCAAATACTTGTTGTCCCTCACCTATGACCTGGAGACAGATTTTAATCCGAACGGCGCCTTGAGCATCCCTGACGGTGTAGCTGCCATCGTCGGCCCCCGTTGTCGACCTCAGGACCACGTGCTGGTCGCTGACGCTGATGCGACCCTGGTAGCCTTCCCGGGGTTTATACGTGCTCGTCAGCAGCACCAGCGCCGGTCTGGAAAAATATAAATATTTTATTGCTTTGTTCCTGTAAAAGTACTCCCCCCACCTTTATACTTTCCAACCTTATTCCATTAGATTAGATGTTGTTTCTTGTAAAAATAAGATTACATTTTAGTCATGTTAAAGCATTATTCTTGTCAGATTACATCCTTTTTTCCCCCCTCAAAGTAATTTAGAATCGGATAACCTGATGTGCTTCTAAAATTTAAATTACTTGAGATTGTGACTCTGGGGTTTTTGTTATCTGTCAGTTTAAAAAAAAAAAGAAATCACGAAATATTTCACTCTGTGTATATTAAATCCATATAGTGCATATAAAAAGTCTACACACCCCTGTTAAAATGTCAACTTTTGGAAGTTGAAAACAATCAAGTTCAGCTGTTCCAATCGGCAAGAAAGAATAAAATCATGAAAATGAAATTTCGCACAAGGTCTCGTGGATCTGCATGATATCGGAACCACTGGAATGGATTGAAATGGTCCATTTATCAAGTTGCGCCTCATAATTAGATTGCGTAGGGTGTGCCTAATGAAGTGTCCAGTGTACGCCCTGGCATGTGCTGGTTCAACCTACTTGGATGTCAGGTTGGCCTCCACCGCACTGGGCCTGTGCTCCAGGGTGATGGGTGGCGTCACCTCCAACAGCGGAATCCGGAAGTTTTCTCCGTATTTTACCATCTGCTCGTTGTAGCAATCTGCAGGTGGCACGAGCAAAGAGGTCAGTGGGAAGCAATCGAGTAGAGATGCACGGTTACTGTACTTCAGTAGGTTTGCCAGGTACCTGTACTTTACAAATACAAGTACTACTCCTTACGTTGTGAAAAATACCCCAATTACTTCCTTTTTTTATATATAATCCTCTGCATTGGCAACCGTGGCTCTCCTTACCCACGTGCAAGGAAGTCTGAGTGGTATAAAAAAAAAAAAGAACAGATTGTCAAGAAGTGAGCGAGCAGTGATCCGGAAATACGGGGGTGGGTAAAATCGGCAACACAGCAGGGAAGGAAAGGAAGAAAGGGAGGAGAGAGCTTAAAGAGCGGCATAATGACAGGCTGCTGGCAGCGCTGGGAAGACGCACGGTGATCACAGCAAATAAGACGACGCCGTCATCGGCTGGCAGCGCACTCCATATGGTGCGCGGCGCGCGCGTTACGGCACTGCGCTCGCCTTGCATTCACTCGCATCTGCTTCCATTTGGCGCTCATTTAAAAAAAAGAATAAATAAATAGGCTTGTGCATATTTTCTGCTGATGAATGAATTGTTCGTGCAGTTGGACCGTGTGTTTGTCATGGGTGAGGAATTGTTCGTGGGATGATACGGTAACCTTGGCTTGACATCTTTTGAAACATTTCTATGCCTTTGCCGTTAATCCACAAGTTTCAGGTTTTTTTTTTTTTTATAAAATATATATATTTTTTTTGCTGACATGAATATTTCTATTATTAGACTTTTTGAAGTTTTTATACCCAAATCACAAAGTTTATGTCCAATTGCAACATTTATTTTTATTTTTTTACAGGATACACGTGCATACAGTCCTACTCTGACGAATGAAAAGCACACGTCTCTCTGTAATTCCATCGTCAAATAGTTTTAGACACTTCTATAAAAAATAAAAATAAAATTCAAAAATCAAAATCACATTTTTCCTTGTTTTAATGATGTCAAATGTCTTTTTTTTGTTTGTTTAATGACTTCATATTTGCGGTTTGGATTTTTCGAATTTTTAAATTCACGCAACATTTCAGCTTTTGTACTTTTTTTTTGTATACTGTACCTGAAAACTTTTGTTGCTCTGGCAGCAAGCTAATGAACAATTGTACGAAAAATAGCGTCTATCTGCAAATTTTGATCCAAACCCATTGATCCTTGAGTTTTTGGGTGAAAATACGTTCAATCGCCACACGTTCAAATCACGAGTAAGTTCAAGTACCTCGAACGAAGACCCTGATGCGTCGGACGTCCTCGGGATCTTCGGGGTTCTTCACTGTGTACACGCCCTCGTCTCCCTCGACCACCGAGTTGACAACCAGGTGTTTCAGGTAAAGGTTTTTCTTGGCCCGGTTCCCCACCACCATGTCGCCCCGCATCAGCACCACTTCAGTCGATCGCGGGGTCGGGCGAAAGGTCACCTCCAGCCCGGGCGCGTGCAGCAGGATGTGGAGGTCTTCGCCGAGGAATAGCATCAAGGATTCCTCGTTGACTGCGTGGGAGTGGAGGGGGCGTGGGGTCATATTACCGGAACTGTACGGAAGGACTTAAGTTGGGCGCCGCGATCATTTATTCCATACTCACCCTTGCCAGACACTGACAGCACTGCTGATACAAGGAAAAAAAAAAGAGGACTCGATTAGTGCTCAGTTTTAGACAACCTCTGTTGAGCTTTTTCTTTCTGTTATTTTACATGACGCTTTTTCAATACAAAAAAAAAAGAAAAAGAATGGATTGTCAAACCTGTTTACGTTGCAGGTCACGGTTACTCTCAAATCACATAAATATGCCATCGCTGTGTAACGCGATGGCAAAAATCATAGTTTGGTATGTCATTCGGCTTTCGGGTCGCCCATTTGGTGGAGTAAAATGAAAATGAAAAAAAAAACACTGCTTGTCAGATTTTTACAACAAATTTGGGCAGATAAATTGCAGGTTTTGAAAACCACACACATGCACACACACTCGCCACAGATTACAAAATGAAAATCCTAAAGGAGGCTGTGACTGTAATGCCCCCCCAAAAAAAATCACCTTTGACCTTCGTTAGACTTTAAACAAAGATAATGACTTCTTTTTTTTTTTTTAATCTGCCGATTTTTTTGCAGATTTTTCTCTGTTGTCTAGGACAAACGTTCAGCCTGTAATTTGTGATTTGTATTGTTGGAATCCAACATGTGATTTCATTCATGCTATATCCATCTGTGATCATCGTTATCGGTTCTCAAAGTTTTATTCTGCCATATATTGAAAGTTTGGCCACCGTGTAATGTGACTTTCCTACCTGTGGCAAGCAGAAGGGTGAGCGTGACCACACAGGGTTTGCTCATCGTGGCTGTTTTGTAGCACCTGGAGAAACAAAATCGATTAAAAAAAAAAAATCATGCTACCAAGGGTCCTAGCAACACACACTTGTCAACCATGACACAGTTCTGCATCCCCCAAAATTTTGGTCGATCGCACCAACCTGATTTAAAACACAATAATTCATAACCGGGACTCGTCTTGTTCTCCAATACGAATCCGGCGTAATCTGTCAAGGCCATTACGGTGACAGCCTCGCAGACGACGGCCGATTAAAAGGCGCCACCGGGGAGGTATTAGGGTGATGTGAGCCGCTTTCCTCTGCAGCGCTGACGCGCACGAGGCCAAAGACATCACAATATGTGCGCGTGCGATTAAAAATACATTTTGCTGCAGTTTTAAAGTCATTAAAAAAAAAAAAAAAAGGCCCAGGAGGAAATTCGGCAGCCATTGAATGTAATGTCGCCAGGCCAACCGAGCCTATTTGCGCAGGACATGACAAAGCATCCTTTTTATAATGCTCGCCGGCAGGGGGGGGGGGGGGGGGGCGTTCGTGCGTTTGGTACCTGGGCCGTCACAAGGCAGTAAAGCGACTTAATCCATCTCCTAATACCACTAACGACGTCATAATTACAGACATGCAAAGAATGATGCACCTTCAAGACAGATTTCTAAGCATGTCCGAGAACATGAGTGCCAGTCGAGCTGGTCTGTCACAGTGAAACGAAACAAATAAATAAATACATTGAAGTTATGGTGGGTCGGCGAGCTCACCCTTGTGGAGGTGAACCTAAAATCTGGTTGGTTAAAAAAAAAAAAACAGTCCCATTGCAATTAGAGTTAACATCGGAGCAGCGCGAGCCTGGACAGATTAGTTTGACATGGCAACACAGAGAAGCTGCAATTCGATTGGACAAAAAAAAAAAATTGAAAATACGAAACGCATCTCTGCTGATCGGGGTCTTCTGTTTTGCACATCCTTTATGTGTCCTACACCGGGGAAATTTACAATGAAAATGTTGAAGTGAGGAAGAGGTGAGATGAGCTTCTATGGCCTTTGTGTACTTTGTGATTTAAAAACAAAAAATGGAGTACTTTGCCACACTCTTGTGGTAAATATAAGCAATTGGAACGTTTTTGGAGGGGTGCTAAATTTGGCATCAGGAAATTTGGGATACACTTGTAGAAGAAGTGTTCCTAATAGTGTCACCATTAAGTATACCGGTATTTAAAAACAGTAGTGACACATTGAACAAAAATAAAATTTAAATTTTCCCCCCCCGGTTTTCATGAGCTAAACTCAAAAGGGCTAAAAACACAGGTGTCAAACTCAAGGTCCGGGGGCTAGATCTGGCCCACCGTATCATTTTGTGTGGCCCGCGAGTGCAAATCAAGCATGTCAATTTTTCCACGATGCTTGCTAAAAGTCTGAACCAAAATTTAAGATTGTCATATGTAATCCTTCATTACACGGAGATATCGCAACCATTACACGTACAGCTCATGCCAGATAGGGATAGAGATCAAAATGTTCCATTTATATGTCGACAATTCGTCTCCTCACATTTAGCAAACAGCACAAGCAAAACAGCACCTCGTGTCATCGTCTACTGTCCAGCTGCCGAGGCTGTGCGGTGACACTTCAGCGAGCACGGAACACGCGAAGCGCACCAAAGCGTCCACTGAGGCGCCGCGCCGCCCTTTGGGCCGTGAATCTGCAGAGCGCATACACATCAACCATCTGCCCCCTTTGCCTCCCTCTCCCACATGCACTCATTGCACTCCATCCTTTCCAGCGCACTTCTTCTTCTTCCTCTCCTTTGCATCACCTGCCCTGCGTTCTTCTTGCTCGCTATCTCAATGAATTATTCCCCCCCCCTCTTACGTAACATCAGCCACTGCGTCTCACGGTGGAGTCAAAACCATCTCCTGTGCTCCTTCGCACTCGACAAGGTCAAGCAGGTACATGTGCGTGGATTTTTAACGAGACGGAAATAGCTTTTAGTGACTGCAGATGAGTGCGCGCGTGGCCGCACAAAACCCGGCTGTGTCTCGAGTCATCATCTTTCACTTTTGCGTCTCGCCACCGCACCAGCACGCCACAAAACGGGAACGACTGTACACGTATTGTTGTGCGCTCCCTTCACTGCACCGCTCAAGATATTTATGAGTCAATGCGGCATGGAAAAGGAAAGAGGGTGAGGGGGGACGTTGCCGTTCCGATTAATCAGCACAAGGGGATTGGCTGACTAATCAATTCATCGATTAATCAATCATTAAGGATGTTTCATTTTGAGTTGTTTTGATTGATTGCTTGTGTCTTGCAGCAACAGAGGTAACCAGCGAAGAGCAGAGGTGGTTTTTGGAATCACTCCCTATCCAAAAAGAGGGTAGGAGTTGAACTGATTAATCGACTAGTCAAAGAAGCACTTGTAGTACTTCAATGAAGACTCGCAGCAATCAGAAGAGTCGATGGTCGGGAGGCTAACTGATTAGCTATCCATGTTGTTGTCGTGGGGAATGAGTGAACAATTCCAAAAGGAAGGAAAGGAAAGGAACAGAGGACTAAAAGGTTCATTTGTGGCAAGCAAACGAGTCCGGAGAGCAGGCCGGCTGTGGAAGTGATGAACTAAAGGATGAGACAGGCTCCTTGCACCCGTCACATTCTCTCAAATCATCGAGGAGGATGAGGAGGAAAATGAAGGCGGCTGGGTTAACACATCGCGTTATTGACAAAGCATGCGGGGGTGACAAACGTGTCATCTGCTGCTGTGCGAATCGTCGATGTCAGTGATTCGCAAAGTGTGGGCTCCCTCGCATGGCATTGAAAAGAATCACAGGCAGGAAAGTTCAGTTTTATTTAACTTTGTACGAGATATTTATTTAAACGTCAACAATTTCCGGTTTGTATTTTCTTCATACATTCATTAAATTTTAATGGAATCATTTTTTTAGGTACACTTTTAGTTCCTTATATTTAAGGACAGCGTTATGGTAAAAACTGTGCATGATGTTACAGTGGATTTGAGTTATATTAATTATACACAACCAATCACAAATTTCTCAACACTCTCTGATGCTATTGAATAGTGACGTGTCTCCATACTTTTGGCCTGCACTACACTTTTTAACCTCTGCTGGCTGAATGCAAATATATCTTGAAAAATGATACGTATTACAGCAATGACACATTTTCAAACACCTGTAATTTTAACATGAACGTAGCAGCATCACATACAACATCAAATTAAATATTGTACGTTTAACAACAAAATGTTCAACCAAGGCTAATAAGTTTAATGTTTAATTTACGATCTAAACGCTAACGAGATTGGGGAAAACGTCATGGAGGTTAATGGGAATTAGCGTTCATATTACAGAAATGATAACTTCTACTTTAAGTACATAACAAACATTAGCACATAAGTTACAAACCTTCAAAGAACTTTGACTTTAGCGCAAATGCAGCAGTGTCACAAACGACAAAATACAATTAAACATTGTCTATTTTAAAATCAAAACATATTTAATCGAAATGTAAGTCTGTTAGCTTGATGCTAACATATAAAACTAACAATAAACTCCATAAATTACAGAAATTAGCATCGATTTCGACGAACACTTACTCGGCATAGTAGGCCGTCGCTATGTGCTAATCGCTATGAAAGGTTTGGCAACCACTTGCTCTTGTCGTGCTTTCGCGGGCTGCGTTTCTGCAGTGGCGGCGGCGGGGTTGTTGGAAGCTACATTGCAGCCTCCGGTCAGCTAATGGATGCTGTTGAGCCTTTTAACTGTTCACTATAGAAAATCAGATATAGTATAGTATAGGCGCCCCTTGAGATGAAGTTACCGGTACATTATGCTTAATGTATTCCTCTTATGAACGCTAGCTGTTAGGGCTCTCACCTGTCACTTTCGACACGTTTTGTGAAAAAGAAATCAAGTCGTCAGCGTGAAACGTGGAAAATAATTTGTCTGGAAATTTATTGTAGAAAAAAATAATTTCAAAATGACTCAAAAAACAAATATATTTTAAGAAAATTGAAGCATAAATTAAAAAAAACATGGCTAGAATATTTTTTGGGGGAAATGAAGTTAACTCTACTGCATAATGATAATTTGCATATTGGAACGTATTGGAAACACATTAATTGAAGGTAAAAATAGAACTATGAAATAAATAAAATAACAAACATCAGTTACAAGTTGACATGTAAACGAGTTCACCAAAACATTGGAAACACTAGTGCAGACTGCCAGTCCAAAACACGCATCACATCATAAACGTGTACCGCAGCTGTCACCGTGGAAATCGTCATTATTAGGCTGCTCAAGTGTAACAATTGAAGTGACCATGATTGTAATTAAAATCAATATTCTAGCATTTTATTTCCCCAGAGGCTAGCTGACAAGTGAACATGCCACTCGGCACTCAGCCCAAGAAAGAAAAAAATAAAGAGAAAAAGAAAAAGAATGACTGAATGAAAGAAAACAACCCTAAATATTCCACGATCAAGCAAATGGAGTGTGACAAGGCTCTGAAGTCCAAACGGTACCCCGCAGGGCCCGGGACAGCAGACGAGGCACGCACGAGCCGTGAAAAAGCTGCAGAATTTAACCCGTCACGCGCCGGCTACATGCGGAAAACTCGCCCGTACGTAAGCATCGACGATACGGGGAAGCGAGACGAGCGGAGTCCGGGGGGCGCCTACCTGAATCCGATGATCCGGCAAGTGTCCGTCCGTCCCTTCACTCGGTTTGTCGGCGGTGCAGATGTGCGTGAACGTTGCCTGGGTGGGGTCCCTCGTATCTCACCCTCCCTCCTCCAGAGATGCTTTACTGCTGCTGCTGCTGCTGCACTCGGCGACTCCGGATCCACATTTGGAAGAGGTTCAAAAATGTTTCGGCCACTCGGAAGCGCTCGACTCCTGTCGGGAAACAGGACATGCGCACACACGCACACGCAGGGACTCCACACGGCGCATGCCCCCCACCCCACTCGATCCACGACAGGACAGCCGAATTGAATCATCGTCGGCAAAGAGTCTCACGAATGAGCTTTGTGTCATGTTGGTATATTTTGCTGCGTTGGGAAGCGACAGATGCTAAATTGATCTAATCTCAATGGGACTTCTGAACGGCTCATTTGGGTGTGAAAAACCTGCACCTGGTTGCCAGCCAATCGCAGGGCACACATAGACGACCATTTGCGCTCACACTCACACCTAGGAGCAATTTACCCCGGAGAAAAGCCACGTAGAAAAAGAAAACTCATTTGAAAACTAATACAGAAATTACTGTAGTCGTGTGCAGTTGCAAAGTACACTAACAATGCAGCACCACAGGCATATATTCTTTATCCTCAATGAAAAATGATTCTTTCTTGTCTATTACCCTCTTTATTCATGACTTTTTTTTTTTAACAATTTCATAGAACGTCCTGTTTTTGTTTCACAAAAAGGCAAAAACATCTCATTGGATCCCATACAAGAGCTGGAGCAACAAAGAACTTTTTTTTCATGCCTGAGAGGTATTGTTTTGATATCATGATCATGAAGAATTGCACTTCGGACTTTGTAACATCGTGTCTCTCTCAGGGCACTAAATCAGGTATAAAAAAAAAACACCTGAATCAAGACATGAGCATTAATAACTTCACCTCGGCCAGCATAAATGTTCCTTGAGGCAGCATCCTCCTTCCCCGACATGATATATTTTCCCCCAATGATGGCACGCCATTTATTCGATATACTTCATATCCCGTTCAAAGTTAATTTTTCTCCAGGAGAGAACAGCCCAACGGTGTTTTCCCCTGCCGGTAACAAGCCACGGCAAATATTTTACATTGCCGCCACATCTGCACACGTACAGGGGTGACTTCCGGCTGATTGCGCGGCAAGGATAAAGCGCATTAGATGTTCATGACGAGTGAAAACGAACTCTTTAAAAAAAAAAAAACAGAAGCAGCCAAGTAGCTAAAAGGAGGGCATGAGGCCCTAATGGAACAATCGGCGGTGGTTAATGGAGACGGGAGGAAACTGTTATGTTCATTTTCATCTCAGTGTAGTAAAAGGATAGGCACCCTTGCACTTCTCATACCAGGAAACACGAGCGGGGGGGGGGGGGGGGGGGGGTGTTTCACCGCACAAACATGATTTCCCCGCTTTGACAAACAGCTGATTACCAAGAAGCGTCCACGAGCGCTTTCAGTGGCAAAGGGGAGGTGACTGGGATAATGAACGGCTCAATATTCCCATCCGGCACGCTTTAAATAATGCTTGATTTAAAAAATACTGACGGTAAGTACACGGCAACCGAATGCGAGCCGTTTTCCTAGATGAACCGATGGAGTCAACAAGCGCGCGGCAGGAAGTTGCCACGTCGAGCTGAGTCGTTAGGCCCTTTCATCCTGCTTGTAAAAGCTGGAAGATTTATGTTAAAAAAAAAAAAGTTGACAAAATGGACAGGAAACTGATGACGCAATCGTCTAGGGCACCGACTGATCAGGATTTTTTTTCAGCCTGATATTGAGTAGAATACAATTTTGAGGACTGATTAATCGCCCAAATAGTAGCCTGATTAATTGTAAAAAAATATACATATATTGACTAAAATGTCTTCTTTTTTGGTCCCTGAACACTTACAATCATGATAAAGAAATGAATTATGAGCAGAATATTTCAATGCTTTACAATATTTTCTTCTATTTTATGTTAATGTGTATTTTTTTGGGGGGGGGGGGGGCTTAAACAGCTAAATATTGATTAGGCCCTACACTTGTTAGTTGTTCTGAGTAGTCCGAGAGCCACAGGTGTGTATAGAGATATGCCCAACTAACAGGAGTGTGACGTTTAACACCTGACACGTGGCTTTTCCGTGAATTTTCTGGGAACACGCACAACTTTTTGTGAGTAATTATCTCCAAATGTTGGACATTCAAACTTTTGCAGCTCTGATGCTGTACATTTTTTGGGACATCTTCTCAAAAGAGTCGATTTTGTTAATGTCAAAAAGCTCTACCGGATGCTACATCAGCCGCCTGCTCCGCCTTCTGCCGTCGTCAGGCTTCGGCTGGGGCGGTGGGGGGGCGGACAGCTTGTGAGCATCAAAGTCCAATTTGTGTTGCAGGATCCCGGAGAAGACGAACTCGGCCGAGACGACCGGGAGCGACGCCGAGACGGCTGCGCGGCACAGCGGCCAGTCCTCCGGGCAGGAGATCACCAACGTGTGAGGCTGATGAGGGAGGACACGAAGCAAACATACACACACACACACACACACACACACACACACACACACACACACACACACACACACACATTTGTTTTTGTCACTTTAGACACATTTACCACGCTAACTTAAATTAATTCAAATGCATAACCTTTGTCAAGAATGGCAACATTTCATGAAGGCATTTAGATGGGAAACTTCAGCAGCTTATTCTACCAGGAAGTTTGTGTTGTATTTATACAAATCCCAAATTCTAAATGCAAATATATAACTTGAACAAACAGCAAATAAATGAGTAAGAAAGCAAACCAATAGTAGATTCAAATTATATCAATTAAAAACAAGCAATACAAATAAGTGCTGGCCGTTTCTTATGTGCAAACCATGGCCTCTAAGGGGCAGTGTGGAGCATGTGTGGAGTACAAATGGGAAGATAAAGAGTAAGAAAAAAAGTTGTGATTTTGCGTTTTTAGTTTGTGCCTTTGAGTGTTGTTTTGTTAGCGGTCTGTTGGTGTTCCTACAAGCATTTGTGTGTCAACATTCGTTTTTTGAAGGAATAATCACCGCTGTAAGTCAACTCAAATTTAGCACTAGCACGTGAATAGAAATTTACATTGACTGCTAGCATTAGCACTGTCGATGTTTCTAAAATAAAGCATGTCTTGTCATGTGGGAAATATCTACAATGTGGCTTTTTTTTCTTGTATCTTTGGTTTTTAAGTAAACTCCAACTCGGAGTGTCAATCAACAACTTCAAGCGCGTTCTGAAAGCAGAAAAACGTACACGTCAAATGCTCGCTGCAAAAGCGACACACAGCATTCATGAAGCCAAAATTGGAATCCCGATTAGATTTCGATTGCCCAAGCCGTACTAGAAAATACACTCGATGTGATCGCACTTCGCACCTTGTGTGAAGAAGGCATCTTAGGGAGAAAGCTGGCTCCGCTGCAGGAAATGATGTCTCTCATCTGGTGTGGCTCGGGCTTCACCGACTTGGTGATGTGGATCTTGTAGCCCTGGAAAAGAACACAAAGCAAAACCATGATTTTGTTTCTTATTTTTAAATGGCTGCTCAGTAATGATCAATACATTGTTGTTCTGAGTGGTTCTTCATGTTGTTGCGTTTTTTTTTTTTTTGTTCATATAGAACAATCCTTTAAATGACTCAGCACAGTGGCCCTGGCCCAGCTGTGACTCTGTTTAGATCCTGCGTTAGCATGCGGGCTCAGCCCATCATCAACATTAATCCGAGCGCCACGTGGGCCGGAAGAACTGAAAATCCTCTCGGTAATAAACGGAGTGAACGCGTTAGCGCACCTGAAAGAGAGGCTGGCTGCTGGCCAGCCTCAGAGACTCCTTCAGCCGGAAATTGAACTTCTTCTCCTGCTCTGGATCGCTCAGGATGAAGGCGTCGGGTGGCAGCAAGCTCCCGGCTTTGTCGCTCTGCAACAAAACGGCTCAGACCTTGCAGACGTATGCTAGAACTTTCTCATTTTCAGCGATCGTTCCGTGAACCGACCTTGTTCAGCCAGTGTATGTTGACTATGGGGATCCCCTTGGCCACCGCGCACATGAACTTGACAGTCCGGCGCACCTTGTCCGCCACGAGGCAGTTCATGTCTGCGGTGCCATTAGCCACAGAGCCTCCAAGACGGGCCAGTACTCTCTCCCCGGTTTCGTCCACCACGCCTGTGAACAGCACCTGAGCAGGAGACACCGGTTACGGCAACGGAACCAAAACCAAGGTGCCATGACGGCTTCTTCTATGTCTCGCATTCATTTGCATTTTCTAAGTGTTTATTTTCCAAGTACTGCCCGCACCAGTTTCCATTTTTTGGGGGGCACTCTGAACAACAGAGCAACACACTTGAACGACGTTCAACAACAACACACGAACCTTATAAGAGTGGCTGGCATCACATGGTCGGCAACTCTGTGACAGGAAAGCGGAAGAGTTGCTGGTGGTCACGGGGGAGGATTTCACGGAAGGATCTCCCTTTGAAAAGATCAACGCCTTAAAATCAGTGTTGGGGGGAAGCCATTCATTTTCCACGTCGTTGATTTAGGGCATCGACGGTGACGTTCGCGGTGAGTGAGGGGTGCTCCGGTGGGCTTGGTGAGAGGGAAAGAATGTGTCATGCTTTCAGTGATGATGACTTGAAGCGCTTTAGTTGAAAAAGCAGAGATGAAAGTGGACTTCCTCTCCATGACATCATAGGCGGACAGCCAGCGGTGCGATACTCTCCGCGTGGGTGCCAGGTACCTCACTCCTAATATCACGCAAAGCTCTCGCAGATATTCTTCGATATCGACGCTGTACTTTGCGTCCGTGAAAAGATCATCGCAAAGTTTTTTTTCCACTTGAGATTCCAAACCGCGGCAGAATTTCTGAATGCGGTGACAGGCGTCTCCATCGATATCCAGCAGGTGCGGCGCACTAGAGTTTCAACACCTCCCTTCTCGCCCCTCGTGTCACTGGCAGAATCCGGCAGATTCGAAATGAAGTTCGCCAGTGGTATGGAATCTCTGTTAAAATTTTCCAATACGATCGAGTGGATCGCGGCTGCATTAACTACAGTTAACTACAGTTAACTATAGTTAATGTTGTTGAAAGGTAATGTTGTACAACACACTACATTTGGCCATAAGGTAATAAAAAGTCGTCGGGACTTATTTGGATTTATTTTTAACCTACAGGCCTATTACCGTATCTTTTCCATTTGAAGAGTTAATATATTCATTCATTCATTCATTCATCTTCCTAACCGCTTGATCCTCACTAGGGTCGCGGGGGGTGCTGGAGCCTATCCCAGCTGTCTCCGGGCAGTAGGCGGGGGACACCCTGAATCGGTTGCCAGCCAATCGCAGAGCACACAGAGACGAACAACCATTCGCACTCACACTCACACCTAGGGACAATTTGGAGTGTTCAATCAGCCTGCCATGCATATTTTTGGAATGTGGGAGGAAGCACCCGGAGAAAACCCACGCAGGCCCGGGGAGAACATGCAAACTCCACAAAGGGAGGCCGGAGCTGGAATCGAACCAGGTACCTCTGCACTGTGAAGCCGACGTGCTAACCACTGGACTACCGGGCCGCCCAAGAGTTAATATAAACAAATACAATTATATTCAAGGTGATTTTTTTTCCCCTTCTCATTCTCATCTTGGCGCCCCCTGCAGTCCGTAGCGCGCATAGCATCCACCCTCAATGTCCGAATGGGCGAGCCGGCCCCGTATTCTGCTTTGACGATTCTGTCTGAAAGGCACGAGCCAAAGTATGGCGGCTCGACCGTCATCATCAAGCGAAAATCTGGTTGCAACGTGGGCAACCACCGATATTTCAGAGTTTATTTCAGTCCAACATCCAATCGAAGAAAAAAGCGGAGACCGACTTGACTTACCTGGGCGCCTTGACCAGAACCGCGGACGGATGTCGCATTTCCATACGCATTCCTGCCCCCCTGAGCACAGGATGCTTTGGCTCTTCTCTTGGCCTGGACTGGATCTGGATTCTCATCTTGCACTTCTGCCTTCATCACTCGCTTCCTGCCTTGGACCGCGTCTTTGGCCTCCACCTCATTGCTGCCCCGGGGGGTGACCAGCGCCTCGAAGACTTCACCTTTTACCGTCCTCTGAGCTCTACCCCTGATGTTTCTTTGAGGGAGGGGAGATTCACTGGCGGAGTTGTTCCCCTCACATGCATTTGAGGCTTCTGTTACAGTTGCTCGCCTTCCCCCCCTCGTGACCGGCGCCCGTTTTGAAGCGGGCTTCCCCTTGTCATTCGCATCACAAAGCGAAGTGGGGGAAACGTCTACCGTCTTGCCCCTTTGGCCCCGCGACCGAGGTGCAGGAGCGGGACTCTGACTGGAGATAGGCGGGCCGATTGAGCTGGGCCCGGGTTCGGTTTTGCGCCCGCTTCCTGGTTGCCTCCCCGCCGCCCCTCTCCGAGAGCCGAGGCTGCTGCAAGACATGTCCGAAGCCAGGGAGTTGGAGGAGCTGGATCTGGAAAGCGCACCCGGGGTAGGAGTGCCGCGACTGTCCTGCTCCGGTGGTCGTTTGGCGGCGGAACCATCGGACGTCCGCGGCCCTCGGCCTCGACTTCCTTGGGCGCTCGAAGCGGACACCTCAGAGCTGACAGAGTTAGAGCGCGATCTGGTCCTCTTGGCCGGGCCGTCGTCTTGATCTGCGGCCGCTACGGGAAGAGCGGCAGCGGTTCTTCTGGTTCCTCTTCGGCCTCTCGGCGTGGCCTCAGGTTTTCCTTCTCGGTTGCGTTGAGGCGCTTTGTCTGCTTTCTCCCGTCCGGGTTGTTCTTTGGTTTCCAGTCTCTGGCGTCTTTGTCGATCCTCCGCCGCTTGCGACTGTTCCGTTTCTTCTCCTCCCTTCTTTCCATTTGGACCTTGTCGTCTCTCTTGGTTCCCGCCTCGAACCCCGAGGGGATCGCTCTGCCGCCTGGTGGCCTCTTCCTCAAGCGCGCTCCCAGCTACGCCGGGCTTCCCCATCTTGCTTCTTGTTTGTCTTTTTTCCCTGGGCTCCTCCTTTTCTCTCAATTGGGACCGCGTTTCTTTTGAGCGTTTGACAGCGACACTCGTTCCGACTTCAGATCGACTCTGTTGGGCCCGCGGGCCTGGTTCCTCGGCGCTCTTTGGCGGACAGTCAACCGCAGAAGGTGCAGAATTTGGGATCTCACATCTCTCGTCCTCGCCTTGAGGAGATACGAGCGACTGAGTCTCATCTTCAATTTGCAACGGCTTGGCTTTTCTTTTCCTCGAGCCGGGGATGAAGATCTCGCTGTCGGCTTCTTCCTCTTCACACGTGTCCATGGGCGGAGTTCCAGCAGAAGAAACTTTGGCTTTTTCTTCCTGACCAGGATCCGGTTCATCTTCATCGTTTTTCGGCAAGCTGTCAAAATTAGTCCGAGTCTCCTCTTCTTCTGGTTGTATCGGAGTTACCGACGGGGGCTCATTACTGCCCCCTAGGCCTTCGGCTCCGTTCTTTGACGGACTTTTCTCATTCCAACCGTCTGATGGGATTTCAAGAGTACCGCCGAAGGACTGCGTGTCCTCGATGATTTGCAGCGGCCTCGCTTTTCTTCTACCACGCAAGACTGGAAGCGAGTCCTCATCCTCATCGCTCTCCTCGCTTGTCGCCGTCGGCTGGGTCGCAGCTCTACTCGCAGGCGGGGTTGGAACTGCGCAAGAACCTGTCCTGGCTAGCGTCTCTTTATTGAGTAGCAGTTTGCTCTGGTGCAAAACTTCGACTGAGTCTTCGAGATCCGTTTCCTCATTTTCACTCAGCGTCATGGGCTGGGTGGGGGCGATACTCAAAGACAGATGATGAGCCGCTAAACTGCAAGAATTTGGATGACGTTGTCGGTCTTGATCAAGCTGCGCTTTTCTATCACGTAAGACTGCAATCAAGTCTTCATCTTTGCTTTCCTCGTTATTTGACTTCATTTTACTTTCATGCGAGACTTCAGTTGAGTTTTTGCTGACGGTTTCCTCATGTTTACTCAAATTTACAAGGCAAGGCTGATGACTCGCGAGCAAAGCGGAAGAACTCCCTTTGGGTTTCATTTCTCGATCAAGCTGTCCTTTTCCTTCAGCCGAAACTGGACTCGAGTCCTCGTCGTCGCTTTCTTCAATTTCAGTCGCAGCCATGGGCTGGGTTGCGGCTAAACCCCAAGGTTGATGATCAGCGGGCAAAGCAGAAGAACTCATGTTGGCTTTGATTTCTTTATCAAGCTCTACTTTTCCTTGAGCCCAGATAGGAATGGGGTCTTCATCGTCGCTTTCTTCAATCTCGCTCGTAGCCATGGGCTGGGTTGCGACCATACTCATAAGCTGACAATTCGCAGTCCAAGCAGAAGAACTCGCAATGGGCTGCGCGACTTCGTCGAGTTGTACGTTTGTTTCGGATAAGACTTCCAACGCGTCTTCTCCATGACTGTCTTCCGTTTGACTTGCAGCTGCAGGCTGCCTTTCCACGATGTCCACGTCGGTCAAAAGTTGAGTTGCTTCTTCCAGCTGCGGCTGCTCTGCGCTCGGGTCCTCGGCTTCTCTTGGACGACGAGCAACCGCGAGTTTGGTTTCAGCCAAAAGCGAGATGGGCGAGTCAAAAGGAGGTCGGGTCTCGGTCTTTTCCTTCGGCTCTTCTTCAGACTCACTGCAAGGCTCTGAAATATAGGCCTGCGTTTCTTGAAAAGCAAGATTTATCTTCGTATTCACCGCGGGCATGGGCGGACTACTGTCGGGTGCCTGGCGGGCCTCGAAGGCCTGGGTAGCCTCGATGTTGACGTCGTTGCCAAGCGAGGCCGTCGTGTCTGCATTTAGTGGCTTTGTATTCGGATCAGAGTCGAAGGCCTGCGTGCTCTCCATTGCCAGAGCTTGGGCCGCACTCTGAAGGTGGCTGCTGTCAGACAACCCCAGCTGGAAGCTGGAAGTAATTCCCCCGCTAGCCAGTTCGTCCGTGCCCTCGCCGGGTGACTTACAGCCCGAGGCTGGCTTGGCGCCATTGTCGCAACTGCGGATCTGCCCTTGGGGCTGAAGGATGAACGATTGCGTTTCGGCCACAGCAAAGTCCTCTTCGTCCTCCTGGCCGTTTAAGGTCGCCGCTCTACCCGCACCGTTGAAGACACCTGGGTAAGGCAAGGGACATTTTGGAAGGGGGCTTTCAGCAGTGTCTTGGAAATATGGAAAAAGTTACCAAATAAAGCTATTTCACACCCCGGGGGGGGGGGGGGGGGGGGCTACAGTTTGGTTGAGATCAGGTAAACCCCCCCAATCAGGCCTGTGTCAGGGATATTCTAACTTTGGAGTTCTAATTATTATTAGTTTTTATTTGTGTTGGAATTTTTTTATGTAGTTTAATTCGTTTTCAGGGCAGTTTTATGATTTTTTTTCAACTTGTTTTAGTTTTTTTTTTCACAAATACTAGTCATGAAATTTGGTGTGCAAAATGAAATAGAGCTTGGATGTCTTGTTTGCCAAGTCGCCAGCGTCTCAACATTATTCGTGGGCTTAATTTTTATTTTTTTTGGGGGGGGGGCATACTGTACATCTTTTTTTTTCATATATATGAAATAAGGGCGGCCCGGTAGTCCAGTGGTTAGCACGTCGGCTTCACAGTGCAGAGGTACCGGGTTCGATTCCAGTTCCGGCCTCCCTGTGTGGAGTTTGCATGTTCTCCCCGGGCCTGCGTGGGTTTTCTCCGGGTGCTCCGGTTTCCTCCCACATTCCAAAAATATGCGTGGCAGGCTGATTGAACTCTCTGAAGTTGTCCCTAGGTGTGAGTCCGAGTGCGGATGGTTGTTCGTCTATGTGTGCCCTGCGATTGGCTGGCAACCGATTCAGGGTGTCCCCCGCCTACTGCCCGAAGACGGCTGGGATAGGCTCCAGCACCCCCCGCGACCCTAGTGAGGATCAAGCGGCTCGGAAGATATATGAAATAAAAAAGGGAAGTACTTTTTACCTCGCGTTGCATTTCGGGCTAAGTTAAATGACAGAAGTTGGGCAGCCAGTTGCTCAACACTAACTTACGTTCAAATGGATCCAGGGAAGGTGCGAGGAAAGCTTGGGTTGCCATCTGTTCCACGTCTCCTTCTGAAAACATCCAGGTCAAAATAACAACAACATCCTTAACTCAGAGCATCATCTTACCAAAACTTTCTTAGCTGCATAGACAAAAGAAATGTGAGACAAATAATACTGAATTACATCCCGAATCCGCATGCATTTTTTAATGCGCTTGTCCTAATTTGAGGTCAGGGTCAGGGGTGAACTGGAGTCTATGCCGTACAATCTGCACCGATCATCGGCCAATCAGAAGAAGCACTCAGCGAGCCTTCAATGAACCAAGCGTGACCCTTTCGGGAATGTGGGAAGAAGCCAGAGTCCCACGGCAAAACATGCAAACCGATTCTAGAAACCCGAACCTCAGAACTGTGGTGCAGACATCAAAGTTAAAAGTGTACATTTAACTCATTCACTCCCAAAGACGTCTTTAGACGTCTTTTCAGACTTGGTCTAGAATCGGCCTGTACTGAATGAGTTATGTGTGTTTTTAACATGTTTTGGGAAGGGTTAAGTCTGTTTTGTTACGTTCGATTGCGTTTCAAGCGCATAGGAGGAGTAAAACAATTTTTTGGGGGGCGGGGGGAAATTTGATACGGTCTCTCTCTATCGCAGATTGTCGTTCACTGGTGCATATCCTCTCGAGAAACAGAGGTTCACGGTACAAAGGTGAGAATTCTCAATTCTGACTGAGGAGTATGTGTATTTAGCTTGGTGACAGAGAAACAATCACAACAACAAACACATTTTTGAGGCCGCTCTTCGTCAATTGCACAGATCTAACTCATCCTGTTTTTTTTTTTTACCTGGCAGTTGCACAGGGGTCGAGCAATTTTGCACACGTGGAAACTGTAAACCTTCCGTCCGTGGAAGACTTATTGCATTTTCCTCTTCTTCCGCGTCTGTATCACTGTCCCGTTCAGCAGGGGGCGCACTGGACTCATCCACATCTGTGTCTTTGTCAGATTCTGACTGAGCAGCTGCTGCCGCGGCGATACCGGGGGTGGCTGAGGAGGGCGCGGTGGCGACAGGTGGTGACGAGCGGGGAGGATCTTGGACCGCATTGCTGTTATGTGATCCCGCAGCCGAATCACTGACATTTGCTTGTGTATTAAGAGCGAGGACGGCCTGGTCGTCTTCTGGCTCTGAAACGTTCCCAATGGAGGCTAGCCCGGTGGGTGCCGTATCCCCGCTGTTGCCGTCAGCCTCCTCGTCCACGTCTGTGTCGCTGTCGAGCTGGAAGTCATCTGGCAGCAACGGAGGCGCCGCATCACCTTTTTTACCCTCGGCTTTCACGTCAGGATGACCTTCACCTTCCTGGGGCGGCGCGGGGGGTGCCGATGGGGTGCCTGTGTCGTCGTCCACATCTGTATCGCTGTCCATATGAAAGCAATCCACGTCCGATGTCTGGTCAGGCACCGCTTTGGGCTCGCCAGCATCCTCCTCCACATCAGTGTCGCTGTCCATGTTAAATTTAGAGATGGCATGTGGGGCCGCGGTGCTTGTGGATCGTTGCGGCGACTCCACCTCCGTAAAGCTGGCCGGGGTTTTCAGCTGCTCTAGCGCAAAGTCCGCCGTTCCCGGCGTAGGGCCATTTTCTGCCGCCCCCGCACGCTCCTCGTCACTGTCGTCCACAAACGCTAGCGTGTCCTTTTTCTGCTGTCCCCCAGCATCCACGTCTGACTCTTCTTTGCCGAAACTGACATGACCGTGAGACGTCTCTCTGGTCGATGATGACGGCGTGATGGGTGTTCCATCCGCACAGTCGGGACTATGGAAAAGACCGAAATTATTACTCGGATGTACAAGCAGCTTAAACTTTCATCGTGAGGCCTTCATTGGTGTTTTTGTAGCTATCCATCCACTTTCCTTCAACACTTGTGCTCGTTGGGGTCGCGAGTTAGCTAGCACCAGGGTGATAATAGTTTTGGGAATTTTAATTATAGTTAGTTTTTAATTTCATTTTTGAGTTTGATTCATTTTTTAGACATGGTTTGTTTGAATTAGATTTCAGAATAGGTTTGTTAGTTGGGATTAGTTTTATCCATCCGTTATCTGAACCGCTTTATCCTCAGGAGGCCCGCGGGCGTGCTGGAGCCTATCCCAGTTGTCTACAGGCAGTAGGCGAGGTACAACCTACACTGGTTGCCAGCAATCGCAGGGCGCACATCATCGGACAATCACAGCTAAGGTTCAATTTAATTAAGAATGTCTAATCAACCTGCCACGTGTGTTTTAGTTTTTCAAAAATGCTTTCTTTTAGTTTACTTTGTATTGGTTTTAGTATTACTTTTTTTTTTTTTTTTTACGTGTGACAGCCTCGCCGCAAGCATTGCTGTCGCCTCAGGGCGACATGATCTGATGGCATGTTATTAATGTATTATAGGTGACGCACAGTAAGGTCCACAACTCCCTGACAACTGTTCGACCTTCCTTCAGCCGACACTGCTGGAATACCAAAAAAAATAAAATTAAAATAAAATACATTTGGGGCCGCCTGGTAGTCCAGTGGTTAGCACGTCGGCTTCACAGTGCAGAGGTACCGGGTTCGATTCCAGCTCCGGCCTCCCTGTGTGGAGTTTGCATGTTCTCCCCGGGCCTGCGTGGGTTTTCTCCGGGTGCTCCGGTTTCCTCCCACATTCCAAAAACATGCGTGGCCGTCTGATTGAACACTCTAAATTGTCCCTAGGTGTGAGTGTGAGCGTGGATGGTTGTCCGTCTCTGTGTGCCCTGCGATTGGCTGGCAACCGATTCAGGGTGTCCCCCGCCTACTGCCCAGCACCCCCCGCGACCCTTGTGAGGATCAAGTGGCTCGGAAGATGATAAAATACATTTGTAATCAACCCCCAAAAGATCATATATTCCATTTAATGACCAAAGATAACATGTTGTCAATGTTTATTGCAGTTTCAGTTAGTTTTTTTTTTTTTTGGTAAGCATTATCGTTTTCATTTGATGTTCACGTATTTCTTTTTTCAACTTTAGATTTAGTTATTTGTTGTATGTTTTCGTCAAACTAAAATAACCTTCATTAGTACACCCTGAATTGAGGGATCAGTTTAAAAAAAAAAGAGTAAAACATACCTTTCAGGGACTATTTTGTTTGTGGGACTCAAGAAGGTTGAGCAGGTGGGGCTGGAATCTGATCCTGTAAGTATTCAGGAAAATTAGGAAGGCAGACAGCACAATATAGAGGCCAAAATGATGAATTCGCCCGAGAGGAGGGAAAATGACGGGAAGCTGAGCTACATCGACCATCCCTACTTGCTAAACCATTTTCCGTACCGTTACAAATCATACACATACCTTGAAGCTTGCGCCGGCTCTCTCTGTTCCTCGGCCCCTCCCCGTCAGAGTCCGACTCCGATTCCGGAACCAGAGTCCGCTGCGGCTGGACTGGAGTGGCCTCAAACGACACACAGCTGTTCTTTGCAGGCTTCTTCTCTGCTTTACCCAGAGGCGAAACCTTAGCCCAAGCCTGCGACATCTGGCCGGCACTCACCTTGAGGCCATCTCTCTTCTCGACAGAATCCTTCGCTAAACTGATACCAACGCCCAACGGCCGACCCCCGATGTTTTGGTGTGCGTCGTCTATGCCGAGGTACTGACATGGCATGTCCGCCATGAACAGACGGTTCCCCTCGCTGAGGGGGTAAGGTATGTTGGGGATCAACTTGACGCGGCCAATGCGGGTGCCGTTCATGCTGCCCAAGTCGCGCACCACGGCCTCAATCTCCACTCCGCTGCGGGATCCTCGCCTCTGATGGAGGGAGATGCGGATGGCGGCGTGCTGTTTAGACACGGAGGGCGCCAGCAAGGGCAGCGTGCAGGTGCTAACGTCACGACCGAGCACGTTATCGCCCATAAAAAGGGGAAATTCTGTGGACAGAAAATGCAGTGTCAGCCAAATTCGGGGGAATAGTTATTCAATAAGCATGCTTAAGTTGGAGTTTTTAATTAATGGATGCCTTTATCTTCCCTTATTCTGAAAAGGAATATTGGCTCGAAATATTGGTGATTGGTCACCTTGATTACTAATAATTGGTATTAGCATAGGGTATGAATTAAAGCCCTTATGTAGAGACTCCTATCATGACCTACAGAACGTTGGTTTATTCACTTGCGCCTGCCTCTCACCTCTTTCAGGAACGTGATCATTCTTCAAGATGCAGAGCTTGGCTAAAGGTTGCCGTGGCTTGGTTGGCTTCTCTTCCTTTTCCTCCTCATCTGACTCAAATAAGGAGTCGTTGACAGCCTGAGTAGCGTCCATTCCTCGCCAGGAAGGAGGCAGTCTGCCAATCATAATCACACATTTCATATCCGATTGTTGTAGCCTTCTTCTAAGCCACTATCAGATGCTACGTGGCTAACGTTAGCGTGAACGGTTATGAGCTCCTGCAAGAACGTTCGCATGGCAGCTGCCCTGACCGAATCCGCCCCCCAAATCTTGTGCTTTCATTGCGTTAGTGAACAAACTGATAAAATGAGTTTAGGACTCAAATGTAACTGGATAAATCCAGCACAAAAATAACAAGGCAAGTTCAAAGCAACCGGATTGTTGATCATTCTGGTGGCTAAATATTGTACATTTTCCTATTTGATATCATAAATATGAACTTAGAACATGGTGTAAGTAACTGGTGTATACTTGCCTCGCGGAACACCACTGCACTCAAAGAAAAGATAAACAACTTTAACGTTTTTCCGGGTGGCGCGAGATCACGCCTACAATAATGTTAAGACCTCGCGTAATTGGTCATGGTGAGGGTATTTCGTATGTACTACACACCCATTGGCTATTTGCACTTCCGTTCTGGATTGTCAAGACTCTGATTGGATCAGAATTACGGAGTTGTTTCGCGCCACGTGTCTCTTAAAGGGAACGCGGAATTTTAAAAAAATGCTTAGTGTCATTTCCTGAAAGGGAATATTTGGTTGCTGTCATACACACTGTAGTTATTTTTGACTAACCTATGTAAATGTTCCTGTGGTTAGATAATAAAAAAAGTAGCCTGTTATGTTTTGGCCATTTGGCCTTGCTATGAATTTCTAATGAAGAGCCTTACTCTCCTTCAATGTATACACTTAAATATTTATAAAATATGTATATCATCCATACCTCTTATCAGTGCCTGAATAAATGCAGCGAGGTTCGAGCGAGGTATACGAATTTTACGTGTGGCTTATTATTCCCGAATGCCCGCTTGGCCATCTTGTCATGTTGGTTATGCAGCCTTAACAATAATATTGCTTGCAAAGCAGATATTACATGACTTAATAATACAGCGCTTTTATCCTGGTCTGGTGCCACTGGAAACTATGCCCAAGTGTGTTGGATTCGTTTCTTATTCCTCGTGGTTGCAGGCCCTGAAGTCCATTAATGCTCACAAAAAATCTTTACTCAACAGTAATATATTAGTTTGTTAATTCATCCGTGCCAGTGATGCGTAGTGAGAGGCAGAAAATTAAATGTTTAGATTTCGAAGGTACAATTAACCTGCGTATCCACAAAAATAAGGGCTTTGCATTTAACCAACGCCAGATTTCACACTGAAATCTATTTGTGAGTACGAGAGTTTAATTTATTCCCCCATCCTAATCTATATTGTGAGTACAGGTACTTATTAATTTACTGATATTTGAGGGAATTTATTCATTTAGCGTAAATGCCCACAAGACGGCGCCAAAGCTTGATTTAATATGAAGTAGCCCTTTGGTGCCATTTTGGAACCTGAACTAAATCATGTTTTGCAGATTGAAAAGTGAATCGCCAGGGGGAGCAATGATGAAGAGACAGCAGCTTCTCATCTGCCAGATTTTATTGGAGAATGACTTGGGGACACTAAAATTGTCTAAAAGATTCTTCGGATTCTAGCACAGCTTCATACTATGTGGTCTCCTGTTACATAAGCGGTGGGCCCTTTGACTTCCTCGTCAATCCTCTTAAGCGTCTTCCTCGGCATCCTCCTCGAACTCGCCCTCTTCCTCGGCCGTGGCATCCTGGTACTGCTGGTACTCGGACACCAGGTCGTTCATGTTACTCTCGGCCTCGGTGAACTCCATCTCATCCATGCCCTCGCCCGTGTACCAGTGCAAGAAGGCCTTGCGGCGGAACATGGCGGTGAACTGCTCGGAGATGCGCTTGAACAGCTCCTGGATGGCCGTGCTATTGCCGATGAAGGTGACGGCCATCTTGAGGCCGCGTGGTGGAATGTCACACACGGCCGTCTTCACGTTGTTGGGGATCCACTCCACGAAGTAGCTGCTATTCTTGTTCTGCACATTGAGCATCTGCTCGTCCACCTCCTTCATGGACATGCGGCCGCGGAAAACGGCAGCCACGGTCAGATAGCGGCCGTGGCGCGGGTCGCACGCCGCCATCATGTTCTTGGCGTCGAACACTTGCTGCGTGAGCTCAGGGACAGTGAGGGCGCGGTACTGCTGGCTGCCACGGCTGGTGAGGGGGGCGAAGCCGGGCATGAAGAAGTGCAGACGGGGGAAAGGCACCATGTTGACGGCTAGCTTGCGCAGGTCGGCGTTGAGCTGGCCCGGGAAGCGCAGGCACGTGGTGACACCGCTCATGGTGGCGGAGACGAGATGGTTGAGGTCTCCGTAAGTGGGCGTGGTCAGCTTGAGCGTGCGGAAGCAGATGTCGTAGAGCGCCTCGTTGTCGATGCAGTAGGTTTCGTCTGTGTTCTCCACCAGCTGGTGGACGGACAGAGTGGCGTTGTAGGGCTCCACCACTGTGTCAGATACCTTTTAGTACAAAAAAAAAATGCATAATGATCCTGTTTGGAAGGAATGTTTGAATAGAGACGATGCAACAGGGAAGTCAAGTCATGAAATCGCTTCGGGCCTGAAGTTGAAACGGGACCAGAGAGATACTGGCACCATTTTAATGACAAAACCGTAACACTACTCCAGACACTGTGACAAGTGGAACCCCATTGACATTACACTGATTCGCATTTTCACAGATTTTTTTTCAAGGGTTTGTGGATGTGAGGGGTTTTTCAATCGGTTTTCAGTCACCCCCCCCCCCATTTTACCCCCGTTTTCCAAAGAAACTGTATATTGCATGGCTATCATCATTTTTCAAATATATTACAGATGCTAAGAGAAGGGCTTGACAATGAATAGAAAAAATGGCCGAATAAAGTGATCTCACCTTGGGGGAAGGCACCACACTGAAGGTGTTCATGATCCTATCAGGGTATTCCTCTCGGATCTTGCTGATAAGCAGAGTTCCCATCCCCGACCCGGTTCCTCCGCCCAGAGAGTGTGTGAGCTGGAAGCCCTGTAGGCAGTCGCAGCTCTCCGATTCTTTGCGCACCACATCCAGGACCGAGTCCACCAGCTCGGCACCCTCCGTGTAGTGACCCTTGGCCCAGTTGTTTCCAGCACCGCTCTGACCTACACAACAACACAATTTAGCCATTCTGTTCACGGAAGACTAGTCGGTTGTGAATGCCTGAATGTGTTAGTGTACCGTTTGTGTTCAAATATCGGATTAAATGGTTATACTGTATATAGGTTACCCAATTTGTTAGCGTTAGCATTTAGCTAGCAGACTAAAGACCGTTTTACACGGTGTGTAATTCTGTTAGTTTGGTTTATCTTGACAGAACACCTTATTTTAAGAGGAATTTTTCAAGTTCGTTCTTGTGAAGCGAGTTGATCAATATCTCAAGTCTGTGCTTGCAAGTTCAAGCAACAACAAAAAGGTGAATAATGACTTTCACTTTTAGAAATACAAGAGGGTCACGAGCACCAGTGTAGAAATAGAGATTTCTTTGAGCATTTATTTTGCTCATGATTCTCACTTTTACTTTCTTTCTTCTTACTGTTTAGTCTTGTTAAAATGGGCGTGTTCCCTTTGGAATTATACTCTGCCACTAAAACATTTCTTGCCACATCTATGTTTATAGCATCTTTTTGATTTTTAATTGAGTGTTCATTCCGATAAATAAAACTTAAAACCAGTAACATTTAATGTCAAAGTAAGACTCCTTACTAAGTCATGCTAACAATGTAGCACTGGTGGCTTTTGTCTACTTGTTGACAGTGCTAATACTAGCTTAGTATTGCTATTTTGTTCAAGTTAAAAGCGTCTTCTCTGCCTATTTGAGAAGTGCAGTCATGCACATTAGTGGGGGGGCGGGGGCATGGTTTTGGGTCACAAACTCAAGGGGGGGGGGTTGCGAGGGGTGTTAGTGAAGGGACGCTACATTAATTGCAAATCTTGCTCGCAGTATTACCGCTGGCAATTCCCCCTTTCGTTATGGAGTGTGAGTACTGTTGAAAACATGGTTTATCAACACACCCACCAAAGACAAAATTGTCAGGTCTGAAGATCTGTCCGAAAGGTCCGGACCTTACGGAGTCCATGGTGCCGGGTTCCAAGTCCACCAGGATGGCACGGGGGACATATTTCCCTCCTTACAGCAGGGAGACAAGAAGGAGGCCCATATAAGGACAATGGAATCACAAAACAGTGAAAAAAAAATAAAACAAAATACAAAAGGATGCTGAGGTCCCTCCCCTCTGCTGCCATGCTGTGAATCCACCCCCCCCCCCCCCTGTCCTCAATCTTTCCATGTCCAACTCTCCCAGAAGCAAATCTGCTGCTAAGCTAACCTAGATTTACTTAGACAATGCCGGGCTTATCTGCGAGTTAAAAACATAAGTCAATAAATAAATTGAAATCAATCCATTGTTTGAATTACCTACATCAGGCATGTCCAAACTCCGGCCCGCGGGCCAAATCCGGCCCGCGGTCGAATTTCATCCGGCCCTCGGCCCCCGTCATAAAATCGGTGCCGTCTGGCCCGCAGGTTGGGCGCAATGGAACACGTGTTGCATTGACTGAGGTCTCGTAGACTGGTGAGTGATGTTTCATAGAGTACTGCTTCCCTCTAGTGGCTAAATGAGTAATAGCATTCACTAAATGAGTAGATGCCTATATGCATAGAGGGCATCACAGAAACAGACTGGCTTACTAAAATTTGTTGAACAATATTGTTGTTCAATGTAAAGAATGTCAGCCAAGGTCGGCCCCCCGACATTTTACCACATAAAATCTGGCCCCCTTGGCAAAAAGTTTGGACACCCCTGACCTACATTGTATACACATTCACAAAATATTTATTTTATACTTTAAATCAGGCTACCGGTACTTTGCACTTCATTCTTTTCGTTTTTTGTAACATGACAGTGGGTTGGAAGAGACATTTCTGATGGTTTTACTATTTCTTAAAATATTATTATAATATAATTTATAATATTTACATTTCCTTAAAAATATATTTTTAATGGTCAAATTATGAACCAAAATATCCAGAAAAATGTACCTCAAATGTTACACCTCAACTGCTTTCTTTCACTCTTTACCCATTTTATTTCTTTTTCCCCTTTACATTTATTAAACGTCTTTCACATAGTGAATCCTAAGGAACAGTTGAATTACCTACATTGTATACACATTCACAAAATATTTATTTTATACTTTAAATCAGGTATCATTAACCTTCTGGCTACTTTGCACTTCATTCTTTTAGTTTTTTGTAACATGACAGTGGGTAGGAAGAGACATTTCTGATGGTTTTACTGTTTCTTAAAATATTATTATAATATAATTTATAATATTTACATTTCTTTAAAAATATATTTTTAATGGTCAAATTATGAACCAAAATATCCAGAAAAATGTACCTCAAATGTTACACCTCAACTGCTTTACTTTCACTCTTTATGCATTTTATTTCTTTTTTTTTTCCCTTCACATTTATTAAACGTCTTTCACATAGTGAATCCTAAGGAACAGTTGAATTACCTACATTGTATACACATTCACAAAATATTTATGTTATACTTTAAATCAGGTATCATTAACCTTCTGGCTACTTTTGCACTTCATTCTTTTAGTTTTTTGTAACACGACAGTGGGTTGGAAGAGACATTTCTGATGGTTTTACTATTTCTTAAAATATTATTATAATATTCACATTTCTTTAAAAAAATATTTTAATGGTCAAATTATGAACCAAAATATCCAGAAAAATGTACCTCAAATGTTACACCTTAACTGCTTTCCTTTCACTCTTTATGCATTTTATTTCTTTTTTTTCCCCCCACTTTACATTTATTAAACGTCTTTCACATAGTGAATCCTAAGGAACAGTTTCTTCCATTTCTCTGTACATATTGTAGTAAGAATGACTTCAAGAGAATGTCTGGTAACCTGTGGCCTCATTGTAATAGACGCTGATCCTGTCCAGCTGGAGGTCGCTGTCGCCGTGGTAGGTCCCCGTTGGGTCGATGCCATGCTCATCGCTGATCACTTCCCAGAACTGCGCGCATGCACACACACACACACAGCATCACATGAATGTCCAACAAGCAGTGGTGTTCAAGTCGTAGGGGGAAGGGAGAGGAGAGGGGGGAGTCTGAATGAGAAAAACAGGAGTGTGCACGTTTGCAGGGGTGGCTTTGCAGTGCGGGATGATCCCTCCTTTTGACTGAGCCATTGAACATGATGCAGCTGCGATGACTTCCCTTGGAGTCACAGACTGATGACTGGGCACTTCTTCTGACATTTAAACATGCAAAGAACAAGGCACAAAGACGCCACTCATCTGCTTGGAACTAAAAATAAACGTCACATTGAAGAAGCTGAGCGTATTAAGATCAACCCCCCACCCTCTTTTTTCCCCTTTAAAAGACCACACTTGTGAGATTTAAACCCCTCTAAGCCAGTGGAACCGTTGATGCAAGCAAGTAGCTATTTTCAAGAAGAGATCTTCCAACTTTTCTTCCGTCTGTCATGCAGCCTCATTTTTTTTTTTTTTTTGCAGCAGACGCAGGATTTAGAGCAATCTGAATAAACGGGTCACAGTACTTAAGAGATTGAGAGATCTGTGGAGTATGATTTAAAAAAAGAAAAAGTGACCTTAATATGAGGACTGACAGCGATCAGCAAAACATTGACGGTGAAAGAATGAGGACAATAAGCATCAAAGAGTGATGATGCCACACCCTGACCCACTTGAGCCACGATGACGCCCGCTCAGCCATTGTGTCAATCAAAGCCGGACTGGGCACCCTGGTGGGTCCGCGGGGGACAGCAAATACTACAAAAGGGCCAAATTTAACAGGAGAAGGATGTCAAATGTAGCCGTATAATTGATGCTATTCTTTCATAGGCTGGCTATGAGCAGGTTAGCGGGGAGAAAATTCAATTTGTGGCTTCACCCGGGATGCAATAAGCATCAGCTGTTTCCTTCATTCCTTCCCCCACCCTCGCCTTCATTTGGTTTCAGGGAGGAACAATCCACATCGATCACAAAGACAAAAGACATCGGAAAAAATAATAATTATTTTTTTACATTGATTGAAACACACCCTGTACCATATTGTACAATGTATTTTGATTTTTATGAAATTTTGTATTTGTTATTAATGGAAGGGGGAAAAAACGAATGCATGCATTGTTCTCAAATGAAATGCTGTGTATATTTTTTTTATTCTACAGTGCATTACAGTAATTATAGGGCATCTTTTTTTCTTGTTTTTTGGATTTGTTTTTAAATTGTTAATTTTCATTTGTCTTTATTCATATGGATCATGAGGCCAAGACCCACAATTGACTAAAAAATATTTATGCAGTACACATATTAGTATTTTTTTGAACTCAACAGAGCATCTTGTACTTGTTTTCAATCGTTATTTTTTACATTTTAAATCTAAAAGGCTTTAAAGAATTAAAGTTTTCATTTTATGTACCATTTAGATTTTTATTATGAAACATTCTGCATCATTTTAAACATATTTAATTTGACCTACATTATTTAATTTTTAAATAGGCCTCAAACTATAATCAAAACCACATCAAAAATGTCGATTCAAATTATGTACCATATTTATTTGATTTCAGTTGTAATTTGTCTATGTTGTAATTTATTATAGTATTTATTAGAGTATTTTATTGCGATTTGAATTAATCTCCCTTCTATTTAAAACCAAATCCAGATTTATAAAAGCATGATTTATGGAAATATATTGAAAATATCACCAAAATGCTAAGAAAAAAAAGTGCAATCATGTGACAAGTACCGGTAAGTGGGTGGTTGCTTTAAGCGTTTAGAGTCTTTTTTTCCCAAGCAGATGTGTGGCCCTCAAGCACAATGATGTCATATGCTCAATTGTAAGATATGTGCCAATGAAAGAAAAATAAAATGAAAATGTTTTTTTAAAATCATTAAATCAATAGATGACCCCCCCAAAAAACATTGAGTTTTTGAGTCATTTTAAAATGTTTTTTTTCATGCTTTGTCTGTCAATTATCTATGCCACACCCATCAGCTGAGAGTCTGAACCATCTGCACCAGCCCTCAGAAATAAAAATCTAATCGATGGCAATTATTGATTAGTCCTAGAAATTGGGAAAGGCAGGGAAAAAAAACCAACATGAACACTTTTGTGCGGGATATTTAAACGGACGGCTGGACAAAGAGAGGAATCGACGTTGAATGGACTTTACAGTTCTTCAGTATTTCTCTCATTTCCACACAGGCAGGCAGACAAAGAGCAGACACGCCCGAATAGTGGCCCCGAGGAGACAAATGTACCGTTATTCCAGCGTTCCACACCCACCCTCCATGACTCCACACGGCACAATGGTATTATTAAAACAAAAGAGTGCGTGCCACTGTGTGCCCCTTGCCAGCCAGCCACTCTTCTTCTTGCATGCAAATTAGAATGTCATTTTCATTCCTTTTGTTGGGTGAGCCTTTTGTCCACCAACTAGGAAACACCGCCTGCCTAGCCCACCTGCATAAATTAAAACCGTTTTCCCACACTCAAATCGAAACCTCACACTTGATCGAATATCTATTTTGTTTAGGGGTTTTTTTTTCTCCCTTCTCTCCTCATTGTTTCCTACCTTGGCACCGATCTGGTTGCCGCACTGGCCGGCCTGGATGTGCACGATCTCCCTCATCGTGGCTGACAAAAAGTTGGGGACAAAAAAGGGGAGAGTTCGTTGAACGAGCAGAGATGAGACGAGGAGAGACGAGGCGAGACGCCTGGACAATGGCTTTATAATGCTGGAGGAACTCCAGGGAAAGGCAGGCTGGGAGTAGAGGGCGTGGCTTGTGGGAAGCAAGGCTTGCTTGGCGTGCAGGATTGGCTGGGTTTGTTGCAGGAGCGTCGTCGCTGCTGCTGCTGCTGCAGCAGAGTTGGGAGTGGCAAGGAGATAAAGCAGGCAGACAGAACGGAGCTGTTTTTCGGACACAGATTTGTTTTCAGTGTGAAAAATCATCTATGTATTTTATATTCATTAACCTCTTAATACCACCCCTTGTCCACGTTGTAGTCATACAAACCATCAATACTATTCACAAACATGAGGGCGGAAAAAAAAGCACCCAACTGTGTGTGCATCATAATCTGAGGCAATCAGAATCAATATGTAACCCCTAACCCTAATAACTTGGCAAACACATCAAAACATTCAAATAAAATACATCATACTCACCACAGTATGCTGATTAATAAATATATAAATGTGCATAAATGGCTACAGATGTGCTTGCAGTCGAACACCTTGACAAAACCAATCGGAGGACGGGGAAACTGCTGATGTCCTTGAGGGCCAGAGGATGAATTTTAAACCAGATTGGCTCAAATAAACAGCTCCATTGCCACAATAGTTTAAATTGGACAGAATAATTGATTTTGCCACTGCAGAGTGAAACATTTTGAGACGGTTGAGAAATTGTGAATTCAAAATAAATGTTCTCAATGAATTTGGGATGTTTTTTTGGTAAATGTAAAATGACGATTTTTTTAAATAGTACATTATGTTTGGGGGAGTTCAGCATATTGTTACATCGAGGATTTTTTTTTTGTAAATTTGCGTAATTATTTTTTAATTCACTGTGACAATGTAGATAAAAAAATAATTTACTCACGTAGATTTTCTGTCATTTATGTCATGTAATCAGCCAAATTTTAAATTAAGGCAACAGCTTGTTGTTAGTTACATTGTGGTTTTTTTCTTGTTTTCCGAAATTGTTAAAAAAAAAAAAGATTTACGGAAATATGCTATTAACCTAACGATACCGATGTTAGAACAGTTTTTTTCCTCCCATAAATTGGACGGGATTTTGTGCAGGAAATGTGGGCCACTGGATAAGTGGCCATTTGTGGAATTTCAATAATTGTCGACCAGATATTTTAAATGTTGATTTATGTAATATGAATTTTGGAAACTCTAAAGAAAGTCTAAGAAAAGTTCAATTTCGTCATTACTTTCACGTCACAATGTTGGCATTTAACGTGTAGGTTCACGCTTGGCCACTAGATGGTAACAGAGTGACGTGAATGAAATGGGCGTGGTCGTGTTGCACTTCCGTTCGAGCAGACATTTTTGTCGTTCCGATTGACGGTAAACAGCACCTCTCCCACTCGAGCCGCCCCAACGCGAAGAAAGCACTTTTTAATCGTTCCCCCGACGAATAACGGTAAGTCAAGCCTCCGCCCCAACGATTTATTCATACGTTTTTCTGTTCAACGTCGTCGCAGCGTTACCCGTTAAACTCCTCGGAATTTGGAGGCGGGGGGAAAAGGGGTGGAGCATATCATGCGGAATTTCACCAACAAACACTCTCATTTGGCCGTCTTTAATTGTGTAAAACTTGTCGACAAATGTCTTGAATTTAAATATTGACAGAATGTATCGAGCTTCGTGTCGTTTGCTTGGTTAATTCCTCGGCCGTGGTGGCGGGGCAGTGTCGGTGCTGCGGATTGTTGTCATCAAATTTATTGGGCACCGAACGTTCCCCATATAAAAACCCGTTAATCCCCAACAATATTTAGTGAAATTGTTTACAAACACCCTAGAAAATTAATCGTTGTGTTTTTTATTTCTGACAAGGTTTTCCGTTTGTGTTTTTAAGTCAAAGCAGCCAAAATGTTTTACACGTGTGGACCCAATGAAGCCATGGTGGTCTCAGGTAAACTGTGTGATTACTATATTTACATTTTTTAATCTTGTATATAAAATGTTTTTTTCCTAACTTCTACCAGATTATCTTGTTTTTATTCTGTCTTTGCAAACGGGATGTGAATCCAGAATTTGATCATTGTTTTGTTCAGTTTGGCAGTGGGCTTTCACTTTAGTTGCGTGAAAGGAAAAACGGCTTTATTTACCATCATTTACGTCACAGTGTCACGTGACTGATTTGAGCGAACACGTGTGCCGATGACGTTATGTAACGATCAAGGGCACAGACTAAATTACCATATTATCCAAAAACTAGATAAAAACAACAATAATAATTGGATCACAATTAAAAACAGATGACCCAATTGACATAATACATGATTGACATTTGTATCGGATATTACATTGTTTACTATCATGCAGGTGGAAGTTTATTCCAGCATAAACCTATGTTTAGCGTTTTATCAAGTTTATCCCGTGTAAAGACATTATGGATTAACACAGGTATTGTTTCGTGTATGTGTGTGTGAAAGGTTGCAATTTGAATGCAGCCAGTTCCACATTTGTGAAAGTCATTGTGTTGTGCGTCTTCCGCTTTCCATGCAGGCTTTGGCCGCTCTCCTCCTCTGATGATCGCCGGAGGACGAGTGTTTGTCCTCCCATGTATTCAGCAAATCCAGAGGTGATCACACTGGTTTTCTTTTTCCTTTGAGGTTGGGCTGCCCTCGAAATGATGGTCTTGAAACATCCAGCTCATTGTTGGTAGGAGATGAGTGTAAAATGCCGTTCTTGCTCTTGCTGGTCATTACGGGCCCGGGGGAGTGGTTGATAATTGATTTACTTGTCCCTGGCTCTGTCTCTCAGATCCTCTTGTATAATAACCTTATTATTACATTTGTATTACAAAACCCATTGAGGCTCTGCTTCCCTTTTGAGCTTGAACATTGTAGCGTTTTAGAGCTCGACTTCCACGGTAGTCCGTAAGATCCGGTTCTTGATTTGCCCCTTTTTCCGTTTTAGGATCACACTGAACACGCTGACGCTAAATGTGAAGAGCGACAAAGTGTACACCCGCCACGGTGTCCCCATCTCCGTCACGGGCATCGCTCAGGTAACGTTTGAGAGGCTGCACAACGGGAAATGTTACATTTTAAATGAGATCATGTACAATGAAAGTTTTTAAACATACCTTGATTTGGGGGTTGCTCAGTTTCAACTGCTACAGACTGACAAATTAAAATGTTATTAAAAAAAACATTCTACACTGGGAAAACCCACTCACTGTCTGACCAATCACAGCCAAGGAGAGGCGCGTGTTTTCAATGTGAGCGCTTATCTGAACTCTCATGCCGATGCAGTTTCAAACACACGCTGACAAGTTAGCAACTCATGGTCCAATGACGTAACAGTTCGAGAGCTGTAGAACTGCACTGCATCATCCTGAAAGCGATTTGATGAGTCTTCCCCTGTGCGCTCATACCTCTTTACTTCGCAGGTGAAGATCCAGGGCCAAAACAAGGAGATGCTCGCCACCGCCTGCCAGATGTTCATGGGCAAGTCGGAGCCCGAGATCGCCCAGATCGCCCTGGAGACGCTGGAGGGCCACCAGAGGGCCATCATCGCTCACCTCACCGTGGAGGTGATGCTGCGATTTCGGATCGTTGGCACCTCGGGTCGACCACCCGCTAGGACGAGTGACGAAAATGCGTTCCTCACCTGCCAACAGGAGATCTACCAGGACCGCAAGAAGTTTTCGGAGCAGGTCTTCAAGGTGGCCTCCTCGGACCTGGTCAACATGGGGATCGGAGTGGTCAGCTACACCCTCAAAGATGTCCATGATGATCAGGCAGGCACTTCAGAGAAACGCAGCACGGCAGTCAACTGCGGCACCGCCGCATTAAGAAAAAAACAATCACAGATGTCAAACTTGAGTCCGCAAGGGCCACTGCCTTGAATGATTTCCATGATTCCCCCTCCTTCTAACACTCGGGATCGTTACCACGCTACCGCAGAGCTTGCCGGTGAGGAGATCATTTGGATCAGGCGTGATGGAGGAGAGAAACATCTAGAACTTGCACGATAGTGGCCCTCGACGACCACGGTTTGACATCTGTGCACGAAATGGTTTCAGCAAACATCACACCGAGCGGCACATCCTGAACTCTTCCTCAGCCGAGCCAAAGAGGCTAACAAGTTGCTTCCTGCTGTTGATTGCTGCTCGCGGTGGACGTTTTTACATCAACGCAAAGAATTCCACGTGTATTGAATAGGAACAACATTCAATACAAAACGCCACAAGCGCATTCGTTTTTGTTTTTTTGTGGCGCTAGCATCAATGTTGTCGTAGTTATAAGCAACGGATGTTTGAACACAAACGGTGCCGCATCACATGTGGATAGACGAAAAAAATTAAAGTAACATTCGAGTATTTATTCCTAATCCTCTTCAAAAATCATGACTATTACCGCAGCTTACACTTATTTGTGTAATTTGTTTCATTTTTTTATACGAGACTGCAGCCTGGTGGCCAATGCGTCCACACTAGCAGCAGCCCGGTTACTGTATGTATTTCCAGACTACAAACCACACCCGATTAAAAGCCGCAACAGCGAAATTTAGCCAGAAAAACGAATATGTACATCCATGAGCCACTTTGGACCAATGACCGCCCGTCTCCACGTTTTTAAATGGGATATTATCGACCCAATGCAACTACACCGACAAAAGTTTCACGACACACCGCCAACTTGGCTGTCGGTCGACCTTCAAACATGAGACGATACTCCTACGACAGAAAATAGACGATATTTCATCACAGGAAAGTGCCTGTGGCGCCTCGGTACCAATACAGTCACACAGCAAGCAAACTGGTGACGTAATTATCACGTACGACTTTTTAACAATCCGGATGCAAGGATATTTAGTCGCCGTGGACTCTACGTGCATCTTTTCATGAAGCTTTTAGTAGCCGTGGCCACTAAAAGTGCATTCAAGTGGCCCGTATTGACTCTCTCAACCGCTCTGTACATTAGCGGCTAATTAGTGCCGAGTGTTACCATGGCAACCATGCGCCGTCAGACCAATGGATGATTTTAGGGTACCCTGTAATGTCGATTTAAGGCAGCCGAAATGTGATGACTAGCTGACAATAATGGCTACAATCGCAGTTGTATACTAAAAAAAAAAAAAAAAGATTATATTGTTCAGTCAATCCATCACATCCAGCCGTCGCTTGTGTTTGGTTTAGGACTACCTCCACTCCTTGGGCAAGGCCAGGACAGCCCAGGTGCAGAAGGACGCCCGCATCGGAGAGGCTCAGTACAAGCGGGACGCCGTCATCAAGGTGAGAGCGTCGTCGTCTTCCAAGCGAGCAAACCTTCCACGCTCGACGTCTTCTTCTCGTCCGCGTAGGAGGCCCAGGCCATGCAGGAGAAAGTGTCTGCTCAATACAAGAACGAGATCGACATGGCCAAATCCCAGCGGGACTACGAGCTGAAAAAGTCCGCCTACGACATGGAGGTCAACACTAAGAAGGCGGAGTCGGAAATGGCCTATCAGCTTCAGGTAGGTCACTCCCGACGGGCACGGCCATCGCCGAGCTCATCTCCGCCGCTCTGTCAGGTGGCCAAGACCAAGCAGCGCATCGAGGAGGAGACCATGCAAGTGCAGGTGGTGGAGCGCAGCCAGCAGATCCTGCTGCAGGAGCAGGAGATCATCCGCAAGGAGAAGGAGCTGGAGGCCAAGGTCAAGAAGCCGGCCGAGGCCGAGAAGTATCGTCTGGAAAGGCTGGCCGAGGCCCAGCGGTAAAAGCGTCCCGACGGTCGATCTCGGCGGCCGTCCGGCGACTCCCAAACTAGGATTTGCTTCGAGTCATCAACGTAACGTTTTGTTTCTCTTCCGCCGACAGCCTGCAGCTCATCATGGAGGCCGAGGCCGAGGCCGAGTCCATCAGAGTGAGTTTTTTTGGGTGGGGAGAGAAATGCAACTTTGGCTTAGCCCGACAACAATCCGCTTTCTCTTCTGCGTGTTTGTAGATGAAGGGCGAGGCGGAGGCCATCGCCCTGGAGGCCAAAGGCCGCGCCGAGGCTGAGCAGATGTCCAAGAAGGCCGAAGCTTTCCAGCAGTACGGTGAAGGAGCCATGGTGGACATGCTGCTGGAGAAGCTCCCTCTGGTCGGTTCCTCTTTTGCGGCAACACTTAATGAGCATATCACGGGTCCCCGTACATCCTTGAGCCGGCCGGGGGCGGATCTGCGGGCCGGATCTCGCTCCGTTATAGCAGAACGAGGTACCAAACGTGCAGTGCCGGAGTTGCGTTCATTTAGTCTTGAAGCAGGCGGCCCGGTAGTCCAGTGGTTAGCACGTGGGCTTCACAGTGCAGAGGTACCGGGTTCGATTCCAGCTCCGGCCTCCCTGTGTGGAGTTTGCATGTTCTCCCCGGGCCTGCGTGGGTTTTCTCCGGGTGCTCCGGTTTCCTCCCACATTCCAAAAATATGCGTGGCAGGCTGATTGAACACTCTAAATTGTCCCTAGGTGTGAGTGTGAGTGCGAATGGTTGTTCGTTTCTGTGTGCCCTGCGATTGGCCGGCAACCGATTCAGGGTGTACCCCGCCTACTGCCCGAAGACAGCTGGGATAGGCTGCAGCACCCCCCGCGACCCTAGTGAGGATCAAGCGGCTCGGAAGATGAATGAATGAATGAATGAATAGTCTTGAAGCAGCTGGCAACATTGGAATGTAGCAAAGGAACACCCCCCCCCCCCCCGGGGTCACCGATGCACGTTCCTGGGCAGCACGCCACATTCATGATGAGCAGAGGCAAAAGGAAAACGTTACCCGTTTGATGATGGTGACGAGGTGATCAGCTTACCCGATGGATGACCCAATGGGAACGTTCACGTGTGGCCAACCAGAGTTTAAAAAAAAACTGCTGTCTGGGGGGAAAAATGTATATAAGAAAATGGACGCGGGCCATGATTTTAGGAAGGTGAGCAAATCACTCCCCCCCCCCCCCTTGCTGCAAACTCTACCTTGAAAAGCAGACCCGCTACACGTGTCCTTGACTTCCCCCCCCTTTCTCCGCAGATGGCCGAGGAGATCAGCAAGCCGCTGTCGTCGGCCAAAAAGGTCACCATGGTGTCCAGCGGCGGCGCGGACGTCGGCGCCGCCAAGCTGGCCGGCGAGGTCCTGGAGATCATGACCCGCGTGCCCTCGGCTGTGGAGAAGCTCACCGGAGTGGACATCTCCCAGGTACGCTTCACCGGTTGATCCCCTGCTGCCCCCCCACCCCATTACCATCCTGCCCTTGGATTTGATGTGTGACGCCATTGGACAGGTTACGGGCCAGTCCCTCCGCGTGCATTAAGATGACATCACGCCTCCTCCCCCCGGTGCCTTGTTGAGCAGTCCCGCGACGCCATCTCCCTTCGTGCATGTGGGCCTCATCCAACCGCGTGTGTCCGTCGTCTCCTCTTCATATCTCTTGACAGGTGCTTTTACGGCCGCCGCCGTGGCGCCAGAAAGCCTTTTCCGATGCGTTTAAAAGAGTCAATCATATGTTTGTCTATTGGATGAGGCAGCCTCGCTTTCATGTCCCCTCCGTTAGTCTGTGAAATCAAGTTAGCGTTTCGCACGGCGCCGCGTCGTTAACGCCCAGCTGAGCTCCAAATGCGTGCCAAAGAGTGGCTGGGCCTCACTGAAAAGAACAAGTGGTCACTTTGCGAGAGTTTGACAAATCGCGACGTGAATTTTGCAAAATACAAGGTAACGTTAAGATAATAACTTCAGCGTGCAAAAGTCAGAAAAGTTGGGGAATTTTCAAACTGGGCAGCACGTGACATGAATCATTTCAGAATACACAAACAGAAGAGAAAGCTGTTGTGGTTACATTACGGCGAGATTGCCAGTTCGGCCAAGGACAAAAGTCAAATCGACATTTCATCAAAAGAAATGACTCTCCATATTGCAGAAGTAAAGTCATTTCAGAGTCTCGGACAATCTTGGAGTTGAGTGGGAATTTGCAGTTGGTCGCGTGGGGACTTATAATCCTTTACATGTCGATTTTTCTTCCTCACACGAATTTAAGTTAATGCTCAGCAAAGTATGATTTTTCTTCCCTTCTTAAACGTAGAAAACGTTTAACTTTTCTAAGAGTAAATCTCAACTCTTAGAAAAGTGGAAAATGACTACCGGTAATTTATTCTTCTAGTCCTAATGCCCCCCCGCCCCCCCCCATTTCAAAATTGACTCATTTATTCCTTGATAGTCTTTTACCTTTTTGTATGTATAAATTAAAACATATTCTTGGAAAATTGGGAAATTTTAATGTTTTAAAACATTTTGAGGGGCTTGTAAAAAGTCCCTGAGAAATTGCTCATTTATTCACATGACAAGGACCCCCCCCCCCCCCCCCCCCCCCACCACCACTTTCTTCTCAATGTGGCCCGGCTTCTCTTTAACATGCCGACTGCCCCCGACTGAAAGATTTAATTTGGAGGTTCCATTTGAAAGAAAAGTGGTTTGTTGGGAGCGAGACGCCGAGTGTCGCCTACTGAAAGCGAAAGAAAGTGTTTTGGAATGTTCACGTACGTCAGTGATACTAACTCGGCTGCGCTACTCTTTTTTGACTAATCGTCCATGTTTAGAAGGACGCCGTAGGACTGACTTAAAAGTTTTTGTAGTACCATTTGTTTGTTTTTAAGCTTTTGAACACTTTACTAATCACCCAAAGCTGGACGCGTGGCGTCAACCGTTAAGTGCCTGCCTGCTTCAACTACTCCCGGTCAAACCTCAGCGCTCGTGCGCTCAGCCTGTTACACGTCAGGGATGAAAAAAAAAAAAAACATGAAAATCACCTTATCTCGGAATAGGGGTGGAAAATGTACGGTAAATTTCCATGGGAAGTTAAGATACTGAAACTTTGCAAATCAGCATCACTCAAAACTGTTTGCTTGATTCTCGTTAATTCCCATGGAAAGTTTCCAAGCCATAATGCTGCCACTACGGATGCCTCTTTTATTTTCAGCCGAACCCTTATTAAACATCTTCTTGACCAACGGTCTAACTTTTTGTTCAAGAAGAACAAAGCATGTTGTAGCCTTTATGTTAATCTTAAGTGTTGAGCATTTATCTGTATTCAAGTGACAAATAAAGTTTCAATTTAATTCCTGCAGCCTTTGGGGTTTTTTTTTTTTTTTTGAAAAGTGATTAACTTTATTGAAACATCTACAAAAATAAACAGCACAAATGGATGACAACGGCATCAAGGTAGCAAGCGTTTCTACAGAAATACAGAAGGCTCCGAAAGGAGAGAGTTTTCTGTATTAGTACAGGAAAAATACAAGATTTGTATTAAATATGTACAAACTAAACAAAGCACGTACTATAAAAATACAGGTTTAGTTGAACTACAGTGTATCAAAAGAGACTCCCAACGGCACCGCGGCCGTTTGCAATTGGTAAACAACCATACCCCCCCAACACACACACACACACTAGAAAGCATTTATTCGATATCTCGTTGACAACTGCATGCTACTAGTGAAGCGCTAAAAGTCAACCGGTGTCCATTTTTGCCTGACGAGTAAAACTGAAGTTGTCCTACTCGTCGGCGTAACTGTCATACAGTAGCTGAAGGCAGTACAGTGGTGCCTTGAGATACGAGCCGTCATTCGGACATTTTGAGGGGGCTTACTTCACAATAAGCGACAGTTTGACAAAAACTGAACCATCCTTCCTTCAAGCAAACGGTTTTAACACCCGTCCCGGTTGACGGTTGACACTGTCAAACCAAACAAACAAAGTCAATTACACTTTGTGTATTTCAAACAGACTAGTATTGCTATTCCAAAGCCCAATTAGCTTAATGTTAAAGATTGAAGCGAAACGTCACTGACATGCTAATGTTAGCATGTCAGTCACCGTAGTCGCAGTTTTTAAGTGATATTTGAACAAGGTCATATTTCATTCATTCATCTTCCGTACCGCTTGATCCTCACTAGGGTCGCGGGGGGTGCTGGAGCCCATCCCAGCCGTCTCCGGGCAGTAGGCGGGGGACACCCTGAATGGGTTGCCAGCCAATCGCAGGGCACACAGAAACAAACAACCATTCGCACTCACACTCACACCTAGGGACAATTTGGAGTGTTCAATCAGCCTGCCACACATGTTTTTGGAATGTGGGAGGAAACCGGAGCACCCGGAGAAAACCCACGCAGGCCCGGGGAGAACATGCAAACTCCACACAGGGAGGCCGGAGCTGGAATCGAACCCGGTACCTCTGCACTGTGAAGCCGACGTGCTAACCACTTGGCTACCGGGCCGCCCAAGGTCATATTTTTCATGCTTTAAAAAAAAAAAGGACTCATAAGAGTGAAAGAAAAAGTACTTTGTGCCTGCCTGATTGCATACCCCGAGTCACGTGGTCCACTGGAGAAAGTTTGGGATAAGGTTCACCAGTTTTATAAAATATATATAATACGTTTCATAGCGAGTTGGAGGCCATTCAAGGCAAGGCGCGCCCTGGAATTGAACTCAAGGCATCTATGTGAACCACTACACTCTCCACTGTACACCACGGGTCTTGTTGAGTGCGGTAGGAGAATGAGGAGTCTTCTCATTTGAGCCTGGATCGTATGGCATTGGCCAATATATGAATTGCTCCACTGACAAATGTTGCAGGGGGAGAGCCAGTTCCCATTCCCAGTTCATGTTGGACACCAGGCGGGTTTTCCCTCTGGACTCGACTGCCATCAACCAATAATTGAGGCTTGGCCGACATAATGAAAGGCAGCTATGTGAATCACTGTAATGGTTCTTTACCATTTCGCTTCTGCTGTTCAGAGTTGTTTGAAGGAGCTCCAGCCTGTCACGACTGATTTGGGGATGAGCGAGTGGAAAAAAAAATAATCAGTGAACCACTACACTACAACAGCCATTTGTTTTCTATCCCGCTTGTCCACTTCACTGTTGCAGCACTGACTGGTAGACCAAGAACTGAATCCAAAGCAGCTACGCGAACCACAACAGGAAGGAAAGATGGTTCAGTGTGCCGCAGCTCATCCCTTTATCATCTCCCCATCTACAGATGAGTGATGCGAGAGCAGGTAGAAGTATTTTGGGGAAGTGAGGCAGGGCTTTCTAATCTCATTTCATGGAGATGTCTACTCAAAATAACAGCGCATCTTTTTAGCGCGTAATAAATGATTTATTACTATCATACGGGATGCAGTATGTTTCTAATACCCAACCTGGTCAGCTTTGCATCTCTGTGAACCACTACATCCACACACCTTCTTTCTACACAGCTTTTCTTGTATGGGGTTACAAAGTGGGAAGGGCAAGATGAATAAAGTCAACTATGTGAACCACTACACAGACAGTTCAGAGGCGCTAAAGCCGTGAAATCTTCAGATGCTGGTGAAGCTGCATCAACTTCCTCTTATGTCATTTTCTATCCTTGTTAAAAATTTTTTTTAAAAAAGGCTCCTAATGCAGATTGCACCCGCCACCACTACACTACACAAGCTTCAGTTACTCAGCCTCATAGCTACACCGATCAAGCTTCAGTTAATGTGGCTTTAGGGGGTGTGGGGAAAAAACTGAACCAGCAGCGTCTCCAGCAGCCCCGTCCACCCAAAAAGTACAAAAGATTGTAGTAGGGGGGGGAAAAAATCCAGAACGACCCAGGCGAGGCGTTGAAGCGCTACGCGGCCTTACACCATGTTCATAGCGTCCTCAGCGAGGAAGGCGTGGATGTGGCCGAAGGACGGCCGCAGCTTGCAGTCTCGGTTCCAGCAGCTCAACATGAGCTCGTAGAGACCCTGAGGGCACACGGCGGGCTTGCCCAGGTACACCTGGCGAGGGCGGGGGGGGGGGGGGGAGGGGTGCAAGTTAGGGGAGGGGTTTGCGTGGAGGCTACAGAATTGTCCAAATAGCCAGCGCTACCTACCTGTCTGCCCTGGTCTCGGAAGAACTCTCCGGCGTTGTCGATGACTTGCTCGTCCGTCAGGTTGGAGTACGGCTGCTCCTGGCATACGCTGAGCATCTCCCACAGGGTCACGCCGAAGGCCCACACGTCGCTGGCCGTGGTGAATTTACCCTGTCAACATTTTTAACATTTTTTTAAAAAAGTCTTTTTATGACCCGCCGCGCACCGAATGCTGTGTGCAAGGTTCGTCAATTACTTTTTGTGTGTCAACTAATCAGCGAATATCAACTAATTAGCACTTGTGGACCAAAATTAGGCCTGCTTGATCCATGTTTTTGTCACGATACTACTCTCAGCTCATCAGCAGGGCACTAAGATTTGTCGTTCTATCCTCAAGGATAAGGAACGTGACTAAGTCAGCGCACCATTCAAGTTTATTGCTGAAAAGGTCCAAGCAACAGAGATGCTAATTTATGCTAGCGGGCTAAGCCCACCAGAGGGCGCTCTCAACTCTGGTCATCTCACCATGAGAATGCACTCCCAGGCCATCCAGCGGATGGGCAGCACGGCTCGGCCTTGGATCCTGTAGTAGTCCCCGGCGTACAGATTCCTGCTCATGCCAAAGTCGGCGATCTTGATGTGGCGCTCTCCGCCAGGGTCCTCGCCGCCACCACCGCCGCCCACCAGGCAATTGCGCGTGGCCAGGTCGCGGTGCACGAAGTTGAGCGAGGAGAGAAACTTCATTCCCGAGGCGATCTGGCTGGCCATGGAAATGAGGGCCGGGTAGCTGCCGGAAAAAAAAAAAAAAAGTTTGCTTGCATTATTCTCGTTTTTTTATGCCACTCGTTTGGTGGAATTTGGGGACGTTGTCGACGTGAATGCTTAAAAGACGGCGAGTCAAAGTGTTTAGAATAGAGTGAGTGTAAGCCTAAAATATCATAGCATTATCTTGATGTAGAATAAAATGCATTGAAAGATGACATTGAACTAATAATCTCCATCTTAAAGGGGGGGGGGGGTTCCCAATGAATGTTTTTTTTTTTCCTTTTCAAAAATCACCATAACTTGAATGTTTGTGTCACCTGATTGTGGGCGTGGTGTGCGAGGGCCCGCTCTTGTCCAGCAGAACTCGGTGGGACAGGTACTGGTTGAGGTCGCCGCATTCCATGTACTCGGTGACCATGCAGAGGGGGTCGCTGCTCACGCACACGCCCAGCAGACGGATGATGTTGGGATCCTTCAGGCGGGACAGGATCTTCACCTCCTTCAGGAAGTCGTTCCTAACAAGCAAAACAAACAAATGAAAAAAAAAACATTCAGGTATACAAATTACAGACTGGAGGAGGATGCTCATCTCAGCTTTCAAAAGAAAAGAATTCTTTTTTTGAATCATTGTAAACAATTCAATATTTTGTGCATTGTGATTAATTCACTATGATTGTGCTGCTGATCCTTCCGCTGTGCGCGCCTTGGTCACCTGGGGGCAGTATAATGCAGGAGATGGTCACTAAAATCATATACTCTGCGTTCTCAACTCAAAAAAAAAATAATAATTTGAAATCTGCCTAATCTGAAGGACGCCAACCTGGCATTTTTGGAAGCATCAGGCCGCAGTATCTTGACAGCCACCAGCAGAGGGCGACCTTTCCTCACATTGAAGGGGAACTCCAGGTTGGGAAGGTCCTGAGGGTTTTCAATCTCGCACAGGTGCACCTTTCGCGAGAACAACGGAGACACTGTTGAGCCACCTGTTGCGACACCGACAGACTCCTCTGAAAAATCCATCCACTCTCTCATCGCTTGTCAGCGCTCCACTGGCACATTCGCAGCAAAGTTCAAAGTGAGGGTAGAAGCTTCTCAGCAAGGCAAAGGTCAGATACTTGAAGACTTTTACTTGAGTGATCTTCTCCACAGTGACTAACTTGTACTTCAGCAAATATTACAAGCATTTTTTTCCTAGCAAATTTCTTGCATTGGTTGAACAATAGTTGTAATTGTCAATGTATATACCCGGGTACACATCCCTTTTTTTTTAAGCATTAAAAAAAAACTAGGTCCTTAAACACAGAAATATTATACCCGGTACACATCCCCGTTTTTTTAAAGCATTATGACATTTAAAAAAACGAGGTCCTTAAATACATAGAAATATTATCCCCGGTACACATCCCCATTTTTTTTAAGCATTATGAGATTTTAAAAAACTAGGTCCTTAAATACATAGAAATATTATACCCGGTACACATCCCCAATTTTTTAAAGCATTATGAGATTTTTAAAAACTTGGTCCTTAAATACATATAAATATTATACCCAGTACACATCCCTAATTTTTTAAAGCATTATGAGATTTTAAAAAACTTGGTCCTTAAATACATAGAAATATTATACCCAGTACACATCCAATTTTTTAAAGCATTATGAGATTTTTAAAAACTAGGTCCTTAAATACATAGAAATATTATACCCAGTACATATCCCCAATTTTTTAAAGCATTATGAGATTTTAAAAAACTAGGTCCTTAAATACATAGAAATATTATACCCGGTACACAACCCCATTTTTTTAAAGCATTATGAGATTAAGAAAAATAAAAGGTCATTTTATTAATACAAAATAAATAGATATAAATATGAATCAGACTTTTATTCAGCCAAATATGCAAATTGGCATCTGCCCCCCCACCACCACCCCCACAAAAAATAAAATTAAAAAAACATGTCCGGGCCCGAAGCATTATGCTACGTTCATGTTGGCTAGAGGCTTGCTTACCTCTCCAAACTGTCCTTCCCCGAGCTTCTCCTTGAAGACAAGACACTGGCGCTGCAGCTCGGGCAAGGGGCCGGCGTCGGCGCCCGGGCTGGACGAGGCCAGGGCGGGCACGGCGTACATGTTGTTGCCGCTGACGCCCTGCAGGCTCACAATGTCGGCCTCGGCGTAGTGCGGCACGCTGGGAGGCAGCGGGGGAGACACGGGCGGCGACAGGGCCGGGTACGGCGGCGAGCCCGGGTAGGGCGGAGGCTCGTCCTGCGCGGGGGGGAATCCCTTCTCGGGGGCCGACTCCAAGCCGCACGCTGGGGAAGAGGCGGACGTTGAGGGTGAAATGCGAAGGAACCGAGCGGATAGGACACGTCGGCTGTTCCGCCAAGGAGGCGCGCAAGATGGTGACGCGTGTTTGAGAAAAGAGACAACAAACGTGCGTGGCGACAGGAGAAGTCTGCAATGCGAAACCAATCACCAAGATGAAAAACAGTTCAGGATTTGGAAAGAGAGTGACACTCGGCAAAATGTTTGTCAGGGTGTGCCCCACACCTCTTGCTGGGACGGGCCCCGGGTCACCAGCGACCCCAGTAAACAAACACAGCAGGCCTCAGGTGGCGTGTCCTTTTACCCTGCAGTGACAGCTCGTGCCGCTAGATGGTAGTGTTTAACCTCGCTTGGAGTGAAAATGCAAAATGGAATGAATGTGACCGCTAATCGATCATCCATTTTCATGTGAGGAAGAAATTATGCAAAAAAAATAATAATAATAATATATTGAGGTAACATTTAAAAAATATATATATCATAGTAATCCCTCAAGGGAACTTCAGCTGACACACCAGTTAATATTTATGTGGCGCAGCATATATGTACTGTATATATTTTAAACGACATTAAAAAAAACAACTAAAATCACACAGAAATAAAAAAATAAATAGAATGAAAAATCCCAAACTCTCATAACCCTGCTCCATACATCCATGTTGGTATTATACGGCCCCGAGGTGGCCAAGATGCCCACAAGAGAAAGAGCAGCACCAATGGCCATTCAATCAAAGCAAAAAAAAAAAAAAAAGTATATATATATATATATATATATATAATATATATTTCATTCTATTTAATAATACCATTAACGATACGGTTCCATAAAGTACAATATGATTGCGTTATTTTTCTTGATAATATTTTTTTTTTCCCAGCTCCGCTGAAACTACAAAGTAATAAAAAGGCACAGAAACCCGCTGCCGGCAATAAAAATCCTGCCGGATGAGCGCTAGCATGGATTAACGGGATATTGAAAGGTTCCTGAGAAAAAAGTTACCAAAGGCATCTGACTCAGAACGCCTCGTCTTATTCGCAAATGAATGAATGAACGAACGAACGAATGAGTGAATGACCCACCACACAAGGCAAAGAGTTAAAAAGGGAGTGAAGTCAGTCTCATGCATGACTACAAGTAGAGCGACTACTTGACTACACTATATTACTCCACCCGACCCTGACGGGCGACGGCGACCAAAGTAAGAGGAGACCCGATAGGGTTGTGGGGCACGGGGAGTACAAGGGGGTGTCACTTTTTTGGGGCTGTGGTCGGCCCAGTCCGAGGTGTCTTACCATGAGGCACATTGAGACTCTTTTTTTCCTGAGCCTGACAGGTGCTGGGCCTCGAGCCTTTCCTGTGATCTGACAGGAGCAGGTGATAGGCCGGGTTGTTTAACAGCAAGGCTGGGAGAGCACAAACGCACACGACACACACACACACACACACACAGATACACACACACACCATCGACACAAGACGAGGCCGGCCACCGCATCAAGTAGACAGAACAAAACAAAACAAGGTCCTGTTAGCATGTGGTGACTGATCAAACAAGAGGATGGGATGCAAGGTGGATGGAGCACACGGCAAGCACGGGCGACGGCGAAGGCGGGTGAGCGCAAAAACGAGGCCGATGGGCTGAAAGCATCTTTTGGAGTCGAGGGATCTGGCGGAGACGGCATGCCAACCTGCTGTGGTGCACAACAACTGCAAACGTAACCCCCCTCCCGGTTTTGTGCCCCTCTCGTGGAACCCACCTGTGCTGTCGCGGCGATCGCGCGGGTGCAGCAAGGCGCTGGGCTCCTGGTACTCGCTTTCAGCCTCCCGCTCGGGGTCATCGGGGAAGGTGTGTATGCGCTGGTAGCGGCTGGAGTAGCTGTGCGTGTTGTTGATGACCACGTTGTCGGAGGGAACCGACAGGTGCACGCGCAGCTCCTCGCTCGACAGGCCGCCCTGAGCCTGCGGGAAAACGGGGATGATGAATTCTCTCGTCGTCATTTGAATGACAGGCGCGAGAGCTACGAGGTAAAGCTCACCCGCGGGCGCTCTCCCTTATTTGCTGGGGAAAAAAAAGTCGTGTCATGTAAAAATAGTGCTTTGGTGCCATCTGGTGGCATCTTGGTACAAAAAGAGCGAAGTTTGCGACGAATCGAAAAAGGCAATGGGCAGCCATTTTGATACTTGCGTTCTTGCGAATGTGCCAATGTGAATTATGTGCCTTGGCTCAATAAAAGTTGGCTAACACTGTTCTCGTCTTCGGTTCTAATAGTTTTGCAATTTCCCTTATTGTTACTTTTATTCAATTTCGACTTGCGTTAGTCAATCATGCAATTGCAAAAAAAATAAATAAATAAATCTAAAACTAATGCAAAATCTAATTTAAAAAAATCAACCAAAAGAAAGCATTAAAACCCTGGAGAACCCTCAAATTTGGCCCCTATAAATTCTGCTACTCAAATGCTAGCCTTAAATCCAAAAGGGTCAAATTTGGCCCTAATCCTAAATTAGGATTAAAGCACTTCATATTTGAAAAATACATTTTGATGTTCAGCGAACATATAGCAGTCATTTCATGTAAAAATTCATCATTTTCCAAAGAAGAAAAGGGTTCTTGGTTTCTCCAGAGTTAAAAAAAACAAACTGATAGAACAAAATTGCCCAAAAAAACCAACAAAAAAATTAAAAGTAGCTGCTTAAAAAAAAAATTAAAAGTAGCTGCTTAAAAAAATAAAAAAAGAATTAAAATTAGCTGCTTAAAAAAATAAAAAAAGAATTTAAAGTAGCTGCTTAAAAAAAAAAAAAAAAAAAAAAACTACACAACTCCTGAAATCAAACTGGTGCGTGTAACGAGACAATGTTGTGCTGAACGTTGTGTGGGTATGGGAATGGATTTCACACCGCGCATCATGCTCCTCAAAAAAGCTAATTTCCAAGAGTCGGCCCACACTTGCGCCGTCGCCAAAGGCGCCTGGACGACGCGGGCGCTCGGAAGCTCACCTTCCCCAGCAACTTCTTCCAGTACTGCCGCCACAGAATGACGGCGATGACGGCCAGCAGCAGCAGGATGATGCCCACCAGGCAGCCGATCAGGATGGCCGTGTTGCTGCCGTCGTCCTTGGCCACCGGAAGCCCCGCCCTCGGAGACACGCCGGCAAACTCCGAACCTGCGACGGAGGGCGCCGGCAAGCGGGTGAGCGCGCAGTGTAACGTTTCCCACGGCGCACACACACACCGTCAGTTCACACGTGACCGGGTGTGGGGGGGACTGATTCATACCACCCAGGCCCCCGCTCGGAGAAAAGAATGTGAAAATTCCGACGCTCCTTTTCTACAAACAATGTATCAAACTCGAAGGTCATTCAATCCCCTTTGAAGGTCGTATGAGGCATGCGAGAACAAACACCAGCGCCAAGAATGACAACCCCCCCTCCCCCACACACACACACATCAGTCTTTCAGCACAATCTCTGTAATAAATCCTCAGATTACCCCCACCCCGCCTCCCGCCGCTCCACCAATATGTGAACAGAGCATTCCACAGTCTACTTCCATCTTGGTTTTTAGACTTTTCAATCCGCCCAGGTCATGCGCACAAAACACCAGAGGAAGCCATTTTGTTATTGTCCACCAACATGTTGCGCGTTAGCGTTTTTTTTCCCCCTGTACACACCGGAACCTCTAAAGTCGGAATGAAACCATCAAAAAAAAAAAAAAACACCGGCCGACCATGAGCAGGGGACGAAAACCGGCATTTCGTGATGTCATTGACATTCCAGAAAGTGTGAAAAAGTGAGAAAAAAAATGTTTTGCTTTACGATTCATCCCGTTGCTCACGGGCCTTCCAACCTTTCCATTTTTCTGACTGACCGAGTCAAACTCTGCAGCCAAAGGAAGGCGCCTTGTGTGCTCCAACTTTAGAGGCTCCGGCGGAGTGAACAGAAGGGGAGGAGGCGGGCGAACCCCCCCCCCCCCAGGCTTCATCCTCCCTTTGTCTCACCTGACGGCGTCCAATTAGCGGCGGTGTCCGTGGCGAAGGTGGAGCCGGCGGCGGGAGGAGGCGCTGGAGAGGGAGGACGAGGAGGCAGACGGACAACGGAGGAGGGTGTGAATGAGCGGAGGTGGCGATGGAAGAAGACGGCGAATGGGGGGGGGGGGGGACGCAAATCGTCTCTCTCTCTCTCTCTACTGTACAGTATATATAATATAGAGCCAATAATAGGGGGAGGACTTCATCTTTGTACTCCGTCCATGCCGCTTCACCCCCAGAAACTCAAATGGATGTATGCCATTCATTCATTCATTCATTCATCTTCCGAACCGCTTGATCCTCACTAGGGTCGCGGGGGTTGCTGGAGCCTATCCCAGCTGTCTCCGGGCAGTAGGCGGGAGACACCCTGAATCGGTTGCCAGCCAATCACAGGGCACCAGCCAATCGCAGGGCAATCAACAGAAAAACGTTTTTTTATTTTCCAAGAAAAGTGTCCTCCACATTAATCTGATTGAATATTTCATTCAAACAAAAAAATGGATTAATTTTAACGACCGTGAACATCGACAAAAGCAGCATTTGTTGAGTGTCCTCGCTTCCCCAAATTTGATTTGACAGTCTTAGAACCTTACAAAATCCTTTATATATTTTTTTTTCCTAGCGTACTTGCCTTGCTCCTTATCGCAACTCGGTTCAGTTCCAATCTACACCGTAGGAAGTACAGCGATTGATTTTTTTTTCCGCATCGTCGATGATATTTCAACAATTTTTTTGGGATGCCGTTGGATTATTTCGAACATCTATTTTCTGTTGAAGCGCCGCCAGGTGCCGAGTGTCAACATGTTAGCATCAACGCAACGTAGCTACGGTTCATGTTTTCTTAATTCCATGCAAAAAAAAAAAAAAAAGTTTGAGACAAAGATAAAGAAAGACTGGTAGATGAGGAGGAGTAAAGCAATAATGGGTAATGATGAGCTGGCAGAGGAGCAGGAGGAGGTGCGGAGGGGGGGGGGGGCACAGGGAGGTGGAGCTTGACGATCTGAACTCACCAGAGGTGGCGGTGCCGGCGCTGGAGGCGCCGTCGCTCGGGGCGGAGGTGTGCTTGACGGATGGTGAGGAGCTGGTGGTGGGAGTCTTGCGACCGTTCGTGTGTGTCATGTCATTTTCTAAAGTGTCTGGAGGGAAGGGGGGTGGTGGTAGTGGGGTGAGGAGGGGGGACCAGAGAGAGTTTTCAGAAAAACATGACAGCATCCAGCCATCCATTCTCTATCATGCTCGACTTCATTCAAGGCGTGGGTGGGTGATGGAGGCGTTTTGAACAATGTCTTCTTTTTTTTTTTCATTCTTCATTTATCACGAGTTTTTACATTACGCGCATGACGATGAAAAAAAATAAATAAATAAAAACACGGACAGGAAATTAAACTTTGAAATCGAAAAAAAAAAAAAAAAAGGGGGGGACAGACGAGCTTTGCACTGAAATGATTTCAAATAGCAATTGTGAGCCCGAAATTGCTTTTGCCAGATCAGGACGGGCATGAAGTTACGTTGGCAAACAAAACATTTAGACATTTGACTGTCCAGGTGTCAAAGGGCAAAATATATATATATATATATACACACATTCATTCATTCATCTTCCTAACCGCTTGATCCTCACTAGGGTCGCGGGGGGTAGTAGGCGGGGGACACCCCGAATCGGTTGCCAGCCAATTACAGGGCACACAGAGACGAACAACCATCCACGCTCACACTCACACCTAGGGACAATTTAGAGTGTTCAATCAGCCTGCCATGCATGTTTTTGGAATGTGGGAGGAAACCGGAGCACCCGGAGAAAACCCACGCAGGCCCGGGGAGAACATGCAAACTCCACACAGGGAGGCCGGAGCTGGAATCGAACCCGGTACCTCTGCACTGTGAAGTCCACAGTGCTAACCACTGGACTACCGGGCCGTATATATATACAGTATATCTATAATATATACTGTACACACATGTACACACACACACACACACAGTCTTAAAAAATCATCTTTGCAATGCAGAGTCGATGGTAAAGTCGTCCCCTTGGATCTCATTAGAAAGCGCAGTTGTAAGTTTGTCAAGTCAAGCGCGGCGGGTTGCTGAAGTTGTCAGTCACAGGTTTTGTTTACTGCCTGTAAGCCAAACAATGCATTATTTATTAGCAGCTGTTTGGAGTATTCTTTCCGCTTTGCGTGGGTTCGGTGCGATTATGAGGTAGTTTGCGACGACTGATGGCCTTTTTTTGGGGGGGGGGTGGGGGGGAGACAGTTTCAAGTGGCAAGCAGCGTGACTCCTCCTCCCAATTTGCAGAGGATCCCGTTCGCTTCCATTTGCGCCCGGCCTGACAGAGTAAACGCCTCCCACCGAGGCTCTGTTGAAGTCGATCGAGCCGGGGGGGTGGGGGGGGGGGGGGGGAGTTGCCAGTTGACTTGGCGATCCGTGACATTACCTGGGCATAAACAAGCTTCACTCCTCATTTCTTCCCACGCTGCCACGGGGCGCACATACAAAATGCCCGGCCGAGCGTGATCACAATGGAAATAAGGCGGCGAGGGACAAAACAACCAAACCGTTGGGGGGGATGTTGCTCTCCCTCGGGCGAGGAACTCGAATTGAGACGCCGCAAAGGCGATAACCCCGCCCGAGGTCGAAAAGGAAATTTGATCGCCACAAAAGTGGAAATGAAATTTGGCTTAAATTGTTAAGTTTATTCAAATTAAATTCAACTTCAAATTAAGTTTTAATTGTAAATAGCATGGCCACCTCACGCTGTGTTTTCTATGCGCTTGCTAGTCAATATTTATCATATTTATTCGCCTTATATTGAACTGTGTACAGTTCTTTTCTGAAAAATTTTGTGCAATGAAACACTCTATTTCCCCCCCCCTCCAATTTTGCAAATTTCGTCGTCGTTACCCGACAGGAAGGAGATCTCGCTGAGGAGCAGCCACGTATCGGTGAAGAAGAAGCTGCAGCGCAGGATGTGAGCCAGGCGTCCTTCCAGGGGGAGGGAGAGCGTGCGGGACGAAGGGTCCTTAAGGTCGTCCAGGGGGACGGCCAAGGCCAACGCCGGCGACGACCACGGCTGCAGCAGGCCGCCCTTGAACGCGCACTCCACCTTGTTGAACACCCGCACACCCTGCGTGTGACGGTTGTTGCTGTGCACCTGCGGAGACGAGAAGATATTTTCAACAAAAAAGTCAAACCGGAAGCGGCGGCCCGGTAGCCCAGTGGTTAGCACGTCGGCTTCACAGTGCGGAGGTACCGGGTTCGATTCCAGCTCCGGCCTCCCTCTGTGGAGCTTGCATGTTCTCCCCGGGCCTGCGTGGGTTTTCTCCGGGTGCTCCGGTTTCCTCCCACATTCCCAAAACATGCGTGGCAGGCTGATTGAACACTCTAAAATTGTCCCTAGGTGTGAGTGTGAGCGTAGATGGTTGTTCGTCTCTGTGTGCACTGCGATTGGCTGGCAACCGATTCAGGGTGTCCCCCGCCTACTGCCCGAAGTCAGCTGGGATAGGCTCCAGCAACCCCCACAACCCTAGTGAGGATCAAGCGGTACGGAAGATGAATGAATGAATGAATGAATCAAACCGGAAGCTGGAAAACGGTCGCAAAATAATGACAGGGAGGACATTTTGGACTCATGTTAGCATTAGCATATTTGCCGCGATGGGAAAATTCACCGCGTTGCGCTCTCAAGGTTCCGCGAACGCTGATCCCGCACGGCGCGCCTTCGAGGCGGCAACCGGAATTAGCCGCCAAAATTTGACCCTGGGAGGGGTTGGGGGTGGGAAGCGATGACAAAACGCAGGCGCCGGAGGTGACGCGACGCTAACCCGGCGCTCGATTCCGAGCCCGTCACCTGTAAGTGGAGCCACATGTGAGGCCCACAGCTGCGTCACATGTTGAGCCGCCTGACAGCCATTTTTTTTTCTGCACGTGTGCGGGTTGGAGTCGCACCGGTTGCTTTCAATAAAAATCCCAAACGGACACTTTCGCCCCCCCCCCTCCCCGAGGGGAACCAAAGCACAACATTGCGTGTTCAAGGAAGTGCAGGTTCAACACACTGGTGAGGTCACACTCGGCTGCGTGACAAGTTAACGGGTGCATGTTAAGTAACTTTGCTGGAATGGGGCTCGCGTTCCCACTCTTGACAAATCCACGGCGTCATGTCAGTTGAGGTTAGAGTTGGGAAACCCCCCTGGTGAAAATCCAGGAAACAGCCTGGGCCGAAAAAAAAAAAAAGACTGGGAGTAAAACACCAGGGGAGCTTTCGAGGGAGAAAGGCGGCTGTCCATCCAAAACAACGCGTGTACAACTTAAGGATTTTTAAGTTGAATGATTAACATGATGGGACAATCGTTAAAAACACCAAACTTGTCAGCAGAAGCCATCTTGTTTCAACAGGATGAGACAAACGGTTCTCATCGTGATTTGAGGATTTTCTTCACGGTAAGGTGCTTCGGAGTATAAGGCGCACCGCATTATAAGTCGCATAGCAAAGAAGCTACAATAGTGGATGTGGTTGCATTGTACGTCCACTAGATGGAGCTCCGCTAAAGAGAATACAAGACATTGCAGCTTTTTTTTGGTATTTTTTTTTTAACAACGAGTTTTCACAACCGCTGCAGCTATAACAGAGCGTTTTACAGAAAATTTAAAATACTATGAGAAAATTGAATGCTTTTCGGTGCGACTTAATAGCGTGGAAAATAGGGTAATAGTTGGGTTCGGGAAAAAAAAAAATAGTAATGCATTGTGAGGATTTTATCGGGTTAGCTGAAAAGTGTTTTCATTGGAAATGAAGATTTTGAAAATAATGCAACTTTAGAAAATCTTGGGATGTTTATGGTGACCATGAAAATCGGCGACATTTTGCCAGAGCGAAGATCCGCGCGATGGAAAATTTCTCATTCCAAGAGTGAACAAAAAAAAAAAATCATTTCTCCGCTGCGTTGCCGCCGTGTATTTTCAAGGTCGCATGGATCACATGACCTGCGGGGGAGGGCGCGGTGCTTCATTCGAGCCATAAATAAAGCATTAGCCACGTCGTCTGCACCTATTAGCCGGCGTGACGCTTGACTTAGTCTAATGAGGTCATTCGTTTATCAGATCAAAGGCTTCAATTAAATGAGAAAAATAAAAACGCTATTTGTCAGCTTCCTTATCTGTGTTTAACACATGGGAAGCGTTTTGGAGGGTGCTTAATCACAATAATGCATATTTATAAGCCTTCATAAAAAAATCAAAAATAAAATACTCATTTTTATTCATGAGTACACTTGATTTACGCATCAAGTTTCTCCAGATTCTAATTAGGGTCATGCGCTCCAAAGCGTAAATGAGCTGGTGGAGCTACAAAGAACATCTTGGAGACAAATCATTATTTTTTTTTTTTGGGGTGGGGGCACTTGCACCTTGAGTGGGGATGCAAGTGAATGGAGACAGGAAATTGAACGTGGTTTTGGCGCGTGCTTACTCTTGGGAAATATGCCGCAAAACAGACAAAGAGGTTCCAGTGGGATCGCAAAGATCCCATTCAAGTGGAAACAAACAAACAACAACAACAAAAAAAAGGGACTTTTTTTAGACGGCGGATGCGTCGGAATCCAAATAAGATCTTTTAAAAATCGGTCAGTGTAAATACGCATTTCCCCCCTGCACGGATGTGTTGGGAGTGCGAGAATGCTGGCAAACCGAATTGCCCCTCTTGAGGGATAATTAAAGGATTCAAATTCTCTTTCAAAGACAAAGCCAGCTCAATACTTGCTGGCGACGACGCGGCATTCTATAAAACGGGGAGATTTACGACCGAGCGCACAAAAAATAACCCAAATTCCCGTGCCCATCAGAAATCTATGAAAAGAGAGTTGGCGCCGTATCTGTATGATCACGTACGTTCAAGAACCTCATGAACCACATGACCAGCATTAAAATTTGAAGAAATTCTGCCGCCATCTTTAAAGCGGTCTTTTTACCCTTTAAGCAAGTGATAAAGAAACAGAAACGATGCAGCGACATATGTAGACCAACCATTTAACACACCGCAACGCGTGGATTCTTCATCTTCCGCAGAGAATGCCTAATATTGCTGGCGTACTGAGAAGTCCGTCTTCTACTGCCCCCTGGTGGCCAAGATATGCGCGACGGAAAGAGGAGCACAATCCGCATTGAAAGAGTGTGACTAACTATTTATTTAAACATATCATTATTCTTCGTTTAAAGTATAACATTATAGAGCATTATTCTCATAATTTTTTTTTTTGTAAGAACAAAAAAAAATTAAAATAATTCCCGAGTACACAAGTGGCACTGCCTACCTGCATGACACGGAGCACGCGAGGCTTCTCGAAGTGGAACTCGATGTCCACGCTGGGCTTCCCGAGGACATCTCTGTTCCAGCCCAGGTAGTCGTAGCCGGGCCACACCCGCAGCTCTTTGCTCTCCATGAAATCGTCTCCTCCCAGGACGCCGTCGCACAGCTGACCCAGGCCGCCAAACTGCACCCTGCGCAGAAATGTAGGAGGAGCCTCAATGTACGAGAAGAGGGCTCGACCGCTCATTGATTTTATCATTCACTGCCAGCCCAGCTTCAAACGGATCTATGACGTCTGTGGCCGTCAATGGCGGTGAACGAGTTTGATTTTAGTTGTCGGGATGAGTTTTTCACGCCGACTTGCACGGGTGTTCGACTCACGTGGCTGCGAATAGAGAGGTGCGCTCATTTAAGGAATTGTTCAACGTTTAAAATGTTCATTCATTTCCGGACGTTTCGACGGATAACGGACAAGCTTGCGCGCAAAAAGAAAACATTTAACAAGATATGTCGTGAAATAATCCTGTTCTGTTTTCCTCTCATTTGAAGGCTTTTGTTGACCAGATATTTGATGGGCAACGCAACAAAAACGGTCCGCGTAGAAATTGACATTTGCATCCTCTAAAAGCAAATGTGGAGGGAAAAAAATTTAATTCGAACTGAGATTGAGAGGGGGTAGAAAAAAAACATTTAAAGGCCATACCGCCCACACAAAAAACACAGAGAGGTCACCCCACCTTCTCTCGTCTCCCACGAACACACATCTGCGCCCGAATGAGTCTGGATCGCATCAAGAGGTGTTCGCTTACTCATAAGCAAAACATTTTGGGCCCATTAAACCGCGCAGCCTGAGCGAGCGTGACCCTGCCACGAATCCTGATGCGGCCCGTCTAGCGGCCTGCCAAAACATTATGGCCAGGAAACGTGCCTCCAAATCCCTCGGCAACTATAATAACACCGCGGGTCCCCTTTTCTTCCATCATTGGGAAACACTTGCTGCTCCTTGACACTTTTTCTCGCCATTTAAAAAAATAAAATAAATTCAACGGCAGGGAATGGAGTCGGCGAAGAGCACTTACCCTTGCTCTGTGCTGCCATCGTAGGTGGAGTCGTTCAGGTAGACGGGCAAGCCCGACAGATTCATCACGTGGCCAACTGGAGCGGCGTAAGCCTTTAAGCCATCTGAGAGAAGTGACGGAGAAGCGGGAATGATCGAGGAGTCGACGTGCCGACCGACCCCCTTTCGTCACCCGAGCGCGTTCGGCGCGTTCAGATCCGACGGAGCCGATTCGGTTGCCAACGGTGAGCACTTGGCTTCAAACTAGGCAAACAAACCCAAGGCTCCGTTACTCGGGTCCGCGCGGCCTGAACCGATCAGTTAATCAGGCAAAGCAGACGTGGGCAGCACTCTGGTTTCCATAATAAGCCATTCCTGGCATAATATTTGCCTTTTTGAGTCATTTTACTCACCGAAGTAGGCTACATGAGTGTATAAATTTGAAAATTGAGCGCATTTGGCACCATGTTCATTTTCGGTTGGCCAGGATTCCCATGTCACCCTTTCGGAAGTCTTTTGGGAACTTTTGACAAACTGGGGCAATTTTTGGATGAGGGGCAAAAGAGGGCACTGCCCCACCACATCCAGCAGATGGCACTGTGGAGAAAAATAAACATCTTGATAATTCAATAGCCAAACGACTAATCCAGTCGCATCACCAGACTGAAAGTTTGGTTGAAAACTTATTTCAGGTGATCAGTCCAAAAACTTTATGTGTAATGTGTGGAGAAACTTTGATGATTATAGCCGATTGAGAAAGAAGAATGAAATCCGTTTTTAATCAAATTTGGTGGCTTTCTGAAAAGTGGTTTTGGCATTTTGAATTGAAATATCAATTCATTCATTCATTCATCTTCCTAACCACTTGATCCTCACTAGGGTCGCGGGGGGTGCTGGAGCCTATCCCAGCTGTCTCCGGGCAGTAGGCGGGGGGCACCCTGAATCGGTTGCCAGCCAATCGCAGGGCACACAGAAACGAACAACCATCCGCGCTCACACTCACACTTAGGGACAATTTAGAGTGTTCAATCAGCGTGCCATCCATATTTTTGGAATGTGGGAGGAAACCGGAGCACCCGGAGAAAACCCACGCAGGCCCGGGGAGAACATTTTGTTACCAATTCATTAAAACACCACGCCAAAAAAAATAAAAATTGCGTAAATTCCGCAGCCAAAGTTGTATGCCGCATCTCCCCGTCCTTTCCCCCGTGACAGAGGAACCCTTGCCCAAGTCGCAACCCCCCAAAAATTCAGCCAAGTGACAAGCGAGCTCCTCCATCAAGTCCATCATTTGGCTGAACGACGCTTTGCCCGCTGGCTGGATCACAGAGATCATTTCAGCTTTCAAGTTTTGTCCGCATGCTTAATGACTTTTGCAAGCGAAAGTAAAGAAAGTCCGCCGCCATATGCCAGCGCACACCCAAACAAATCCCCTCAAACGGTAGCCCATTGTCATAAAAAGAGGCCATGTTATTAAGTTATTAACTAAACCTTCCTCCCCAGCTCCAGACAATCAGAACTGACCCAAAACCAACCCACTCAAACGACGGCGATTGGCGCAAAAAGGGGCCATTTTAAAAGAAAAGCGGAATATGGCTAATCTCCGGCTGCAGACAATCGGAAGTGACCCGGCTCACTCCTTCCATTTCGGAGCAAACTTGAATGAGATGCTCTCGTTAAAAGACAAGAGCTGGGACGGCGCTGATCAAGAGGCGGCGGCGTGATGAACGAGGGAGCTGGGACGCCACTGCGGAGAAGGCGAGTGCTCATAAATACATTGAGTGCTCGGGTGTGGGGGGGGGGGGGGGGGGGGTCGCACGCAGCTAAAGCTATTCATCAGAGGGCAGACACCCAAGCTGGCAGGCGGCATCCTGCCTGTAAATTTGATGCAATCTCTCAAAGCGATGCGTTTGACACGTGGAGGGGGAAACACACACACACACACATACACACACACACACACACATTTGGAATCATTCCTATCAACTCGATCATTTTTCACCTTCCGCAAAAGGACGCGCGTTCACGCCCGGGCCTCTCGAAGCAGGCTGGAACCTACTCGACACCTCACGTCCGCCATTTTTGGGCTGCTTTGAGGGCTCTCCAAAGATTCGCACACTTCCCCCCGCCTCTGTAAATTCGGATCACGGTGGTCCACAAACGCTGCGTTGAAGCAAGTGCAAGCGCGTTTGTTGAGGCCCCTTCCAGAAATGTGCGCAGATCTCCCCCGAAACAATCTACTCGTTCAAATTTGGACGTTTGGCTCTGACAAAGCAAGTACAGCTACGGACAGAAAATTGATGACGTCATCAAGGGCACGCTTGCAAATTTGAGATCTGATTGGTTGTTAAAAAAAAAAACCACGAATGGTTTTCGTCACATTGGCCAGCACGACTGCGCGTCAGGACTGAAATTTGTTTGGACAAAAAAAAAAACATCTCTCACCCTGCCACACCCCGACATCTGGATTTTGCCTGTTTTACTGCCGCTTCCCCTCTCCTCCACCCCTCATTTGGGTCTTTCTGCGCTTATAGCCGCTACGTTAAGTTCGCTGCCGACCTCACAACGTTACTGACTTTGCCTTTATGTCCCGAGGGTGACCCAGCATTTTTTTTTTTTTGCTTCTCTGGCCAATATTTATGCCAACCGCCACCTTAGCACAACATAAACAGAACAACTACGAACAATCCAGTCACGGCACGCTCAAACTGACGAATGACAATTCATCACAAGATCCGCAAAGTCCGGTCACGTGAGGGCCGCTTACCCGTCCACACGCAGCCGTACAGTTCCACTCGAAGGCAGACGCTCATGACCCGGTCGGCCAGCGGGTAGAAGCGCACCATGCGGGCCACTATGGGGGGGCCCAGGTCCTTCAGAACAACATCGTAGGTGTTCTCATTCCCGGACACCACCTTGGAAGAACAAGCAGTTTTTGTTTGTGCTCATTTCAAGCTAGCTAACGCGTTACCGATGTCGCGTGTATGAAACACAACTCCAATTGATATGGTTTGTTGAAGAAAAATACGTGTGGGACGCCTAGCTAATTACAGTGTTAGCCCTCACGATATCGCATTTTATTTATCGCAGAATTTTTCCCGAAAGAGGGGTGATTGGGCTTGTCTCTCTTCGCCTCCTCCTCATCAATACCGATTAATTGTCTTTTCATAAACACATCGGCTGCACAAGGATAGCTGTCCAGTAGCTAGCTATGGCCATAGCTAGCCGCTATTAGCTAGCCATAGCCCACTCGGTCATCTTCTGTCACAATAAGCTTGGGACATGTGGCTAGCTAATAGCGGCTACACTGTCAGAGCGTAAAGTGAGAGTCTGCTGATGAATGTTAAATAATGTAGTAGGTTTAATAATGAAAGATTTGAGTAAATACTGTCGGCTTTGTCTCAAATATTTAAAGTATAAATACTGTTTCTGTATTCTAGACATGCTAGTACCCACGTACACAAAAATTCCTAGGGGGGAGCCAACGCTCCATGGCGGTTTTTTCCACTTGTTGCGGCAGGATCCCGTGATGATTTTCGTGGCAGAAAAGCGCCATGGAGAAGCCGTGAACGTGCCAACTGATTTGAGAGTCAAAGCCTGAGGCACAATTTAGCCGTTGCGGCAATTGTGCGGACTCGAGTCTCTCGCCGAGGCTGGTTCAGAATAACGGCGGCCTCCTTAAAACGTTGCTGCCGCGGGTCTAATTCCCATTGTGGTACGCTGAAAAAGGCCCGCTAGGCTCTTTTTGGTCCACCATGACACGGCTTCTCCACAAGTCCCCACAGAGGAATTATGTGTTAAGAAAAACAAAACAACAACAAAAAAAAAACGATGAAGCCCTGCTCACACCGCACTAAATAAACGCGCTTCATTTCCGTCCTTACTTCCTGGCCCCAGCGGTCCTTCCAGGTGATCCATTTCACGCCATCTCGAGAGTAGCGCAGGCGATAACTTCGGGCAAATTCCTGGCCGTGCCCGTCGGCGTGGCGACCCTGAGTACCCACCAGGGCCAGGAAGTGGAGCTTGCGAAGGTCCACCTGCAGGAAAACGGGAATCAGTTAGCTTAGCTTAGCGATGGAGGGAAAACGCATGACGCTAGCTGGCGCGGCACAGGTTGTTGGCAAGCTTGGATTAACGGAACCCTCGTGACATTCAAAAGTGTGTCAGCTTGATTACTAAACGCCGAATGTGGAGTTTGGGAACTTTGCTAATAGCAGGTAAGCTAAATCATACATTTTAAATTCTTTTTTTCAATACAGTATTTTACAGACACAGCTTAACTTCTTGCGGCATTTACAAATATCCCGGCTGATCTTTGTGTTGTATAATGAACCGAGGCCCGCAAAAGTTTGCCCATCCCTGTTATTGAATAATTATCAAAAGTCTACACACCCCTGTCAAATGCCGGGTTTTTGTGATAAGGGGGGGGGGGGGGGGGGGAAGCACAAAATTTCATAACCTTTACATCTCAATTGGAAAAAAAATCTTTTAGAGGGCATGGGAAGTAAAAGCAAACTGAGATATTGTGTTTGCACAAGTCTGCACACCCTCTTAGAACTGAGGACGAGGCCGTGTTCATCATTCAAGCTTGTGTTAAATAGGAGTTAGCACACACCTGCCAACTTTTCAAGTGCCTCCGAGTAACCGCAAATAAAGTTCTAGTAGGCTTTTCCTGTCATTTTGGGAGTCAGGTCTTCCAATCCGGGCATTTGAACCAACCTATGTTGACTTTTTAGATGCACCGTAGATGCTCAGAGACTTCGGGTCACCCTGTACATGCTTCAAAAGGTTTGGGTGTGTATTTTTCCAGAAACATTGCACTGTATGTCCTCCAAGGTCATGTGACTTATGCAGACCGGGAGGACACGAGTGCGATTGTAAATCAAAATGAGCGGGGGGGGGGGGGGGGGGGGGGGCGTGGCGCTAACCTGGAGGTATTCCGATCCATCGGGGAAGACGGCGCCTGCGGGGCACCAAGCTCCGTCCCCTTCGCCAGTGCTCAACCTGCAGATGGACACAGGTCTCATTTACGCTTGCCGTCCAACAGCAAAAGGGAGAGGATGGAATTTAAAAAAAAAACAACAAACAAACAAACAAAACGCTCAGCTCGACTGCTCCCATGACGATGGCTGCGGCACGACACCGAGAGTTTGCTACAAAACAAATCGTAATTGATTCCGCAGCGAGAAGACGCCCACGTATAAGCTGACAATGTTGTCTGTAAACACAAGCTGGGAAAACGTACAACTGTACGCAGGACACGCACATCTAAGAAGAGGAAAAGAGGTGAGTTTTTCTTGGATGAACACACACACACACACATTTCCCCACGGAGTCCACTGGACCTTCCAGTGCGACTTTCGTGCTCAGACCGCCTGAAAGCAAATTCACGACACGGATGGCGTCACGCCGACAGTGACGCTGCTGCTCCCTCCAGAGGGGTGAGCTCATGCTGCAGGAAACAGCCGGATGATTTCACAGCCATTAGAGAGCCCGCGATGGGAAGATGAGCGGGGGCCGGGTGTCAACACTGCATTCGTGCGTTATATTGTTTTACTTCCTGGGGGGGGGGGGGGGGGGTCGTACGGGATAAAGACAATGTCACAATGTATTGGAAAGCTACCAAAAGTGCTTTTTCTTCACAACTTGTGGCGAAAATATAGTCTGGAGAAAGCCTGGCGATAATCCAAAAATGTCGCTGTCCAAAGAAACAAATAAACGCATGAATAAATAAAGGCGGGCGGCCCGGTAGTCCAGTGGTTAGCACGTCGGCTTCACAGTGCAGAGGTACCGGGTTCGATTCCAGCTCCAGCCTCCCTGTGTGGAGTTTGCATGTTCTCCCCGGGCCTGCGTGGGTTTTCTCCGGGTGCTCCGGTTTCCTCCCACATTCCAAAAACATGCATGCTGATTGGACGCTCTAAATTGTCCCTTGGTGTGAGTGTGGTGAGTGGTTGTTTGTTTCTGTGTGCCCTGCGATTGGCTGGCAACCGATTCAGGGTGTCCCCCGCCTACTGCCCGAAGACAACTGGGATAGGCTCCAGCACCCCCCGCGACCCTAGTGAGGATCAAGCGGCTCGGAAGATGAATGAATGAATGAATAAATAAAGGCATCTGCAGATTTTAACAACTTTTTTTTATATATCCGAAATAAGGTGAAAAGTCACAAAATTAGGACTACTAAAATAATTAAAAAAAAAAACATGAACAGGAACACAAGGGTGGCGCGGTGGTCAACTGGTTTGCACGGCCGCTTCACAGAGCAGAGGTGCGCGGTTCCATTCCGACTCCGGCATTCCTTTGCATGTTCTCCCCGTGCCTGCGTGGGTTTTCTCCGGGTGCTCCGGTTTCCTCCCACATTCCAAAAACATGTGGCCAAATCGGTTTTAGTTCCAATACTTCAGAATTTTGGAACAGTTACAAGACAGAAGTGATAACGTTTAGGACGCCTTCCTCACAGTCAGCCGATCCGTTTTCCCGATCCTGAATTTGGGTGTCAACCTTTAAACCCGCTCGCTGTGCGTTTCTCCAATTAAAATGCGCTTTTGATGAATGTTGCTTTTCGCGCTTGCTTGCTTTGCCGCGCGTCCGCCGCTCCGTCCGTCATTTGCGTTTTGACACGCCCGCCGCTCTCCGCGCGTCTCCCAAGAGAGCGCCGCGGCTAATAATCATTTCCACACGGTCGGGCTCTCAGCCAAACACGCGCTCGCTCGCCCACACACATACACACTTGCCGCATCGCTCCCTACGCGCGGTTACGAGAGCGCCTTGCGGGGCCCATCCTGCTCTCAGCGCCTTTCCTGGCAGACGGCTAAGTAGCTAATGACATTACAAAACACAAAACGCCCACTCGGTCATCTTCTGTCACAATAAGCTTGGGACAAATTGCTTTGGGATGGGGTTGAGTTGAGGCGGGGCGGGGCGTACGTGATCCTGTTTCACTGCAAGACATCGGCCGCGAGTAAAAACCATCGGAGGGATGCGGAGCGGACGGAAACGCTTGACGCATCGTTGTGCAGGAATACATAATAATAATGCCAAAAGAAATACACTGGGGGGGGGATTGAATGACATTGACATTTTTCCCCCCTTCATCTGTTTTTTTTTTTTGCATCCTTCCTTCATTTGCCTGAAATGACTTTTCTACTTTGCAATCGACGGTCCCAATCCAATACTGCTTTAAAGTCCACTAATTGAGTCAAATCAATTAATTTTTAAGCTTCTGGCCCACGGCGTACAAGCTCAAAGCGGCCAACGAGAGAAGAATTGAAGCGCTCAACTCACTGACCTTGCATGTTTGGCCTCGGTGGAGTCGGACCAGGCGCTGGAGGCGGTGATGTCAGAGTCTAGGATGCTGCCATCCTCCATCCCCAGGGCGTAACGACACTGAGCGGCTGCGCATGCAGACAGGAAGGCGACGGAGATGAAAAGAAAAAAAAATAATAGAGAAAAGGAAGGGAAGAGCCATGAGCCACAGTGCTATCAGCAGAGAGCATCAAGTGGTGGTGGTGGGGGGGGGGGGGGGGGGGGGTAAACTCAATCTCTCAGTCCCGAGCATCGGCCGGCATCATCGGTTACGGAGAATTTGCCTCGTCATGTCAAAACATCTGGACTTTGCTGCTGCATGGTAAGAGAATTCCTAACCCTGCAATAAATTAGCTTGTAACTTCCCCCACTTTGCTGAGATTCATCTTCGAGGGGGGAAAAAAAACATATTTTCCTACGTCAAACATAGCGAAACTGCTTCACTCATTCCCGCCGGTGATAACATAAAACTATGCGCGTTAAAAAAACAAACAAAAAAAAAACATTTTTGGGAGCGTCCCCGGTCCTAGTTGATGTTACGGTCGTAAATTTACAGTGACAGTGACAGTGTCACTGTAAATTTACGACCGTAACATTACAGTGACAGTGTCACTGTAAATTTACAGTGATTTACAGTGACAGTTGACTGTCAAAAGTTCACTTCATCACAAGGTGAGGCCCAAGGTCAATACAGCGGTTCCTCAACTTATGAAAAGGTTCTGGAAAAAATTTCTGAACTAGTAAAGACGTGTTTCCATGTAAATGCTCTAATCCATTCCAAGCCCACCCCCCCCCCCCAAAAAAAAAATCTGCTATAAATGTTTTATAAAGCATATAAATGCATGTTCGGCGGCCCGGTAGTCCAGTGGTTAGCACGTCGGCTTCACAGTGCAGAGGTACCGGGTTCGATTCCAGCTCCGGCCTCCCTGTGTGGAGTTTGCATGTTCTCCCCGGGCCTGCGTGGGTTTTCTCCGGGTACTCCGGTTTCCTCCCACATTCCAAAAACATGCGTGGCAGGCTGATTGAACACTCTAACTTGTGTGTGAGCGTGAGTGCGAATGGTTGTTCGTTTCTGTGTGCCCTGCGATTGGCTGGCAACCGATTCAGGGTGTCCCCCGCCTACTGCCCGAAGACAGCTGGGATAGGCTCCAGCACCCCCCGCGACCCTAGTGAGGATCAAGCGGCTCGGAAGATGAATGAATGAATGAATGAATGCATGTTACAAATAATAGTGTTGCGCAATAAATGAGAGTTGTGTATAATGTAAAAAAAATAAAGACTCAAGAATCAAAATGATGGTTTATGGTCAAAGTAACTCTTGGCCTGGCTCGCAATGGTATCTATTTACTTTTAAGGGTTGGGGGGCAGGCTAAAAAGTCTCGGTGTCAAGGTGATCGGGGGGAGGGGAGGCGGGCGGGGGGGTTATTGCAACAGTCAGGCAAAGTGCTTTGCTAGATATGCAGAGAAACTATTTAAAACTAAAATAATCACAACATTTCTCTTATAATGCCCCGAAGAATAAAGACCAACCCATTCCAAGAGCAAAAAAGTTTTTTTCTTCAGTTTTTGCCCCCTAGTTTTGAGGCAATGTGGGAATGCGATTCGGGAGCTGAACAGTGCAGCTGTGCGTCTATCCAAATGGATGCAGGGCGGCGGACCACCCTGAAACCGCCAACCATTTCAAAATAACGACTGCATATAACGATGATATGGAATTGCTCGACAGACTGGATTTAGTGCGTTTAAAAAAAAAAGACAAGTTGAGGAATGTGACCGTCGCAGGAAACCTTTTTGGACAGCCCTGCTTCAGATGCTCGTTGAGCTGCAATTTGGCTAAACGCAAGGCTGATTTGATTTTCAGGAAGTACATTTACAAGGACAAGTATTTGACATTTCAGTAAGTACAGTGGCGCCTTGAGACACGTGTGACCTGGACTTTTTTTTTTCCAATATGATCAGCCGATATTCTTTATCCTCTGCATAGAATGGCATGTATTATCGCTGTGCCGAGAATCCGAGAGAGGAGCTGAGTCTACAGTACAGTACATCTGTCTGCCTGTCTTATATTACCTGCAGGTTGTGAAATGTGCATTGAAAGAGAAACTTGGATGAAAACGATCAATTATTTTGAATTCTAATCGATTACGTCATATCGGAGGTCTTGATCAAATATAAGAGAGAGCGTCATTTTTCTCTACTCCAACATTTTTGTTGTTTAGAGGGAGAGGAGGCCGAAAGCCATGAATGCCGTTTGCATTCATTTCAACACCCAATTGCTCCGTCTGTCATCACACGTCGCTGACACGTATTTGCCGTTAATTCCCGAATTCCCCCCCCACCAGCACACCCGAACATCTCACACTGCGCATGAATGCAGTCGGGAAAACCGCCAACTATTTCAAAATAACGACTGCATATAACGATGATATGGAATTGCTCGACAGACTGGATTTAGTGTGTTTAAAAAAAATGACAAGTTGAGGAATGTGACCATCGCAGGAAACCTTTTTGGACATCCCTGCTTCAGATGCTCGTTGAGCTGCAAATTGGCTAAACGCAAGGCTGATTTGATTTTCAGTAAGTACAGTGGCGCCTTGAGACACGAGTGACCTGGACTTTTTTTCCAATATAAGTAGCCGATATTCTTTATCCTCTGCATAGAACGGCATGTATTATCGCTGTGCCGAGAATACGAGAGAGGAGCTGAGTCTACAGTACAATACTGTGCATCCGTCTGCCTGTCTTATATTACCTGCAGGTTGTGAAATGTGCATTGAAAGAGAAACTTTGATGAAAACGATCAATTATTTTGAATTCTAATCGGTTACGTCATATCGGAGGTCTTGATCAAATATAATAGAGAGCGTCATTTTTCTCTACTAAACATTTTTGTTGTTTAGAGGGAGAGGCTGAAAGCGATGAATGCCGTTTTCATTCATTTCAACACCCAATTGCTCAGTCTGTCATCACACGTCGCCGACACGGCTCCACGTATTTGCCGTTAATTGCCGAATTCCCCCCCCCCAGCACACCCGAACATCTCACACTGCGCATGAATGCAGTTGGGAAATGCGCCGATTCCAGTCGACTCGTCCCTTCCAAGACGACACCCTTCTCATTGCACCTTTTGTGCGTTACCGTGAGCCCTGCCCCGGGGGGGGGAGGATTTGCGGCACGGGGGAACAAAAGGAGCGACGGAAACCACGGCGCCGCCCGCAGGCCAGCCCCTCGGGTGCCGGCGTTGACTCTATTCCAGCGGCAGACATTATCAAGCGATTACAAAGATGAGGAGCTCGTCTGAGGGGAGGGGAGGATGGCGATAAAGTAGAGAAGGGGGGGGGGGGGGGTTAGGGGGGGGGTCGTTGTCATTGAGTCACCCCGTTGGAATTTGGAGCCGAGTGACAAATGTTAAAAAGCCCAGAGGGTGGAGCCTACGCGCACCCACACTGGAGCCACACCCATTAAACAGGTGCCCACGTCACGACGCTCAACAACCGTGTCCTTTTTTTAAAAAAAATTTTTTTTTGTCATTACATTAAATAAATTTTCACCAGAATGAGGTTTTTGGAGTGCGTCTCCAAATGTGGATTTCGTTTGACAGAAGTCGTGGCTGTGACTCATAAAAGTCTTCTCAAGAGTCACGCTTTCAAATCTTCAACTCTCGAAGATTTGCTCCCACACATCAATCAACCCCCCCCCCACCCCAGTCACGTCACGTGTGTCCCAATATCATCTACGCAGACTACTTTCCGGTTGTAAATCCAAAAGCATTGCGCCCCGCGGACAAACAAGCCGTGTAATGAGTTTGGGGCGAAACTCTTGTCGCCGTTTGCAACAAAAAAGCGCCGTTGAAGTTGCGGCTCATGCTTGCTGCCGCAAGTCAGATACTGTATGAAAGCCGGCGCGCTCTCTCCTGTTCCACCTGGTTGCCCCCACCGACTGACACTTGGTAATGCGGGCTGGGTATTAGCCGTCCTGAGGAACGGTGGGGGTGTGTGTGTGGGGGGGGGCATTTCACTCTCCTGTTCCACTCGACTAGCTGGCAGACAGGAAGAGAACACAGCGCAGTGCCTGTTGATAACAACGGGAATGAGACTCGATGATTTGACGATGTGAGGAGAATATTGGGAGGGAGGAAGAAAATAGGGCGCCTGTGGGGAGGGGGGGGAGTGTTTGAATTACTCAAGCTTTCTTTTTTTGTAGTCAACTATAACTTGATCCTAGTCGAGTTAAAGTGATTCAATGACATCATGAATATACAGTATTCCCTTGTTTATGGCGATTAATGGGGACCAAAACCAAAACGGCGATAAACGAAAATCCGCGAAGTAGCGACCAATTAACATATATATGAGAAAAAAAAATTGCCCCGCGTGGGCCTTTGCGCTTGAGCAGAGCGCAGAGTCAATTAAGGTTGTTTGGACAATTAAGGATGGAGAGACCTGCTTTTGTTCTTGTAAGTCTTTCTCTCTCTTTCTGTGGACTTAAAAAAACAAAAAAAACAAAAAACAAACAAACAAAAAAAAACAATATATATATATATATATATATATATATATATATATATATATGTTTTTTTATGAATGTTTGAAAAAATCTGCGATGCACCGAAGCTGCGATAAACGAAGCGAGGGATCGCTGTATATATATTTTTTCAGCACAGAACAGCGACCGCTAATGTTAGCGTTGAGCCACGGACTGTTTTTTTTTTTTTTTTTTTTTTCGTATTTAAGAATGGACTTGCCCCATTTCGTAAATGAACATGCTACTTGTCCGATTTCCATGTGGGGACATTTGTCACATTTGTGCCGACGGTCCCGTTGTCCCAACGTGAATAATTGAACAACCGGCTAGCCGCTGATGCTAACCGCTACGCTCTCGGAACCAACGCAGACGCATCAACATCACGTCGCCCTGTTCCTTGGACATTTCGTTGCGCCGCACAATGTCAGAGCACCGGACGAGAAGGAACACACTTCAAAATCCAATTCAAGAATCTCGAGGCCATCGACTTGCTTCGCTAGGTGCCGCCGTTTCGGTTCACACGGACGATCAAACGGGCTCGGCGGTTCACTCGAAAAAGGAGACAACGTGCCCAAACCTGCGTCAAAGTGCCACTCGTGCTCTTCGGCCGACGACACCCGCGCCGCCATCACCGCCGCCAGGGCGGCGACCACAGAAAAAGGTGTGAGCCACCCGGCCGGCCTGGCCATGACTGCAGCGGCGCGCCCCGTTAGCTGCCCGCAGACGCAATGCTAGCCGCAGGCATTCCTGTCGACGAGACAAAGGAAAAGAAGAAACATTTAGAAACAGTCGACGATCTCAGTGAGCCTAAACCGTGAAACGTGACACCTCGACTCTGCTTTCATAAATCGTCACTGGAATAAAATACAAAGTGAACCGCATCTGGTCCGCAGAGTTTGTTTTTCCTCCAGGAACAAATTGCGCTTGACGACTAGCCTAGCATCGCCGTCTTTTGATAATTCTCTTAGCAAATAACATAAGATGTCCTTTATTTTGTCCCACACTGGGGAAATTTACAGCCTCCAGCAGCAAGAATGTAGGTAGAAAGAAGAAGGAAGAAAAAAAAAAAACAACCAACACCGTTCAATTAAGTGCAATAAATAAAACAAAGAGCGAGCACAAAGCCAAAAGTGCCCAAAGCCACTTTGAGGCGCTAATTTGTTCCTCCGTTTTTGGCCCTGCTGGGTGACAATGATGCTTTTGTCGCCGATAGAAAAGAACTCCAGCGGTGATCGAGGACGCTACAATTAGCAAAACATTTACTTTGGCGGCTGCTCCCCCCCCATCCACCCCAACCCCCTCCCCCGAGGACTATTTTCCAAATAGCTGATATCAAACTGGCTTTCACGTCATTGGATGGGTTGATCCAGCCGGCGGCGGTTGCGCAACAAAGCAAATTAGGTTTGGAGAGATTTTTTAAAAAAATCAAAAATCAATCCGCTCTGAATGGAAGCATTGGAAAAAATAAAAATAAAAAAATCCCCAAACATCTTTTATGTCTCACCGATTGTTTTTTTTTTTGTCAGACAATGCCACTACAATGTTGACAAAGTGACGCGACAGCTGACAGCGCGCATATTTTCCTCATGAAAACGTGTCCGAAGGGGAAGGAGTCCAGTGGTGGCTCGAGGGGAGGAGGAAAGACGATCGGCTCGAGTCTGAAGTGGGAACGACAGCTGGGAGCGGCACAGAGTTCAACTTCGTCCCCTCGAGTTAGACCGAGCCGGCCGACAGCTGACGCGCAGCTGTAGCGGCAGCGGGACGAGGAGAGGGCGGAGTCAAATACGCGTGGAAAGCGAGTCGAGCCTCTCCTCTGTGATTTATGCGTCGGCCTTCGTCGCCGCGGGATTCTTCGAGCGATTCTTTAAACTGGTTGACGGTAATTCGTAGGGATTAGCATTTGATCGTTTATGACTCCGATGATTTGTGCCGGGGGAAGACGCGACAAATTGTTTTGGAGAAACTGAGGGCGACTGATCCGCACGGCGGGCGTAATCGGATCGCATGTTTCCAGGCTGACGTTTTCGATTCCACGAGCATCCATAGAGAAATGCAAAATCTCAACGTTATTCAGTCAAATTGACGCCACATGATCTGCTTTCAGGGGCCGAATAAAATGACGCAGCGGGGCCAGATCCGGCCACCGGGGCCTTGCGTTTGACACCGGTGAACAAAAGAACAGGAGCAATGACGACCTTGTGGACTTACAGCCTCGGAAAGAATGAAAACATGAGGGCAAAGGGCTAGCGAAGAGCGCAGAAAGGCCGTCACAGTCGCTTCAGCTGTCTCGAGTTGGTCCTTAAAAAAAAAAAAAAAAGGGGGGGGGGGTGGGTACACCCCCGCATGTGTTCCCAGTCTGGCGTTTTTTGAGCACAGTTAAGAGCTGAGAAGCTCCACTGATGGGGGTGTTACTTGTCATCGGCGCACATGGCCAGCGGCTATGTTTTTTTTTTTTTTTTCTCAAAGTATCTCACAGCACACATCACGGAGAGGAGGACATCACCACATTAAAAAAAAAAATAAAAATTACAGCCAAGACAAATGTTTTGGCAAGCAGGGACCAAAGTGTCCGCAGCCATCCGAGACCACGTTTTGCTGGCGACGTCAAGTGGTGTGCTGAACAGCTGCGGTTGGCGCTCGGGCCGATGGGAGAGGAAAGGACCGCTTTTGCTCTGACGTTTTGTCTTGGCTGCGCTCGTGAATGCACATGTGAGCAGCTGCTCTTACTTGCCTGGAAATGAAAAGGAAAAACTAAACAAAACAAAAAAAAATTAAAAAACGAGGATCGGATCAGCCTCTTATTAGTTTGCATCATTGCCTCATTGAGGACTTGCTAAGATGAGACGTAATGGCAGAAGCATCGGCGGAGATCCAAAACAGGAGAAGATTTGTTTGTTGGGGTGATTAAGCGTCCGCTAATTGCAGTTTCAAGCACGGTTCCCTCGGTGGAACTGAGGTCATGTGGCACTTGGACTTACAGCTCAGGTGGACGCTTCATCCAGGCCAGGACAAATCGAAAACAGATTCTCATGCGCCATGCCGACCCGTTTGTTACATCACCGACCGTTTTGCTACTGTGCTCAGACCGAGCCAAACGAACGGAACCAAGGCGGGAAAAACAAGCTAACTCAACAAAAGCGTACATCCTGTTATATTTATTGTATATTTTCAGAATATCAGTACCGGACCACTACCCTCTAAGTATATCTGATCGTTGTTATTTCATGTTAGCTTGGTAAACTTTCGCTAGCTTACGCTGGCCCTCATACCGGGATCTCTCTTATGTTGTTTCAGCGATTCACACAAAGGGAACAAAGTAATGTCACAAGCACTTTGAAGTTATTTTGTAAAAAAAAAATCTCAGCACACTCGACACCCACCCAAATAAAATAAATAAATAAACAAATAAATAAATAGGCGCCATTTTGGATTCAAATGCTAGCAACTGTTTCACAACTGCCACACCTTTGCTCGCTCACCTTGTATACGTCAAATAAAATAAAAAATCCAACGTTTACAGGCCCCAACGCCAATTTTTACAACGACTCCAACTCACATAAACGTATGAGAGCAGATCTCTCAAGTAGTGAATCGTTGGTGTACGGCGGCTATTAAGCAAAAAGGCTTCTGAAGGCTGTGCCGGCGGCCTCCTTGTGTGCTCACAGTCGGAGTCTCTCCCGGTTTGCGGCTGCAAAGGCTTTGAAAGATGTAAAAAATAACAAATTGGAAATTTGAAAGAAGGTTTTGATGAAATGAGGACAAGCGGCATGCTCCCATTTAGCACGTCGCTTATCGTTGACGAACAGGTGATGTACGTTCGGAAAAAAAAAAAAAGAGTCACAGTGCTTTCTTTATCGAGGCACATCTGTACCACGTTTACGCAAGTCATCTATCCAATAACATGAATTTCATGGCAGCCGTGCCAAGACAAAAAAAAAAAAAAAAAACATCATCTGCTACTAATACAAATGTGAGCCGCGTGCTAAGCGTCTAATATCAACTTGGAGGTTTGGGGCTTTGCTAAGGGCACCTTGGCAGCGTTTTGGAAGTCAACTGGCCTCCCTCCAGCAGCAAACCACCCCCCCTGCTTTCCATTTTCTTGATCAAAACCAACGGCGGGAATGAAAATGAAAGGGAGATTGTCTCCTCGTGCCCCGGTTGGCTTTCCTCAAAAATCGCGTGTGGACATTCGTTCGAGTCGCGGGGCTGGCTGTGCGTTTGGCTCCAAACGTTTCAAGTGGGGAGCAGGCGGACTGATTTATTTTATTTATTTTATTTTTTATAATGTGAGAGCCCACAAATAAAGAAAATAAAAACAACGCCTCCGTTTAATAGAGTGTTGAAACACGCGCGCTAGCAGCGCACACCCGCATTAACGACAATGTCTGTTGTGGTACCGTGAATGGCCTGCGAGAGGCGACACAGTGCCACTCCACGCTGATGGAAAATACAAAGAAGAGGAAAGTGCCCGCGTAGAAGAAGATATGAAATCATCTCGGCCAAACGTTAGCTCATCTGGTTACGACATAGCAGAGACGAGCTATTTGTCATTTCTACTTCAGTAACAGCGTGCGCTATGGCTAGCTTCCCAAATATTGTTCCGCTTCACGTCACAATCACGGGACATCAACATTTCGGATCGTATATTTGATTGGCTGGGATGGAAATGCTCAAACCGAGTTGGTATGAGCGTCATATGCTTCCTCTGTTAAAAGTTGACTCATGGCCACAGGGGACATCGGGAGTAGCGAGCTCTTTATTTTGGACTTCCTTCCGACACACACTGTAGCTGAAGGGAAGGAAGTATGAATGATTTTCCCCGCAGCGCTTCGGTTGATGAGGAGGGGGGGGCAACCGGGCGCTCCGGGTCATTTGGTGTATTTTCCTGAAAACTGTTTCCATTTTTTATTTTTTTGTTGTTGCTGTGAGACTCAAAGTGAGGAAACGTGCGAGTCCACCAGCAAGGACATTTTGAAGTGGCCATGCGGTTTCTGCCTACTGTGTTTGTTGATGTGTTAATGGATAACATGTACTTTGAATCAGTAATCGTTTCACCTTTGCTTCGCCTGACGTGAACCAACTCGTCCGCGGTACATCTGCAAAGCCTTGGAATAAACACTGGCCCACGTCGACAACCGTACGGGGTCTGAGAATCATCGCATTAGCATTTAAGCTAGTTGGAACCATTTAGCGACGCAAAATGTTCCGCATCTAAAGCATCCGGGCCAATTAAATCTGTGTTGAAAGACTTTAAAATTCATCAAATACTTGACAAACTTTAAAGGCAATGACCGATAACTAAATTCAGTTCCGTTGACCACTTTGAGTATTAGCGATAACACCGATGCTAACGGGTGAGACGGCGCAAAACAAAAATTCACTAAATCTAGGTTGGGAAAATTAATTTACAGACTTGATTTTCATGTCTTAAAAAGAAGTGTGTGGGAGTTAAGATTATTGAAACGACCGCGGAAAGCAACATTAGCACTGACGCTAGCGCTAACAGCTTTCCAAGATGGGGGGGAAAGTGCCAAGCAGCCCGTGAAAAATGAGACTTGCCTGGCACGGTCAAACATTGAACAGAGTTGCACTACATGAGCGACTTACAAAAAAAAACAAAACATGATTTGTAATTTTATTAAGAGGAGTAGTCATCAACAAGCAGCAAAAAAATCAGAAGAGCTACAAGTTATTTTCCAAGAATTTCGAGAGTCCAAATTTGAAGGCAATCTGCATGACTGTATCTTCTGTTATCTTGAGGTAACCAAGTTAAAAAACGGCGAACGGTCACGGTCGCGCCATCTTAACGCAAAGGCGTCCATGCTGCTACCTGCTCGAGTTGCCGCCGATCCAGGCGTGGCGTCGAGATGCTTTTTCTCAGCCACACGACAGGATGCAAAAGCAAAGCGGAGCGCGAGCGGTCAACCTCGGTCATCAAATTCTACACTTGCGTGTCACACGAATCCTCTATACAAGGAAATGGGAGTCACCGCCGTGGTATGTCGCACTACTATGAGTTGTGAGGCGGGCGGGGGGGGGGGGTGGATGCTGGCAGACGGAGAGATCACGAGTTCCGACTGAGGCGCGGGTGCAATGAAAGTGAAGCACTTTGCCTCAAAAGAAAGAAAGAAAGTGAGCGGGCGGGCGAGCAAGGCGGAAGAAAGCACGTCGAGGGGAACATTTCCTGGAATAATTTGTGAGCCGTTAAGACAGCTATGCCGTTTGCCGACCCCCCCCAAAAAAGCGCACAAGCAGTTTAATAACTGCACAAATTCACAAGGTCTTATTGGCGGAGATCTACGAGTCGAGCAGCGGTGAAAGGAATGAAGGCAATAAGATTGGGAGTTTGCCGGCGCGAAACGCCGCGCGAGTGCAATCAATGAGGACTCGCAGTTTCACTGGCACCCTCAATGTCAGCACTGCAGGCGGAAGTTTATGAGAGAGGGGGGGGGGGGGCAAATGGTGACTGATGACCACGGCTCGTGCTGCCAGACCTAGTCTGGCTTCATCAGCGGCAGTCGCATTCGCTACAAGGTGAAAGAAAACATCGTGACCAGCTGCAGGCCAAAAGCGCATTTTCTTTTACGACCCCCCCTCCATAAAAAAGACACACACACACACACAAAAGAAAAAAACATCCCATAAATTCATCCAACTTTGTGTTCATGGCAATCCTTGGCAGAGGATATGATCCGTAACTCACAACAAGTAGTTCACGTTAAAAACTGGAATGGCTGCCAAGGTTGAATTGGGGAGGGGTTGCTTGTCTGCGTGTCTGAATGTCAGCAAGGCCGCCCGTGCTCGGGTTCACCGATGGAAGGTGACGGAAAACGAGCGCTAATTAGGCTGAGGAGGAGCGGGGGCCATTGGGACTCACTATTCGAGGAGGTGCGAGGATGAGGGGGGGGGGCTGAAAATAGGAGGTTATACCGAGCATCATGCACAAATGAATTTCAGCAATTTTATGGCACTTCTCTCCAAAATGACGACACGATAAGAAAACAAGCACTATTTTTATACTTTTTTTTTGTTTGTTTGTTTAAATTGTAATATTTTTTACACTGTAAAATGTCCGTTTACCCACGCGGGAAAAAAAAAAAAACAATTTAAACGTCAGTAGCTCATTTCCGCCAGTGGATTTTTTTTTCCAACAGTTAAAAAAATAAAAAATACACAATTTAAACATAATCTATGGTCACGAGCTATGGGTCGTGACCGAAAGAACGAGATCCCGGATACAAGCGGCCGAAATGAGTTTTCTCCGCAGGGAGTCCGGGCTCTCCCTTAGAGATAAGGTGAGAAGCTCGGTCATCCGGGAGGGGCTCCGAGTCGAGCCGCTTCTCCTCCACATCGAGAGGAGCCAGATGAGGTGGCTTGGGCATCTGATTCGGATGCCTCCTGAACGCCTCCCTGGTGAGGTGTTCCGGGCATGTCCCACCTGGAGGAGACCCCGAGGAAGACCCAGGACACGCTGGGGAGACTATGTCACCCAGCTGGCCTGGGAACGTCTCGGGATCCCCCGGGGAGAGCTGGAAGAAGTAGCTAGGGAGAGGGAAGTCTGGGCTTCCCTGCTAAAGCTGTTGCCCCCGCGACCCGGCCCCGGATAAGCGATAGAAGATGGATGGATGGATGGACAATTTAAACGTCAGTAGCTCATTTCCGCCAGTAGATTTTTTTTTTCAACAGTTAAAAAAAAAAAAAAATCAACATTTTCAGACCACCTTCATGCACAAGACCATCGACAGGCAACGTTTTGAAAAACTGTTCAATTAAGTCCCCGTCTCACTCGGCGGGAATCTAAAAGTTGGCTCAAGTATTTCTGACACAAATTCACCTTCATGATTTCTTTGCTAAGCGCTGTTAAAAAGATCAGATCGTAGATTCAAAACAATGTTTGGAACAATCACGGCAGCACCCTTAAAAAATAATCGACACTCGGGGGAGGGGGGCGGGGTGGTTAATCCTCTAATCCTCATCAGGAGCCGTTCTGGTATGTTGCATGAGTATAATCTCTCGAGGTTTAATGAGATGTGGTCGACAATTAGAAAAGTAACGAAAGTTACACGTTTGATTAAAAAGGAGACATACGGGATTAGACTTTTTTTTTTTTAATCTAAACACCAGCTTCCTGTCTAAAAGGTACAATGGCAAGCGTGGCTTTTGTTACCATGACAACCGGGGCAGCGTCAGGGCATCGAGGGGAGGCGAGGGGTCGCCTGTTCCCAAGCAGCCCAGAATTCATTCATTCATTCATCTTCCGAGCCGCTTGATCCTCACTAGGGTCGCGGGGGGTGCTGGAGCCCATCCCAGCTGTCTTCGGGCAGTAGGCGGGGGACACCCTGAATCGGTTGCCAGCCAATCGCAGGGCACACAGAGACGAACAACCATTCGCACTCACACTCACACCTAGGGACAATTTAGAGTGTCCAATCAGCCTGCCACGCATGTTTTTGGAATGTGGGAGGAAACCGGAGCACCCGGAGAAAACCCACGCAGGCCCGGGGAGAACATGCAAACTCCACACAGGGAGGCCGGAGCTGGAATCGAACCCGGTACCTCTGCACTGTGAAGCCCACGTGCTAACCACTGGACTACCGGAATCTCAATTTAAAAAAAAAAAGGTTGATTGTCCTGCATTGTCCTTGCAGATTCACGAAGCGGATCGGTGCATGTGGCGCATGCAGAGGACACTTGGCCCAACGGAATTGTCACCAACTAAACACCACCACGGTGTAGCCTTTCTTTAGAATTTCCAGTGATGTAATAGAATTACACTATCTGATTTTCAGGCCAAGTTTTGTGGTTATTTTAAATATTCCACGTATAATCCCTCTTTGTTTGACGTTTACTTTGACAGAGGGTTGTGCCAGTAAGCAAAAGAGTGAAAAGTGAAACGGCACCGTTTGCACGGCACGCCCGCTTGATTTCACACGGCAGGGTTGTTTTCTCAAGGCCGAAGCGAGTCCAAACTCCACCTCGACGGCATGCGAGTGGGTGAACAAGTTTGGACTGAAAAGGCGGAGGTGGAAGTGTTGTGGGTTCTCACTCTCACATGCGCGCACAAAGTCAAGTCGGGACATGCCAAACGATAGCCTCGCCACTTCACTTTCCCCCTCTCACTTGTTTTGTATAATCCGGCAGGAACGAGAGGTGCGGCGCCTTCGTTTTCGTTCCGACGCTAAAATGCGACGACCAATGCGAGCCCTCGCGCGCTTCTGCGCTTTTCATTTCGACAGGCCCGGCCCGGTTGGGGGCTTCATTGATTTAATCACGCCGTTTGCAAACAATCAACTCTCAGGTGTTGCGCAACGGGCTGCCGATACCGTTACCATGACAACAGCTTTACCTGGGCCAAAAGGCCTTTTCTCTTGTCGACAGTTTTTTTTTTTTGGCCTGAGGAATTATTTGCACTGCGGCTCCAGTTAAAGGATGCCTGATTGATTTATTAAAGAAGCGTTTTTTTTGGTCACGCCACGAATCAATTTGAAGCGTTTCTAATTTGTATCGCACGCCCGTATCGGTGTTGCTTTAATTCCTGAAAGTTTTTGCAGGTTTTAATTTTCTAAGCGCTGAGAAGCAACTCAACCGGGGAGGCGGTCGCGACCTTTGCATCTCGCCGCTAATGAGAAAAGCGGCAGTGTTCAAACTCCAAATGAGGCAGGAGCAAATATGCGCTCACATTAACGTGTGGACGTTTGTGGATGCTTCAGGTTGGAGTTGGGCAGAGAATCCCCCCCCCCCCCCAATTCAATTTGCACCGCCGTGCGAGCGAGCAGAAGCATGCGACGTGTAAACGCCACTTAATCGAAAAAAAAAGAAGAAAAAAATCCTGAGGAGTAGCGAGACTGAGCGACTGCAATGAAGCGGAGGAACTTTTTTGGGGGGGGGAAGGGGGGCAGCTGGCCAGGAGAGGCCAACGTGATTTCAAAAGCGGAATGGAAAGACGAATCGCAGGATAAAAGTGGACCGGGAACCAGTTTGGTGGAGCTCAGCTGTCTGATTCACGCCGAGAAAACTCAACTGAGGTACACGCCCACATTTTTCCCTCTCTTTCCATTCAAAGTCTGTCAATTGGGTGGCGCACCTGCGGTGTGCTAAACGGATCTTTTACCCACCTTGGCTGAAAAAAAAAAAAAAAAATTCAAGTCGAGACTTTCCCGTTAGCCTATCCCAGCTGTCTACGGACAGTAGGCCGAGGACACCCTGAACCGGTTGCAGGGCATCACAGAGACTAACAACCATCCGCGCTCACATTGACACCGAGGGACAATTTAGAGCGTCCAATCAGCCTGCCATGCACGTTTTTGAAACGTGGGAGGATTACCCGGAGAAAACCCACGCAGGGGTGAACATCCAAACTCCACACAGGAAGGGCCGGGGATTGAACCCACGACCTCTGCACGGTGAGGTCAACGCGCTAACCACTTGAGCACCGAGCTGCTGACAATGAATGATACTTATTTTATTCATTCATTCATTCATCTTCCAAGCCGCTTGATCCTCACTAGGGTCGCGGGGGGTGCTGGAGCCTATCCCAGCCGTCTTCGGGCAGTAGGCGTGGGACACCCGGAATCGGTTGCCAGCCAATCGCAGGGCACACAGAAACGAACAACCATTCGCACTCACACTCACACCTAGGGACAATTTAGAGTGTTCAATCAGCCTGCCACGCATGTTTTTGGAATGTGGGAGGAAACCGGAGCACCCGGAGAAAACCCACGCCGGCCCGGGGAGAACATGCAAACTCCACACAGGGAGGCCGGAGCTGGAACGAACCCGGTACCTCTGCACTGTGAAGCCGACGTGCTAACCACTGGATACCGGGCCGCCCGATACTCATTTTATTTTTTTAAAATTTAGGATATTTTGATCTTTCCGCATTTCATTGCCGACGCTCTTAAAAAATGGATAAACTCGATTTAAGATGTTCTGTCGTAAAATTAGCAGTGTTAAAAAAAAAAACGACAACAACAATATCGAGTAGCAAACCAGAAGTGCTCAACTTCAGCCTGTCACCTCAATCACCCCCCCAACCCCCCTCTGCCCCCTCCAGCCCTTCCTCCAGTTCTAAAGCGACTTAAATTACACGGCTCACGACAAGCTCCCCATGCTAATGTGAGCCCCCCCCCGCCCCCCACTCCGTCGTCCCACCCGCGGGCACCCAAAGACACATCAGCCAACTCACAGCTGAGAGGAAAAACGTAGCGTGGCTGCTTCAACTTTGATGCAGAGCACGACTTTGCTGCGCGGTCCAAGTCGTCTACAGCCCCGACATTGCCAGGAGACTTTGGTGATTGATGCGCGCGTTAGTAGACCCCCCCCCCCCCCCCCCCCGCCCCCCCACCCGAGTGGTCTGTATTCATGTGGGAGGTCTTGAGCACATGAAAAAGTAAAAAAAAAAAAAAAAAAAGCTCAAGTTGCATTTTTAAACCCCTTTTTTTTAGGGGGGGGGGCGGTTGTGCAGCCTTTTGTTCTGAGGAAATTCCTGATTTTGCATGTCCACGGTTTTTAAAAAATATATTTTTATTGGGCAATTCATTTCACTGCAGACCGTCTCGCGGTCCAGCGATTTCATCGCACCCCGCAGATTCAAGACGCCCCCGTGCCGGATGCGGCAAAAAAAGCCCAACGTCACCGAGCCTCCGCCATGTTTTCAACCATGAGCTGCGTTTTCTTCACATGCTTGGAACGGCCTAGCGCACAGGTGTCAAACTCGAGGCCCCGGGGGCCAGATCTGGCCCACGAAAGCAAATTAAGCATGTTGACTTCTATGACGCTAGCTAAAATTTGCACCAAATATTCATATGAGGGATCATTTGATAGGCTACATTTCGAAAACAAACCCTAACCCCCCCCCCCCCCCCCCAAGTGGCAATCTAACACTATCAATCCTCGGACTCACTCCCGCAAATAATCTCCGATATGTCATGCTTTTCATCTGCGGGTTTATGACGAGCAGAGCCTGACATCATCTTGTTCATCTTAAATTTCATATGCTGGCGCGGGAGGGTGGGATGGGGTTTCTCTTCGGTGCACCCCCCCCCCCACGCGGGTGGAAAAAAAAAAAACGAGGCCGCGTGCCAAAATGCCATCGGAGACAAATGAGAAATTCTTTGAAGTCGGGCTCAGAAACCAAAATTCGACTATTCACCCCGCACGCACAAGCGGGTGGCGTCGACGCTTATCTTATCACAGTGTCCCTGGCGGCTGGGGGTGTGGGGGGGGGGGGGGCGCTGATAAAACGAGGAGACTGATCACAGGAGATGGATTAGTGGCGGCAGAGGTGGTTATGAATGATGAATCATACAGCGTTGCTTCAAAAAGGGAGACATCGGCCTCGTCTGCCGCCAGGCTGGATGATCGCAGAAAGACAAGTATGTCCGCAAAATATCTGACATAGAATCCCCTTCCCATCTAGTTACCCCCAAACTACCACAATTTGTTTTTAATACGGAAAAATTGTGAAAAACTAAAAGGCAAATATAAACTGGATTTCAAGGGCGGCCCGGTAGTCCAGTGGTTAGCATGTCGGCTTCACAGTGCAGAGGTACAGGGTTCGATTCCAGCTCCGGCCTCCCTGTGTGGAGTTTGCATGTTCTCCCCGGGCCTGCATGGGTTTTCTCCGGGTGCTCCGGTTTCCTCACACATTCCAAAAACATGCATGGCAGGCTGATTGAACACTCTAAATTGTCCCTAGGTGTGAGTGTGAGTGGTTGTTCGTTTCTGCATGCCCTGCGATTGGCTGGCGACCGATTCAGGGTGTCCCCCGCCTACTGCCCGGAGACAGCTGGGATAGGCTCCAGCACCCCCCGCGACCCTCGTGAGGATCAAGCGGTACGGAAGATGAATGAATAAAAAACTGGATTTCGGCCTGTTTTACTGCCACTGCACCGCCCCTCGACGTCAGAGAGGGGGAAATTGGTGGCAATGAACAAAGTGTGGCTGTTGCTGTTCAGGATTTGAGAAGAACAGAGGTGTGTTGGATTTGATACATTTGATCATTATGATTTTTTTTGGGGGGGGGGGGTTAAGAGCGATAAATAAAGAAGTAGCAATGGTTGTTTTCCATTTGTAATTGTAAGGTGGTGATTCAGGTCTACGTTTTCCATGTCCATGGCCACGCCACGCTGGAAAAAAGTGACCGCCGTCTCTATAGTTTTTCTTCTCTTGGTTTTTTTAACCGCCTTGGTTGAATAAAGGTTTTGATTGATTTTTCTGGAGGCGGCGGCGGCGGCTAAGTCCGACTAATCCTGTGATGCTTTATTTCATTTCACGGACTCTTGTGCAACTTTGTATGTCGTCGCTTCCAACAGGTTTTTTTTTTTTCTCAAAACAAGTTCTACAGCGGACGCCTTTTCAAATCAAGGTGACGTGTTATCGTAACAACGAAGACCCCTTGTATTCTATTTTCTTCTATCCTATACCGATCGTTAATTAAAAACGCAGCGTACTTCGGGCTGGGCGTTCATTAATTCGGATATTTGCAGATTTTTGGGGGGTATCGTATTTCCGGCCTTATGTATGGATTTCTTGGATGTGGTATTCTAAAAGTTCTGCGAAGTGCTTCGTTAGAGCTGCAGCGGTTGTGAAAGCACGATATAAATGAAGCTGTATTGTCTTTTGAATTGTATTCCCTTTAGCGGCGCGCCATCTAGTGGATGTATAACGCAACCTCGGCCACTATCGTAGCTTCTATTCTCCGCAGCTGATAATGTGAGGCGCCGTTTATAAGAAAACAGTTTTAACAGAAGCAGCCAATAGGGCAGAACATATCCCAAGAGGGCGGCCCGGTAGTCCAGTGGTTAGCGCGTCGGCTTCACAGTGCAGAGGTACCGGGTTCGATTCCAGCTCCGGCCTCCCTGTGTGGAGTTTGCATGTTCTCCCCGGGCCTGCGTGGGTTTTCTCCGGGTGCTCCGGTTTCCTCCCACATTCCAAAAACATGCATGGCAGGCTGATTGGACGCTCTAAATTGTCCCTAGGTCCGTGGATGGTTGTTCGTCTCTGTGTGCCCTGCGATTGGCTGGCAACTGATTCAGGGTGTCCCCCGCCTACTGCCCGGAGACGGCTGGGATGGGCTCCAGCACCCACCGCGACCCTAGTGAGGATCAAGCGGCTCGGAAAATGGATGGATGGATATCCCAAGAGCAAAACATATCAATCTGAATCGAATTTGTTTCTTTCCAAAATTTTATTCGTTATTTCCTGTGTGGAATGTGTCCCTTTAAGGGGCATGGCCTAGTGAGTGACATCATGAGCTGGAACGGGCTTGGCCCGTTTGCCTGCGTGTGAGCGTCCGGGTGCGAGCGTTCACGTTTCTGGTTTTTATCTTTGACTATTTGTCCCGTTTAATAAATGTTTTCAAGTGCATGTACAAGTGTGGCTCTCCTTGCCCACATGCGAGGGCATTACAGCGCTGTGGCCGAAGCTCATGAATACCGCAAACCTCGGCCTTCAAAAAGTGACGACTTTTTTTTTTTTTAACTTGTAATCATGCTTTGGTGACAAACGCATCACGTAACTTCCGCAAAACTACATTCTGAATGTTTTGGAAGCCCACAAAAACATCATAAATAAAAATAATAGCACAATTCACCCCCGCGGCTTCAAAATATATTAAAAGCAGAACACAAACTCCCATTTAGCGATTTTCTCAAGCCCTTCCACATCCCGGCGCTCCCCCGGGCCGGACCGCACAAGCACATAAACTGCAATTACACAGGGCCAAGGGCTCCCGGGGGGGGGGGGGGGGGGGGGGGGGTGGCGGTAGAAATTAGCAGCCAAAGGGCCATTAACCAAGCAACCGAGCGACCTGAACACACCACCTGGGGATGCGGAAGGGCCCCTCCGCACTGCATACTCCTTCCTTTGCGCTTTTTTGGGTTCATCTTTGCCCAAAAAGGCAAAACGGCTTCAAAAAGCCTATAAAGTTTAAAAAAGCTCTTCTTAGCCAGGCCTGGCATTTCGAGCCGGGAGCCAGTAACACGTCGACTGGTTTTATGTGCCAAGAAAGGTGAGCGCAGCATGAAATTACAGCTACCGTCCATTCTTCCTCGCTTCCCCCCTTTGCAATAAACGCAACGTTGCGTTTCATTTTTTTGCATCACGACAGTTTTGTGCAAAGATTACAGCCACCGTCACCCGAGAGGTAGCCAGAGATTCTTGCGCGAAAGTACCCAGAATACCCGGAGAAAACCCACACAGGCCCCGGGGAGAACATGCAAACTCCACACAGGAAGGCCGGAGCCGGAAATCGAGCCCACGACCTCTGCACTGTGAGGCCAACGCTCTAACACTTATCCAGCGGGCTGCCAGTGCCAGTTATGGAGAAAAAATGGACACTTTGGGCACAATTTCAACATTTTCAGTCGGGAGTCAACTCGCTTTTGTTGCAAGCCGATGAGACACGAGTGGTTGTGTTTTGATTTCAAAAGCGCAAGCGCGCGATGAGGTCATCTGAGGTCAGCCGAGTACGTGCAAGCGTAACAGGGGTTGCACCTTGATGTGCGCAGGTGGTGACCACCAAACACTGGCTGTGGGGGCTGTTAACCCAGGAAAGAATGGGCTTGGTTTTTGTGAAGGAGGCCCCATGTAAAGAAAGGCAGGAGGAATGCGGCTCTCTGAAGAAGAAATGCTCCCATCCAAATTAGGGGTGGGTGGGGGGGGGGGGCATCCCCTCCAAAATATAAAGTGAGAGCCTTTAGCATTTTAATATTACAAGGGTGCATTCACATGTTAGCAAGCTTAAAACCAAAAGAAAACATTTTTTGCAAAACATTGACAGAAAGTATGCCTTACGTAAACCACAAAGCGCAGGAGAGAGGAAACCCGCGCTAACAAATACAAATTGTGACTAGTGATGGGCGAGTACTGATATCAGGTCATCATCAGGCCAATACCAGTCTTATTTTAAGGTATTGAGTACTTATGAGGGCTGCTGATACCACCCACTGATACTTTCACGAAAAAATAAAATCTGACATTGAATAAGTCCTCCTCCGCAGTAGGTGGCGCTATGCTGCGGCAGATTGACACATTCGCTAATCATCTTCTGCGTAGGTTTTCATCATTATGTCATTGAAATTTTATGTATCAAAAGTACAAGAGGTACTGATGGTCAGTATTGGTGAGTAGACGAAAAAGTGACTACTCTGTACTGAAATCGGAATTGAAAAAAGAAAAAAAAAGCGGCATTAATCATCCCTAACATGATTTTCTACAGTGTATGGTGGCCTTCAGGGGACCAAAAAAAAAAAAAAGCAAAGCTGTGTTGTAAAACTTATGACTTCTCAACTTTCCGCTTCGGGCTTCGACTGTCATATTCATATCGTCAGCACTGAATAACAAGTGGTGTCCCGTGGCCACGAAAGGAAGGGGGGAAAAAAAACGCGAATAAAACAACATTGGGAAATGTATGACTTCTCAGTATGCACAGTTGTGTTTCAACTGTCACATTAATACGGTCATCGGTGAATAACGAGCAGCGTACGCTGCCCTCGAAGATACCAAAGGGCAAAAGTTGCCATTGAGCTCTTGTTAGGACTCCTCGATATTCAAATTTCCGTTTCAACCGTCACATTAATATGGTCCGCAGCTTGTAACAAAGCGAGTGACGGTGGCCTTTTAGGGCCCAAAAGGTTCAAAGCTCTCCATTGTGAAATACTTCTTACGGCTGCTGAGCATTTGGAACTGTCACGTGAATAGAACCAACGGGATAATACAGTCAGACGTGATATGGTGCTCTTAAATAAAACAAAACGGGAAAATCTCAGCTACTTCTCAATATTCGCCCGGGCACTTTGATCGTTCAATTTATATATTCAGCAGAGATGGCAACTCTCAGCAAGCAATATCGAGCGGCCTGAACGGAACAAAAAAATGTGTAATTGTAAAACCGAGTGAGTCAGATTTAATAATAATAATAAATAATCATACATTTTATTTGTGGGCGCCTTTCTAGAAACTCAAGGACACCTTACAACAAGCAGTTAAAATCACAAATGCAATGTTCAAAATAACATCAAATAAGAGAAGAAAAAATACAACAAAAATAACAATAATGGCTTTTTAATAATCTGTGTGTCAACTGTCACATTTCTACGGTCAGCAGTAAATTAAATCGTCTCCGCGGGTCTCGAAATGCCAAAAAGGCAAAGAGCGCAATTGTAAACCTTGAGAGATGATCAATATGCAAATTGAGCTTCAACCGTCACATGAATTGGTTCACAGTGACGCACGGTGGCCTTTTTTTAAGGCCGAAATCACAAAGCTCTCCAGAGTCAAACTGAGTAGATTGTCGCTGGAACAGATTTACAGTCAGCAGAAAATAAGCACTGTGCAGTGGATTGTGAGCCATCTAACATCCTCGTTGTAAAAAACGTATGACGGAGTCAAATCTGAGCTTGAACTGACAAAATCGTGTGCTGGACAACAAATCGTAATGGTGACTAATTGGTTCGTTTGAGTCACTTGGCACCTTTGCTTTGCAGACGCGCTTTCTGCTGGCTGCTCACTTGAGTTGAGCAGTAAATCCAGGACGTGATGCACACCGTCAGAGCATTTCAGACACGCGGCTAATATTTCTGCGCAACGTTACACCTTGGTCGGCCTATATGCGGCAGGGAGGGGTGGGGTGGGGGTATCCGTCACCGTGGCGGCCGTCCAAAGCCGCTTCGGGACGAGACTGACGGGCGCCAAGCCACACGCCAACACAAACGCACGAACCCGCAGCCGTGAACGGGAAGGAAATTGCCGAGGGGGGAACGTACCTTAACGAGCCCCCAACCGCTTCTTGGTGACAGCTTCCCCCAAACTTTTTGGTCTCTCCGCTTCGGACCTGCTTTCTGGAAGGCTCCGCACAAAATAACAATCCCCAAAAAAACGTTCGCGCCGAAGTCGGCGAGCTTGTTTGTTTGTTCAAAACACGTCCACAAAGTAAGGGAAAAGTGTTCCGATAAACGTGGCGGAGGGAGAAAGCGAGACCGTCGGAGTCCGTTTGGTGAATGTGAGCCGACCGGGTTGTGGCGACTCACGCGAGGCAGCCGGCCCGCAGCGGGCGCCACCAGGTGCTCATTTACATAACTGCACAGGCTGTAGCCAATCACGGATGGGGAGCAAGGTGCCTCATTGGATATTTAAGAAGGGGGCTTGGTCCAATGAGAAGCTGCGAGGGGCGGGGCTGCGCGCTTGACAACTTTAGGGTGAAACTTAAGCGTGCCTGTGCGCGCGAGTGCGCGTGCGCGAAAAGCCTTTTAAAAGGAGCTTCGATGGCATGTCAAGATAATACGACAAAACACAACAGAGCAATATTATAAAACGGCTGAGTGTTAAATGTTTTTTTTTAATTCCATGAAAATGTATTACACATGAAAGTGAAATGGAAGCCAAGCCTGAGCAAATGTTTGCAAACAATTCTCAACGATGAGATGCAAATTGAACTTAAAAGTTGAATACAACTGAACTGTATTTAACAAACATAGACCGGATGAAATGTGAAAGCCGCATAATGCGTGACGTTATTCGATGTTTGAACATTTAATTTGGTCATTATTTGCGCCACTCTTTGAGAAGTACTGGCATGTACTTAGTTTAACTTGACTTAACTGCCGGGTAGGCGATTAAGAACGTTTTTTTCCCTTTTTTTAAATAATGTTAATTATTTGATGCGATTATTTGTCATCATTGTTACTTTTTGTCCCTTTATTTCCTGACATATAATCTCTGCCTTGTCTTTTCGTGTTACAAAGCACCTGGTTCCGGCCATTTAATACGTTCCCAATGCTTGTGAAGGAAACTTTATTACCCAGCCGTCGATGGCACAACAGCGCAGCATTACGGCCCCCTGGGCCGTAATGAGTCAAATTGAAGGCTTTTGCAGTAAAGCACAGCAATGCGGCCGCAAAGGCTGAGAGTTGTTGATATGGGACCCTGAGGCAGAAGCAGAGACTGGGAGGAAATTTGCGTTTCCAAAAAAAAAGGGGCCGCCCGTGTGTGTTTACGTCGTTTTGCAAGCGAAAGCTTTATCGGCTGCAATTTCCCTACGTGTCGCTACATGCCCGCTTGACTGGGAGGCGGACAAAAAGCTTCAGCTGGAAGGGACAATCAAGGTTATTAACCCAGTGGGATCCACCTCGGATTGAGGGCGGGATCTTGATATCATGTTTATGGTGCACCCGCGGGCCGTGAGTGCCTTCAAAAAGATGCTCGATGAAATACGAAGCCAAGTTTGTCACACGTTTGGGGGCGGGGAGAAAGGGTGAATACAGAGTACTTTCACACACCTCAAATGAGTCGGGACCGAGAAATGTCCACACGATCACGCGCCAAAAATGTCTATTTTTAATTAACAACCGATGGACACTTCTCAGCAGACCCGTCCCTACGGGTGGCCAATTAGGGCCCGTGCCCCCCCTACTTGATCTTCCAAAAAATGAACTTGAGTATGACATTTTCATTTTGTTTCATCACAGGAGCTGTTTTTGTGTCATGAAATACCGATGTTGAGTTGTTGATCCCCAAGACGTTCAAAAAGTATCAGGAAATAACTGAGATTTTGTTGGAATGATGGCCAGTGTTTTTGACAAAAGCCAATCGCAGCCTTACTGAAAATAACGGGTGCAAAGATCAAAACTTGATGACGACAACAATGGTGGTACGGTTGATTTTTTTTTTCCTTGTTTTTTGTTTTTTCTTGTGTGTGTGTGTGTGTGTGTGTGTGTGTGTGTGCCTGGCATGACACGTCTGTAAAATACATCTCGCAATTATCGCGTTATTGTTCACAAAATATTACAAAGGGTACTCGCTCAATATCGCATATTTTTACCAAGTTGGGGGTGAGGGGGGGGGGGTTCATTGAAGGTAATATCATGACATAACGCGGCAACATGCACTAGATTAGCGTATAAATTAAGACTTCTTTCTGGCCTCATTCTCTCCGTGTGTCGTTTACATTTCATCACTTTAATGAAAAGCAATCCAATATGCAACTCTCAAGTGTTTCAGAATGTTTGGCCTTGATAATGTGTCCTGCTTTTTCCGTCCCCTCCCAAACTTTCAGTCAGGATAAAAGATGCAATTAAAAATGGTGTTTCTGTATATGTTATCTTCTAAGGGCGGACAAAGCTCGTGTTTTCTCGCGGCCGTTTGCGACATTTCAACACTTTGTCAAGTCGCCGCTGCGCTCTGTTAGTCACCGAGGCAACCGTCAATCCCGCGGTAGAAATGTTGACCTTTCCCCCCATTATTTCCTTGTTTTGCACTCTTCCTTCATTGTGTTTCACTCTCTCTTAATTTCCAAGACCTTTTTTTTTTTTTTCAAAGAGACTTTCTTGTGGGAGGAATGTTTGTGTCACACTTTCTCCCATAAGCCCCCCCCCTCCTCTTCCCGAAGCGTTTTGAGCATAAAGCAGCGGAGCATAGCGAGCAGGTCTGATCCTGTGAGGAATTCACTGGGTAGACATTGTAACACGAGCCGGCGCCGTACTAACAAATTTGTTTCTATACCGTAGCTTTCACAGGTATCTGCACTATGCTTTAGTATTTTTATTTCTGGACATTATTATTTTTTTTTTAAAACTTTTACCATTTCACAAGATGATAGGGTGGGCCAGATCTGCCCCCCCCCCGGCCTGGTGCTTGAGTTTGACAGTGTGCTATTAAGGGCAAATAAAAATACCTTGTGTCTTTGACACACCACGGAGAAGAGTTTCATTAATGACCTAGCCAAATTTGAGTGATTACAACCCCCACACCCCCGCCCCACACACAAAATTACAAAGTGTTCAAAATGTTTCAATTTCATGAAAAACCAAGACAGTTTCCGCTCTCAGACAATGTAGGCACGTCCGCTGAATATGCTGAAACCGCGCGCCACTCAACTGTTACGTGTCAGTCAAACACAGCTATCTAGCTAGCATCTGTCTGATGCTAACACATCCTTCCCATGTTTGAGCTACGAAAATCTATCCGCTTAAAGCATCCGGTGGCTGGAATATACCCCATACGGTTGTCGCAGAGACCTCCGTGCTGTGACGAGAGGCACTAGTGGCAAACTAGCTCGCGAGCTAACAGGCTTCCTGACACAGTGGATGGGCGCTACTTACGCCGTACGAGCTAGCTAGACACGAGCTTTGGCCGGCTCAAATGCGGCTAAGTGTGGATAATCACGTGACCGCAGTAGTTTCTAAATCAGTAACCTTCGCCTCCATGGTGACAAATACGCTACACGCTTCTGACAAGTTTCGCTATCGCTAAGTGCAAACTGCTAAGCTAACCTGAAATTGACATGTAATCGTGAAATAACGGAATAAAGTGCTGAGGTGATTGAGTAGACTTTTCACATCACGGTAAAGCAGAGAGTACACTGCTGCGAAGAGCAAAACAGGCAATATAAATCAATCGCAATTCGCTATGCTACATGACTAACAGGCCCAAAACCGGAAGCTGCACTACCTTAAGTTTGCTGTTGTATCTTTATTGTTTAATATAACCTTTGCTTGAGGTCTCTGGGATTAAATTAAATTAAATGGATCCTCATATTTGGAAGAAAACATTAGTAAAACTGCTGCGCAAAGAAATAAATCAAAAAGCTATTTCGAAATTCTATTCAAACGTGTACAAATGTATTTATAAACACATCTTAGAATTAATTTACAAGGTTTTATTACCAATTGTGAGTATTCTTTTGCGCGTTGACGGGTGATTTACCGTAACCTAATGTTTTGAAAACACAAAGTATCGCCTTTTGACGAACAGTGAAAACATCACAGCAAAGTGGAAATGTCTAAATGGGGGGGGGGGAATGGACAATACAAGCAGCCCAAACAGTCAGCCAGTATATATCAACCTACCCCCACCCTGTCTCACCCTGACAGCTGTGCAGGGCTGCAAAAATTCAGACAACACAGATCACTCGCAGAATGCCAAGCTTGCAGTATATGTTGGGAACTCGCGGAAAACCACATAGCGAGCATACTGGCCGCATTGAAAACGGCTCGCGTGTCCTCTTTTCACCGGGAATAATCCGCAAGCAGGAAATTGGGATGCGGATTGAACCCCACCACGTATTCCCATTTCCTATGTCGCGCCGATGTGAGACCGGATGTCCTCCGTTTGAATTAAACATGCAAGTGGACGTTTTCTAATGCCACCATCACATTGCAACCGTGCCAAATTTATCACCTGGAGCTGTTCAGAATCAATATTTATCTGATAACATGACAAAACCATAAAATATTTAAATAAAATACATCATACTCTTCAGACTTGGGCTGAATCATTTTTAAAAAAAATCATCCAATAGTGATTTTGCCTTCCCTCCCCGCTCCAGTTTTCCATACAATGTGATGTCAATTTGAATTTGATTAATTGTTTGGTCATCCACCCACTCCCCTGCACCCCAGAGGTGACCCTTCACACAGTCCTCCACTCCCCGGGGACCTCCTCAGCTGTAGCATTGCACTTGTGCCCCTGCTCGGAGGAGAGGGCGCCGGTGTCCGACTACCTTTGGGGGGGGTGTCGGCTTTCACTTTCAGACTCTGCTATTCATCTGTACACACACACACACCAATGTGACAGTGTGTGGGGGGTGTCGCCGGTGGTATTCGAGAAGCTCCTCTGCAACTGTTGCACCCGCCGCCCTGTTCACTCCAAACCTCCCATGATTCACCTGTCCAAGATGGATGTCGTCATTCAATGCTCTTCCTCTTTGCCCCCCTTCCTTCTCAGAAAAAAATGCGACTCGGTCAAAAGAAGAGCCGCTATAGCAGGTGGTGTCCAAGCTACGGCCCAGGGGCCATTAGCTTTCATCCTTGCATTTTTCTGCCCTACAAAGAAAAAAAAGTTTGCCCTAGACCAACAATGGTGGTGCAACCTTGACTGGCAACCAAGGTTAGACTAACAACACCAGGGGGCGCAGTTTTTCCATCGCAGCAAGTTGGTTGCGGGCCGTGTGCCGTTCACGATTGTCCAGGTCAGCCTCATGGGGGCCGCATCTCTCCGTGGGCGGTCGGGACTCGAGTTCAATGAACTCTTAAAGGCGGGAATTTGTCTCCGTCGACAATGACCCTACGAGCTCTCCGGAGAAAGAACCGACGGATGCATGATGGAACATTCATCAAGACGGTTTTTGAAGTGTGACTTGAAGAGTTAATAAACACCAGACGCAAATGCTCAGATGCCCCTCGTTAAAATTCCACGAGCCAGCCGAGCGGAGAGACAAACGAGGCTCCTTTTCAAAATCGAGCCCTTTGACCCCCGTTGCTCTTCGTCACCACGGCAACGGCAGTCTGACCGCTTTGCCGTCTCTCTCTTTCCCGAGCTCTTCGGGGAGAGTTAGTCGTCAGGCACCGGGGGGACAGGTGAGGAACGCGTTGAACTCGGAGAGGTGCCAACGAGTGCCATTGCGATGCCGTGAGAGGCGGTGCTAAAAATACCCCCGCCGACACACGGGCTCCAGTTTGCAAACGGCGTGCAAACTCGAAGCCCAAATGACACTTAGACCGACAAGTCGAATAATAACGACGTTGGGAGTTCAAGTCGTATGAAAGAGGCAAACAAATATTTGAGAATTTGGACGAATGTTGGCCTCTGACCTTTTTCCCCCACCAGGGCCCGGTTCATGTCGGGGTGAGGTGAGGTTGGCTCAAGCCGAACGGACCGATGATGTCATCAGCAGACACACAAGCACGCGGTGACATCACCGCGCCTGAACGCCATTTCAAATGTTGACGTCCACGGCCCCCGCCACCACTTCCAAGGAAGGCGCCAGGTAGCCTCCCCCAAGGGCCACATGAGTTGCCCTGCTTGAAAAATAGCTCGCCGGCGATCGGACATTGTGATTTTCGAGGAAAGTTACTCAATATTTGAGTTTTGTTGTTGTTGTTTTTTTTAATCCAAACTCATACTGTGTGTGCCCCACCCTTTTGGGAGCATAGTTTTGGACTTGTCTCTTTCCCTCTCACCCTTCTTTTTGTTTCTTTTTCATCAAAAAAATTCAGTCGTTCAGTCTCCCTTGATCGGTCATTCATCTTTCATTCATCTTCCTAACCGCTTGATCCTCACTAGGGTTGCGGGGGGTGCTGGAGCCTATCCCAGCCGTCTCCGGGCAGTAGGCGGGGGACACCCTGAATCGGTTGCCAGCCAATCGCAGGGCACACATAGACAAACAATCATCCACGCTCACACTCACACCTAGGGACAATTTAGAGTGTTCAATCAGCCTGCCATGCATGTTTTTGGAATGTGGGAGGAAACCGGAGCACCCGGAGAAAACCCACGCAGGCCCGGGGAGAACATGCAAACTCCAAGAGACATGCAAGACTCCAAACAAGAAGTCGATAAGCACTATCGGAAAAAAAAAAAAGGACCGACGCCATTTGAATGCACTTTTTTGATTGGTCTCTAGTGTCTGTCCCTTCCAGCTCTGGCCTCCCTGTGTGGAGTTTGCATGTTCTCCCCGGGCCTGCGTGGGTTTTCTCCGGGTGCTCCGGTTTCCCCCTACATTCCAAAAACATGCCTGGCAGGCTGATTGAACACTCTAAATTGTCCCTAGGTGTGAGTGTGAGTGCGAATGGTTGTTCGTCTCTGTGTGCCCTGCGATTGGCTGGCAACCGATTCAGGGTGTCCCCCGCCTAATGCCCGGAAACGGGTGGGATGGGCTCCAGCACCCCCCGCAACCCTAGTGAGGATCAAGCGGCTCGGAAGATATATGAATCAATGTCTGTCCCTTTGGTTACAAACTCCTTCACGTCAAGGCTGTCCTTCCACGGCCCGGAAATCTCACACTTTCCGCTTGACCCCTCGCCACCCCCCCAAAAAAAAAAAATTAAAAATGCCATTTGTTTTTTGTGCCGAATGAGATTTTCTCCTTCATTCGAGCGGCGGGACCCACAAGGTCCAGCCAAACACAAGACAAGCGGATTTGACAGCATGTCTCCAAGCCTGGAGCGCACCAAAGTAACAACACGGTGGACATGCGCGTTGTCAAGCATCCGTCTGGATGTCATTAAAGTGCTTTGCTATCTACGTCTGGAGCGCAGTTCAATCCCAAACAATTCCAGATGTCGGAAGATGATCTCGTCAGCCGCGGACGAGAACCATACGGGCTGGCGAGTCGTCACGATGATGCAGAAAGAAAAAAAAAGATGAGGGAGTTTCCAGCCTCATCCCGACTGTAAATACAGTTTATGGGCGGCACTGTCGCACTGTCTCCCGCACGAATGCTGTAAGCGTGGGGAGCAATTAACATAATGACATAATAAGTGAAGCCACATTGACAAGATGAGCGATTCGGCGTCGAGGGTGTGAGGATTTGCTCGTTGAAATGATCCGGCAGATGATCCTCAAAATGGGACTTTTGTCAACCCTCAAAGCCTTTGAAGGTGTTCGAAGAGGGCGCAAAGGAGCCATTTACTAGTTCAATGTATCAGGGGCGGGAAATGAAAGTAATTTGTAATTTGGCAAATATGACCATGGATAAATAAAATTCATTTACTCACCAATGTGGTGCCTGTTCACTGAGCTGCAGATCTCCGCGAGTGTCCCCAAACGTTTTTAAATGCACCGTAGCTTGTAAGTGCCCAGCCGTGCTCTGATGTTTCCTTGCTGCCTTGGTGAAACAACTTCAATGGGTAAATCCAGCGTGGCTCCAAACACCAAATCGGTCCGTTGCAAGCAATCGGCATTCCCAGCAGTACAATTTGAGGAGTTTCTCAGAGGCTGTGAGCCACGGGTGCCGTTCATAATTGCTCGTCTGAAAACGACGGACAAACCCTTTTCCTTGTTGGGACAGGCTAGCTAGCGCAGGAGTTGGGCGACCTCTTTGCACAATATCCAGCTTTTCGTGGAAGGTCCGTCTTGAAAATTGTGTGGGAAGTAGTTCAGCAACCACGTCGTCTTCTTCTTCGGCCGTTTTGGGTTAAAATGCAGTGAGAGCTCCCTCTAGCAGGCGCTAATCCAATCACCGAACGCGCACGTCCAGTCTCAACGTAAGGCATTCTCGCTGGCCCCGGTGCGCAGACTCGTGATCTGATTGGCTATTGCAACCCGACTGTGCCCGTTCTTTTACAGCGCACAGGGGCCTGTTCTGTTTAATATGAAGTTTAATTTACCTGGCAACACAAGCTAGCTGAAATATGATTGGTTAAAAACTCTACCATAATAAGTTATTTATCGAGTGGCTTTCAATGTTATTTAAAATAACTCGACTAAGTGAAAATAATGACATAAAGAATACAGGGAATAATTTTGCATACATATTTATGAAAATAAAATAACATGAATTAAATTTGTGTTATTGTATGAATGTTTAGGCCAGCAGAGAAGGCCTTGCTGGCCCTGAGGATCCGCCACTGGTTGAACCCTTGCAAAATTGCAGTTCGGTATTCACTGATTGACACTGCAAATTGCTGTTTTTTTTGTGAGGAACCACAAGGCTATTCACTGAAAAAACAAAATTGTTTTCGTGTTCCGCGAACATCAGTGTAACTCAAGCGACGATATTTGACAGGTATTTATATACAGATATTTGATTGAACGTAATGAGAAAGAGCAATTGGGTGCACATGATCGCTTTTTCCCACCCCACCTGCTGACTAATTCGTTTTAATGTGTATTACAACCAGCGAAGTGACAGTCTATTTATCTTCATTGCGTGCAATTTGCTTTTTTGGACGGCATCCGTGTCGAAAAGGATCCATTAAGTCATTTTAGGTTGCGTGTTGGAGCGCAGCTGCTCCAACACGAAGTCCCGCTCGCACATATGTTTGATATGAGTTATGCCTGGAGATTATCAACAGTAATTAGGGAGACGTTCACCCAGATTTCCTCACTGATTATAAGCCCGTTCGGGAGGTTTCTGTGTCGAGGCACGCAAAGAGGAAAAGTTCACGGTGACGCGTGTTCTCATCCATCCCGTGATGAGAGACGCTCGCTGTGACCGAGCGTCTCTCATCACGCAATGGACCGTCATAGTCAACCGAAAAGTTGCCAGCGCGGCAAATCACTGCCATTTGGGTTTCATTGTTCTCACCCCCACTACATCGAAGATTTTGAGACGGGCTTTCACAGTACTCACGCCAAGTCTTTGAGTTGTGTGCCCCCCAGCGCATTACCGCGGGGTGCCACATCGCGCCACTTGGCACTGAGAATCTGTCCTTGCGGTCATTAATTTGTAAGTTCATGAATGAGATGATTAAATGAACAGATTCACAATGGCGTCGTTTTCTCAAATCAGCGTCCACATCGTCTACTGAAGTGATTCTTAAACTGGGGTACTTGTAATGCTAATTAATGCTGTACTGGCTCCCTCTAGTGGTATGCTAAAGTATCACTAATTACATTTTTTAAAATTTGTGCATCATGTTAGAATGGCTTACATTTTGTTAATATAATACAGCACCGTTATGGTTAGTTGAGTTGTATGCTACCTTTAAGTACAATATTTTGGCACTGTATGTTTTCAAACACCTATTTACCGGGATGTGTAAATGTATTTTTTTACTTTTTGTAATGACAATGAATTTAGACGTCAGACTTGTTGCGGCCTTTATATTCACATATTTGCCATTCTTTTTCCCAATTCGATCCTTGAATCCATACTTGCCTCAGGAAGTGGCCTCGCGCTCGAGGCGTTACACTATCTTGAAAAAGCAGTAAGTTTGTTTACAGATACAACAACCCCTAAGATGGCTTGAAGGATCTTTTTTTTATTGCGGAAAGCAGTCCACTTAAAGAGATTCTGGAACAAAATAAGGAATGGGGCAAGTATCATGACACACATCCAGGATTTACACTTTATAACCTTCCTGTCTCACGAGGAAATAAAAGGAAATGAAAAAAAGAAAAAAATATATATGTCAAAACCATATGATGGAGAGAGGCAGACTGCACTTAAAATGTCAGCTTTTATCACGCCGAGAAGATCGCGATAATACGCGAGATGGAGTGGAAAGTCCGTCTGTGGCGAACATGACAAGATAAGCGGCGGGTGACGCCAAAGTCCCGTTTAAATGACATAACACGGCGGTTGCTTATCGAGACGGGACACATGGAAGCCGTCATCTCCTTCGCCGCCACTCATAACTAGTTTTGTTTGCTTTGGGGAAAAAAAGTCACGCGAGGATGACGACGATGCGACCCCGCCTCACACCGCGATGAAAGAACATCTTTCCCCAAAAAGCAAAAAAGAGCTTTGTTGGAGTGAGCGTGGCCTACTCCCATTTTGAAAAGTGATGGTGAAGCCAAGTAGTTAAAAGACTCCAGGTTTCGCCGTTGGAATCCAAAGCCGCATCAAAGAACACAGCGCTCTCAGAAAGATGATACTCTTCTGGAACCTCGGATCGCGACTCCTGCTTTCTGCTGACCCGAGAGCGGCATGACGCTATCATGTCCCGTGATTGACAGCTTATGAGCCCGGCTAGCAATTTGTGCGTTTGGCATCTTGCCTGCGGAGGTCACGCCATTTTTTTTTTTTTTTTTTTGGTAACTGTTGTTATTGGGTGGGAGAGTGAAAATCTATCAGAAGGTTTTTGACGCCAGCGTCATACTGAGATGAAGTTGTGCAAAAGTGTGGATAAAGTTCAACTTTCCACAGAGAAGGTCAAAAAAAAAATTGCGGAAGGGTAAACGCATGCGGTTAGATTAGTCTCTAATCTTCACAAGCCTTCGAAATGTTCACCCCATTGAGGTGATTTCATCTTTTCAGATTCTATTCTCTTTATTTCAAAGTGTTTCTTTTGGGTTGCTCGGCTTCCGGAACATCGATGTGAATTATTTTATTTCTTTTGTCCCCCATCGAATTCCAGCCTTCAAAAATCTGTTGTACTGGCAAATAGAACTTTGCCGACAGCAGCAGCAGGACCGTTTCTTTTACTAAACAGATGTTTTATTTGCCCCGGCGGGCGATCTCAGCATTTTTCCGTCCTGATTGGCTGGTCAGAGCAGGCCAAGTTTGAATAGCAAATCACGTCTGACGCGCTCTTCACAAATTAATGCATTTCATAAATCTCTCTTTACTGGTGAGTATGATGAATTTAATCAAATTTCAAAAATTTTTGCCATTTTTTTGGGGGGGGAGGGGGCGGATAAACATTGTTTTGGAACTTCTCCATATGACATACGTGCCACACTTGCATTTGGAATTGGTTCTTTCTATAATTGTGATGTTTTTAAAAAGGGGCAGACTACACACATGATCATGGAAAGAAAAAAAAAAACAAATAATCAAGTACATTTTTACTGGTCCTGTCGTGTATGGAGCAAGATCAGAAATACTGAACAGGTTTACAATTTACGATTGTCCATCTCGGTCGTTTTCTGAGGAGATTTGAGAGAGAGGGCGGGAACAAAACAAAAAAACAAACAAACAAAAAAAACACTCTTAAGACGCCCGCACCACAGGCGAATCATTCACATCCAACAATTGGGCGCTGCCAACTTTGATCGCAATATTGCCGGTATGTGTGCACGGCTTTACATGGCAACGAGCTGAAACTGACTCGACAGTGCCCCTGCTGACTGCAGCCAAGAAGCGCACTCTACTTTGCCCTCAACCTTTTGTCGACAGTTGATGGTGCCCATACCTGAACCAGATTGACACTTCTTTTTTTTTTTTTTCCTCCTCTCCTTTGAAAACATGCACACGCGCACAAAATCGAATCCCGCACACGCCGCTTGACACCAGGAGGAAAAAAAATTGTGCATTAACAAGCAGAGCTGAGGCACAGCATGGAGTAGAAAAATATGTTCTGTATTTGGGACGCGAGTGTGCAAATATCAGGTAAGGACGCTGCTTTTTCTTGAACCGTTTTGATTCGCTGAGCTCCGGCAAGAATTCCGCATCCATTATGAAAGATTTATGAAGAAATAATGGGAGGTGAGAAGCCCGGAGGTGATTTTGTTCAGTACCTTCTGCCATCTAGTGGCTTTGCTGAAGTTGTCACACGGACTCTTCAGCAGGCATGCTAACTAGCTACCTCGGGTGTCAATTCTGCTTCAAGGTCCGCAGAAATCCAAAACAATGAGCATCGGAAGCCTTATCGTGTGTATATTGGAAAGGATCGCTACACATGAGATGGAAGGCATCTTAAGAGGTTGGGGAGGAGGAAACCGGAATGAAGGAGTTGGAGCGGGAGACTGTCAGAAAAAAGAAAAGAAGAAAAAAAAAACTCCTTTCCTTCACTCACATTCGTTCTCCCGCAGGACGTGGAACATGTTGGCGGCCAAGCCGGTCGTCGTCGTCTGGTCCTTCCGCCTGGGCTGTGCGAAGCCCTCGTCTTCATCACCGTCGTCATCGTCGTCGGCGTCTCGGTCTCGCTCTTCCTCGGGCTCCGTGCTGGACTCGCCGTCCTCTTCGTCGTCCCTCTTGCCCGCGGCGTCCTCCTCCGATGTCCGCCCTTGCAGCGCCAGGATCTCCGGGATGTCGGTGTGGCTTTCCCAATGCTCTGAACATGAAGGCAAATTGCAAACTATTTAATTTCCAAATTATTCAATGAAGAATTGTGCTCAATTGTAAATACATTACAGTGCACTCCGCTTAATAGAACACCGGTTAATAGAGTAATCCGCTTAGTAGAGCAAAAGGCTCTGGAACGGATTTGCCTAATGCAATTTCCTATAAAGATACTCCGCTTAATAGAACAGGCCGTAAGCAATGAACATTGTAAACTAGTGGTTTTCGAAGTGTAGCTATCGCGATACTGTACCACTATCGCGAGAAAACGCGGTAGTTCTAGCCGTATACAGTTACAGGTAGCACGCGTCACTCCACACATAGACACACGCACGTCACAATGGCTTCAACTTCATTCAAGAGACGAGGGCTATCACCTGCGGATAAGAAGGACATACTCAGACGATACGATGCATTGCCGGATTCTCAGAAGGTACGCCCGCGGTTTCCAGGACTTCCCTCTTATCCAGCGCATTGAGAGGGAAGTCAACCGCAAAATTACGGACTCCTGTTTCCAGACAAAAGTAACGACATTTTTCTCGTGATTTGAGATGTTTGACTGAAGTTGATTAAAGTTGTTGTTTTGTTGTTTGATTAAAGATATGGACGTCCACAGTCGAAATATCTCTAACTCGTCAGCAGGGGGTTTTCTGCGTGCATAACTTGGTCGTCGACGTGTCTGAAGGTGTACCTAATAAAGTGTCTCCGGTTAATAGAAACTCCGCTTAGTAGAACAGATGCGCTTCGGCCCAATGGTGTTCTATTAAGCGGAGTGCACTGTATTTTGCCACCTAAAAACACAATTTTCACCGTTTTATTTTACAGGAGAAAAAGGCTGTCCAGATGTTCGAGGCGCAAAAAGTTAAATGCAGTCAAAGCGGGAAAAACTGACGAAGAATCAAGCTCACCTCTCAAGCAGCTGTAGCCATGCGGCCGGAGGCAGAGGCACAGGCGGCCGTCGGTGGCTAACCTCAGGAGGCTGTTCGCCGCACGGTAGACGTCATTACGGGCTGCTTTTGCCGTCTTGTAGCCTCTCCTCTCGGCCCACGCTGGAGATCAATCAAGAAGAACGTCAATACGGCGCATTCATCCAAAAGTCGAGCCATCTCAAGTTAAGATCAACTTTTTCTAGGGAGAACGTGCTTCAGAAAAGGAAACGCAACTACGTCGTACGGCTTTGGAAATGCTCAGCGACTGTAATCTCCTCTCAGGGAAAGTGATTCTGTTCATATCGTTTGTTTCTCAGCGGGAATTAAAGTCGCAAATTGCTTTTTTTGGGAAACTAATTGCTGAAGGGGTTGGAAAATTTGCAGACGTTGGCAAACAAATACACACATAAACATAGACACGCCTTTCCCATTAGGGATTACTCGGCAACTCTAAAGGAGGACTTCCCTTCTTAAAAGGAGAGGCACGTACCCTCGCAAACATCCCAGGCGGTCCAGGGGGCCTCCGTTGAAACCTGGTCTCCTTGATGAGTGTTGACTTCTTCTAAATTAGGATGCTTGAGCTTCAGCGCCGAGAGGAAGGGCGTCCTCTCGCACAGATAACCCACCGAGCTGTACGGCTCCTGCAGCTGCGACACCGGGTAGATGCCGGCCAGAATCTAAGGAAACAAAATACGTTACACAAGGGAGAGGTTTGGGTGAGGGTGGGGAGGGGGGGAAGGGGGGGGGGGGGTTCCCTCGTACCTGCAACTGTTTATCCACACACGAGGGGAAGACGAGGCCGGGGCAGTCGCAGAGTTTGACGCTGGGGGTGAGGTAGTAGGTCTGGAAGTATTTGGTGTGGCCTGGGGTCCGTGACACACTCACCACCTTTCGGCCAACCAGGCTATTGATGACGGATGACTTGCCAACATTCGGGAAGCCTAAAAAAAAGTGGGCAGTCAGGTGTGTTCTCTCTCCCGTTCGGTCTTCATTTTGTCACATTTCAGTCAAGAGTAGAAGCTCTCATGCCAAATTTTTCATATCACGAACACAGTCCAGTTCCCGCCGCATATGGGTGCCAATGAATTCAGCTGGTCATGGATTTCGTATTGGAAGGAGCGAGGTTGGAATGAGGTGAAGGAGCTTTTTTTAGACAAGCCATAGCCCTGTTTAATAGAAAAGTCGTGCTTTGCTGCCATCTTGAGACAACTATTAGTGATTATAAACATTTCAAACAGGAGGGTAGCAGCGATTACGCACCGATTTTTGGTGTAGACGCTCTACCGGGTCAATAGCGGGGTAACGCCGAGAAGAGAAACTTCAAAAGTGCCATTTCCCAAAAGTGGCTTAATTCCGAGTTGCACGGCAACATTTTCGGCAAAAAAATAGACCTCAAAAGCGTGAGCCCAAACCATCATCGTGATGATGTCAAAAGTACTGCATTGCTTCAGTCTCCAGGAACTATGTTGAAGTGAGTCGCGAAGCTTCATTTCGACAAAAGCAGCACTTTCTCACCAATGTTTTGGTGAGGAACAATGCAGAAGTAAGCGCAGAACCTTCATTGAGACAAAAGTAGAGCGCTTCCAAAAATCTGGCTAACAGGAAGAAATTAGAAATGGTTTTTTTTTTGGGGGGGGGCATCATTCACTCACAGCTCTTTCCATATTGCTCATGAACACTGTCATTTATCTTTAAACTTTAAATCGTTGATAATGGTACAAAACGTTCCTGAAAACATTGGCGCAGCAGTAGTAAAGGCAGAGTTGGGAATTGACTCATTTCAAGTATTTTATTTCCATTTTTTAAAAATCTGAAGTTGGAAACCAAGCAAGCAAGGAAGAGTTGGTGTTCCACCTTCAAGTGTCGCGTCATGCAGCGGAAAGGAGAAACTGACCAATGCAACCCAGGGTGAGAACGCCGTCTTTGTAAAGCTCCTGCGTCGGGTTACTCATCTCCAGGGCGCTATCGCTCTGATGCTCCACGAGCACCGACGCGGCCTCCTCGTCCGGGGCCTCGTCGTCTTGTTGCTCGGCAACGGCATTCGCCTGGATCTTCTGCTCCCAGCTGGACAGGTCGACTGCATGCCGTGAAGACGACATTTTTAAATGGGCTCGCGCCGATGTGTTAAGAGTCGCGTGTTAAAGGGTCAATGTCCACAAGGCGAACTCGCTCACCTCTTCCAGTGGTGATATCTTGACAGGCCTTCAGGATTTCCATGGGACCCCCGGCGAGACTCCAGTCAGCCTTGCGCCTCATGCGCTTTTTCTGGAGCACTGTGAGCCAGGAAAACAAGCAGGCAATGGTTACATCAGCAACGAGGCCAAACGTTCCCTCGTCCAGCGATCCCAACCGCGCCGCCAAAGATCTTCAGATCTGACGCGGGGAATAATCCAATGTCATTGTCAATCATTATCGTACTGTAAAACAAGTAGCTGGGCTCAGTTCATGTTAGGATACACTGCCCCAGGTCTACCAAATTGTCAGGTTTCTTTCACAATGCACGCACACCTGTGCTATAGGCCTGGCCGCGGTGGGAGGTGAAGCAGACGATGTGCAGCTGCGGGAACTGCGAAGTCATGTAGTGTTTCCACGCGATCACCAGCGCCGGCGGACAAAGGTCCACTTTGTTCAGCACCAGCACCATGTGCTTCTTCAGCTCGCCGGTGATGTAGCGGTACACCTCGGGGGGGAACTGCAGCACCTGGGAGGCACATGATGCCGTAATTAATGCTCACTCATTACGTGCGCTTAAATGACACTCGAAACTCCAGTGAGAAGAAAAATCCCCGGCACACAAAAACATAGACGGGCCACTTAAAAATTCTGCCTATCAAGGAGAAAAAATATATACTGACTTTTAAATTGCTTACATACATACAGTTGTGGTTTTGATGTGTCTGGTATTAACTCATTCCATTCTCAAGACTTGTCTTGAAAACCCACTACGGCTCACTACCAATGACGTATTTATACGTCATTTCCTTGTTTTTATTTATTTTTTGCATCATAGTGTGCAGAAGGGTCTGACATAGCCTCCGAGTTAGGATCAGGCTTGTCTGCATTGTAAATCATTTAAAATCTGTCCAGCAGGTGGCGGCGTGTGTTAAGGGCTTAGCCAGGATCATTCTGCAGAATAAGTAGAAGTGGCGGGTTCGAGGGGCGAGGATGCATGGATGGAGTAGGGTGAACCTCTAGCAATGGAGAAATCAAAACAATCAACCCTTTAGGAAAAAAATTCTTCCACCATGACTCGGGAGAGGATTTAAAAAAAAAAAGAATTAGAACACTTTTGTCCCCCCCGCTGAAAAGTAGCAGGCGTGTGCGCAAACATCGTCTGGCTCATGCGAACGCCATACCGCAGCTAAAGTGCCCTCGCAAAAGCGTTGGCAAAGGCCGTTGTTACTTTTGATACATCAGGCCACCTACTGGGTGCCGGATGTCCACGATGAGCAGGACGACATCTGACATCTCTAACACTCGCCACAGCTGCCTCCATGTCTGAGAGAAACGGAAAAGAAGAAAGAAAAGTTGAAGAGACTTGACGGTTCAACTCATCTTCAACATTATTCCTTGCTTACAATACGGATGGTTTATTTCTGAGGAAACTACTGCCTGCTAGTGGTGCCTTATGGAATTACATTCTTCTCAGTTAAGTAAAGTAAAGACAAAAAAAAACTCAAGGGTTCTGTCAAAGTGAATACGACAGGTCCACCTTTTATTCATGTACCGACTGCTCTCCTAGCTGGTTGCAATATGATGGCGTCTATCCCACTGGCGGACATAATAAAGTTTTCTGAATCTGAAGCTGAACAATAGACAATCTCACCACATTTCAAGTCACGTTTAAAATCAAAATTGTTTTCCACTCCATCATGGCGTCTTCCCCTAGAAGACTTTACAAAATCTTAGAGAAGTGAAAATAAAAATGATAGTTTGCTCGCTTTATATGCTGTGCAATTCCCCCCCCCCCCCCCCCCCCCTCTGTGTGGCCTGGTACCAAATGGGCTAAGGACAGGTGACTTAGGGAGCCTGGCTCTTATAGAACGCACCTGAAAATCAACTAAGTGAAAATTGAAAATTCCAGTGGGGGTAGGACTCCGCCAAGGCTGCCCTTTGTCGCCGATTCTGTTCATAACCTTTATGGACAGAATTTCTAGGCGCAGCCGAAGCGTTGAGGGAGTCTGTTTTGGGGGCCTCAGTATTACATCCCTGCTTTTTGCAGATGATGTGGTGCTGTTGGCTCCTTCAAACGGGGCTCTACAACTCTCACTGGAGCGTTTCGCAGCCGAGTGTGAAGCGGTTGGGATGAAAATCAGCACCTCCAAATCTGAAACCATGGTCCTCAGTCGGAAAAGGGTGGATTGCCCCCTCCGGGTCGGGGAGGAGATATTACCCCAAGTGGAGGAGTTTAAGTATCTTGGGGTCTTGTTCACGAGTGAGGGCAGGAGGGAGCGAGAGATCGACAGGCGGATCGGTGCAGCGTCTGCTGTGATGCGGACGTTGTATCGGTCTGTCGTGGTAAAGAAGGAGCTGAGCCAAAGGGCGAAGCTCTCAATTTACCGGTCGATCTACGTCCCAACCCTCATCTATGGCCACGAGCTATGGGTCGTGACCGAAAGAACGAGATCCCGGATACAAGCGGCCGAAATGAGTTTTCTCCGCAGGGTGTCCGGGCTCTCCCTTAGAGATAAGGTGAGGAGCTCGGTCATCCGGGAGGGGCTCAGAGTCGAGCCGCTTCTCCTCCACATCGAGAGGAGCCAGATGAGGTGGCTTGGGCATCTGATTCGGATGCCTCCTGAGCGCCTCCCTGGTGAGGTGTTCCGGGCATGTCCCACCGGGAGGAGACCCCGAGGAAGACCCAGGACACGCTGGAGAGACTACGTCACCCAGCTGGCTTGGGAACGCCTCGGAATCCCCCGGGGAGAGCTGGAAGAAGTAGCTAGGGAGAGGGAAGTCTGGGCTTCCCTGCTAAAGCTGTTGCCCCCGCGACCCGGCCCCGGATAAGCGGTAGATGATGGATGGATGGATGGATGGATGAAAATTGTGATTAGGGAGATCCTTGCAAAGACATTTGGGCTCATTGTTTTTACCTCCAGGTTGTGCTCAAAATGGCTGAGGGATCCGGGCGGGTTCCTGGAATGCAAGTCATCCAGGTACTGCCTGTACGACTTCTCCTCTTTCCTCAGCAAGTCGGCTCGGCTCATCTCGTAGTTCCAGGGCGGCCGTCGTGGGAAACCCAGGCCTGGAATAATCGAGTTTCACAATGACAAGTGAGCATCCATTAAGCACACTTCTATATTGAGAAACATCATGTGGAGAACATAAAAAAGAAAAAAAAAGAGAGAGAGAGAGAGACCTCTCTCTGGCGGGTAGATGTCCTCGATGCCGATTTCCAGTTGTTTGTCTGAGATGGGCAGCAGGATCTTCTCCTGGGCCATTTTCTTCCGCTTCTCCACTTCCTCTTTGCTCTCCTTTTCAAAGTGAAGACGAAACCTCCCGAGAGGAATCACAAGCATTTAACTTCACAGGAAATTTCAGCTTTACAGATGCCACGCTTGCTCCGCAGGCGGGGGGTGCCGTGGTTGAGTCTACTGCTGGGTCTCAGTCAAAGCAAAGATGCCATCTGTTCTTTTTTCCAGAGGGGGAAAGGTGGCATACATTAGAGGCATGCTGCTCATTTCCTCAAAGTGGATGACAAACCTGGTGATAAATTGAGGTGTGGCACATGTTCTGCTGTGTTGTTGTTTACAAATGTTTTCCCGTTTATTGTGTTGCTAAGGGAAAGGGACGCAAGCTTAAGTGCACGGGCAAAGTCACCTATTGGGATCATGTCTGCCCTCTCGGCCAGACGGCTGCTGATTTATCCTCAGGATGTCGGCGGTCTCACTGTCCGACGTGTCCGACTGACGATCCCCCCCGCGCTCCATGCTGGCATTCCGGCTACTTGGTCCTGAGCCTGTGTCACCTGCGAGGGCAAACCAGTCATTCAGTCACTACTGGGGATGTCCCAATCACGTTTATTTTGCACGCAAGTCTGAGTCACCCGATTTTGAGGACGTGCCAATAGAGTCCCGATAAATCAACCATGTATTAAGGGGGGGGGGGGGGATAAAAGAGTTCTTCCAAATGGTCTGAATCTTTTATTATTTGAACAAAACTATCCTAATTGCCAAAGTTTTCTGAATCTGAATCTAACACAAACATGACTACTTCCATCGCTGAGAGCTTTACAAAATGCCATATTGAATCCATCTTCCATCAATGTCGTCTCCAAATATGTGTTAGCATTAAGCTAGCAGACTCCAAAGCTTAAACGTTTTAAAACACACAACAAATATTTCTCTTTGTTTTGTTTGACAAAAACGTCATCTGGGAGCGGAGTTGAACTAAACTTTGAACGGGGCTCCTATCTCAAATTGTTACTTGCAATGCAAGGCAAATGAAAAAAAAAACAATGCCTCGGAAAAACTCAAGTAGGGTCGCTTGTATGTTAAGGCACCACTGTACTTAAAAGGAAATTATTGAGACAGTAATATGCCTAATTACATTCAATCCCCGGAAAGTTAGTACTAAGTACATGATTGACAGTAATGCATTATTAAATATTAATGAATTACAAAACACCCAATAGGCACGGTGTATGAACCCGTTCCCTGGATGTATAAAATATCATTCTATTACACAATGACGTAAATGTGCTAAACAAAGTGTCACAGTCTGCAATAACGTGAGGCAGATATGGATAGAAATTAATAATACAAACACTGGCATGTATGCATACAATTAGTATCGCTTCTCCACACTTGATATCAATCGTGAAGGAAGTTAAGACCACCAATTCTCGCGGTCAGTAGATTATTATCGTACCGCTATCCTATAAACAAGCTAATAATTAGCTTGACGTAACGTGCCACCACAATGACGATAACAGCGAGTAGCATTTCCAGAAACTTTAATTGTCTAAGAGCTAATGCTAAAAGGGTAACGCTTCGTGTCAGTTTTTTTTACCTCGCTTTCTTTCCCGTTTGACTTGCAGCTGCTTCTTCTTTTGCTTGTTGCTAAATGGCTTTTTCCGGGGCATGTCTCCGACTGATAGTGGGTACGAGTTTTGTTTGTAAATGTCGTTGTTACGTCCCCGGGTATCCGGCGATGTTCTACAGCGGCGAAGTTTTTCGACTCTGGCCACTTTCCAGTGACGCCATGTTTCACTGCAGACTGCGGAGAATGTCGGGCGAAACCATCGCGATGATCACGAATTGAGCGAGATGGGATTCAAATAATTTAGCTTTGATGTCAATTTTATTACCAAAGAAATATCATCACATAACATATTAATGCACTGACACCAGCCTTTTTAAATTTCAACGACGAAATGTGACTGAAATGCTAACCGTGACCGATTGTGCTCCCCCAGACAATGAGGTCTCTTAGTTTTGTCCACTTTGTCATCACTTCGTAAAGCCGCGTCAGACGCTGTGGAATTTTTTTTGGCTTAACGATAAATTACTTTCTGTGGTTTGAACCAACAGATCCAACAAATGAGGCACGGCATCTCAACTTGACAGTTATGACTATCCGAGCGTCAACATGAGTTTGTGTAAAAAGCGTGTTTGTCACCTTTGTACATTCCGGAGAACGCGACTACGATTATTTGACGTGTGTGACGAAAGTGGGGTAGAGAATTCTGACAACTTCATAAACGATGTAGTTTTATTTTATTGAATTAAACATATTCCCGTTATATCTTTACCTAAATGTAATGTTCGAAAACATTCACATTTTAGGAACCAGTTAAGTACAATTTCTTTGAGCAAATTATGCAAATTCATATGTGAAGAGTCCATGTTCTTTTTTAATGTCAGACGGTTACATTTTTGATCATTAAATCTAATTTTAGATTTTCATTCCTATTTTTCGGAATTGGTTGAAGCACATTTCACACATTTTTTGTTTTAGTTTTTGCATATTGTGTGACTGAATGTGCATAAACAAACCAGGGATAAAGGTTCCAAAACTTTTATTGATCATTTACACAGACAATTACATGTAACTAATTTCTTGAGTTCTTTTTTCCAATATTTGTTTTAAATCAAAGTCAATTTCAGACATGTAATTTCGTATTTGTGCAACTGAATATGATGAATGGCCATAAACAAACCAGTGATAAATGTTCCAAACATTTTATTGTTCATTATTTAAAAAAGTCAGATGTGCAAGTGCGTCCATAACTGCGTATAACAAACATTATTCTGAATGTATTTCAAAGCTAGACACTGATCAGACACACACAAAAAGCAGAATGATGGGATTACACCGCGAGAGCCTGCATTTAGGTATCCATTATTTATATATACATACACACGTCACACGTTATCAGCTGGTAGTATACAATGTATCTACAAATACATGATTGTTATTTTTGACTTTCCTGACAAGGAAATAACCTCTGTCCCTTTAACATTAAAGTATGCCACGCGGCAAAAGTTAAAAACACTGATGTAAAAAGTCATTTCAAATACTCTCCAGAGCATAACATGGTTATGACCCGCGCGCTGCATTTATACAGAAGAGCAGAAGGTGATAAAACGACACGAAAGACAGGCACTCTCTCGCATCCTTTTCGTTTCCATTTTTAAACCATCACTGTGATGGACTGTAAATCTTTTCACGGCGGCCTTTCACACACATTTCCCTCCGCGAGGACACACGTTGCTTGTCCTGTTGGTGAAACAAAAAAACAAAAAAAAAAACATTCCCAGGCACAGTTCCAAAAGTTCCCCATTCCGTTTTAGTATTGCTTTTATGTCCTCTGCGTTTTTTCCTCCCCCCCCCGCCTCCGTCTTTTACGAGTTGAGGTGCTCCACTTGGATACTGGAAGACGACACAGTTAGACAGAGGTCCTTGTGGGAGGGAATGTCCGACACGCCGACGGGTTTGTACTGGATGTCTCCTGCCGACACCGTCTTGTACTGGTGCAGGTCAAAGGGACAGGGCATGGCGTCCGGCTGGCCGTAGCCGCCTTGGCCGTGTCCGGCTCGGCTTGTCGCGCCTTCTGAGCTTTCCGCCTGGCCCCGAGCTCCGGACTGAGCGCGGGCCGCCTGGCTTTGGCTCTGCTGCGCCGCCACGGCGTCCGAAGCATTCAACTGCTCTTGGCCGTGTTTCTCCATGTGTTTCACAAGATACGTCTCCTGGGGTGAGGGTAGAGGGGAGACAGCGGACATGTGACTATACGGTGTAAAGTAGCTGGCAGGCGTGTGGCACCACTGAGGCCACTGGGAATTCTCTTCACAAATGCATATTGGTCTTACTGAGGTGTACGTGCGGTTGCAGAGGCCGCACGAGTAGATCCGGGCATGCCTGACCGTGTGTTTGGACATGTGCACCTCCAGGCTGGCGGCGTCCACGTAGCCTTTGTTGCAGTTGGAGCACTTGTAAGGTTTGTCTTTGTTGTGCTGACGTCGATGGGACTTTATTAGGACCGGTGGGGGGGGGGTTGTTGTTGGAGGGTGGGGTGGAGGAGGGTTAAGAACACAGTGAGACGTTTTGGAACATGTCTAAGGCTGGATTTGCACAGCATGATTCAAGTGACACATTTAGGAAAGTCACCCCCCCAACCCCCCCAACCCCGCCCCCCAGGGAATCTGATTTGTGCATGGGTGAGCCCCGTTGCCAATAGTGAAATCCACACACAGTAATTAACAAAGGATTATTAATTGTAGTTAACACAAGATCGTGGCAATGTCTTCTCACTTTAACGTAAGAGTTCCTGAGCCTAATTAGTCCCCCGGGGAAAACCCGTTGATTCCACGGTAAACAATTCAGATTCTGCGGCTTGAAAGCTTGAGATTTTCCGCATTAAGAAAAACAAACAAACAAAAAAAAAACAAGAAAGTTAAAAATGGCCTGCTATAAAGCAAATTGATGTACTAATGAAGTAAGAATTCTTTTCGGAAATGATCTGCAAAACCAAAACACTGTGGAAGATTGTGTTTATAAAATCAGTATTTCCTGTCCCTTCAGGGAAGATTTATTTGACAATAGATTTTATTTTCATGACCTTTCACCCGACTCAGGGTTTGAGACAGAACAAGAGATATGAAGGCAAAGATTTAAAAAATATATACTAGCTATTTGACCAGGATATTGTAAAGATACTGCATACGGTATGATAAGAAATGCTCGCATTTCAGCCTTTCCATTTATTATTAGCTATTATTCTATTTATTATTATTTATTACACATGGCAATGAGGCGTGTCATCATCATTATATGTCGAGCAACGCTTCGTTTCCCCATCATAATTCCGCCATCTCCCTCATGGCTCCTTTGTTCATATAAATTGAGAAAAAAAATCTAACTCGAGGCCGAGGGGCCAGATGTGGCCCGCCGCAGCCTTCTATGTGGCCCGCGATACTAAATCGACTTGCCCGATGCTTGTTAAAATCTGTACCAATGTTCCAAGTTGTCCTAGGCAATAAATAACATGGAGATATTGCAAGCATTTTTACAGCAACTTTAAGGGTTGAAAAAAATATATTCTTGACATCTGATGGCAAAACAAGTCATCCAACTATTTGTTGTGTACTGCATTTGTAAAAAATTGAGAAAGTGGCTCACACATTTATATAGAATGGCCCTCCGAGGAAAACTAACTGCAACAAAAATACATTTTGACACGCCTGGCTTATGATTTTAATTTATTCCATGACCACACTGTAGCACAAAACATCGTTCCACCATTAAAATGCGAGGAAATGTCATTAATCTGTTCTAGCTTTCCCCCTAAAACAAACAATTATTAAAAAAAAAAAAATTAAAAGAGAATCAACACACACACACAAAAATATAACAAGTAGGGCCCAACTGATATGGATTTTTGGGGTGGCTGGTGCCGATCCCAATATTTGGCAGTAATCTTCAACTGTAAAGTAACTGCCAAGAAGCTCGGAGCCTCATTTTTTTGAGCAATTCGCCCAACTGTTGCTTGTTGCAAAGTGTGCTGGGTGGAGTTTTGCTCACAAGTCAACCCAAACAAAATGAATAAAAATCAGACAGAAGTCAAGGCACCACGGTGCATTTATATGTCAGGGCTTTGGCCCGAGAACAACCAGCGATGAGGTGAATTTTTCAGTGAATAATGCAGGAAAGCCCCTCACCTGTAAATTGGAGAGCTGCGTGAAGGATTTCTCACATCCAGCGTGCGTACACTTGTACGGCCGATCTCCGGTATGAATCCTGATTTAAAAGCACAATTATTGAGTGAGTGCACAGAGCCAAAGAGCAAACGCCCCCCCAGCCCCACCCGAGCGTTTTTACCTGTTGTGCTGCTGTAGGTGACTGAGCTGCCTGAATGATTTCTGGCAATAGGAGCAGGTGTAGGGCTTCACGCCCGTGTGGATGCGGAGGTGCTGGGCCAGGTAGCTGGAGTTGGCGAAGGACTTGGTGCAATGGGGACACTTGTGAGGCTTCGACTCCGTGTGGTTGCTGATGGAGGTGGGGGGAGGGGGGGAGAGACACCACAGCTATTTTTAGAGGTCAAATTCCACAACATGTGGTCTAAAATTGTCAGCATATTACTAAGTGATGAACACACATCAGCGAGGGGACGGGGTGGGGGGGGGGGGGGGGGGTGCGGTAACAAAAAGTGTCGTTCTGGTGATGATGAAATGAGAGTCGTTTATGATTGCAGCAAATTTGTGTTCAGAAACTTTGCTGCTTCAGCATTTCAAAATATTTTCCTACATGGTGGATTCTGAAAAATAAAAGGCACTTTTAAGAGATTTTTACGGGAGATGAAATCCAATTTTGTACAAAGATTCAATATTAAAATTATTCATTATAAATAAATGCCAAATTTATTTATAATAAATAAAATTCTTTTTTATAATCATTATTTTTATAATAAATAAAATTTCCCAAATAAAATTATTTGGGAAAAAATGTCCTCAAAGAGTTTCCTTCCCTCTAACCCCCCCCAGCCCCCCAAATCCAACCGTCCCTCAAATTGACACCTAGTAAGTGTAGACATTATTGTTGATACAAGGAGCGAGTGGCGCGGAGCTCAGAACATTTGGTGCACACCAAAATGGATCAACCCCAACACAGTTCCCTGGCGCCGTCTCGGTGCCAGGGAACTGTGTTGAAGTGAATCGGGACGTTCCATGCCATGCTTTGCAGCCAACTTGTGCCATCTCGGCGCGTAGTGCTTTGCCAATGTCTTGTGGCAACTATAAAAGTTCCAATTCCTGGCAAATTTTTATCTGGTCCCAATTTTTTTTTAGAAAAGTGGAGGAAACGCTGAAGTGAAGACAACCTCGCATTATGTGGAACATAACCAGCAGACTGTGACATGTGGCCACTGCACATCGTCGCGTTCACTGAATCCAAATTACAACAGACCATTCATACCGTTTCATATTACGGACAAAAAGAATAAAGCGGCCATCGCCCCACAGCCACCATTTTAAGGTAATCATAATTCAAATCTGTGCTGACAACAAATCAACGAGAATGGCAAACATGCACACAGCGAAGCGGCAAAGTTATTCAAATTGGAATTTGCGAATGGGGTGGGGGGGGCGTGTCTGTGTGTGTGTGTGTGTACACAGCTTCACAAAGCACATGTCAAGAATGCGCATGCATGATTGGGCTTGTGCAAACACCGACTGTGTGCAAACGCTTGCTGGCAACGGGAGGATGAACGAGCAGCACCAAAAAAAAAACAAACAAAAAAAAAAGTAGAGCAGAGCAGGGCAGCACATGGTTATTTCACACAGACAACGAGTATTAATGGCGGGACATTATTCAACAAAAACATGAATGGTTTAAAAGGTGAAAGTAATTGTGCAGGGGAAAGCGCAGACAGAACAGAGAGATGGCAAGAACAAGCGGTCAGGCAGAGGCAAATGAGAGGGCACGTCAATGGAAAAAGGAGAGCAAAGTGTTGACAATGACATCCGTTAGGTGATTAAAGAGCAATCGGAAAAGAGATTGTTGTGAACAATTGGCAGTTTGGAGCAGCGACGGCCACGTGACAACACTTTCTTGACGAAAGGTAAGGAAAAAGTAAGGGGAGGGGGCTGGAGCGGTTAATGAAACGATTTGCGTGTTCGGATCATTTTAGGTGGCGGCAAATCCAACGTCTAATTATACGAAGGAAAGTGTGATGAATTGTGGAGCGGCAATCAAACGTGAACTTCCCCGGCGACTTTGTCGTGCTGTTCCGTTTTCAAGCCACCAATTAAATTGTTATTTGGGCAAAATGAACATTTGACGCAGAAGGAAGGCGTTCATAAGTGGATGACAACAGCCGTTTACTTGGGATGGGCCATTAGTTGAGGAATCGTGTCAAGCAAGATATAAAAAAAAAATTAGGTGTATTGTACTTTGTATTTCTGTTTTTCATGAAGTAGTCGTACTTTAGATGCTCAATTTAGAGAAACCTGAGGCTGCGCTCCGAATCATTCATTCATTCATTCCCTACTCACTAAGTTGTTTTTTTAACATGCTGGTTCTACACTAACTACAGCACATTTGTATATTGAAGTTTTTTGGACGCAACTACAGTCCACTGGCATCTTATTTTGAAGAGCAGGTTGTTTTACAACTTTCAAGTGTAGTGTTTTTTTTTTTGTCGCCACGTATGAACCCTCTCGGCCTCTGCGAACGTCTTCCTGCGTTGACGTTTTCATGCTGCGAAAAGTACGGGACACAGTGCTCCAGCCTCAAGTCTGCAAATGTTCAAATCCATCCGGAGAGCATACGAAAACATAGTTAGCTGCACTCCAGGGGTTTTAATTTCAAGTTTTTATGGAGCTGCCTGGCGCATGAACTGAGCTCTACAAATAAACTACATTTGAACCAAAACGCATTTCAAGTCTTTTTTTTGGGGGGGGGGGGGGGTGTTAAAATACACTCACGTCGCACGAGGCCCAATTCAGATTTGTTGCTTGTTGATTCGTCCTCGTTCACATAACAAGAACACGGGGGCAACTTCCAATCAACTACAAAATGGCAAACTCTCGGCAAAAGCGCAGAGAGGGTGCGATTCCGAACCCAGCCCGATTGGCCGCCTCTCTTGAAAAAAAAAAAAAAAAAAAAAGATGTCCGGGGAGTTTTTTGGAGGGAGGGTCTCCGCCATGCAAGCCGACATTCAAATGGCCCGGTGATATGCGCGATATGCATACCACGGTACAGAGAGGGGAGTGGGGGGGGGGGCAAGCGTGGACTTAGGTGAGGGGGCTGGAAGGCGGGCGGAGGGCACGAGAGGGGCGTCTGCAGTACCGTGAGTGCTGCTGTAAGTGACTGAGCTGCCTGAATGATTTCTGGCAGTAGGAGCAGGTGTAAGGCTTGGCCCCGCTGTGGATGCGGATGTGCTGCGCCAGGTAGCTGGAGTTGGCGAACGACTTGGCGCAGTGCGGACACTTGTGAGGTTTGGCCTCTGTGTGCGACTTGGAGTGGATCTGCATGTCAGACTTACTGAAGAAGGTCGCCGCGCACATCCGGCACCTACAGGCGGGAGAGACACAGAAATGGGGGGGGGGGGGAAGTGGGCGGGGGCGGGGTAGGGTCATCGGGGGGGAGGGGCAAGACAAACGACGAGACGGCGAAGCAAAGGAAAGGGCAGGATGGTGAAGCACAGACACGAATCGAGGGGTGATTAAAATGAGACACAGGGGAAAGATGTCGAGGGAGATATCAGTGAAAGCAGAAGAGGTGAAAAGGCACGTCGGTACCGTAAAAAAAGTCAATGCGCATGCCGTGCGGTAGAGGGCGGGCGGACTATGCGGCACACAAATGGCAGAGTTCTCCATGGACTTGTGTGCGTCAAACACAAGAAGCGGGGGGGGGGGGGGGGGGGGGGGACGAAGCGGGCGCGTCGGTCGCGGTCCGACATGCGGGCAAAGTGACGCCGCCTCCAGCGGCTCGACTGAAGGCGCGCTCGCATCCCGCAAGTTCAAGCGAAGAACGGCGGGATGCGCGCGGGAGCCGCGTACCTGTAGGTTTTCGTGCTGTCCTTCAGCCCGGGCTCGTCGTCCTCATTGGACACGTCGTACGGATCCCGCGTGTGGTGATGCAAAGAGGTCACCTGCCCAGAAAACAAAATAAATAAATGGAGCGCGCCGGACCGCTCCTGACGGGCTTGACTTTGAAAAGTTGCGATCTCGTGAAGTTTTGTATGATTCGGGTTTTCAGTTGAGCATTTAGGTTGCATTTGAGCGATTCATGTAGCGCTTTCACAGCAGCTGCAACAAAGCAGTTAACACAACGTAAAATAATAAACACAACACTTAACAGGAAAACACGGACAGTCGTGCAATTTTAACCGCTCTTCCCTCATATGCTTTGATGTTTGACGCGTACGTCCATATGTAATATTCACCACCACCAGCAGGGGGAAAAAATCTATTTATATTTTCAGAGATTGGAGATATTTGGCCTTTTTTTATTTGAGTGTGACCTTTTGTACCGCAGCACTATACTTTTAGTTAGTGGGGGATGTGGGGGACATGGGACCCCCCCAAAAAAGTCTTTTTTTTTTCCCTCCTAAAATGACGCCATTGCTCTTTGGAATCCTCAGAGTGTTATTTCTTTCCATTCCTTGTGCCCCTTTGTACTGTCGTTTAAGTCGAAAAAGAGGAAAATAGGAGGGGGAATTTTTAATAACAAAAAGTGATACAAAAACGATTACAGCAGAAATGTCCGGATTTCTTTGCACGAGTACAACTTGATGTTTTGTTGTTGTTGTTGTTGTTGTTGTTTTATGGCACCAGAGTCGGTCTCTCACCTGTCCGCCAGCGCTGAGCTGAGCCAGTATGACCGTTTCGTTGCCCGCTCCCACCATGCTCTTCTTCTTGCGGCCTCGCTTGGACGGCGCTGGCATTACCACAACGTGGGGCGTACCGTCTTCTTTTTTGTCTTTGGAAAATTGGAACAAAATGGTATTTTAAAGGTCAAACTCTCAAAAACCTGACATGCTTAAATAAGAAAATAAATCGCAGGGCACACAGAGACGAACAATCATCCACGCTCACTCTCACACCTCGGGACAATTTAGAGCGTTCAATCGGCCTGCCGTGCAATGTTTTTGGAATGTGGGAGGAAACCAGAGTACCCGGAGAAAACCCACGGATGTCTGAGCTCAACTTTGCTGTTGGCCAAAGTCACTGAGAAGCACCGCTTGAGCGCTAAAAATATTTTGTGGTGCGTTTTACCTTGAGAATGAACGGCGGAGACAATCATGGTGGTCGGATGCGTGGACACAAAGGACTGCGAGGACGTGGGAGACACCAAGGTTCCTTGGGGAGTCGTGATGACCAGTCCCGCTGCACAGCACGCGCGCAAAAAGACAAGAAAAAAAAACAAACAACAACAACATTGCTCACTGTGGACAGAGACGCTTTGGATGGAAAAGGTCAGAAAGTGAGAAGTAGCGATAAAAATGGGAAGCGCTCATTTTGCTCATGTGGAAGTCTCTTGCGTTCACTTAATGCAGAGGGCCCTTCATGGCTCCTATATGTCGTTTTGGCTGTTGCCAATTCAGAGTCCAAATCAAAGTGGGGGTGGGGGGGGGCGGGGAAAAGGGACTCACCTGCCGTCATGATGCCCGTGGAGGGGACTGGCAGCACGGTGATGTTCTGGCTGCTGTGCGGCGGGTGCAGGTGGGAGGTGCCGGGGGGGTGCCCGCCGCCATCTGTCTTGCCTCCCGGCGTGGGGATGGTGAGCAGCGTCGTTTGGTAGTGCGACGCCGAGGAAGGCGGGAAGGAGGCGCTCTTTTCCTGCTGTTCTTTCACTTTGTTCAGGAAGACGGCATTCTCCAGCTGCGCGCAAGGCGTCACACAACAAGCAATTACAATTTATTTTTTTTGCCCATACGCGACATGGATTGGACCTTTTCAAATTCGATCTGAGCGTCTTTCGTATGCGGGTTTAAGTCAGGTATGTAATTCAGCCACGCAGACGCTTCATTCATTGAGCGCCGCCACGTCATCTTTAGTCGAGCAGTCATTTCCCCAAAATATTTCTACCTCCTCCCACTTCACTACTCTGGTGATATAGGAGGATAAAATGAGCCAACATGCGGGATCATATTTACATGCGTAAAAAATGTGTGGGGTCTGTCACACACAGCTTAAAAAAAAAAAGCTTTTGAAGATTTGGAGAAAAAAAATTATTTGAGGCCAGGCCTTAACATGTCATCTATGTGCTTGGTTTGGTTACTTGAATGCCAAGTGTAAGGTCAAGCAAAACAGACTTGGGAAAGTTGCGGGTAAAATTGTGCGAAAAGCTCCAAAACCTCCGGGCCACATTTACACTTGCAGAAGTGCAGAGACTCCTGGCTGACAGGTCTCGTTCTCATTGGAGGTGCTACAGAGCTTCTCCGACCCCCCCCCCCTCCCCCCAAAAAATCCTTTGATTTGAACAACTGCCATCACAATGCTGAAATGGAACACACCCAGCATGGCAAAACACCTCGATAGCATCCTGAGCCGTCTCTCTCTCGCCCTCCCGATAAAAGTATAGAGATTATTATCCAAATTAGTCAAATATTCAAGAGTTGTTGAATTCGGCCAGCTATTTTTACATTGCTATTACTGCTAAGGGTTTTGTCATTTGAATATACCATCTAGCATACAAAGAGAAGTGAAAAGAAGTCCGTAGGATTTGCTCCTAATTTCTTCAACAAAAGTAGGCAGGTGCGTCGAGTTGGGTGCTCCAACAGAAAAATTACACTTGACCACTTCTTTACAAAACATCTCCGGTTTGGTCCGGTTTAAATGGTTTCTGAGCTTGGGCATAAGTCAAATGAATATAGCCTACCTGTCCAGGCACAGTGGGGATGGGAGACCAGAAATAGGATGAGTTAAAATGAGAATCTTCCATTATTCCTGCAGGTAAAACAACAACAATTTCGTCAGGTTGAAATGTCCAAATTGTGACATATTACACTGGAGAAATAATGATGCGTTGTGACAAAAATGGTGGATGATTTGTATTATTGAGACATCTACTGTGACATAAGTCATAATATATTTCATGGTACCATTATACAGTGTGTCCCAAAAGTCACATGACACTTCATTTAGTCTGTTTGGTTTCAGGTATCACTCTGACATAGGTCAGGCCATCAGCATTTGAAAGGTTTTGTAAGCTACCTTGCCTGTGGCTCACCAAATGACAAACGTTTTCTGTCCCTGAGCTGCAGTTCACTACCAGTTTGAGAACCTCAATTTCCCTCACACTGCTCCGACACCCAATATGATTCGTTTAAAGGCTGCAAGAGCAAAAGTAGGATGCTCAACAACCTCAAGTTAGTATGCGCTTTATCACTCTCAAATGGATCGGCGGTATGGAGCTTTTAGTTACTGCGGAGTTCTAGTGCAGAGTTCCAGTTACACTTGCCCTAGCTTTACTTACACATATCAGTGTTCAAACTATCATAGTCACAAACCTTCTATTGTGCTTTACATGTTGAGAATTGCATTTAAAAACGCCCATTATAATGAGTATGTAAATCCAACTGAGATGGCATATCCTATAATTTAGTAGGGCCAAAATATTTTTGTTATATACATCAATCCATTCCCCTTTGCTGTGGCTCAGCATTCAAACAGCCTTTATTATATTGCACATCTGAGTCAGAGCATTCTCAGAAAACTGGGAAGGAATTATTTATCTTGCCTGGCCGGGAATTCCCGCCCCGATCACGCTGATCTAAAAATCGGCCCTGCAACGCTATTGACATTTGTCACCCAGTGACAACAGTGAGGCTTCTGTGCAACACACCAAAAGATAAAAGGCACAAGAGTCACAAAAGGGTCAAGGAACAAAAAAAAAAAAAAGAGGAAGTTTGGGACACAATTTTAAGAAAGTCCTGTTAAAAACAAAGCACAATTAAACGGTTATCAACACCCTATGAAACTATTGTTGTTTTGAACATGTTTTAAAAGCCCAATTGTGCGTCGTTTATCAATGACACACCGAGTATGAAATATTTTAACTCGTGCGGTATACCGAATAGCCAAAGTCAGTAATGTCAAACCAGTCAAATGTTCAGAATGCAGATTATTTTTAGCCTATTAGCAACGTGTGGCCTCAAGTATCCGTAAATGTAAGTGCTTTTACATTGAACTACATTCGTTTTAAAAGGCTATTCGCTCCAAATTCCAATAATATTCTTGAAATGACAACAGTGTGTTAAGGACCATACACAAAAGTGGCGTTTAAATTGAGGTTATCTAATCGGGCCCGACGTGTTCGGGTTAGCATGTTAGCAACGAGCAATAGCGCGGGTGTCAACGTGCGAGCAACAAATAAAGAGCAAAAAATAAAAGAAACGGATGATTTAAAAAAAAAAGAGGAAAAAAACAAGCGCGTCCACACGTACGCGCGGGCGCACATACACACACTTCCTCCTGCCGAGTCATGCAAATGTAGCAAGCAATCGCACAACATGATCAAGAGCAGCTCTTTACCCGATTGTACCGTCCAATCGGTCTCCCGCCCCCACCCTGAAAATCGTTCGTCCGCCTCAATTCGGACACAATTCCAACATGTGTGTATTTAAAAAAAAAAAAAAAAACGATGAAGTTCCTTTTTTTTTTCAAGATTTTTTTTTCTTCCTCGGATGGTGGCCGCCTCGGATGGCGCTTCACTTCCTCCGGATGAGCTCGTCAGACAAAAGGAGGTGAACACGATTACGTCACGTCCTGCAATAGCACCGCTTTTTAAATGAAAATAAATAGATACAATTGCAAATAATTTAAATATTATTTCCCATTCACCTTGTGGCACTCATTAAACTTTTTTAAATTTATAAAATGTACATTTTTGACACTTACCGCGTTACTATTTCGGCTTTGGAACCAGTAGTGTTGCCTTCGGGTACTGTTGTAGAAACAAATACTCGTTAAGGAAAAACGTATTTTTTTTTATTATTGATTACGTACAGAAATAATTCTAAATTTAACCTGAATCCATATCCTTTATGTATTTTTCTATCTATACACCTCTTGACTGGTACTCGTAAGAGGGAGCATATAACTCCTACTTTGGCATCCCTTCACTGGCTCCCCATTCATTTTAGAATTATTTTTAAGATCCTCCTCTTTGTTTTCAAATCTCTGAATAATCTCGCGCCACCTTACCTCTCTGAGCTCATACGCCCCTACACCCCTGCCCGGCGCCTCAGGTCTGTGGACCAGTCTTTGCTAGACGTACCAAGAACTAAACTGAGGCTCAGAGGGGATCGAGCCTTTTCTGTTGCTGGTCCATCTCTCTGGAATGACCTCCCACTGAACATTCGGCAAGCCTCCTCGCTGCCCATCTTTAAATCCCTCCTCAAAACTCACTTGTATTCTTTGGCGTTTGACTCAGCATGATTTAGATTTGCTATTGGTTTTACTGCTTGGTGCTTTCTACCGCCTTATTACTTATTACTTATTACTGATTCGTCTTACTGTTTATTGTATATGTTAAATCGCTCCATGTACAGCACTTTGTATGCAGCGATGGCTGTTTGAAAGTGCTCTATAAATACTGTTGTTGACTTGACTTGACATCTAAACTTGAAACAGTACGAAGCTATTTTTGTCATTTTTTCATGCAATAATAAAAAAAATGAATGTGTGCAATTTTGTTTTAGAACATGGACAGGGACAATAGGTGAATCGACTTTGTAGACCAAGGGTGGGCAAATCTTTGTGCTTATGAACCACATTATTTTTTAAAGACGGGTCATTTGTAGATGATGCTTTAAAAATACGTATTAACACAAAAAGTGTACGTTTAATCAGTTTATTGATTACTTAAAAAATAGTTTGTCAACAATAAAATAATTGTATTTTGGTAATCGTACATAATGAATGTATGTATAAGCAATAAAGAAATTAAAATATAGCTTTCTTTTATTATACATATACAATTTTATATAAATATGGCATTCGATTTTGGATTGTTTTAGTGTTTTATGTTAATAATGTATTGTTTTAACCGTCTTTGTTTTTACATGTTTGACTTTTATTTATGAACAAAGCTTTGTGTGCCGCTCAAGTTGTTTTTAAAGTGTTGTATCAATACATTTTGTACGCATTTTATAAGGGGAGGGGGTAAACGAACGCAACAAACTATAAAGGCCTCTTAATGAAACGTAAATATGCGCGGTATGTCAGATTAAAGAATGGAGAGGGCGACAGGTGGCCTCCACGTCTTTCCAAAACTGTCCACGTGGTGTCGCTGTGGGAGCAGATCGACACGTCTTCCGCATCAACATCCGGCGACACGTTTGCCCAAAGTCTTCATTCCCCGATCGCCGTTCAAATCAGCTTAGCGCCGTTTTAATGATAAACCTACGCGTTTTCTCCCTTTCCCCTCCTTAACGACAGCTTCCACTTTGAGAGTTCGCGTGTTAGTCATCCAAGCAGAGGAGATTTGAGGGCCAAATGGGGGAGGTGAGGAAACTGCAGAAGAAGTTGAGGCAGATTGAGAATCTGGAAATAAAAATCGATCTCAACCCCGAGGAAAGATTCAAGGTATACGAAGACGCTTATTTTGTTCATTTTCTGGTTGCGTCGAGGAACATCAGTAACATCAGCAAGCTTTAACAAAACACATCAATGTACGAAATGGCGATTCTGTTTAAAATAATGACGACGAGTGCAAATATTCACAGTGCATCACTTTTTCCACGTTCCCTTCAAGGCTTGTTTTCAAATTTGGCTTCATTCATTTGACCATTTATTGTACTCATAACGCTATTTTACACTCTTGCAAATGTCCATCCATCCATTTTCCGAACCGCCTGATCGACACTAGGGTCACGGGGGGTGCTGGAGCCTATCCCAGCTGTCATCGGGCAGTAGGCGGCGGACACCCTGAATCGGTTGCCAGCCAATCGCAGGGCACACAGAGACAAACAACCATCCACGCTCACATTCACACCTAGGGACAATTTTAGAGAGATCAATCAGCCTGCCACACATGTTTTTGGAATGTGGGAGGAAACCGGAGTACCCGGAGAAAACCCACGCAGGCCCGGGGAGAACATGCAAACTCCACACAGGGAGGCCGGAGCTGGAATTGAACCCGGTACCTCTGTGTTGTGAAGTCGACGTGCTAACCACTGGACTACCGGGCGCCCCTCTTGCAAATGTATTTAAAAATATACTTTTGCACAAGTATTCACAGCCTTTAGCGATGAGACTTGCACACCAACAGCGTATAAAAAGTCCACACGCCGCTGTGAAAATGGCAGATTTTTGCGATACATAAAAATAGACTTCGATAAATCATTTCAACACCTTTTTGCCATTAATGTGAAGTGTACACTCTATTGGTCGGGAAACATATTTTCGAGAGGGACTGGGGGAAAGAAACAACTGGTTGCACAAGTGTGCACACCCTCTTATAACTGGGGATGTCGCTGTGTTCAGCAATAACCATTCACATTCAAACTCTTGGCATAACTGATAATTGATAACTCTGAGCACTGGGATCTCCCCCCAGGATGATGTGGAAGCTCTATGCGGACAATGGATTGTGTTCGAAAACATGACTGCAAAAAATGTCAGGAAACGCAAACAAGAACAGCTGAACTTTATTTGGGGATCATCATCAGCACTTTCAATGGTGTCCAGGCTATGATGACTTGAAGTTTAAATGTGAACACAGCCACAACCATATGATAGCAGTTGTTTATTTTTACTTCCTCTCCCATTAACGATTTATGGTAGAAAAGGTTTTTGAATTGTTTATCTCGAGCTCATTTTTTTTTTCTATACCACAAAAACCTGGCATTTGAACAGAAGTGTGTTGATTTTTTAAATCCCTAAACCCTGTAATGTTGTGAACTTTCCTGGCTGTTCCTAATTGGAAGTCAGAAGATAAAGCAATTGTATTGTGGGCTGTTACAGGGTGATCGATCTGCGTTCACCCGACACTTTAGTGCCGCTTGTTTATGTGCAACATTTCAAAATGGGTAGCTTTCAAAGACGCCACACTGCATGTTGTGTTTTTTCAAATCACACTTAATGAGGACTCTGCACCGGGCATTAGTATAGAGCAAAAATCCCAGTGTACAAAGCACAACTTCTCATCTTTGCTGTCAAAACTACTGCGATGTCAAAACCTTTTAATGAATCAACCATTTTTAAACAATTGCTAGTCTTTCAAAGATTAACAAATTTTAAATGAGGTACAGAATAATTACATTTATGTACTGGCAGCCCGTGACCCTTGCGAGGGTTAACAGATTAGAAAGTGGATGAGTGGACATGCATAATCATTTAAATGTATTAATATGACACTCATGTTTTTACTACGTACTGTACAGCTGCGAGACAATGGATACAAAACGTCTCCACACGCCTGATCAAATCTTCTTTTTCCTTTGGTGACAGAGCAAAATGACTGAAAAACCTTGTACAACTCAAGAGAAAAGGAAAACCATCAGAAAAGATCTGTCGACGTGCGCACTGTATAGACTTGCTGTACGATGTGAGCAAACTATATGACATCATTCAACAATGCTGAAAAATTAAATAGAAATGAAGCTCTTCTCTGAAAACAAACCAGAGTCAGCTGACCCTTTTCTTTTTCTCTCTCTCTTCATTCTCCTGTGAGTAATAGACAGAGTGCTCCTCAAACCCGGCAAAGAGACACTTAATGCAAAGTCACTCGCCTTAATTCAGACACTATAAAACTCAAGACAGCCAGACGGGCGCGGCTTGGCTTGTTGACGCGATATTAAAAGCAAGCCGCGCGGAATAGAGCGGCTGCGCCGACTAACAACCTGTGGACGCGCCGGCTTGCTTTACAGCCAATTTCTCGCCGTCTCCTTCTCAGATCTCCAGGAAGGAGGAGCTGCGGTGCAGATTGGCGGAGCTTCAGCTGCAGCTCTGTGGCCCGCAACAAGCCCCTGGGAGCCCGGAGGCCGACATGAAAAGAGCAGCGTAAGCGTGAGGCGGCCAGGGCCAGATGGAGAGAAGCGTCATTAGTCCAAACATTGACGTGGAAGCATTTGATCTTTTTAGCGTGCCTTTGTGTGTGTGTGTGTGTGTGTGTGTGTGTACACTGCCTTTAAGAACTCAAGTGAACTTTCTCCTGCTCAGTATGGGATGCGTTCGGTACTATGAACCGCCCCCCCAAGGCGGATAAATGAAATCATGTTTGGTTATTAACATCCAAGTGAACAAAACACACAGATGGCGTTCATTTTGATCAGCGGGAGACACAACAGGTAGGCTAGCTCAGCGCAACATAGCGTCCTAGAGCTCAGTGTTTCCCAACTTTTACTGGAGCCGCCGCACGTTTTCCACGAGGCCAGTAGTCCGCGAATCATTCAGACCAAATGCCACCTAAAAAAAACTAAACTACTGAGTGATCTAAATATTACACTCAAATAAACACGATTTAATCAGTGATCTGAATTTTACTCCGCTAAATATCAGACTCTGCATTGGTCTCGAGGATTTTAAATAATACATTAGACAGTGAAGCCCCGCACAATCTCAATATTTGGGGGGAGGAGCTTGTAGGAGGATCAGCCAGTTGGTAGAAAAAAATCTCACATATTACATACAGTACATAGTAATTACATAGTAATGCTTTTTTTTTTTTTTACAATAGCAAGAACATGTACATTTGAGGCCTCACTGATCACAAGGATTGATCAATCATGTCATCACGTCTCGCAATTGATTTAAAAAAGAAATCGCAAATATGGGTCAAGGCAAAGGAAGACATTTCAATCTTGACCTGACACGACCCCCACGGTGCCTCTTCTCTCCTTCATGCTTATTCATTCAGCCCTCCTTTTTTTGCGCACTGGCACAGGGAGGACGCCCCCGAGGTCCTTCCATCACAAGCGCCCCCGGCCTCCAAGATCTTGAGGGGCCTGGAGGAAGCCGGGCCAGCGCCGCCTGCCACGCCGAGAGCGACAGGAGCCGTCGGGGGGACGGCTCGCTGCCACCAAAGGCCGCAGAATGTCATGGCGGTGTCACGTCCGGGACGGGACGCGAATGGAAGGCAACTGGCAGGAGAAGGTGGGCTGAATTGAACACAACCCAACAATGACCATCAAAAAACAGACTGGCAGTGAGCTATATATATTTCTTTTCTCCCCTCCACCCCCTCTAAAACAGGGGTGTCAAACTAATTCTTGTAGTGGGTCATATTGCGGTTACGGTTTCCCCGAGCGGGCCATTATGATGAATGTTTGATCACCTCCACACATTACATGTACAGTGCACAACAAATTGGTGGATAACCAGTTTTGAAATCCGAAGTCAAGAATAATGGTTAGTTCAGCCATTGTTTACGTTCCTGTAATAAGTACGAAATATGAGATCATGTTTGCAATATCTCGATGTAATGAAGGATTACATGTGACAATCTTAAATTTTGGTTCAGACTTTTAGCAAGCATCATGGAAAAGTTGACATGCTTGATTTGCTCTCCCGGGCCGCAGAAAATGATATGGCGGGCCAGATCTGGGCCCCGGGGCCTTGAGTTTGACACCTAACTCACATGTGAATAATAATAATAATAATTTTGAGAAGGCGGCCCGGTAGTCCAGTGGTTAGCCCGTCGGCTTCACAGTGCAGAGGTACCGGGTTCGATTCCAGCTCCGGCCTCCCTGTGTGCAGTTTGCATGTTCTCCCCGGGCCTGCGTGGGTTTTCTCCGGGTGCTCCGGTTTCCTCCCACATTCCAAAAACATGCGTGGCAGGCTGATTGAACACTCTAAATTGTCCCTAGGTGTGAGTGTGAGCGTGGATGGTTGTTCGTCTCTGTGTGCCCTGCGATTGGCTGGCAACCGATTCAGGGTGTCCCCCGCCTACTGCCCGGAGACAGCTGGGATACGCTCCAGCACCCCCCGCGACCCTAGTGAGGATCAAGCGGTACGGAAGATGAATGAATGAATGAATGAATGAATGAATAATTTTGAGAATTTATGAAAATAAAGTTACATCGAAGAGACAGTAGAATTAGGTTCCTGGTGCTGCGATAATGTTTAGTCGGGCCCAATGGATATTTTATTTTGAGGCTGACGATTACGATATTCGGCAGATTACAGAACACTTAGAACAAGGAAGATATGAATTTTGGGAGAACATTTGACTCTGAGAATATTTTGTCGATTAATCTCTCTTATGCAAAATTATTTTTTTTTGGGGGGGTGGGGGGGTTGACCATCACCTTTGCTGGTGTTTGAAGATCTTAAAAGAGCTAATAAGAACCCCCCCCCCAAAAAAAAACACGAGGAACAAAATTCAGGCCAAACGTGTTCCTATTCATTCAGATTCCGAGCTGACATCCCTGAAAACATGTTGGCAGAAGGCAAAGTTCCGCTTGAGGCTGTTGGAGGGTCACAATGACATCATCACCTGCGTGCTCGCCGTTGACAACCTGGTGATTTCTGGCAGGTAAAAATGCTCGCATAAATCATTTGAATAGCATCGTGAATGTGTGAGCGGAATTTGAGGGTCTCATGCATTATTCAACGTTTTGTGTGTGTGAGCTTTATGACTTTGCATTACCCCGACTGTAACATTTCACGGTCTCTCTTTGCGCCCGCTGCTTTATGTTCCACACGTTCCGATCGCTCGCCTCAGATCTCGTTGCATTTTATCGGAACTCTTGACTCCCGCGCTCGCTTCATCCCCCCCCCCCCCCCCAACCTTCAAGCCGCGATACGACCGTCAAGGTGTGGCACGTTCCCACGGCAACGGAGCACAAGAACCTGGGGGGTCACACCGGCGGGGTTACCAGCCTGTCTGCCCCTCCCGCCGAGTACTGCAAAAAGCTAGGTGAGGACACAACCTTCCCTTCCCGCTATTTGCGGATTTATTTATTTTCTTAAGCCATCGTTGCCTTTTTACAGAATCTGGTGAAAGCACGCTCTGTTGAATCAAAACTGACTTTTCCATTCAGATTGATTTTTGGTACACCCCAAATTTCATTTTATTTAATGAACGTGTTGAAGAAAGAAAAAAAAAGAAAAAGTGTTATTAATTAAATTTAATTAATTTAAATTAAATTAATTAAAAGAGTTACTTATTGCCTTGCAGCCATCTAGTCATATCTTGATTCCTGGCATGAACTACGTCAACGTGAGTGGAGGAGCTCCACTTAGACAAACGTAGTGCTTTGCCAGAATCCGATGGCATCTTGATGCCAAGAACTGTCGAAATTAGTTGGGGAGCTTCTTTTGGACAAACGTAGTGCATTGCTGCCATCGTGTGACATCTTGCTGCCAAGCAACTACGTTGAATTGAGTCGCGAAGCTTCATTTACACTAAAGTGCCGCCGTTCTATGGCATCTTAAGGTTAGTTGAGGAGGTTCGTTTAGAAAAAAGTGGTGCTTTGCTGCCATATTTTCACATCTAAAGGTCAATTAAAAACCGTTTTCAGACGAAAGCCAATCACTCGCATTTTCACCCCGTTTTTCATCCAACGCGAGTGCGTCTGTAACTCGTCTCCCACGATAGATGAGGGTTCACTGTATACGCACACGTCCAAGTACGGTACATGTCGACGGATGTGTGCAGCGTTTTAATTATTGAAGCGCTTCATCACATCAAGTCCAGAGAGAAATGAGACTCTTGTGTCTGTCTGACTGCCTGAGTGAGTGAGAACACTTGAACTTATGCCCCTCGATACGTCTCGTCTATTACCTCGTCCCGACAGAAGCATAAATAAAGCACTTATTTACGGTTATGTAATCCCCTCTTGCCCCCCCCCCCCCACCCCCTCTCCCCCCCGCAGCCTGGTCGCTGTCATTGCCAGACGACGAGAGGTTCATTTTGAGCGGCTCGGCAGACTGCAACGTCAAGATCTGGGCCCTGAGCATCGGTAAGCCGAAGACGGTTCAAGATGGGCTTTCATCGACGGTGACGTCGGTTGGGCCACAAACTGCGGTTGTTTTGTGCGACACATCTCGTGTAAACAAAGCACTCAGATAAAAATCCCGTTTACGGAATCTAAATTAAGCAGCCAAATTCGCTCGTTTTTGTCCATCTCAAGCACACATATGACTGCAATACTAATTGGTTCCTTGGAGCTGAAGTCAAACGGCGGCCATCTTACATTGCCATCGTGACGGACGGATTCAGTTATATATATTTTTTCCCCCTCGCTGAAAACAAAGCAGTGGGCGTTTTATATCAGGATCCCTGCATGCTTTTCTTTCCTTTCATTGTGGATGGTGCTGACAAAGCAATGTAGACGAATCGTTGCATAGCACTCGGAGATGAACCTTGTAAGAGAAAATTTATAATCCCATTCTTGCCGATGAAAAACGCATGAAGAGCTTCTCCCAGACGTCTTGGTACAACCACGCACTGTGGGGTTCTCACCGTACGGACAGAAAATAACATGAAAACGCTGCCGAGAGAATCCATGTATTCACGTTAGGAACGCTTAGCGAGTGACAATGCAAAATGGCCGCCGGCGGCTTCCGGCAAGTCGCAAAATGTCCACCCTCTGAGCTTGATAAAAATTCACATGAAACAACTGCAATATTACGGCATATTTAGACGAGCGCGGCCGTGTACAACACATTCTAAAGAGCATTTTTCATCAAAGGCAAAAACAAAGGACAGTAAAGAAAAGGATTTAGGCGCAATTGAACATCAATGAAATCTTTTGTCTGCTTATGTCACACACACACACGCACACAATTCTCCAAATGTACTGCTTGGCGCAAATGTTGCTCAAAATTGCCTTTGTGTGATGCTAGCAACCGTCTTTTATGTTTGTGTGAGCAGTGGTCTGCGGGCTGGCAATTAAGCCCGTAACATCCCTTTCCTTTCCTCCCACGCAGGCCAGTGTGTGAAGTCTATCTACACGTTCAACGCTGTGACAGCGCTCAGCTTTGTGCCCGAGGGCGACGGCTACATCGTAACTGGATCAGGTGTGTGTGTGTGTAACCAAATACTCCGTCAATCAAAGTCCACCGTAGACAAAGGAATGTGCTATCAAGCAGCGTAGCGAGCAGGAAGATGAATGCGCCGGTTACGTGTGAGCGGCTAGCGCACACATTGCCGCCCAATTTAGGCCAGGCGGAGGAGCTCAGGTGCGTCGGCCGTGACTGGCGTTAATGGCCGCCGCGCGCCTGTCGCCGAGCGTTAACTTGGCACTCTGTCACACCCCCCGGCTCCGCAGACGGGGGCAAGGTTCAAGCCTGGAGCTGGCGCACTTTGGATAACTGCCAATCAATCAACGCACACCAGGAAGCCGTCACCTCCATTCAGGTAAGCGGCGCTATCGCCATGGCGACAGACAGAGAACTACTCAAAAGACTTGATGGAAAGGCAAGTCTGATATTTGACGAAAAGAAGGAGGCGGGCAAGATAATACAGACAAGAGATGGTATCGGCTAGCGCTCGATCGCGGCTTTATTTCAATGCTATGGCGACTAGCAACAGCGGCCGATACCGAGGCGCCCTCTAGTGGCCAACTTACCCTCAGGAACTAAACGAAAAGAGGGGAAAAAAAGCTTCTGTTGGACAAGGCTCTGTCTATTCTTTGCTATTTGTTTGTTCAAATGTATTTTGGGAATAGAGTGACATGACGTTGATCGCACATCCCCATTTTGGTGACAATATTTGGACCCGTTTTGTCTGAGTGAAGCTAGTACCGCAACGTCACCTTCTTGCGCTGGTTTCTCGCGGCTGCCATTTTCCAAAGAGTTTGGGCCTCCATCCTTTCCCAGGAGGATTTTTGTGAAAGAAACTCCTGTATGGCGGTCCACCTTCCTGACTGGGTTATTTTTAAGCTGCTTGCTTGAGGATGTGAAAGACATGAAAACAAATGTTCCTCCCTCTGTTAGTAGCGCGCGAGGACACACTTTCAAGAAACGTGTCTGTAGAAAAAGCCTTTGGAAAAAATCCAGCTGCCGCGTCTGATTGGAGCCCGTTTATTGCTTCCAAATGGGCTTTTGTTAACGTGTAAGCCGGCCAAATGTACAGCAAAAGCCTTTTTAAAATTTTTTTCTGATTATTGAAATGCCGAGCTGCTTTGATTCAATTTGCAATCATCATCGCAGTACGCCTGAGGCATTCGAGCTGTCATTGTCCATCTCTCCCAGCGTACCCCCCCACCCCCTTTATTTCTAAACCGTTGCCCCTTGGAAGCACAAGCGGTGAGTACGGTACACACGCGTCACCATGACAACCGCGTGGCACTCCGCAGTGCCAGGGTCCGCTGGTGTTCAGCGGCTCGTCCGACGGAGGGGTGTCCGTGTGGGAGAACCGCTGTCGCCAGCGAGACCCCCTGAGACTGCTGCACGGCTGGAGCGGTCAGGTGACGGGTTGCGCGGGGGGGCGGCTGGCCCTCAGTCCCCGCGGGGAGAGAGTGCTGCTCGCGTACGGGCGGCCCTGGATCAACATCCTGCACTGGATCACGGGTGAGTGGGGCTTTCGAGTCATCGCGTCGCGTGAAGAACAAATCCAACGGCCAGGACGACCGGAGGCCGCGGGGGCTGGCGAGATTTCACATTTCACTCGCATCTGTGCACCGACGGCAGGAACGGTTTCCAGACTGACCAATCACAGCAGCGTCACCGGGGTGACCGACTGCGTGCACCAGACAGCCGGCCTCCTCATTGGCTCCTGCTACGACGTGGCCAATGGCGAGAGCACGCTCAACTGTGAGTGCTTCACTCGAAAGGCGCACGTCTGATCCAGGACGACGCTTATTTTCAAATGTATCATGATTATGAGAACTTTTTTTTTGGGGGGGGGGGGTCCCTTCAAACTCAAAAGGTGTGAATTACAGGCAGAACATTTGATTGAGCGCTTTGACATTTGTTGAACTTGACAACGGGGAGCGATTTTCATGAGAAAGTGAAATTCAGTCGTCGTTCAATCGGCAAGCGATTCTTATTTTGAGAAAAAGTTCCTTGGTCTCTCTCCCTGCAGTGTTCTCCCTGCCTCAGTGTCACTACCTGGCCTCTCTGACCTGGCCCCGAGCCCCCAGAATGCTTTGCTTCGCCGCGTGGACCACGGGGAGCGGCGACCACCGCTGGGTCAGCGGCGGGCGCGACCTCGTGGTGTGGGAGCAGCTCCCTGCCTCCAGAAAGCAAAGGTAAGCCGCCGTCTTTCAAAGAGGGCAAAAAAAAAAAAAAAAAAAAAAGCGGGGGAGTTTGCATTTGGTTCAGACCGGTCAATGATATTCCCTCATTTGCATATTCATTTTTTCTCCCCTTGCATTGCTAATTGCATTTGTTTAATGGGACGTTTTAATTGCTAAGCACATCTGAGGGTCTCTGGAGTGTCAGCCCACCCATCAAGTGTGAAATTAAACTACTTTTTTTTTGTGAGCTCCCTGTCAGAAAATGTTACGGTCTAATTTAAATAACGCACACCAAACGCCGAGTTTCTTCACCCATGACTTGACAGGTGCATGGGTGAAGATCCAACACTTTCTTTGGCCCTGAACGGCGAGTAATTGGCACCCTCCCTAAAATGCTTCTTCATTGCCAACGATAATATTTCAAAAAGTAACTCCTCTACAAACGGGGGATGAACCACTTTCCTGCTATTATGAACCTCAGGACATCACGCGCTGACAACACAATCGTGACCGTAAATAAAGCAATTTAAAAAAAAAAAAAAACAGGAAGGACAACAAAATGAAGCCTCCTTCCCCACATTCCTACGCCACTGCACAAACGAGTTCATCGCGCGCCGTTCGAAACTACTTCTGTCGGGACCGTCTTGAAACGAAGACCCGCTGGTTTGGACTTGACCTAAACGTCAACACGCAAAAGCAACCGAAAAAGACGACTTCCAAGTTCCTAAGTCAGTCAGTGAACTGGGGAAACTAAATCCAGAACAAACAAAGTCCTGAAAACGACAAGAATCTAAAGTAACAAACAAAAAAGCCCGTAGCAGTAAGACACACTTTATTTTATTTGTGTGAAAGTGAGACGATGAGGGTGCAGTGTGCATTAACACACACAAAAAAAATATTACTAACATGCACAGAGCCGTACAAATGTTTGTTAGTTGTTTTTTTTTTACTCCTCTCCACCCCTCGCGATCGGCTGGCAAACAGTCCGCGATCGTCGAGCTGCCCGTCGACGGCGATCGACGTAATGGGCATCATGTATCAGGACTTATGCACACATTTCAACATGTATTTAGTTCAGGTTGACCTCCTGAATCCTAAATGAGCAATAATTTGACCACATAACGGATTCCTATGAAGATACATTCAAACTCAGAAAACGTGCTCAACTCGGCCTGAAAATGCATTTAAAGCAATTAAATCTCAAATTGAGTGTCACACCTAAACCAAAGAACTTATGCACACATTTCAACATGTATTTAGTTCAGGTTGACCTCCTGAATCCTAAATGAGCATTAATTTGACCACACAACTGATTCCTATGAAGATACATTCAAACTCAGAAAACGTGCTCAACTCGGCCTGAAAATGCATTTAAAGCAATTAAAACTCAAATTGAGTGTCACGCCTAAACCAAAGGACTTATGTTCAAGATCTTAATGAGGTTAACCGCTGTAGAAAATGTTGAAACACCCCCCCCCCTCCTCCTCCTAAAGGCCTAATATGTGACTTTAAACACATCCAGGGGCGACATTACGGTTCGGAGAGACGTCCGGTTAGAATTGCCACTGGAGTCCGAGGGGGACACGGAAGACGACGAGGAGTCGGACGGTAAAAAGCCGCACGCTTCTCTCGCCTTGGTTTCAGCTCTTTGGAGTGTTCGTTTTAGATGACGCGCGTCGTGACAATTGCCTGCGGCCTCCTTGTTAAACTTAGAACGCCTTGATGACGACGACGCGGGAGGAGACGAGGACGACGACGCGGAGTCCGCCGGCTCGTGGTTACGTTGCGTCATCCAGTGAGGAGCCACGACGGGGGCCTCGGGCTGGATTGACGTTGGGTGCTTCAAGTGACAAGTCAAGGGAGGTATAAAGGGCGGGGGGGGTGGGGGTAATGCAATCATATCTGTTCCGAAGGTGGATACGCATTGGATATCTGCCCCCCCCCCATACATGGAGAATTATCTTGTCTGAAGCTCAGCATATCAACCCTAATAAACGCCGACATGTACCATGAAGCAAAAGTAGAACATTCAAGGCTCCAATGCAAAAGATGTTTCAAACACGATAAGAAAAACTAAACAAAATCAGACTACTGAAGTTAGTTCGTGTTACACCTTTACATGGGGGGGGGGGGGGGGGGGCAAGGAGAGCCGCAGTCGTCGATGCGCTTTCGGGCGTTTATTGATTGGGACGAACAAATACAAAACGAGAACACTTGCAAGGAGCCAGCCGGCCTGACTCCGGTTCATGATGTCACTCACTAGGCCACGCCCCTTGTACAATAATTTGAAAGAAAAACTATTTTTTCTTGTCTTCTGATGGGGGGGGGGAGTGGTGGTGATGGGGGACAGACAGTACAGTGCAATTTTTCTCGATTAAAAACTCACTGACAAAAAAATATTTTGGCAAAACAACCCCGCGTGTCTTTGTGATTTTTTTTTTCCTCTGTAAATATTAGTTTCAATAAAGCCGTCACACATAAATTTGCATCTCGTCCGTCCTTTTTTTGGGGTGGGGGGGCCAAAACGTCGACCTTTCGCAATAACCTGCTTATCCCGCCGCTGTGACCTATGTAAATGAACGTGAATTCAATTATTCACCACCCCCCCCGCCCCGCCCTCCCCTGCTTTGTTTTTCTCTCGAAAGCATCCTGCAGTTGTGATAATTGAAGTGTTTTTTTTTTTAATTTATTGCCTCCGCCTCCCCCTTTTCCGCTGCCTATGAAATGATCTTATAAACGTCGCTTTCTGTATCATTTGTTTGCCACGTCAAAATTTGTTGCTTTTAATTTGAAGTCACGGAGAAAAAACACACACACACCCATAATTAGCATTTAAATCTCTCTCTGGCAGTCTCTCTCTCCCTCCATCGCTCGCTCTTGCCTCTCGAGCGGACTTCATGTCTCGGTCGCTAAGGCAACCAATGCATCCCCCCCCCCGCCCCCCACCCCTCCCTCTCCATCCCTACCCCCCCACCCCCTTCGCGCTCTGTATCTCCCCTATTCTCTCGGTCTCATTCCCTCTTTCCACTTGCCAGAGGTAGGCACCGATATGGGTCGCGAGCGCACGAGTGACATTTGGTTGACATTTGGGCCAGCCGAGTCGTAGATGGCAAGTTGCTTCCAAGTGTGGTCGGCCGCGCGCGCGACGCCACGTCGCTAATGATGATTTATGGGCTCGTCTGTGAACGCGTGCGACTGGTCCCGGGCAATCGCGCGGTACTTTTTTTGGCCGTTGATTGCGGGCGCGAGAGAGAGACAAAGTGCCTGGTGCATAATTGAGCGTTAAGAACTTGAAATGGCCCGCGGGGAGGCGGGCGGGTATATTTAGCCGAGATTGAAGAGCGGGATTTTTTTTTGCCAATACTATCAGCGCGTGGATTTGAGAGCGAGAGAAAAGCCGGACCCCCCCCCCCCCGAACCCCCACTTCTCCTTTTTGTTTTCCTCTCTTTTGCTCATCTTCCAGAGATGATCGGCGTGCCGGAGTGTCAGTGAACACGGCGAAGTGATGGAGAGATGGTAAAACGGCGGACTTTGGCGCGGGCGGCAACTTCTTCTCCACCTGGCTCCTAATCTTTGTCCCCCCCCCCCCCCTCCCTCCAGCTCCATCGCTCCTGTCGCACGACTGACCGCCCTCGTCTCCCTGGTCCTGGTCGTCCTGGTGACGCGGCCCTCGGCTTGTCACCGTGACGACGAGGGCGAGGAGCGGGCGGAGGCCCCGGCCGTCCAGCTGTCCGTCGGCGCCCGGGCGACGCCCACCCCGCTCTGGGCGGTGGTCTGGGGGCCCACGCAGCCCCTGGAGGACGAGACCTACCACCTCCTCTCCAGTAGTCAGGAAACGGAGCGGCTGCGCCAGCGCGGGAGCCAGCGGGAGGCGGGCACGGCCGCCGCGTCCTCCGCCGACTGGCTCTACCACGACGCCAGCACGCATCCCCGAGAGGACGCGCCGCCGGAGTCGTGGAACCGGGGGGGCGCCGAGGACGGCGGGGCGGAGGAGGCCGAGCTGGAGGAAGGTGGGTGTCGGGGGGAAAATGACGCGCTCCTGGGGATTAACTGTCACGTGGGTGAAGGTTGACCCCCCCCTTGCCCCCCCCCCCCTCCAAACCTCATCAAGTTGCCATCGCTCAGCCGCCGTCGAGAGATGCCCGAGAAGCGGCGGGATGGCCGTTTTCGTTGCGAGTCTTTTGGCACATCTCATTTCATGTCCCGCCGCCCTCATCGATTTCTTCTTTTTTTGTTCTTGCTATAATTCGAATTAATTACGCGTGCTTGTGTTACAGTGGACCCTCAGTTCTACGTCACCGTGACCATCTCCACGCTGCTCATCCTCACGGCGATCATCATCACGGCGAAGCTCTGGTAGGAACTTCCTCCTCCTCTCTTATTTATGATCTGGGCAGCAGGCCGGGGGGCCGGGCGATTGCGACTCGGGGCCTTCGTTTGGGGGAGGGGCTTGAGCCGATCATGACGTCATCACCGCGTGCGTCGGCCCGAAGCCGTTTTTGAGAGCGCGAGAAAAGGATTCGGCAAAGCGCCGTTCTCGTTTGCCAAATTGGCTCATGCGACATGTGCAAGCTGAGGTCATGATCGGTCGCCCCGGGCAACTGTGATGTCACTTTCGGGCGGCACCAAGTGGCACAGCCCCCCCCCCCACCCGCTCCCCCCACCGAGATCTTGCTGCTTCATTTACCTTCCACAAACGCAATATTCGTCAGAATGGATTAAAACGAGTGGGCTGCAGGGAACATGGAATTTCCGAGGTGACTTCGGTCGATATTTTAGGACGGCGACACAATTTCCTGCAGTTCGATGCCGCCGACGGCGTCGAGGCGCCGACTGGATCGGACACTCAAATGAAAGAATGCTTCTAACGCAATGAGCGGATCGCCAAGAAGTTCACGAGGATATTTCCGCCCCCTTCCAGCAATAATGCGCCGCAAGAATACATTTTGAATGTTTTTTTTTTGGGGGGGGGGGGGGCATTTTAGCAAATGCCACTGTAGAAAACTGATTTGCCCAACAAGAGGGACAAGGACTAAGTGAGACGTTTGCTTCAATGAAGGCCTCAATCCCGGAAACGGCAGCACCGCGCCACCTGACAATCGCTGCACCTGCATCATAAAAATTCTTCTGGATCGGTTTGGCCCACAATCTCGGTAGCAAGCCGCCGCAAACGTCCTTTTATTATTTAGTTTTAAAAAAAAACGAATTTGACACCGAATTTGAGGCCGTCGCCCGCGGTGTCAAAGGATCACCAAAAGCTGGCCAAGCTCTTTCGAATTCCCACTTAGCCAGCGGACGCATGTTTGGAGTTTGCCGAGAGCTTGTCTAGCCGCAGCAGAGCCTACATGAGCCCCGGGGGTGTGGGGAGGGGGGTAGTGGGGGGGGGGGGGACACCTCACCTAAGCTGTCAAGGCTCTTTCCATCCTTCACCGTCCTCTAATGAACTCCAGAGCACGTGACGCTCTTGCTGTCCAAAGAAGGCTACATTGCAGCGGAAAACGGATGTCTTCTTTCATCCATCGTGAAGTTGTGTCGCCTTTTTTTTTTCTTCTTCTAACATTCATGTTAGTAGAAAATACCGTAACCAGTCCATCGGTGCCTTGAGATACGAGGGAATTGTCTTTTATTTATTTGTTTTTTTTTTAAATGAAAAATATCTCTCCATAGAAGCACTATGCGTGAATTGAAGAGCCATTATGCCCGCTGCCCACCTTGGCCACATGGGGGCAGTAGAAGACAGACAGATACAGTAGTACGCCTACTTATGAACGTCTCTTCATGTGAAATTTTCAAGTTACGAAACGCCGCAACGCAAAATATTGCCTCTTGTGTTAGGAAAGACATTTCACGATACTAAAGGTAAAAATACAGTCTGGGCTGCTCGTCGTGGCTCCCGAGTTTCTTGAACGCAACAAACTGTGAGCTGCTCTGCCATTGGCTATTACCGAGCATCTTCCTGGCATCCCATTGGCTAAGAAAGACGTCAAGCAACGTCCTCGTCATTCGTGTTCGGATAGTTTTGCGTAGATGTGAATCGCCCACAAAAGGTGCTGACGAGTCGGGCGATCGCTCACTATGCTGATGTTAGCCTTGTACATTTTCGAAGGCTTGTTAAAAGCCCACAAAAGCAGTTCCTGACAAAAACGGTAGCCAAAAAAAACACTTTTGAGAGGGAACGTGAACGAAACAGGGCAAAAAACAATGAGGGCGCAGTTAAGTTAAATGACCATTTTTTATTTCATTCTTTGTTTTTTTACGTGACGCACAACTCTCATTTTTTTGTGCAATAATCTCATTGCAACATGTTTTTGTGACACAATTTGATGCATTTGTATGCTCCAGAAAACATTTATGTCTGAATTTGGGGGGGCTTGGAACGGATTAGGGCATTTCCATGGAAAATGCGTCTCGACTTACAAATATTTCCAGTTAAGAAATTTATTTTTAGATATACATATATATTTGAATTGCCATAAACCTGAGAAACATTCGGAATGAGACACAGACGATCTCTGCCAGAAGCAAGAATTTTTTTTTTGGGGGGGGTACACGCTAAAGTTGGAACGTTTCAAATCGGATGAGAAATGTCAAAGTCGTAAAGAGACCAAATAAATAAATGCATCAATCTTTGGCAGGCTTCACCGCTAAACCCTGCGACTTTTCCATCTTCCTCTCGCCACCTGGGGGGGGGGCACATTACAAAGAAGCGAGGCGCCGCCAACCGCTCGTTTCTTCAGATTTATACGGATGGCTTGAAAGATTTGCTTTCACTTTTTTGGGGGGTGGGGTGGGGGGGGGGTGGTCATATTCCACCTGCCATCAGCTCGAACAAAAGGACGGCCGTTGTTTATGTACAAGCGCGGCGCGGAGCGGCCATTAAAGGGGAAATGGGCGACGCGGCCCGATGATATAGTGGCGCACTTCCACGCTTTGCTGATCAGACCAATAACGTCAAGTTGATTTGACCGTCGGGTCTTGCGCGCCCCCCCCCTCCTCTCCTCCCTCCCGCATCTTCTTCTGTCAAGTATTCTTGTTGTTTTACGTCGCTTATTTACGCCTTCGTTCTCCATCTCCATACTGCCAATTTTTCAATCCGGCGTCGGGAACCGTCTCATTTTGTTCCGCTTCATATTCCCTTTTTGCACTTGAGCTTAGAATTTGCCCCCACGGTCTTATGTTCTCAAAACCTCCCTCCTCCTCCTACTCCTACTTGGGCCTCGCGGGGATTTGCTTTCTTGCTCTCAATACCTGTTACCCGCCCCCCCCCCAACCCCCCTCGCACTTCTTTCCTTGCGGTTCTTGGCTTTCTATCCGTATTGTAATTGCCGTCTTTGCATTTTATCTCTGACTCCAGTCTCCTTTGTGCGTTTTCATCCTCCGAGCCGCTCCGCCATTAAATAAATAAATCGCTCACACACACACACACACACACACACTTATAAGGGCCTTTCAGACAGAAGCTAACTGTTGCGTCTCGAATTTGCATCAGCCGTGACCTCATTCAAACAAGAGGCGAGGGTAGCGCACGTTGCGCCGCTCGCGCCATTTCCGTGCGGCGCCGGTCTATCGCGTGTCATCAATGTGTAAATAACGCCATGTGTCGGATGGGCCGCAGATGGAGCGGAATGGCCGCCGTCCAGTCGGGCGCGATTACAGAAGAGCCGCGCGCGAGCGAGAGAGTCGTTTTTTGCAGGCGTGAAAATCGTCGGCGCGATGGAAGTCGAGCTCGACGGAGGCTAAGGGCGGGTGTTACTCGGGTTTGACGAGGAGAAAGAATTGCTAATGTGGAGGTGCATTCAGTTGCCGTTGTAGCGCAGAATCCTTGTTTGTCCAATTATGATCGGGGAAGAGAATATGGACCTCGTTCCTGTGGGGCGAGGCTTATACGGACGCTCTATTCTCCAAAAAGCACTCGAGGTCACGAATTTGTTGGACAACGCCACATTTGCTCGTCAGCTTCTAGTTTTGCGGACTTTGGGCTGTTGCGGTCGGGAAGCATCCCGGACGACCAATCGTTGAGTAGGTCGCGCCGCATATGGGCTACTATGCGTCGAAGCAACTCAAAATTGGCGGCGAGACACGACATTTGTCTGCGACGCATCCGCCGGCCCAAAACACGTGTCGACAAAGAGACAAGATTCATTCATTCATTCATTCATTCATTCATCTTCCGAGCCGCTTGATCCTCACTAGGGTCGCGGGGGGTGCTGGAGCCCATCCCAGCTGTCTACGGGCAGTAGGCGGGGGACACCCTGAATCGGTTGCCAGCCAATAAAGAGACAAGATGACGGTGATTATTTATTTTTAGAAGTAGAAGCAACGGCTTCTCGTACGCACAATAACGCATGCGCACACGCGCACACACTACTATATACTACTACTACTATTACATAGAGTGCAAGTAGTTTGTATGTCAAATTCTCACACTGGTGATTTTTTTTTTGTGTGCATACACGATTTTGTCATTGGCATCGACATTTTCAGTTTTTGTTGTTGGTTTTTTCAGAGAAGAAAAGGTCTGTTCAGATGTTTAAAAACAAATCGGAGTCACCATTGCCACATAATTGCTGGTTGGTTTAGTGGGATAATAAGGCTTAGTGGCAGGGGAGGGTTAGTGGGGGGGCTTCTGTGGGACAGTTAGCAGTCGTTTAGTGCTGCAGTTTGGTTTGATTCAGTAGTCGGGGTTAGTCGTATAGTTTGTGCGAGGGCGGGGTTGGTTTAGTGGTTGAGTTTATGGGCCCAAGGGGTCTGCATTAGCATTCCAAATGTTGTCACACGATGCAGGAAAGAAAACAATCGGAGCTGGAGTCAGGGGGGGTGGGGGGCGACATGAAAATCAGAAATGATGATTTGTTTTTCGCAGCGACAGTCTTCTGACAGCTTTAATCCTAGCATGTCGGAACCGATCAATACATCAGCAACAAACAACAAAGTGAGAGCCAAGCTCCTATTTTTGATTGACGCTACACCTCGCCCCCCCCCCCCCCCCAAAATCAAAACAAGAGAAATTGAAAAAGATCCATCTCTCTTTTGGAGCAAAGTCATTTGACATGCGTCAAACGTGTCGGCGTTTGCGCTGCCGAGAGCATCAAAACGCGGCGGCTTGCGTCTCTTGTATTCAAACCCCCCCCCCAAAAAACCCTTCTAGCGCAATAATTCACCTTTCTCGACTAGCGCGCCATCCCTCCACGTCCATTTCTACGCATCTCATCCCGCTTCTCTTCCCACGGACCTCCTTTTAATGAGTCCAACGAGGGCGAGTAATCTTCTCCCGCGTTGGCGGCGCTAATGCGTTAGCCGATTGTGAAAACGACTCCGCCGCTCCCGACGCCGTCTCCCTTCTTGTCGTTTTCTCGCCTCGTCCGCAGCACTGAGCTATGTTGACAACTTAAATTCTCATTTTGGGCCTCCTGAAACTATATTCAGTTCTTCCCAACAGTCTTTTCTCTTTTTATTTGTATTTTTTTTCCCCTTGTCCAATCAGATTTCAGCCTGTATGTGTTGCCATGTCCATCCGATCCGCCTTTGGAATTCGCGGCGCTGACCGGCGGAGCCGAAAGTATGACTTTGGGCATTTTTTTTGCATCCTCCGATGGGTCGACCGTAGCAAAACGCATCTGGAACTCCGAATTTTGGGGAACGTATGACATATATATATATATATATATATATATATATATATACGATTAAAATACGGTTAAAATACGATTTCAACCGATGTTTCGGTTTAACAAAGGTCACCAAAAAATAAATAAATAAAAAATATATATTATATATATATGTGTGTGCAAATATCATTTATTTATTTATTTAGATTTTTTTGGGGGGGTGACATTCGTCAAACCGAAACATCGGTTGAAATCGCATTTTCTACAATTGACATCGTAACCGTGGCGCTTATGCAGTTGTGAATTGAGTACCGGGCGAAAATGCCCGGATACCAAATCCCAAATCCCGTCCCCTGTGCTCTCATTCATGTTCCTCGTCCTATCCATCAATCCGTGTCTCCAGTTACGACCGCGGCTGTTCCCGGCATCCGCCCCCGATGTCCCGTGGCGTGGCCCCGCCCCTCTCCCGCGCGCTCCCGTGCTCCCTGCCGTCCGAGGAGAGCCGGCAGACACTGCACAGCGCCTCCTTCTCCTTCGCCGACCGGGAGAGGTAATGACTCGCTTAAGAAAAAGAAAGAAAGAAAAAAAAAGTTGAAAAAATATATCTATTTTTTTCCCCCTTTCGTGATGAGTCACTTTCGGGCCCCATGTGTGTGTGTGGGGGGGGGGGGGGGATTTAAATACCCGGCCACCATCCGCAGAACGATGCTTTTGTTCAAGGGTATTTAGAGTTAATCTGAAAAAGGATAATTATAGTGCTGCACTCCTCCTTCTAAGTCCCTGGTGACGAAGCTTGAGTAGTTTGGGAGTACATCACTTTTTCAGCTTCAGGCCTCTCCGTTCCACTTTACCTCACATTATCCCACCCCGCCCCCCCTCCCCCGATTCAGACTTCTTTTAGTTTCTTTAACACTTTTTCTTGTCTCGTCTCTTGCTGCGCCAGGATCCCGGTCGTGAACCTCTGAAGGGGCTCCTTTTATTATTTTTTTTCCACTCTGCCATATGGTGAACACTTCTACGAGCCTCCAGAATTTTCTTTTTTTTTGGGGGGCCGCCTGCAGCAGCATTTTTCATTTTCTCCCAAACTGTGAAATACGTTCGGGGACGCAAACTCCTCGGCTTCCCTGAGGTCTTAAACCTCAACTCATCATGCTCTCGCCTCTTTCCTTCCTTCCTTCCTTCCTTCCTTCCTTTCTTCTGTAAATTTCCTCCGTGCGGCTGTCACGGCCCCGAGCTGTGCCAAGCGCCGACCCGCCGTGACGAATTCACAAACAAACAATTTAACAGCCGTGCAGTATCCCCGTCTGAGGGCCCAATCTCGCACCCCCCCCTCCCCGCCCCACCGCGCGCTTCCAGTCGCGCAGTTGCACCTCGCAAGACTTGTTGTTTCGCTACTCCGTCGCCACAAAAACATTCCCTGTTTTCTCGCTCGTAAATGGCGGAGTGTCAAAGGCGTTTTTTTCGTCACGGACCGCATCCTCGTGAGGCTGTCGAGACAACATGTGGACTTACGACAGATTACATGTGCACAATCCCCCCCCCCCACCCCCACCCCGACAGTTTGATCGTAATTACGGTGGTGCCTTGAGATATGATTAGCCAGCGTTTAGCGATTAGCCATCTTTTAGCCAGCGTTCGGACGATCTTTTGCTTTTCGACGACGGTGTAATGGGACTTCTCTAATGACTGAGTCACAATCATTGGCAAAAAGTGAACCAATTCATTTAAAAATAAAATAAAAAGGGCTTCAAGGAAAAACAAGCACACATTTAACTTTGCCTGAACTCCACTGCTAATCCACTGCTAATGCTAACACAGAACAGAAAAGGCCGTAGCATCTACTGTATGTGGTGAAGTAGGCCTGTTTTGCACACAAATGGTGCAGCAAAACATGTAGACAGAAAATATCGCTCTACTCAAAGACATACGTTTCTTCTCCACAACAACAAAAACAACAACTGTTGCTTCCGGTTTATCGAGTCAATTTCTTCTTCCTTTGTCTGTGTGAACATATCATACTGCCGCCTGGGGGCCAAGTTTTGCATGCCAGAAGGAGCTGCAATGAATTCATTTTGATGCACAAACTATAATTATTTATGTTATTCTGTTTTGCCTATATTTTTGTACAAAGTGCAACGTTACAGAGTTTCTTTCAAAATCATGTGAAAAATAAAGTTTTTGGGGGAGCGATTTCCATTGAATTTCATTCGGAAAGTTGATTTGAAATGTGAATATTTTGAGCTCAGTGCGCGGAGCAAAGTCAACTCATATCTCAAGGCACTTTTGTGGAATATACGAACAACAAATTGAATGCTCATTCCTTGGGCGGGTGTTTTTTCCAACTGGTATTCCTCATGATTTGTTTCCTTCATTATCTGGCGTTCGCCTCTTTGTTCACACCGCGGGTGTAATGAGCAAAACACTTTCTTCCAAAGCCTTCATGGCTATTCCGGCAACCAATCCCAAAGGTTGGCTTTTTTCTTTTTTTGGGCGGGGGTCTTTGTTTACACTTGACAACAGAAACGGATTTACCGAGACGTCCTCATGGAGAGCCAAGGACGACGGCGACAAGGCGACGTGGATTTTTTTTTTGTTTTTTGACAGGTACTTGCATTGTGGAAACAAGCACCATCATCTGCCTTCACATGTCATCAACGTACATCATGCGAAAGAGGCACCAAAGGAACTTTCAAGGGAACGTTTGAAATGTATTATTCATAAATGTCTATTTTTCATGTACCGGTGGGCTTGTGACGTCTTCTAGAACCGCGCAAAGACACGCGTCAGACTTTGGTCTTTTCCAAGCGGTGGGAATCGAAGTATTGAGACAGCAGGTCATTTGGAAAATCCACCTACGCAGTGTCCACTTGATCTCCTCGCAGTGAGGACTGTTTCACTCTGTTCCGTTCTCACTGACCATTGAGAATGGACTGTTAAAACATCTTGCTTACTTAACTTTTATTGTCTCTTGAAGTACAAGTATGTAACGCAGTCTCGTAACATGGGGGAGAACCACGTTACTTCCCGTTTCCCTCACCCAAAGTTGTCCCACTGGCAACATCAACTCAATCTAAAAATACTATTGTTGCAAAGACGACAACGCTAATGTTGGGACAAAATTGTGCGCTCGTCGACAACGGGTTGCTATTCGTACTCGTCTCGACACCAAATTCGATTTGTTCACATCCAGAGCTTCACTAGTAGGGTTTGGCAGCTGCACTTAGTTTTTTTCTCGGATGAAAAAAAAAATCTAGATTTTAACTTTTTAGCAGTAGCAAGTAGTTGTCCTGCTACGATGCCAAAGTAATCCTGGTGCATAGAAATTTCATTTAGCGAGAAGGGGCGTGCATTTCAACCTTAGGCCTTCAGTGACGTCACACACATGAACACAATACACTGTATTGAATACAGTAATATGCTCGTCAAGCAGCACTTAAATTCAGGAGCATTTAAAACCATCAAGTATGCATTCACAATTACGAGCAGGAAACTGAATTTATAGATATTGTCAAAAATAAAAAATGATTTAAAAATACTAAATAAAATGCCACCCAAATTACGCTGTGTGATCTTAAACAAGTCTGTCCAATAAGTCAAGTCAAGAGTATTTCTCGAGCACTTTCAAACAGCCATCGCTGCATACAAATTGCTGTACATGGAGCAATTTAACATGCACAATAAACAGTAAGACAAGTCGGTAATAAAAGCGGTAAAAAGCAAGTATTGTGCAATAAATTACACAATATCGCAGTTTCATATAAGACACCAACCAAACAATAGCAAAACAAACTATTCTTTGAAAATAAAGTACGCAGATCATTTGCATTTTGAGAATCGGCTACGCAAAAGCAAATAACTGACGATGTTGAGCAGCTGAGATTGAACGAACTTTGGTGCACGAAGGTGACTACAATGCGCCATTATAAATTGCAGGTGAGCAGATTGATTTGATACATTTTTGTATCTTTGTCATTTTATTTCGTTAGCATTAATTTAATTATTTCGTTAGCGTTGATTTAATGCTAACGAAATAAAATGACAAGAAGATAGGTAAAATAAAATTCATTTACTCACCAATGTGGTGCCTGTTCACTGAGCTGCAGATCTCCGCGAGTGTCCCCAAAAGTCTTTAAATGCACCGTAGCTTGTAAGTGCCCAGCCGTGCTCTGATGTTTCCTTGCTGCCTTGGTGAAACAACTTCAATGGGTAAATCCAGTGTGGCTCCAAACAACAAATCGGTCCGTTGCAAGCAATCGGCATTCCCAGCAGTACGATTTGCAGAGTTTCTCAGAGGCTGTGAGCCACGGGTGGCGTTCATAATTGCTCGTCTGAAAACGACGGACAAACCCTTTTCCTTGTTGGGACAGGCTAGCTAGCGCAGGAGTTGGGCGACCTCTTCGTACAATATCCAGCTTTTCGTGGAAGGTCCGTTTTGAAACTTGTGTGGAAAGTAGTTCAGCAACCAGATCAACGTCTTCTTCTTCGGACCTTTTGGGTTAAAATGCAGTGATAGCGCCCTCTAGCAGGCGCTAATCCAATCACCGAACGCGCACGTCCAGTCTCGATGTACGGCATTCTCGCTGGCCCCGGTGCGCAGACTCGTGGTCTGATTGGCTATTGCAACCTGACTGTGCCAGTTCATTTACAGCGCACAGGGGCCTGTTCTGTTTAGTCTGAAGTTTAATTTACCTGGCAACACAAGCGCTAGCTGAAATATGATTGGTTAAAAACTCTACCATAATAATTAAGTTTTTTATCGAGTGGCTTTCAATGTTATTTAAAATGACATTGAAAGCCACTCGAATAAGTGGAAATAATATGACGTAAAGAATACGGAGAATAATCTTGTTTACATATTTATGAAAATAAAATAACATGAATTAAATATATGTTATTGTATGAATGTTTAGGCCAGCAGAGAAGGCCTTGCTGGCCCTGAGGGTCGGCCACTGTCTGTTCTACTCTTGTGCCGAATTGTCTTGCTGGTGAGGAAAAAAGTGTCGGGCAATACGTGGACTCAAAACTGGGTGCCGAGGCCACGGAATCAAGGCTGTCACCTTCCTGGCGTCCCAATACTTTTGTCCCCATCGAGTTTCTTCCACGACAAGCGTCGTGCGGGTGGCGTCATGCGTGGCTCGTGCACATTTCCAGTCTTGTGGTTTTTTAGTACAATTCCCGTAGGACTAGATGGTCTTTCTGTACCATGCGAGTTCAATAAAAGACAACCCGAGTGTTTGAAATCAAGCCTCAAAAGTTGACTTTTAATCGCCAACCTATGCTGCGGTTCCTTCAAGCAACGTGCAGAGCGTCGATTTCAACAAATCCCGCGGTGCACGCCAATCACGTCGGCAGGCCAAAAGGGACTTCGAGAAAGGAGGCTCGTGTTGATCCGGACGCCTCGTCTGCCTTCCGCCAGCTGCGGGCGGATGAGCAGGATGCCGGCTGAAAATCCCCCCCCCCCGCGCTCCGTTCGTCACGTAAGTGTCAATGCAATCAGGGGAGGGCTAGCTGGAGGGGAAACGCCACGAGAGTGTATCGAGATGCAGAAAATTACTGCGCGCGCAGTCGGGAAATTTCACCGGTCCGGGGTAATTGATTGGACCGGCTGAGCAGAGCGTTTCGTCTTTGAAAAGATAAAAATATTGAAAAAGACTTGCACACCTCCACTGGCAACCTCTCTCCAGAGATGTACAGTTGTTAGAATTTGCACTGGTGAGGGCTGGGGGAGTGTTGCGAGTGACAGCGAGTGAAATTAACGCCACTATTTATAAATATGGAGGAAAAGATGCAAGGTAACAGAACGGGAGGGTGGGGGGGAGGTGCGATGAGTTATGATGGTTGTGACAAAAGCTAAACTGAACGACTGAAATAAATATTTTCAACGACGTGTAACTGTGGAATCTTTTGATGACGTGTATCAAACGCTGTCATGAAAAAAGAAAAATCATTTTGCCGACATGCAGAATTATTTTTGACAAGCAAACAGCTTGGAAAGAAATGTGTACAACCGTCCCCACGTCATGTCACGATTTTCCTCAACATATTTCACCCCCCCCCCACCCCCGAAAAAAAAACAAAACAATTTTGAAGCCCCACTGAGCTCGACCTCTCGAGATTTGTTTCGATTCCCACCCGACTTTTGACGCATTCCATATTGCGGGTGCATCAAAGACCTTTGAATGAGGCCTGGGCGCTTGTGATGCACTGGCGTCTACGGGGACACGCCCTAATTAACGGCTTGACCTCCTCATGGAAGCCCCCCCCCGCCCCCTCCTGGGAGTTAACATTTAGCGGCGGCGGCACCCTCCGGAGATGCGCTGAGGAGCGCCTGCATTCAAAGATGCCACACTGACATGAATGAGGTTGCATCAGGATTAGTGCAATGACTTGTTTTTTTTTTTTTTTTTAATTTCCCAACAATTTATACAATTCTCAACTCAGAAGGGATGGGGAGGAGATGACAAAAAGGAGTCAAAGCCAAAAGGCAGCAGCACGTTGAGAGCACACGCACATGACAAAACGGAAAAGCTCCTGCGCATAGCTGAGGCGACGGGCTCCGTCCAGTCTTCTTCACTCTCTTCAAAACGGCAGGAGAGGGGACGCCGCCGCGACGGGCGCAAAATAATCCGTCAAGGTGAGATTAAGTGAGTGACTTACAAAAAAAAAAAAAAAACGTTCCCGTGAAGCTTCCCGTCAGAGTGGGGGGGGGGGGGGGGGGTGGCAGCGGGGGAGGCGTGATGGCACGCCACTCGGAGTCCATCGCTTTGTTTGAACGCTTCCGGTTTTTTGTCCCACAACGAGTCCCGTGAGAGTGCGCATCCGTGGTGCGCTTGGTCACGTCTTCAGTTGGACTTGGACCAGATCTTGCCGCTGCCTCGCAGCCTGGCGAGTAGAGAATGATGTCACTGGTTATGTGTGGGTTTTTTTTTTTTGTTTTGTCCCCCCGCCCCACTGCGCTCACACACACACACACACACACATTAATTGGCATTTCAAAACAAAGTGGATCTTCTTCCAACTGATTGACAAAATGGATTTCAGGGGGTCCGAGTGGACAACCATGAAAACATGGGGGGGGGGGGGGGGCACTTTTTGAACAAGGTGGACCACAACATTTGCGCGGTTTGTACCTCGTGACATTTTTCATTCCGGGACAGATGTGAAATGGAGGCAGAGCAGAACAACCCCGACAGCCACTTCCGGCAGCAGCTGGCTTTTAAATGTTTATTGGGGGGGGGGGGGGGGGGGGTGAATGCACCCACGTTGGCTTCCCGCTGAATTAACTTTGCTCTCTGCGAGAACATTGGACTAATGGCTTTCATTTAATGTTGAAGGAGACACTTAGCCGCGTTGTCGTTATTACTCGCCAAATGCATATTTATAAAGCAGACTTTCCAAAAGCCCAAAGTACTCCGCAGGAAAAAAATGGAAGAAAATTTTTAAAAAAAGAAAAACAACAATTAAAATTGCATGTGAAATATTTGTGGCAATGTACTTTCTTTGAAAGATTTGGGGGGGGGGAAATATATATTCAATGACATCGCTAGCCAAACGTTGATTAAAAAAAGAAAAAAAAAATTCAAGGCAACTCACCCTTTGACTTTGGAACTTTTTTTTCCCGGCTGTCGCGGTTCCTGCGAGGAGGCGGGGTCCCGCGGTTCGGCCGGCTGGTCGGCGTCCTGATTGGAGGCTGCGCCGGCGGGGGCGGGACCGGATGACGGCGACGCCGCGCTGGCCTTCAGGGTTTTCTGTAGGTTCGACACCTGAGGAAGAACATCAGCCATCGGATCACCGGTTGCCAGGTTACTCTCCGCGCTTGCCTGGGCCTAAAACGTCCACTCGACAATCCTTTTTGCGGCCCAACATTTGAAAAGTTTTTTGTATGTTTTGATGTGAAAAAATCTCAAATGGACAGTGGTATGTTTGCTTCAAACAAAATGTAGCTTTGTACAAGACCTAAAATTGAAAAAGTACACGAGCATGCGGCTTAAAATATCAAACGAGGACTGCTTCGTGGCTGGAAAAGCAAAATGTGGTTTTTGGTTGGGGGGGGGGGGGGGGGGGGAAGTAATCTAGCGCCATTTGTGGTCCCGGTTGCCTTTCATGACGGGAGTTTATCGTGTGGAAGGCGGTTCAGTAATTTCATGGAGCTGCTCTTGAGAGATGGCGTTCATAAGAGAGGAATGGTAGGCCCGGCAAACACAACTGGGAGCACAACGGCCAGGGGCAATGATGAAGAGAGAGAGAGAGAGAGAGAGAGAGAAAGGGGGGGCGGGGGTGTGAATGGGGGTGGGGGGGGGGCAATCCAGTTGTGAATTTCTTCTTAAATATCACAAGTAGCCAGCCCGAGGCGTAAAAGTGTAGGCCGATAAAAAAGTCGCATTGATGGAGAGGGAAGGACTCAACGCGTCAACACTGACCTCCGTTTCCACTTGAACTTTGACCTTCAGCTGGCTCTCGCGATACTGATTTGCCCGGGAGACTTGCTCTTCGATGCCGCACAGCACCGCCTCGCAGCCCGCACACCTACGAGGAAAGCAGAGGCAGGGGATGGAGAGGGCGGAAAGCGCGCGCGCGGTGTCGCGAGGAGGGGGGGGGGGGGTGAGATGGGGGGGCCGCGACTGACCACTCCTGCAGTGTGTTGACGATGTTGGGCAGCTCGTTGGGGCCCAGGTCGCGGCCCACGCTGCAGTCCACCTCCACCTGCTGGTTGCGCTGGTCCAATTTGCCCTGGATGATGTCGCAGTACACCGCCTCGATCAGCAGGTCCTCCAGCTCGCGGACGTTCTTCAACTCCAGCTGCTGCAGGAGCAACGAGTACGGCAGGCACTGGGGAGGGGGGAGGGGAGGGGGGGTCAAAAGGCAGGCTTTCTAAAGGCTGCGCAAACTTTTTGTGGGGAAATGGCACATTTGTTGAAATGTCGCCGGCAAAGTACCCCCCCCCCCCCAACTCTTGTTCTTCCATTGTTGCGTTCTACATTTATGCGTAGCACACCGAGTTACCTTGTTCATGAAATGCAACACAGCCGTACAGTCGCAAATTACGCGCTGGAGCAAAAAAAATAAGATAAAATAGAATCTGCGCTATTTTCAACCCATCAGCTTCATTTCTTTTTCTAACGGGACAATCCAGCTCGACTCGTGACGGCTCCTCTACGGGGGGTTGGGGGGGGGGGGGTGACAACATCGACAAAGGGGAACGGGTACCTTGAGGTTGGAGGCCAAGCTGATGATGGACAGATGGCGTAGTTTGTTCCGCTGCGCCGGTGTCAGCTCTGGGAGGGACGCCGCTCGAGCTGGAAAGGGTCAAAGGGTGACCGGTGGCCGCTCAATTGGCTAGGCGCAGTATTGAGAGGTAATTGTTGATTTCATTGATGCAGTACTGCAGTTGGCAGTACTGCACAAACAGACAGTTTGTCATATTTTCACTCGCGTGGCTAAAAATCGACGGTCAATTAATTTACAAGTGGATTTGAAGATTAAAAAAAAAAACGAACGTCAAATAGCCACCTTGGATCAGGACTACCACTAAAAAAAAAAAGTTACAAATGCCTCGTATCCTCTGCAGCTCAGTAAACAAACGGCCCCTGGCCAAACGGGCTCATTCCGATCAAGTTGAAATAATTAAAACGTCAAGTTGGTATGGCCACGAATAATAAAAAGACACAATGAGCGTTTGTGTATTTTTTTTGTGTGTGTGTCTTGTTTTGACAGTAATGAGCCGGTCAGAAGGAGCGCGCCGATTTGTTTGTGAAGCAACTGCCGACGGCACCTTGCGAGAGCGTGTTTATTTCACGCCCGCGAGTCAAGACGGCAGTGCCTCGCAGCTACAAAATACAGCTTTGTAATAAAAAAAAAAAAAAGTTAGCTGCGAGTGACACGCGAGTGACACGCGAGCGTGCGCTCACGGCGTATTGGAGCGGCTTATTGGCATGCCACGCCGTACCTTTGTAGTCGCAGTAGGTTCCGTAGGCGAAGAGATTGAGGAGCTGGTACATGGGGGCGTGAGGGCCGTTCTCCATCTGGCGAATGAGGAAAAACGAAGGCGAGATCACGTGAAATTGCCACGAGCGTCACCGAACACCGAGAGGAATTCCCAATAGGAGCGGTCGCCATTTGCTGATGTTGAAATCAAAATGTTTTCTAAGGAATCGCTGAAAAACTCGCCGACTCATTGCTTATGTGCTGAAAATAAAAGTGTAGCGTTGGAACCATCTTGCCACCCGAGAACTATGTTGACCTCAGAGAAGGAGCTTCAATTCGTCAGAGCAGTGCTCCGGCACCACATTGCGCAACTCTTTTGGAGGGGGTGCGGCGATGAATTAATGACTCGCAGATTTTCACCGTCCCGACGCCAGGGGGGGGAGGGGGGGCACGGTTTGTAGAGTGCTATGATGTCACAGAAAAGCCAAATAAATAAATAAATAAATCGTGTGTGGTGTCATCTTGGTGTCAAGGAAAAAGAAGGACGTTGAATTGGGGGGTTTGGGGGGGGGGGGGCCCAGACGAACAGAAAAGTCGTGCTCGGTGCCATCTTACGGCATCTGTAGGTCATTTCAAAGCCTTTTTGGAGGAGTGTCAATGACGTGGCAGTTTTTCGCCAATGGTAGCGGCGCTCATGCCATGCGCTCGATAGCGGTGACACGCCCGCCGTTGTTCTTTCGGAGACCATCTGCTCATATCCACGCTGATTTCTCCGCTTTTATTAAATATCAGCGAGTGTGGAAAGCAATGTGGCCTAAATTGTCCTTGACAGTGATGAAGAGGAGGAGCTCCTCAGCAAGCACGTGACCAATCACGTCCATGCTCAGCACCGGATCGACCAATCGGAGGCAAGGACGCTGCGCATTTGCACGACTGTTCATTTTTTTTGGTGCTTGGGAGAAAGAAAAAAAAAAGACCTTTTGTTTCTTTCCATTAATCCCGCAATTCGCACCACTTAAAGCGTTTCAAAGATGGATCAGAAATAACCGGGAATGAGCCAAGATGGGATTTGGAATCAATTCTGCTGAAAGTAAACAAGCGTATTAGCAAATTAGCCGCTCCGGCGCGCAAGGTGAATATGCATATTAGCACAGCGTTTGACTTTAGCAAATATTACAGAGCGAGCCACTTCACGTTCGTCATGCCTGCTTTGCCAGATCCGCCTACACCATCTAATGAGATCCGGCACAAGCGAGGGATTCCACGTTGCCTCCGAAAAAAAGACCCTTGGAATTGGGTGCCGTGTGGATCATTGGCAGGATAAAATTAGCTTATCTTTGACTGACACTGGTTGTCAATTGAACAACCAGCACATCGTGTAAAACGGCAATTAGGGTGAAGAGACGGAAATAAAATGGTTGGATTTCCTGTCTGCACACACGTGGTATTCATATGTTGGGAATGTGACTTTGTGGGGCGGGGCCGAGCGAGTGGCGTCAGGAGCTGACAGCGCGTCTGCGTGCGAGCTTCTGGGTGCGAGTTGTGGCCTACAGCAGCTCCTTACGGTGCTCTCATTTTGGATTTTTGTTAGCCTGATAATCGACAACACAGCGTTCCGGATTAGTATATAATAGTAATAGTAGGTGTGGGGGGGGGGGGGGTCCCCCCGATTCTTATGAATAGTTTACACAAATGGCACTCGACATAATTTTTTGATTTTTTTTTTTAAACTGCATCTGTAATTCGCTGAAAATGCAACGTCGGCGCCATCTTGCCGCCAGAGAACTATGTTGACCTGAGAGAAGGAGCTCCAGATGTAGACAAACATCCCAATGATTTTTATGACGGTCTTTTTGATGATGGCATTTTTTTTTTTTCGCCCAACAACGCCCTGCTCCCAATGAAGACGACGCACAAGACGTTTCGCAGATCGTAAAGAACTCAAAAGTCTCCATTTGTTGCGTTTTGTCTTGAAATAACGGCAACGATTTGGCCGTTTGGCTGTGAGCCGTGCAATAAACCGCCGGAAGCGCCTCTGCGAGTGGCTCTCCTAGCCAAGTCCCATCTCACTCAAGCGCAGGCAGTTAGTTACCTCTCTGACGTTAGGCAGCTCAAGGATGTCGGAGAAGACGTAGAGGCCGGGCGTCTCCAGCAGGGAGCTGACGGCCTGGGCCAGCGCCGAGCCGGACAGAGACAGGAGATGCTCCACCTCCATCTATAAAAAAAGAGAGAAACGCAGACGGCTACTTCATTTGCGCTCGGCGTGCGGCGACTGGCAGGACGGCTGCGATGCATTCAAGGATGATCACAGTCCTAATCGCTGCTAGTGTGTTCAGAGCGCTCAAAAAAACACACACAACAGACTTTCGGGGAGTGCCCTTCGAAGGGCCACCACAAAGAAAAAAAGGTTTAATGTTGGACCCTATATAGCAGGAGTGTCAAACTCATTTTTTGTTGCGGGCCACTTTTCAGCAAGAAGCATCATAGTTGACACACATGATTTGCTCCCACGGGCCACATCAAATGACGCGAGAGGCCGGATTTGGCCCACGGGCCTTAGCTTTGACACGGGTGCTGTATAGTCGTTGTCATCCCTGGGTGGGCGTGGCTAGGACAGTATCTCGAGGGTCTTCCATCTGAATCAGGTGTGTTGCAGCAGTGAGACACGGAAAAGAGGCAGGACAGCGGACCTCTGGGAAGAGGATTGAAGCCCCCGGTAGTAGATGACTGGGGACTCATTTTGGACACATCGGATGTTCTTCCGCATCCGGGTGGGTGAGAGAACAAAGTGGCATCATGTGCTCTTGATTTGGATCAGCTATTTTAAGAGCTTCCTCCCAGAGAGCGCATGGTGGCCCACTCGGGACATCTTAGTCTCGCAATGCACGATACAATTACTCAGCTTGCGTCAGACTACTTTCACCACTGCGGGCTACGTCTTAAAATCAATGCCGCAGAGAGATTCTTTTTTTTTGGGGGGGGGGGGGGGGGGGGGACACGACTGGTTCTTCTTCATCTTGCGCTGACACTTATTAAAAGGAATGTGCATGTTATCGTCTAATACGGAGGTGCTTTATTCATCGGCGAACGCGCACGTCTGTCGCCCCGCCGGAGAGCTGCCCGCCGCTTTAAAGAAATGTCCAAGCGAGCGCCCTGGACAAATGAGTTGGCAGGTTTGGCAGCCAAAACAACCGACGCTGAATCTCGGCATCCATTTCCTGCTCAAATAATAAACACATGAAATGAAGCTGAATGAATGAGGGTAGATGCGAATAGACGCCGACCATTTGTGGCTGTGCATCATGTAATTTGCAATTAATTCAACAGGCGGGAAAAAAAAAACAACAACTTGAAGCATTTCGCAGCTTGTTCGTGACATCTTGAATGCGCGATTGTATAAACAACGTGTTGTCAACTTGCTACCCCCATCCGAGGCACGATTGTGACAATGTTTAATCGAGTCGAGCAGCAGATGGCATCCCAATATCCAAGACTAAAAAGACAAAACAGCACAGCTCAAACTCAAGACGGGAGAGCCGACAACTTACAAGTCGGGTCAATGAGTGAACGACATCATCAGGGAATATCAAGTGTGCTCATCGCAAAGTCTGTTTCGAGTTTATTTGACGAGTCTGCCAGGCGGGGTAACAACAAGAAACAAAGAATTCTGCACCAGAAATTAAATAATGAATCCTACACTCGTTCCAACTCCAGCTACCATATCAGCCATGCTCTTTTTTTGCTTCTCTGTTATTTGATTTATTAGAAGAGTTTGGAGAGGGAAAAAAAAATGTTCCAGTCCAGTTGGTTTGGAATGGGGTGCTGCAATTTTCTAACATTCAAGCACAAACTCCACGAGGCTGCACTCCATTTAATAATGTAAATAAATAAATAAACAAGCCCCCAGGCTAATAAGAAGTGATGACTCTGAAAATCACACCCCCCCCGAGCCAATTTTATTACTTGAGTTTTACTCTAAATTAAACGCCGCCTATAACCCGCTTATACTGCAATGACTTTTATAGCGTTTTCGCAGATGTAAACAAGAATTTGCTATTTTGCTGATGAGCTGAAATTTAAATACGGTCCTCTGATCCTTATTAGGAGGTAGGAAAACAAGCAACTAACACAGTACGGTGAATCGCCATTCGCAAACTCACCTACTCGAAACAACACAGAGGAAGATGCTGATCGATCGCTGCTTAATATGCTGAAAAATTGTGAAATACGGATGATTAATGAAAGGGACAAATATTAAACTGAACTTTTACCCTTATTGAACATAATAATGACAATGACCGTATTAAAATATTTATTTCGGTATAATTTTTGTTTCACTTTTGAACGCAATGCAATTTAACGTACTCGTTGCATAAATACTTTTCCATATATACGTCCATAAAAGGGAATTAAACCCAAGATGTTTCTGTCATGTATTTATCGACAAAGTATTTATTTAAAAAATGTTTTGAACATCGGGTTACCAGAATTAAAAGCGTTCTAAAAAGCATTAAAGACTAAATAATTATGAGACAACAAAGCCATCTTTGACCTTTCGTTCCGCCTTATTTATTTGTTTTGACTTGTCACTGTGGTCATGACTTGCTATTTGAGTTTAAAGTCTTAATTGTCTCCTGCCTCCTCGGCTGTGCAGATTCTCTATCGTCATCAGGTGTTTTACATTCACTACTGTGAGCAAGTGAAAAGAAACGACCCTATCGAGAAGGGTGATAATGTATCCACACGTAATAGTGTTTTGTTATTTCTGCCACTAAAGCTGGCATGTCATACTAGCAACATTAGCATCCACAAACGCTAGGCCACGGTTTATTGTAAGCCTTTCCATAGACCAGAATTAATACAAGGGGATTCATAGGTGATTTAAAAGGCCTGTGAATGCATAAAAGTCGCCATAAAACTATTCTAAATCACACAAATTTGAGTAAATGTTACCTTGTCGTGTTGGTAGCAAGCGGATTAGTCTTCCCGGTCGGTGGTTCACTTCCGCTCAGCTAACGTACGACAACAAGTTAACGTGCTCTCTGATTGGACACACGTTGCGTTGGGGTGGAGGACAGGGCGTGGTTTGTAGCTGCCGAACGTCACCAGAGTGAAGCAGCGAGAACAGCGACATCCAGAGGCTATTCAACTTAATACCAACACGTTGTGACCTTATAATGTTTCTCAAACAATGCTATGTGAAATGTTTTCTACTTGAGGAACAAAAATGTGTGGCAATAAAAAATACGTACTGATTTAATAGGGTCTACTAAATAATGACGTGCTTTACAAAGAAAATAAATGCAGGAAATAATATTGGTCGCAGCTTTCGAGTTACTAGCGGGCTAGCCATTATGGTTTGTGAAATTACTCAAATATAACAACCCAACTTAACATTTTAGACTCTGTATAAAAATGTCTGTTTGGTCCCCAAGAGGCACGGCTCCACGACTAAAACGGTGTTTGACCCAAGACACAGTGGGGCTAAGAAAATAATTTCTAAACGTATTGCAGAATATACAAGAAAATGCATGAGTGGTTGAACAAGGGCTAGACACATTTCTGACGTGGCTATAGCGCCCCTAGCCCCGGTGGAGCGCCATCCCCGGTGCTCAGTCTGTCCCAGTTGGACCAATAAAAGCATTCAGGGTCAAGTCATATGCGTTTGTTCCAGAAGCAATGCTCCAATCAAAAAAAAAAAAAGAATTGTGTAGAACCAATCAAATCTGCTTTATTTTATAAGGACAGTATTAACACGCACAAACAGTTGCCATATATAAACTGTCAGACACTTAAATTGCAGCGAAGCGAGTGTAAGTGTGGCTTTATTGTTCTACGGGAATATGAATTTGAGTACACACAAAGCAAAGCTGAACCCCACTGAACAAAACAAGGGATGCCAGAGTGTATGTGTGTAGTCAGCGATAGATCAAGCTGACACCCGCTTGGTGTTTGCTTTAAACAAGCGAGACTCCTCACCATAGAGTCTCTTGGCCCTGCAGGGGAAAATCTTTCACAATTATGGACTTTTGGTGCACTCCCACCCCACCCCCCGCACCCCCTCTTCTATTACATGACCCTCTCTGGACTCAGAGAGCGCGTTATCTTCCTTTTTAATGATTTTTATGGCCAATTATAGGTGTCCAAAAGCACGCCGGCGCTGAAAAATAAAAGCCAGAATAATCAGCAAGGGAGTGAAATGGACTCCGACTTGTAGACAAAGAGAGTGTGCTTGTATAAGGAAACATTTAGCCTGCGGGAGGAGGATGATATTGATGCAGATGGGGGGGCCACGGAGTCAAGTCGGTCCTGGGGAGCCTGATCAAATGCGAGCAAGCCGGGATAAGCATAGCAACTTGGCAATAATAGGTCTTAGAACTCAAAGTCAGGTGGCGATGGAGGTGGAGCGTACTTCATACTGCATATGTTGATTTTAATGCTGTGCATCACGGCTCGTTTTCTCGTGCAATAATACGACGGTGGGCTTCAGTACAACTGGAGTAGCTGACATTTAAGAACCACTTAATTGTGTTGCTCCTATACAACCACGCTCCATTTTGTGAAGTGCTGAGAACAAAGAAAACTACTGTGCCACAAAAAGGAAAAAAATTAACTCAGTATAGTCAATCTTAAAGATTGAGTGATCACTGAAAATTACACTTGAAACACACAACAGATTCTTTATCACTCTCTTTGAACACCCCCATAACAACTGACAAGTACAGGTTAGTAGTAACATTTCTACAGTAAATAAAAATTGAAGCCAACGTTTGATGTATTGAGCCACGTACTGCAATTTATTGTTAAAAATGACGTTTTGGTAAGGATGGTCTTATGAAAAGCATGCTTCATCCTTGGCATAATTTGCGAGAGTGTTGTCAGGCTCCTAACAGGGGGGGGGATGTTCCTTTCCGCCGCTAATTGGCTTGATGTGATTTCTTTCTGCCCGACCGGCTGTCAGATTGCCCCGTGTTGCATCACGGCAGATGAGAGTCACAAGGTGAAGCAACACGAACGTGTCGGAGATTGACATTAAAGAGGGGAGCAAACTTTACACCAAAAGTACAAGGAAGGGGGAAAAAAAACAGATGACATTCTGCTGAAGCAACAGTGTAAGCATCTGTCGTGGTGTGTGGGGGGGGGGACCTGCAAATTCTTGCAAGTGCATGCACCCTGGTGAAAAATTTAGGGGGTCTGAACATGATCCCTGAGGAGTGCCCCCTGTAAAGTTGGAAAGAGATTAGCCCAAACAGTTCCCCCGGGGGAGGAGATTTTCTTAGCTTTTATCCTTCAGATTTTTCAAGGTTCTCCGGCTACCTCCTATAATTGAAAAACGTGTTTATGTTGTGTTTATTTTAGGTATGAATGTAAGGACAAGACGGTATGAATAAAGGTTGGATGGATAAATCAGAAACAAGCAAATTGTCACTGTCCAATGCAAAAGCCTGCATGTACACGTTTTATTTTGTCGGAAAAACAGAACACCAACAAAATGTCTTTGTGTTTGCATAATGCGCTGCGATGCATTAAGCTTTTATGCGATGCATTAGCTTTTAAGCGACATTATCCGCTAGCGTCGGCACGCTATGTAACTCGCACTTTGCGCTTATTTTGAAACGCCGCGGGACATATCTCACATCGAATTACTTTGGGTTTAGGGTTCCAACAGAGACGGACGGACGGGGACAATATGAAAGAGTCGTCTGTTTGGAGATGGCTTTTCTTTGAGGAAAATACTCCATGTAGCCTTCAGACTGGTGGTGGGCTCCGGCGAGTGGCGCTGCGTCACGGCCACGGGAAGCGGATGTCGGTACGTATTGTATGGAGCGGCAGACGCCATGTCGCTGGCGTCTTGTGTTCCGCTGAGCCAGACAGACCGAGGGAGAGGACGATGATTCTTGAAACATTTCAAAGAAATTTTGTTTCTCTTACCCGTCGTCTGTGTCTCCAGGTGATGCAAATAAGCAGGAGAAGAACGGCGATGACGGCCGCAGCGCCGCCGATGCTCACGGGCATCCACGCACTCAGCCGGCGGCTGACGGCCAAGGTGATTTCCGCCGACGTCAGCCTTGTGGTGTTACGCCATAGCTCGCACCTCCACCTGCCGCCGTCGTCCGGGCCAGTTTCAGCGAGGACGATTTGCGGCGGGTCTGGACGGCCGGAGCTGAGCAGAGACCGTGCGGCGGAGCGCTCAGGTGGGAACCACTTGACCCAGTGGTCTCGGGGCAAGGCCTTGCCGAGGCTGCAGGTCAGATTGACGCTCTGGCCACTGTGAAGCGCCAATCCCGTGGAGGAGACGACTAGGTGGATCAACAGAAAGTCGCAAATGGTGTTTACTTTCAAGCTACCAAAGCCCGCCACATGTATTTCTCACCCATGTGTATTTTGGCCTGTTTTACTGCCGCTTGCGAGCCCTCCAATATGAAACAAGGGAATGCCACAACATTCAATCGCCTGCTACGAATGATCTTTATTTATTCATAGCGCCTAACAAAAAAAAGTTTGATTTGACAACATATTATCATTCTGACCTGGCCTTGAACTTTCGAGTTCATTTTTGGGCTCTCACTTCGGCACCGTACTTTCTGAGAACCATCCAGATGCCACCGCATTATTCTCATTGTGTAGTTTTCCCAATACAAAGAAGATATTATTGTTATTATTGTTTTATTTTGATTAAATTATACAAGGTTGCACTGTGTCTATTTACATTATTTTTTTACAATACATGTCATTTTTGTTTTACACTAATTGTATTGCTTTTCATGTTATTATTATTGTCATTGGTGTTTTGTAGTTAATGCGTCGTCGTGGGCTTTGAAAATATAGACGTTATTTTGGAATTGTATTTTTACCATTACACATAATAAAAAAAAGTTATAATTAGTTATTATTTGTTATTCTAATTGTCATCATCACGCTTCTTACAATGAGAATGATCCTATTGCAGCATGTTGCAGGGGTATCAAAGTTAAAGGCTCCCCCCCCCAAAGATTTGGACTTTTGGCTCTGCCGAAAAATTTCCATTTAGCTCTGGTGAAGCTTCTCTAAATCCGTGTAGGCTTTTTTTCCTGCCCCCCCCCCCCTGCCCAAAAAAAGACTTATTTTGCAATTGGATAATCAGTTTTTTCCCCCAGCTAATTTGGACGGGTATTTTTTTTTGGAATTTACGAGTGAATTTTATTTGAATTGTATTTTTCAAATGGATTTGACATGAAAAAAAAAAAGAAAGAAAAAGCATTTGACATTGGTCAACATGTATGAAGTAGCCATTGTCGACTTACCCCTTAGCACCTCAACACTCACAGTCCTGCTCAGGGTGTTGTCGTTGCCAAATTTGATCTTGCACCTGTAGTGTCCTCGGTCCTCTACTCCCCATTGTTTTTTGCTTAAAATCAAGCCACCCTTTTGGAGGTCAGCCACAAAACTTTTTCCCCGGCTCGTGTTTGACCTCCAGCCCTGTTCCGCCTTGTTTGGCGAGAAGACCAGGATCATCTCTGGATTTATGATGAATTGTTGGTAGAATAGCTCACCAGAACACCAGCTCACTTTCTTGACCTTCCTGGGTTGGAATTGTTCCCAGGAGATGTTAAAGGCAAAAGGGCAAGGGATGCTGAGAGACGACTGCTCCGAGGTGTATAGAGGAAACTCAGGAGCTGGTAAGAGGTCTGGGAAAAGGAGGGAGAAAGAATGGAAGCTCAGAAGCACTTTCATAAGCATGAAAAATAAAAATAAAAAATTCAGAGTGCAGAATTTACATTTTAAAAAAAATCAATGTCTTGTACAAGCTACTGATGTTTCCGATGACATGTCAAAAGAAGCAGCGAAATAATCGAGCAAAGGTGACTGACCGAGAACCGTAATGAAAAGCCAGGCCGTGTCCTCCCCATCGTCCTTGACGACAACGCAACTCCAGCGGCCGTTGTCTCGGCCCGTGACAGCCACTCGGAATTGTCCTCCGCTCGGAGTAATCCTCTCTCCCACCGGATTCAACCAGTATAGTTCCGGCTGGCGGTGATTTGGAGGAGTGTCCACGTGGCAGGAGAGCGTCACGACTTCATGGGACACCAGAACGGTATATTTGGTGTCGACGGACACTGGGGAAATCCAGATATTTGGTAAGATAAGATAAGATCATTTTTATTTGTCCCACACTGGGGAAAATTTGCAGTCTACAGCAGCAAAATTGGGGGGCGGGATAAAATGTTTCATTGCGCAAAATAAATGTTTCAGAAAAGAACTGTGGGATCTAACCCACGACCTCTGCACTGTGAGGTCGACGCATTAACCACTCGCCCACCCCGATCTGTTTTTTCGTGTTTGTTGAAATGTATCAAATCATACTGGCGGTATCGGTCCTTGGTATCGGTGAGTACTCAAGAGTCGATACAGAATCCTGAAAAAAGTGGTCTCAAACATCCCGATTTTGCAACAGTCTGGTAGCCCACCTGTGATTTTGGAGATCGTGAAGCTCTTCATTGGAGTGATTTCACCATGTAGGTTGGAGAGTCTGGAAAACACCACCGTGCCAAAGTCGTCCCCTTTGACCCCGTTGATGCTCAGTGCATCTTGGGAAACGGACAACCTGCCGGCCCAGCGCTCATCTGCAAACAAAGATGGTAACAACTTCCGATTGAATTTCCCCTCATGGCAACGCAAGCGCTACCTTGAGTGAAGGACCAGCCCCTCAGGGGATGCCGCCAGGCCAGCCAGCCCGATTGGAGGCGATGGTGGGACCAGTACAAGTATTTGCTATTGGCTTCCAGTCCATCCAGCCTCAGTGTGACCGTGTCTCCTTCTTTGACGTAGACCAACTTCTCGCAGCCTGGGTCACACATGCACTCAAAGCGAGTTCAAACAGCAAGCGCGGAGGGGAATCATCGGTCCTCACGTGTAACCTACTTGGTGTCCAAAGGAGCGCGGCCAGGACGAGCATCTCTATGATGACCTTCATGCCGGCCTGTAAATATATACATATACAGTTTTTGTATTCCATCCTCATCACATTGAAAAAGGACGCGCGAGAGAGAAGATCGTTTGTTTCATTCGGAATGAAACTCAATTTCAAATGAGCAGAAACACAGAGAATCATGAATCATCTCACGCCGGATGGAAGCATTTATTTCAAAAGAAGATGCGTCACGGGGCGGCCCGGTAGTCCAGTGGTTAGCACGTCGGCTTCACAGTGCAGAGGTACCGGGTTCGATTCCAGCTCCGGCCTCCCTGTGTGGAGTTTGCATGTTCTCCCCGGGCCTGGGTGGGTTTTCTCCGGGTGCTCCGGTTTCCTCCCACATTCCAAAAACATGCGTGGCAGGCTGATTGAACACTCTAAGTGTGAGAGTGAATGGTTGTTCGTTTCTGTGTGCCCTGCGATTGGCTGGCAACCGATTCAGGGTGTCCCCCGCCTACTGCCCGAAGACAGCTGGGATCGGCTCCAGCACCCCCCGCGACCCTAGTGAGGATCAAGCGGCTCGGAAGATGAATGAATGAAAAAAGATGCGTCACATCCGCTCTTCACTGATTGGTTGTTCAGGTTTGCCCCGCCTCAGAAATGCGCTGGGACAACGTTGAGTCTGGAAGTATCATCACTGTCCCGAAGGTCCGCCTTCTCAGTGTCGCCCGCCCCCCAAAAATAGGACTTTTTTTTTTTTTAGCAAGGATAAAGAATATATGCTTTTGAGTATTGTTATGTATGTGTTGGTATACTGATAGTCCATCTTCAAACGCACGGATGTGGTCAACTTTCAAACTATAAGATGAACATTTAAATGAAAAACTACAACAAAAAAAATGTATACAAACCTTTTTTTGTCACACTTTATGGTCCTGATAAGTTGCCGTGTTGGCATAATCAAACTATTTCCATGTGTTTCTTTTGCAAGTATTTCTGTTTGTGTACTATTGTATCATTTTTTGTTCTTATTTTTTGGTAACACATTCATACTGTTCAAAATAAAATAAAAAAAAGTTTTCTTTAATTCCTTGTTCTTGCTTTTAGTGCAAAATACATAGTGGCAAGGTGTGGATGTGGAGGAAGTGACGTCTTTGTGGTGGTCTTAGATTTGAGGAACTCGGCAGAGATTAAAAAAAAAAAAAAAGCCGCCGACAGTGGAGAGTGGGCGTCCCGCGGCGGGCTTTACACGCGTGTTCGACGAGGCTTGTGGCGGGCCTTGATTTAGTTAAGATTGTTATCCTGATTCGCCCCTCTCTTGTGCTTCCTCCCACACTTCGTCTCTTCCAAGAAAGACGGATCTCTCCCTCGCTCGAAAGGAAACCACAGTACACGGAGACGGCGCTCGAGGCTCCTCTCTAAACTTCTCTGAGCGGGGTTGTTAAAAGTTCTATTGGTTCTTGTAAAGACTACATTTTCCATTGGATCGGGAATGAAAAATAGAGGTGCGCCGAATATAATATGGGCCACAAAAAGCGGACCAAAAGATCGCAAGACCTCAATTAATCAATCAAGATCCCAACCGTAATTGACTTTAGGTCCTATCTGGCAGACAGGTCTTTTGGTGTTAACATTGGATGCTCCGAGTCCTACTCTGCCCCACTGTTGTTTGGTGTTCCACAGGGTTCAATTTTAGGTCCACTGTTGTTCACATTGTCTTGCTGCCTCTTGGGCAGAAATCATTCCCCGCTATGTGGATGATCGTTACATCAATGAGACTCTTTTCATGTGATCAATTTCATGTTTTAGCCACTCTTTGTTTTTATATGTCAGATTTTTTTAACTTAATGTACGGAATTGTGCATGCCGTCACGGTTATTTTTAACACGCTCTATAAATAGAGTTGTTTTATTTTTCACCAAGCTGAACACATACACTTGAGTCACATCGACATTCATTTTAGGGGGGGCAAATAGCAGCTCCCGATTTATCAACTGCCAATTTATCTCCCTTAGGAAACGTGCATGTGCGTAATGCCATGCCACACAGCAACAGCAGCAACAACAACACCGTGGCGCCATGTTTGTGATAATGAGAAGGCATTTGAGAAGGCGGCATGACATTAAGAAACAGACCATCTGACACGACAGCAATGTGGACTCTTTCAATTTTGGATTGCGCCATTTTCTTGTTTGAAAAAACAAACAAAAAAAGACGATAGTTTATATTTTACATAATGGTGTATTAACCATTTATTCATTCATTCATCTTCCGAGCCGCTTGATCCTCACTAGGGTCGCGGGGGGGCTGGAGCCTATCCCAGCAGTCTTCGGGCAGTAGGCGGGGGACACCCTGAATCGGTTGCCAGCCAATCGCAGGGCACACAGAGACGAACAACCAACCACGCTCACACTCACACCTAGGCACAATTTAGAGTGTTCAATTAGCCTGCCACGCATGTTTTTGGAATGTGGGAGGAAACCGGAGCACCCGGAGAAAACCCACGCAGGCCCAGGGAGAACATGCAAACTCCACACAGGGAGGCCGGAGCTGGAATCGAACCCGGTACCTCTGCAGTGTGAAGCCGACGTGCTAACCACTGGACTACCGGGCCGCCTGGTGTATTAACCATTACGGAAATATACCCAAAATATATTTTACCAAATAGTGTTCTCAGCTCACATCAGGCGCTGCTTTGTGAACTGTACATTCATGCTGTGATATTTCTTCAGTAAAGAAGCATCTTAAATAGCTGACAGTACGCGTCAAATGAGTATGTTGTACTTACAGTTATCGATGCCGACTCTGTTATCGAGCGCTGAAGAGTGATCACAGAATGACTTTTGACTGGCGGTGGAGTTGCTGTTGCAAATTCCCCCAACGCGCATGGATGTGATTGGTCTGAAAACAGAACCGCACAATCGCTAATTAATCGCCACGTCACAATATTAGTCATCTTCTTACTCACTCGTGATGACATTTCACATTACCACCGCAATTGGGTTGTTGGGTGTTTTTTTTTAAACATATTTTAGACTATTTTAAATGTGAAAGCGCTTTATAAATCAGCATGTATTGTATTGTATTGTATTGTATTAAATGTATATCGTTTTTTTTTAATCAGTATTCCACAAACTTTAGGGCAAAAGTGTGACTGCTACAAACCGTATGTAAATATAGTTTTAAAAAAAAGAAAAGAATAATTGTAATAATGGGGGCATATCCCTCGCAGGATTCATTATGTGGCATTGTGCGGTCTAATTTGCATATTTGCTTAATCATGTCTCTTCTTCACATCATTAGAGTGTGTAGGATCACATTTTCCTTGAGGGATAGACTTGAAAGTGATAAAGTGAATAAACACCGGGTGTGTGGCCACAAAGAAGTATTAGATTGGGATCATGGCCAGGGGAGGAGTTTAACTGAAAAGCACAGAAAAAGAAAACGAGTTCGTAGATTTGAGTTGACACTGCACTAATGTTTTAAATTAAAAAAAAATAAAAATAAAAAAACACAGTGGTCGACCGGTCCCATTCCCTTGTCTGGTGGTCGTGGCTGTTGCCCTACAAAGTCTGCCTGGCAACAAGTGGCTCCACACTCCTCACAAAGTCAACTTTCAGGATGAAAGTATAACTTTTTTAAAAAAATTGAACTTAATTTGACCTTCTGCCATACACATGCGCAACTGTTTTAGTGCTTTTTGCATAATTTGCTGTCCTCGAACAAGGACACCTTTCTGTGACGATTCCAGTCCCTCTGGATTTCTGCATGAGGTTAGAAAGAACACGTCCACGAACTAGCAGCCCCATTTCTAATTACAGTGCTCTTTTTTTTTCTCTACAAAATTCCATGCGGGGAAAAAAAATGGCACCGACATACTGATTTTTGCCCCTCATTCGGCAAATGTCAGCCTAAATCGTTGTGTTGTCTGTTTTCACGTTGAGTCGCTCACTGCGTGTACACAAGCTGATTTTGTTGTCGAAAATCACATCATCTGACGCGACTTTGCCTGCTGATAATTTTCACAAATAGAAACGACACCCCAGGTACGACTATGAGAGCCGACACGCTCGCGCACGCTGAGTTCATTTGTGTCTCTCCACACACAGACACACAGATTAATACACGCCGTTATGAAGCCATGAAAAGGTAATCCCATTGTTTTTAATGAAAAACGCCCCCATTTATGGAACAAACTGGTGAATTGTCTGGCTCAAGGGGGTCTAAGGAGAAGCCGAAGTACCCATTTTCAATCCAATTTGTTCAATATTAGCGATTTTACTTCACTCCCCATGTTTTTTTTCTGCGTTTTTAAGACAAAGATGACATTCAAACACCTCTAAACCCCCCCCCCCCCAAAAAAAAACAAAAATACTCATCATTTTTCTTTCAGTTGTAAGACGTGATTTTGGCAGCGCGAAACGCGAAATGAATTCTCCATTCAAGGCCCAGGTCATTAAATTCACAGGGCGACGCTCCATGTAAATGCTTAGAAAGTCCAAACTATTTGAGAACACTTACTTGGATGTCACCTTTGTGGTTGACAGGTGATCCGTCCAAGGCGTAGGCAGCCTCGCCCCCGAGTCATCTGCAAAACAATGAGTGCAGGGGAGAGAAAGAACAATGAAAATGGAGAGCGACGGAAGACACCATGTGGGTGTCTGATGATGTGCTCAGTGGAGCTCTGAGAGGACACATGCAGGTGTCTACTCGCCCCCCCCCCCCACACACACACACAGGAAGTCAGACAGCCATCAGTTTCTCATGGGATTACTCTACACAAGTTTTGGAAGTTGGCAGTCGACATCTGGAAATATCGTAGATCCCATTAATATATATTCATATCATTTCTTGAATATGCTTACATTTTGTGAGTTCAAAACCAAAGTGATGGCCTTGACCCGTTTAGATATTACGTAATTTAATAAGGGGGGGGGGGGGATATTGATCCAACAATAGAAGAGGTACGTAAATGCAGAATTAATAAACAGTCCACTTGAAATTGGATAAGTACATTCCGCAATGTATAAAACAGAAATACACATTGCATCAAATTGATATTTTATACATTATATATAAAATTAAAATTTTAAAGATAAACATGAATTTGGGATCAACTTTACAGAGACTTTGGTGTTTCTTTAAAAAAAAAACCTCAGTTTTAAATCACATTTTAGAACCATGACGTCAAGTCGGTTTTCCACTCATTTCCCCCAAATAATTCAATCAATCAATGTCATCGAAATGTGGAGGCAGTGACAATAATCAATGATTCATTTTCTCCCCTCCTTAAGTTGAAGCACGCGGCCTCTTTAGATTGAAATTTGGGATGCGCTGGTGGTTTTCGCTTCATGTAAGCGCACCTGTGTTCTCGTGACCGACTGCAGCAGTTGTGGGGAAACGCACCGACGTTACCCGACGCAATGCGTTTTCAAGTCACCGAACGGCATTGAGAAGACGGAAATAAGCATTGCTTTATTGAAGTTTGCCTCTGACATAGCCAGAGTCATATATATACAGACGATGTACACCACAGATGTCAAACCTTTCACGTGAACTACAACTTAGGAACAGAAAAAAAAAGGAAAGTATATCTTTAAAAAATAATAACAAAATAGGACTTGCGTCAAAATGACTCACGGGGATAAAACGCATCAAAGCAGCTCGTATTTCAAAATGCGCTGGAACTAAATTCATCGATTCAATTTATATTCAGCTTGTCATTGTCTTACTAATTCTCTCTCTCACGTCATCTTTTTTTTCTTTATTTTCCTTCAGTCGCTTTTTCAGCACATCGGAAGGGCGGGCGGCTTCTTCTTCTTAGTCGTGTCCGGCCGCCGGGGTGCCACGGCAGCTGTCGGGCTGTGATAAAGACGGGAGGTTTTTGCACTAATTAGTACAGCGGTGGCTGCCAAACGTGCCGAGTGAGTGAGTGGGGGGGGGGGGGGGGGGGATAAGACGGAGATGAAATACCAACGACACTGGCAGTATTGGCGGCCGCTCATCGGTTTTCTGGCGTTCATCTGCAGGAATCTCTTCTGAAGCTGGGGCGGGGGGGGGGAACAAAAAATAATTCTTGAGCTTTTGGGGGGGGTGCTCCCTCCTTGTGAACTTGTGATATCACTCTTCAAAACAGCTTGGTAGCAACTCCTCATCAGTTTTCTTTAACCTCGCAGTAAGTAGACTTTTATGAAGTCGTGCTTCTCACAGAGAGGACTCCTTTACTGACACGCTTTTCAAGCTGCAAGGCGATTTTTCGTGGCGGCTAACGTAACAACAAGCAGCCCATAACAGTCAAGAAAAAAAAAACACACACACAAAAAAAAGAAACTTACCATAAAACACATTGTGTATTTACTTAAGTTAACAAACATTGGCTTACAAAGTCCGCTCGCTTAATGCTAACGCGAGATGGGGAAATCCATGGACAGGCCAACAACACTGGCGTCATTATTACAGTACTTCTAAATTATTTAGATCTGAAAACAAACCGTAGCAACACATGCAGACAGAGCATACTCAATATTGACAGGCATATATTCTTTATCCTCAGTAAAAAAAAAAGGTCTAATATTACTGCAGTTGTGTTGTTCTACGTAAAATACTGCCTCCTGGTGGCCAAGGTGCACACGCCAGATGTAACAGGGCAGCAAATTTACGGGTGAAGCTTGAAATCATGATTGAATTGTGTTGAACTACATGTTTGAAAAAAAAAAAAAACAAAATTGCAGAGTACTATTTTTGTTTTGACGAAAAGAACAAATTTCGATATAGATAGAAGAGTTGAGCTGTTTTTATTCACGAGGTTGATTGTGGCACATAGTAGTCTCTGATTAATAATTGTGCTCAACATAGCTTCCATCGCGCCGCAGTCGATGACAAACAGTATTTTGACGTTCAACCCCGACAAGAAAGCTAAAGTTAAGAACATGGTCTTCTCATCTCTCAATCAATCATGTCCAAATCGGAACAAGAATGCTGTTCATTTAGAAAAAATAAAATAAAATAAAATAATGCTGGCAGATTGGCCATGTTTGTGTGCTGACCTTCCTTCTTCTGATGCGGCAAGACATAATCAAGACCAAGATGAGCAGCAGGAGCACCAGCAGGCTGCCACCGGAGGCCACCAGCCAAAAGCCCACTTTGGGAAGCGCCACCATGATGGGGCCAGGGGTCGGATGACCTGAAAATCAGCCCAGACAACAAAGTAGGTGCTAACTAAAAGCGCAACCTTGTTTCCGCCATCACGATTGTGCAATCGTACTGCGGGAGTCAGACTAGATTTTATTTTTGTATACGTTTAAGAAGATTCATTTTGATATGAGACTGTTCCTGTTAACATTTTTGGAGACTTCTGCAAGGCTGATTTTAAGATATTTTAAAGCATTTTTTTCCCCCCTAGAAACATTCACATCAACCAGGGACAGCGGTTACCACGTGGACATTTTATGCACGAAAGAGTTTAAAAAGTTCGAGTTACCCTTTGCACTTGGGGAGATGGTTGTCATGGACATTTCTGCGAGGACAAAAACAAACAGATTGATTAAAAAGTGTCCTTTCGGTAGAAAATGATGTGGATTCCTACGTCCTACTTTTCACGCTAAGCTCGATTTCCTCCATGTAGTGGGACCCATCGTGGTGGAAGACACATTGCCACTTCCCAGCATGGGACGCCTCCACCGGCTCAAGGCGAGCCAGGCCGCGATCCCATCGACGAGCGTCGCCGGGTCGACTCCACTCCACCCATGGCTCCGACGGCAGCCCGGCCACGCGGCAGCGCAGTACTGCCACACTTCCTGGGCTCAGGCCGTTACCCAGAGGGTCCACCGATACTGGAAACAATTGTAGAAATCGCATCGTTGACTCACAACACCAATTATTGTTTTGGTGGATTTAGGATTGTTTGTCCCTTGAGTTGCCCGTGTGCATCCACAGTTGTTTGGAATAGAATTTTATTTGTAATTGACATTGAAAGATAAACTGTCACTTATTATTAACATTTGTAATAAATTGCTGAAAAAACATTTTCAATGGCAAGTTAAACCAAAGAATGAAATTCAAAGTCACATAAATCAACCAATGGAATGATAACTAATTAAAACTAAGAACTAATTAAAATTTTAACCACATTTATAGTCAAATTTTGATATCGAATAGATCAAATTCGTGGAAAACTGTGGACAGGAAGTGTGACTTTAATTTAGATTTTTTTTTAAAGAAAAAAAATCTAAATTTGTTCTTTTCGTCAAAACAATTTTTTTTTAAAGAAAAAAAATCTAAATTGCGGTATCAATATAAATTGATATGACATTTGTTTTTTTAGCGTGTCAGGGAAATATGGAGAGAATCCACACATTGACGTCGCAATAACGTTTTCGAAAACTAAAACTATAACAACTGTGTGAAACTTATTGCACACATCGTACATATCGAACTAGGTATCGTGAATTACATTAAAATGAGGATTCCGATTGTTTTATATATTGGGATTGATTTTTATGATGTTGGAAACAACGGATGAGTTTAAACATTGTACCTTCCAAAAAAAAAAAAATTCATAAAATCATGGGTAAAAATTGTCATTAAAAGAAGAAAAATGAAATGAATTAAATGCCTGGTCCCAAAAAAATCCCTCACAAAAGTACACACACTTTATTCCAATGACAAGGTAGGTCTTTCATTTGTTGTGCTTTGGACAGATCCTTTTTCATTTTACAAATTCTGAATGTGGATAAATCCATTTTTTAATCTTCATTGATAATTTTGCGGATGAAAAAATCTTTCCTCCAAATTACAATGTAAGGATTCAGAAAATATGGCATATTGAGCAAATCGCATATTCATGAAGACATCAAAAATCGGTCTTTTTAGGAACCTTGCAGATTATTTAATTTAATCTTGACTTTGAACTTTGATTGCGCAACGGCACCCATTTTAAGTATGGAAAATCTTACGGCGCACCACCAAACAAAAATACCCCAAATGTTTAATCAAGTATTAATAGTGAAACAATGAAGACCTTCTGTTCAGATGTTTTAAAAAAAATACACCTTTCAATGACAGAAATCTGTTACGTCACTGTTGACAGAAAAAATAGTAATAAAAAAAATGTCGCCTGAATTGTTGGTTTAAAAATTGACATTCAGTGCTCACCCAAGACGACGGCAAGCGTGTGCACCGTTTCCTTGTTGTCCACCACGCACGTGAACTCCCCGGCGTCACCTTCCTCCACCGCGGAGATCTGCAAATTGGTGTCCTGCTTCTGTTTGGACCTCATTGCGATGCTACTGGTGCCTGGCAGAAAACAATACAAAAAGAATTAATAAGTAATTGGATTTGTACATTTTTCTTTGGGGCGGCGACACACGACATACCTCTCTGCAGCATGCGAGTTTTGCTGGTGACCCTGAAGAGGAGCTGGCTGCCGCGACGCCACACCAGGCTGGTGGCGAAGTTGTCCAGCCCGCACTTGATGACGGTCTCCTGGCCCGCTTTGGTGTGGAAGAACTCGGCCGAAGCCTGCAGAGCGCCAAGCACTGCGGAAAGAAAATACTGCATCAATATCGTCACAATGTATGATTATATGGTGTTCATACGCACATAGTGACTCACCCAGTGGAAGCCATCGGATGGTCTTCATGGGAGAAATTTTTCCTTTGAGAGGGGGGAAAGCTAAAAAAATGTTAAAAAGTGAAAGTGTAGTTTTAAATCCAGGATCGACGTGCCACACAGAGCTTTTGTGCGAGATAAGAAGAGCGGATTCCAAAACCACGCAGCTGCATTTTGATTTCCTTCCTCTCTTGTTCTCATTAAAAAAAAAAAAAGTTGGTAGGCTTGTGACTGGAGAACGTTTGTCATATTTTGAAGCACTCGTTAATTTTTTTCTGGGATGTTGAAAGTGCCTAAATAACACAAATTAATTGTTGATATCATTGATTTTTGAGCCAAACCTTAAAAATATTTTTGAAATGAAAACTAATCCCCAATTAGAAAATACATGATTTTAAAAAAAAGGATTCAAATGTACATGCCCATCTGAATTTCCACTTGGAAGAATTAAAATTAGATTTCCTCCCCCCTTCTACAGTGACCTTGCCTCTCAAGGCACCCTTTGAATCAAATGTGTTAAATACAAAAAAATATGGAAATATGTTTGAAAATGCAACTATCAGGTAAAAAAAAATGCCATGACCAAATAAGGTTTGGCAGAAATTAGCAAAATCACAGAAGAAAATAATGTGATGAATTTTTGTAGGCTTGACCTGGCAAAGGACAACTTGGCTTTTCATCATTTTGGAAACCACCTACCGGTAATTTTATTGTGGGACACCCAGGGAAACTAAACTCTGTGACCAAAGTTATTTTTCTGTCTTCATATAATCGCCTCTCTCTACTGCTGTTAAGTTTTTTTCTTGTTTGTGCGCCAAATAGGTGTAAAAGGCAAGAAAATACGCATTTACATTGAGGCACTCTTGAAATGTATTCATAAATAGAAAAATCTGTAAAATCTCATTTGAAAATAAAAATAATTCGATGATTAAGACTGTCGTATGTAAATTAAGTCAAAGGCTCATGACTGACAGATAAAAGCAAGACTAAAAGTTTGTCGCCGATGTGGTTCGTACACAAAATTCTTGTCGTGTGAACGTGACCAGAAAATATCAATTCAAGCGTGACTTTTTTTTTGATCGGTGTAGATTTAAACCATTTAATTTCTCATTGTTGAAGCCTGGCGAAACCTGTCCCATCCCACAAATTAGACAACAGCAGAGAAGCCAAAACATTTGAGTTTGCGGGTTACACAAAAACAACATAGGCTGAAAGTTGGTATGGTGTTTTTTTATTTTCTTTTGTAGCACACCGTGAAGCAGACGTTCTGTCCATCACTTGTTCTCTCCCTCTGTCACTCGCTTGCTCGCTCTGAATGGCGGTCTAAGGTGGAGGCGGACTTGGCTTAAGTGTTGTCAAGTTAGAGGGGGGAGAGGACGGGGCTGGAAGGACGTGTATGGTACTTTTCAAATGGGACATGCACTGTAAACCAATCATGGAGACACAATTTCAGAGGCTGACAGGAGGCCTTGGATAGAAGTGAGAGTTCGGTTCAGGGAGGATTTACTGAGAAAACTTGGATCCCCCCCCCAAAAAAATTTAAAAATCGGCCATGAGCAATCAGAGAGTACCGGTATTTACAGTTATAACGAGTGCCAGGGTCTTTCAAAGACATTTTAGGGAGGTGCGCCATTAAAAGCTGTACGTGTGTTTGTGTGTGTGTGTGTGTGTGTGTGTGAGAGAGAGAATCCACACTCGCCACGTTTGCCCCGCATAAAGTGTTGCAACAGCTCGCTCTGTCTCATTCGGCCACCCGCCGGTAGAAGTAGAGGTAGCCCAGGTCCTTGGGGGGCTTCTCGGAGGCGCACACCTTCTGGTCGTTAAAGATGACCCATCTGCCGCACGGACAAACACAGACGTATGTCACAGGGTGTGTGCGGGAGTGTCGTTAAACGACACGTTTAAACAGTGAAGATGGCAAGCCTATGAGGCATAGGGTAGCGTCAATGCGAAGAGGGGAGTTTCCATGAAGAAACAAAAAAAAAAAAAATCTAAACAATGTTTTTGAATGACAATACAATCGTTTTTTAAAGAAGCAAAAAAAAAAGGGAAAATTGGTGGTTTTGTTGTCTTGTTGTTTTAAACAACGCTTATTACAATACAAACCATGATGTAACGTTTAAAACTGGGAGGTTCTTTGGATAAAAGGTACAAAGTACGTGTTTATGAAATACTGGAAAATTAAAGGAAAAGAAAAAAACTTCAGAAACATAATGGGGAAAATAGTTCTTTGTAAAATGGTAGTTTTCTTATATACACAGAAATTATAAACTTAGGTTTCATTTGTTGATTCAACAGATTACGCTCTTGTGAAACACCCAAAAATGAAAAAAAAAAATCAAAAATAAAAGACGTGTGTAATTTTATCACGATTGTCGGGGTCTTTTGAGTGACCCCGTTTCCAATCCCGTGGCGCTTTTATAAGGAGACAGCGCCATCTGCAGGTATTACGATGGAACATGCCGCTGAAACTCATCGATCCTTCCATTTTCCGAAGCGTTTCGACTGAATTTAGGAAATGATGTGGAAATCCATGTGAGCATCTATTTATTTATTATCCTTAAGGTCTGTGTACTAGTACGCTCTTTGTCCTTTATACTCAGACAATTCAGCACGCTTGCAGGCAACAATTCGTGGAACAAAAGTGCCATTTCCCCCCAATACTATCACAACTTAAGCATACTTGGGACTACCATCTACACGTTACTAGTGAGGCAAAACTACTAGTGGGCATTTTAGTGACACGTGCCTACTAATTTGACTACTCATGTAGCACAGTGGTTTTCTAGTTGGATTTAAGTGTGTGCTCGTAGGCCAAAAGTGGCAATAGCAATGGGGAGGAAAAAAAAAAGACTCGCGAGATGCAGTCGTTCTGCTAGTGGTTCAAGCTGTCCCACTAGTGAGGGCAAAGAGAATACTTGTTGATGGACTAAAGTGGCTATCAAGGATATTGAGTACATGCGGGGAAAAAAAAAAAAAAAAAAAAAAGAGTACAAGCTACTACGCTCATTGCTTTTTTGTGACTGTAAATTTGTAAAAGTCATTGATCATTTTGAGGACACTTACTGCTGATCCTTCTTGATGTGACAGACGTAGTGGCCGCACATTGTGCTCGTGCCCATGTGGCTGATGAAGGCAAACAGTTCATATTCTGGACGTGAGACAAAAGACCGTGATCAGTGACGAACGTGTACTCCCGAGTCCTGAGGGAAAAGCATTTCCGCAAAGGGCTCGGGTGTTTCAAGGCCGAGTGCTCATTCGTCCCCCATCCCCACTCACTGCCTGGTCCGTCTCTGACGCAAGGCCCGGGCGGAGGCTCTCGAGCGGCCTCGCTCTCGGCGGCCGAGCGACCGCCTTCGGAAACCTCCATAGACTCAAGGTCGTCCAGGTGTGAGAAGATCCAGTCCACGGCCCGCTCCAGAGTATTGCTCTGATGGACAAGGGATATTTTATTCATTTGACATTTTAGGAGGTCACTTTCATATTTGGTGATGGACTAAATTAACTACATACATGTTTGGTTATTAAAAAAAAAAGCGTGGGGAAAAAAAATGAGTCTGAATTCAGGTTTAGTTTTGCCGATGGCTCTCCTTTCCCAAAAGCGAGGGCATGCAAGCAAGTACATTTTGTTGGCCAGCGAATTAAATGAGTTTCATGTGACGTGCAAACGTGTACTGCCGCGTGAAGTCCCGAGCCTCTCACCGTCGCTCGAAGTGCTTTGGTTGCTTGTTCTCGGCTGAAGCCCATGGAGACGATGGTCGCCAGGTGCTCCTCGGAGACGCTCTCCATGGTCGGCGTGGTGCCGCCGCTGCAGCCCGGCAGGACCAAGGGGGCGGAGAAGTCTGCGGACAATCGAAAAGGACAAGGAGAGGGCAGCTTGACTCAAAAGGCGGACAGAGCTGCACCGACCGTTCACTCGGCGTCGCTCGCCACACCTGGATCGTCGATGTGGCCCATCAACCAATTCATGGCAGAGTCGATGCCGGTGTTTCCCGTGTAGTACACGGCTTTTCTGCACGCCTCCAGGGGGAAGCCCATGTCGCAGAGTTGCGACACGGTGGAGTCGTCCAGGACTGGAGCTGAGGGTTGTGAAAAGGCTGAATTACTTTGACGACTTCATTGTTCGGAAAGCGCAACGAGGGAAACCATGACTTAAATCAAAGTGACATCACATTTCCTCATCTGGTGACGAGGGATGCTCCAGAAGGGGCATTTTAAGGATCGTATTAAACAATATTCCCATGATATTACACTTTATGCCAAACGAAAATTAAAAATGCGGTGCCTTGAGATACGAGTGACATGGCGTACGGAGTTCACGATTTCAGTGGTCATTCGGACGATATTGTCAAACTAAACTTAATAGTGCACAAAAAAAAGACCCTCCATGATGTAAAAGTGAAGAACAAAGGCAACATGAGGACGTCAAAGGCAGAAAAGAAAAGCAAGAAAAGGAGGAAAAGACGAGCGGACGTGTATGAGAGGGAGGAAAGGAGCGGAAAATGCCAGACAGACTGACACAGCAGTGGGGAGTAGAGAGAGTCGTCCTCCTCGTTGCCGTGGGAGCCCAGGGTACCTTTAACCTCCACATCGGGGGTCATGAGTGGGGGCGGGGCCACCTCCGGTAGGAGCTCCTCTCCCGGCTGCTGGCCCGTCGCGCGGAGCGCGCTCAGGTCCAGCGTGTCGGGGACGTCGATGCTCACGTCTGCACAGAAAACGGCCGTCCGAGCAATCAAGGATTCTGTTTTACAATATCCAACACGAGATTTATTATCCATCCGTGTCTTGTCGTGCAAATTGCTCAAACTGAACCATGAACTAACAGTTTATTACCCTACTTCAAGTGGAGTACTAACCGCTTGGAATTGCAGTCTTTAAGCCGACGACAACTTCAGAACATTCTACCAAACAAGTATGGCGTCGCCGCAAGTCAACAATCAGATTACAACAACAAAGCACTTTTCATCTCTCGCGAAACAAGAAATCTGCATGTCACACTGCTCCACCGAAATGAAGCAGAGGGATTTTGCAATTTGAAAATCACATTTTGCATACCAAGATGCAGTATCCGTTTGGATTTCGTTGAATGCTCAGCAAAAACTTTCAGCAAATCGAAACATACTTTTCAAGACATCTCGGACAGCCATCCAGCCGAGATGAAAAATCCTTCCCAACTAAGTCACGGCTTTACTCACCCAGTTTCTTGGGGACCCAGTCAAGGCCAAAGGTGAACTTCTTAATCTGAATAACCAGGTGGTCGGGGAAGGAAGCAAAGCGGGTCGTTCTGACCAACAAAAAAAAAAACAAGTTAGAGAAATAAAAAAGAATTTAAAATCCAATGCTGCTAATGCCGTCACTGTGCGCATACTTGGTGGCGGTGGTCTTGGTCTGCACGGCGGAGCTCCAGAAGTCCGTAAGGAGTTCGGGTTCGCTGAGGGCCGCCATGCAAACCGCAAAGGGAATTTGCGCTCGCACGGGCGTGACCGTCGAGTCGCCGTTCTCGCGCCGGCGCTCCGCCTCCTGCAGCTCATCTGTTGGGCGGACAGTATACAATAAGTATACCATTTTTTTTTATTCTAATCACACGAGTCATATTTAGCCCAATGGCTGCAATTTTGCTTTCTTTATCTCGACACCAAACAATCTTTGATCTGCCCCCCTCCCCACACCACCCTCAGCATTTATAAACAACAACAGAAATAATACAAATAAATGCTCTACGTGTTTCCTCTCAGATTTTTTTTTAATTGTCAAAATATAATCATCACCCCCCCCCAAACAAAAAGTACCATGCACGCAACATACGGACATTAAAATAAAACACAAGAAAAATGTAAAAAAAAAAGAATCGGTGAAGAGATCCTCTTCCCATCAGCCCGCTCACCTGTATTGATGGCCTGGTCCATGGGCACGGGCAGCTGGATGATGTAATCCACCCGCTGCGTGTACTTGGCCTTTCGGGACTGCTGACACACAATCTTCTCCTCCACCAGGAACCTGAAGGCCTCAGACGGGTTGGGCCCCGAGCGACAGTTTCTCTGCAGTTGAGAGAAAGACGCAAGATGAAGGGGAGGTGGAGGTGGGGGGGCAGAGCCGGGTGAATCCAAAGGCAAAGTGGCAGGGGCGTTCAACTCTACCTCCACCATGTTTATGAAGTGCAATAAAAACTCCTGAGCGTCCTGCTGCCGATTGGTGGAGAACTCCGGGTGGCCCCGCCCCACAAGTGCTTTGAACATTCTTGGCGCTATGCCGATTTGGTAATCCTGCAAATAAATAATTGAAAACGCTTGATCAAATCATTCATTCAGGCAAGTCCAAAACCTGCATTTAAAAAAAAATATATTCTTTACCTTGTGCTCAGCTGCAGCATTTTCTTCCCCGGGGTCCGGTGCTGGTTTGGAATAATCTCCCGACGACAGCCCGTAGCCCAGTTTGGCCCTGTGAGAGATGACCAAATATGAACTCATCGCACAGACGGCGAAAGTGAGAAGCTCAATTCGACAATCACGTGGATACAAAGATGAGACACTCACACTTGGATTTTGAAGTCTTGAGTGGGGTCACTCGGGGCCTCGTCCATTATCTTGTCCATCTCGGACACATACCTGGAACGCAAACAGATTCTAAAGTCACGTCATTGCCGCGACGGATTCTGCAAACTCGGCCGTTTTGCATTTTGTATTGAACATAATCATAAATATGATTCCACCAGAAAAAAACAACGAGTAAAATTTAGAGATTTATTCTTATTGGACCCCCTTGCCCAAAAAATAATTGCTATAGCAGCTCAAAATCATTCAGATTCATTTTCACTGTGCGGAAAAGCCAATAAACAGGAGGAGAAGGCGGAGCGGGAGGGATACTAACTTGCTCTCGAAGTCTGGAACGGTGAAGAGCACTTGCATGACGGAGTTGAGGTAGCAGCTGTTGCCCAGGTTCTTCATGCCGGTCAGGCCGGGCCCGAACAGCGGGCGCAGGGTGGTCCCGGATTCTTGGATCACCTCCCACTCGCCCACGCGCTGGTTCACGGCGATCTCCAGCTCTGTCATGGTCCGCTCGGTCTGACAAGGTGCGTGCGCACGTGCGAAAGCTCGGCTTGAGCGACCACGCTGATCATGTTGCGTCACGGCGTGCGATTACCTTCTCCATGGTCATCATGTCGATGCCAAAGTGAGAAAGATGCTCGGGTAACTTGGGGTCCAGCACCATGTCATCCTCGTCGTAAGAGTAAACATCTGGAGGCGGAAATGAATTCGGTAAGGTCGCGTTTTCTGACCCAATTCTTTCGATCGGTGTCGTCTTACCTGCTCCGTCTGGGGTGATGGTTCCCAGTTTGACCGCCAGCGGGTATCCCGTCTCTTGGAAGTAGAGCAGGGCGTGGTTGTTACCGCCCGAGCCGTCGAAGTACCTGCGACCGCAAAGCACCTTGCCGTCCGTCAGGTTCATCCAGAGATTCTCTTGGAGGCCGCACACTTCGCATCGCCAGCCACTATCGTACGGAGGGGGGGGCACACGTGATGACAGTGAACGGACTCAAGCACATCGAAAAGTCCACGTCTATGAACATCGGACAATTGGAGACGGAAAGATGCAAGCGTGGATAATTAAACCGACACGAGACAGTATTATTCATTCCTTGCAGAGTGGAAGCGCAAAATTCCACTTTTCCTCATTGGAGCTCCCCCACCACAAATCTAAAATCGGCAGTGGCGTGAAGGAGCCTGGCGTCAGGGCTCACCTGGGCGGGATCTTGACGCCATTGTCAAGTTGCTTGAGGTCGACGGCAAACCGTGACTCCTGTCTCACCTCACCGTCCCACTGTTGTACTTGCAAGGCGTGAGACACCGAGTCGGCCGCGATGATGCCCGCCATTGACAGTGATACCTTTGTGGGGCATGGGAAAAATTAGTTATCCTTTTTTTTTTTTAATTATAAAATCAAGGATGCTTTCCTTGTCGCAACAAACATAGTGGATTGGAGTTTATTTGCTGTACACTAGTAAATTGCCATTTATAATCGTTGAGGTAAATAATTGTAATTGAATTGCAATTAATTGCAATTGCAATAACCTCCGAATAACTCACCCGCTCTTTCACAACGTCGGGCATGGATGCGAGGTCCTCCGATGTGACTTCCTGTCTTTCAGGAAAAATGACAACCTTGTAGTCCTCCTCATAGTACTCCTGCTCCACATCAAAACCGCCTTCGATGCCTAGTTAGATTATAAATTTGACAAATGCTAAAATACAGACATAAAGTACACACAGTAAACAGTATATTGACATTTGCATTTTCAACAGGGCCTTGAAGGTAACATTTGAAACTGTACCGGGCAATATGCCTTAAATGTGGCAAAAAAAATGTTGTCATAAAGCATCGCGTCAACATAGCACGTGAGCTACCAGGGCACCTCAAAAGGATTAATTGCGTGTGTTGCTTTTTCTGACATCTTTGACAAAAAACAATAAAACTGTTAAAAGAATTTCACATTGGTTGATGTCCATTGCTTTTTTTCCCCCCAGCATTAGCGAAGGTTTCAATGTTTGTCAGTGGGAAATGATCGGCAGAGGTCATTTGGATGCCAACACAAACTATTTACTAAGTGATGTTTAATACCACTTATATTTCTTTCCAAATCCTGGCAGTGTTCACATTTTTTGTTCCAATGCTCAGTTTCACTTTTGCGTTTGTCACATACTCAAATATACAACTATAAACGGGGGATGAAATGCTAATTCATTACAAAAGTTCTCATTCACCCATGACCTTATGTGGCCTTTTACAGAAAATGGATGGCTGGTATGAATTTGAATGAATGAATGAAGTGGCAAGTGATGTTTTGGATGAACACATCTATCTCACTAGCAGAGGGTGTGAGTTCAAATCTGTGTTGCTGCATTTATCCCACATTCCAAAAGCATGCATGTTCCGTTCTTGAAGACCCTAACTTGTATGAGTGAGTGGTTGCCTAATGAGTGACTGCCAATCAGCCAAGGTTGAGCCGATAGGCTCCGGGCCAAACACCATACACAAAATGGATGGTGAAGGAGACATTTTGAATTGAATGTCAATTAAATTAGAGTGTCAACCTTCAAAGTACTACTGTGAACTACTTGAAATCAATATGCTTCCATGTTTCACCTATAGCCAATCTGGTGGGCTTCTTCTTCGGCGGATGTCCCGATCCAGAGTTATTATCGTCTTCCTTCTAAAGAGACAAAAGAAAATTACTGCCGCTTGTGTCAACTCATATACTGATAAAGATTTAAGGACACCACATGTGTGTCTACCTTGGCCTTGCGAGTCCTTGTGATGTGCAAGTAAGCCCTCTGACCAGCCCGAGCATGGTGCCTCTCCACATACTGACTTCCAAAGCCTAGGAAGCTGTTCATACACACGTACAAGCCTCCTTCGCTTTCCTGGGAAATCAAATAGACATTTTACAGACACTCCGGGCGCAACCTGTCCACGCCTCTTCCATGACCAAAATACGTTGAGAAGTTGGCAGCGATGTCGCTAACTTGCCTTCCCACAGTCAACCTGTCACACCGCGAACTGATCGAGAAAACTGCGAATTCATGTTATTGTTTCAAAGTGGAATACAGTGTTAAAAAAAGACGGCAAAGCTAATGCATGAGATACTTTGGCGAAATTTCGGGTGAGAGTCGAGCTGCAAGCTAACATGCTAAAGCAGCTATGTTTCCCCATTACGCTTATGGCGTTTTATTAGCTTAGCTTAACGTTCTCATGATAGTTAACGGGAGCATTTAAGGTAACTGGAGCACGACACCTTTTTAAGGTACCGCCAGAATTAAAAGGGACCGCGACGAAAGGCAGCGTGGAACGGTCAAACGGTGTTCCCCTTGGTTGGAAAACGAATAGAAAGAGAAAGAGCGAGGCTCACCGGGGAGGAAAATGACAAGGCGCATTCATCTTTGTGGACACGGTCCCCGGGCTTGGGTACCCGAATTGTGGACAAAACCGACATCAAAACCTCGCTGACGTCCGCCATGACAAGTTAGCTGGTGCCAACGTTCGGAGAGTGTGCGTGAGTCCACCGGGCACCGTAATTCGACCGGTTCGGAGTGAGTGTGCGTCGCTGAAACCCGTCAGATGCTGCGCGTGTATTGGGCTTGAATGAACCATGAGACGCCGCTGCCTAGCCTAGTGTTGTGGGAAGGCCGTGAACACAGCTGCTTCGCAGGTATTACCGTAACTGTCGCAATACGCTCCTCTTACATGAATTGATATGCGTACCCTTAAAGATGAAACGCACATGTATTTCTATTTGCGTGTCTTCTTACTTATAAAAACGCAGTACTTGAAATGTTAGTGACTACTCTTATATTGGATGGATTGGATTAAATGAGTGTGTTCAAACAACCTGTGATGAACGATGCCTTTTTGGGATGGTTACGGTTTAATAACTGTTGGGCACAAACACAGCCATCACCGTAACTATTGCAATACTGGCCACTAACACAAAGTGAGATGCGTTCATTTGAAGGTTCATCGCAGTTTTACGTATATTTTGTTATTCGGAAGTCGGTACCAACACTTAAATACTATCTTTTTGTAGTGACTAGTGTACGTTTTGTGATCGTTACGGTAATACCGGTAACGCGCAGTGTTGCCGTAACGATTACGATAGACGCGTCCACTTTGAATGGAAAGCCGGCATTAAGTCATATAAATATAATACTAAAATAGGGGCAGTTATTATAACACTGACTAACAGAGAGTTCAATACAAGGTGATTTCATGTTGTAAGAGTTACGGTAATAGCTCCCAAAACAAACTATTGCCGTAACTCTTACAGTAAACGTTTCATCAGCGAATAAGAAGGCGGATTTAAAGCTTTTATTCCACTAGAACGCACATTTCGAGTCTTTTAACGCAATTTTTTAATCTTTTTAAATTTACCATACTCGTTGATGGTTTTGACATTGCCTAACCGAGAGTGAATGTAAGAAGCTTTGACTCCGTGTTATGATAGTTACGGTAATAACTGTAGCGACGATACACAGCGCTACCAAGCGACCCCTCGCGGTATAGCAAGTTCCCCCTCGTTCCTAAACTTTCCTACCGACGTGGTCTCTCCTCTTCTGCGGGACCATGGCGCTCTCCCCCAACCTCTTCGCAGTATACGTGGCGTCGCAAGTGCTTTTTCTATGCGGAGGATCGGTCAGTTCGGACGGCGTTTCGTCGCTGCTGCAACCCTATGACTTTTTGTACTACACCGGGGTGCGTTCGTACTTCAACGCGCAGTGGGCGAAGGCTGCGGAGCAGATCGAGAGGTCCCTTGTGACTAAGGAGGCTCTGTTTAAGGTCCGAAGGCAGTGTTATGAGGAATGTGGATCTACGGGAGGAGATGCACTTCAAAAACTAGGTACATTACAAATACAGTAGTTGTGTTCTGGTCTTTCTACTTGTGTGTGGCACAACCATGAATTATGTCATCTTAACTTTAATGTTTCCCAACTTTTGGTTGATCCAATGCACACGTTTTACATCATAAAAATGTCACGGCACACCACCAAACAAAACGGTCACAAAAAGCGGATTTGATTATTGACCTTCATCTGTCGTCTTATGGAAGAGCCTTCTGCCTATATGTTGTGTGCAGAATTATTAACAAATGAAGTACATGAATGCCAGGTGTCAAATGAGGCCAGATCAGGCCCTACTGGTCATTTTTTCTCAACTTCCAACATAGTTATTCATCATAAAAATACACCCGTGCCATGGAATATGAGAAACCCGATGTCCAATTTTTTTTGTAGCCTAACATGGAGACATAACAATACTTATGGGCATAAATTATTCATCCTCTGCAACTGACTAATGAAACAATGACTAATTCATTATACAGAGGTGCTGTAAGGCGCGCGCATCAGCAGGACCGGCACAATGTCCACCATGGTTCATTAAATAAAAATAAAATCCTTTGATTTAAATGCATGATAAAATGTCATCAGATACCTGCGGTCACCAGTTCTTCTATTTATTGGCAGACACCGAGGAAGGGAGCCTGTGGGACCTCTGGGCCCTGGACTGGGTGCAGAAGAAGGCAGAGTGCTTGAGGTTCTGTGTGGGACGTTCGGTTAGCCATGTGGGACAGCTTCCCGTTTCCACGGACATCGAGTACGAGTTTGGCTCACGTAACGTGTACAACTTCCTGCAGGTTACATATTATAAGGTTAGTGACCAATCACAAATAGTGGCTCCTTGCTGGAGAGTGACCCCATTTCGTCATTTGATCGCGTTTCTCTTTGCTGAACATGTGGATGTTCGCCTCTATGTGCTGCTATGTCTTCATGTATTGGCAATTGGATTATTTCCTGAACCAATTAGATTTCAATTCAGTCTGTTAATCAGTTTGTTATGGAGGCCGTTTTAGTATATTAATAAGGGAGATGTTCTCATTATAATACGGTCTTCACATGCTCCGCTCGCTCTCTTTGCATCAGATGGAAAAACTGAAGAAGGCAGCGGCGGCAGCCCAGACCTACTTTGTGGCTAACCCAACTCACCTGGAGATGAGGAACAACATTGAGAAGTACCGAAGGATGGACGGAGTGAGCGACGAAGCCTTTTACGACCGAGAGGCCGACAGCGAGAAGCACTGGGTGAAGAAAAACAACAACAATGTGCTTTGACGGCCTTAGAAATTTCAGGATGAACAGAAAATACACAATTACCTCGATAGGTGAACTAAAATTTCAAAAGACGCCATTGGTCATTTCAATGGGAAATATTACCTTGGTTACTGAACGTTTTGGTTCGCAAACCATTCTTTAAATTTTGTATTGCATTTTTCGGACTGTAATTGGACCGGAGGATGCATCGCAAGAGTAAACAAAAACGCATCATTAAGAAGTAAAATAAAAGTCATAGTGGACACTAAGTCGCATTTTCGGGGGGAAATTTAATGTACAAAAACCAAGACCAAAAACAGAAGCATTTAGATTGGCACCCAAAATCCCTGTTCCCCTTATCGCGTTGATGGCAGCCAACGAGCTCCATTTTGATTAAAGTCTTCCGCTTCGAACAATGGAAGAGTTTGTTTCTTTTTAGTTTAAAATGACTTACTAGACTGCCGCATTGCATTGCGGCCAAAGAAAGAATCCCGCTCGGTTATTGCACCTTTTGGCGGTGTAAATAGAACATCCTTGGTGTGGCGGAATGCTGGATGCTAAACCAGCTAGCTTGCTTGTTAGTTGCCATGACTACTTCTTCCAGTTCTTCTTCCAATATTTTTTTTCTTCCAATTCCTCTTCCATTTTTCTTCTTTCTTCTCATACTTTCTCTTGGCAGTTGGCAAATACTTCTGCCGTATTACTGCCTCCTTCCGAAATGGAGTGCGTGCGAGACTATTCAATGTTTATTATGATTCGAATCAGAACATTTTGATCCACAACAACGATTTCTTATTTATAACACCAAAAGGCGGAATAAGCAACCAGAAATCTAACTTTGGCCACAATGAGATTTAGGATTCTAGTTAAGATAAGCCATTTTAAACTAAAAAGAAAAACTTTTTCCGAAGTTAGATGTGGAAGTTTCCAATTCAACCGGAACTCATGTGTTGTCTGCGAGTCCGAACTTGAATTTTTGTAGACCCGAGTATAAATCACAGGACCAGGTTACCTATGAAAATAAGTGCGAGTTAAAATCCGGAAAAATACGCTAGTTTAGCAACAAGTTGTTTGTTGAAGCACTAGTCTCTCTCAACATTTGACAAAAATAATGATTTGGTTTTGCGATGCCCCTCAGTTTCTGTACGACTCGGCACTCCAACTGGAGGAGACGTCCAAGTGGGCACAGGCGGCGGATGAATGGCGAGCATGTGTCAACGAAACACTGCGTAAGATCGAGGAGTGCAGGGTGCAGTGCGTGGTGGCTGCGCAGCGTCTGCCTGAGGACCGGGGAGTTGACAGCGCCGATGGTGTCTTTGAGAAAGCCGCGGGTAAACAAAAGTGTCTTTGTTCTTCTAAGATGAAATAGGATAGTTAATTCAACACTTATTTTTTTTGGGGGGGGGGGGTCATTCAGCTCTTTCCCTCTCGCTGTTGTCGTGCCAGCAGTCGTGCGTGACACAAGTGGCCACCCGTCCCGGCAGGGTCTCCTCTCAGGACGACTTCCTGCCCACTCAGCTGGAACACCTGCACCTCGCGCAGTTTAAAGGTCCGTGTTTTTGTCGCTTAACGGTGGCATTTTCTCTTGCCATCCGCAAATAACCTCAACAGCGGATTCACAGTCATCTATGAAATATTTGTGCAACCTGTCTCCATGCTTGCTCCCAGCTGGAGATGTGAGAAGCGCGGTGCAGACGCTTCGCTCCCTGCTCCTCTTTTACCCCTCGGACAAGGACTCCATTGACAACCTGCAGCTCTACCAAGAGACACTAGGGGGAGACAAAACGTCACAAGACTCACCGCCTGCACAGGTCAGACCTCCATATGAATCCCTCGCATCCTTTTTTTTCTCCATGCTTTTCAGATTCTAATTTAACTTTCGGTACGTAGTTCACTTAAAAAAGTAAAACTCAAATTATATGGATTCACGACACACGCAGACAAAATCGCCTTCTCAAGAAGTTAGAATATTATGTCACCAAATTGATTTGGTATCTGGAAATTAGGAAGACGGTCAGCATGGGGCTTTGCACATATTCCTCACAGTTCAAAGGTTTGGGTTTGAATCTCGGCCCCGGTTGCTCGCGTGGGTTTTCTTTTTAGGATTTTTGTAGTGAGAGCGCCGAATCCTAACCACTAGCCACCAGGGACCAGGTGACAAAAAGCCTCGCTGGCGGTCTATAAGTCTGTCTTGCTGGCCAAAATGTCATTTTTGACATTTGGAGGGAGAGGAAAAAAAAAGTCATTTTCTCATTTTTGTGCGTTCATCTATACAGGAGATCGTCCGCTATGTCAAACGCTCACTAGAGGAGAAGGAGCTTCTCTATTTTGGCATGGACAACCTAAACTACACTTTCACTGACCCAGTACGTATTCATCATTAGCGTTCATTTGCCTCGGGGGGGGGGGGGGGGGGGGGGACTTTTTTTTTTTTTTTTAAAGAGTTATCCTCTGCAGGATCTTTGGACACCAGAGGATGTTGTCCCAGAATCCCTAAGGGAATCATGGAAGTAAGTCAAGCTCCCAAGCAAGCCCCCCCACACTCCCCCAAAAATAAGCAAACAAAAAAACTAATAAACTCAAACAAAAGTCGACATGACTTGTGTTTCTTAGAGCTGAGAAGGAGAAGCTGACTGAGAAGACGAAAGAGGAGGAGCCGCAAGAGGAGGTGGACGACAGTGGCTTCTTTGCAGGTTCAGCACACCCCCCCATTAAATGGGAACAATTCCATCCTTTTTTTTTTTCTTTTTTTTTACACTCGCCTGTCCCTCGGGTTCGTCCTTTTCTGCAGGTGGTCCAGTCCGGCAGGTGGGTGTGACCATCACCATGGACGAGCTGCTCCTAAACGGGACCAACCGGGTGGTGCTGGACGGAGTCACCACTGAGAAGGAGTGTGACAGGATGTTGCAGCTGGCCGCAGTAAGTCCGATTACAAGTCGCAATTCTGACTTTTTTTTTTTTTACACTCAAGTGGCGCAACAGGAATGCGTGTCATGGCAGCATTGAAAAAAAAAAACTTCCGTGCTGACGCTTGTGTATCTGATGACGTGCGTGCAATTTTGCAAGGGATATGCGGTACTTTACATGTATAGTATATGGAAGTATAAACTATACAGTAAAAATATAAACTAATATAAAAGTTTATATAAATATAAACTATACAGTAAAAAACAAATGGATGCAGGCCTTAATCTCAAGTGGACAGTTGAACCTACAATGTAAATCAAGTGTAATAAACCATCTCACCTTATTGTCTTTGTCTGGTCTCTTGACAGTCGGTTGCATCAGCAGGTGACGGTTACCGGGGGCGACGGTCACCGCACACTCCTCATGAGACGTTGGACGGCCTCACCTTGCTCAGAGCTGTGAAGGTGAGACAAAAAAAAAAATCAAAGCGAAGTACAGTAAGACATTTTGTCACACATGGTAATTCTAACACAACAGCTGGCTCAGGACGGCCTGGTCAACCAAACGGACGCCAAGCTGCTGCACGAGCTCGGGGAGAGGGCGCGTGTCCTGCTGCATTCCTACTTCAGGAGTCCCTCGGGACTCTTTGTCGCCTTCACACACCTCGTCTGTCGGAGTGCCATTGCAGGTAACCACCAAAAAGGGTTCATCCCTACAAGGTCTTAAGAGGGGACATACAGTATAGAGGAAGTCCCCCCCCCAACCCCGATATAGAAATTTTGTAAAGAAAAAAAAATATTTATTTTTTTGTTCGTGGCCACCAGGGGACCAAGAGGGCCGAATGGATTTGTCTCACCCGGTCCATGTGGACAACTGTCTCCTTGAACCGGACACCAAGCAGTGTTGGAAAGAACCGCCTGCCTTCATTCATAGAGACCTCAGGTGCACACGTGGACTTTTCGGGTTTTCACCTTGAAAAGACTCTTTCGAAGAGTTCAAGACGTAACCAGCGCTTGTTCGCCACCGAAATTAAAATCAAAATAAAACAAAAATTTCCCCCCGCACAGCGCCATCCTCTACCTGAATGACAACTTTGATGGTGGCGAGTTCTTCTTCACCAACAGGGATGCCAAAACGGTCACGGTAAGTATTTGACATTATACTGTATCCAGAGTAGCCACATTCATGAAGAGGAATCCATTCCGAACCTACCCGCAATATGTGAAAATTCTTGATTTAGAGAGACCATTCATTCATTCATTCATTCATCTTCCGAGCCGCTTGATCCTAACTAGGGTCGCGGGGGGTGCTGGAGCCTATACCAGCTGCCTTCGGGCAGTAGGCGGGGGACACCCTGAATCGGTTGCCAACCAATTGCAGAGACGAACAACCATCCACGCTCACACTCACACCTAGGGACAATTTAGAGTGTTCAATCATCCTGCCACGCATGTTTTTGGAACGTGGGAGGAAACCGGAGCACCCGGAGAAAACCCACGCAGGCCCGGGGAGAACATGCAAACTCCACACAGGGAGGCCGGAGCTGGAATCGAACCCGGTACCTCCGCACTGTGAAACCAACGTGCTAACCACTGGACTACCGGGCCGCCCTAAAGACCATTCAATAAAAAATAAATAAAAATGGTTTTAATCCTCCCACTCTAAAATGTACGAAATTCCTCAAAACGTCTTCTGATTCTTTTGCTGTCAAATAATGGGAGCCGTGACGTTCGGAAAAGAGGAGGCAAAGACTCCTCGCTCCCACGGTTCCGTTGATTTCTTAATCGCGGTTGAAGTTTCTTGTAAAACAGACAGGAAACCAATGTTAGAATGCACTTTGTACAATGAAACAGGAAGCAAATCGCATCATTTTGTCGAAGAAAAATTAGCCTAATACGAACAATGCGAAACACAAACGAAAGCTAGCATAGATGTCAACTTTTACTGCGGCGCACGCAGTGACAGCGCCGCCCACAACAAAAGAGAATTCAACATTCCAACATGTTTACACTCTAAAAGGTTCACCTCAGCCATATCATTTTGACTAACAAAAGTCGGCTAGCTTAATGCTAACATCAGAGCCGCCAGGCGTATTGCGGCACAACGCGGTGTTCAACTGAAGGCGCGCAACTTTAAATTCATCAAAATTTTTTACCGCAAAACGTTTTCACAAACCCGGAAGTGATCATCATATTCACGAATCAATATTTGCGAATATTCATACGCCGTTAGCGAAATCAGTGATCTAGCAGCGATGCTAAGGACAAATTGCAATCCAGTGGGGGGGTACGCCCGATCTTTCATCCAACTAAAGATGCTTGAGATTTGTGGCCTCGCCCCCGCAGGCCCGAGTCAAACCGACGTGCGGCCGTCTGGTGGGCTTCTCGTCGGGACCCATCAATCCGCACGGCGTTACGGCGTTGACAAAAGGTCGCCGCTGCGCGCTGGCCCTTTGGTTCACCAAAGAGAAGCTCTACAGGGACATGGTGAGTGACGCGACACGTCAACACATTAGACATCACACCCGGTTACAATCCATCATGAGATTCAACAACAGGGTCTGACATCCACCATTTTGAGTTGCGGTTTCCCTGTCAGAACCGGTTGTCCCCCGTAATACTCAACGTATGAAATTCGAAAAGCAGAGATTCCAACTTGCCAGCCCTGCTCTGCCTGCAGGAGCGAGAGGAGGTGGAAAACGGGTGGGCCCCCGGCGGGCAGCGCGTGGGGCAGACAGATGACATGGCGGACGGCGGTGGCGGTGGCGGCGGCGCAGCCCCCGCCCCTCGGAACGTTCGCAACCAAGCGCCAGCCAAGGGCAGAGCGAGAGGACGGGTGACGGCGGGCAAAGATGAACTGTGAACGTGAGACTCTCGGATCACCCTTTCGCACTGCGCTGGTTGGAAAATGATGCTAGTCTGGTTAAGTTTGCTGCCTTCGTATGGATCTTATTCCGTGTCATCTGAGTTTGAACTTCTGTTTTTATATATCATTTATTGAAGGTTATTTTGAGCCATATGATTTTATTTTCAAATTGAAGACTTGAGTTTTTGGCTGAATTGTTCAAACAGATTTATTTGGACGGTCAGCAAAGATTGTGTTTGGAATGTGATGACAAATTTCATGGTCAAAATTTTGATTCACTCTGTTTATTGAACATATAAGCAAGTTCCATAAATATCATAAAAGAAAGCAAAAAAAAAGGATTTCAGAGAGATGGCTTGGTGCTCGCCTTGCACGCGTTTTCGTGTTTTTTTTTAATTAAAAAAAAAAAACAACAGCAACATTCGTGATGTTGGCTCAGTCACCAAATTTGGCACCGGCTCAGCGTGAAAGGGGTAAATAAACACGGCGCCGTTCTGTTCTTAGACATTAGTTCCACGAGAAAAAAAAAAACTCCTTTCTGCTAAAGAATTCTGAGGTGTTTCAAATAATACGGTCACTCCAATATCTCCATGCTGTTTTTAAGAAAGAATGTTATTCATTTTCCGTGACATTTGACACACTTTGTGAGTATTTATTCGGGACAGCGTTCAGTATGACCTTGACTGAAAAGTGTGCGGGTGTATATACTGTATTTATACTTAATAAAAGGAGTAGTAAGAAAAACTTTTGATTTCTGCCCCCCGCCTCCCCTTGCGTGAGTGCCTTTCTTTCAGTTTCCCCTCAGGAGGGATTTATGAGTCCAATTCACGCATTGTCCAAACTTCAAACTGACCTGTTGGTCTCTTCCCGCAAACTTTTCAAACAAAGACTCAAGACGAAAGGGACACACCTCGTCGACAAAACAAACTTATTCCATAAGAACGCTTCCCGTTGTGTTGAAGAAACGGTTCAAGTTCACATGCGCATGTGTTTCTGTAATTTGGGGACCGAAAGACGTATTAGACGACTCCGACAACATCCAGCGAGCTTGTGAGCTTGTGGACTAGCAAACCGTAAACAAAGAGTTAGCTTCCTTTCCCTTAAGTGTCTCCGTTTCGCGAATCTACATGTGGCGATGTAACGACGTGGTGGCGTATTGGGCGGGCCGCGATGCCAGTGGGTTTGCTCTGTGAGCCTGCTAACAGCTAATCATCATAGCTAATAGCTACTAGCTACTAGCTACTAGCTGCCTCCTAGAAGGCTAATTAGCAATGGAGTTCTCCAACTGCACTCAACAGATGTTTTTTTTTTTGTTTCTTTGGAGGACGTCATAGCGGTGTGACTAACAGCACACTTTAGAGGTAGAAATGTGCTAAAGCTTTATTTAAAAATAAGTCTCAATTGCGATGGAGAGACACAAATGAAATGAGCACTTAGTCAGGGAAGGCCAACTCATACCGAAGGACGCAAGTGTATCACCGGGCCTCGTTTTAGCCACGTCCAAAAATGTAAAAGACGAAAGAGAGTTTAACGCTGTATCTCAGCATTTCGGTGCTAAATTGTTTTCTTTTTTTTTTGCGGATGTTATCAGCACTTATCTTCAAACATATTGAATGGATTTAGGAAAATATATATCTAAAGAAAAGCATTTAACAGGGTCTTTAATCTCATCTCAGCAAAATGTTTATGGTTGAAATAAAGGACTACTGCGGTTTGGTGCATAAGTACCAAAAGATGCAAGCTAGGTTTAAACTGTCCATTAGTTACACGATGGCAAGTGGCAGCAGGCAAATGGCGAAAAGATTACAAAAAAGAAAAAACAGACATGATGAGGGAGTCCGTGAGGGAGGATAGAAATAGAGAGATTACCGGTAATCTCTCCGTAAATGAGTGCACTTGTTTATGAAGGTTAAAAAGTCTCCCATTTAGAATATGGAATCGTAATCCATCCAGAGACGGTTTAATCATTCGGCGGAGTGACGCTCCCCCAGCCCCCCCCCCCCCCCCCCCCGCCCCCTCATGCCACCCCACTCCACCCCAGACTCAAGTGCTGTTTATGTCCCCACAATACACCCTTTAACACTCTCACCTCTCAGCCCCCCGACCCCACCCCACCCCATCCCTGTGTTCCAACCCCCCCACCCCCACCACTACTTGTGCAGAATTAGGTCAGCGTGCATCTTTAATGGAGGCGGGCAGTCTGAACCCGGCATGACCAAAAACATGTGCATTCATCCCCCGTTAGGCGGGTGTCACACAGGGCGTCGTGTCACGTAATTCGACAAGCTTCAGGAAATTCATGTGACGCCATCTCATTATATATTTTACGACAAAGTAGAAATTACATAAGGCCTCATTGCGAAATTGGAATCGGCTCCATCATGTGAATTGGGCTTGGTGTGACGCTGTGTGAAGACGAAAAAAAACACAATCATGGAGAAAAGACTCGTATCAGGCAACAATTTAAAATGTAATACAATCTCAATTAATTAATTCATTCATTCATTCATTCATCTTCCGAACCGCTTGATCCTCACTAGGGTCGCGGGGGGTGCTGGAGCCTATCCCAGCTGTCTTCGGGCAGTAGGCGGGGGACACCCTGAATCGGTTGCCAGCCCATCGCAGGGCACACAGACGAACAACCATTCGCACTCATACTCACACCTAGGGACAATTTAGAGCGTTCAATCAGCCTGCCATGCATATTTTTGGAATGTGGGAGGAAACCGGAGCACCCGGAGAAAACCCACGCAGGCCCGGGGAGAACATGCAAACTCCACACAGGGAGGCCGGAGCTGGAATCGAACCCGGTACCTCTGCACTGTGAAGCCGACGTGCTAACCACTGGACTACCGGGCCATAATTAATTCAGATTTAGAAAAAAATAAAATAAAGGTTACCATGAATGACAAGATATTGTAGAAAAACTGACAAATACTATCATGAAATTGCATTCCGAATGGACACAACACTTTTTTAAATGTTTTTTGATGTTAAAAAAAGTAATTGGAATATAATGAACAAACTACAGTGGCGCGCCTCGAGCTCAATTCCTTCGGTGACCACGCTCGTAACCAAAAACATTTGTCTCTCAAAATACCATTTCTTCTTAATGATTAATTTTCTGCGTGGCGAGGCGCGTTACCTTGACACCGTATATATATATATATATATATATATATATATATATATATACACACACACACACACTGTATATGTCTAGAGACACACACACTTTTTTTAAATCGCTCTCTTGCAAAATGACAAAAATGGAGTTGGTCTACTCTTGTTCACAGCAGCTCATATCAACCCGCTCTTCCGGTTTGGTCAAGTTCGGCCCGGCTGTCACTCGGGGGAACTTTCAGGATTAGTGCCGACTGCACCATAAAAAGTCAAAGAGCCAGAGCCTCTTATTTTCCTTCTTCTCCCCCTCCCCTCCATTATTTCCAGCCCTGGATTCACCCATCGCTCGTGTCTTGTGACCTCTTTGCTGCAAGCACCCTGAGCGCCTTCTTTGGTCTGCCCACTTTGTCTCCTCTCGCTTTTTGTCAGCACCCCCCCCACCACCACCAACACTTCCACCACCACCACCACCACCAGCAGCAGCAGCATCCAGCTCTCACTGTCCATCGCTGGGTTTATCCCCTCATCCCTGATCTCCCTTCATCCCTGAAATCCTCATCTGTTCCTCACAGGACAGAACAGGACAGGACAGGAGAGGAGTGAGGGACTGGCCAAGGGGAGCATCAGGCCTGTTGCAAAAGTGAATGGAAAGTGAAGTGCTGTGACGATCAGCGGCTGACTGACTGCTACACCAGTGTGATTACATTTTAGTCTCTTTTTTTTTTCTTTTTTTTTTTTTAAGGCATCTGGAACATTCCAAGAGGAGTCTCCAAACCGGTGAGGCCCATTTTTGTGTTTGGTTAGGTGTAAGTTAGTTTCAAAAAGTATAAATATAAATTAAAACTATTGGAAAAACATGGGTTATCGGTGTTGAATACTGGAATATTAATATTATTGTACCAAATGAAATTACATTTTAGGATTGAATGAAAGAAATATTATATATGTGTGTGTGTGTGTGTGTCTATATAATTATCAAAATTAATTTGCAGATGCGATATTTTTGGGATATATTGTGCACCCCCAATATACGTATATGTATGCATACATATGACACTGTATGTACTGTATATGCACACACATATTGTTTACAAATACATATCTCCAATATGGCTTACTTTCAAACAATTACAAGATGAAAATTTAAATCTAAACACTGGCACAAATTGGCTGCCTTTATTTTTGATTTTATTGAATTGACTTTTACTGATGATAATTTGGTCAACGTGTATCAGAGGTCCGTTCGCTGGTCACTGCAAATGGAATGAAGTCGGGCGTAGGGCCCCCAACTCCCGATTCATTTCATCATCGAGTGATCTGATGATTATTTTGTCGATGAATCGAATTGACAAAAGCATTTTCACGTCTTTCCTTTTATCCAAAAACGGGACGAGATTTCAATTTGACAGTTAGTGAAAATGCACAAGCAAGAAAAAAAAAATGGTAAAACCAAGAATCAAAATTCACCGAGCACGATTTTCACTCGTGTGTCAGACAACTCATCTCGCTCACCCCCACTCTCAAACCCCATCACGCCCCCCCCCATCCCCATTGGTGTCATCCCCTCCCTCCCGTCTCTTATCCACATGCAAAGAGCAGTCAGTAATCGGATGAGAGCAGATTTGATTCAAAAAGCCCCCCCCCCCACCCCTTTAAAAATCTCCACCGATGACACGATTTAAAACTCACTCTATCGACTCCCCTTTTCGACCCGACCGCCACCCGTGAGTGATGGCTAATGCGCTTCACCTTCGAGCACAAGCCATCCTGTGCCAGCAGCCATTTTATTACATGAAACAACGACAGTCCGAGACTTTTACGCCTGGAATAACGCATGAAAACAGCCACCCATCAATCGTCGCTGTCATTTCCATTTTAACAGCCTCATTCTTCCACGACCGGCTCTCCAGATGGCTCAAAAAAAAAAAAAAAAACCATGACAGACAAAACTTGCCCTTGGCCTCCTCTCCATTTCACTTTAGACAAATGAGAGGCAAATCCGTCAGCTCGTGTGTCGTCTGATTCAAATCGTGAGAGAAAGTGCAAGTGGAAACTGATGACCAGATATCGAAGCAATTTTCTCCAATGAAATGAATAGACGGGCGGGTCGGGTGTTCGAGTGGTTAGCGCGTCGACCTCACAGTGCAGAGGTCGTGGGTTCGATCCCGGCTCCGGCATCCCTGTGTGGAGTTTGCATGTTCTCCTTGGGTTTTCTCTGGGTACTCTGGTTTCCTCCCACAGTCCAAAAACATGCATGGCAGGTTGATAGAACGCTCTAAATTGTCCCCCCACCTAAATGCCCGAAGACAGCTGGGATAGGCTCCGCCCCCCCCCCCCCCCCCGCGACCCTTGTGAGGATAAAGCGGATCGAAAAATGGATGGATGAAATGAATTGACGCGACATGAATCCAGACTCTCAGAAGAACAACACAATTCATTTAAGGACGTTTTTAAAATCAAGAATTTAGCACCGCACTGGATGGTAAAATATGAAAGAGAACGGAAAGAAATAAACTGGTTGTGTCAAGTGGAATGACTGGATGCAAGTGTTTCTGTGTTGGAAGTGTGCCTTTAAGGGGTGTGGCCTAGGCAGTGACATCAGGAGCCAGTGACTCTGCGTGTGAGCGTCTGGGCGTGAGCTGTGGTCGACAGCAGCTCTTTACAAGTCATTTGACATTTTGTTCTTGTTTGCACATTCTCTTCTGGGGACGTTTCAGAGCTTGTTTGGAGAAATACAGCAAACTCTATTTTGAACAATGAGATGATTTATTTATTTATTTTGTACAAGCTAAGCTGAAGAAAATCTTTCAATCAAAAATAGGGGGTGGAGGGGTGTTACAAAAATACAATCAGAATTTGTATTTTTGTAAACCCCGCCTCCAAAGAAAGAAGAAAAAATTGTTTTAAAGCCCAAGTGTAATTTTGGCTCCAAAATGGCGCTCCAGGGTGACATTTCTCCCACTCAATGATTTTGTCCATTAGACGATGAACTGGCTCTTTTAATCATGAAATGACCAAATTCAATTACAATCAACAATTTGGATGCTTGAACACACACACACACACACACACACACACGCACACACACACAAACCTCTCGTTCCCTCCCAATACTTGCACGTGATGACATTCTGACAGGACGTACTGGTTTGTGTGTACATACAGGGCGAATCATCTGAAAAGCAAATAGCTTTACTGTTAAGGGCTCGCTCGAATATTCATACACTCCTGCATGAGCTCGAGGGATGTGTGCGTGAGAGGGTGTGAGGGGGTGGGGGGGACTGTGTGCGCGTGCGCCCCCAGTTTCCGTGTGTTTAATGAAGTTTGCAAAGCAGACGAGAGCCCAGTTTGACTTGCAAAAACGTTACTCCCCGGCGAAGCCGCAGCCTGCCGCAGGTCAAGCTCGGCGTTGGGGGTTTTCGGCACACCACCGGACGGAAGCGTGTGATTGTTATACTCGGGCGCAGATACTGAACTGTGTTGTCTTTTCTTGACGGGGGCTGTGTGGGGGGCCTTCTCAGCTCTCCCACCGTCGCTGACCGTGCCTGCCGAGCATCGCCATGGGTGAAATGGAGCAATTGCGAAAGGAGGCAGACAGCCTCAAGGACCAGATTACCGTGAGTACGCTCTATGTTATCACTGAGTCGTCTATTAAATAAAAAGAAAAGTAACAACGGAGTCGCTCTTGTTCATTTCTAAACAATTCTCGTCATTTAAATATATATAAATCATGGCAATAGAAATCATTTGTTCCAAGTTCACACTGTCCCCCAAAATTGCAGTTACTGAAGAAGTGATTGAAGTCACGCAAGTGTAAAAAATGAGCCTGAACATTGTCAAATTAAACTTAAATGGAAGTTTCGTCCATTCATCTTTCAAAATATATTGCCCGACGTCTTATTTAGCGGATGGGTCCTTCAAAGATTTTGTGCATCTTGTTATAGAGCGACATGGTCACTGGATTTCGTTTGGTAGGAACTTGCCAAAATCTGTTTTTGAAGGACTACGGGAAATTCTCAAAACGACCCTTAAATGGCTTCTTCGAAACAGAACGATTGACTTCGTGTGTCTTGTCAGGAAGGGTTTCTTGAGAATTTTTTGTTGTTCTACACATAGACATGCTAATTGAATTTCATTTTGTTCATTGAAATTTTTTGCAGGTGTAATTTTTCACTCCCCAAAATTTGCTTTTGGAGAAACCAGGCAGGCCAAAATGCCCCTAAAACAGCGGACCTTCAAGTCTTTTCAGACATGGCTTCTGCAGATTTTTGTGGGTCTACTCATGATAGATATTGCCACCAAATTTGATGTTGGAAAGAGAAACTGGCTTTGGGGGCTGATATATCTGTAGGACAAGTCTATTAAAAAATCCATGGAATGGCAAAAGTCAAGTTAAAATGGCCACTTCAAAACAAAATGGCAGACTTCCCTGTGTATTTTTGGGCATGGCCTATTCAGACTTTTTTGTGGGACGACTAATGTTCATCACATCTCATGTTGCTGACAGAAACTATCTTCAGAGGCTTTTATTCTTCTTTTTTCCATCGTGAGTTTGCCTTTGAAGAGCCCATGGAAATACCGAATGTCCCCTCAAAACGGCCATTTGAAAACAACATGGCAGACTTGAGCTTGGAATATCACGATTTGAGCTGAAATCTCACAAGGTTTGACTTTTAGGACCCATTTTCTAGATGAATTTACCACTGTACTCCTTCCCTTCCACTTAGGCGGCGCGTAAGTCCATGCAGGATACAACCCTGCAGGAGGCCGTGGCCAGCATCAACGTGGTGGGCCGCGTCCAAATGAAGACCAGGAAAACACTGAGGGGCCACCTCGCCAAGATCTACGCAATGCATTGGTCCACTGACTCCAAGTAGGTCTTTTAAAAGACTGCCTTTTTTTTCTTCGAAAGATTATGTAAGAAATGGAAAGATTTGGTATTCACATGCCCGCAGGCTGTGCGTGAGTGCCTCACAAGATGGGAAGCTCATCGTGTGGGACAGCATCACAACCAACAAGGTGAGACGGAGTAGTAAGGAGTTACACACCTTTGCTCGCCATTTGGTTCTCTGTGGGCTGATGAGGGAAGGGTTCAGTGTTTGCCAAGTGGATGGCGAGCAGGTTTTTCCTCTTCTAAACATACGCCTGTGGGGAACAAAAATGTCAGGAAGGTGGACTGCTCTTTCTGTTAAGAGTAATTCTTTTTTAACTTAAAAAAAAAAACACATGCAGGTCTGAGCAACATTGAGATTGATCCACAACTGGAAATGGTTGCATCAAATCCTATGTGAAGTCTTTTGGTTGAGTCGTTGCACCCCTCCCCCAAATAAATAAATAACATAAAATTAAAAAAATAATAACATCTCTCCACATTTAATACTACAAATAATTTACATGTATTTTGGGGGGATTTGTATTACAGGATTTTTGAGGCCTTCCGATTTTATATTCAATGTTAATTTTTTTCTGTATTATTTATACTGTAATAGTTTTTGACTATTTTTAAAGTATTCATCGTCATGCTTACACATATTTTAATATAATCTTAATAAATGTAAAACTGCGCAACAGTGTTGTAAATCCGGACCAATGTTAGCTTTCTCTCAGGAGTAGAGGCTAGCTTAATTAGCGAGCTGTTACTGCTGACCAAGAGGACAAATTTACTTCCGTAAAGATGTCAAATAAAATTGGAAATATGTAAAGAAAAAAAACTTATTCTCTTATTTTGATCACTTACACAACAGGATTGCAGGAGGGAGAGGGAGACATTCAACCGAGGCAAACCATATTTATCAAAATGTGGAGAAATAAAAGAGAGGACTTACCTTTGCTCGACCTATTCTTTTGGGAAACGGATGATGGAAAGTCCTGCGTACCGTGTGTTTCACTGCTTTCTTCTTCTTCTTCTTCTTCTGCTTCTTCTTCTACAATGCTAAAAACGTTATGTTTAAGTGGATTGCGTACACATGGGACACATTCATGTTCCATGAATAATTCTTATTTAAATTAGTTTGTTTACTAAAATAAATGTTCCCATGGTTACAACAGACAGCAATGAAACAAATAATCTATATTTTGAAGATTAAAATGTAACTGTTTCATTTGAGATTTAATTTTGTCATTTGGGATGGCGGGACCACAGAAAACGATCATTTTTGGACGTATTTGATATTTTTTAAACTAATTTCAAACATTTTTTTCCTCTTAGTTTTTTTTAAAGATTTGGTCACGGCCCGTGACTCACGGCACAGTTAGATATACTCAGAAGCGGCATGTTTTGTATGCGGATTAATTAAAATTTGATGGGACGAGAAATATTCTCCAATTTTCGCAATGACCTTCGAACACATCATGGTGATAGTAAACTCAGCCTCCATGAGTGGATGTGTATTCCTCCCGACAGGTGAACGCCATCCCCCTCAAATCATCTTGGGTGATGACGTGCGCCTACGCCCCATCGGGGAACCTGGTGGCGTGCGGGGGCCTGGACAACATGTGCTCCATCTACAACCTCAAGGGCAAGGACGGCAATGTCAAAGTCATGCGCGAGTTGGCGGCGCACACAGGCGAGCGGGAACCAAAGTTTCTCCTCTGCAGCGTTTGTCAAGTTTTGTTTTAATTGCAAAGTCGCCCTCGTTATCGTTGCAGGTTACCTGTCATGCTGCCGTTTCCTCAGCGACAGCGAGATCATCACCAGCTCTGGAGACTGCACTTGGTAAGTCGCCTTTAGTACATTTGATAAGGCGCACGTGGACTTTCCTGATTTCCGTCATGGTGGCGGTCTTGATTTCAGCGTGCTATGGGACATTGAGACCGGCACCCAGAAGACCATCTTCGCAGGCCACCAGGGAGATTGCATGTCCTTGGCCGTCTCCCCGGACTTCAAGTTCTTCATCTCAGGCGCGTGCGACTTCACGGCCAAGCTGTGGGACATCCGCGAGGGCAACTGCAGACAAACCTTCGGTGGCCACGAGAGCGACCTGAACGCCATCGGGGTAAGAACACTCGGTGATAAGAACTGTCGATTTGTCGTGTCCTTCACCAATCTCCTCCGCAGTTCTTCCCCAACGGCAACGCGGTCATCACGGGCTCCGACGACGCCACCTGTAAGCTGTACGACCTGAGGGCCGACCAGGAGCTCATCACCTACCAGGACTCCAGCATCATGTGCGGCGTCACCTCGCTGGCGCCCTCCCTGTCGGGACGCCTCATCCTGGCCGGATACGACGACTTCAACGTCAACATTTGGGACGCGCTCAAAGCCGAGAGAGCGGGTGAGTTGGACAGTGTGACGTTCGTATGCGAACCCCACCACAAAACAAATGTTATTGATTTTTTTTTTTTTTTTCAATTTTCTCCAGGAGTGCTGGCCGGCCACGACAACCGAGTGAGCTGCATCGGCGTCTCCTCCGACGGAATGGCGTGCTGCACGGGATCGTGGGACAGCTTTCTCAAGATTTGGAACTGAGGGCTCACAGTCGGCTTTGGGATCTATTTGGGGGGGTGGGGGGGGTTTGCCCGGAGGGTCGCTGTATTTATTTGTGCCAATTTTTAAAAGTTGGGTTTGCTAATGTGAATGAATATTCCTCTCTAGTTCATTATTACGTACTGTAGTGATCCGGCACACTTGGCCGCTGCGGTCGAGCGGTCGCCCGACGGAAGCACGCTGGATGGTCATCGGTCATGTAAGGGTGGATTGTATGCCGTGTTTTATATCAAGCAAACTTTTTTTTTTGGTTGTTAGTTTTTTTTTCCGTCACAGGCTTACGTTGACTCGCTTTTCTAAATAGAATCGAACGCCCTGCTTTAGAGGTTTTTGTGTTTGTGTTGACATTATCTTGTTTCTAACCCCTTCATAAAAACGCGATAGACAGCCGACAGATGGGACAACAAAAGGTGGTTCACGAAGCACTTCCAAACAACAACCCATTTGTCTCAGGATCTACGAATGAATGCCATTCGTGTGCACCCGAGCACTACTTTGTGGAATTAGTGAGAGAGTAAATACTAGTCGACCATTTCCTCCGTCAGGCAAAAGTCTAGAAAGGTACAGTAGTTTACAGGTTGCCAGGTTTTCTTATTCGGGTTTCACCACATCAGGAAATGTTTCGCATAGCTTTCTAAACGGACTGTCAAATAAAAAAAAAAATGGGATTCTATTTGTTTTCTGTGATCATTTTACAGGATGCTGTGTCACATTTTTTTTAAAAAGAACACTCTCAGAGGCAAAAACAAATGCATAGCAGTTAATTTTATTCAAAATTTTTAGAACTGACAAAACGGGACAAGAAAAACAATACACGGTGGTCGTAAAAGGCAGGAAAAAAGTACAAGCTGTGCACATAAAAACTTGACATAAAGGGGCTTTTAAAAATAAGAATAATTTACAAATTTGCACATCATCGATTCTCATTGTTCAGAGACGCGGCCAAAAGTCTGCGGTCCAGCTGGACGGGCCGAGGCTTCTCTGGGGTGGAAGTTTTGAGCTTCATCTGCAATAAAAAGCATTTGGATTTATTTTAAAATAAACATTTTTTTGCTTTTGACGAGTCGCAGGGACGGATGGTTGCAGAGTTACTAATGGAGCCGATGAAGGTAGTCGAATGATCGATATTGTGTAATGCTAGTTAGCCGTTAGACAGCGGAGTCAGATGGCTCAATATCGCACGCGCACACACACAAACACACAAAATGGCTAGCTAGAGCGAAGCATGGATCAATAGAAGCAGAGAGAGAGAGACATGGCTCGAGAACTTTACAAGTGGCCATCAGGGAACTCGAGCTTAAGAAGCTAGCCAACTACAAATACGGCGCCATCGCGAGGTCGCTTTAGCTGAGGAGCAGAAGAAGCATATCCAATAGCTAAAGTACTAAAACTGATGGCCCGGGGGTATAAAATGGCAGCTGTAGTTAGAATTTGATAACTATAGCAAGAGATGAATGGTAAAAATCAAGATATGATGATAGATAGGGAGCCGCAGCAGCTCATAGTGGCAGGCTGCTAGCGTAGCATAATTAGCCAAAAGGTAGCTAGAGGCGGAAACATTAGCAATTGTGAGTGTGAATGAAATACCTGAGGTTGTACCCTGTGAGAGTTGAGGATCTGTAGCGGGGAGCGGCCATCTGTAAAGAAAAAAAAAGAAAAAAACATGCACCAAATGCAAATTAAGTCACATTCACCACTCAATCAAGAAAATGGCGGTCGACACACACACACACACACACGCACGCACGCACGCACCTTTCTGCTTTTGTTTCCCAGAGTTCCCTTTGTTTTCATCGTTGACATTCTTAACCACCACGGACACTGCGAGAGGCGAGGCCCCCCCTTTGGAACCTTGCACCGCCCTGGCTCTGAGCCCAGTGGCCCCAAAGCCTTTACCCAGCCACTGCGGCTTGAAGACCACCTGACTCGGACTTCGGATGTCCAGTGTGAGGCGGTGGGCACCGGTGGGAAGCTGCGAGCCGGGCGCCCGGGAAGCCTCCTTCGGGACTTCTTTGGCGTCTTCCTGCAGTTGTACAGGCGGGTCCGAGGAGACCAGGGTGGGCTCCGGCGTGACATCGGGAAGGCCACGGAGGTGATCGGCACCGCCGTTTAGCGACGCCGTTACCGCAGCGACGCCGCTGCCGTCCCGATGCACCTCGGCGAGGATCTGGGAGGCGGGCGCTCCCTCGTGACAGGTGATGAGGCTCATGCTCAGCCTCTTGTGGAGCGGAGACTCCCGGGCCTCCTCCGCCTCTTCCAAGCTGGCGCCGTCCGTTTCGATGTCCACCTCCACCTGGGGCTCCTCCAGCAGCACAAAGGGGCTGCAGGAACCGTCCTCGCTTTGAACAGGCACGTCCAGGAAGTTGACGTGCTCGGCCAAGGCGCCGAAGAGGCGCGGCCTCTGAGGAGTCAGGAGAGGCTCCGTGGACCCCAGCTCCTCGCTCTTGAGGGCGTCGCGATTCTCTTGTGCGGGGCCGCCACTTGGGGGGAGTTTGCCCTCGGCCTCCACGTGCAACAACATACCCAGGCGCCGAGCAAAGCTGCCCACTTTGGCTGCAAACGGCAAGTGATATTTATCGATTAATGGGTTGAGCAAAATTAAAGGGTGCCCAATTCTGATTTAATCTGGATAACAGGTCATATGAAGTTACATTTGTCATACAAAACAACAAAAGAGACGGTACGGTTTTATGAAATGTAGTTCTATATATACACACAGTACTTTGTTTCACTTGGGACTATACATTTTTGTTTTCGCTCCATTGTTACAGTTGAATTGAGTGTGTTGTATGTGAGCCAGCAAGCGAATGACATGGGAGCCAGGGCCTGGGAGTTTGCATGCAAGTACGTGGCCTTGGAGTTGCAAACGCAGCTATAAATAAATACCTCTCATGACTTCTCGGACAGGCGTGCGGGCAATGCCCACGGTGGGTGAGCGGGGATCTCTCTCCAAGGGACACTCATTGGTCACATCATTCATTTTATTCCCACCAACCTAAGGGGAATAAAAACGGTCCCGTGTTTATATATATACATTTTTTTCTTTTTTTTTTAACTCAAGTAAATATTTTGTCTGTACTGTATTCCAAAGGTATATTATGTCATAATATAATATGACATAACATAGGTAAGTTATGTCATGTTGCCACACCCCCACAGTAGACCATTGGCAGCTTGGCACTTTTGTTCCCTAAATATACCCAATGTCAAACATTGACATGAACACCACAGTACATATCAAACCATGATTTGATTCCAACCATAAATAGAATTTGGCCCAAGTTTGAGCCTAATCCCGTGGCTCATACGGTACCTGGATGGGTGTGCGATCAATGGCCACCGATGGGGAGCGTGGATCGTTGAGCTGGGCGACCCGGGAGTTCTTGACGGGGGCTTGTGGTTTGTCTGCAGCACTCTCGGTAATCTTGCTCTCATTGGCTCCCATCCTTAGTTTTTATTTTTATTGGTTTAAGTCAAACCTGGACAACCACAAGACTGATGAATGGGGTGACAATAATCAATCACACGAAATTTTCATTTGAAAATATCCCTTCATTTTAAGTGTATTCATCGCATAGTTGGGTTTAAAGAAGGAGACGGGCCTAATTACGGCTTAATTTTGACATTAAATTACAATATTGAAAGCATTCACTTTAAGGACTATTTTAATCGCGTTTCAAGCATTGTCACGGATACTTTTCAAGCTTTACCACAACAGCTGTAACGCATTTTAACTTCAATTAATTTGTCTTGAAAAGACAACAAATAGGAGAGATCCTAACGTGTGCAAAGTTAGGTTTTATACACTGGTTCGTGCTCTCGACACAACATTTCTTGTTGTGAAATTATTTTCAAGCCCTTTATTCGTGGCAATAGTTGGCGTAAACGCAATGCAATCAATTACGTGTAACATAAATGACTTTGGGTGTACGTTTGTAGCGTCAACTCGCAACGTCAAGTGCGAATAACCGTGTGCAAATAGCTCGTAAACAAGCTAGTTGTGCTAATGTGACTTCTCATTTCGCTCGCAGCGCAGCGACGACAACTTCCTCTTTCTACGTTATGTATTGTCGAATTTGTCGTGCATTAAGGTAGACTTTAAAGTGCGCAGCGCTTCAATAAAACCACGGAGACAGCAGCGGATGGATTTTCAAGCTTACCTTTACAAGCAGCCAGAGTCGACGCAATTTTCACACGTTAGTCGAAAGACTTGAACTAAAGCAACAAACAACCGAGGCAACTTTCTTTACATTTAAATGGCGCGGTAGGGCACATGCTTTTTTTGAATAAGCCAATCAGCGCGCAGGCACGCCCCCTGTTTCGGCGCTGATTGGTTGAGGGCAATGGTGATCGACAGGTAGGCGGGGCGCCAGCTGTATTTTGAAGTCAAATTGACGGTTTTCTTTTCTGCGGGTGGTGCACGTGTTTCAGAAAGTTGTTAGGTTACGCAATTCATGCTGATCTTTTTATTTTTGCCAACTGTCAGCTACGTCACATTTCTTAACGTTGATCGTTGCTTAAACCCCAAAACCTTCCTTGAATACATTTACAACATGAAACAGGATTTGGTACGTTTAATTTGAACAATTAACCCTCGTTGACAACTACAAATATGAAAATAAATGCGTGATTCAAACTTTCGGGCCACACTGTAGACTTCAAATCAAACCGTAACAAGAACTTTGAATCAAAGCTTTATTGTTGATGATTATATGAAACACTGCAGCCAAGCAGCCAGTTGCCTGAAAACAATTCCGTTGCAATAATGCGCGTTATGCTGTCCTCGCAATTTACAGTGTGGCAAGTGTTTGACGAGATTTGAATGAAGGGAGGAGCCCACGGGGAAGCAATCATATTGCACAAATATGATCCTATCATTCAATATGTCGCTAGCTGGTCAACACACGCACACACAAATCCTCCCTCTCACACAAACATGCTTACCCTTAAAACGAACTCTCACCCTTGCAAACTCATTCACACACAAGTACGCAAACCAACATGAACACAAAAGTACTTTCACACTGCGCAAATTCCTTCTCGCACACAATCAATCACTCGGTGCAGTGCAAAAGATGTGTGATGTAAAGTTTTACAGGTGTTGACTTCAGCGGCCTGGCTCGTAGATGATTATGGGGAGGAGGGAATTAAATATCTATACAAAAAAAACAAATAATTGATTTAACGTGATTTCTCGTGACAAAAGTGGTGCAACTTAAAAATTGGCACCCACGCTGTCCATCAATCTACTGTACATAATAACCATGCTGGAGTTTACAGCCAGACAAACAACTTCTTTTTGAAGCGGGGCAAAAAACAGCGATGGTGTGATTACGAAACTGTCAATGCATTATAAAAGGAACCCGCAGGACTGTGGAATTTGCAAAATAAACCAAATGCATTCCGGTTGGCTGAGACGAAAACTGCAGTTGTACCACAAGGGCACCGGTTGACGATTGGAGGACCAGTCAGAGTGTCTTCCTCCTCAGTTCCGTCTTGTTGTCCCTTTCAGTCCCAAACATGTTCCTCCTCGCGGGGAGCATTCACACGCAATAAGCCCCCCCGTGCCGGACCATCATTGTGGCCCGCCGTCCACCTCCCTCTGGCAGAAGTGGGCTAGCAACGCGTCCAGGTCGCGGCGGTCGGCGGCCGAGTAGAGCGAGCTCTCGCCCATCATGCTGAGAGCCATGCGCAGCGTGGACCAGATGTTGTCTGACATGATGGTGGCCGCGGTGCTGGCGGGGCCCCGCGTGGCTCGCGCCTCCGCGCCGCCGCCGGCCTGGCGCTGAAGGGACAAGGCTTCCAGGAAGTGCTCCACCGCCTCCCTGCACATCCAGCAGACAATTGAGGTCCTGTCTTGTCAGGACAGGTAGAATCGTTAATGCTTCCTGGTTCACGCGGATTTTATGCGGAAGACGCCACAATATTTCAATTAAACAGTGAAGGATTAAGATCTCCACCACGGGTTACTTGCTCTGTTTTCAAATATACATAGTGTAAGTGAAAAGTCATCACAATATAAACGTGCAAGTACAGATAGTTGAACAAAATAAATCTACCGGGTTACCAAAAAAAAAAGTTTTTCCATCTTTGGAGAAGTCATGTGCTGCACTACTTTGGCCGAATGAGCAGGAGCAGCAAAATTACGGTGCTGTTTGGCGCCATCTAGCGGACAAATGACATGAACGATTCCCACCATATGCTCCACCGGTCCAAATGGATTGAGCTGGCTCAAAGTGGTGTGCCAAAGGGGGGGGGGGGGGGGGGGGCGGTTAAATTGAAATTTGGCTCAACCCGACATGAGCAATGAAACAGGTTTTCATCAAGCCACATGCAAATAAGTAAAAACTTAATATGTAGCATTAAAAAAAAAAAATCACACTACTGGAACATATAAATATTAAGGGGGAGATGAAAGTCTCGGAATTATGACGTACTAAAAATTGATAATGACAGTCCAAAAGAAAAGGGTGTAATATTGCACAACATATGTTGAACAAAATATCTATTTTCTATTGCGCTTCATCTCAGAGTTGTCCGGAGCTTATGGCTCCTAACTTTGGGCCAGTGGCACAGTACACCACGGACTGATCATTTAAAAAAAAATACTACAACAAAATACCATTGTAATAATTTCTGTTAATAAAACATAATAGCCTTTTGTGTGTCTGTCCGTATCACCTGTGCGCTCCTAAGTTGACACAACTGATTCCGAGGTTGTAGCGGCTGCGGACGAACCCTGGCTGCAATTCCAGGGCTCTCCTGTAGGCGGCCACTGCCTCCTCTGAACGGCTCCCGTTGGCCAGCGTGGCCCCGAGCTTGTTCCACAGTAAGTAGTCCTGAGAGACGGAGAGGGGCGGGTGGGGGTGGAGGTGGTGGGGAGGGGGGCGTCAAAACTGACCACACGCACAAATTGCAGGTGGAGACTGGGCGTTGAGGGATCACCTGTGGCGTGACAGAGAGCGCTGCAGTGAAGCAGTCCACCGCTTTGTCGTACTCGCCGCTGAGGTTGAAGAGGACGCCCAGGCCGCACTGCAGCTGAGGGTCCACCTGCGCAGGGTCCGCGTTGGCCGCACGCAGGAACAAACTCTGCACATCTGTAAATAAGGACCTTGGAGAGAGAGAAAGAATCAAATCAGATCATTGTTTCGCACCGAAGAAAATGAAATGCAACTAAGCCGTTCTAGGCTCGGGGGCGGGGGGGTGGGGGGGGGGGGGGACAAAACCCAACAACAAAAATGCTTAAAATGTTTTCTAATCATTCATTCATTCATCTTCCGTACCGCTTGATCCTCACTAGGGTCGCGGGGGTGCTGGAGCCTACCCCAGCTGTCTCCGGGCAGTAGGCGGGGGACACCCTGAATCGGTTGCCAGCCAATCGCAGGGCACACAGAGACGAACAACCATCCACGCTCACACTCACACCTAGGGACAATTTGGAGTGTTCAATCAGCCTGCCATGCATATTTTTGGAATGTGGGAGGAAACCGGAGCACCCGGAGAAAACCCACGCAGGCCCGGGGAGAACATGCAAACTCCACACAGGGAGGCCGGAGCTGGAATCGAACCCGGTACCTCTGCACTGTGAAGCCGATGTGCTAACCACTGGACTGCCTTTTCTAATCAGAAAAATATATTGTACTTCAATAAACACATCCAGTAATGAAAATGAAACACACTGTCAAGAAATGGAAGCGATTTTTTTGGGGGGGGGGCTTCATTTCAAGGGCCATTGTGCTGCTCCTTCCACACAACTAAACAGCATTTTTTTTTTTTGTGCTACTCACTCTGGCAGCAACGAACCAAAGCGCTCCTTCTCCTTTTCCCTTTGTCGCGAGGCGTCCTGCTGGCGCTCCCGCTCGTGCTGCTCCCACACGCCGCCGTATTTGGGGTTGTGCTTGAGCCAGTCGCGGAGAGTCTCGCAGGCCTGCCGGTGTAGCGACTCGTTGGTGAAGCTGACGGCCAGCGCCATCAGAGCGGTCAGGTTGTCGTTCTTCAGCTCCACACATCTGACGGAGAAAAAAAAGGTGGGAGCATTTTTTTTTTTTTTTTGCTGGTGGTATTTACGGACGCTGTCTTTGGAAGCAAAGCGCAATCACTCTGATTGGGTTGACTGCGCGTTAAATCACAACACTTGAGCTCCTCTCGGAAAGCACCTTGAAGATTTCACTCGTCCGACTTTTGTTTTACAATCCATCATTTTCACAACACGACTCCTCAGAAAGAGACGACGATAAAGAGCAAATCCATCATATGGTGGAGCCGCTCTCAATCGGGAGCGTGCGCAGACCTCACCTAAAAGCGTCGCCATTTTTCAAAGATCTTTGCAGCTAAAACGCAAGTTCCATGCGGCCTTCTGGATCAAAGGATAGAAGCTGATCTCGTGAAATTGGATTGAAATATAACTGCGGCAATGGGATTTTCAAACCCAACTTCAATTCTTGCCAAAGTTTTTTTTTTGGGGGGCTCCGGGTGGTTTGATATTACAGATTGTGACTGCATACAATTACGGTAAAAGGAAATCTGTTCATGTTTCTGTGCTACAAGTACATTGCTAACTATTGTAAAACTAAACTAAAACTAAAACTAAAACTAAAGGAATCAAAGTACAGCCCGCGTGTCACTGCACAGTCTCCGACCGGTCCCGTGGCTCTTTGTGACCTCCAAATGAAACGCAAAATAAAAATGCGCCGCTTCAAAGGAGAGCTTTTATTGTACGTCAAGTACAACGTGAAGCGAGCCGGGGGGCGACTATTCGTCTTTGGAGTTGCCAATTTGGCGACGACTGAGTGACTTGTCCTACTTTTCCAACCCCGGGCAGCGTGTTACGAACATTCTCGATTCTTGCAAGGTGGGGGGAAGAAGGGAATTTGCTCTCTCAACTCAGAACGGCTAATATTTAAGTTAGTGATGCTCATGCGAAAAGATTTATACAATAAAAGGAAAACGGCGGGACACCATTTGGATGAAATAGGGAAGTCATATTCATTTGTTTAAATAAGTAAATGTACTTTTTTTACGAGCATGATTAATGCTTTGTCCCATGGCCCCCCTTTTACAAAACCCAATTAGCCTGTGCGGTTAGTCCATAGAACTGACCTGCGGAGGGCGCTGATGGCAGCAAATTCTTGCTCGTTCTCTGCTTGACATGTTCCCAGATATTGCCAAGCCTACAAAAAAAAAAAATAATAAAAATAACATCAACGGCAGCAACAAAAAAAAAAAAAAGTTTGTAAATGCTTTCCTGGGCAGAAAACATGAAAATGAATCACTAGAGACAGTCCGACTCGGTTAAGTGGACCACACACAGAGGCTGACGATGGGAGCAAATTTCAAGGTGGACTGTGAAGTGATTTTAGAAAACGCCAAAGGAAATATTTTTATGTCACAAATAAAGTAAGTCAACCAAATCCATGAAGGAAAGCATAAATCAGTCGCCTCTTAGATTAAGATCTCGCAAGCGCACCAGTTGGTTGTCCGGTTCTTTCTGTACGGCGCTCTCAAAGAAGCGAACGGCCCCGGGGATGTCCCCCGCCTCCATCCTCTTCAGGCCTTCCGTCAGAGGGTCCTGGTGGGACAGGTAAGGGTTGTCCTCTTCAAACTGGTACCCCTGGAGAGCAAAACCAGCAGGGTGGGGAGGCGCGGGGGTGGTGGGTGGGTGTGTCAAACTCTACGATGATGCTGAATGGTGTGCCAAACGAAGCGCTTCGTGAAACCTTATCGTAAGACGAGCTGAGTAGCTGATCAAAGTCCGAAAGCCAGGGGTGACTCTCCGCGTCCCGTTTGGCCATCTCCTCCCACTCCTGTTGCAGTTTCTCCCAGAAATCCACATCACTCTGGGAGGGGGTGGGGGTGGGGGGGTGTAAGGACAGTCGAATTTCACAGAGAGCGGCGGAGTAGGCGCACATGGAGTTTGTCTTTAAAAAGTGATTTATGAGCGGGGAGGAAGAGGTGGAGGAATTTCCCCGCCTCTGCAAATCACATAATTCATCTCCAGATCTTCTTCCCCCCCTGCCCCCCCTCCCCAATCGGCCTCCTTCCTGCATCCAATTAGCAATGCGGTTCACCGCTGGCTCTGACTCACCTCCACCGCGGCTTTGGCTTGGTGGAAATCCGGTCCCGCCGCCGTGAACTCGTCCACCCAGGCTTCGGCGGACTCCTGCGACACCTGAGTAGGAGACCAGCGGTGAAGTTTTATCCGTTAAATTTGGAGCGGGGATGGAAGGGTGGGAACTGGGAACGATAAAACAGGAGGGGTGCTGGGGGGGGGGGGGCGGCATGGAAGGTGAATGGAAAGGCAGAAAAGATAGAAAAAGGCAGTTTTCTTCCGCACACTCGCCGCTGAACGTGGAAAAATGTACTCAAGCTTGCCGGCGCATCTCCCCCGAGGAAAAGCGGAAGAGCCGCAAGTCTAGCGGTGGCACGACCATGGGCGGTCCTACCTGCCTGACGACCTTGGCCCAGTGCTGTGCCTGCTTAGCGTTAGCTTTGTCAATCTTCTCGTTCCTCTCTGTGGATTCCAAGGGAAGACTCCCTCCCCCAGTTTCCATCAGGAACTATGCCGAGGAAAAGGAGGAGGAGCAGGAGGAGGAACGGGACGGGAGTTTTTGAGGTTTTTTTAAGGGGTCGGTGTGGGGGATTTGGTTTCGAGGGCAAAAAGGAGGTAGATGATTTGTGGTCGTTAATTCAGGGTCAAAAAAACGGGAAGAGAACAATGGCAAAGTTCGAGGCCCGTGGTTAGGAAGCCGATCTTCATCACAAAAACACGCGCTGTATCCAACGGTCCTCATTTCTGGCAGGGGCAGGAAAACAATGTTTTGTCGAACGGTAATGGCAAATGACAAGACAAAAAAAATCTATAGATGAGCAGCCAAACCAGGAGGAGCAAATGTGATTTAAATCTGTTCGATGTCATTTCTTGGCTTCGACGCGCGATTTCAAGGGGGGGGGAAGAAAAAAAATCCATCAATGTTTGGCTTCGGGGCTTTTTTCACTGACAGGAAGTGAACAGCACAGTGAAAATGAATCGCGGTTGACGTTTTTAAAAGCTGGCGCTCATACGCGTCCAGTCGCTTATGTGCAGGCGCAAGATTCATGGCGGCGGCCGGTTGGTCGGTTGGTTTTTGGAAAGGGGGCCGCGGCCTCGGCGAGAGGACAAGCGGCTCGTACCTGCTTGAGGTTGGAAGCCCAGTTGCGAGCCTCCTCGGCCTGAGCGTTATCTGTCAGCCGTTTGTCTGTCCTGCTCTCCACTGTCACACTGCCCTCTCCAATTTGCCTAACGAACCGCAGGAACTACACAACAGAATATAAAAGGAACGGAAAGAGAGTCGAGTGACAGATTTGTGGAATGAAAGGGGGGGGGGGGGGCGTCGCCGTGTGGGCCGGACAAGACGTTGGCCGCTCACCTCCGTGTTTTGTAGCTTGGGGTCGTGAACCTTGGAGACCAGCTCGTTGGCCGTCTGTCTCAACTCGTCTGCCGGTTGGTACTCCTTTGTCCTGTTTAAGGAGCAAGAAAGGACCGGTCATTTTTAACAGCGGGAGGGGGTGCGGGGTGGTAGAAAGTCACGGCATGTGCACTCTGATTTTTATTTACAGGCATGTTTCGATATATATCGAACGCAGATGTCGAATGGATCCTAAAAAGTCTACACGTCCCAGTTCAAATGCCAAGTCTTTGTAAGATCAAAATGCGCCACGAATCGCTTCTCCTTCCGTTTTTAAAGCTGAACAAGAACACTTCACACTCGCTCACCACTCGTTCTCCTTGTCTCCAAAGTCTCCCAGCCACAGCTTCTCCTCCGACTGTTCCAGATACTCCTCTGCCCAGCGTCCAGGATCTGGAAAGGGAAAACAGGCACGCCGCCGGGGAGACCACACAGTCAGAAACTACAAAACACATTTCAGACACAGAAGAAAAATTCGGGAATATCCATGCACACGAGTTGGATGCTTTCTGGGGGTCCCGGGGGGTGGGGGGGGGGGGGGGTGGGGTTATTTACTTCTGCTATATCAGGGCAGTCAACAAGGGGTAGGCTTGATTTCGACAGGAGTTGCACATGTGCATTTTCTTAAAAGTAATGTATGATTTTTAAAATCTAACAATTAGCTATATGTAATCGAAATAATTTCGCGCTGGGAGGCCGAGAAAATTCATGGATCTTCAAATTGTATTTCTTTTTCTTTTTCATGGACAAAATGAGTTTGGATTGCGATTTGGATAAAAAGAAATGGACACCCCCCCACCCCCCACACCCCGACCCCACTTCCCCAATTGATTGGATAGCAGCAACATGTCACCATTATCATGTTAGTATTCCAGATTTGATCACTGTCAGACATCCTAATGGTATTTACAGTCAACTGCAACATCAACTGTATTCTTTGGGGGAGGGGGGGAGGGACGACATCTCATCTTCCCATTCATTTGAAATACTGACTTAATGTGAATCCGGTCCATGGTAGGGGGAAAAAAAAGGTTCAGGACATCTGTACTGTCGTGAAAACATATCAATGACGAAGATGCTTATTACGTTATTATTACGTTTCATAACTTTGCTGCTGTGAATCTGGAATTTCTCCATTGCGAGACTAATAAAGGTTTTCTTAATCTTAATCTTAATCACATTAGAGTCGACAAAAAAAAAAAAAAAAAAAGAAAATCTCGAGTCAAACGACCCCTACTTGGGGACACGGCGTCCATTAGAGTGGCAGCCACTGTTTGAGGAAATCCGAGGCATACAAATCATGCAAGCAGCAGCAGCAGCGTTGAAAGTTAAAAAGAAAGAGGACACAAGAATAATAATATGACGGTAATGTAATCCGTTAAAACAGCATTCCTACAGAACGCGAAATAAGACCACAGCGCCAAATCAAACACAGAAAAAGAATACGAATGAAAAGTGGAAAAAAAAAACGATGGAATGAAATAGTAAATTCACCTCACACACAAGCGCACACACACACGCACACGCACACTTTAGAATGAAAAACTTGTGAGGACTGGCCTAAATGTCCTCACTTGTCAAAAATGTCCTCACTACGTAGGTCTTATAATCACAGAGGTCCTCACAAGAATAGTCATACAAACACACACACACACAGACACACACAAAAAAAATACCCGCAGCCTGAGCGATGAATTCTTTGGTCCAGTCGGCGTCCGCAGCGTCTCCAAGTGCGACGAGGCCCGAGGTCGATGTGGATTCCGAGCCCGAGACAAACTCCGCCGCCCAGTCGCCCGAGAGAGCCAACGCCGCCACATCTGGAGCTGTGACGCCACAGTAAACATGGCGTTCAAGCAAAGGCTGGAGACATGCGTGAGGTGCGCCGAATGACTCCCAGAAGAAAAAAAAAAAAAAAAAACCTCTCTGCGGAGCCTGTCTGTAGCTCTGCTGGTCGATCTGCTGCATCTCCTCCAGCAGCTGACCCATGTCGAAGGTGTGTGGGGGACGTGGGGGGGCCTGAAGGAATTCGTTGACCAGCTGGGAACATCCCAAACAGATGCTAGCGTCGTTTTTGGCTCTCACCACAATGTTCAATCAGACTGGGGGGGTGAAAACATGCTCACTGACCTCATCTTCCGTTGCGATTTCGATGGGAGTCGGGGGAATCTGGTATTGAAGTCAAATGTAAAAATAATGAGACGTGTTGTCGACTTTCCAAACGTTTGTTACGCTTCGGCCAACGCGCTCACCGTCGGTGTGGCGCGGTGCCGCCACGCGCCGCCGTCCTTGGTCACGTGACCGGTCAACTTCATCAGCGGATTGGCCCCGCCGCATTCGGCCTCCACCAGCTCCCGCATCGCCATGGCAACACAAGGATGAGACAATCCCGATCGGGCCACCTGAGAACTGAGAGGAAAGCATCGATTCAGTTAGAGGGTTTCATCCGGACCCGAGTTACGAGTATAACGTTCACTTTGGGTTCCCAGTCAGTGTAACCAGCGGCCATTTTAATTTATTTGATTTGATTTTTACCAACGACAACAAAGAGCTTAGTACGACCATTTAAGACCGTGTTTTCAGCGACTATTGCTTTTAACAGCTGAGAGGCCACGCGAGGGAAAATCTGTGCCCCAGTTATCGTTCGCCACATAACCAAGTTAAAGCTCCATCTGCTGTTTTCCGTGTCATTTCCTTGTTAGGCTCAAGCATGAATAATGAGGCTGCGATGGGCCAGCACACACACAAACACGCTCCGCCAGTTTCGCTTCGAACCGACTTTGCGCTTTGTTTTTCAAAGCTTTAATAGAAACATGTCATATTGAACGGACTCCCAGACCATAATATGCAACGGCGGCAGCAAAACCAAATGTTTGAATAAATACATACAAAAACTCTGGCGCAATTACGAATGGAGGAGAAAGTGCAGCAGGTTCACATTATAAAAAAAAGTATGAACAAATGTCATGCATGCATTCACCCTGTAACATGTGACTGACTTCGGGACAGTGCATTTCCCCGCGTCGCTTCCGTCTCCTACATATCATAGAATACAAAACTCCATCCTCCGTTATCAATTACAGACATGGCCATGACGAAGCACCAGGCACTGATGTGATTATTATATAAGAGGATTGTAACAAGATACACCGAACACTGCAGGTGTAATCTGATCAAATATAATGTTTTTGTCGCAAACCATCTATTTATATCCTTCCATTTTGTATGTATTGCACTTGTCCTCATCAGAGTCACGGGGTCACGGTGTGAAATGGAGCCCACCTTGGACTGGCCGGCAGCCAGATACGAGAGCACATAAGGAGACAAACAAACACTCACATTCACATTCAGATTTATGGGACAATTTCTGATCAAATAGTCTTAATTTTGAGTGACACTTAAGAGGGTTAAAATATTTGAAAATACGCTCAGCAATTTACAGCGCAGTTCTAAAACACATTTAACTACAATTGAACATATATTGTTTTGCAAACATCACAAAACTGAGCATTGTTACAGTTTATAAATTAAGCCGAGTTGTTCCGATTTCAATGTCCAGTGAGTGTCGTGTACTGTACTACAAATTATGCCAAGGTGACACCTGTTTACACACCATTTAAATATTAACTGTTATATTCTCGTTTTTGAATGAATAATTTACATTTGTTACATGCATGTTTAATAAATAACTAAAAAGCCATATGCACAACCAAATCAGAAGCAGAACGGAGGCGCTCATTACAGAGTTCATTGTCATTTATCAAATGATTTAACATTGATCTTGATGCTGAGATGCAATTGTGCAGAAAAATAAAATTATCGTAATACTTGTGCATGAAACTGCTTATTATTATAGTAGTTATAGTACTAGTAGAGCTCCAAACGCAGCATTTTTCCTAAATAGGTCGAAAACGGCACATAACAATAGTAAGCTAAATGTTAGCTCGCTAAGCTAACTAGCTACAACGCTAACGAGCCAAGACCAGCGGTGCGCATCAAGTCACCTCGCCGCCGAAGACGCACCGAGAGACGGATTCCGTGACGTACAACTCCCCGCCGACAGAAGGTGCTGCGGAGAGCTCACCGCCGCTGTGCCCCCTTCTCCGATGCGTCCGTGCGCTCTGTTGTTTTTCCCAGCTGAAGTTGACACCCTTAGACTGTCACCTGTCACTGGAACAGCCACTAAATCCTCCGGTGTGTGGTATGACACGAGCGGCTTTTTGGCCCCCCTTCCACCTCCATGACACACCGCACAGTTCAAGCTTGCTTTACCGAGGGAAGAAGCTCTTGTCTCTAGTTAAGGAACATCCGAACCGTATTCTCCAACGTATTTACGTACGTAAACCGGCGCACTGACTTGCTGATGATGTTCCGTCGAAATATTTGTCCTAAAATATCAAAGTTCAACAGTTGTTTGTCAAGAGGCAAAACAGGACGAAAATCAAATACCGCACGTTGAGATAAAAGTTTAACTCGTCGTGTTTAACTTTATCCAACCAAATAACATGTCTTTCCGACTGTGAGAGACGGAAAACGAAATCACGTGACCACACGATTCATTAAAATCGAAAGATGTTGAAGTACAGAATTACTTTCAATAGTGAGCTTTTTATGTATTTTATGGATAGAAACGTTTGAACTGTGAGAAGTGTGCAAGTGGGGAAAAAACAAGTACAGTACAGCTTTGTTAAATGCCAGACCCTGAAAGTTTCAAAACCAGCCAATTGAAAATCTAATTTAATTTATATAATAACCACCCAACAAAAGAAAAATGTCTGACTTGATCAGCTAGACTGGGTGAAGCTCCACAGTCACGACGAAGCGACGGCATGTTCTGAAGCACAGGCAGAAACTGATATCTCAGCTCAAAACCAAAATGTAAACGGGGCTGGATTACCGTACGCTTTTTGTTGGATGCACAGACAGATTAGCATTAGCTACTGTCTTTAGCTCCTGATAAACATCTATGGTTGCTTGATGAAGGTGTTCAGGAAGTGGTACATTTTCTTATGAATGTAATTGGTTCCGTGACAAAGAGGTCAACGTACCTGTTGAGCAAAAATGTTGCTAATTCTGTCGCTTCGGAATCTTCTCACTGCTTCTTTTTGCTACTTTTAGTCTAGTTCAGTGGTCACAAAATGAGGGTAGGGCATTTTTTTAACATTTTCTAGCTGAGAATATTCCACCACTGCTTCAGCCCATGTTAACGGGTCACCAGGAAGCAGTCAGCGTGAGTAGCGCCCGCTGAGCTCCCGCTGGTTAGGTAAACTCTCCTCAGGTGCTGTTGCTGGACCTTGCAGTACGGGGAAGAGAGGAAAACAGAGAGCTGCAAGGCACTCTCAAGAGAGAGGCCACCCTATTTCAAGGAACAACACGAAATGCATATTATTAAATCACGTTAAAATGACCTAAGATGCACTCACATGCAAGATGTGAAAAAGGGGTTCATGTGGAGACGTCATATATTGTTTTAATTAAGATTTTTGCCACATTGTTCGCCAGTTTTCTGTCGGTAACAATCCATGTCTTCATCGGTGTATTGGTAATTAGAGGTAAAGTTCCAGTAGTGATCGAATATTTTGTGAATACAATACATTCAATGCTTACTCTCTTTTGTGACATCACACTCCGCCACCCACAAAACAATACAAACAGGCTCTATTTTTATTATTACGAACATTTTTTTAATAGCACTACACAGACGGACAGCAAGAGACACTGAGGTGGGAGGGGGGGGCATATTCGGGATGGGGAAGTGTCTGGAGGGCTGGGTGGGAAGCACAGGTTGTACCTTCACTGAAAAGAAAATATCAGGTGGAAGCAATAAAATAGAATAGTCATGGAAAAAAAGAGTGTGAAAGACAGCGATGCCACGTTTATGTACAGTTGTCGGGATCACAACCAATGTGCTTCCCTTTTGCTTTTTCTCTGTGATTCCTATATTGACAAATTCTTAAATTACAACATTATTACACACAAAAAGTAAGACACAGGCATCAAGCCAGATATCATCCTCACGTCAACTACGAGTATTATTATTCCTACTGTTTTCTTGATGCTGGAATAGGCAATGAACAAAAACAGGGAAATGACCATCTGCTCCCTCATTTGAGTGCGCTGAAACGTGGCTGCAATTATAATGAAAAGAATTCATTCCAACAATAATAGTCATCAATAATATTTCTCAGTGTATGTACATAAAATTCATTACAATCAATAAAGTCAAAACTGCCCAAGCTGAGTTGACATTCCGGGGACAGCAGAGGGAGGATAGCGGTGAAGTGTGTGTGTGTCGTGTGTGTGTGTGTGTGTGTGGTGTGTGTGTGCGCGCGCACATGCGTGGTTTGCAGACATTCCAGACGTCAATTTGAGAAGCATGAGAGCAATGATTCCGAACCGTGAGAGCTCATCGTGAGTATTGCTGAAGATAGGAGAAGTTCGTGGTTCATTGATAAAATATCATGACCGGCTCAAGATGTCGGCGGAGGAGGAATGGGACCTCACAAATACCCAAATATAATAATAATAATGAAAATGCTGCCACTTGCGTCTTGACTAGAACACGAAAAGGGAGCACGGGCTCCTATTGGACTTTTTCTGTTGCACTCACAGTTAAAATTAGACAAGCCCTTTCACGTTCCTTTTTGAAGATATTGAGTTGAGAATAATACATTAGCCAAACAGTTGCAATAATATGAGAATGAAGTTTATCACATTTTATGAAAACTGTGAAAGTTATGAGAAGAGTCCAAATTTTTTTTTCAGAAAAAAAAAATACAGGAACAAAGTTTGAGTTGTTTTTTTTAAGTAGAAATATGAAAATTACTTTTATTTTTTCAGTTGATGTTATAAAAATAAAGCTGAAGTATTCTGCGGGAAAAGTCATAATACTGCAATCTTTTTTTGGGGGGGAGGAAAAAAATAATTAGGAGAATTGAGTGGTATTTTTTTTTCAAGTCAGATAAATTATGAAGAATTGAAAGATAAAGTTCATTGTGAGAATAATGAAATAATGAGAGAAAAAAAGACGACAAGTTGTAATTTAGTCAGGAAAGGTAATTGTTGTTCAAATACAGACATAAATGTAAAAAAATGTTTTCAAAATATTCCAGCTTCACTAATCTAAACTTGTATTTTTTCTTGTTACCATTTTATTCTTGTAAAATGACCCATCATTTTTGAATATGACCACTTTATTCTCATAAAATGACAACGACTTCCTCTTAAAATTGCAAGTTTTCATGTAACATGACCACTTCATTCTCATAAAATGAGATTTTTTCTCGTAAAGTTGGGATGTCTTATATGACCGCTCATACTCTCGTAAAATAAAAATCTTGTAAAGTGAAGTAAATTTTCTGGTAAAATTGTCCACCCCCCCACCCCCCACCGCCCATAATTTTAACCACTTCCTAACTGAAGGCCTTTCGTCATTGTATTCTCATAAACGTACAATTAATTTTTTCCAACTATTTTGGCAAAATTCTCCAAATTTTATGACACGATCGCCTTATTCTTGGGAGTGTGTCCCTATTTCTCCTCGGCTGATGAAAGTCTCGCAAAAAAACAAAAAGTTCATCGCGGAATGTATCGAGGGGGACTGGCAAAGTCGGAGGAGACAGCTTGTGCGCAGACCTCGTGGCTCGGGCCTAATAAGTTGTGTGTGTGTGTGTCGGCATGTGGAGAGCGGGGCGCCTTTGCCTTCTCATTCGAGCAAGGGTCCCCGTTGTGTGTTCGAGAACAAAAGAAAATACAATCAAGTGTTGTTCTTCAGCCTCATTCATACATCATCACACTATACAGACACGTTGTTGTTGTTATTATGATTATGTGACGTGGAACGGGCGCACCACAAATTGTTTGCGTGGCTCAGGCAGATCAATTACATGGAGTGTATTCATTGTGCCGCTGAACATCGAAGTGGAGGACCGACCGCCCGCCGTCACGTATGACGTCGTGTGGCTGCGTATTACATCGAATGTGTTGTGCGTTGTGGTTTCGTTTTTTTTTTCTGTAGGTATACATTCCATAAATGACGGTAAAAGTGTTGGTTTCCGTGAGAACCGGTGCAGGCGGGATTTTACATGCAGCTCAGTAGCGACGGGCGTTGCCGTCCCGGACCTCCTTCTTGAAAATGATCCGCTGGTCGTCGCTGGCGTTGTCAGGCGACTCGGCCACCTCCTCATCTTCTTCTTCTTCTTCTTCCTCCCCCTCCTCACCATCTCCCTCCGTGTCAGCGGACGTGCCCATGCGAGACTCGTAGGACTGGGGTGACAGCAGAGGTGGCAAAAGTGGTCACAGTGTGTACTCACAGAAAAGTGTCGCAAGTTCAGAGATTTAAACATATTTCAAGGAAGGATTTAGGAAGCGACTAAGATATCCGGAGAAAATGTGGATTTAGTGAGGAGTAAAAATTAAACGCATCAATAAATAAATAATCAAAGAAATTGTTGCAAATTAAAAACCAAACAAACTATAATTTCCACAAAAATTTCGATTGCGACAACAGCTTTCAGCTGTTGGTGTCAAACGTACTCATGCTCTGTACTTAGATGCATTACATGTGTTAAAAAAAGTTCTGTACTGAAGTAAAAAAGTAGAAATTAATGTTTACTCTCAATTAGTTATTATACCCGTTTTGATACCTTGGCATAAATAAATAAATAAAATAGATTGCTGCTTTTATTTACTTAGTTCGTACCGAGAAGACGAAAACAAAATTACATGAAATCTTACATGCCATTTAAGAGCTAGCTAGCTAGCTTTCTGGTTTTATCATTCACGGGGACTGAAAAAAGCAGTGAAACAAAACGAGGGCTCTAAACTCTGAAGACTCGGGACAATTAGTGGATCCCAGAGTTCAAAGCAAACATGGTGGAGCAGCACTTAGCCGTTATGCTGCACACGAATGGAATAAGATGCCAATGGAAGTGAATTCGGCGCCGAGCGTAAACCGCTTTTACACCCAGGTTGAAAACGACCACCCCCATACATGTAATGAAGAATTTTCAAAACATTTTGAAGAGCGCGTTCTCCAAAATGTCATACTGCCAATTAACTCTTTTTGTTTGTAAATGCTTATGCCAAAAAAATACTTTCACTTCCCGACACTGGTCAACCCCGCGCGACGGACGACTTTTACCTCCATGGGGTTGACGATGATGGTGAGCGCGGAGTCGTCCCACTGGCCGCCGCCCTCCTTGGCCGCCTGGCGGGCCTCCTCGCTCCGGCGGTGGATGGAGCGGATTCGGTAAATGCCCAGGATCACCATGACGACCAGAAAAGCCACGCACACCATGATGATGATGGTGGCGGCCCCGGGGACCACTGACAAAATGAATAATCACACTCGGGCTCTGAAGGGGGTATCGGATGTAGACACTGGTCTTGTTGAACACAACCGACCACAACGTTATGACCACTCCCACAATCTAAATATGATAATTCATTCATTCATTCATCTTCCTAACCGCTTGATCCTCACTAGGGTGGCGGGGGGTGCTGGAGCCTATCCCAGCTGTCTCCGGGCAGTAGGCGGGGGACACCCTGAATCGGTTGCCAGCCAATCGCAGGGCACACAGAGACGAACAACCATTCGCACTCACACTCACACCTAGGGACAATTTAGAGTGTTCAATCAGCCTGCCATGCATATTTTTGGAATGTGGGAGGAAACCGGAGCACCCGGAGAAAACCCACGCAGGCCCGGGGAGAACATGCAAACTCCACGCAGGGAGGCCGGAGCTGGAATCGAACCCGGTACCTCTGCACTGTGAAGCCCACGTGCTAACCACTGGACTACCGGGCCGCCCTAAATATGATAATCTAGTGAGAGAAAAAAAAAGCCTTTTATCAACATAAGTCTCCAATGTCATCGACACTGTCAGGGAGAGATTAATGAAACAATACAGGGAGGGCCTCCTCAGTTGTGGCATCATCCCCCAATATTCCACTCCTGAATATCAGCCCCCCCCCCCCATCGCAACCCGTAGCATAATCTACAAAGGCAAATGATTCAATTGACGAGTCACCTGAGTTGCGATGTAGACTGGGAAAGGCGTGTCCACCGAGCTCGCCTGCGTGTTGATGGAGAAACTGTTGCTGGGAGGCCATCAAGTGGGATGGGTGATACATACTGTCCAAGGAGTGGAGGAAGTTGACCTAAGAGAGGAAAGAACAAATTCGCTAATGGCTGGCTCCCAAAAAGGACGAGGATCTTCGAAAAAAAAGTTTTCCTTTGAGCTCTCCGCACCTCCAGAGTCAGCTCATTGCTGGTGTATCTGCCGTTCATCTCGGAGCAGGACAGACGGAAGCGTCGCTCGAAGCGGGACGAGCTCCCGGACAGTCGGTAGCGGACTGAGCGGAGGACGTCCTCGTATACGGAGATGGATTCAGCGCCTGAAGGCCCGGAGACAAAGAGAAGAAAGGGGTGTGGGTCAATAAGAGTGGACTGAAGCATAAAAACGCTCCAGATAGCGTCATGCCCCAAGTGGACCCGGAAAAGAACGGGATCTTCTGGGGGAAGTGAACTTGCGATATAAAAGCAGAAAGAACGAACTCCTTGTTGACCCTTTCAAATATCCAAATAAGAATTTTTGCACATGGGAACCCAGTTTTTGAAATGAATCCATGAGAGATGGTCTCAGTTCAAGTCATTTCAAGTCTCGCAAGTGGTGCGCTTAACCTGTGCGATGTCACATTACCTTCTTTGGATTGAGAGAAGCTCCAGCAGACCTGGATTCCAGGTTGAGCAGAAACTGAAGTGGATCCACTTGTCATGTGAACGCTGAAATGATTTAGCCAGCCTTTCTGTAGGTTTACTTCTATGGTGTTTCATCTTGATCCATTATTTTTTGTTTTGGAGATGTGAACCCACCAACCAAATTCAGACTGGTACGAAATGAGCACAACAGTCTCATTTTGGTTTGCTAGTTTTTGAAGTGGTTCGCTTAGCCTGCGCAATGTGAACACAACGTACTCCAGATTTCTTCGGTATTGCTATTTTTGAAACAAATGTGGACCTAAACACGAACGAGATCCAATACCGGTAATTGTAATTCCCTTTCTACTGGTTGACGCTTGAAGGCGTTTTCACTTTGATCTCCTTCAATCACCCAAACAACTCAAAGAAACAAATTCCGATTTTTGTCATGTATGTAAACACTCCAGCTGAATTCAGGGCCGCTTCAAAAGAGATCCACATCTCACTTTGCCTTGTAATGCGAGAGCCAAAGTCGACCGGAGCACCAAAGTGGATCCCCTTTTGCGATGCGAATGCAAAAAAATGGCCCATCAAAAACGGTTTCAAAAGACGTCGATTGTTTGAATTGACCTGTGATGGCGATGTAAGCCGTCGTGTTGATGAGATCCAAGCCCCGCTCTCGCACGACATCCATATCGACCAGAAGCTCCTCCCGCTCCTGATCCAGCTCCTCGCCCAGAGGTTGAACCTCACAGCCGTCCAAAGTGTGTGCCACGGCATCGGACATCAGCGCTGCAAAATTGGGGACGATTACAAAAGCCCCGTTTCAACTATCAAGTACGGTTCCAATTCCGTTTCCAATGTCTTTCCAACCCGATTTTGTTCGGGTACGAGCCAGACGTTGGCAAGAGAAACAAATGGCATCCTACCCCCAACGGAAGCATAACGACCGATTCACTCCACAGATGATTGTCTGTTGGACTCACCGCCACCTTCCATCCCCTGCGCAGCCGTGTTGACGGCATGAGTCAGCGAACAGACGATCCGTAACTCGGGGAATAAGGCGACGCCCCGGGTGGCCTCGAATTCGGGGGCGGGGCGAGCCAGATGCGGGCCGACCCCGGACAGAGAGATCTGAGGAGCATCCGGCTGGAGGACCACCAGGTAACCTTCCAGCGGCTTCAGGGACAGACAGCTCTCCTCGCTGAAACATCTGCAAGGAGGCGAGAAGCAGACGGTGGGCCAAAAAGAGTTGAAACGCAAATCGAAAAAAAAAGGGCTGCCGTGCCAGATTTTGATGAGCATCCTTACTTCTTTAGCCAGCAAATAATTTGGGCTTGAAAGAACAAGCTGCCTCATACCAAACTCCTTTTTTGCCAACATCAAGTCTGAGTTGACTACCGGTAATTGATTTTTATGGCCACACAAACTTCTCCAGCCAGCAAATGAGCCTGAATCAACAGTGCAATGCGTCCCCCCCCCTGCCCCCTTCGAAATCTCGCTGACAAAATATTGAGGAAACCACTCACTGACTCATTGAGTTTTAAGCGCATTCGTTATCAAAATGGTCCTAATCATTCACGCTTCCTTAGCCAGAAAAACGGCTTCAGCCTGAATCAACAACACTCCAATTTTTTTTCCTCTCCATCTCAACAAAATGTCTTGGAAACGGTTCCTGAACAAATAAATGTAATGTTCTGCCCATCCACAAAGTCAAATAGCCGCAATTCTTTCCACTATTCCAGCGGGCAACTTTGCTCAAAACCGACTCAACAGCTCCCTCTGGCGATTGCTGCAAACTAGCACATACAGCTCAATAATCGCCTTTGATTCCAGGAGACGCACGCTCTTGTTGTCAAATACTTGGAGCATAAAATGTTGTCCTTACGAATGAATGCCAGCTATTTATTCATTTGCGTTACAAGTGGGCACGGCGGTATTGGAGTGTGGATTAAGCACAGCGCGTGTGAACGCGCGCGTTACGTTTCCACTACCAGGGTGAGCAGCTGCTTCTATCGGCTTCTACAGAAGGGCTCGCCATCTGGGTGACTTCCTGGCCGCAAATCAATCTAATCTTCACGCACGCAATAAAATGAGAAGGGGGGGATGGGTGGCTGATATCAAGAAAAAAAAAAAGAAAAGCCACGGCTCACTTGAGCTGAAGCTAAAACAATCTCTCCGCGACCTTGAATCGCTGGGACGGAAGCCTTCCAGCACAAAACGTGTGGCCTGGAAACCATCCATCCATGTGTTCTAGAGGGCGCGACCTCATTAGGCTCCCGAGTGAGCTGGAGCCTATGCCAACTGACGACGCGGGCCGCCCCGGACTGGTCGCCAGCCAATCGCAGGGGAGCTCATTTTAAGTTTCGAGAACAATGCAATCTGCGCCTCGAGTTTGATGTGATCTTCCTTGTCAGAAGCCTACTTTTTTTTTCCCCCCCCTGGCTCTCTCTCTCGAGCTGTGGCATAAATATAAATGTAAATACGCAGCTGACCGCATCCATGCAGTGGACTGCACTAATCTGAAGGGGAATTAATATTTTACCAGCTAAAAGAGACGGACGGACGGCTAAAGCCAGAGAGAAAGTTGTGTCGGTGTGGAGCAGGCTGCAGCGCTGAGCACGAGACAAAAGACTGCCAGCGTTCTACTGGACAGTTAAGCCATTTCGTCACCATACGAAAGGCGCTGATGACACTGGTCAACACAGTTTGAACACCCCCCGCCCCCAAAGATGGAACCAGATACGTGTGATGTGCAAAAAATAGAATTTAAAAAAACGACAGTTAAGCAAATATTTAGTATTCATGACTCAAGTTAGGAATGACTGTAGAATGATGATGTTTTTTTTCTTCTTTCTACCTACATTCTTGCTGCTGGAGGCTGTAAATTTCCCCAGTGTGGGACAAATAAAGGATATCTTATCTTATCTTATTTTATTTGCAAATCTTGATGGAATTACCGTATTTTCACGACTATAAGGCGCCATTAAAAGTCTAAAATTTTCTCCAAAATGGACAGGACGCCTTATAATGCGGAGCGTCTTTTAGATGATCCGAGTTCCAAAATCTGGCAGAGACACGACACGCTGTTTATATATAGAAAAGGCGGAAGTGAGGTCGACCAATCAGTGAAGCGCGTCCGTGCACTTATATGTAAATATATGAAGCGAGAGAAAATGTGTACGTGAGTGACGACACAATTGTTCAATTCGGACACAGAAGATGACGACTTTGATGGCTTTCTGAGTGATGATTGAGCAAAAAACGTTGAGTACCTTGTAAATAAAATACACCCGAACTCAGTTCTGCTTTCGTTGCCTTTTTAAAAACGTGTTTTAGCTTTGAGCTTCAGTGTATGCTTCAAGCTAACGTGTTAGCGAACGTGTTAGCATGCACGCATGCCGTATGTTTAAGCGTAGGTTTTACCACTGTAAAACTGCGCCCATTAGTACAGTGCGTCCTGTGTATGTGTAAAATACAGAAATGTCACCCATTAATGAGACTGCGCCCAACCGTACGGTGCGTCGAATAGTCGTGAAAATACGGTAATATTGTTCAGTCTTGGCCCGCACGTTCAAAGAAAGTGTTTCCAAATTCATGACACGTGCCAGAATTGTTCTTATTGGCCAGTTGTGTTCTACCTCCCACAGCTTCTATTGCTCACACGTTGTTTCCCTGCTGCAAAGCTGAAAGGGTGCTCGGTATTCACAAGAGCTTCTTTGCACGATTTGAAAAGGTGATGGCGTGGCCATCGGCTGCTGCCAATTGAATTAGCCGGCTTTGCGGAAGCTGAATAAATGAGGTCGCGCGTGCGACGCTGCGGCTCGCCAAGAAGAGCGCAGGTGACTTTTGGGCTGAAGCGAGCAAACGGGAGATAAGATACTTGCTTATCTGCACACGATTATTCCTCCTTATCAGCGGCGAGGCAAGGTTCATGTTTGATGTGCTCAATGTCGAAGGGAGAGGAGGAGGAGGCGTTCACGGGCCCTCGGAGTGACACGGTATGCGACAACTATAAAACATTTCACTTTCACGGTTTACATCATGAAGGCGCGTCCCCTCAGCTTCATTATCAAGTCTTTTCCAGAGGCTTGGCAGCCGCTCTCCGTTTCTGGCTCGAGTGCGTTAGTGCAAATGAAATAACACCGTCCGCATCGCTGTTAACGCCGGCGCGTGAATGTTTGGCGGCGATAAGACGCGGCGAGGGATCTGTGTCAGTACCTGAGAGAGGTGGTAAGTTTAAGGGGTCGCACTCCAGGCGTGGCGAAGCGGAGGGAGTTCCGGTAGGTCACCTGCTGCACGGCGCGGTTGAAACTCTCAATGTCGTCCCCCTCCAGCACTAATACTGACTGGCTGGGGTTCACGTGCACCTGAAAACATCAAACGGCAGGGGAGGAAAATTGCTTCAAAGCGAGCCACACGCTCCGCACTGCTCCCGAGTGCCGCCGGCCAACTGAGCATTTTCATGATCAACAACAGTTCTGCCATGAATGTTGCCTTTTCCTTTTCCAAAACGATGCGTAATTGAAATGCACTCATTTCAAATTCCCCAAAATTGTAATCAATTGAATTGTAAAAATCAAATCGTCCGAATAACATTTTACACATGCAAAACACACACACACACACACACACACACACACACACACACACACACACACACATATACTTAAATTTAAAATAATGCTAAACATGAGAACGATTGATTTTATATTTCAACATAAACTCCATAACCCTGCTTATTTACTAGCTGTCAGATTGTTATGAGGCCGAGTAGGACTCCCTGAGGCGTTACCTTCATCCCGGATCCCAATGTCTCCAGGTCTCCGAAGTCCAGACCCTCCCTACAGGCGTACAGACACTCCACCACGCTGTGGGGCTCCACGCTGCCAGGACGCACCGTCACTCCGGACAACAGGCCGTGGTAACCTCCTGCATATTTCACTGACATCACGCAAAATGCATCACCGCCAAACCAAACCAGAGAGCATATGAGAGACTTAAACCGACCTCTCTCTCACACATGCAACTAAAATGCTCTCATGCACAGTCCTTACTCTTAAATCATACTGTAATGATCTCACGTGTAATCCGAAACGCTCTCGCATTCACCACCGAATTGCTCTCACACAAAATACTGAACCACACACACTTGTTACTTTTTCCATCTCATGCAAAGTCGTTGCTTGCACACGGTTGAAATGCTCACACATTCACGACTGTAACACTCATTCGCACTACCCAAAACGCTCCTAGAAATTTTTTTGTAGCACTCATACAAACTACTGAATCACTCTCATTCACACTACTACTGTACTGAAAGACTCATCCTCACTACGAAAAAGGCTCTCACTCAGATTGTTTTCATCCCCACAAACAGTTTTTTTTTCTTGCATGAAGTACATGCACTCAATTAATACGCTCACTGAGAGGATGAAAGGCTCTCACACGCTATGAAGAGCTGTCAGTCAAACTACTGCACACTATCACACACCACTGAAACACTCTCACATACTGATTTTTTCCCCGCCGCTCAAAACACGAGAGAAATGGTCTCCGACACACACACTCCCGATTTGTTTTTTCATGCATGTACAACACTGAAACCTCTCACACACACATCACGAATACGCTCTTACACAATTATGAATTTCTTTCACGTACATGCACGACTGAAAGGCTCTCACACATAATTGTGAAAAGGTCTCACGGCCACATTTTTTTTCCCTCTGCTCACACACATTACTGAATATTTTTGCTCATATACACTGCTAAAAATGCATGGCATGCGAAAGGATTTCAGTTGCGCGTGTGAGAGGTAACCCTGAATGACGTCCCCGACGCTCCATTGAATCTTTTCTTTACCTTGTGGGATACTGTTGTTCACTATTTCCCTCTGCTTGTCCTCCGACTCTGCAGCGAATAGCAATGGGGGCAAGAGGAAAAAAAAGAAACAAACATTCATCAAAATGTAGGAAGACGATGCCAGGTGACGCCTGAACGGGCCACAGAGTGACAGGAAGGAATGGAAAAAAATCAACAAGGCGGAAACACGAAAAAAAATGCAGACAATCACATGGACCATTTACGTGCACAGGATTGAAATTCAAGAAAAGGTATCAGTGCATTTGTTATTTTCCTTTTGTTTTTGTTTTTTGGTACACACCCAAAATGTCCAAAGTGATTCGTTTTTGTTTCGATGTCACGCAAGGAACGCACCAACTTGTCTTATTAGATCTGAAAGGTGTCTTTTGTCGAAATATATGAGGGACTTTGCCAGCCAATCACAAGCACAGATGAGAATTTACACTTTTCATCTATGGCCAGTTTTATCAGCCTTAACATGCCTGTTTTTTTTAAATAATTGCCGTCATTGTTTAAAAGACTGTTGTGAAAATGCCTCCTTGGTTGACTGAAGTGGTTTAACTCAACTCTGAGGAACAAATTTTGGCATGCTTTCCATCCAACTTTGAAGTTTCCCAAAACCCCATCTTCACATCTTCATCTTATCGAGCGACCAGCAGCCGCTTCCACACGGTTTGTTTTTCTGTCTTGCTAATTAGCAGTCATAGATTCTGAGATTTTAGCGCAGTGCTGTTTAAAAGAAGTCCGACAGCTGCCTGGCCATCGTGCTGCTACGCCAAGCTAAATAATTGATGACTGCGTTATATTATTAGCCCTCAAAGATGCAAAAACACATCAGCTCAATCATAAGCGAGCAAACGCACGTAAAACCTCCCGGGGGAGCAGGCCAGCGCGCTTGATGGAAAGTTCTGACGCCGTGATTTACACCCGCGGTCCCCAATCGCTTTGCCGCAACTTGGCCACACGATGAGATTGAAGAATAAATATTTGATTGATCATCAGAGTCTGAATTTGGTACGTTTCAACCTGGCCGGCTGCAAAATTAATTTTCATTTATCGGCAGGGGGGGGGCTCTCACCCCAGCAGGCGCCGATGAACATCCTCTGACGGGGGGCCGGGTTGGGCAGGGCGCCGTTGTCGTGGATGAGAGCGGGGTCAAAGGTCACGCCGTCCACATACAGGGTCACTGAAGGGAACTGGACGCTGAGTGACAGGTGGTGCCACTCGCTGTCGCACACCTGGCGAACACACGGCATAATCAATCAGGCGTTCGGGATGACACGCAGTCGATATTTCATCGCTAGCAAACCGCCAACGGCTGTTGATTATTTTTTCAAACGCTGTAGGGGGGCTGTTAAGTACAATATTATGATCAATGAGATGATTGATTTCGCCTGTGTCAAACGCAAGGCCCGGGGGCCAGATCCGGTCCGTCACATCCTTTCAGATGGCCCGCGAAAGCAAATCAAACACGGCAACTACCATTGCTTGCTAAAATATGTACCAAAATCTTGTCATATCTTGTCATGTGTCATACTTTTAACAGTAAAATACTAATCAAATAATGAATAGATCCTCTTAAATGACGTTTGTCGTCGGTATAGCGGGTCGGGGGAGTAGAAGGTCACAAGCTATCAGACAAAGACAAAAGGATCTGAGCAAATCGTGTTTTATCTCCGTATCAGCTTGAATGTAATCCCACTCAATCTGTCTGGGGCGGTAAGCCTCGGTCAAATCACAATCTCCCACTAGCGACGCACCAGTAAACCCTTCACTCTCCCACCCCGTCCAGGCAGGCGGACATGTTGGCCGTATGCACACGTTTGCTGTGTGCGTGACCATTAACCCAACAGCTTGATGTGAACATGAAGAGCAACCCACACGCCTCAGCCAGTACCTGCTCCAGTTTCCACAGGAACTTGACGGGCCGTGCGGCCGAGACGTCAGGCCAGTAGAAGAGAGAGAGGCGGCAGCCGTGCACGGAGAGTGAATAGTGAGAGAACGAGTCATCTGAGGAGAAGAAGACGCAATTAATTGGAATTTTTAAACAGACTTTCATTTGAAGCTCTCTTTTTAGGGGCCAATATTCAAACAGGATTCACACGGCAGCCGTGATGCTTGCTCGTTGTCCGTTTTTGTTTTTGTTTTTTTAACCGCAGCGAAGTGTGTGGAGGTTAAGTGGCTCCCTCAAGAGCAACTTACCCGCTGAGGCCACAAACAAGCACGCGCTGAACAACGTTGGTGATAATTCACTGGAGGTTTGCGCTCTGAAGTCACGTCCAAGAAAGGCCAATTTGCCAACAACAATGTCAAAAATCCATCTTGAGCTTCAAACTTTGGACCATTCTGTTTTTAGCAGTTGATTTTGCGCCAAAATATTGCTTTCGGTAGGCATAAAAAGCAGGATTGAAGGGCTTGCCATTCAGCGTGATCATCACCAAAAACTCGCTTGATCTGAAATACTGTACTTCCCGTTGACAATCTTATGTTAAATTGATTATGTCAGACTAGTGTACGCCCATCTAGTGGCTGACAGTGGAATTACATCCAAAAATCAAAATTATGCAGAACAAAATCCCCACCTCCCAAAAATGTATTTTCCCCGTTTCTCATGTTGATTACATCCCTCACATTCAACCAATGTTTGTTGTTGTTGAAAGCGAACAAAGCGTATATTTAAAAATGTTATCATTAAATCTGAGAACATGTTTTCATATCATAAAAGTCGATGCAACGCTAGCTCGTGTTGCTTATTTTTTTTCGATAAAACTGTCAAATTTTGGGATAATGGGACACATTTATGTCCACTCTGTTCCCTAATTTATAGGACGTTGGAAATGAAAGCATGGTATTGATCCAAATTAGGATTATTTCTGTGTCACTGTAAGGTACAGTAGTTCAAATGATGCGATTGATCATAACTCACCATTCTTGACAGTGCTACACACAATGGTCTCCTCTTCCTTGCGACTCGTTTTTGACTGAGCAGCAGCCGGCTGGACGTTGGTGCCCCACCTACGCATCCACAGCTGCAGGGTGAAATGGTCGCCCGACAGCCCCGAGACAACCGCGTCCGGCACCACCGCCACGTGGTTGGACCCGTTGAAGGAGAACACCAGAGAGGAATCCGAGGAAGGTAGAGTGGGAAGCGCCGACGTCCAGTTGGCGGCGGGCGATGGAGGTGGGAGGAGGTCGACCTCGCCTCGAACAGCACCTGGTTAAGGTGGAGCCAACAGATCAGTCAACACAAGGCGGGGAACTTGAGTCACATGACTTGATTCGAGTCAGATTTTACTCGCCGATTTCATCTCACTATAAAACCCCAAAGCTAGTTTTTTTTTAACTTCACGGTTAAGACGACCAATAACTAGTCAAACATTAACTCGGCTTCATGTCAATAATGCGTTCATTTCAGAAGATAAGAAACAATAAAGAGAACGGATTTGTTTGTGAATGTGTCAGTACAGCTAGCTAACTAACTCAATTACAGATCGCAGTAAAGCTACATGCTAATAGTGAAAAGTAGCTCGTGTACGAATACCACACGTTGTGGTCAGAGAAATAACAGCAATGTTAATTTGCCAACCTAAGTGTAACGAACTGATCGCCAATCAACCAAGGTCACTTATGCCTTTAATGTGAAGAGAATGAAGCAATAGAAAATCAAGACTGGCTTTGGAACCTTGAAGAAAAATGATGTCATTGTGAATGTTTTGGTGAGTAGAGCTAACTAGCGCAAGTAGTTGAGAATAGCATTAATACTACAAAGCAATGGAGATGAGTGAAAAGTGGCTCATGTGATCATATACTGTATGTTTGTTGTGACTGAGTGAATGATGCATGATGATGAGAGACATAATAGCTATGAAATCTAACTTTATTGTCACGATAAAGCCACAAGGATCGGTAAGCTTTGTTAACTTCAGTTTGGCTAGCTAATAGCTCGCGAAACATTCACCACCCATACGCTTCATGTCGGTTATGCATTTAGTTGGAAAGATAATGAAGTAAGACGATAGAATAATTTAAAAAATGATTTTATGGATGTCTTGGTACAGGTAGCGCAAGTACATAAAGTGTTGGCGCTACATGCTCAATGATGAGTGAAAAGTGGCTAATGTGCTGAAGCCATTGGAATTGTTCAACCCAAGCAATAACTTGACTTACGTTAAATTTAACAGGGACTCGATTTGACTTGCTTGATTTTTGTCATAGTAGTTTGAGATGTACTCGGAACTTGAAAGGTAAGACTTGAGATTTTCTTATGACTGCCACAGACAGTATGTCAGTTGAGACATACGTACCGCAAAGTCGCCGCACGGACCGGTCAGAGTAGCTGTCTCGGTCGCAGCCCTTTCCAATGTGGCCGGTCTGAAGCTCTACAGTGGCCTGGATGTTCCAGACGGTCTCCTCGCAAGTCTCCAAATGCAAGCTGGGGAAGAGCGGGATGCTACCCGAGCCTGGTGTGTACTCCACGCGCTTGGTCCAACCTGAAACACAATCCAATCAGAGATGCTGGCTCATCGCTTAGGTGTTGACAATAATGAAATGCTGACTTTTCGGAAGAAAACCTAAATTCTATGAGGCGAATTTGAAAAAAGGAAACAAGTCTCGCTGCTCATATAATTTCCGTCAGGCAGCACAGCTGATTCTGACATTCCCTGGGCAGATTAAATTGACAGGGCAGTGTTTAAAGTCTGAAATCTGTCTGAAAAAAAAAAAAAGTAATCCACATAGACGTACTGGAAGCAATGCAGACCAAAGAAACGCAGTTTCATTGAACTAATAATAGAATTTGAATTGTGCTCGTCAATCCTTCTGACAGTGTTTAAGCGAGCAGAGGACCCGACTGCCCAATTCTGTAAGAACGACCTGGAATGATGACGAAAGCAGCCGCATTTCTAAAAACTCGCTCTTTTGTCAGCCTCCGCCGCCTTCAACGCAAAACTGACTCACATCGCCAACCAGCCCACGTAGATCCCCAACCCACGGTGATGTTATCCTCCACAGCTGAAAATGACGCAAAAAGGGTTCGAAGGAGCGAGTTTACCCATCCAGCCGGGCCTGCAGGACGGCTTGACCGTGACCACCACCTGAGCGTCGGCCTGAGCGCGGTTCTTGCCGCAATCGAAAGCGGTCACCCAGAAGGTGTGAACGTGCTGACGCTTGGAGTCCAGCGGCTCCGTGTTCTTGATGTTACCTAGGCGATGCAAAGAGTGGGATACAAAAAAAAAAAGAAAGATGATGATGAGGAAAAAGAAGAAAGCGCAGACCTCCCTCCTTGACACACAACACTTTTTGCCCATGATGTTCACGTGAAATGCTGTAACGTGAAGGAACCAGGGCACAAAAGAAGAACAGCGGCGTCGGGACATGAGGTCTCTAGCCACCCGGCAAATTGTGCAGAGTCACAATGAGGTAGCCATACTCCCTTCTGCCCGCTTTGTGCAAAAACAGCAGGCGCTCACTGTCTGTCAGTCAACCAGCTGGGCGGCGGTTGCGGTAACAAGAAAAAAGGACGCGAGGGAATAGACGGAGAGAGCACCTGAACAGCTGCTGCGGTGAAATTCACAACAATAGTCCGCCCACGCCAAGTCTATTTTTACAGTTGTGGCTTAAGACCCGGCAGGGGGAAGGAAGTCGATGCAATTGATTGAAATATTTTCAATTAATCAGCCTCGTGGATGCGGCTAGCATATGCCGTTTATTTTCATTGGCCAATGGGGCGGTTCCGATCAATACTTTTGGACGCAAAATGTTTGAGTCGCGACTCCATCCAGAGATGTGATTTGTTTGTCTCACCATCGTTGTCGATAGCAAAGGGCACGTTGGGAGTGATGATGTCGTAGAAACAAATCTGGCTGTACTGCGGGGAGCAGTCGGCATCGAGAGCCTCCGCACGCACGATGCGGTCAAAGAGCCGCCCCTCTGGGACCGAGGCCTCGTAGCGACGCTCCACGAACACGGGGGGGAACTCGTTGACGTCGTTGACCCGCACGTGTACCGTGGCCCTGGCGAGGCAAGGAGAGTTGGTTAGAAGGAAAGGGGGCGGGGCGGGGCCGGACGCCTCTCGGCGCCATCGCACTCACTTGTGGGATTTCTTGCTGTTGACGCCGTCGGGCCCCTCGCCGCAGTCGTAGGCCTGGATGGTAAAGCTGTGCTCGCGCTGGCTCTCGCAGTCCAGCGGCTCCTTGGAACGCACCAGACCCTCGCCGGTAGAGCGGTCCAGGACCACGGCTTCGAACTGCACCGAACCAGAACCCGAGGGGCCGTTGTGAACCCGGAAACCGCAAATTTCACCTGAGAATGGGTGGGAGCACAAGTAAATAAGGTATCATGCGAAAAAATGAGGCCGTCTTCGATATAGAACAGAATGAAGCTCGACACGCAATCCAAACGACTGGAATATCGGATCCAAGTTTTCTCTCGCAAACCTATTTCATTTTCTCAATTAACATCGGAGCCCACCGCGGTTATTTCAAGACCCGGGATGCACGCATGATCAAGCGGCTGACTGCCGCTGCCAGGACAGCTTCAATTTCACTACGCTGCTCTAAAAATAGACGCCTCGCCTGGCAAATTCATACGTGCTAAAACGGGGATGGTGGAAATATAGCAATGCGATGACGGGGGGAGGGGGGGGTCTTGTGATGTCATCTCATCTCATCTTCCGTACCGCTTGATCCTCACTAGGGTCGCGGGGGGTGCTGGAGCCCATCCCAGCTGTCTCCGGGCAGTAGGCGGGGGACACCCTGAATCGGTTGCCAGCCAATCGCAGGGCACACAGAGACGAACAACCATCCACGCTCACATTCACACCTAGGGACAATTTAGAGTGTTCAATCAGCCTGCCACGCATGTTTTTGGAATGTGGGAGGAAACCGGAGCACCCGGAGAAAACCCACGCAGGCCCGGGGAGAACATGCAAACTCCACACAGGGAGGCCGGAGCTGGAATCGAACCCGGTACCTCTGCACTGTGAAGCCCACGTGCTAACCACTGGACTACCGGGCCGCCCGGTCTTGTGATGTCTCACAATAAATTAAGTGCAATAAAGAATCTGTTCATTGGCGTGAGTAGCGTTGGGCGTTACCGGCGTAGTGGAGCGGAGCGTCTTTATCCAAAGCGAAGAGCGGCGGGTTGAGAAGGACCGTGTTGTCGTTCTCCATCACAATGCCTTGGTACTCCGTCTCGATCCATGGCTTGTGTTTGTTGGCTGTAAAGATATGTAAGATATAAACAAGCAGAATACAGTGGCACCTTTCACGTTCATGCTTGTGGAATGCTCTCTTTTATCCAAGTCATTCCCATCCCAGTCCATTCTGGCGGCATTTTACAGTATACTTAACAGTAGTTTTCAAGTTGCAGGGGTTTTACTTGTAATGAAAAGGAGGCATTTTTTTTTTGTGGGGATGGTAGACAAAGCAGGTTACTATTTGAGGACATACGGTACACTGACTCAGCCCGCTTCACTTCTCCTTGTCCGGTTTCCGTCTCGTAATACAAAACTCAGATGAAACGTCCGCTTTTTAATCACACACTCATCTCTGGCAACCGCCATCAATCAGCCCGCCTGAGCTCCATAATATGCTACCCAAAGGACAAAAAACGCCCCGGGTTTTCGGAGAATATAATAACCTTTTAATTGCCAATTCATTATTCATCCTTGTGCTGGATGTTCAGCGCGAAAGGATCAAAGGCCAAGTTAATGAGAAGAAGCGAGGATTGTTCCGCAAAACCATGCCGCCTCCTCCCCTGGCTTTGCCTTTTGAGTCCCGCAGCTCTTTGGAAATCAGGAGCACAGAAACGCTCGTCTGGAAAGAAGCTATCCACATGTCAACTCTTTAGACCGACTATCAATCTAGATATCTTACCTAGCCAACTTACCTTCCTACTTCGAAGGTTGCAATTTGGAGAGGGAAAAAAAAACACCGTTCCTAAATTCGCCTTTTGTCTCTGCGCACGTACTTTTCAGTTTGCCAGACATTGAACGTGGCCTAAATGCTAATCTTTATCATATCACAATCGGCGTTTCACGAAATAAAACGCGCACATAGCTCGCTTGCCCGACACCCTCATAATCAAAACAGGAACAAACTCAAGTTAATGTTGTGTTCCTGTCTTTTTCTTTACTTGTTTATCACTTCCTGAAAAGCCAATCGGAGTGTTCATTTAGTCACTGACGGCCGACTGACGCCATTTTCCCACGTTGAATCACGAAAACGGCTCACCTGTCGACGGCTCGTTCATTCGAAGAAGCACAATGACGGAAATGACAGGCTTAATAAATTAATGCATTCACGTGGACGATTTCAATTGTTTTATTACACGGTTTCACTACGTGAACCAGTAACATCTTTTTATGGAGGGGATATATTTTGCGAATAAATAGCAACAAGCACAAAACACAACACCAACAAAAACATACACAGTTCATTATATTGTACACATATATTTTTTTTAATCACAATTACGTTATTTTCCAAAATTGTTAAACGCGAGTAAACTTACCTTGCGTCCCTACCTCCATTTTCCCCACCTAATGACAAAACTTAGCCTTCCCACTCAACCACCATAGCGACTCAATTAACCACTCTCGCAACTTTTACCATACCAAGCTACCCCCCCCCCACCCCACCTTCCTACCTGCCTCACCCACCCCCATCACTACCTATACCTCCTACCCCACCGACGTCTTTAGAGCTACTCCTCTACACAACAACATACCTTAACTACATGCTACCAAACTAGCTAGCTAACGAAATGTTAGGCACACCCCAATCGCATCCCGTCTGGCATCCAAGAATTGTAATTGCGCACGTCTCCAGGGAATGACAAACAGTAGATTGACTCTCTCACGCTGCTTAAGTAGTTCAACAAAATATGAGGAACGTCTCAGTGTTATGCGGTGCAAACAACAAGCGCAATAATAAACACATTCCTAAATGTTACATCAAAAATAAGTACTGCATATGATTAGATTGCAAATGGTAGCGATGTGTATGTATGCAGTACTTCTTGTTTAAAATCCCGCTGGGGACTAAATGAAGGCACAATTAACCAGTCCGACGCGTGTGCTCCTCCTTCCTTCCCCACACTCTGTTTTTGGTTATTTATCTCCCTCAGCGTCACGCCTCCACCCTCCTCCTTCCATGTCGCATTAATCTGAGCATCAGGCGCGCAGGATTACATTCCGGATTACAGATTGAGAGGCATTCCATCGTTCTGTCTCCCTTGGCACCGGTCACTTCTCTAGCTCGCCACGACATGCCTGGCGTTCGGCACGCACGCGCACGTCTTCGTAGCCCCCCCCCCCCCCTCACCTGATCTCACATCCTCCGCCTCCCTCCTCGTCTGCGTCTTTTTCGGCCATGTCTCCCTCTCCTCCTGTCACTGCTCCTTCTCTGCCATCCCTCCCGTACTCCTTTGCCTTCATCATGTTCCCTGTTTTATGCACACTACCCCCCCCCCCCCCACACCCGCACCCCTTCTCAGATGATCTTTGGAGAACAGAGTTGGAACAGGAGGGGATGGTAAATTTCACATTACGGGAAGGTACAGAGTCATGCAGATGACAGATAGTTGCCGAAATCATGCCTGCCTGTTTATTACGCACAATGATAATACAGTATGGCTCCGTGGGTGGGCAACCTAAGGCCCGTGTGTCATACGCGGCCTCTCGAGAGAATTTGATTGGCCCGCCGTGCAAATCAAAAAACAAATACAACCTCAGAGGAACTGTTATACAGAAAAACACACGGAACCTATAAATGATCATGACAATATTCACCTCCACTGTGGTATAGGGGTACCTAATATTTTGACAACATTTGATGTAATAATAATACAAATAATAATAATCAAAGTAGACAGTGGTTAACACACACTGCCCAGTTAAAATCTTTCTGACAGTGTCGATCAAAACTCATCATTATTGTAAAGCCTTCAATTCTCTACTGGGTGCTCTCAGATGTACCTAATACAGTGGGAGAGCATCTAAAACAAGCAACACAACAACAACAACAACAACACAACACGTCAACATAAGCAATTCAATATCGATCCGGATGAGTAACTGACCTTTGTTGCCATTGGCAACGGATGTCAAGCAAAGGAAGAGGAAGGAGAGACATTTCATTTTGTCCATCTGGGGGAGCAGAGGTGTAGAGAAAGGGGTCGGGGGGGTTGGGTGGGCGCATGCAACAACAAGTCATTAGCACTCCTGAAGTAGAGACACAGAGGTTAAACAAAAAAAGAAACCATGCAGGAACAAACCTATTGATTGTCAATGCACAAACCCAGTAAAATGATTGATAGGGGTGTAAATGACGATTGTTGGATTTGGAAATGATGTGGCCAGTAGTGTACAGTATGATTAAAAAATATATGCCATATCTAATTATGGTAGCCAAATGAAAGAAACTGCTCATTTTCCCAATGGTCTCACTTTGTGTCTATTTACACGTGTGTCACTTCCATAAATGGGCAAAACTGCGCGTGAGGGTGTCATGTGGGTGTTTTCTTGCCTTTTAATTGTGGTTTGGCAGCAGCATGTGGCCCTGACTGAAAAGGGACTCCTCATGGGGAGGATGGTATGGAATGAGGGGATGAGGGTGGTGGGTTGCGGGCGCTCAAATCCAATCTGCTGCACTCCCACTTAATAAGCGACATTCTACACATTATTATCATACCGTACACAGATATTTACGCCCGGAAGGCCCTGGAATGACAAATGCATGTGTTCCCACTTGCAATGCGACACGACAGCGTGACAGTGACACGGATGAGGCTTCCAATAATGGCTGCCCAGTTAAAGTCAGGTGAAATGTCGCAGCAACCACGATCTCGATGATGATCATGACGGTGAAGAAGTGGTGACGTTACCGTGTCGGCTGCAGCAGCGATGCCCGCGCTCGGTACCCACAGCCTCCTCTATTTTATTTTTTTTTTAGCCTCGCAGCATCCGCCTTCACGCCCCTGCCTCTTCCCCAAGCAGCGGTGCCGAAGCTCCCGGTGATAGTTGATGGAGCTGGTTGGTTGGGGAGGGGGGGAGGAAAAACCCCAAGACGATTCGGTGTGTAACTGGAGCAATGCCCTTGCTTTCTCGTCTGTGGAGAAGGAGAGATTGAGTGGGAATGTTACGGTGGCGTCCCCACTCCAGCTCCTCCCCTCCCTCGGCGTACGTTAACCCGCCCACACTGCGTCCTTCTCCGGCTACGTCCTCCTTCAGCACCTTGGTGGCACACTGGTGCTCAGGTTTTTATTATTATTTTTATTTTTTAATCTCAAACAATCACGTCTTGTTGTGTTGCATAAAAATGTACATTTAAGACACTCAATACATTTCCTCGACACACACACACACACACACACTCACGCAGGCATTAAACTGCAAAATGACGTCATAGCAGAAGAAGACAACAGGACCATATCAGTTTTGAAATGCAGCACTTTTTTAAATTACTCAGCATTAGAAAATCGTATTTTTAAAAAAAATCACATTTCCCCCATGGGTCCGTCCCATTGTTTTTATAAAAAAGATCTTTTTTAAAAACATTTGGTAGGAATAAGGCATAAAATAAACAGGAAACCATTGAAATCGCCATTAATCATGGTCATGGGGATGTTTTAAAAAAAATTGAAAGGCAGATGCTGGAGGCAGTTTGCAGAGTAGGATGACGATGAGATGCATCCCCAGTTGAGGCAGCACAGGTGACGCACACAATGTTCCTCAGCAGCTGCTTCATAATGAGATAACCGTCACCCCCACCCCTTAAAAAATGAGACGACTTCAAATAACAACACAACTGCTCCTTTTCATACACGAACAAAACAGCTGAATGAAGTGGCAACGATCAAGTCAGGGAAAGAACATCCATAGACTGGAGCAAGTGACAAGAGTGATTTCCGTATTACAAACTACAAAATATTGCCATTGGCTTATAAAATCGAGTCTTTTTGTTTCAAACACAAATTACAAGCAAAGGTAAAACAGCGAAAACATTCATGAACACAAGGCCATGTTGAGTCGGTTGTTTTTGTGTCTGTACAATAGCTCATAGAAATGAGGGCACCCCTCACATTTTATATTAGCACATCTGAAGAACTGACACTTCACTGCGATGAAAAGTAGGTGATATTTTCACTGGGGGGGGGGTGGACTCATTTTTGTTGTTGTTGTTATAGACAATGACTGTGTTTACTTATTTTGAAGACGCATCAACTTGACAACAACAAAAGTTGATGATTTATTTTGTGGGGACAGCAAATGTACACTGACTAATTAGCAAGTAGCAAAGTGTCATTTCTTTCATGTTGTCCCATGAATAGAAATCATAAAATATTGCCAAAATGTGAGGGGAGCCCTGACTTTTGTAAGCTACTGTGTACGTGCGAATTGCAGCACTAGTATCTTGATCTCACAAATCAATGGGCATCATTTGTTCTTGCAAGGCGCAGCAGCAGCAGCAGCAGCAACAGCAGCAGCGTTTTATTGTTACATTCCAAAAGCGCGCTGACTCCTCGCTTCCACCTCATGTGAAGCTTTGCTGATGCCGCTGTAGTTTGGAGACGGCGAACTTAAGAATCATGAAAAAAAAAATAATAATAATAAATAAAAATTAAACTAAAATTATTGGCCAACGCCAGGCTCCGAACCCGTGACTGCTGAGTGCAAATAGTATATTCCAGAAGATTAAAAATAAGAATTCAATTGTGAAGTTGCTTGCCCCTAACGGGTTCCCCAGTTAGCCCGTGTGGCACAATGGTCGTTTTTCCTGTAAACATTTTTCCAAAAATGTTTATAAAAACGTCCTTACTTTTTACACAAAATATATAGAGATTTATTTTCACATGGAAATATGTGTGTGTGTGTATATATATATATATACACACACACGCGCACACACACACACACATTTAAAGGCCTTAAAATATTTTCTTTTCCGCTCCTTTTGAAAATCACAGTTCGCTTCATTGGAGATTTTGACCTGCAAAGGAAGCAGAGAGACACTTGAACATCTTTTTTTTAAAGCTAGTTAACATGCTCCAAAACAACAACTCTGAGTCGAGTAAAAAATCTTATGACATATGCCTACTCGCTTGAGCTTGTACTAGTAAACTTCAATTGTGTACTTGTAGCCCCAAAACGGCATAAGTAGTGGGGGGGGGGGGCAAAAAAAAAAAACAGGTAAAATTGTTCTATTACTGATCTGAATTGTTTTATGAGTCAGAGTGTACTAGTACATGGACCTTGAGCTGGATGTCGACTAAAAATGCTCCAACAGGTTTCCATCCTGCAGATGTGACGCAATGTACTGAACGATATCCAGCTTGTGTGATGCGCAGTGTTTCCAATGCACGTGTAGAAAAACTCTTCTTCGAATTTTCGAGGACAAACTCTACACCAGGTCGTGCGGCGTCTGCGTACCGAGCCGTCGTTTAATCCTGCTTTTGCGGGCTGCGTTCCTTCTTAGGCACCAGCGCCTTCCTCAGGTAGGGCACGATTAAAAACGCTACGAGGAAGAAGACGTGACCGCAAAAGTACACCGAGAAGTACACCTGCAACACAAAAAGCAGAGATAGCCATCGTCAGGACGTACAAATGCACAATGTCGCAACTCCTCTCAGATGATTGGTACTTTGGTACTCAAAGCGCTTCACACTGTTACCTCGCTGAGCGACAAATGACGCAACATCACGGTTCAGTATCTGAACTGATCCATGCCTCCCCCAGATTGTCTGTCTACATGTGTTGCTGCACTGTTTGAGTTCAATCTGCATATGGCGCTGTGATATCGATGCAACAGTATTTTGTGTCAGCATTATGCTGGCAGACTAAAAAGCTACAATATACATGAAAGCATCACTGAATTAAACACAAATCAAATTTGTAACAGTTAAAAGTTGCACAAGAGTCAAACATATTAAAATGAAACTTGATTCAGCCAGTTTAAACTTTTTTTTTTAAAAATCCAGTCTTTTTTACTTTTCATGTACAGTACATTTTTTTAGAGACAGTTCAGTTGTATTTAACTTTTAAGTACATTACAATAGAGGGCATTTACTCTTTGGTAACTGTTTGTTTATAAAAATTTAAGTCAGTCTTTTATTGTGAAAATATGCAGCTTTTATTCTTTTAACATTCAGTTTATAATATCGTAGTGAGTATTTTACCTTTCAGGGTGGCCTGAATACTTAAAAAAAAAGAAAAGAAAACAAGAAACCCACAACAGCAGATGTGAGGAAGCATTGTGATAAGACTAATTTTTTCCCCCAAAGCACAACTCGGTCAACTTTTGGTCCGAATGTCTGGATCCTTCTTGTCTGTACACGACGCTTCGCAACGCACCTTGAGCCATTTGTCGTAGAAGAAGATGCAGAAGGGCACCAGCGCGTAGCCCATGAAGAGCCAGTGAATGATCTGCTGGATGATGTAGATGAGAGGCAAAAGTGGCCCCTTGGACAAACGACTCAGCATTGGACTGTCCCGCACCAAGGCCTGATACTGTCACAGCAGAAACACACACACACACACACACACCGGGATTATTTTTTTTTTCTTCTCCTCGTAAAGTGGGCCGCTTGCCAAATTAAGATCAGAGTCAATATTTAATATTACGCGCATTTAAAAGGGAGATGCATCGGATCAATACGCTTGAGAACAAGACGCACAAGTCTCGTCATTAAAAACGCTGTGCGGGGTTTCAATGAGGCAAACGCGGGGGGGAATGATGACTTGAAAGGTCTGAGATAAGAATGACAATACCTGTCGCTCGACGGTGATGATGAAGAACTCCATGGAGAAGCACATGAGGTATCCCGAGTGAAGACCGTGCCATAAAGTCAAGAAGAGCAGAGTGGACACATGGGAGAGCGTCTTGTTGCCCAAGAACTTCAGCCGCTTGAACACGTGCCTGGAAAACCCAGAAACAGAAACGACGGTCAGGAAAATATTTCAATCCTAAAGCTTAACACTTCGTTTGACACTCTCGTTTTGGTTAAAGCACACCATGAATGTGACAAGTCGCTTGGGCTGACCACCGCCGCCCCCTCCCCCATTTTGGCCTTTTTTACTGCCGCTTCTCCGCACCCCTCCTGTTTGAGTTGGTCAACGTGTTAAGGAGCAAAGTGAGGCTTGGGCTGACCACCGCCGCCCCTCCCCCATTTTGGCCTTTTTTACTGCCGCTTCTCCGCACCCCTCCTGTTTGAGTTGGTCAACGTGTTAAGGAGCAAAGTGAGGCTTTTGCTTCCACTGATTGGGTGAAAAGGACCACACATTTTTGAACCCGATGTACAAAAAATAAAATAAAATACGCCATTTCAAGTTTCTTTTCTAGTTGCCGCACTAACCTGGCGGCCCAGGCGTTGGTGTTGATGTTAAAGGAGGCGATGGTCCCCCCAAAGAGCGGCGTGGTCTCGAAGAGCCACACCTTGACGTTGGCGCAAGCGTCCCACTGGTGCTGGCCCTCCCTCATGCCGTTGTAACCCAACCCGGCCAAGATGCAGACGCCCTCCTGCAAACGCATCATCATCATCATCATCACTGTCACGTTTGCCGAGTACCATATTGTGGTCACGAGAAGACGTTTGCTTGTCTTGTGCAGGTAAGCCATTTTAAACTAAAAAGAAAAACTTTTCTGTAGTCAGATTCGGAATTTCTAAATCCAACTGGAAGGGGCTCTCGCCCGTCAACACGACGAGGGAGCGGAGATTTGGGAGCGAGGTCAAGCGCTCATCGTCATCAATATATCCTCAGTTGTCAAGTCGCACCCGAGTTTAAGTCCCAGGACCAACTAGCCAAACTATGAAACAAAACAGCCTATGGTACATCGATTTATTTATACGATGAATGTTCAGAGGGCTTGAAATTAATGAATATTTTGGCATCCCGCTCCTATTTTGTGACGTGATCGTCGAATTGTTGTATTAACTTTGCAATGGCAAGCAAGTCTTGTACTCTTGTGTCATAGGCAGACGGCCATTCACACTTACCGCTATGAGCCAGCAGCAGACATATTTATACAATATGATTTTGGCCCAAATCATAATGAATAAGCAGCGATACCAGAACGGGTGAGCCTGCGGAGAAAAACACAAAAGTGACACAAGACTCGGGGCCACCCCCCCCCACCCCCCTCCAGGGCCTCAAATGGCAATGCCAATACTAACGTCATACTCATCCGTCAAGTAGTAGCTCTCTTGGAAATGAGGACCAAATATTGCAAATATGACCAGAAAGAGAAAACCCAGAGAGAATCGCTTCGCAGCCGGTACGACGCTAGAAGGACAAAACGTGAAAAAGACGGTGAGATGGGCAAAGCCGCGCCATCCGCCGAAAAGGGCGAGCCGACTTCCTTTACCTGTTTGGAGGCTTTCCCGGGCTGTCGCTGAGCTCCCCCGCCACCAGCTTCTGGTAGCTGCGCAGCGTGAACTGCGGGCCCACCAGGAAGCCGCCGTAGAAGTAAGAGAAACCGAGCACCTCCAGCAGCGAGGGCACGCGCGGCAGGGCGGCGCTCTTCTGCTGCGCGCTGAGCTCCGCCTAAGCGGTGAGCGGAGAAAACATTTGGATGGACAGTTAAGATTTCAGCTGGGGGGGAGGAAACACAAAGCCAAGAGTGCCCGTAATCGCAAAAAAAAATCCCGAAATCTGCATTCATTGCCTATTTGCGTTTGCCAAAACATTGTACTCGTTTTTGTATTTACGTTGCCCACAACGTCCACCTGTTCTAGTGACGGCTCCTTACAACGCACGTAAAACGAGGCGGAGAGCGATCGTTTCAAAACTTTTTCCCGCCAGTGCAAGTGAGAGGTCACGTGAGTGGCGGGTAAAGTTTTGAAGCAATTTCTCCCGGTCTCATTTATTCACATTATGCAAAAAAAATCTGCCATTGATTCTCCTCCCGACCAAATGAATGTTTAGCATTTTGCAGGTCTACCAAGTGCAGTGGCCGGTGAGTGCATGTGGAGAAGACAAACACAAAAGCAGAAAAAAAATCAAATAAAATAAAGAAGCAATGACATCAACCAACTCACAGATTCTTTCCCGCCGTCATAGTAATCAAATGCCAAACCTGGAATCAGAAAGCGTAAAAAAAAAGGGGCGTAAGGAACCGTGTTAGGGTGGCTAATGAATGAAATCATGACCTTGAAGCAAGGAGGGCCGGCGTGCGCAAGCGGTTAATGGCCGTGATAAAAGCGCTGATAGACGGCGGTCGTAAAACAGAAAGCGCAGACGCCTGCTTTGGCCAACGGAGGCTATACGTAAATTTCCCCCAGCGTGGGACAAATAAAGGATATCTTATCTTATACCAATCAGTTTGAGCGTGAGGACGCAATGAGGCATCGTCCATTTGATGTCGTACTCCTCCGTCGCTGTGAAGTAATAGCCTGCCAGCAGGTATAACTGTAAAAAAAAAAGGGTGGGGTGGGAATTTCCATAAACATGCCCCGTTCGTAAGAACGACTGGGAAACAAAACAGCACATTAGCTAAACAAGTTAACGCAAATGTGAGGACCAAAAAATAAAAATAAAAAAACTTGATCTGAGCACATATTCAAAACATCGACATTTTACAAATACGCTATGTTAATGTACATTCGCTCACGGCTAGAGGGAACGACGGGTTATTCATTAACGCGCGATAGAGATTATTAGGGTGGAAAAGGAACATCGAGAAAGGACCGGAGAAACGACGGAGAAGAAAAATGAGGACTTTCACCCTCGAAAACTCGACGGACCGACGCCTTGGGACGCCTCTTCATTCATCGATCTCGTCGAAAAGCAGAGATTAGGAAATCATCTCCTGGGACGCGCACTCTGTGTACGGCGCACGGTGATTAATTTTAGAGGTGGTGGACTCCCTGTGACGCGCTCAGCAATTGGTTGACCTTTTTAAAACGCATTTCAGCTTTTCCACTTGTTTTTTTCCGAATTGTTCAAATGAGATTTCAATACGACTCTTAAAATGCTCATACGGGCTCCTGCTCAACCGACAAGATAAGCGTGTGGAATGTGGGGAAACGATTGTCTGAATGCAGAATAGGGCTTTTGAAAATCTTCATTTCTTTCATTCATTCATCTTCCGTACCGCTAGATCCTCACTAGGGTCGCGGGGGGTGCTGGAGCCGATCCCAGCTGTCTCCGGGCAGTAGGCGGGGGACACCCTGAATCGGTTGCCAGCCAATCGCAGGGCACACAGAGACGAACAACCATCCACGCTCACACTCACACCTAGGGACAATTTAGAGTGTTCAATCAGCCTGCCACGCATGTCTTTGGAATGTGGGAGGAAACCGGAGCACCCGGAGAAAACCCACGTAGGCCCGGGGAGAACATGCAAACTCCACACAGGGAGGCCGGAGCTGGAATCGAACCCGGTACCTCTGCACTGTGAAGCCCACGTGCTAACCACTGGACTACCGGGCCCTGTATCTTCATTTCTATGTTTTTTTTAAACTTTTATTTCCGAGAAACATATGTTTGGTGCCCACGTGACCACAACATTCAACAGCAGAGTTGTACTTAGGAACAGTAGAATTTATTTCTAGAATGGTTGCTCGTAGGCATATTTAAAAAACGTGGCCATTTGATATTTGAAGTAGTGTTTTCATTTTTCTACATTTAGGAGATCATGATTTTTTTGGTTGTGCGCTGCTTGTGTTTGGAAAAAAAACAACAACTAATGAATAAAAAAAAGACGCCCCCCCCCCACCCTTCCATGAGGATTCCTCACCATTTGAAAGCTGAAGCTGCTGAGGATGGCCGTTACCGTCCTTCCCATGAGCCTCAGCATCAGGAACTGCACAAAGATGCATACTGCCGAGTGATAGATCTGGGAACCTGTCGGGGGGGGGGGGGGGGGGGGGGACACACAGATCAATCGGACTCGCTCGACTCGATGCGCTTCGCTTATTTCTACAAGTGACAGGTGAGCGCGGCAGCGGACACACTTCATTGGTGCGACAAGCTTCCGAGTCTTATTACACAAAGAGGAGAGAGATTAAGCAACAGACCTGCTGTGAGATCCAAAGAGCAGCCACCGACAAAAAAAAATAATAATAAGGGGGAGGGGGGGAAAAAAGAGAAAATGCATCAATGTGAAAAAGTCAACACATCGTTTCGGAAGGCACTACACAAGTTTTTTTTTTTTAAACTTCTATTTTTTTGGGGGGGAAAGGTGGCGGGGTGACGCCACCACAGAGAGGCACCGTGGTTAGCAAAGAGGAAATATCAGGCCATGAAACAGGAATGGGAATGTATTGCGACACAGATGGAACAAAGCCACACTTGGCAGTTGATGGTAAAAGTTCCGATCAAATGAGAGCCAACCGCGATAAACGAGCGAGCCAATTCCTGTCTGCCGTCTGATACAAATTTGCCACGCCGTCAGCCATTCGGTCAAAACACGCAAACTTTGTTCAGGCTGCAAGGCACAAAAGCAAAGCATGGTCTGCTGAATATTGTTTTTGTTTTTTTTTTAACCTGGCCGACCAAGCATTTTTATTTTCAATAGTGGTGTCATATTTGCTGCTGGCTATTTCGACCGAAAAGTTGTTTTGATTAAAATGGACTTATACATGTTCAGGTTAGAGCATTGGTGTCAAACTCAGGTCCTGGTGGGCCGCTGTCCTGCATGTTTTCCAAGTCTCCCTGTTGCAACACACCCGATTCAAATGATCGGGTTCAATGTCAGGTTTGCGCAGAGCTTGCTGATGATGCTCATGACACCCCTGGGTTAGAGTGTCGTATTTTTTTCTTATCTAGGAGTACATTACATTGATTAAATACAATTCAGTTCACTTTTAAAACTGGCCTCCTGCCCTAAACCTTTATTCCGGTACAGTTTTTTTTAGTAACTTCTATTCAATACATTTGATTTGATTCAATTATTGAAGTAACCTTTCTTTTTCACTTTTTTTTTTTGGGGGGTGGGGGGTAGTTTTCCTATATTTGAGCATGTGTTAATATTTAAACAGTGCATAATGCGACAGTGTCTTCAATAATCTAAAATATACGTTTTCGGAATAACACCTGCCTCATTAAAAAAAAAAAAACACACGACAAAATTATATTTCAGTGTTGGCCGTGATGGTTTGACATTTATTTTGACATATTTTTTCAGGTGATACTTAGTGGAAAATGTTTGCTGGATGAACTGTTTGATATGTTTTGTATACACATTTTCACTGTTTTTTTTTTTAACTACGAAGGACCTGCACCATGTTAAAAAAATGAAAATCTAAAATGGCCCTTGAGCAAAAATGCGAGGAATGCATTGCAGCTGTACAGAAGTTTGAAAATGAATGGCAGCGGTATAAAAAACATGGCCCACATACAGTATGTGGCGGGGATAAAATTGCAGCCATCGACAATGACTCGGATGAAATGCAATTATTGTATTTTGCTTTTGTTTGATTCCCTTCACTTGCATCTCCATCCACAAATGGGCTTACTGCAAGCAGCCTGAGGAGGTTTCCCCTCCATAAATAACTGAATTTGTTGGAAAACCTTTCAACTCGCACTCAACCGAGACTGCTTTGTATGCAAATACCACACAAATGCACATCGGTTCCCTGGGGGCGCTGAGCCATCGCTACAAGAAACGGCAAAATCAGCCTGTGGAAATGTTCGTTCCAAATCTCGCATGCAAAAACAAACCAAAAAAAAATGTAAAAGTGCATCAATAGACGCTCTCATGAGCCAGGAGATATAGACGCATGTGGTGATAAAAGTTGTGTGTGGTCTCCACACATATGGAGCACACTCATGCAACCACTGCTGGCCCGAGCAGAATTTTATTTGGGTCCTCCCAGAAAAAAAAAAACATGCTCGCACTTTGTGGTGGGCTGGTCGTGACCAGGGCATCTTGAGCAGTTGCTTGGTCTGCTGCTGCCCCTCAGAAAAAAAAAAATCACTCCAAGAGTTGACATTGGAGGAAAGAAAATTGGGCACACAATTGGCTGTTAAGCTCTCCGGCAGAGCGGATGGTTTCAACATTCATTCATTCATCTTCCGTACCGCTTGATCCTCACTAGGGTCGCGGGGGGTGCTGGAGCCTATCCCAGCTGTCTCGGGGCAGTAGGCGGGGGACACCCTGAATCGGTTGCCAATCGCAGGGCACACAGAGACGAACAACCATTCGCACTCACACTCACACCTAGGGACAATTTAGAGCGTTTAATCAGCCTGCCATGCATGTTTTTTGGAATGTGGGAGGAAACCGGAGCACCCGGAGAAAACCCACGCAGGCCCGGGGAGAACATGCAAACTCCACACAGGGAGGCCGGAGCTGGAATCGAACCCGGTACCTCTGCACTGTGAAGCCGACGTGCTAACCACTGGACTACCGGGCCGCCTTGGTTTCAACATAAAAAGCACAAACGAAAAAAACGTCCTCGACTTTTCACATACAGCATTTCAGGTATCTTCATTTTTTTTCTCTCTCTAAATTAGCCCTCTGTATAGTTTCCAGTAAATTGTGTTTGTGCGATTCACATCCCCATTGAGAGTGCGCACAGCTTCCCCGGAACTCTCATAGGCTTTTATTTTGAAGGTGGCCCACCTGGTGACACGATGGCTAGCTTGACTTGTCTTTTCGGCCTTGATTAATGAATTTGATAATTTGCTGTTACCCACCGGCAACCCCCCCCCCCCCCCATCCCCACCCCACACACACACACTTAAACCACTGGATAGACCTGCTGTCATCCGCATGGGCACAGGACAAGCTTGTAAACCTCTGTAAACCGTTTTTTCATCTCACCAAAGTTAAATGTGGCAAGAGCCAGTCCAGAGAACGTGTGGAACAGGTGGATAACGGTGGCCGACTGGTGGAACAAGAAACTCCGGTAGATCAATGCAAAGGGATATCCTGCAGGAGAGAGACAGTGGAGGAAATATCAACGCCGGCAACGACAGTGAGAGTTTCATGACATCCGATACAAGTTTAGTCGGTTTTGAAAAGCTCATCTTCAAACGTAAAAGTCAGCCGCAAAAGAGATCCGGTGTATAAACGACCAGAAAGGTGAGCTAAATATAGTTTTATTTGTCTCTTAAACCTCAGCCACTATTTCTTCTTTCCAAATGTGCGAGGCATTTGTCATTTCAAAACCATTCGCCTGATTTGAACGTAAAGATCCTCGAATAAAAGTTGAAAGTCTGCGTTTAAAGCACATCTTTATCTTCAAATCCATTGAAGAGGTGTTTCGCTCTTTCCGGGACAGTGATCACGACAGTGGGAAGCTATTCAAAGTGCCTTCTCCTATGCAAATAAATCTTAGGGTGGGGGGGGATCCTTAAGAATATTGATGTAGGTTGAAGTGCTTCCTCTTGGAAAATGTCCCTTTTGTCAAAACATGTACGGAAACACAATCTTCAATGCATTACCGTTTTAAATATTCAACACAAAATGAGCGGCCAAACTGTATTGCTCAGTTTGTCAATACGTACGAGCACGAGTAATGCCCGCTTCTCATGTCCAGTTTAACAGGTGGGGCGAGGAAACCGCGGCAAAATATTTACAATTTGGAAGCACATAACTTGAGTCAAAAGTTGCCCACATTGCTGCTTTTGCAATGCCCGAAATGGACATTATGTCTTTGTTGTTAGTGCAAGCAGCGCATGACAGCCCAAACGTGCTTTGAACTAGAGAAGGCCTTTAAATCGACAAATCAACTTTAATTATTACCGATAAAACGGATTCATCACCCAGTCACTCTTTTTCCTAATTTCGGCCTTTAAAGAAGTGTTTGCCTTCAGACTACTAGGTTATGCAAGAGCCATTAAGCAACAAACAAGGACAGGGAACATGCAGACTATCAGATTTAGAGCCAGTATGTTGCCTTGCCTTGTGACCTTGCTGGCCTCGACGTGTGTCAGGGCAAAGTTCAGAGGAAAACCCATATAGAACACAGAACATTACATACATATTGGCATTCATCCATACAGTTCCATGTCAAGGCATACTGTCGGACGTAAATGTTACAGTTGCACAATGTTAACCCTGGAAGGTGTTTCCCTCGTTCAACCTTATAAAGTGATTATTGGACGCCTTACACACGACGAAACGGTTATTTCGACCACTTCATTTCAAACGAACGTTGGCCTCAAAGGGACGAGATGACACACAGTAAATCACTGCTCAAACGTTGTTTGATCGTTAGCTTCGTTTTAAAAAAGCTAACTTAACCGGCAATGCCCCCTCACGTTTTGACGTGTTTATAATACGCGTTATGGACAAGCACAATACAGTACTTAACATAACGGGCTCGTTTGTACTTGGGTAAACTCCGTTTGAAACTGTCACAACAGTGCATGGAAGACGTTATGGTGACAGTTGCACGCAACAACACAGTCGCTGCTACGGTACAAAACCAAAATGATTTCTCAACCAGCGCTGGTATTAACCCGAATTGTTAAACTGAAGAACTTACCGACCAAAATTGACAATATTAGACGAATAGCGGGTTCGGAAGAACCCAAAGAGTCCGAAATATTCTCCAGCCAGGGAAGCGCCATCTTTACTGTGGGCGGAAACGTCTCTACGCGATGGGTCACTGAACTCATCCACACGCTCTCTCACACACACATGCACTCACGCTAACACACACACACGCGCGCGTACGCAGTCAAGATAGACTACGTTGCGTGTGAACCCGCAGAGGTTTGGCCCCCTCCGACTTCTCAAAAATGGACCATTCTTCTGCCTCCTTCGACGTCGTCTCATCAAGTGAGCCAGTTGGGGCAACGTCGAGTGACGTGATTATGAATATAAAGCTAGAGAGCAGGAGCTCATTGGGTGAGAAAAAGAGTCCATCATCCCCAGCCAATCATGGAGCGTGTTCGTATGAATATTAATAAGTAGTCCCCTCAAATGAATGGTTCCACTGTGTTCAATCATATTGCGTCGTCACACGTTTAGATGTTTGCATTTTTTCACACGGTGCTATTTTTTAACTCTGAGGGCGTAAAGAAACTGGGAAATGGTCGTTGGGCGGAGCAAGCGTGCCTCCAAGTGGCTAGACTCAAGAACGCAGAATATTAGCATCCAAGTTTTTAATGACAGCGATTGTCATCGCAAGCATTCACATATGTATTTCTTCAAACCGTTGCCACTAATTGTGGGATTTACAATATAATAATATACACGATACACCTCTTTCAGTGACGATTCTCTGCTTCCCCGTTTTCATATAACAGCGACATTGGACGCCAATACTGTTAAATAAGGACTACAATGCAATTCTCTGCAACGTTGAGTTTTGATTTCAACCAGATGAGGGGCTTCTCTTTAAGAGAAACCTTCTAGACAAATATCTAAAGAGTTTCACATTCCTGACTTGCTAGACTAACTGTACTTGTTATATTACTTTAGAGGGATTACTTTTGGTCACGGTGTCGTCCAAGTCTTATTGCACCCCTCACGCCCCCACCTCGTTATTGTTCAAATAATTAACATGTAACTCTCAAACGACTAAGACGTTATAAATTGTGGTGGTTTGATCTTAAAAAAATTGACGGTAGTCTACTAATTATTCAGATTCAACTCCAAATCGACCAATCAGCTGTGTGGGCGACGACGGAGGAGCCAATCAAATGGCAAAACATTTATAAGCTTTTGTTAAATTGTTAATTATTATCATTTTATATTTAAGCATTATATTTATGTTAGTTACCTTAATTATACTCTGTTTAATACGTCCTAAAATATTCTTATGTTGCTTACATGTGATTGGGGAAGAAAAGCAGGAAGGTGGGTCGTTACCGGAAGGGGGAGTGTTCGTTCGAGAGTTAGGAGGCAGCCGTTGGAAAATAGATTAGATAGATAGATAGATAGATAGATAGATAGATAGATAGATAGATAGATAGATAGATAGATAGATAGATAGATAGATAGATAGATAGATAGATAGATAGATAGATAGATAGATAGATAGATAGATAGATAGATAGATAGATAGATAGATAGATAGATAGATAGATAGATAGATAGATAGATAGATAGATAGAGATGATACTTAATGTTACGTCCAGACACTGGCATACCAAGGTACGGGGGTTGCATTTTAGGTTAATCACTGTACTGCGCCGACGTGGAATCAGATGGGAGCCTTTTTCCACGCTGCAGAGCGGGCTAGTCTTTGAGAACCTCCTGAAGAAACATACCAAAGATCTTCAATTCCTTAATAATACCGTCACTTGTGTTATTATCCCATTAAAGACAGAGCTTTTGGTCACAGTGTCGTTTTCTTCACCTGCTTCCCAAGTGTTGAATATCCACATGTGAAGAAATAAGAAATATGTACTGTATATTAACATACATTAACTACATTATTGATAAATTGTGGTTTGAATTTCCTGATTTAACTTGAAGTTGGTGAATCGGGTTCGACACGGTGGTGGGATGACGGTGAAAAAGCGAATCGAGTGACGTAACATCACAAAATAGTACTGTATGACTTCTTCGAATTTATCTTTTGACTTTAATTTTTTCTTTATAAATGCGAGATCGACTCAACTGAACAGTCACTGTTTGGAAAGAGGCTTCAATCAAACGTTTTTTCTTTTCTTTTTTTGTTGCAAAAAATCAATATGTTTTTGTTTCAATTGGAATTAAAGCTCTCTGTGGCAGGTCATAAAATATTTTTTAAAGTAGGCTTAAAAACAAAGAAGGAAAGCAAGCAAGCAAGAAAAAATCCACCAAATTGGTGAATCATGGTGCCAGACTACAGATATGCAAGAGTCAACTTTTGCTACAAGTTGTACGTAATTGAATTTTTTGTTGCATTTTAAAAATTAGTACTTACATTTTCTACTTATGACATATATTTAATCGGGTTTGGAACCAGAAATGATTGTGTTTATTTGTTTGTTTGTTTGTTTCAATGGTCAAAAGTCTTATTTTTTATCACCTCATCTACAGTCAGGGTTTCATACGGTACAATGTACACGTATTCAGAATGATGCCCATCACGCTCATAATCAAGCAAGACCGAGTCTAATTAAAAAACAGCGTTTTACTGAGCGTAATTTCCTAGATCTGCTACTGGCATCTTTTTCATCCATCTGCTGTGGGTTTTTGTGACTTTGTTGAAAAATAAGTTGTAATTGTGAAAATGTCCAGTCGGACTCACTTGTTCAAGACTCTCTTTTGTAGTTACACAGTAGTAGCGAATGCGTTCATAGAGTGATTTTCCACACACACTGAACGCCTCATGACATTTTGCTCTTCCTCTTCCTGAAAGACGGAGGCGCGTTTGCGGGCGGTCCGACACAAGCCAATCAAGGCGGCCCAGAGGAGGAGCTAACATTTCTCTATTTTATAAATAAGACGAGCGGTTGTCAGGCGCCTGGTCTTTTTCTTCTTCGAAGACCATCTCGACTTCGCCCCTTTTCATTCGACAGAGAACACACCATCCAACGGCAAAATGAGCAGAAAATTCTTCGTCGGTGGAAACTGGAAGATGAACGGCGACAAGAAGAGCCTCGGCGAGCTCATTCAGACCATGAACTCCGCCAAGGTGGACCCCAATGTCGGTAAGGAAAGCACCATTGTCGTGTTCAGAAATCAGAAAGATGCGCAAAATATTAAACAGCTTGATTATAAACTATTTGCGGAAAGATTCGTGCAGATTAATAGAGATTTCAATTGGATTTCGTGTCACGTTCATCGGTCAATGGAGGGCGTGTTCGACAGCACGTAGTCCAGCTTTGCGGCTTCTGTTTACGGTGAGTTCGTGTATACCGACGACGTTTAACATCTGAATCTCTAATTGACATAACTAAACTGTTATACTGCATATGCAATACGTTCTGCTTTTATCCCGTTAAAGTCACTTATTCGGGTCTCCTGCAGGAGCAACCCCCCCCCCCCCAAAAAAAAACGATTACACAATGAATGTAACGATAACCCGAGGTTCTGTCGTGTCCGATTTTTCCAGTTGTGACTTGAAGGCAACACTTGGCAGAGCCCTCCCTTTTCATGCAGGCTTGATAAAACCCACTACAGTGAGTCTGAGTCTGCTTTCACAGTGTTTGTAATAACAGCCGCTCGCACAATGGAGATGCTGAGTTTGTTGAACCCAGTGTCCGCTGTCTGGTTTTCTTTTGTATAATACAGCTATTGTGTGTGCGTGTGTATATGTGTGTGTCCTTCACATGGCCACCCCCCACCACCACGCACACACACATACACACCAAAATTGTTGAACTATGCCCCGTCTCTCCATACACCCCTCGGAGTGCCGGCTAACGCACACTGTTTAGCCAGAATGTGACCCTGACAAGTGACCTTTTGCAGTGCGGTGCTGAACTTCATGCAAGAGTGTTTTGCAGAGAATTGACCTTTAGCACAGCATAAATGACACGGGGCTGTGTTTTAATATAGATGGCCTCGGGGGTACAGTTACGATTTGAATACCGGTGTATCAACTTCACTGCACTCTGTGCGATCCGACCATGCTCTACTTCCTTCGATAACATTCAACTGTTTGCCGATTTAGAAACGCTGGCTTCAGAATGTCTTTCTGTACCTCAATGTAATGACATTTGTGACACGGCATTGGTGCAATGGCGAAATCGAAACAGTTAGCACTAAAAGGGCCTGAAGGAAATACCTTTTTAGTTTGGGGATGCTTAGACACGATATACATAAATAAAATATACTTCTTCCGAGCCGCTTGATCCTCACTAGGGTCGCGGGGGGTGCTGGAGCCCATCCCAGCTGTCTCCGGGCAGTAGGCGGGGGACACCCTGAATCGGTCGCCAGCCAATCGCAGGGCACACAGAGACGAACAACCGTTCGCACTCACACTCACACCTAGGGACAATTTAGAGTGTTCAATCAGGATGCCACGCATGTTTTTGGAATGTGGGAGGAAACCGGAGCACCCGGAGAAAACCCACGCAGGCCCGGGGAGAACATGCAAACTCCACACAGGGAGGCCGGAGCTGGAATCGAACCCGGTACCTCTGCACTGTGAAGCCCACGTGCTAACCACTGGACTACCGGGCTAAAATATACTTATACATCAATAAAAAAAATTAAGCCTGCTTAGCGAACAAAAGAAGCTTTTAATTTGATTTATTTTTCTAATTGCAGCCTTTGCGATTTGGAAAATGATGTTCTACTACATCGCAATGTCAATTTTGTTCACAATCAGCATCGCTTTATTGTCATTCTACCACACCGTGAGTGCAAAGAAATGAAACGGACAAAACAATGCCAAGAGACAGGAAGAGTCCTCCAAATCGTATTTTACGGCGCCTTGTTTTTTGCAGATTAAAAAAAAAAAAAAATAAGCAGTCCCAGATTAAGCTCCTCAGCAGGGCAAATGTGGATCCTATAAGAAAACCAAACCCGAAAGGCACACTTTCTTTCTACAGAGGTGGTGTGCGGCGCCCCATCCATCTACTTGGACTTTGCCAGGTCCAAACTGGACGCCAAGTTTGGTGTCGCCGCCCAGAACTGCTACAAAGTAGCCAAGGGCGCTTTCACTGGGGAGATCAGGTATGTACAGTTCACGTGAATTTTTTTAAAAAATATGGCTCATCTTGACCTTCCATGACTTGCATTTGCCACCAGCCCTGCGATGATCAAGGACTGCGGCGTCCACTGGGTGATCCTGGGCCACTCGGAGAGGCGCCATGTCTTTGGCGAGAGTGACGAGGTGAGCGTGTGCGCGTTCAACCGTATAAGGATGCTGGAATAGTGCGCGGCCGGAGAACCAGAGCTCACCCGTTCTTGTCTCGCCAGCTCATCGGGCAGAAGACGGCTCACGCGCTGGAGAACGGCCTCGGGGTGATCGCCTGCATCGGCGAGAAGCTGGACGAACGGGAGGCGGGCATCACCGAGAAGGTTGTCTTTGCGCAGACAAAAGTCATCGCAGGTAAGATGGACAGTTCAAGGTGAAATACAAAATGCCAAACTGTAGCTGGGATGCGTTCTAGGGCCACTGGCAATTGGTGAAAATCGTCTCGCTTTCACCACTCCCATGCGCTTAAACAGACTTAGACATTAACATACACACTTGAATTTATTCAAGATTATTTGGTGCAGGGAGGAAATGTTTAAATGTCATAATATTTTTTTATGTTGAATGATGTTTAACAAAAAATAATAATAAATGGGGGCGGCCCGGTAGCCCAGTGGTTAGCACGTGGGCTTCACAGTGCAGAGGTACCGGGTTCGATTCCAGCTCCGGCCTCACTGTGTGGAGTTTGCATGTTCTCCACGGGCCTGCGTGGGTTTTCTCCGGGTGCTCCGGTTTCCTCCCACATTCCAAAAACATGCATGGCAGGCTGATTGAACACTCTAAATTGTCCTTAGGTGTGAGTGTGAGTGCGAATGGTTGTTCGTCTCAATGTGTGCCCTGCGATTGGCTGGCAACCGATTCAGGGTGTCCCCCGCCTACTGCCCGGAGACAGCTGGGATAGGCTCCAGCACCCCCCGCCACCCTAGTGAGGATCAAGCGGTTAGGAAGATGAATGAATGAATGAATGAATGTTTAACAAAAAATAATAATAAATGGGGGCGGCCCGGTAGCCCAGTGGTTAGCACGTGGGCTTCACAGTGCAGAGGTACCGGGTTCGATTCCAGCTCCAGCCTCCCTGTGTGGAGTTTGCATGTTCTCCCCGGGCCTGCGTGGGTTTTCTCCGGGTGCTCCGGTTTCCTCCCACATTCCAAAAACATGCGTGGCAGGCTGATTGAACACTCTAAATTGTCCCTAGGTGTGAGTGTGAGTGCGAATGGTTGTTCGTTTCTGTGTGCCCTGCGATTGGCTGGCAACCGATTCAGGGTGTCCCCCGCCTACTGCCCGGAGACAGCTGGGATAGGCTCCAGCAACCCCCGCGACTATAGTGAGGATCAAGCGGTTAGGAAGATGAATGAATGAATGAATGAATGAATGAATGAATGAATGAATAAATGGCCCCACAAATGTGTGTTGTACATAATGGACAATTTAATCACAGCATCATATTTTTCAAAAATGTATTTTGATCCTTCAATGTCTTAATTGCAAAATGAATTTCCCAGTTTTCCAGAGCTTTGTCAAGTCAAGTCAAGTCAAGTGTATTTCTCGAGCACTTTGAAACAGCCATCGCTGCATACAAAGTGCTGTACATGGAGCGAGTTAACATACACAATAAAGAGTAAGACGAATCCGTAATAAAGGCGGTAGAAAGCACCAAGCAGTAAAATCAAGAACAAATCTAAGATTTGTGTTTGTTTATTGCGTGTGGCTTCACAGGAACGACCATTCATCGTCTCCGACTGCTTCGTTCTTGTCGTGTCGCACACTCCGGGATTGCATAAACGAGTTCCCCTCACCTTTGCTGTCATGTACAAGCACAAATGCGATTGTTGGAATTGCAAGGGGGGTCTTATCTGACGGCTCTCGAAATCAAATATCACCCTGCGCCGGCTCTTTTCTTTTCGCAGCACACTGTTGATTGCGGAAAAACTGGACCTTGCTGCAATGTGGTGTGATAAACAAGCCCAAATACAAGTTTGGGCTCAAGCCTTTTGGGAATTCTGATTGGTGGAATTTCCAGTCGTCTTATCTCGTGTCTCATTTTGTTCCAGACAACGTCAAGGACTGGAGCAAGGTGGTGCTCGCTTACGAGCCGGTGTGGGCCATCGGCACTGGCAAGACTGCCTCCCCGCAGCAGGTAAAATCGGTCTCTTTGACGCCGTCGGTTGCTCAAAGCAGGAAAAGTACTCAAACTCGATACTTAAGCAAAGGGAACGGATACGCGAGTCACAAAACTTGTGTTATTTTTGTTATTTTGACTTCAAAATGGCGCCGCGAGAGTGGCTGCCTTTCCAGCAGCTCCTATATTTTGTTGTTCTACTTCTTACTTTCATAACTTTGCTGCTGTGAATTGGGAATTTCTCCATTGTGAGACTAATAAAGGTTTTTCTTATCTTATCTTAAAAATACGATACGTCGGGAAAAGTAGAATTACAGTTTCAACTCTGGTGCACTTGAAGGCAAGAAATGTACCAAAGTAACCGATTTATTTAGTTATTTTTACTGTCAATTATATCACGGGCCAACCGATTAATCACCCCTTTAAACTAGCCGATGTTTGTGTCTTTTACGTCGTTTAGCAGCAGTTGTACACATTTGACACTGGCCTCAATATTGACAACAACAAAATTCGATCCCACCTTGTGTCCTTAAATATATCAAATGAATTCTGTTGCCCTGTCATTCAAAACAATGTCAATCTCTTTTTAAATTTTTTTTTACAAGCAGCACCTAAGGAATCGACCTAGATGGCGCTATTTTATACACAACGTAAAGTCACGGTGTGTTTGGTGGGGGAATAATAATAAAAATAAAGCCATGGTGTAACAGAAATGTGCTAAATATGACACCTTCAACTACTAGAACTACAAACGCGTATGACAAGGATTCAGATTCTGATAACTTCATGTACTGATTGATTGCTTCTTCCTCCCATTGGATATTTGTGTGTCATTGTATTTATATGGGCCCGGTAGCCAAGTGGTTAGCACGTCGGCTTCACAGTGCAGGAGTACCGGGTTCGATTCCAGCTCCGGCCTCCCTGTGTGGAGTTTGCATGTTCTCCCCGGGCCTGCGTGGGTTTTCTCCGGGTGCTCCGGTTTCCTCCCACATTCCAAAAACATGCATGGCAGGCTGATTGGACGCTCTAAATTGTCACTAGGTGTGAGTGTGAGCGTGGATGGTTGTTCGTCTATGTGTGCCCTGCGATTGGCTGGCAACCGATTCAGGGTGTCCCCCGCCTACTGCCCGGAGACAGCTGGGATAGGCTCCAGCACCCCCCGCGACCCTAGTGAGGATCAAGCGGCTCAGAAGATGAATGAATGTATTTATGTGTTTATTTTTAATTCTGTTAATTGTATGTTCCATACAAAATATGCTTTTTATGAACAAACAGGAATATGATAATTGAAAATTCAATGACGTCATTGTACCACCGCTTCCAAGTTCACAGCACCTCCCTTGTCGTAAATTTGCAGGCTCAGGAGGTTCACGAGAAGCTGAGGGTGTGGCTCAAGTCCAACGTGTCCGAGGCGGTTGCTAACTCCGTGAGGATCATCTACGGAGGTTTGTCGCCGGGGCAGAGGGAAAAAAAAACAAAACAAAACAAAAGGCATCCATCTGACAAGCGTCCTGCGTGGGTCTCGGCTCCCGTGCGCAACTTCTTGCAGGTTCCGTCACCGGCGCCACCTCCAAGGAACTTGGCTCCCAGAAGGACGTGGACGGTTTCCTGGTCGGCGGCGCTTCCCTCAAGCCCGAATTCATCGAAATCATCAACGCCAAGATGTAGAGAATCTTGACGATCCATCAACTTCACACTTTGCCCCACCCCCTTTTCGATCATTCATCACTTTAAATTAAAGACCCTGTCATGCTCTCCTTGTATGTGTCTGGGGCGCGTCTCATTTTGAGGAACAGGATCGGAGCGGGTTGGCACATGCCCCCTGCAAACTTGTGTGCACTCGCCACTTCCACAACGAGCTGGAAAGACCATTCGCTCTTTCCTTGAAACGGTTACCGGCCCGTCTTCCAATCACATTTATAATGAGCGCGTGTCTCCTCTTGTGTTTCTAAGGCATCGTCTGTGGCTTCCCCCTCCCCGTACCGTAGCTGTACATGAGCCGCGCTCGCATTTGGCATTTCCATGACGTGTCCGTTGATGTTGTGTCACGGTAGATGGTTTTGAGGGTAACAAAGGTCTGAGGAAACCTAATAAAGCAATTTGAGATCCGTTGAGCGTCTTGTTTTGCTTCATTTGTGCAATTTGATGAATTCGGTGTGGCCTCTGAGGACCATAAAAACTGAACTGAGCACTGAAAAGAAAAAAGGCTCCCATACATTTGAGCTGAACGGCAAACTGTACAAACCTATATAAGAGACAAATCAAAAGTCTATGGACATCATGACATAAAAGTATGCAAGACATAACGCAATTATTCTCAGCAGAAGGCAAGTTATTTTTATTGACACTGACATTTTTAAATTGTAGTTATTTAATCATTTAACGTGAATACTTTTCATGACAAAATGCCATGATAGATGATCACATATTCTAAATTCCTAACAATGTTTTTGATTTTGAAGATTTCCATTAGTGGTTTTATTTAAATTTTATTTTATATTGTTAAATTATTATTATTGTTTCAGAGGACTAGTTAACATGACGCACCACCGGGCAACCGAGAAAGGCACCAGTGTTTTTATTTCCTGTATTTTATGTTGTAGTTGTCTAAAATGATTTATTAATAATTCTGAGGGCAAACATGATACATGATAGGACGAGGCAAAAATTAACAAACGACGGAAATCATTTTCTTAAATCTTATTCCATATTTGTATCATTTGAAACGATTTATGTGGCGCCGTCGTGCATTTGCACCTCCACTACGATAGGGGGAGCAAATAATCGAATAACCGACGGAAGCTCATTTCCGTATTTACAAGCGGACCGTGACGTTCAGGGTCCAGTAAAAACTACGTCTAGGCGGTGCAAATTGGAGCTTTTCCCTCTCCACGTCCGGCGACATGATGCTCTCCTTGAAAGCTTTTCTCAACGAGCGGCTGGCGGCGGTAGCGGACGAGATCTTCGGCGCCGTCGAGAAGACAATAGACGAGTACAAAGAGGAGCTTTGCCGCGTGAAGGACTTGGAGATCGGTCGCCTCAGGATGCAGCTCAGGCTTCTCAAGTCAGGTCGGTTTCACTGGCATCCACCAATCGAAAAACCTTCTTTGTATGTGCTTTTGTTTTAACGCCGTCCGTTCCTTTCGCTAGATGCATGTAACGGAGCCCAGCTGCAGGAGCACACCCATCAACACCTCCCTCCTCCCCCTCCTCAGAAGCACGAGGAGGGCGCATCAGCAGACACGGAGGCCCCCGAGTCACAGCACATGGAGGACGAAGGCAGTAGCAGTAGCTTGGAGCATCCCGGCGATGTTGCCCAAGTGAAGAAAGAACCCGAGAGGAGCCTCAGGGAGTTCTGGCTCGGCCACAGTTCAGAGCCTCTGGAGGACCTGGAGTCCGATATGAAAGATTTCATGTCCTCGGCGTCAGGCGTGAGGGCCGCCTTGCACGAGCCCATCTTGCCCTTCCACCTCTACCACTCCGGCGGCGTCGACGAGGGCAAGGAGAAGCCCTACAGCTGCTCGGTGTGCGACAAGCGCTTCGGCAACTGCTCCCACCTGGCCGCTCACATCAGGACGCACACGGGCGAGAGGCCTTACAGGTGTGACATCTGCAGGAAGAGCTTCATCACCACCAGCGCCCTCAACAGACACCAGACCATACACACCGAGGGTAAACACTACGTGTGCATTTATTGCAGCAAGGCCTTTAAATGGATGGAGTCTCTCGGAAGGCACGTGAGAATTGCCCACAAGAGGCCTAATGCGCCTCAATGACCTCGCCATGTTTGGAAAGAAATGTACATAGTCGTATTTATCATGTAAGTAGTATTTATTCAGCAGGTGGACTGTGTACCTCTGAGGTTTTAGGTTTGTGTTCTCCGGGTACTATGGCTTCCTCCCAGATCCCAAAACATGCCCGTTAGGTTCAGTCTAATTCAGTGATTCTTGAAGCAAATCAAAGTAGTGCCACCCTTATAACAAACTTTAAAATGTACTAGGCCCACTGCCGGTTTGTCCACATGGACCCGGCGATTGGGCAGCGACCAGTCCATCATCTCGTATCGGCTACCGTTCATTGAGGACAAACGCTTTAGAAAAGGGATTAATATTGACTAAATGGCATGTTTGCGAATGAAGTGGGGGCCTCTCTTTTGGACATCTGTCGACTCAGCAGCTTTTCCCTTTTACTTTTAATTTGAAAGTACTTGTGCAGTGTTGTCATTGCCATTTGTATGCGTACTTCCAGTTGTGAGGAAAAATGATTCAAATTATCGGTGTCTCCTGTCCTGTATGTTTTTCGACGCTGTGACTTTCGGCTCCCTATTGCCTTGGATGAGCCGGCTTGTCGTTGGCTACTTGGCAGATTCGTGTCACGTTGATGGTTTTGAAGGATGAGGAGCCTTAAGTAAATATAATAAACTGTTTAGAGACTGTTTTAGTGTCTTGTTTGCTTGCATTTACTCTAATAATGATTCCGTTCAAATAAATGTATTGTTCATAAAAGTTAAGTAAAGACTTAAAAGAGTAAACGTTCTACTATTGGCACAAAATGTTAAATCCAGCTAAACTGTACTTTACTGGATTAAAAAAACAAAAACAAACGTTTAAACCTCAATAACACTACGTACAGGTGTAATATTTTAATTCAAATATTCTTTTATGTACAACCATAGAGAGCACATGTACTGTACTACTTGTGGTAGCCGCCCTAGAAATTCCAGAATGAAGCAAGAACTTCCAGATTTAATTTTACTGGAAATTTTTCATATAGTTCAGAATAAATTTAAACACCAAAATCTTAAACCGCACCACATTTCATTAAAAAAAAAAAGTGCGAGTTTAATGCTAACATATACTGCAAAACAACTGTGGAGAGGCTCAGTAGAATTAGCATCAATGTTAGGGTAATTAACCTTCAAACATCTGCTATTTTAATAAAAACGGAGCAGCAACACAAACACAGCATACACCAGTACATATTTATACAATATTTATATTGCACTTAATTGAACTGTGTACAGCTCTCTCTGTAACATTTATTTTTGTGCATGCAAACACTTTGTTTTTCTTCTTTCTACCCCCCAATTTTGCTGCTGTAGTCTGTAAATTTCCCCAGCGTGGGACAAATAAAGGATATCTTATCTTACACACAGGCATATATTGTCATTGCTTTGCGGGAACAACAAATACTGTATCAAATGGTCAAAACGAGGTACATTATAGTGTTACGCTAAAAGGGCGTCGTCTTGCTGAAAAGAAAATTAAAACACTACTCCACTAATGACCCTGGGCTGGTAAAAAATTTCCAAACGTCACTTTTGAGGCACTTATTTTGTGCAATAACTCCTGTTGAACTACACAAATAAAACGCATCAACGTGACTTTGTTTAATTTGAGAAGATGGCGGTCACAATGCTGTTATTTGTATTTCGTTTCGAGCTGCCATGAGCTTGACTCCTGAATTAACGCTGTTTCAGTGCGATCCTGTAGGGGGCAGCAGTGGCGCGTCGTGGTTCAAATGAAGTATTGGTTTTGAAACGAATAACTCAACGTGAGCATTTCCTGTCCAAACGTGTTTAAAAATAGAAATAAGGTAAGTTGAGCTCTAAATCGATAAGAAGGAAAACAAGATTAAGTAGTAGTAGTAGTAGTAGTTTTCCTCTCTTCTCTTTACAGTCAAAGAAAATATGTAATCACGTAAACTGAAAAACTAGACACGTAATTTCTTTTTAATTTGGAATTTTTAGTTGGTTTTCAAGTCACCCTCTGATGAAAACTCCCAAATTCTCAATCCCTCCGAGAAGTTACTAAAAAGCACACCTGCAGAAACTTTTTTTAAACCGCATTTCCAATATGTACTTCTGGGCTTGAAAGCTAACAGCCTTCTTTTATTTTCTCCTTTTCTGACCTTTCCACACATGATTCATAAATCCCGTTCAAGAAATCATGAGAGCAGCACTGAGGGGTGGGCCACTGTTTCAAGATTGTGTTCTACAGAACGTGCATACGCATACTTAGTGTGTGTGGTTGTACGCTCGGCACATCTTTCTTCCTATTTACCGAACCTTTTCATTCTACCATCTGGACAAGTGTTTAAGTGAAGGGTGCCGAATGGCTGTTATTGTGAAGCGGGGAGTGAAACACCGTTGACTGACTACTTGCCAGCCATGGTGCAATAGTGCCCGGAAAACAAAAACAACACTAAAGTTACAGACTGTCCCATTGGAAAGGGAAAATGTTCTTTTATAATGTTGCATGCTTGTTCAGTGAATCCACAAAGTCATTCCACATCTCCGAGTTTTATTTGTGGCAGATATCCAAGCAGAAGTTTTTTTTTTTTACTGTACTTCTGTCCTTGTTGGGTATTCAGTGTGTTCTCAATTAAACATATTTCCTTATATTCCATTTTTTTTCCTTACCGCGATGCTAATTCAGGCGTTGCGCCTTGATTATTATTGTAGGGGATATATTAAATCTCCGCACTTTTGTTCAAAGGTCTACTGGAACAACTGAATGGGATTGGGTTAACTCTAAACACAGCCACATCCTCAGAAATAAGAGGGTGTGCACACTTGTGCAACGGTATCATCTCGGGTTTTTAATGATAAATTCCTTCTCAAAGACATAATTTAAAAAAAAATCATTTGAGTTATAGGTTGTAAGTCACATTAATGGTGGAAAAAGTTTTGAAATGGTTTGGCTTGCTCTTTTTTTTTTTATTTTTAACATCACAAAAATCTGGCATTTCAACTGGGCTGTGTAGACTTCCCGTATCAGTTTTTTATTATTGTCATTCATTGTAATTCATTTTAAATAATGTTTGTATTTTTCATGTTTAATTCACTATTTTATACTGTCTTTGTTTATCTTCTGATTTTGTCTTCTCTTGTGGCCATTATTATTATTATTAATTGTATTTGTTCGGCCTGCAACCCCCAAATCAGGAAGCATTTAGCAGATTTGATTTATTTTTCTTATTATTGTGATGCCTTTTTTTTTTTTTACCCTCAAACTTTTTTATTTTATTCCCCTGCTTCTCATCCGTCCAATCCTTAATATCATTGCATTACTTTGCAGGTGGCAACATCTCCAGACAAGTGTCTGTCGCACCTCCTCAGGTAGGCAGAGAGCCCTCGTCTGCTGCTTGAGATGGTCGACAGAGCTTCAAGGCGATCCTCTGGGATCGTCTTCGCCTCACTGGAGTGTAGTGGCTGAGAGAGACCGACCCACTCAACTGCTTTTGTGAGTTGGCTCCCAAAGATGAATGAGATGCCGTGCGATGCTTATTGACTGTCTCTGGACGCGACACGTGTGTGACTGTGACAAGAGTGGGAAATGACAGCCAGCCTCAAGGCTCATCTCCAGGTCAGTGGGGGCAAACGTGAGCCTGCTGAGAAAATGCGCGGCAAAGTTAAAGAGGCGCCATGTTGGTGGCCGGGGAGCGGGGGTCTTGATTGACTTTGACAGCTCCTCCGGGAAGGCAAGACATGGGTGTGTCAGCTCAAGAATGCGACCAAGTCTTCTTCATGCCACATCAAACATGTCAGCATAGTCAGAACATAGCATGTGGACCATTTAGAGACTCGCGCCATCCGTTTCGTTTCGTCGCAATTATTCTTTTGCTGATTGTAATTTTAACAATTCGTTTCGAGTGGATGATCATTTCTGATGAATTCACATTTATATTATAAACCGTAATAATTGTATTGCACTAGTTGAGTTATTCAATTTCCCCCTGCCGCCGCATCTCGATATCATGGTTCATTGTTTGTGTTGTCACTATATTCATCTTTTTACGGCGATTGCTTTTAGTTAGCTGCTTTGCTGCAAATTGTAAAAATATTCAAGAAATTGACACCGCCTCTCCCCATTCAAAAAAGTATTTGACACACCCCAAAAATGGCTTTTTAATTGTGTAATAAATGGTACAAGATGGGCAGAGAGGATTATAAATATTATTGTGCAACTAGCATGTACACATGACTGAAATCTATCTTACATATTTGGGTGTTGTATTGTAGTGAGATAATATATTTAGTATGACACAGTGCTTGTTATTTTATCAGAATATTTTGGATACCTTGAGCAAAACATTAGAAACACCTCTCAGTGTGAAGTAGTGAAGATACGTTAAAGTAAGAACCTCTTTTTGTCATCCTATGGGTAGATCGACAATGAATATACGAGTAAATTTGGAGAATATGAATATATATATATATATATATATATATATATATATATATATATATATATATATATATATATATAGCAAAGCAGCTAACTAAAAGCAATTGCTATAAAAAGATGAATACATATATATATATGTATGTATGTATGTATGTATGTATGTATTATATATTGGAATATATACAGTATAGTGGCGGCCCGGTAGTCCAGTGGTTAGCACGTCGGCTTCACAGTGCAGAGGTACCGGGTTCGATTCCAGCTCCGGCCTCCCTGTGTGGAGTTTGCATGTTCTCCCCGGGCCTGCGTGGGTTTTCTCCGGGTACTCCGGTTTCCTCCCACATTCCAAAAACATGCATGGCAGGCTGATTGAACACTCTAAATTGTCCCTAGGTGTGAGTGTGAGTGCGAATGGTTGTTTGTCTCTGTGTGCCCTGTGATTGGCTGGCAACCAATTCAGGGTGTCCCCCGCCTGCTGCCCGAAGTCGGCTGGGATAGGCTCCAGCAACCCCGCGACCCTAGTGAGGTTCAAGCGACTCGAATGATGAATGAATGAATATATACAGTATATATATATATATATATATATATATATATATATATATATGCAGTTCTGTCACATTATTCTTTTGTCAACAGGATTTGCTCTACCTAATGAAGTGACTGGCAACAGTATAGCACATGCCCCTCGGAATCAGTATTTTTATCCAAATAGTTCCCCTGCTTTCCCCAAAGCTCATCATTTCATCGAATTTACTACAACGGGCACGCACATGTTTGTTCATCCTTCAAACTCACCTTTCACAATGTGCTTCGCCTTCCTCAAAAAGGACCGATGAAGCGCTAAGAATATTACTGGCAGGGATGCGATGTCATCAGAGAGAGGACAATCAGATTCTTACACATTACATTGACGCACTTTGTCAAGGTGACTTTTAATGACAAAGCGAGTGCACGCTTTCTCGTGTCTGCGCGTGAGCCGAGCCTCTCCATCATTCGATGGGATTTGATTGCCTTTTTCAGGCCTGTTAACCTTAGCAGATAACAGGCAGAGTCCTGTATCGCATGATCACCAAAAGATTGAAGTTTGTTCTGCCAGAGGGTCCCTGCAGCGTCTGAAGGCCTAGTTCAGTGATCCGTGTCCGTTTTGAAGGAGGTTCCTCTGGCCGGACGTGGCGAGAAAACACATCGCCGCTGCGAGCCTTCAGCGCAGTTCGTAAATCACAATCTCACAGCTCCTCCTCCATTTCTCCCCCCTCTTTTTCTTTACCCCCCCCCCCCTTTTTACGGTTCGCTGCGGAATGCCAGCTCTACAGGGCGACTCCTGTTCAATGGAGCAACTCAACTCCCATGCCTCACACTCATCCCATGTGTCTCCTATTAGCCACACTCGCCAAAAGAGAGGAGGGGTTTGACAGAGGGAGTCCAAAAGGGGGAGGGGGAGAGGCACATGAGGAATTTGATATGCTTTGTGCATGAGTGGCTTGTATAAAACAAAGATGGGGGGGGGGCGGTGCAATGGACTCACCATAAAGTAAAAACCTAGCAAAACAAGACATCATTTATTTCCAGATTTGTGTCTTTGTATTGTTTTACTTCCTTTGCATCTTGTTTCACAAGGTCAATTTAAATCAAAATCAAGACTGACAGTCATACCATGGAAATGTAAAAAAATAATACAAATAATGTGTACTGTATATATAATTATATCATTATCAACAAACGGATGACAAAATAATAATAATAATAACAATACTGTTGTAAACAGAACATTAAAAGGCTGGTCTCATGCATATAGAACCCTCAGGTACAAATGAGGGCTTTTTTTTTTCTTTTTTTCTTTCTTTTTTTTTTTTTACTAAAACGAAGAACCAAATGTTCCACCGGATAAGAGTAAGTCCCTAAAGCTACATGCAATGACATTAAAAAGACTCACATTCCATCCGGCGTCAAGTATTTTTACACATCACTGTACCTCGCCGCCGCCATCGAATTCATCTACTGTACAGACCACCGTACGAGTACAAACCGGGACTGAAGTTCAAGAACACAATGCAGGAAAAGAGTCTGGAACTTCACCAGGGTGCACTCGACTTGAGAAGGATTGTAAATTTACCCCGTCCAGTTGTGTAGTCCGTCTTTGTATCGTCATAGTTTTTAGTGCTTTCATCTTGCTTCGTTTTGTTTAAAGTTTGCACATATTCTCCCTTTTTCTTCTTCTTTTTTTTTTTTTTACCGCCACGCCTTTCCTTCTTGGTCGACTCCCTCACAGGGTCTTGTCACTCTCCTTCTTCAGGTGACTGAAAGGTCAGAGGAGAAAATATATTCATGTTAAGTCAGCACTTTTACATGTCTTCGGTCTTCTGGCCAATTTATCCGGCGAGACCTGAAACCTGAAATCCGAGTAGGTCCAAAAGTCAGTTGTGCTGGATCCTCAAAGGCAAAGTCAAAAGGGCCCGGTTAGATTTGGCTTGTGATCGGGAAACTTAGCTACTCTAGCTGTTCTATAAGTGATTCTCAAAGTCTACTGTTAGTGGTACTTCCCTGAATTATATGTCCAAAGTGTTCCACGATGTCCGAGGGACGCCAATATTTTTCTAGAATTTAGTACAGTACATTTGAGAAGTTCATCCATCCATCCATTTTCTGATCCGCCTTTTCCTAAAAAAAAATCGCGGGGGCGTGCTGGAGCCTCTCCCAGCCGTCGTCGGGCAATAGGCAGGGAACACCCTGAACCGGTTGCCAGCCAATCGTGGGGCATACACGGATGAAAAAACATCCGCGCTGGATGGTTTTGGAATGTGGGAGGAAACCACTGTACCCGGAGAAAACCCACACAGGCACGGGGGAAATCATGGCAACTCCACAGAGGAAGGTTGGAGCTGGAATCGAACCCGGTACCTCTGCTCTGTGAGGTCGACGCCCTAACCACTGGTCCACCGGACCGCTCTTTAGGTATACGGCTCTTTTTGGGCATTTGGGGATCATGTCAAGACTTGTAGAAAATGGTGCCCGGCCTTAGTTAGACCATGAGCACAAACGGCATACCTGTAGTACTCGTCCTGGCTGAGGGAGTGGTGGTGATGGTGATGAATCCACTGTTGTTCCAGGGCCAGTCTCTGGATCTGCAGCTCCGCGCTCTGGGCCTGCTGCATGGCCTGGAGCTGATGGGCTGCCGACATGGGACCAGTGAGGGAGGACGGTTGGGGCATGTCGCGGAAAGGAGCACCTGGGAGAAGTGTAGCCAAATCATCAGTTTCCCCCGCCGGATCATTCCCGATCAACTTTGAGGACTGTTTTGGAGAGTAAAAAAAGTGAGCGAGTACATGGACGAGGAGTCTTCTCCTCACCAAACAGCTGTTGGCGAAGCACCTCGCTGTCAGTGAGGGGGTGAGCCAGGATGGGGTTGCCTATTGTCGCCCCTGGGTAAGGAAGCCGCGCCAAAGGAGACCCTGACGCCAGCGGGTCCATCAGGGGGTGAACCCCGCCCGCCGCTAGATGCCAATGATGTAATAGGAAATAAAGGAGATATTTAATAGGAGCCAAAGAGACGGCGAACGCCGGAGATGGAGATCGCGTGGTGGGAACTCAAACACGGCGGCCTAGCTAGTAGCAGTGGGTACCTGTGTCTTGTTGGTGCAGGTGCAGATGCGAGTGGATGTGGGAATGCTGGTGATGGTGGGGCGTCACATTCAGCATCTGGACACGACCCATATTTTCTCCTCCGCCCGTTCCTCCTCCGTTTGCGTTGCCTCCGCCCGGCCCTCCTCCATTGCCTCCCCTTTCCCTTTCCCGCTCTCTCTCGCCGCGCTCCCTTTCCGCAAAGGCCGGCAATGGTGCTCTGTCCCGTTCCCTTTCTCGCTCCCGCTCTCCGCCGCGCTCCCGCTCAAAGTGGGCCGGTGACCGAGTGGGAGTCGGGTACGCCTCGGAAGTGGCCGGGCCTGATGTTTGATTGGAGGACAGGGAACTAGGAAAAGAAGAATTGGCGACAGGGTGATGAATTGAGGTGGCGCCGGAGGTTGGCGGGGCGGGTGGAGGAGGGGGAGCCGCTGGAGGTGCGGCGGGGGCTGCAGGGGGCGGGGCAGTAAGCGGTGGCGCAGATGAAGGATGACTAGGGTGCGACGGTGGTGGATTGGATAGGGACTGCGGGGCAGGAGGATTGGGAGGTCGAGTTACTGGGGCCAGTGTCGGGTTCTGGAGGTGCGGTGGGCCGGTTGGAGCTGGGGGAGGAGGAGTGCAATAGAGTGACACCTCATTGGCTCCCGCTGCGCCTCCCCCAAGGAGCAATGAGTGGGCATGTGCGTGTGCGTGGCTGTGGGCATTGGCGTGCGAATGAGAGTGAGCAAGGGCAAGCGCCGCAGGATCATGAATGGACGCTGGTGGGTAGACCCGTTCATCACTCTTAAACTCGAATCCCGGCTTCATGCGATCCCGGTGAGCAGCGACTGCATGAGGAAAGCCAACTCCTCCCAACCCTGTTCCTCCAGGCACCGGTCCTCCTCCGACCCCAGGGTGGCCCCCAATACCCGGGCCGCCTTCTAGGCCGCCACCATACAGAAATCCCAAGATGGCCGCAGCTGTCGCAGCATCTGTCGGGAGGTGATGTGGATGGCCTATCGCGTGATTTTGGAATTGGGGAAGAAAGAACGAGGGATGGATGTGAGGATGACCGTGATGAATTTGAGGGTGGTGTGCTTGGGCCCGACTCGCTGCCCCGAGCGGGGACATCGCATGAGGGCGAGCATACTCGCTCAGGGTTCTTAGAGCTGGGGTGTCAGGACCCAGATAAGGGCCTCCTATCCCGATTCCGAGAGCACCCTGTGGGCCCCCAACTACTGCTGATGCTCCAGCCATGGACGGAAGGAGAAGAGAGTGGGGGATAGTGTGAGAGAGGCTGGGATGGAGGTGGTGTGTTGGGGGAAGATGAGCGTGTGGATGCGAGGGATGATGCTGAATGTGATGCGAAGGGTGGGCGCTCGGGTTGCCCGGACAGGAGGAAGACGAGGAAGGGTCCAGGATGATGGAGGACGAAGAAGGGAAGAAGAGGGACGATCCCTGGCGAGCTGCTGCATTGGCATTGGCATCTTTTTGTTGCTATGAAGAAAACAAAGTTACTGTGTCATTTAGCCTATTGTGAATCATACGGTCACTGTCTGATGAAAAGCATGTATTACGCCCCCCCCCCCCCCCCACACACACCGACCCCCACCCCCTTGCTCTGTATCAAAACCTCCCAAAAAGTATGTTTTATTGCTTGTGCTTTTAACATGAATTTCTATTCATGGCCATCAAAAAAAGTACCTCAGGCCACAACAGACCGTGCACTATGTTGGGATGAATAAAAACGTATCATCCAAAGATGAGTGGATCAAAAACAGAATATATGGAAACTGTAACTACCCCCTTTCTTCACTGCAATTTGCACTTTCTTTGACCGGAACAAACAAAAACCAGACATGACAGGTTTTCAAGCTTACCTGCAGGTGGCGATCCAGCTCCCTTTCCCGCTCCCGCTCCCTTTCTCGTTCTCTCTCTTTTTCCCTTATGTCTCTGGCACGTTGCTCGACCTCCCTCCGAGCTCTTTCTATCACCTCGTTCCTCTTCTTCCACAATTTGGAGCCGTCCAATGGAACAAAGAGGACATCGCTGCGGGCGCAGGAGTTGCCGCTACCGCGGTCAAGGACTTTGTGAAACCTGCACACGTGACACAGTGATGCAGTACATCAACAACCACCAGTAGTCGGTATCTCAATCATTGTGATCCTTCTTTATCCAAAAGTGGGGGGACAAAACACAAAATGGAAACACAGACAAAGGAGATTTGAATGCCCTCGAGGTTACCTTGCTGACTGGCTAGCGTGGATGGGAATGTCTACAGGCTTAGGTTCAGGAGATGGACTTCTCAACACCGCTGGTGGACTTTCACTCTCTTCCCTGTCTTCTAGCGGCTCCTCTTTAATGACAGGTGTAGGGGGCGGGCCAGAATCTGAATGGCCATCTCCACCGGGATGCGATAGGTTGGGGGTAGGTGTTGTCGCGCTGCTGTTGAGCGGCGGAGGGCCCTTAGAGACATTCTGAGGTGATTGGGAGTTGGTATTGCTGTTCGTGGGTGTGCCACTGTTGCTATTGCTGCTAGCCAGGCTATTACCACTGCTACCGCTGGAGTGGTATGGTCCGCTGAATGTCGGGTGGCTGTTCAAGGTGCCGTGTAATGGCGTAGGGCGACATCCAGGTGAACAGCTGGATGAGACGCCCGGCCCAGGAAGCGGCATGTTGGGCGCGGAGGCCGATCCAGGGGGAAATGACGAGAAGCTCGCTATCTGATTGGTCGATGGGCTAGGTAGTGGAGACACGTGTGTTGGAGGAGTCTGGGCAGACGACTGGTAGAGTTGGGGGCGAACGTTGGGCGCCATACCTGGCGGGAGTTGCTGGGTATGGGAAGATTGGGATAGGGGGAGAGGAGGTTGAGGCGGTGGAGGGGGATAGCTGGCGTTTGGAGGATGTCCGTGACTGCTCGAGGAGGATGGGGAGAGAGCACGAGGTTGATTTGGACCTCCACGGTTTTGGTATAGCGTAGACTCTCGCAGGTTTGGCTCCCTTTCTCTGTCCCTTGGTCCGGACTGGTAATGGGGATGAGAAGGGTGAGGATTTGGGATTCCGCCGGGCCCTGAAAACTCTCTTACGAGATTAGAAGTAACGCCAGGTGGGCTGAGATAATCTCTATTCGTTCCAGCGGAGGGAGGTCCCCCTGCATTGAAGTCCTTCCCACCAGTGGGAGGATACTCCCTGTGAAAAGGGTCAGCGGCGGAGGAAGGGGTTTGTGCCTGGTCCATGGGAGCAGGAAACTCCCGACTGGCTAAATTGGTGGGATGCGTGTGTGGGGGCAGGGAAGAATGCGACGGATGGTTATTGTTGTTTTGGGGTGATGCCGTTGGGTCTCGACTGAGCATGGCGTTTACCGGCAGACCGCTGTTTGAACTCGGATGGCTTCCTTGAGGGATGGAGCTGTTGTTTAGGTTGCAGTTTCCTCCAACTTCTCTTGTTTGGCCTCCAAACTCTGCCCATCTGCCCCTGTCCTTGTCTCTGGGAAGCCCACCTCCAGCTCCGTTGGGGCCAAAGTCTCGACTCTGGTTTTGGTTTGGCATGGAAAACTCTCTTCCCGCGTCTTGCTCCCTGTCACGGAAAGCTGGAACAAAGTCTTTTCTATCGGCACCGAGGTTAGAAGGTCCATCTCTTCCAGCGCCTTGGAACTCCCGGTTTTGACTCGCAGACAGACCTGAAAACTCCCTGGCTTGGATGCTATTTGGGCCGCCATTATTACCCCCACTGCTCGCGTTGCCGTTGTTACCTATCGGAGCAGAAAACTCCCTGTTAAGCTCCCTCACCACACACTCGCCCCTCACTCCCCTCTCCCTGTCTCCCGCGGCCCCCCTCTCTCTGTCCCCTCCCCCTCCAGCGTACCTGGGAAGGTACTCCCTGTGGGGGTGAGGGTGCGGATGCGGGAGGTAGGAGGAGTGTCGAGAGGAAGGAGGGTTGTAAACGGAGGGAAGTTGCTGTTGCTGCACCGGGGGCTGATGCTGGTGTGGGTGATGGTTGCCAGGGTAACGGGCGTAGCCCCAACTCCCCTGGCAACCGGTTGCGGTGCCACCCTGCCAGCTGGGGGAGCTATAATGATGGGGGTGGGTGTTGCTTTGGGGTTGGGATTGGGATTGTGGCTGAGGCCCCGTCTGCAACAGAGACGGAGGCGTGGACTGGGCCTTGTCCAGGTGCTTTTCTGCCTTTTCCATTTTCTCTCTTTCTATTTTAACCTCTGGGGGGAGATTTTGTCCCCCAAGCTCCAGTGGTTTTAGAGCAGGTGGGGGAGGAAGCGGCGGCGGGGGCAAGGAATGGGGAATGCCGGGGCTGTTGTGGGAAAAGTCTCCACCTGAGACGGATGTCTTTGTAACACCTTGCGTGTTGGCTTTGGAATTGATTCTATTGCCGCTCGGCATCGCGTCGGTGCCTGTTGGTCCGTCGTACTCCACTTTGGAAATGAGTTTGGAGTCCAGGGAGAAATAGGACTTCCTCCCGCCAGTGCCGTCGTTGGAAGAAGATTCCCCGGCGCCACGACCCGAGGAATTGAGACCAGAGGAGGGGCCAGGATGGATAGGCTTAAGCGCACAGTCCTCAATTCGTGCATCCGTATCCGTCTTTTGTTCGTCCCCGCAAGGATCCTCCCCTCTCCGCTCCCGTTGCGCCCTTCTGTCATCCACGGACACGCTTCCCGCTCCTCCATCTTTACTTTTCTCCCGTTCCCGCTCTCCTTGCTTTGGTGAGTCCGGGCCCTCGGAATCAGAGTCGAGGCTACCCAGGGGCGAAGCGGAGAGACTCGGGGAAGAAGAACGATTGTCCTGGTCGATGTCCCGCCCGCTGCTCAAGCTGCTGCTGCTGCTATTCGCCAGGCTCCCGACCACCGAACTCCTGCTGCCCTGGGATTGGCCGTCCTCATTGTCACTCTCGCGGGATTGGCCGACCGCAGAGGTTGGAGGCTGAACGGCGGAGGGAGCCAAGCTGTCAGCGGCGTGTGTTGACGTTGGAGGGTTCGAGGTGGCTGCCGAATCCTGACAAGAAAAGATCATTTGTGGATCAAGCGAAGGAAAAAAAATAAAAAAATCAATCCCGCAAAAGGACCTCTTGCCAGGGCATATTTCAGCGGGGCGAAAATAACTCCCCGTTGCTCCTGCACATGAATGTTTTCAAGCTTTATATAACAGGCTGATGAAATGCAAGACCAACCTGAACTTTCTGCCTTTTTGCTGGAGACACAAGTTCCTCCCCCTCGCTCTCCGACGAATCATGGCCTTGTGATCTGCGACCGAAGCGATTCCCAGCCACTTCCTCACCGCCACCTCTTGGCTAACAATGAAGCAATCCCATGAATTCTTCCAAGTTCTAAATACCCTCCGGACGTCGCGAGCGTGTCGATCTGTACTAGCGTTGCGCACGTGACGTAACCTTGAAATGCTAAGCGCGTACATACCGTCTGTCTTTCGTTGCGTTCGGCGCGAGTTGGGCTAGCATGCGGGCGTCGGCCCCTCCTCTCCTCGCTCGCTCCCCGCCGCCGCCCGCTGCGCATGGGCACCTGCAAATCCAAAACAAGGTATTGAAACAGAGCGTGGCCCAAGGTGAATAGTCCTGTGACGAACTTGTGGAGTCAATATTTGCGTGTGCCTTGCACATTACCGAGTCTTTGTGCGTCCGTGTTTTCATGATTTCGGCTTTAGAACGTCCATTTTACTACACAAGCCATTGCATGGAGTTGAACGGGTCGCGTCCGGGGTTGCTTACTCACTCGGGTGATAGAGCACGGGGGAAACCTGAAAAGGATCATAAACAAAGAAGGCCTTATTGGGTCTTTGGGCTCATTTCGAACTAAGACGTCCGTCCACACACATGTGGAAGCGAATGCCTTGGTCACTCGCAAAATAGACTTGCAACACCATGTGTGCAGAGGAAGAATTTGCGCCATTGTGTTCCAACATGTCATTTACAACTGCAAAAGATTTGCTTCAGCATTTGGAATTCCCAGCATGTCTCGCTCCGCGCCAAACACTCAGTCACACGGCGGCCAAAAAACCTACTGGCACACATTGAAGGCCCCCGGTGGTTTGGCCACCAAAGAGCCACTTGGTATTAGGCGTGCGTACACGCAGGCGTGCCGTGCATGCGTTTTGGTCACACTGTCCGGCAAATGGAAGTCACCCGACCCCCCCCCCCCTTCCACCACCACATCCCTAACCCTCAGCCACTTGTGGTTAACCTACATGACCTGATTATGACTCTCAAGCATCACATGCTCATTTGCCGCTGCGAGGAGAGTCGTTTGTGAGCAAAAAAAAAGATGGCCGCATCCATTCATTCATGCCACGGTGAAAAAGGGCCAATGTATTTTGAATGAGGGATATAAATAGTACGCGCTGCCAGATGGGGAAACTGTCATTTTTTTAGGCAGCGTGCGTGTGTACAAACAGCGCCCGCAGCCGTGGCAGCGCTACACATGACTGTGCATTAATTATTGGTGCGTGCTGCAGTGACTAAGTCGATGGGAGAGACCCACACAATCCAAAAAAAAAAAAAAAAAAAAAGATGGAGCACGTTCACACGTGTTTATGGGCCCCACTCTATGCTAACAAGGGCAGATATGTGGGATATACAGGTGGCAGCTGGCTGCCCAGACATTGGCCACACTGGTCATGAACTTGCAACCCCCCCCCCCCCCAGAAAAAAAAAAATTAAACAAAAAACAGTCATGAGCCTACCGCAGTGTAATTGATACACACACACATGCAAAGTCAGCTCTGTGCAGACGCCAGGAGCACCGCATGCATGGATGAGAGGTTAGGGAATGGCGGAATGATTGCATCTAGCACCAGCCCCCCCCCCCCCCCCTCTATTTTTTTTTTTTTTTTTGCTTTGCAGGAATGTGGCCGTCATCTTGAACGCAGCATTGGGATGACAATAAGGCACAATGGAAAAAGGGGGGTGTGAGGGAGAGGGTGTGTGGGGGGGGGCGGCGTTGATGATGGTGCTGTAGATTCCAAAACACAGCATAAGCATGCATTATATTGCACCCCCATGCCCCCTACCACCACCCCCTCCCCTTAATTGTGCTTACCTTTAATATCCAGCGATGCGTGCTGCCGCCGCCGCCGCTGCTCCTCTCACTCCCCCTTTTTCCTTCCTCGCCCTCCTTTTTGTCGCCTTTTCACGCAACGCGCGCCGCCTCATGTTGCACAGACGGACACACACACGCACACACACGCACACGCGCACACAAAGAAGCGGTAGCAGCTACCGGGCGAGAGCAACAATGCGGCTGAAATCTCGGTAGCTGCGTGGAAAAAGCTGAACTGTACAAATTGATGCGTATGTGCGCTCGACTCTTCCCCACCCCCTTTTTTTTTTTTTGCTTTGCTTTGCCCCCCCCCTCCTCCTACTCCCCCCCTCCTTCCTCCAAGACGACTTTTTTATATATATATTTATGTACTTCTGCCTGGCTCTATGAGAGGCAACGGAGAGAGGGATGAGAAAAGGAGTGGAAGGAAGGCGTCATTTGAATAAGGAGACTCGAAAAAAAGGGTGAGACGACAAGGAGAGGGGAAAGTCACCTTTACATTCGAGTATATCGAGATTTTTGCCTTGCAAACAACAAAATAGTGTTTTGGGGTTTTTTTTTTCATCGTGACTTTCTTGATGGTCGTCTGTCCTGCAGCTGTCTGTCTGGGAGAAGCTTGCGTCCAGCCAAGCGACTCTGCAGACCTCCTCTTTCTCCTCCCTCTCCCTCTCTCCTTCACGCAGCCCCCTGTCCCGTCTCCTATTGTGTGGTAACTATAGCAACCTGGCCGGAGACTGTGCCCAGTGCGCCTGCGTGACTCCATAATCCGCACGCACCCACCCACCCGCGCACACACACACACAAACGACATTTTACTCTGAGCTCTCGGGCTCCCCCTGCGGTTCGCTTTTTGAACTTTCTCGTGACGTCTCTTGTCAGCACGTGATCAAGACACGGCACCTATCGGCCACAAGATGAGGTACACTCAGGCGAACGTGTGTATATAAAAAAAAAAGACAAAATACCCAAATCAATTTAAAAAGTATGTTGGATAAAATTAATCCCAGCACGTTTTCAAGTAACGTTTTTTTTTTTTAATTTACCTGTCGTGCTCGTTCGTGAGTGACCAAGGCGATCGTTGTTGTTTTTGAGTTTCTTTTATGGATGTTTGTCGAACGGTGGCTCACGCTCAGATACTTGGGTCAAAATAAGACTGTTAAAAGTAGCGGTGTTGATTTCGTCAATTGCAGTCTTTAAAATGTGAAGATTCTGGAAAAAAAAAGTAAATTATACATATTTTTGCTAACTTGGCAAAAGGAGAACAAACCCACTAAAGTTTCCTTCTTTCATTACTGACAATCCCGTGATATGTTGTTTAGAAATTGCAAAAAAAAAAAAACTTGAAAGTTGGAATATTACGAGTAAAATGTAATTCTTAGCGAATGAAGCGAAAAAAAACAAGTCACAGTATTACAATAATAAAGTCATCAGTCATTTTATGATTTTTTTTTCTGGACAATAATTTACATTTTACAATAATAAGTCAAAGTATTTGACCATTGTCGACATTTCTGCAATTGATTCTAGACTGTGTGCTGGGATACAATGTGGTCATCTGTGACAAAATGTTTATTATTGTATTTGTAGTCGGCGGTGATGTATGATTTCACCACATCATAGTCACCCATGGCTGCTTCAAACATCTTGGTCACCGTTCTTCGTGAAAGGAAAAGGAGAAAATAGAAAGAAAAACCTTCAGAATAAAACGGTTGCACTGACACTCATTGGAATTTGAAGCTACAGTTAATGTAGGAGCGAGTGAATGTACATTTCTGAAAATCAAGAACCATAACTACGGACTCACATTGTACGCATCTTTTTATTTGCCACAATTTGTCACACACATCACTTGATTTAAAGCTGCTTCGTATTCACAGTAGGAAAGTCAGGGAAGACGACAAGAGCGCACGAAAGGACAAAAATCATCCACAGTTGACGGAATGCAGTGATGGCAAGTCAGCGCAGGAGGGGGGGGGGGGACGCCCGCACCAATCGGTGAACTTGACCGCGCATCATAACGAAAGCTTGTGGTAGAGCGACCGAGCATTTCCGGTGCATGCCGACGTCACCGCCGGGTGCTCAGAGCGCACTGGGATTGCGAAAGTTGTGCCCGGCAAAGCGAGCTTGCTCGCCCAACTCTTCCTCAATCCTGAAGTTGATGGAAGGAAGGGACAAAAATTGGACAAATAAACATATTAGTGACTATTTGCAGAGTGCTCACCAAGTACAGATCACGTATGTTGTCAAGTGAAGGCAGGAAGAGAAAAAGGTGGCCGAGAGAGAAATTACGCAAGTACGCGTCACCGAAAAGTCAGCTGAAGTACTTTTTTCACCAATGAGTACACCACTTGCGTCACACGTGGATACGCACCTCATGAGCTGATTGTATTTGGCCAAACGTTCGGAGCGACAGGGGGCTCCAGTTTTAATCTAAGAAAAGACAAAAATATATTCTTTATGATGACGGTCAAAGTTGAAGTCCCCCGTGCGTTGTTGTCTTTGCACCGGAAAGCAACTCCGCTGTCATCCAGTCTCCACGAATCCATTGCGATCCACTTTGGGGTTCCACTGTGAGACACCGTATGTGTCTCCGTATAGATCGGGGGACGTCGTTGATATTTGTCAACTATTGGCTTGGAAAGCCCTTTGAGACTGTTTTGTATACATACTCGAAACTTGACTTCACTGCAGTTGGAACTCAACAGTCTCGCAAGTCATCTGACGCCATTAAAATGAATGGAAATTGCAAATATCTGTACCAGCCCCCAATAGCAAAATGTTTTTTTTTTTTTTTTATGCTTCAATACAACATGCAGGGCGGCCCGGTAGTCCAGTGGTTAGCACGTCGGCTTCACAGTGCGGAGGTGCCGGGTTCGATTCCAGCTCCGGCCTCCCTGTGTGGAGTTTGCATGTTCTCCCCGGATCTGCGTGGGTTTTCTCCGGGTGCTCCGGTTTCCTCCCACATTCCAAAAACATGCGTGGCAGGCTGATTGAACACTCTAAATTGTCCCTAGGTGTGAGTGTGAGCGTGGTTGGTTGTTCGTCTCTGTGTGCCCTGCGATTGGCTGGCAACCGATTCAGGGTGTCCCCCGCCTGCTGCCCGAAAACAGCTGGGATAGGCTCCAGCACCCCCCGCGACCCTAGTGAGGATCAAGCGGTTCGGAGGATGAATGAATGAACAACATGCATTGTGCTGCTCCAGTTCGTGTTGCCAATGTAATACAGATATACGCAACATGCTTTTATTCATTCATTCATTCATCTTCCGAGCCGCTTGATCCTCACTAGGGTCGCGGGGGGTGCTGGAGCCTATCCCAGCTGTCTCCGGGCAGTAGGCGGGGGACACCCTGAATCGGTTGCCAGCCAATCGCAGGGCACACAGAAACGAACAACCATTCGCACTCACACTCACACCTAGGGACAATTTAGAGTGTTCAATCCGCCTGCCACGCATGTTTTTGGAATGTGGGAGGAAATCGGAGCACCCGGAGAAAAACCACGCAGGCCCGGGGAGAACATGCAAACTCCACACAGGGAGGCCGGAGCTGGAATCGAACCCGGTACCTTTGCACTGTGAAGCCGATGTGCTAACCACTGGACTACCGGGCCGCCCAACATGCTTTTAGCTGCTCATAAATCCCCAGTCATGTTATTTGTTCTTGGCGGAGGATAAAGACTGTATGCTTGTGATTCTTGTGTTATTATCTGCTCATCTGTGTTGTTCAAATGGCCGTTGCCTCAAGCGTTCGTCAGCCCGTCTGAGGCGTTTCCGACGATGAGTTGGCAGGAAACAAACGGCCTTGACGGCAAAGTGTTGCTGCTGTTTGAACTACCTGATGTGTAATTCTTAGTTGTATGCGCAGCTTGACATTAAACTTCAAGCAGGGAGTGGTACAAGCCCGAAGCTACTTTTTTGAAGAAACATTCACTCCCTGCCAAACTGCTGCTTGTTGCCAAGTAAGTTGAGTTCACTGCCACCATGCTGGGCAAACTTGAAAGGCGGGTCACTTGTATCTCAAGGCACTTGATAATCTGTGACGATACAAGCGTTTCTCACCTGTCCGGTGCAGAGACCCACCACCAGGTCGGCGATGAAGGTGTCCTCGGTCTCGCCCGAGCGGTGGCTCACCATCACGCCCCAGCCGTTCTCCTGGGCCAGCTTACAGCTGGATGAGAACAGGAATAAAGTACTTGCAGTACTCGTACATGCAGGCCACCAGCAGACTCAACTCACGCTTTAATGGCCTCCGTGATGGAGCCGATCTGATTGACTTTCAGCAGCAGGCAGTTGCAGGCTTTGTCCTCCACGGCGCGTTGGATCCGACGCGGGTTGGTGACGGTCAGATCATCCCCAACCACCTGCACAATACATTTCGGATACGTCATATCTCTATCTAACGAGTGCAGGTGTGAATTCTCAACCGTCGGTCTTTTTGTGTGTCTAATACCTGAATGCCCACTGAAGCCGTGAATTGAGTCCAAGCTGGCCAGTCATCCTGGTCGAAGGGGTCCTCGATGGAAACAACTGCAGGGGGAAAGCAGCACAGTCATTTACAGCGCCGTGCGTGCAATGGTGTTCCACGCGGTTGCTCGCGCTATTATCGAGGGCAAAGAGGCATGTCCTTGCCCGCCAGAGGAGCGCCGTAGCAGGTCATTAAAAGCTCCTTTAACAGGTCTCATTGTGTGTGCGAGGGGGGGATGTGGGGGGGGGGGGGGTCCAAAGTGACAGCAGAGGAAATGAGACCCATGGCACGAGGATGAGGATCGGACACGTAATCGATAAGCAGAAGCCACACGGTCACGGACGGACCTGGGTAGTTGTTGATGAAGCCTTGGTAGATGCCTGCTAGCTCCTCGCCGCTAATGTTGCGAGCGGCGTTGGGCGGGGACTTGAAATCCAGGTCGTACTTGCCCTCCATGAAGAACTCGGAGGCGGCCACGTCCATCCCGATCACCACTTTGTCAGTGAAGCCTGCCTTCTCGATGGCCGTCTTGATCAGCTCCAAAGCTGCAGGGGGAATCGGATCACATTGATCGATGTTGATCAGTAAGAGCGTCGATTCTATTCGGGTATTTCCAGTGGAATTTCCATGTGGTACAATTTGAAGATCAGCCCCAATTTTGATGTCAAAACAGAACTGAATGTTGCTTCTTCGTTGGCTTTTTTCCCCTGTTTGTGGTCCCATGTGGTATGTAAAAGTATTGCTTTGGCGCCATCTTGGTGCCTAACAACAATGTTGAAGTGAGTGGAGGAGCTTCAATAAGTGCCTTGCTGTCCTCTTGTGTCATCTTTAGGCTATTATCAAGCTTTTGGGGTGCACCATTTAGTCATGGATTTTTACTCTTCCTGGCAAGGCTCTATCTCAAGCCCACTGTATTTACTTTAGTAAATATGCAATGGTGACTTTTCTTCATGAAAGGAAACGGATCATGGTGCTTTTATACATTTCATTTCCCGGGGGGCACAAGTGAGTGAGCGAAACGAGCCTCATCGAGTGTTGGCTTCCACGCTTTGATTTCGGCTTTCTCACCTTCGCTGTTCTCCTGAATGTTGGGTGCGAACCCCCCCTCGTCGCCCACGTTGGTAGCATCCTGACCGTACTTCTCTTTGATCACGCCCCTCAGCGTCTGGTACAGCTCCGCCCCCACACGTAGGGCCTCGCGGAATGACTCCGCCCCGACGGGGAGTACCATGAACTCCTGCATGGCCAGCCTATTCCCGGCATGAGAACCGCCGTTGATCACGTTGAAAGCCTGAAAGCGAAGCGCACGACAGTCACCGACAATGGCTGTAGGGAGTCGTTGGCTGCAGATCGGGAAGGAGGAACTCCAACAGGTTGGACTCACAGGAACCGGGAGAACCAGGTCTTGGTTTCCCGCCAGATCGGCGATGTGACGGTACAGCGGGACGTCCTTCTCCGCCGCTCCCGCTTTGCATACGGCCAGCGAGACACCCAGTATAGCGTTAGCGCCAAATTTAGCTGCAACAGACAGAAGCGACGGATACGTTCGGCGGTTGGATCAAACGTGGGAATCGTGGCGACCAAAGGCCTACATTTGTTGTCGGTGCCATCCATTTCGATCATCAGGTTGTCCAGTTTCTCCTGCTCCAGCACACTGATCCCCTTGAAAGGCACATAGGAAGACTTCATGTCGCCATCAACGTGAAGACCAAACGTGCTCGTCTACTCTTTGTCCTGTCCGACTCACCGACTGGATGAGGGCAGGACCAAGTGTGTCGTTAATGTGACCGACAGCTTTGGTTACGCCTGAGACACAAGCACAGAATACGTCATTCAAAATATCGTCTGTGTGACGCTGGCGGCACAAAGTGTGTGTGAGTGACCCGAAGAACCTCAAGATGAACCATTTCAAAATTTTTCTATCCAACCGTCCATGTAACTCCCAACCGTGTACAAAACGATTTTCTAAACGTTGACAGTGGAATTAAAAATAGACAACGGCGACGGCGTGATTGCGCAAGCTCTTACGGATGTGTTATCAATGACCTGTGTCAATCCTGTGTTCTTCCATCACGGTTTGGTTTGGGGCCGCCACAAAAAAGGACAAAATCCGACTTCAACGGACAGTTAGGACGGCAGGAAAAAATCGTTGGCACCGCCCTACCCACTCTTGAGGACTTGCACACTGCAAGAATCAAGACACGGAAAATCCTCCTGGATCCCCCGCACCCTGCCCACCACCTTTTTCAGCCACTCCCCTCAGGCAGACGCTACAGATCCATGCGCACCAAATCCAGTAGACACTTAAACAGCTTCTTCCCTCTAGCCATTAACTCCTTAAACAGTCACTGACATAGTCACTCTTCTTGCACCACAAAATGGTACTACAAAACTACTGGTTACTCTAAAATGGTTCATTTAAGGTTCAATGATTTTGTTGTTTACGATGAACGGTCTGCGGCTGGATGGATGGAGGTCTTGAGGAGCCGACGATGAGAAGAAAGGAGCGTTGGCGCGGAGTGCCGATGCGGATTTGGAGCTGGGAGTCGCGGCTTGGAGTTTGAAGCGGATTACGTGGGACAGGAGAAGTGAACTAATCTCTTTTCGTCAATGGATGCTACAGCTTTGTGTTTGCTTTCAAAACTTAGCTTGTAGCAGACGTGTGCACATTTTCAGCATGACGTCTCTGATCCACTGGAGAAAGGACACTTTGATCCTCTCCTCTTTCATCTAGAACTGCTTCAGACAACAAAGTGTATGCAGAAAAGTGGTGAAGATTGCACGACTGTCTCTGTCCTATGTGTTGTCTTGGGTTATTTTTGTTATTTTTGACTTCAAAATGGCGCCGCGAGAGTGGCTGCCTTTCCAGCAGCTCCTATTTTTTTGTTGTTCTACTTCTTACTTTCATAACTTTGCTGCTGTGAATTGGGAATTTCTCCATTGTGAGACTAATAAAGGTTTTTCTTATCTTATCTTATGATACTAGTGCAGCGTGTTATACCGGAGACAAATTCCTTGCGTGTTCTACCTACTTGGCCAATAAAGATGATTCTGATTCTGATTCTGACATCCAAACTTATTTTCATGGGAATTAGCAGGCGTTTGATGAACCCCAGTTCCAAGCCGTTTTAATGGGCTCTTCCTGACGGTTTTTTTTCACTTTCCAGCCCGAGACGAGAATGTTTTGTGCTGCCACAGACCGGTATTTAGAACTGTATCTCACAAAACCGCACGGGGGTTTTGTAGACTTTCTATATCCACTGTGCATCAGTGTAGACCGCCACAATAATAGACGTATTCCTCACAGGTTCGCATGCTGCGTGACGTATCAATCTGTCCTCAGAGACAGCGATTTGTGAAATGTTCACACCCCCCCCCCCCCTTGTCGTGTAGTTAAATGAGTGAACATCTCTCAGTATGACGCAGTTACAAAACGGACACCAGAGCACACTCCCTGGACTGTTTGTGTTGCGATAATTGCCGTGGGATTATTATTTACTCTGCGGTATCTTTCCGTCTACCTTTGCCCTTGTAGCGAGTCTTGTCTCCATCTCGGAGTTCCAGAGCCTCGTATATTCCGGTGGAGGCGCCGCTCGGCACTGCCGCTCGGAAAAGGCCTTGGATTGGGGACAAAATGGTGAGCTATGAGTTCATTTACAGTTACGTCTTTGGCCAAATGTCAGCTTTTTACTTTTGTTGCACAATCACAATGGAGTTTTAATTAAAGTTTTTCTTTCATTAAATATAGAGCACCATTATTTGCAGGTACTGTTGAAGTATTTGGTCACTTGTCTTAAATATGATTTCGCACCTAATTGTATCAAAAAGTTTCAACCTTGGACATGCAAATTTTAATTTTTTTAATTAAAAAAAAATAATTTTAATAACCTTTATCGGTATGAAGATCAACTTCCACCGTAGGGTTTCCCCTGGAGTCCAGGATCTCCCTGGCAACAATATTCACGATGGACATCCTGTAAAAATCAAAAGTCAATGACACGCAATCCATCATTTGTTTTTTTTAGCCTGCTGAGTATTTGTGTGAAAAGAATGGCTGGTTTTCCATGTCGGCCGGCGCAAATATGATTCCTGCAGAAGACGCCTGACATCAAAGCGAACGCTGCGTTCTCCAGCGGGAATCCGCTCGTCATTGGCCGGATCATCGCCATGGCGGCCGAGAGAGAAGATGGACGCTTGACTGACTGACTGACTGACGGAGTGCATGGAGGAATTCTTACCTGCAGCCTGTTTGACACCCGGCGGAGGAAGCGAGAGGATGCGCGGCAATGAGAGGAAGGAGGGAAATGGGAGATGAGGAGCAGATGGAGGAGGAGGAGGGTGAGTACTATGCAAGAGGAGGGGCGGGGGTTGGGGGGGGTTCTGATGAGTCACGAGAGGGTGCGCAGTGTTGGGAGGGAGATGAAGGCAACACGGGAAGGAATGGCGGAGCAAAGATGGGGTCTGATGATGCTTGACTCGTGGCCTCCAATGAGAACATCACGCATTCAAGGACGCTCGGGAGGAGAGAGACAGAGTCCCCCCCCCCCCCCGACCCCCTACCCCAGTGTTACATCTGTTCAAATTGGGAAAAAACTGCCAGACTCAAAGTCGACTGTGATCTGACAACGGCGCCGATGAAAGGAGGACGAGGAGACAGGTAGACAGGTGGCGCTGCTTGGAGGGACGACGTGCTTTTTAAAAATAGTCCTGAGTGTCTCATTGGTAGACAAGCGCAGAGGGGGGGAGGGATGAGGGCTCCTATTGGAGGGATTTTTTTTGGGGGGGGTGCTCCTCGGCTGGGCCGCGAGGGCCATCTGGATGTCACGTTGATCAGGGGTGTCCGAACGACGGCGACTCAGGGGCATGCTGGAGTCACGAGGCAAAAACACTCATGGTGCCCTCCACATCCGTGTCGAGATTAGAAATGGTTGTCATCGACTTTATAAAGAGGCCGAATTTTCGCCCAATCAGTGCAATGTTTGATCGATGCGGTTTCAAAGATGAATTCCAACGATGTTGAACAGTTTTAAAATAGCAGGTCTCGCTTTCTCAAATTAGATCTAGCCATGAATAGATATCCTTTCGATGATCACTTTTTGAAAATAGATTTTAAATGTAGTTTAATGTTGTTAGATACCAAGTTTTTTTTTTTTTCAGATATGTTACCCAAACATAATATAACCGCCATGGAAATGTGGAATATTCCACACTAAAAAACAAAAACAAAAGCACAATGGTTTTGTTTCATTACAGATTTTTAACCTCCTAAGACCCGAACTCTTGCAAGGCAAGCATTTTTATTTTATTTTTATTTTCTCTTTGATATTTAGGCTAATTGGGACCTGATGAATGTAAAAACAAAGAGTTATCTTTTTACTTGATGTAACGTCCTCATAAGTGGACGCCAGGCCCTTAATAGTCCAAAATTTAACATTATAGTCTTGAAAACCAAAGACGTCAGTCATGTCCACACATGTGGACGCGAGGTTAGCAGTATGCTTACACAAATGCCCTCACATGTGGGAAAGGAGAGCCACAGTTGCTGTTTAAGAATAGTGAAACAACATACGCATTCACGCAGAAGCTGCCGTCGGCCACGCCTTCAAACCCCGCCTCTTAGACACACACGCATGTTGTATCAAGTACAATACAATATGTATGGTGTTTTTTGTACGTTTGAGTGGGTTTTGATGATATACTTAAAAAAAACACACAATTTAAATGTATTTAAAATGCATTGGTAGGGCGGCCCGGTAGTCCAGTGGTTAGCACGTGGGCTTCACAGTGCAGAGGTACCGGGTTCGATTCCAGCTCCGGCCTCCCTGTGTGGAGTTTGCATGTTCTCCCCGGGCCTGCGTGGGTTTTCTCCGGGTGCTCCGGTTTCCTCCCACATTCCAAAAACATGCATGGCAGGCTGATTGGACGCTCTAAATTGTCCCTAGGTGTGAGTGTGAGTGCGAATGGTTGTTCGTTTCTGTGTGCCCTGCGATTGACTGGCAACCGATTCAGGGTGTCCCCCGCCTACTGCCCGAAGACAGCTGGGAGAGGCTCCAGCACCCCCCGCGACCCTCGTGAGGATCAAGCGGCTCGGAAGATGAATGAATGAATGAATGAAAATGCATTGGTGGGGTGAAACAAAATGTTTTTGATATGGTAGGCATATTTTGTGGATTTCCACCGGCCAAACACCGCATGCCACAGAAGAGACGCAAGCCCCGAGTTATCTAGCAATGTTTTATTAACGTCACCTAGCTAGTTTACCAAGTCAACAGAATACAATTCATTTCACAGACACATTTTTGTGTCTCCACAAACATAAAACGACCTGTACAGCAGATGCACTTTATACTTGGAGCACTTTTTTAGTGGGCAAAAAGACACACACATCAAATCTTGAGGAGGGAAGCAAGTGTTTTATACAAGTGTGTGAGTGTGCGCGGAGGATTCATCCTAAGACTATCGACTGTCCGTTGACGGGGGCGGCGAGTGGGAGGACAACAGGGCGTTGTTGGTTGGTTGGTTGGTTTGGGAGATGTTACGTGTTTATGGTATAGACAGTCCGGTCGACTTCAACATCAAAAAAGGAGGTTGGAACGATCTTCAAGATGATTCACAGGATCCGTGGAGAAATTTCCTGCGCTCCTCCGCCGGTCGGCTCATGTTTACGGGTGGCACTCCTGTGAGGAGAGAAGGAGTGTCACTTGATAGCGGGTAAGCCATTCATTTTATTTCTTGTGGTGCTCTTCCTCATCAGGGTCGTGGGTGAGCTGGAGTTGTTGACTTTGGGGGGGAGGGGTGTGATACACCTTGGACCGGTTGCTAGTAATGGTGGGGACGAACAACACCGGTGCGGCAGCACTGGGGCGAGTCTGCAGGTGTGAAACCCCTTATTGGTGCGTGTATCGCTTTCATTCATTCATTCATTCATCTTCCGTACCGCTTGATCCTCACTAGGGTCGCGGGGGGTGCTGGAGCCCATCCCAGCCGTCTCCGGGCAGTAGGCGGGGGACACCCTGAATTGGTTGCCAGCCAATCGCAGGGCACACAGAAACAAACAACCATTCGCACTCACACTCACACCTAGGGACAATTTAGAGTGTTCAATCAGCCTGCCACGCATGTTTTTGGAATGTGGGAGGAAACCGGAGCACCCGGAGAAAACCCACGCAGGCCCGGGGAGAACATGCAAACTCCACACAGGGAGGCCGGAGCTGGAATCGAACCCGGTACCTCTGCACTGTGAAGCCGAAGTGCTAACCACTGGACTACCGGGCCGCCCGTGCATCGCTTTAATTAGAAAATAAATAAATAAATAAATAGAATTGTCGTTTGGATGTGCCGCCTTTCCTGTTAGTTGTTAATTAAACGTTTATTCTCTTTTCTAGTCAAAGGTTTGACTTTTTTTCCCAGATAAATTTTGTTTTATTGTAGGCTCTGCTCCACGGAACTGTCTTATGTCACTGAATGCACATCATCAACGCTGAGGCAATATAGAGGTCGACGTGGCAATGAAGAGTTGTCAGACAGTCCGACTGTGAGTACCTCAGGTATGATGACATTTAATTTCATGATCAATTGGGACTTGCATTCCTCAGTAAAAATGTATATTTTGCGGGCGAACTCATTTGAGCATAGACACAAAGAAGCTAATTTGGAAACGTTCTCATCAACATCTTAACTCGGTTAACAAATGGACCAAATGAAATGACACAAAGATGAAGTCATATTTCAAGTCGTCATATTTCAAGTAAAAGTTTCACAGGCTTTTTGGGGATTTACAAGTTTTTCCTTTTCTACTTTTTGTTTACCTGCAATGATGTCAGATGTACAGCAGAGGTCCCTATCGAGTGACCAACACAGTATCAATACAGTGTCAACACACTTTGCATCATGTGTCAATACACCCAAAGTGTCTTGTCGTCTGTCCATCGCTTGTTGCTAGCCAATCGCAAGACACATTTAGACTATTAACTTCACGTTCACACTTTCCTCCTCCTCTACGAACAAAAACAAAGAGTTAATTTTATATTTTGTTTGTTCTACTTCTTCCTTTCATAACTCTGCCGCTGTGAATTGGGAATTTCTCCATTGCGAGACTAATAAACATGCGGCCCCCGTACCTTTCACCAGTCGTAACGCGGGCGAGACTGAGGCGGGTGGTGTCGGGGGGAGTCGTGCCGATGTCCCGGCGGGGTTGTGGAGCCGGGCGGCGCGGTGAGGGCAAGCGGCTGACCGCCCGCCCGTCGGTCTCGGCCGTAGTCCAAAGCCCGGGCGCTGGGCGGAGCGTATCGCCCCGCCTGAGTCCTCCACTCCGTGTCAAACGCCTCGGCCTCGGCTGACAAAACAGGAAGGGTCGGTTATTCAACCGCATTGGCGCGGCTTGTTTAGCCGAAGTATTGTCAGTCCTCAAATAACACATATACAGCGCTACTTTGACTCGCGAGTTCAAATGATTCAATGTATTTGTAGAGCAAAGAAATCGTCCCCATTAAAGTGACTTGAAACGCCATTAATCTGTTCCAGGTGCCCAAAAAACATTTTTTTTTTTGCTCACTCACACGCGAGGGCAGAAAGTCAAAGCGCCACCGTATTCCCGACTCACTCTCGTCCAGGTTGATGAAGTCCTGCCGTTCTTCGCGGTCGCCGGTGCGGCGGTTCCGCGAGCGCTCCATGATGTGCGCGCGTTCGCCGATGTGGTGGCCGATGGCCAGGCGCTCCAGGCCGCTTTCGCTGTCTCGCATGGACTGACGGGTCTCCCGGATCTGCAACCAATCGCCTGCCGTTTACGAAACCCGTCGATGTATCGATGCACTGGAGTCAAACTCGAGGCCCCGGGGGGCCAAATCGGGCTCTCCACATCAGAATGATTTAACGTGGCCCGCCGAAGAACGCCGGACTTTTTCCCCCCGACACTCTGCGGTTTATCTCTGATTAAGTCCGCAATGACGCAGGTTTGTGACACCGCTATATGAATGGAACCCAAGGATGGGATTGTTTTAAGGTTCTGCAACGAGGTCTTGTTCTCACCCCTCCTGGGCCATGTCTTGTTTGATGGGTTTGCTGGTACACCGTAGGAGCCCCGGCGTCCATGGAAGAGTAGGAGATGACTGTTGACGACGAGAAAGTCTGACAGTTGGGCGATCCAGAAATCCTCTCCTGGAAGACAATGTTGGGTGTAACCATTTTGATGCCTCACCGATGCATTCATTCAACTCTCATGACTCCTCCCCCTCTTGTTGTCTCTCTCTCCCTCTCTTACTCACTCGCTCACTCTTAAGACGTTGTCCAATGAACTCACCATGTTTTCCATCATTTCCCCCATCATGCCAAACATGTCCATGAACCCTCCACCCTGCAAAAACGGCGAGAATAATGTGAACCGGAGAACATGTGAAAGTCATCTCAAGGGTTGAACGGTGATGGACCGTTTCAAAATCTAAAGTGAACAATTGATACTGGGGGGGGGGGGGGGACACTCACCATTCCCATCATGCCAAACGGGGTCAAGGCACCGGTCTGGAAAATGGTGCAGAGCAAATGTAAGTGTGGGAAAACGTGAAATAAAAATGTAGACCGGATATTTTGGTTCCATTACCTGTCGCCGTGGTGCACGAGGCGCTTGAATCTGTGGCGTGAGGGCAAAAGGGTCCATGCCGAACGGTCCGAACATGCTCCTCATCTGTTGCCTGTGAGCGGCGAAAGGATCCCTGCGAGGCAAAAGCGGCAACGCGGGGGGGGTGTCACTAACCTTTCTTTTTTTTTTTTCCATTGTGCGATTGGGTGAAACACGACACAGAGGTGACGCTTTTGCGACAGAATGTCAGCATGCGCTGGTGGATGGCAAATGGGAATCGAAGTTTCGTTTTGCATGTGGAAAGAACCAACGACTTTGAAATACACAACAGGTATGACTTTTGGATGAACGTAGCATGCGCTGGGTTGAGCCACTTTTTCCAGAGTCATTTCCAAAACATCTCATTTGAGAGGCTTGAGTTTATAAAACATGTTTCATTTGACGCTTTTGATGTCATGACACCAACTAATTTCCAGAAGATGAGTCATTATCAACTAAAATGAAAACTATTTGAATCGTTAGGATAGCTTTTTCAATTTAAGATTTCAAATTGCTTTCAGCTTCTCAACAGTCCATTTTTGCCTATTTCTGACTCAGAATCAGAATGAATTCTTGTCCATTTGAAATGTTATGTTTCTGAGTAAAGAAATGGAAATTGAGACTTTTTTTCTTCATCTAATTTGTGGATTAATCGATAATTGCTGGCTGCAGAAGAGTATGGTTCAATAGTGTAGCTCGTGCAAAATAAATACCAAACCCAAATAAACTCGGACCATTTATTGACCCTCAGGATGGGATAGGTATCTATCCATCCAAGAGGTAGTTTTCACATCCAAAATAATGAACAAATAGACACCAGATTATGGTGCTCGCATTTGATATACATGTCCGAGCATTCAATCAGACATTAATAGTACTTAAATCTAAATAATAACGGATCTGCCACTTCTATCATCACTTGTCGCATTTTCTTCTGCACTTAAGCCTCACGTTGCTTGTCCGGATTTCTATTTAATAAGCATGACGTACGCACGCGAATCAAAGCGATTGCATCACCATCAATCACTCACGTTACTCGAGAGATACTTGCAACACGCTTTAGTATCTCAATATCCATGCAATTGCAAGGCATCCCGACTGAGAAGTGATGTCGCCGGGCTCGTAGTTAGACAGGTCTGGTGCAACACCAGGCCAGGGAACGAGTAACCTGCCTCCGAGCAAACCGAGAAACCCGCGCGATGTGCTCTAAAACGAAGCCCGAAATGCAATTGAAGCTGTAATTTGGGTGTGTTGACTCACAGCATGTAAGGGTCGTCGTCAACGTCATTCAGGAATCGAAACATGCTCGACGGCTGGTGATGCAATTCAGCTGGCTGCTGTTAGCCAGCTAGGTAGCTAGCTAGCGAGGTAAATAGACCTTGTTTTCCACGAACGACAACACGATGCACTCCGGCCCCACCTCCCACATCAAAAGGGGGCCAACTCTGTTGTCCGAAATACTTCAGATGAAGCAAAGCGGAAAACTAATTCGCTGTAAAGCCGGGATGGCAGAATCCAGAAGCCTGAACAAAACATGAGAAACGGAAGTCAGATTTTGACAAAGAGAAGGCAAATTAGTTTACCCGTCGCTTGTGTCGACCATCGATACTTCCGGATAAGGATTTATCAAAACAAAAGTATAAAAGAAAAACACTACGCTATGCGTTTATCCATAGACAATTTTAACAGGTAATATGTTAATGTCAAACTGTTGACACCACAAAACTGGTAATACAAAACCCCAATTCTCAAATAAAATGACAATTAGCTTCCTGTTTGCCAGTTCGACTATTTTATTTTTCATAGTCTGTCGTGTGACCACTTCCTCTGCGTGGCGCTGTTTCATCTACGGACGCGATTGCGGCACGTCCCTTGTGCGCCTGCGCAAAAAGTCTTTCGACCCTCAAACCCGGATGTAACCAACGCCTAACCTGTCGGAAGGAAAAAACGGCGAGTAGAGTTGTAAAAACCGCTTTGAACGGCAACATTTGTGCTTTTTCCCACAAGTGGACACGCGCGCGAGAACATTTGGAGCGTTCGCGGCTCACACTGAGTAAAAAGTGAGTAAATTCGACTGCCAGCCGTGACGTTGCCACCGAGCCGTGCGTGTGCGTAATAATGTTGCTAGCATCGATTTGCTTTATGCACTTGTCACATTTGGCACATTTTACATCTCAACAAACGTTTATCCTTCTTAATTAGTGTGTGGAGACCATTTGATACGACAAAGGTGACTTTATATGTTTATCTTTTGTATTATCGCCCGAGTCTTTGTGCCCTTTTATTCACACCCCCGCCGTCCTTCGAAGCTTAGGCTGTTTATATAAGATGGCTTTCGTGATATAATTGCGGAATTCATATCTTGGGACGATTATTGTGTTGCTCTTTGTGTGACAATGTCAAATGGCCTGTGCGGAAGTGTTCCGCGTTCGTCTTTTTTTTCTTTAGCTTGAACGTGTATTAACAAGTCCGGTGCGACGAGCCTCACTCAATTCCGAGCCAATCCTCTTAAGGCAGAAAAAAAGCCTTCTGAAATATGAAGTTCACCGGCGATTAAAAGGTGACTTAAACTTCAGATAATACTGCGAATGAATAGTTGGCCCAGTAAACGGGTAGTGACGAGTTGAACATTCATTTCATGTTTCTTAACTGTGATGTACAGTTGCCCACTTTCATGTTTGGCAAAAAGGGCTGAATGAGTGTGAAAAATAATCCAATAACGACCCCCCACCCCCTTGCGCAAAGTTGCCATTGGCACTTTACATGCGATACATTATGTCCAGTTCCTGTTCTCATGTTAACAGGAATAAATGAATCTGTAGTATGATAAATAATGTCAAATTTTATAGGATAGACTTTTGCTAAAATAAACGCAAATGAAACATGAATGCATATAAATAAGGCATTTTATTTATCTACTATATTGACTTGTTGATTTACTCGATGATTTGTATTTGAAATCTTTGAAGTGTTTACAATGACTTGCAACTTATAAACATGAATGCCTACCAACTGAAATGCAGCACTACCCCCCGCCCCCCTGTTAGATAGAAACCACAATTCTAAACCTTTGTAACATGAAGTTGAGGCAAGTACTGTATAGCGTTTGTGATATTTCATCTTAACATTCTTGTTTATGGACCTCAAGCGACATGCAATAAGGACAGCAACTCTTACTCAATCTTCTTCCTTCCTGTTTTGCCCTCATTTTAGGACTCCGATCTACTAGTTTCCATTTGAAAGTGTATCCGGAGGCATGATGAATCTTTATAATGCATCTCAATCTCTTTAGCGCGTTCACAACAGCTCAAGATGTTTAAAAAAAACGCTTTACAGAACATTTATCATCAAATAATATTAAACAGAACACGGACAGTAATACAATGGTAACAATTTCAACGCGCTTTGTTCTTTGAAGCGCTTATAGAATAGATGGAAGAGCAGAGAATCAAAGTCTCCTTTCACCAGTGGATCAGAGACGTCATGATCACAGCACGCTTGACGGCACACGGGTCTGCTATAAGCTAAGTCAGAAAGTACACGAGCAGCTATTGCGTCCTGTTAGTTCAATTCTCCCGGTCCATCGAGATCCGCTTCTATTCCAAGCGACGAATCTCAGTTCCAAATACACAGTTCCTCTCTCAAGCTACCCCCGCCCGCCGTACCAATGCAGACTGTCCCAACAGCACCGACATCTCCACTGAACAAAACGGGGCTCTGGAAAATGCGGCGCATAAAAGGCGCTTTTCAAAAAACATCAACGGCCCCACCCCTCCCGGGCAGTCCAGTGGCGACAGTCAAATAGCGCCAACACTCGCCCTCATCAAAATCAGTGCTGGTACACGCATGCTGGCTACCGAGAAGGCGCAAACCATTAAGCGCAGATTTTTCTCCTTCCACGAATGTTACGGCCAAAGCGCTGAGAACACTCCACAATGGTTTTATTGTCTAGTTGTTGTGCACCCCCTTAGCCCCAAAAGACTTAAACACTGTTCGTTTCTGATTGAAGTGTTTGCGATTCTGGTTGCTGCATTAACAAAAAAAAAACGGCACGTGAAGCTGATAAAATGGCATGACCCCACAGAGATGATATCTGTGGGATCGTGTCAAATCGATAGTTGTTCACATTGTGCAACACTGATCAAGTGGTGAGAAAAATTCATATGGGAGCCCTGTCTGCACTTTGATGTTTCTTGTTTTGTGTTTGCCTCAACAGATGCAGACTATAAAATGTGTAGTTGTTGGGGATGGTGCGGTTGGAAAGACCTGCTTACTCATCTCCTACACGACCAACAAGTTCCCCTCAGAATATGTGCCTACGGTCAGATTATCTCGTCATGGAAATCCAATTTTCTGCTTGATTTGTTGGAGCGGAAATGAACAATCCATCTTTTTTTTGTTTTTAAATAAGGTTTTTGACAACTATGCAGTGACGGTGATGATCGGGGGCGAGCCTTACACACTAGGCCTTTTTGACACTGCAGGTAAGGAATTTTCACTGGAATTGAAATTTGCCGGTCGGTGGCTCTCTCCGAGCGCGTGACAAACGCATTGTTTTTCCCGCGTGCTCAGGTCAGGAGGACTACGACAGGCTGCGTCCTCTCAGCTACCCGCAGACAGACGTGTTCCTTGTGTGCTTCTCTGTCGTCTCCCCGTCGTCATTTGAAAATGTCAAGGAGAAGGTTGGTGTGGCCCTTATTAGGCTTCAACTTGCCTTACAACCCTCATGTACTTTTAATACACATTGACACTTATGAAACACACTTTTGAGCAGTTTGTCAACACATTATAAATAAGGATGTATTGTAGATATTGGAAAATACATGGCAGACATAAAAAAAAATGCTGAGCATCAAATGCCCCCCCCCCCCCCCCACCCCCCCCGAATCCACTTCAGTGGGTTCCTGAGATTTCCCACCATTGCCCCCGCACGCCTTTCCTGCTGGTGGGCACTCAAGTGGACCTGCGGGAGGACAGCAACACCATTGAGAAGCTGGCCAAGAACAAACAGCGCCCCCTGTACCCCGAGAGTGCCGAGAAGCTGGGCCGGGAACTGCGGGCCGTCAAATACGTCGAGTGCTCTGCTCTCACACAGGTAATGGCGCGCCACTTCCTCACGGCGTCCGCGCTTTATGACGGGGCTGTGTTGCCATGGAGACGATGTAAGCAGAATTTGCACAGTCGTGGCTCCAATAGTCAAGTTATAATTACTGTATCTAAATGTATGAAAAACATTCATGGGCCACGAATAGGCAGTTGCGTGAAATGCAGCAAGTATGACAGGAACTGAGCCGAGTTGACCACATTTGCTGGCTCATCACGAGAACCGTCGTAAATCAAGGACCCCCGCCCCTGTTATCCGGTTATCTTCCCCGTTTCAAAATGAAATTGTGTGATTGATATTTGATTTACCGTATTGCTCATCGCTCAGAATTCTCAGATGCTTTTCGATGTCTCAACACGTTTTGTTTCCTGTTCTTTGGCTATCATTTTGCCTTACATCTTTACCATCACTGGTTGTCAAAAACGTTTGCGAACAAAACAAAAAAGAACCAGACAAGAGGCCTCAGCTGTTTTATTTTATTTATTTATTGGTTGATTTTTGGGAGGAGGGGGGGCGGTCATGTGACATTGGCAAGCCGAGCCGTGAGTGGTTGCTACTTGAGCCCTGAGCAACTCTGATGTAATTTTTAGTCGACTGCAAGTGGCAAAATGCCCCCCCCCCAATTCATATTCCACAAACGTAATATTCATCAAATTACCGTGTTGGGATCCCACCGAACCTGTAATTGCATAGAATTTTTTTTTCCTTCTTTTATTGGTCCACCCCTGAAACAAATTGCACAGTTGCATTCAGACCGTGACACCTCCGCATGCTTTTTGTTTTGTCGACCAGCGAGGCCTCAAGAATGTGTTCGACGAGGCCATCCTGGCTGCCTTGGAGCCCCCCGAGACCAAAACCAAGAGGAAGTGCGTCCTGCTATAGGCCAGCAGCAGTCAAAGACCAAACGGTATATAAGAAAACATATTTGGGGGGGGGGTCGGGGAGTGTGGTGGTGGTTTGGGCAAAATCCAAATGTCAGTGAGTTCAGTGGCCAATAGAGACAAAGGGGGGGGGGGGAGGTACAAAGCGAATTAAAAGGGGATTGTGATGAGTGCCTTCAAAAATAAAAGAGTTGAAAGAAACAAAGGGAGTGTAAGGTCAGTGTGCAGTAGAGTTAAACGCGGGTAGCAGCAGCCGTCTTCTCGTGGCTGAAAGCTTTTCATGCGAATAGTGTTCTCCACAAAAAGGGGCAGGAACCCTCCACCTCCCTTGAAACAGATTTTTAGGACCATATCGTTTGCTTTTGACTTTTGAGTGGCCCGCTGGGGCTTTCCCCCCCCCACTTTGATGGAGCAAAACAACAACATTTACTTATAGTTTTTTAGTCAACTTTGGCTATCATGTAAAGAGGCAACGGTGGTACTGTCATATCTTTCCTGATTGATTTGAATGATGGAAGCACATGAGATTGCGTACACTCCAAACAAATGCAGTGCTCTCTGAAAGCGCTAAACTTCCTTCCAAACACTTGGTGATGAGCAGGGAGGCAACTTTCACATTTCTTTTCTCCTTCTGCGGGTGACTTAAAAGAATTGATCTTTTCTTCTTTCTTTTGTGTACATTGCATTGATTTTATGTGACTTTATTTTGGGACCTTCTTAGCAGTAAATTTTCTTTTTCCCCCCGCCCCATCTTGAAACTTGAGGTTTTATTTTATTTTATTTTGTGTGTGACATCACTAGACTACAAACAGGGTGATTGTTAATGCAAAAACGACAAAAATTCAGCTGTAATATTTTGCATCGATCTTCATCTTGACCGATTAAGATGTTAACCTTTTGGTAGAAAATTGGTGGGAGTTTGTAATTGCGTAATATTTGTAATAAAATGCTTGAAATGACACCTTTCTTTTTTGACACCTGTTTACTTCAACATTGTCTCCACAAAGGAGTACTCGCATGCGATTGGTTTTGAAAATTATTTGCCGTGTGTTTTAGAAGGACAACCAGACGAAAGAAGCACTTCACAGCGTCGTGGGGACAAAACTACGACACTTTATTAGACGACACGAGCAAAGCTAAGAGCACGGCAAGTGCCCGTACAAGTTTGACCGGTGGCGAGGCAGCAAAACACACACGGTTGTCAGTAGAAGTTATTTTCTGCATTTTGGTGCGTCTGCTGGAGGCTGAAGCGCAGCAACGGCTCCGCTGCGCAATAAATAAACTGAAAGGAGCTGAACGCAGCTCGGGCGCAAAACTCGTGCCGTAACCTTTCCGCTCGTGGCGCGTTGTTGAGGTGACTTTGGGAAAACGGAGCATTCATTCCACATCCTAGTAGAGCAACACACTAGTAGGAGAACAACTTACGTGTGAGGCAAAACTGCAGTAGTTGACATCGGGGCGCGACTAGTACCACTTGGGGAAACGCTCGATGTTAGCTAGTAGCATTTCATGCTGCAACGAGTCGTACGAGCAGCATGCACTTGTCAACTAGCTTACAAGATTTGCCTCACTAGTAACAAGTTGTTGGCCGACTAATCTGTCCACAAGTTGTTGGCTGATTTGTCGTCTTTGTGTGCAGAAATGTAAACAAAGTCGTGTGGGGGGTGGGGGGGTCGTACTCTATATCCGTGATATCCATTTTAAGGTTCAGGTTTTAAAACGCTCATTGTCCTCTGTAGTAGGACAACTTGGCATACTAGTGAAAAAAAATATTTATCCTAGTGGGGACGAGGAGTGTACGAGTACATGGACAACTCTTTGTTGTGTCGACATGAGCAGAAAAACTGACACTAGTGAGGCAAAAATACTTGTAGACTTTTTTTTTTGCCACTAGAATGGCCCAGGAGGCTACTCGTGTGTAGTCACAGGGTTAATTGCACACCAAAAGTGTCACCGTCAATGGAAAAAAGCATCACTCGTAAGAGATGGTTTGACTAGTGCGCTGCGGTCTTACAAGTGAGCAAACTAGTCCATGGACCTGAAGAAATGTCCAGGATATGGAAGACTCGATGCTCAAACCACCTTTCAGGGGTGATTGCGATGAGCGTGCTAGTGTGCCGCATGCACGTCTGTGCCTGCCGCTTGTCGGTTTCAGAGTTATGAAACATGCAAAGAGGTACGAATGGAACCCCGTTTGGGTTTTCGTTAGGCTTGTGGGTCAACTTGTACGCTAGAATTCAGAACGGCCTCACTGCTTCGTTGTAAAAATGCTGATTATGAAAGTAAGATGATTAGGAGTTAGACGTGTCATCGGTGGTAAAATAGTCCTATCCTTGTCCCGTGGGTCAGGAGTGTCTGTCGGGTGTTTGTTTGGGGGTCTCTCTTCTAAGGTGTTAGGCTTATTTTAATCGGGAGGAGGCTCGGATTTGGGACTGTAGCGACTTCAAACTCTGCAGGTGTGAACGGTGACGGTGTTCTTGCACTGCTGGCAGCGGACCGAGCAGCACCAGGAGAACTTGCAGGAGCACCGCTGCACCACCTCGGCCCGGCCCGCCCTGTAGCCCGGCCCGCAGCACACCAGCTCGCAGCCGTCCGGTGCTAACCGCGAGGTTCCTGATTAATGGGGGGAGAGGGGGGGTGGCAATGGACAAAAAGGAGCCAGACGTCAGATTTTGGTTGAAGAAAATCTGGATTTGGTTGACGGTGACAGACATTTCATTTTTTGTTCCGCCGCTATATTGATTAGTTTTGTATAGGATAAAGAATATATGCCTGTGAGTATGTTCCGGAACCCTGCAGTCAAAAGGGGGGGGGTGGCAATGGACAAAAAGGAGCCAGACGTCAGATTTTGGTTGAAGAAAACCTGGATTTGGTTGACGGTGACGGACATTTCATTTTTTGTTCCGCCGCTATACTGATTAGTTTTGTATAGGATAAAGAATATATGCCTGTGAGTATGCTCTGGAACCCTGCAGTCAAAAGGCTTGGACAGTTTTTCATCTCTGGAGGGGAAAAAAAAAATCACCATTGCATCTTCTGCCCGCGGTTCCGGGAATGCCGTTGTCAGGGTCCAGCTGACAGAAGTCTGGGGACGATGCGAGGTACACCAGGTCTCTGGCAGCGGGCGGTTTCACCTGGGGGTCACGAGGGAGCAGAGCAGTCCTGGATCCGATGCGAGTCAGACGGACCTACCGGAGGAATGACTTGGTCATGTGAATTTGAGTTACCGAGGCGTGCCGGCGCGGTACCTCCGTGGCTCCGTCAAAGCGCTCCTTGAGCACAATGCCGACGCGCCGGAATGGCGGCATGACTTTCCAGCAGGTCCTCAGCTCGCAGGAGCCAGACACGCCATGACACTTGCACTCCACCTGCATGTTGTGAAGGATGGCCTGAGGATGGACGACGACGACCATGAACGCCAAATCCCCCAAAGTTGGGGGGTGAATCAAACGGAAGATGTGAGGAGCCACCTTTCGACCGGCCTCATTGTTGTGAAGGTTCATCAGCGGTCGGCCGGCAGACAGCCCCCGGGCTCGTTCCGGTTCGTCCACAAACGTTTGGGAGAAGGCGACGCCGTAGGACAGGTTGTCGCTGCAACCCGACCACTGGAAACCTGTGTGATGGACAGAAAACAAATGAAACGTCCTTTGGTCCTGATCCATGAAGTTTCTTATGACTATGCTATTAATGATAGCATTTTCCCCAAATATTTTCCAGGTCTGCAGCACGGTTCTACAGCGGTAAGCTCTAAGTGCCATAGGGTTCTTCAGGTTTGGGGTTTGAATCTGCTTCACCCTTCTGGTGTGGAGTTTTCTGTACTCTCCATCCTTGCATGGGCTTTCTCTTGGTACTCCAAAGAATGCATGTTAGTTTTTTTGAGGACCCTTGCATGTTAGGTTTTTTGAGGACCCTAAATCAAGGCCGAGAGCCCTGATCCAGTTTTCCTGATTGAACTGATCAGGATTGTTTCCAGGCTTCCGCAAACCTTGCTGATGAGCTGACTTCGGAATCGGGTGCGTTGGATGAGGGTGACATCTAAAACAGGCTGGATCGGGACTCTCGAGGACCGGACTTGGGCACCCCTTGTCCTTAAGTGTAAATATGTCCACAGAACCACTGGATTGGTGGGAAAAGACTCTGAATATCAACTTCAAAGTCCTAAAGCATGTCAAATTCCCAGTGCATAGTTGTTGACTTGACAATCCATTCAGAGAGACTCGTTTGGACCAAGTTGTGAAAACATCTGTAATCCACAGGAAATGTTGCGCTTCAGCTGTTTGTGGTAGCAGAACCCCAAAGAGCCCCAGGGACAGGCTAACGCGCTTAGGCAGAACTCGCGATTGGCGGCAGAAGCCTGACGGAGGGGTGTCCCGGTAGAACAACAAAGTCGGAAGGTCGGAGGCTGAAGTGTTGGAGAGTCTTGCTTGGATGGACATCAAAACGCTGAGTCATCAGCACAGCCTTGAATTTCAAAGGTGGGCTCTGACTGGTTTTTATCAATTATATCAACGATATTTGAAAAAATGCCAATTTTCCTTCTCAAACCCACAACCGGACCGTGACACTTTTTGAGTGACGGTACGGCGCTTATACGTCCTTGAGAAGTGAGTCACTGCATTCACCAACACCCCCCCCCCCCCCTTGCGGAAAATTTCCCACATAACAGAATCCATGCTCACCCTCGGGGCTCACCCCTCTGACCTTCCTGTCACAGCCACACCTCTCCAGCTCCCCACGCGTGCACGCCCGGGTCACGGCCACCGCCACGGCCGCCGAGGACAGAGCGTGCACAAAGGCTGCCTCGCGAGTGCCTGTTTAAGAACAATCCCCCGGCCCCCCAAATAAAACAGCAAGTTAAAAACCCGTGCAGGAAATTTGTGATTTTTTTTTTCCAAGGGCAAAATGGTGCTTATCCGGGGGCCACACCTTGGTTCATGACTCTGCCGAAAACATTGATCCCTCTGGGGGTGGTGGAACAGTTCCAGCGGCGGTTCCGGAATTGGTGCTGACACTGAATTGGAAGTGTAAACGTGATTACAATTTACTTTGATAAGGCACATGTGCACAAGAGCTGAGATCCAAGAGGAATAAGAGAATCTCCCTCTACGAAGGGGATCATTTTGACGGACGCTACTAAACGCAGAAGAGCTTAACACCATTTTGCAAGACTGGTGCATTTAAATTAATTTGAATACCATGTGGAGTACGCGCGCCCTTTGGACTTTGACCTGGTGTGTACTCACTTTTGTTGCCATTTGATCTGGAGGTTTGCATGATAGTGTCTGTGGTTAGCGTGCCTGGCTCATGGGCAGAGATTCTAGCTTCCCATCCACCCCCGCCCCCCTCCCCCAACGACTCCCATCTCAGATACTGCGGCTTCCTCCCAAATTGCAGAAACTTCAATTATTGAAGTCGCTCCCAGTTTATGACGGCGACAAGTGTCCTTCATGTTTTATAGACTTAAAATATGAGCAACGCTTTTCACTGTTGCCCGAACTCGATTCAATTCACAGCGTCCCGAATGTCAAATAAAACAAATTCTGTGTTTTTACAATGACCATAAAAATCCTTAAAAATACATAAAAAACATAAAGGGGAACATTTAGTGTAGAGCTGCTGTAGTAAAGTGCAGCACAGCGAATGAATCGTTAGCATGTCGCACTGAGCTCCTCTTGTATGTTAGCCTCATTGAAGATTCTAAATTGGACATAGGTGTGATTTTGAGTGTCAGTGCTCGTTTGTAGATATGTGCCCAGCTATTGACTGGTGACCAGTTCAGGGTCTAGCCCCATTCCCAGCTGGGAATGGCTCCACTCCACCCTTGCCTACCATGAGGACAAGCTCTTTCGAAAATGAATGGATTTTCTCATAGAATGGTACCCTACCTCCTCTATGACCATCTCGGCAGCCTTGCGTACCGACTCCATGACCTCCCCCCGTGCTCTGCACACCCCCACTTGCCCCGGGGTCAGCCCCCTCAGCCGTGCACATGGGGCAGCACCGGACACGGGCCTGGAGCGAGGCAGCCTCGCCAGGGAGCTGAGGACACATGGCGGAAGGTGGTTCACACGGTTTGTTTATATATATTATATATATAGTCACAATAAAATCCTTAGCCTAGCTAGCTCTTGGTTTAAGAATGCCCCCCCTAATTGTGCCAAGATAACAAAATAGGTATTGTAAATAATTGATATACATTTTTTACTTTTGTACGTCTGAGTCTCTACTCTTATCTGGAATAATCCCACAGGCTTGTAAAGGGGCTAGCCACCAGGTAGCTTTGGAGCTAACGGTCGTTTGGGAAGCTTCTCGACTAGCGGATGGGCAGCCGGCTCATCAATGAGGTCACCGCTTCACTTGGAAGTATAAAAAAATGACATCTAGCGTTTCTGCAAAATGGCAACCGGATTTCATTGTCTGTGCGCACATATAGCTCGCTAGCTAGCTAACTGCATGCTGTAGTGGCATGAATGGGCCCAATGGAAGTAATTTTACAATTCTTGATAAACACTGACCCAAGGAAGTGTGTCTTCAGAGATGAGTTGTGTTTGTTCCATGACTAGACGGCCAGCGGACTGAAAGGCCAAGCTTAGGCCACAACTCGCTACAGTAGTTTTCAGTCTTTTTGCACATTTTACTTTCAAACCTTTATTATCTGACAAATCTCTTAATCCACTTCTTGCACTTTTTTTAATCAATCTTTCGGTACTTCTAAAGTATTTTGGCCACCTTTGTCGTTTAGTGACGCACAGAGGGTCCAAAGGGCATCATAATTCAGGAGCACGCAGCAAAGAACTCATGGATGGTGGCGAAAGATCGACGGGGTAACTAGTCGCCCGAGTTTTGGGGTGGGGGTGGGATGAAAACGAGGGAACAAGCGATCCAAAGAAGACGAAGAAGCCTCAGAGAGAAAGAAAAGGGAAAGGTCACCGACGGGGGGGGGAGACAAAGAAAAAAAAATGGTGAGCCGCTGAAAAGGGTTTGGGGAGACATGTCACCATCTTTGAAACGTTACAGCATGACAAACAAACGCTCTTCTTTCACCTCCCTCTCGCGCCCGGTCGACTTACAGCCAGTTGGTTGCCATGGCGGGCTGCGTCGCCCATAGCAACAGAAGGAGGAGTGGTGCCGTGAGATTGACAGTGGAGACGCTTGGCATCAGACCGTCCGGCCGTCGTCCCGTCTGCGTGCGTCAGGTCAGGCGGGGTCTTTGGACAGCGCGTCCTTGCGTCTGCTCTTATGTTCCTGCTCCTGAACCCAGGTTTGAGCCCCTCATAGCTGTTTCCAATGAACCGAAGATTCCTTTAGATGATAAACGGTACCTGTGGAAATTGACCTGCATGAGCATTTTTTGTGACCTTTGTTTGGTGGCGTGCAGGAGATTTTTCCCAAGATCCACTTTGTGACTTGCCTCGCGCGTTAGGAAACTGCATGTCATCCCCAAAAGGCCCCAACGTCAATGTGAAAAATGTAATTAAGATTGGCCAGTCGTGTGTCGGACCTTAACTATAATGAGGTTATGTTGACATTTGTGTCTGGGGGGGGGAAAAAAAAAACAGTGCAAGAAAAGTTGCTCTATTTTGATTTTACAGGGAGTGATTTTAGTGGCGTTGCTGTGAATCGATGCAAATATAAAAATGGAACACGTGTAGTATCATGCACCTAATACGCTCCTTGAGCGCAGTATTCTTAATATTTTTTATTTATTTTTTGAATGAAAAATACGAATTTCCCACCAAAAACTTGGGAAAAAATTGAGTAATGTTCTACCTTGACAATTTGTACTGCTCATTTTGGGTGTTTTTGTGAGGGGTGGGGGGAAGAAAAATAATGTATTTTGTGTCTTATTTTTCAATAATTGTATATTTGCATGGGGAGAAAAAATTTTACCAAATTATCAATTATTGGAGACTTTTAAAAAAAATGTATTTTGATAATTCATACTACTGCTTCTCGATAGTTAAAAAAAATAACAAAAAATAAAATAAATTAAATTATTATTAAAATTAAGTTTTGCAAAAATCTTACACTGAAATCCTACACTTAAAAAATATTTTAAATATTAAATACTCAAACGTGAAAGTAGTATTTGTTGTCAAATTTGATCTTGGAATTCCTTCCTGCTGTTTTTTCCATTTAAAAAAAAACTACAAAGAAATTAAGTAGTTAAATGACTCTTTTTCTAATGATTCTTTTTTTGTGGTGTAAACGTTAAAAACCAAACCAAATTAAGATGAGATCTCACCAGTCTGCAGTGCTGTGGTCTCCAGTTTAATTTTTGCAGATCAAATTCAAATTTAATCCAAGTTGTTCGCAACGATAATTTCTCCCGTCACTTTCCACTCGGCATACTCGTGTGGACCTTTCCCGCAAACTGCGTGCATGTTCTTCAGACCTCCACCCACCCCTCCAAAAAAAAAAAAACAACAACAAAAACAAAAGTCCACGTGTTGACTTTACCGGAACAAAATGATCTGAACCACTTCCGGAAGCATCTATCAAGTATCCGTTTGGAGCACTGTTGTGTCATGAGCAGGTTCCATCGTGTGCGTGCGTAGCAAGTTCCAGGTTGGAAGTGGCACTGTTGGGTTATAAAGAGGCGGCCCAAGTGAGGGTGTGGGGAGCGAAGATGGATGGATGTGAATCAGGCTGTGGAAAGGATGGATGGAAGTGAGCCAGTGGGGTTGGTTACGTACACTACGACGCAGATGACAGCAGTGTATAAAAGCTCTTTGCTGGTGCCGTCGTGGCACGAAATGAGCGGATGGGCTGAATGGACGCCACTTGTGTGTGTGTGTGTGTGTGTGTGTGTGTGTGTGTGTACCTACGCACCACTCAAGTGATACGAAAATACGGTCAACAGCAAATTTCAAGCCCGGATGGGCTTAGGTGTCCAGAAACCAAATTTTAGATATTTTTCGTATTGTTTTGAAGTATGTCCTAGAACAGCTTGCGCAATTTTACCCTACGATGTAATATATAGCTGTGACCTTTCAAAAAAATTTTGTTGACCTCTGTAATAAATGTGTCGATTAAAATTGCAAATATGCAATTGTAAGAAAATTAAACCTTGGCCATCTGCAAGTCTGAGTTGTTTTTTTTTCTATTTTGTATTCGATGCGTTCATGATAAAAAAGGGATTTACTTGAATCATATTTCAACTTAGCAGTCTGTACTGCTGTTTTTTAAAAAAAAAACATTGAAATTGTAAAAATAAAAATATTACAAAAGTACTATTCCTTTAAAGTTCTATTTTGGGTGAATTTTCCACTGCAAACATTTTTTAAAAAGTTTAGATTTGATTGAATATTTGATTATAAAATAATTCATTACAAGAATAATAAAATAAGACAATGACTTCAAAAGGACATTGTAACGCTTTTTTTTTACTCTTTTCAAAATACTTTTCAACTAAAATATATACAGTCATTTATTAAATGACATATATTACTTGAACAGCCTTTTATTTTAAAAAACAAAATAAAACAAAAAATTCCTCTAATATAGCCTAGCTAGCTGAAGAAAGCTGTGGATACACCTGTGTGAAGCTTGCATGCCTGTGTGGGTTTTCTCCGGGTGTTTCCGCTTTCCTCCCACATTCCAAAAACATGCATGACAGACTGATTGAACACACCCAAAAAAAATTGTCCCTAGGTGTGACTGTGAGCGCGGATTGTTGTTCGTCTATGTGTACCCCGCGATTGGCTGGCGACCAGTTCAGGGTGTCCCCCCTGCCCCCCCACATACTGCCCAAAGACAGCTGGGATAGGCTGCGGCACGCCCGCGACCCTCGAAAATTGTTCTATCTATAAATAACTTTTTTCTGACTTGTTGGCACTTGTGTGTCGGTTGCATTCGGTACAGTAGTCGCATGTGAGAGCGCGGCTTCCCAAATGTTTAATTTTCCCAAACTTTGTTGCTCTTTTTACGAGTTTCCCTACTTTTTCCCCACCTTCCCACCTCGCTGTGCCCACCCCACGCCCCCCTCCCCGCTCGCCGCCCCACACTTGCCCTCTGTCCCTCGCTCTCTCCCGGCTCCCCTATATTGTCTTGGGAGAAGGGGTGACATTTAGACAAGGGGAGGAAAAACACAGTGCCGACAAATATTGGAACTGAGGCAAATAAATCACACGAGCGAGGAGGGAAAAGAGGGGGACACAAGGCGGCCGATGGGACGCGGCTCCATTTACATTGGCCGCGGCGACGGGGGGCCGTAAAGCAACGCTTGACAACGCTGAAGAAAATGCGGCAATTTATCGACAGGCTCTCAAAATAATTTGGCGATGGGAGACGTTGAGGAATAAACAAACGGGCTGGGATTTTTTTTTTCTCTCTCTCCATTTCAAATGTCATTTCAACTTGTACATATATAAACTGTGTGTGTGTGTGTGCGCGTGTGCGCGTGTATCACACAAAAGTATGTCGCTCACGTGTAACTGAAAATTCCCCGTGAGTGTCCACCATACTTCATATTTTCAACACTTTTTTTTCCATTTATATTACTCGCTGATTAGTATTAGTAATCAATTACCTTATTGCTTAAATATTTCATGACTTGGTTAGCTCATTTTATTGCTTGGTTAGCTTGGTTAACCCACTTAAAAGCTTTCAACTCTGCATTGTTTTAGTCTTTTTATGTTGTTTTTGTGTTTCCGGTTTTATTTACGGTATTATTATTATTTATTTGTTGTTGTTTTACTTTATGGACAACACTTTGTATGCGGCTGTGTTTACCTTAAGTGTTCGATCAATACAGTTTAATTGAATAATTTGGATTTTGAATATTTTTTTTACAATTTTTTTATGTAAAAAGATGAATTTATCAATTTAAATATTTAAATTTATCAATTATCAATAAATCTTACATTTATCAATTTAAGATTTATCTTTCTATTCACATACAGTGCATAGAAGAAAACAAAAAAGTTTACACACCCCAGTGCAATTGCGACAATGTAACTAGTTTAGTCCTGACCAACCAATCAGACGATGGCAACATGCTGACATCATCAAGCCTGTGAGGACGAATTTGAAATACGATTCAAATTCGGTTCAAGTCGCATTAAATATTACAGCGGCCAGCACGAATGAGTCCGAAGGCCCCACGCCGGATTACAATGTCATAGCAACACATCAAGGCTGAAATCTGATTGGACAAAAATTTCTAACGTAATGATAGCAGCTTAGCATGAAGATACGCTATGAAATGAAGGCAATTAGACCGTTGGGACCAAATGACTTTTGTCTATTATATTAGAATTTGGGTCGAGTCTGAGAATGTTTGGACCCGCAGATAAATCCTCACTGACCCTCAATGCTCATCATCAGCATTTAGACAGCGGACCTTTTATCAAGAGTAGACTTCTTTTTTTTTTTTTCTTTTTCCTTCCCCTCTGACGGCACCAACAAAGCGAAAGCGCTTCTGAGCTACACCGTTGTCCCACTCAGACGGGCCTTATTTATGATTCCCGGGGAGGCTCATTTGGTTGAATCTGCCGTTGCACCACTGCCATCAAACATTTGCAGACGGTGCCACGCCGGCCGTCGCCATGCCGGTCCTCACACCCATCGCCGTGAACCCCGTGACACCCGTTTCCTCAGTAAATCCGCCCTATCAGGAAAAGTATACCGATGCCCCCCCATACCCCCCCAAAAAAACCTTTTCCGCTCTCCTAGATTCATATTCCTCCTTTGTGCGCGCCCCCCCCATCCCCTGCAACCCCCACCCCCGTTCTCCCAGTGACGTCTTCTTCCGCAGTCGCCCACGGCAACGCCATGGTGATGAGCGGCCCGCTCTCACGTCCGGCGCCTCATATGCTGGTCCCCCCCCCTTCCTTCAGCCTCCTCCCATAAATAACTTGCCCCCCTCTTTTATTTTCTTTTTGCAATCTTTATACCTCCTCCCCCCCCCCCACACACACCACCACTTTTGTGGACATTTTATCATGCGCTGCTGATTGGCTGTAGCTGGGCTGCAAGGCCGAAAGAGGATTTGGAGGATGCTATGGAAAGCGTTTATTCTTTACCCTCGATACCCATCTGAAGGTCCATGCGCAGAATTTACAAAAAAAAAAAAAGTAAAACAAGACAAATTGTTTTACTTTTTTGACACGCATGATACGTGCCGACGGTTTGGGGGGGGGTAATAATGTTACTCGTGCATTGAAGACATCAGCATGGACGTCAATAAACTTCAAGGCCAAATGAAGCCGCCATTTTATTTTATTTTTTACAATTGCATCAACTAGACAAAGCGAGCAACCAGACATCACTTGTCTGACTGCAGCTGGTTCAGGATGCTGCTGCGGGACATTTAACTTGCACCCAAAAAAAAAAAAAAGTGGGAAAAAAAATAGTTTTTAAATGGCTCCGTGGTCTGGCCCCAATAAACCAGGGCTTCAAAAACTCATATAGTTTTATATTATTAGAATTTATAGTGAATAAGGTGGTAGCATTCCAAACACACCCGCGCAATCACAACAATTTACATTTCGCTGTGAATATAAGAAAAAAATTCAGTTGAGCACACGAACATCGACGAGAAGTCAGTCAGCAGTGCACAGCGACCTAACCGGGTTGGCACCAAGTACGAGGCAAATTAAAATGAAATTAATTTCAAAACCCAAACACTAACACCCCCCCCCCCCCTCCCCCGCACCCCCACATGTCACCTTCACCTCTTCTACCTTTGAATCCTAGGAGCACTGCGTCATGCCGTGACCGTGCTCCTGCCAACAAAGCGCCACGCGCGCGGCAGTGTATCACTATTATGGGATGGCGGCCATGTTGTTAGGCAGGGAAAAGTGCTCAGTCGTGGCGGAGAGGAGGGGGGGGGGCGTGGGCTTGCGCGTGAGAGGTGCAAGGAAGGACTGGAAGGAAGGCTGAGATGACAGAGGGAGGCGGACGGAGAGTCGCTCGCGGCCTTTGTTGCTATGCCAAGTATGCGTACTGTACTGTACGACGGGAGCCCGTAAACCTGTAAAAAAAAAAAATACACATGACATCGGAACCTCGGTTTACCAACGATCGCGTTTGCGAACAATTCGTTTCATGAACACGTTTGGAAAAGAAAAAAACGACCTGGCGTGGCCGTGGAAGGCTCAGAACGCTCTACTTTTCTTGTGTCCGCGTACTTCAGATATCTTAAAATGGCCGCCGGAGGTAGTACCCATTTAGGGCCAATAGTAACCACCGCGAACATAAAGATTATTGATTACCGAGAAATTTAAGACACCGCCCAGTCATTAGCAAGCAAACCTTCGGTTAATTCATCCTCGTGAATTATTTAGTGCAACTGCCAATGTGGAGTCAACATTTTTGACCGTGCTTGTGTTGTTCGAAAATGCTAGAACGTCGCATCAACGTACTGCTAAGTTGCTCAAACAAGTTGGTAAAGTCGTTTGAACTTACTGCAAATGTCATTCAAACATATTGATCAAGTATTTCGAACATATTGGGAAAGTAAGTCGTTCATATGTATTGGTAAAACGTAGGGTAAATGCTAACAACAGAGACTTTTGTCCAACGCGTTATGGGATAAAGTTGTTGGAATGTATTGGTAAAATGTAGCTTAAATGCTAAATGGCTTTTTAATCATTTTGTTTGACATTTTTTTCCACCCAAAAATGTTGACTCCACAATGGCTGTTCCACACGCTTCCGTAAATTTATAGCGGACAGCGGAACCTCGATTTTCTGCGCTCCTCAAACTTACAAACTTGACATGCGGTGTCTTTTGTTTGACCTGTGTGCTTTCCTGTACTTTGAGTGGACCTTGAAGGCAGCGTGTTTTCAAAAGCATCCCTGCACATGAGCTGTGACCTGAGCTAGGCCCCGGATGGACTTGAACCTGATCACAGGTCGAGACACACAGTGGTGGACATTATTTTTGCACCAAACACAAATTATTTTGTTGACCCCCCCCCCCCCCCCCCCGGTAAAGATGCATGTCCCTTCAGCGACTATTAATGAGCTGTCACCAGTGTGGTTTGACCTACCTACAGACCACATGGTCTCCCTCCCATTTCCTTGTATATTTTGAAGGTGAAGTATATTATGGGATGGAGCTCGGTTGGAGTATTATGGTCTGGTAAGACGCGCGTGTGTCGCCATGACAACGTTGTGGCTCTGAGGGCCTGAGCTCACATGTCTTGGAGTGGTATGCGCGCGAATGCGTGCGAGCGAGCGCGCGTGCGTCGGGTGGGGGTGGGGGGGGGAGGGAGAAGCCTGGGCCCTGTGAGTATTATGGTCTGTCCGTCGCGAGGTAACCATGCAGAGTCCTGCGCGCGCGTGGGAGGGGAGGGGGGATTATTATGGGATGTCTGGCCCCCTTTGTGTGCTCGCGAGGATGTTAGCTAAGCTCTGAGGCTGGGGGGAGAGCACAGCAGATCGTGTTTTCGTTTTTTTTTCCTCCCCTCCCCAAATGAATGAACGCTAAATTAACTAAAACGAGCCCGGTTGCGGTAATCGGCACGGAAGGAAGAGCTCGCTACGACCTGGGACCACACACGCACGCCCCAGCAAGTTTCCAAGGTATCAAGGTAGGCCCTTTTCAGCTTCAACTTTCCATTGCTGCTTTCCAACTTGTGGGTGTCAAGTGTGTAGTGAGTGTCTATACCTAATTAGCGAACTTGTTTGATATTGTAAACACTGTGACATTTTTTTCCCCCCCAGTAGCCGCCCGCCCCCACCCTTCCCCCTTGGACAGTACACCACCCTCGGTCCACTCTCCAGTAGTCCCACGTCATTTTCCCCTCCTCCCTCGTCGACCGACCGAGGAGCGAGAGCTTTAGGAGGGATTAATTTGAGCGAGGAGTTGGGGAAGAGGGGGGGGGGGGACGCACTGGAGACATGTCAGGCAGCGACGATGACAGGGACGACTTCGGGGCCGCCGAAGAGCACTCGCTACTCCACGGTAAGCTCCGACCCCCCCCCCCCCCCCCCCCGCCGTTCGCCTTCTTTTTGTTGGTTTTGACCACGGGTGTGTATTTGTTTGGGGCGGGCGGGGGTAGGAGGGGGTGCCGCCAAAGCGAGGCTAACGTTAGCCCTAGCTAGCTCCGCGTCGTCTCGGTCACGACAGGTTAGTGAAGCTAACTTCACGGGCAGGTGTTCGCCCCTCCTTTCCCTTATTTACAATTTTGACGCGCGCTTTCGCCGAGGGGGAACCACCGCCGTGTGCCAAAGTTGCGCAGAAAATAAATAAAAGCTCACAAGTTGTTCAACCCTAGTGTTTTGTGCCACACGGTCGGCGTGCACGCGGATTTGTGTGTGCACGCCACTCTGTGCACGCGCACCCCCTCCCTCCCTCCTTCCTCTTTCTCCACTCTCTCGAGCCTGCAGGGGCGTGCATGTCTGCGCCTGCGCCACAACCCCCTCCCCCCCCACCCCCTACCCTCTAAACAGAGGGTAAACGTGGGAGTGAAACGAGGGACAAGCATTTTATGTCACCTGCAGACGACAACGAGCCGGAGGAGATCATGTCCGACTTGGACGAGCCTCCCAAGTCCAAGAAGAAGAAGAAGGCCAAGAAGAGCAGCAGGGAGAGTAGAAGCAACAAGAGGCAAAGAGTCGTCAGAGAGGTGAATTGGATGTTATGATTTCATGATTCACCCCCCCCCCCCCCCCCACCCTCCAAGCCCCCTTAGATGTATCCGCTAAGTGTACTGACACTAGCGAGATAGGAGGAAAATATTTGAGGGCCATGTTTGCCGACCGCCATTGAGTCAAGGCGCATATTTTATGTTCGAAAAGTCTTAGGGCACACTACCCAACAGAAATGTCTAAACCTGTAGTACAAATGGGGTGCAATAGTCGCCTGCATTAATTGAACAGAATGAGAATGACATAAATTACCCTCACTAATGACTAATCGGTTAGATTTGACCTTTTATCCACCAACAAGTCTGTGGAAACGACATCATATTAAACGAGCAATATCAATTTTTTTGTTTGGTCCTTTTAAACTTGCCTCCCATCACCCGACACTGACCTTGTTCCCATTAACATTTTCCTGTGTGTCCCAAACTTTATTGAGACAAGGGAATAAATAAGCTTCCGGCCATACTACCCTGAGAACGCCCGATCTCGTCCGATCTCGGAAGCTAAGCAGGGTCGCGCCTGGTTAGTACTTGGATGGGAGACCGCCTGGGAATACCAGGTGCTGTAAGCTTTGGGGCGGCCCGGTACTCCAGTGGTTAGCACGTCGGCTTCACAGTGCAGAGGTACCGGGTTCGATTCCAGCTCCGGCCTCCCTGTGTGGAGTTTGCATGTTCTCCCCGGGCCTGCGTGGGTTTTCTCCGGGTGCTCCGGTTTCCTCCCACATTCCAAAAACATGCATGGTAGGCTGATTGGACGCTCTAAATTGTCCCTAGGTGTGAATGTGAGCGTGGATGGTTGTTCGTCTCTGTGTGCCCTGCGATTGGCTGGCAACCGATTCAGGGTGTCCCCCCCCTACTGCCCGGAGACAGCTGGGATGGGCTCCAGCACCCCCCGCGACCCTAGTGAGGACTAAGCGGTTCAGAAGATGGATGGATGGATGGATGGATGGGAATAAATAATAATATATATAAATATATAATATATAAATACATATTAATGATTGATTAAATAAGTGACATTGGTTCACTTCTTGCGGCACTCATGATGAATCCTGATGACACCCCGGTTAAAATTCCTTCATAATTGTCGTCAGTTTTCCGTACTAACGCGGTTGTTTTGACCTCATTGCTTGTATATTTTCAACACCGTTCCAACGCAAACAGGAATTGCCGCTGAGCTCTCCCGAGCACTTAATGGAAGGCGAGGGAACAGAGAGGGACCCGGACGAGGGAGGCCTGCGCTCGGACAGCGACGGAAGCGATTACGCCCCGGGAAGGAAAAAGAAAAAACGTTCCAGCTCGACCAAAGACAAGAAGAAATCCGGCGCGTCTGCGGAGAAAGGGGGCTCGTCTAAGAGCAAGCGCAAAGATCCAGAGCCGGATGATGACGACGAGGACGATGATGACTGCCAGGTAAAAAATGACCATTGTCAGATTTTGGGTGCTGGGGAGGGGCTGTTAATGGATTCATGTCTCCCCCCCCCCACCCCCCCCCACCAAATCCTTAGCCGAAAAGCTCCTCCCAGATGCTGGAGGCCTGGGGCATGAAAGACATCGACCACATCTTTACTCAGGAAGACTACAACTCACTCACCAACTACAAAGCCTTCAGTCAGTTTGTCAGGTGTGAAAACGGAAAAAAATGTTTTTGTGATGTGGGATGAGGGGGGGGGGGCGGAGTCATACATGTCGTCATTGGTTGAAATAACCGTCTGTCAGCTTGACACTTGCCGTTTCCCTCAGGCCCCTGATCGCAGCCAAGAACCCCAAAATCGCTGTGTCCAAGATGATGACTTTAATGATGGCCAAGTGGAGAGAGTTTAGCACCAACAACCCCCATAAGGTATGATGACGTTGAATCCACGTGGGAACGACACGAGAATGAACGGCGCGTTCCTCCTTCCTGATGGGCTTGTCTCTCCCTTTGCAGGGCTCGGCGTCCGCCAACGCGGCCTTGGCGGCCGCCAATGTGGCCGCGGCTGTGGAGAACATGGTGGTGGCCGGGGCGGATGGAGGGGGTGACGGCGGTCCTTCACCCCCCGCCGTCGCCGCCGCCGCTCAGACGCCGCCCGCCGCTCCGGCGGCAACCCCGCCGCCACCGCCGCTGCGCAAGGCCAAAACCAAAGAAGGCAAAGGTAAAAACCGGCATGTGAACAAAACGGGCTAGCTTCAAAGTCATTCGATTAGTCGCTACTTGCTAATCCTGGATTTTTATGTTGTGCGAGTGCGGTAATTCCAAACGCAGCTAGTTTGTTATTCATTCATTCATTCATCTTCCGCGCGGCTTGATCCTCACTAGGGTCGCGGGGGGTGCTGGAGCCTATCCCAGCTGTCTTCGGGAAGTAGGCGGGGGACACCCTGAATCGGTTGCCAGCCAATCGCAGGGCACACAGAGACGAACAACCATTCGCACTCACACTCACACCTAGGGACAATTTAGTGTTCAATCAGCCTGCCACGCATGTTTTTGGAATGTGGGAGGAAACCGGAGCACCCGGAGAAAACCCACGCAGGCCCGGGGAGAACATGCAAACTCCACACAGGGAGGCCGGAGCTGGAATCGAACCCGGTACCTCTGCACTGTGAAGCCCACGTGCTAACCACTGGACTACCGGGCCGCCTGCTAGTTTGTTACTCTCTCTCAAATTCAGCTGTCTTCATTTCGCAGGCCCTAACGCTCGTAAAAAGTCCAAGCCTAAAGTCCCACCGAAGCCCAAACCCAAGAAAGTGGCTCCGCTCAAGATCAAACTGGGAGGCCTGAACAGCAAGAGGAAGCGCTCCTCTGTAAGATATCTTGCCACTTTTTTTTTTTTTTTTTTTTTTTTGCCTCGCCGTCTTTCGCCGACGTTGTCAGTGTACGAACCGGCCGCCGCTCTCCCGCTCAGAGCGACGACGACGACGACGCGGACGGCGACTTTGACGAAAGCGGCTTCTCCGTGTCGGAGGGCTCCGCCCGCGCTAGCCGCGGCAAGAAGAAATCCAAGAGTGCCAAGAAAAAGAAGAAAGGTGCGGTTGTGAAAAACTCCCCTTCTGTCTTTCCTTCTAGACTCCCAGCTCACGTGTCCACTCGCTTCCTCTCCCAGCGGAGACGGAGGACGGCGACGGCTACGAGACGGACCACCAGGACTATTGCGAGGTGTGCCAGCAGGGCGGCGAAATCATTCTGTGCGACACCTGCCCCAGGGCTTATCACATGGTCTGCTTGGACCCGGACATGGAGAAGGCACCCGAGGGCAAGTGGAGCTGCCCACACTGCGTGAGTACCGTCGTCTTTTTGCACCAGTTTTCGCTTAATATCGACCGACTTCCCTTTATATCTTTTTACCGACCTATCTGTTATCTGTACATCCTACCGATCTACTACCAAGTTACCTCTCTACACCTTCCCTTCCTACCAAAAGAATAGAATAGGGCAGGGGGTGGGGGGGTAGATCATTGGCCAAAAAAGGGTTGGGGACCCATGATTTAAGTCTTTCAAAATAAATCTCCAAATATATTGATAGGGTTTAGGCCTGAATCAGATTTGTGCGCTGCTTCCCTGTGAGGTCCGGTTAGGAGGCAAGCAGCGGTATTTTGGAGCGACTGGAGATACTCGAAGGAGTATGTTACACGTACATAAATCTCCAAATAAATTGATAGGGTTTAGGCCTGAATCAGATTTGACCGCTGCTTCCCTGTGAGGTCCGGTTAGAAGGCAAGCAGCGGTATTTTGGAGCGACTGGAGATACTCGAAGGAGTATGTTACACATACGGCGCATTTGACAATAAAGTTGTATCCAATCCAAAGGATGACGGGCCGACTCCAAAATAAAAGCGCGTATATAGCGCAATAATCCAGTCGAGCTGTAACCGAGGTACGAGTTACCGTCTGTTGAGAAGGGGAGAAGCTTGACTTTACCAGAAGCGGCTTCTTCCTCATGCGCCGCCATCTTGACCGCAATACCAGGAAAAGGAGGGCATCCAATGGGAAGCCAGGGAAGACCTCTCGGACGGCGAAGCGGAAGACGAGGACGACAGGCAGGACGACGGCGCCGAGGAAGAGGACGACCATCACATCGAGTACTGCCGGGTGTGCAAGGACGGGGGGGAGCTTCTCTGCTGCGACACTTGCCCCTCGTCCTACCACATCCACTGTCTCAACCCGCCCCTCCCCGAGATCCCCAACGGCGAGTGGATCTGCCCTCGCTGCAAGGTAACCCGATTCAGGCGTCCTCTTGATTCCAAACGACAAAAGCAACGCCGACGCGCTATCCTCTTCTTGACAGTGTCCACCGATGAAGGGTAAAGTCCAGAAGGTTTTAACGTGGCATTGGGGAGAGCTACCCGCCCCTACGCCGGTTCCCCGGCCTGCCGACCTGCCGGCCGACGCCCCGGATCCACCGCCGCTGGTTGGCCGCCGGGAGCGGGAGTTCTTTGTCAAATGGTGCAACATGTCCTATTGGCACTGCTCCTGGGTTCTGGAGTTACAGGTGAAAGCCGAACCCGACGGCGACGGAGAATTCTCGTTGTGACTGAACCCCCCCCCCCCCTCCCCGCCGTGCGCCTTTCAACCTCGCCTCGCCTGCTGTGCTCACTAGTTGGAGTTGAACTGCCAGGTGATGTTCCGCAACTACCAGAGGAAGACCGACATGGACGAGCCGCCGCCGGTGGACTTTGGCGGCGAGGGCGACGACGATAAGAGCACCAAGAGGAAGAACAAGGATCCGCTCTTTGTCCATATGGAGGCGGAGTTCTACCGCTACGGAGTCAAGATGGAGTGGCTTATGATACACCGCATCCTCAACCACAGGTGAACGCTTGGGCCGTGCAAGATTTTGCTTCATTGTGATCACTTTTTTTATTTGTTCTTGATTTTAGAGAAGTGTGATGCCAACATCAGTATCAAATTACAGCCCCTTTAACTCATTCAGTACAAGCCAATTCTGGACCATGTCTGAAAAGACGTTTAAAAACGTCTTTGGGAGTGAATGAGTTCAAAAGTATCCTTCGATAGATCGAAAGTTCCATTCATTCAGAGTTCAAATTGCTATTAAACTGTCGTGATTATTTGTTTTTAAAGTTTTGCTAAATGCCTGCTTGTGACCTTCGACAACGGGGGGGGAATAAAAGTTACAAAACCAGGGAGAACGTTTAATTTTCTCAAAATATACCGGTTAGCACGTCGGCTTCACAGTGCAGAGGTACCGGGTTCGATTCCAGCTCCGGCCTCCCTGTGTGGAGTTTGCATGTTCTCCCCGGGCCTGCGTGGGTTTTCTCCAGGTGCTCCGGTTTCCTCCCACATTCCAAAAACATGCATGGCAGGCTGATTGAACACTCTAAATTGTCCCTATGTGTGAGTGTGAGCGTGGATGGTTGTTCGTTTCTGTGTGCCCTGCGATTGGCTGGCAACTGATTCAGGGTGTCCCCCGCCTACTGCCCGGAGACGGCTGGGATGGGCTCCAGCACCCCCCGCGACCCTAGTGAGGATCAAGCGGCTCGGAAGATGAGATGAGATACCGAACTCACTTAGGACCTATGACCTGTTTAGTCATAGAAACGGCAGAAAAGCACTCAGCCCCCCCCCCTCAAAAAAAAATTACGAAATCGGTCAAGCTGTTCATCTGACGTCATGATGGCGACCGCAAGCGTACGTCTGATCCACCTCGTTCCATTACAGCGTGGACCGGAAGGGCAACGTGCACTACCTGATCAAATGGCGAGATCTGGCCTACGACCAGTCGACGTGGGAGAGCGAAGACATGGACATCCCCGAGTTTGACCTTTACAAGCAGACCTACTGGAATCACAGGTACGGGGGGGGGGTTGGGTTGCTCTCTTAACTACAACGCAAGTGCCATTCAACATACTCCTCCCCCCCCCCTCCCCCTCCAAAACCAAACTAGAGAGCTAATGATTGGTGATGAGGGCAGACCCGGTAAGAAGCTGAAGAAACCCGTCAAAGTTAAGAAGACGGAGCGTCCACCTGCTAATCCAGTGGTAGACGTAAGTATTCCGACCTTTTCCATTCATCGCGGAATGGAGCCAGAAGCCTTGCGGCGTTCATGATTCTCTCTCCGTTTTCCTCTTACAGCCCACCATCAAGTTTGACCGTCAGCCCGACTACCTGGACAGCACCGGGGGTACGCTTCACCCCTACCAGCTGGAGGGCTTGAACTGGCTCAGGTTTTCTTGGGCTCAGGCTACCGACACCATCCTTGCCGATGAAATGGGCTTAGGCAAGACGGTCCAGACCGCGGTCTTCCTCTACTCTCTTTACAAGGAGGTGAGGAGGGGAAGGGGGGGTGGAGACAACTGCAGTGACGCGAACCAAATTGATGAGTCCCCGTCGCCCCCCACTGTCAATCAGTGTCAGTTGAGGGTATCCGACACGGGACGTACAGCAACGTTGCCCTTTGAAGGGGAGAAGCTCAAAGTCGGGAGCTTTATCCTAAAGGCAGGTCAAGACATTTGTTTGCAGGTCGAATTGTAAATGTTGACCACTGTCGTCCCCCCACACCCCCCTAGGGTCACTCCAAAGGTCCCTTTCTGGTGAGCGCCCCTCTGTCCACCATCATCAACTGGGAGCGAGAGTTCGAGATGTGGGCCCCGGACATGTACGTGGTCACGTACGTGGGCGACAAGGACAGCAGAGCCGTCATCCGAGAGAACGAGTTTTCCTTCGAAGGGAACGCCATCCGAGGTGGGAAAAAAGCATCCAAGATGAAGGTGAGAAAGAAAACCAAATGACGGCGTATCGAAAGCATTCGATGTGGCTCCCGGGGCCGAAAAGTTCTGCTGACGTCCGCTCCGCAGAAAGACTCGACGGTTAAGTTTCACGTCCTGCTGACGTCCTACGAGCTGATTACCATCGACCAGGCTGTGCTGGGCTCGATTGAATGGGCCTGTCTGGTGGTGGACGAGGCTCACAGGCTGAAAAACAACCAGTCCAAGGTGACAACACACCAGTAGACCGCTTTAGTTATTGCATCGGCCGATTGATTAGATTCTGATAACTGTGGGCAAACATATCGCAGGATTAAAATGACATCAATACAATATCACTGTATCACTGTAAATTTCCCCATTGTGGGACGAATAAAGGATATCTTATCTTATCTTAAAATTACCTTTTGGGGCAAGGGGGGGCAGTTTTTTTTTTAAAGTGTCCATTGGGCATCATTTATTTTATTTTGAAACAACATTTCCAGCGGTACTTCCTGAAGACTGCTGATTATGAACGGTTCAGATAATGGGTGGATGGATAGAAAATTTGGGACGGAAGCAACGTGTGAGAATTTAAGGTTAAACGCCTTAATTCTTAATATAATATATAATAATATATAATAATAATGTTATAATATAATAATAACATTCTTTTTCCTGTTTTAATTCTGCTTAATAAGTCACTGTGTTCCATCGATGGTGAGCTATTTTTTTATTTTATTTTATTTTTTCTTCAAACTGACCTTTGGGCTGCTTGTGTTGTCCTTGGGGCTAACGAGTACCTGCTGGTATTTGCAAAAATATATATAAAAAAAAAATATATATATATATATATATTTGTTTTTTAGTAGGACAATGCACATCAGTAAAAGGAGCAAAAAGGCATCCTTGTTTGCAGTTTCATCAGGCTTCATCTCTTCTCCTCTGTGCGTAACTGCTCATCAGTCTGCTTGCTAAGAAGGAACAAAAAAAAAAAAAGAATTGCAAGCAATTAACTTTAACTTTAGTTTTTAACTTAACTTTAGTGGCTTACTCAACTCTGCAAGCAGACGCTCATATTGTGTCTTGCTTAGAAGTCCCCTAAAAAAAAATTGTAAATGTCAGTCTTAGTGGTTATTGAAACCTTGATTTATTTATTTTTTTCAAACCCACGGTTAACCGCTAACTGGCCCATGCCTGCGTCTATATTTGCCTCTGCCAAATTGCCCTCTTGGTGGAGCTCCGACATTGCGATTGCATCGTTTGAGAGAAACGGCATTTTTTAACGCCGCATTTGTAATTCCTTCCCTCCTCTGTCAGTTCTTCCGAGTGTTGAACAACTACCCGCTGCAACACAAGCTGCTGCTGACCGGCACGCCTCTTCAGAACAACCTGGAGGAGCTCTTCCACTTGCTGAACTTCCTGACGCCGGAGAGATTCAAGTCAGTACATATGCTTGCCGGCGACGCCCTACGCTCGCCCTCATTTGAACACAACGTCGTTTTCCCATCCCGCTTCCTCCGTAGCAACTTGGAAGGTTTTCTAGAAGAGTTTGCCGACATCGCCAAAGAGGACCAGATCAAGAAGCTCCATGACATGCTGGGCCCGCACATGCTCAGGAGGCTGAAGGCCGACGTCTTCAAGCACATGCCGTCCAAAACCGAACTCATTGTCAGAGTGGAGCTCAGCCCCATGCAAAAGTCAGCGTCGAGCCGTGAATCGCGTCCCTTTTTTTTTTTTTTCTTGTTGCCGATGCTTTTCCGGAGCTGATGGCTTTCTTGTCTTCCTCTAGGAAATACTACAAGTTCATTTTAACGCGGAATTTCGAGGCCTTGAACACCCGCGGAGGAGGAAACCAAGTCTCTCTGCTCAACGTGGTGATGGATCTGAAAAAGTGCTGCAATCATCCGTACCTCTTTCCGGCCGCCGCTACCGTATGGCCTGCGTCTTATTCGTAGAATCCTTCGAGGGGACTGCCCCGGACATCCACCGTCTTCTTTTTTTCTGCGGCAGGAGGCTCCAAAACTTCCCAACGGGATGTATGAAGGCTTGGCCCTGACCAAGGCATCGGGCAAGCTGATGCTCTTGCACAAGATGATGAAGAAGCTGAAGGAAGGCGGTCACAGAGTGCTGGTTTTCTCCCAGATGACCAAAATGCTGGACCTGCTGGAGGACTTCCTGGAAAACGAGGGCTACAAATACGAGAGAATCGACGGCGGCGTCACCGGCAACATGCGGCAGGAGGCCATCGACCGCTTTAATGGTCTCACCCTTTTTTTAAAAGCGCGGCGAATTCACGACTTCACTTGGGCCGTTTTGGATGTTTTGAACTTCCGCGTCGGGTTTTTATTCCAACAGCTCCCGGCGCGCCACAGTTTGCTTTCCTCCTCTCGACTCGAGCTGGAGGACTGGGCATCAATCTTGCGTCTGCCGACACCGTTATCATCTACGACTCTGACTGGAACCCCCACAATGACATCCAGGTACGAACAGGCCCCGCCTCTTAACTCATTCACTCCCAAAGACGTTTTTCAACGTCTTTTCAGACTTGGTCCAGAATTGGCCGGTACCGAATGAGTTAAAGGCGCACGCATGCAAACAGATACTACAGTTGGGACAGTATTTTCGATCCGTTTTATGCCTACGTTTTCCCTTATTCGTTCATTTATGTTTTCAAAATACTTCAAATGCGTTTCAATTGTGTTTTCACGAGTTAAAAATCTGCGTAAATATATAGTCTCTTCATTGGGGTGAACTTTGACCTTTTGCGGCTGGATCCCAAACGTATATTCACCGTTCACTTCCTTATGAGTCGCTGTGAAAGGAGATGAAGGGAGAGTTGTGTTCTGTAAAGACGAAGGTCAAACGATCCTTTCAAGAAGATCTGACCTATGACATAACGGAAATAGGCACTTTGGCCTCCGATTCCCCGGTCAATGTAATATTATTTTCGGGCTATCATTTTTCATATATTGTGTGTGTGTGTGTGTGTGTGTGTGTGTGTGTGGTGTCCAGGCGTTCAGCAGAGCTCACCGTATTGGCCAGAACAGGAAGGTGATGATTTATCGCTTTGTAACCAAAGCATCCGTGGAGGAGAGGATCACACAGGTGAAATAGCATGGGGGACAGGGGGGGGGGGGAGAAATCAAAAAAATAAAAATAAATCCCAAGTCCTTATTCAAACTTCTGATCTTTGTTTGATCAGGTCGCAAAGAAAAAAATGATGCTCACCCACTTGGTGGTGCGACCCGGCCTGGGCTCCAAGACCGGTTCCATGTCCAAGCAGGAGCTGGACGATATCCTGAAATTTGGAACCGAGGAGCTGTTTAAGGATGAGGCTGGAGAAGGTTGCTGACGTTGACTCTTTGTAATCGTGCTTGTTATGCGGGGTGGAAGCGTGTTGCAAAATATGGACAAGAATAACACAAAAAAAAGAGAGAATTATTATTGTGACATTTGAAAGTGCTTGAAGTTGACGAAAAGACCTCGACTAGGCTCTCGGCGCGTTTTCATCCTCTGCGTTGCCTCCAGGAGACAACAAGGAGGACGACAGCAGCGTGATCCACTACGACGACCAAGCCATTGACCGTTTGCTGGACCGCAACCAGGACGCCACGGACGACACCGAGATCCAAAGCATGAACGAATACCTCAGCTCCTTCAAAGTTGCCCAGTACGTGGTCAAAGACGAGGACGATGAGGTAGGCTAGGCGGGCAACCGGCCGGTGGTGGGACGATCGGAACCCGAATGTTCATCTTTGTTCCCCTTTTTGAGGAGGAGGAAGTAGAGAGGGAGGTGATCAAGCAGGAAGAAAGCGTCGACCCCGACTACTGGGAGAAGCTGCTTCGTCATCACTACGAGCAGCAGCAAGAGGATCTGGCCCGCAATCTGGGCAAAGGCAAAAGAACTCGAAAGCCGGTTAACTACAATGACGGTTCGCAGGAGGACCGAGGTATAAGACAGGGTACAGAAACATATATCATGCAACCTCTTTCTGTGCTGTGCCGTGTCCTTTGTGTGTGTGTGTGTGTGTGTGTGTGTATTTTGCACTGTGAGTGCATGCGTGGTAAAAAGTTCAAAAGACTTGCTAAAACGAGGCATGTTTTTGTGTTTTTTTTCAAAGACAAGGGGAGCTTTAAAGGTACAAAATGTTAAAGCATTGAAAAAGAACCAAAGACATTTTGCCGTGCACTTTGACCTCGACGATGACCTTGATCCCGATCAAGAGTTAAGGAAGTTTTTCCCCTTTCGCCGTCTCCCAACCAGATTGGCAAGAGGACCAATCCGACAACCAGTCCGATTACTCGGTGGCGTCGGAGGAGGGCGACGAGGACTTTGACGAACGTTCTGAAGGTACACGTCCACCTGAACGCATCGCTGCTCTTCCGCACGCCGTGTTGGCTTTGGTGTTGATCTTCTTGTCTGTTCGGGGTCGGGTCTTTGGTAGACTTTATTCAGTGGAACCTCAAAGGTTGAACAGAGTCACCGCACTCGCAAACTCTAAGCAAGTTTACCCCAAAGAATAACGTAAATAGAAATACAGCGGTTCCTCTACTTACAAATTTAATTACATTTCTGTACGAGAGAAGTTTGTAAGTAGAGACGCGTTTTCCATGTAAATGCTCTAATCCGTTCCAAGCCCCTCTCCCCCTCCCAAAATTCAGACATACAGTAAATGTTTCCTTCAGCATAAAAAAATGCATCAAAACATGGAGCAAATAAATGCTACAATTATTGTTATTATTATGTAATAGTAATTATTATGTAAAAATCATACTCCACTCTGCGAAGCAAGTTTCAGAACTACGGGCCAGGCGTGATAAACCGCTAGCCTCACCGTGCCGCCATCAATATATTTATTATTCATCCTCTGATGACGTTTCAAATGTCATCATCCCAACTATGACGCTTCAAGTGACATTTTTGTATTCTTGGCTGTCCCTAAAAGTGTAAGAAAAAAAATCCTCTGCTTGCCTGTGGCACAACATTGTCAATGACATTCAATAAAATGAAAAAGAAAAATAAAAAAAAGCCCCCGAAACAACACGGCACACGCGTGAAGTTCAAGTGCAGAGTTTGTTTCCATTTTACGGCCTTTGGGGTTCTACGATAGAAGAACGTCAGAGTCATTTTTATTTTTTTTAATATGTGTATTTTTTGAGCGCGAGGTCGCCTGACTGTTTTTTGTTTTTTTTTTTGGTGTCATCTCATCCGCCGCAGCAAATGCCCGCAGACCAAACCGCAAAGGGTTAAGAAATGACAGGGACAAGCCTCTGCCTCCGCTTCTGGCCCGAGTGGGAGGAAACATTGAGGTGAGTCTCCGTCTCTCCGTCTGCTCGGCTTTCCCTTTTCTTCAGTTGTTGACGAATGACTTTCTGAACGATTTGACCTGTCAGGTTCTGGGCTTCAACGCACGGCAGAGGAAGGCTTTCCTGAACGTGGTCATGCGTTACGGGATGCCTCCGCAGGATGCCTTCAACAACCAGTGGCTTGTCAGGGACCTTCGAGGGAAGTCTGAGAAGGAATTCAAGTGAGGATCCTTTTTTTTTTTTTTTTTAACTTCCAAGTAATAATTTTCTTTTCAGCTCGTCTCATCGGAAGCCGTCGGTGCACGTCATACTTTTCCTTCGAAGCTTATCTAAGATGCACGTCATATTTTGAATAGGATGACGTTTGTTTGAGCTACTTTTTCATTTGCAAATTCATTCATTCATTCATCTTCCGAACCGCTTGATCCTCACGAGGGTCGCGGGGGGTGCTGGAGCCTATCCCAGCTGTCTTCGGGCAGTAGGCGGGGCACACCCTGAATCGGTTGCCAGCCAATCGCAGGGCACACAGAAACGAACAACCATTCGCACTCACACTCACACCTAGGGACAATTTAGAGCAGGGGTGTCCAAACTTTTTGCCAAGGGGGCCAGATTTTATGTGGTAAAATGTCGGGGGGGCCGACCTTGGCTGACATTCTTTACATTGAACAACAATATTGTTCAACAAATTTTAGTAAGCCAGTCTGTTTCACATTTCCATTTTTATTTTTATTTCAACAATCTTAAGAATTTCTTTTGGTTCATTTGAAACAGGTATATCACATGCAACTGCTTATTCACTTGACTTTTTCTTAAACAGAAGTCTCCTGAGTGCAAATTGATTGATTTGAAACATAAAATGTATCACCATGACTTTTCAATAGTCACAAAACGTTTGACTCGAACAACAGGGAAATGAACAAGCAATACACATATCCACAACTGCAAGGATCATTTGAAATATGACATATCAGTCAATATAAACACGAAGTGATGTCTTGTTAACTCGTGAGTGATGCCCTCTAGTGTCTAAATGCTATTACTCATTTAGTGAATGCTATTACTCATTTAGCCACTAGAGGGAAGCAGTACTCTATGAAACATCACTCACCAGTCTACGAGACCTCAGTCAATGCAACACGTGTTCCATTGCGCCCAACCTGCGGGCCAGACGGCACTGACTTTATGACAGGGGCCGAGGGCCGGATGAAATTCGACCGCGGGCCGGATTTGGCCCGCGGGCCGGACTTTGGACATGCCTGATTTAGAGTGTTCAATCAGCCTGCCATGCATGTTTTTGGAATGTGGGAGGAAACCGGAGCACCCGGAGAAAACCCACGCAGGCCCGGGGAGAACATGCAAACTCCACGCAGGGAGGCCGGAGCTGGAATCGAACCCGGTACCTCTGCACTGTGAAGCCCACGTGCTAACCACTGGACTACCGGGCCGCCTCATTTGCAAATTGCTCTCTTTAAAAAAGGAGAGTGAAGAGAGAAAAAGTAAATGACCCAATTTGTTTCCGAACGCAATCAAAACGACTTGTGCGATTTTATGGTCAATGTCATTTCTTACTCATTTCAAATGAAAAGGCGTCCGTGCACTAGAATCCCTTTTTGTAGAATATTAGTGGGCAAGCGCTCAGTTGGATGGCTCACAATTGTCAAAAGAAGAATTTTTAAGTGTTTATTTGCTAATTGCCCCTTTTTCGGGGTAGTTTTCCCCGTTGATTCATTTCAGTTTTTCATATTTTGTCCACATTTTTAAGTGTATTCCATCTGATGTGCTAAATGCACCCCCCCCCCCCCCCGTTTTTTTTTTTTACCCCACAGAGCTTACGTGTCCCTGTTCATGAGGCACCTGTGCGAGCCGGGAGCTGACGGAGCAGAGACTTTTGCGGACGGCGTCCCGCGAGAGGGTCTGTCCAGGCAGCACGTGCTCACTCGCATCGGTGTCATGTCGCTCATCAGGAAAAAGGTTCCGCTTTGCCCCCCCCCCCCCCCCCCCCCCCCCCGTTACTCGGACTCGGGGCTCCGTCGGGTGTCGATGGATTGCTCGATTTCCTGTTGTTGCTTTGACAGGTGCAAGAGTTTGAGCACGTGAATGGTCAGTGGTCCATGCCCTGGATGGCGGAATTGGAGGAAAACAAGAGGGCGGCGGCGGCTTTGGCTGCGGGCGAGGATCCCAAGACCCCTTCAAGCGGGACGCCGGCGGATACGCAACCCAACACTCCTGTGCCAGGTACACGCATCCAAAGCTCGGCGTTCAACCTCAATCGGAAAACTGGACGGTCATTTAAAATTGGACCGGCAAATTGGTGTCATGCGCTTTACTTTGGGGTCAGACGATCCTCCATGACGCATTTCCAGTTGCTCCAGAATGCTGCTGCTCGCCTCTTAACTTGGAGCACATAATCCTCCTCTTCCATCTCTTCACTGGCTCCTTTTGGACTTCATTTTAAGATCCCGTTATTTGATTTCAAATCTTGAAATGACTCCGCAGCGTGATTTTTAAGTTGGGCTGTTTTTGCCCTTTCTGACTTTGTGCGAACAGAGGACCTCTCGAGATCAGAGGACAAAGAGGACATCAAGAAGGATGCGGAGGACACCAAAGTAACCCGAAAGCCAGACGATCCCGAGGTCATTCCTCGTTCGCGCGCGTCGTCGATCACATGAATGGGCATTGATCCCTCATTTCAAACTCATCCACCATTTTCTTTGCCTTAGATTATCGAAATCCCAGATGAGTCCGACAAGTCGCCGGCCTCTGAAAACAAAGATGATGACCTTGCGGGGAAGGAGGAGAAAGAGAAGGAGACGCGAGGTGGCGATAAAGGGAATGACGACGCCGACTTTAGCAAGGACCGAGAGGAGAAGAGCGACAAAGCTGTCAAAGGTGAAGGAACGGAGGACAAAACGGATCCGGAAGATCGATCGAAAGGTCGGGCTTTTTTTTGTTGTTGTTTTTGGAACCTCCTTTTATTTCATTGCCATGTACTTTGAATCTTTTTTTTTTTTTTTAGGTGAAGATGCTAAAGATGAAAAGATGGACACAGACAAAGGTGCGCATGCTCACTTCTACGCATTTTACAAACGTTATTTACCTCCGAGAGGCCGTCATTCAGTTCTACTTCACCGCCAAGCATATTGTACAATTTAGTAGCGACGTTCCCATGCAAATCTAAATTTATCAGGACGACGTCGGATGCGCCGCTCACGCCCGCGCCTCCGTCTGCTTTCCCCGCAGATCAACAAGAGGATAAAGACGGCGTGAAATCGGAGGACTCGAGCCGACTTCAGAACGGAGAGAACACCCGAGAAGGCGCTCTGTCCGTGTTGAACGTGAGCGAAGAGAAGAGGAAAGCCAGCAAGCAGAGGTTCATGTTCAACATCGCAGACGGAGGCTTCACAGGTGGGGAGGCAAACCACAAACAACCACGTTTCCTTGCTACCCCCCACCCCACCGTCTCATAACCTTTCTGCCCTGCAGAGCTTCACTCCCTCTGGCAGAATGAGGAGAGGGCAGCCACCGTCACGAAGAAGACCTTTGAGATCTGGCACCGTCGCCATGACTACTGGCTCCTGGCTGGCATCATCCAGTATCCTACCGTTCGTACATTGACTCAAGTTGATTTTGGACCGTTTTCTGGAGGCATCATATTTGCATGAGGCTTCGCGCTTTTCGCGACAAATAACAAGAACGTCGAGGCCTCTTAACGCTGTGCTCCCCTTTCATAAAACGTGGACAAAAACGGTTAGCGGTGACACGCCCGGTTTCTCATTTACATCTCAGTTGGCCACGCCCTTTTTCGACATCCGAATAGCTCACACTCACACCGAGGGACAATTTAGAGTGTTCAATCAGCCTTCCATGCATATTTTTGGAAAGTGGGAGGAAACCGGAGCACCCGGAGAAAACCCACGCAGGCCCGGGGAGAACATGCAAACTCCACGCAGGGAGGCCGGAGCTGGAATCGAACCCGGTACCTCTGCACTGTGAAGCCCACGTGCTAACCACTGGACTACCGGGCCGCCCCTTACTGTTTATTGTGCATGTTAAAATGGCTCCATATGCAGCGATGGCTGTTTGAAAGCGCTCGAGAAATATACTCTTGACTTGACTTGAAAGTTGTTGTCGGCTTGACCGCGATTTTCCTCAGACACGGCTACGCCCGATGGCAGGACGTGCAGAACGACGTCAGGTTCGCCATTCTCAACGAGCCCTTCAAGGGGGAAATGAGCAGGGGCAACTTCCTGGAGATCAAGAACAAGTTCCTGGCGCGCAGGTTCAAGGTGAACTCAACGCACCCCCCCCCTCCCCCCACTGTGTGAATGCGAAAACTCAACAGACGCCTCAAATGCCCTCGGGTGTGCTGACTGGGTCCAATATTGGTCCTCTCTTAGTTACTGGAGCAAGCGTTGGTGATCGAGGAGCAGCTACGCCGAGCGGCCTACCTCAACATGACGGAGGATCCGGCCCACCCCTCCATGGCGCTCAACACGCGCTTCAGCGAGGTGGAGTGTCTGGCCGAGTCCCACCAGCACCTCAGCAAGGAGTCCATGTCGGGAAACAAGCCAGCCAATGCAGTTCTGCATAAAGGTAAACGCTCATTGGACACGACTTAAAAACGAGTTTACGAGCCCCCAAAAGTCACAACGCTACGTCGGAAGTGACACACGCTCAAGCTTGAGTTGCTTTTTTTTTTTTTTTTTTGTTTTTTTGTTTTTTTTTTTACCTTCCAGTTCTCAAACAGCTGGAGGAGCTGCTGAGCGACATGAAGGCGGACGTCACGCGCCTTCCGGCCACCATCGCCAGGATACCGCCCGTGGCCGTGCGGCTGCAAATGTCCGAGAGGAACATCCTCAGCAGGCTGGCCAGCCGAGGGCCCGAGGTCACCGCACAGAACCCGTCGCAGAGCGTGCAGCAGATGCAGGTTTCGCGCTGAGGCGGGAACTTTTCACCGCCTGACAGCCCCCCCACATCCCCCGCAACCCCTCACCCTTCAACCACAGACAGGTTAGTCGTCCTCGGTACACGCACGCACCGCTGGAAGTCATAAAAAGAAGGATCTCCTCAAAACATGGCCGAACTGACCCCAGTCATGTGCACATCCGTGTACAGTGTACACGGGGGGTGGGCGGGGGGGGGGAGATGAAACCCCCCATTTTTGTTGCAAGTGCTTGGATTGGACTCTTGGAAGCGGATGGACTTATAGGACTGATTTTTTATTTTTATTTTTTTCTGGCTCTTTTTCCCCTCGTCGGAAATTGTATCATTTTTTTTTTTTTCCTTGAAAAGTCGTAATGTTCTCACACCTTAACGTGTTTGTCCGTCGATGGGTATTTACAGGTGCATCTCGCGTCAAATGTCGTGGAGAGCTTTCATTTGATTCAGTAGTTCCAATCCAAAAGGGAAATTTGTATCTTTTCGTTTCTCATCGACACATTTTGGAATATTTACCAAACAATATAAAATGTTTTGTTTTTGTTTTTTTCTTCTTCTTTTCAGAAATCGACAAGAAATTGGCCTTCTTAAAAATATCATCTAATCTTTCTCAAAGTATCTTTTTGAATTGAACTACCGGACTGAAGAAACTTTTCGACGATGTCATTGTATGTACAGCGCTGTGCAAAAGTCTCGGGTCACCATTACCTTTTGCTGTTTGAATGACTCGATAAAACGAGTCGAGCAGATAATCTTAAGAATTAGTCGTGGCACTTAAACAGTATGGCCTGCGTTTCATTTCGTGCGATGACACACGTGGAATCCTTAAATTCTTGCTGCTTTAAAAAAAAAAAAAAAAAAAATGAAACGGTGGTGAGCGCGCCCGTCTCGCAGTTCTTCGGTTCTCGTTTGAATCTCATCACGTTCACCCTTTGCTCACGTGGCTTTTGCCCGCGCGCTCCGCCTGCTTTTCCCGCATCAATTGTCAATGGCTGTGGGGGGTGCGTGGTCGTTTGGAAACGAGGGCAACCGCGCTGTAGCAAATACAGGGGGGGGTCGTCGTAAATGAAGCAACAAATGGTGTCCCAACACTTTTGCACCGTGCATTTATCATTATACTGTATGTGTATGTGAGCGCGACGGACCGTATATGGTGCGCCACTGCAGGATGACATGACGTCATCGCGGGTGGGGGCTGTTCACGTCTTGATTCTCTTATTGTTACCTCCATCCCAAAATACTCGCCCCCCCCCCTTCCTCCCCTCCCCCGTGACATCACTTGAACTAGCCTGCTGATCGGCTCGCGTACCAACGTGCACCCAGACATTCCTCAGATCCCCGGAAACTCCTGTATTTTGCTCAAAATAAGGGACACGTAATGGGGGTTGTAGGAAGGGTGGCGGGTAGGGGTGGGGGGGGGGGTTTGGGGACGTGTCGGCAATCTAACTTAAATCGTTTCTGTACATGTATCGTTATTAAGATGAGCGCCTTGTTGTTTTTAAATCACGTTTTGTTTTTTCAATGGGCCACAATAAAAGGTCAGCTGTTTTTCAAGTGTGTTGGGGTTTCGCAACCTTCATTTGTTAAGCGTCTTCAATTCTTTTGTCGTCTGTCAAGCCGGAGCCTGTTTCCATACGGGAGCTTTAGAAATAAGGAATCGAGGCAAAAGTAATGGCTCACACCTCTTGGGGTTAAAGTGACTCCGGAGCTCTGTTCGGGCAAATGACGTCCTCCGAAATCCAAGAGGAGAAGGAAATAGGGGGGGGCGAAGAAGACAAAAAAAATAAAAATCAATCCGCACAGTGTACACATCCTTCGCTTTGTAGCTGACCAGTTCTTTCTGCAACGAACGGAGCATTAGAACAAAAGTTATTTTCAACACTTGAAATGGATTCAGAATAGGTTAAAAAACAAACGTGATACCAATGAACAGTATTGAATTGTGAAAAAAAAAATATGAACATGACCATATGTCAGGGGTGTCAAATCCATTTTCGTCGCGGGCCACATTTTAGTTACCATTTCCCTTTGAGGGACATAACGACTGAGACCATTTTAAAAAAGTCAATAATAACGGATTATTCAATGACTGTTTAAGTTGCTGTCATGGGGGGGTTGGCACCCAAAAAAATGCTGACAATGTCTCTCTTATTTATTACATATGAGAATATGAAACTTTGGTCCATATTTTGACAAGTATCATGGAAGTTCATTCATTCATTCATCTTCCGAGCCGCTTGATCCTCACTAGGGTCGCGGGGGGTGCTGGAGCCCATCCCAGCCGTCTCCGGGCAGTAGGCGGGGGACACCCTGAATCGGTTGCCAGCCAATCGCAGGGCACACATAGACAAACAATCATCCACGCTCACACTCACACCTAAGGGACAATTTAGAGCGTCCAATCAGCCTGCCATGCATGTTTTTGGAATGTGGGAGGAAACCGGAGCACCCGGAGAAAACCCACGCAGGCCCGGGGGAGAACATGCAAACTCCACACAGGGAGGCCGGAGCTGGAATCGAACCCGGTACCTCTGCACTGTGAAGCCCACGTGCTAACCACTGGACTACCGGGCCGCCCTATCATGGAAGTTGACATCTTTAATTTGCTTTCGTGGGCCACATAAAATGATGTGGCGGGCCAGAACTGGCCCCCGGACCTTAAGTTTGACACCCATGCTATATGTAGACCAACCAGGTTTCCACCTGGTTATGCTACCCATAAAAAGAATACACCGGTTAATTTTTGTCCCTCTGACATTTTTTTTTTTTTTTGCTCTGCCATGTTAACACGCAAAATCTACAAAAATTTCTCATTGGTGAATTTGACGCGTCAAAAAAAATGGCATTCCGCAAGGAAATGTCTTTGTCATCCCCCCCCCCCCCCCCCAAAAAAAGGTTTTTACGTTTCAGCCATCTATATGTCACGAGCGTGCATTGATGAACCGATTTGTTATTTATAGTAAGTAAATCACTTTTAGGACCATTCAGAAATTGCGAAACGTAGGTGTCCCAATATTTTTGTCTCGTGTGTGTGTACTTTGCACAACGAGATCACTTGATAAAAGTTTTTTTCCAGAGAAAAAAAAAAAAAGCCAAAGACCCGGTCAGGAAGCAACATCTTATCTCCCGGCAATTGAAGAAAATTAAAGCAAATTGCAGGGCGGCAGTCTCATCTCATCACCAGTGGACCTTTTCAGGCGGCGAAATATACGGAAGGAGGTGAAACGTTGCCCCAAAAAAAAAAAAAAGTTGCGAGTCCTGAGGTTTAGGTCGACGTGATCTCAAAATTCTTAATTCATCATTTCCTGCAGAAAAGTCCACAAGGCCGGGTCTCGCTGGCGTGTGAAGAGGAACAAGAATGACGTGGGTGAGTCGACAAATGCGCCTTTGTCTGTTTCCAAGTTCCTATATTACGTGCCGTGTTTAGGCCGCATTAATAGCGGACAACGTTTTGAAAAGCTCGATCGCGACGATGACATTTTTTCCTGTCGTGAAATCGCTGGCATTTGACCAGGGGTGTGTAGACTTTTTATATCCACTCTGATATTACGGCCAATGAACGCACGTCAGCTGCATGTAACATGTCCTCCATTTTGATGCGAGTGTTGCGTTACGGTGGGAAACTTGTCAGTTTTTGTGTTGAAACAATTTTGCACGCGGACACACACACACGCACACACACACACACACACGCACACACACACAGTATTGAGCTGCGAATAAGGAAGTATACAGTGCCGCTGACCTTTGTGTTGTCACACTTGCTCGCGCACACACCTGCAACAGAACAGAGTAGCAGCAGACAGGTGGGCAGGCGGACCCGAGACACCAAAAAAAAAAAAAATGCTGAACAACAACCACTTTGGAAATTCTTTTCAGAATGCCAACAGATAATGTTTGACCTGCGCTTAAAGACAACCACCAAAAAAAAAAAGGGAGGAATTCCGCCTATGTCAGCTCTTCTGGTTCCTGTCGGGGCTTTCACTCTTTTTGTGAAAGGAGCGACAAAAAAAGGAAGGAAGAGTGAAAGACGACGGTAGGCAGACTCGCGCAGAGCCACGGCGAGGAAGGGCAGAGTGTCGAGAGCTGCTCACTCGCCTTTGGGAGGGGGTGGGGGGGGGAAAGCCGAGAGGAGGACGTTTTTGTTTGCGTTCCCGCCGGGGTCGCACGCGCAAAAGCTGAGCCAGGAGGGAAAAGAAAAACGGGTAAGTTGCTTTTCACGCTGGGGTGCAAAGTCAAAAATGTCAGCAGAAATGAGTTGAGCTTCTGTGGGGGGTGGGGGGGGTTGTTGTTGTTGTTGTTGTTTTTTTTTTTTTGTATAATGAGATCTCAAACGGATGCCTTTTTGCACAGGTGCCAGGCCTCCTGTCCGGCCTTCACTCTTGTCATCGTCTGACCGAGACGCTGTGACGGCGCCAACATGGTTCGGTGAGCGGACGTTGCCGCCGAGCGCTCCTTGTGAAGCAACGGCGCCAACTTCTCTCTTTCCATTCCTTCTTCTTCTCTTTCTTGCCCCTCAGCTGTTCTGATTCTCCATCATGTGATTATTTCTGCTTTCTTTTATTTTTATGGCTTTTGTGTGCAGGACCCTTTTTTTTTTTATGGGGGTGGGAGGGGTGCGGGGGTGCGTTTTATGTTTAGAGATCATCAAGCGGGCACACCAAAAAGCCTTTTTTGCTACATTTTTGTCATTTTTGTCTTTTATGCGTAGGAAATCAACGCGCTTGACAGAACACCCACAAGCATTTACGAAGCAAAGCGGGGGACAATCAACATCGTTTACCAAAAAAAAAAAAAGAACGTACACCGTACATTGAAAATATTTCAAGACATTTTAAAGTCAAGAAATAGAAGTCGGTTTTGTGAAAATTACAAGAAAGAAAAGTGATTATTAATTTTTTTTTTGGTGGTTTGGAGCACAGCAAAAGAAAAGCTTTCAAAGAGTGATCGGCGCACCCTCGCACCCCCGTTTTCATTGCAAAATCCTCTGGATGATCCTCGAGTTTGACACGGTGTGGCGGCAATATTTCACAGCCGATTTTTTTTCTAGTTTTGCTTGAAATACGGAAAGAGGTATTTTTTTTTCTTATGCAACAATGAATACAAAGTGCCTGCGATGGGGCAGTTTCTTTGGAGCCAAAGGTGGCAAAAAGCGCTCACACACGGCATACTTGGCAAAACGTGCTCGCCTAGCTTTTGCTTTCATTTAATTTTAGCGCCACCGTCATCATCACTCGGTTCATTTTTCATTTTCTTTTTTTCGCCGGCGTATATTTTACACGTCGGCGAAATAAAGGCGGCTTTCAATCGAGCGATGAATGGAATTCAAGTCGACATTGCACTGCTTTTTCAAATATCGCAAAGGTTGCACTTTTGGGCGAGAAAAAAAAACGGCTTTGTGTTTGTTGGCCCTTAAACGTTTTGAAAAAATATTTCGTTTTTTAAAATTTTTTTGGGACAGCATTACAGTGCTCCACCGGTTAGCACGTCGGCCTCACAGTGCAGAGGTTCGATTGGTGCTTCGGCCTTCTTGTTTGCAGTCTACGTGGGTTTTCTCCGGGTGCTCCGGTTTCCTCCCGCATTCCAAAAACATGCATGGCGGGTTAATCGGACAATCGTCACAAATTTGTTTCCGTGATTGGGCTCATCCGACTTACTGACTGACTTCTGCCAGTACGCTCAACTTGTTTGAGGTTCACTTTCTGAAGGTGTCGCAGCGTAAGACTCCCAAAGTCGACGTCTTTCCTGAGTTAGTAACTCCAAAACGAAGTAGCTGAACTGTCTGTCAATTTAATTCATGGCGGGTTGCCCGTCATTTTTGGATAGATCAATAAATACATCTTTTTTTTTGTTGTTGTTTTCACTGCAATGCAATACAGATTGATTTGTTGCTTTTTGTTTTCTTTAAAAAAAAAGTTGTTCAGCTCTGCTTTGAATGCAAATTGGAACAGTCAAGTATTTGTGTGTGTGTGTGTGTGTGTGTGTGTTTGTGTGTGCGCGTGCGCGTACGCAGGTGGTTCCACAGAGACATCACAGGCCTGCAGGCCGAAGACTTGCTGAAGACTCAGGGCATCTCCGGCAGCTTTCTGGCCCGACCCAGCAAAAAGAACGTGGGCGACTTCTCTCTATCTGTCAGGTAACAATGCCGCTCGATAGGGATGCTCCCTCCCCTAAAAAAAAAATCCTAAAATTGCTGTTTTGTGCACCCCTTGGCTGTCGCGCAACCGTTATTCTATTTTATAGGCTGACACTTTGGCTGGGTGCTGCGAACTTTATCACGTTTCATTCCGTAAAACGCCTTTGCTATTTCTTTATCGTTAACTTTGATTTTTTTTTTGGGGGGGGTGCCCAGCACTGTGAACAGAAAATATGAAAATGACTAAATTGTGATTACGAATGATTAGGTAAGCAAAGTTGCCTTTGAGCACAAGCTATGCGAGCCGCCCATAGCTGTCCAAAATGCCCAAACCGTCATCGTCCATCATTAAAACAAAACAAACAACCAAAAAAAAAAGCATGTGACTACGTGTGTATCGCGTAAAACAAATTTATCAGACCACTTCATCGAAACAACACCATGCAGCATCACGTCGCCATTTCTTTCATGCCGACGCTCTCAATTTAGCTCGACTTTTTAACCATTTTTTGTTTTTTTTATCGTTATTTCAGAAGACATTTGAAAAATGATGGCCACCACCAATTTTTTTTAGTTCAGCGCTTTTTTTTTTTTTTAAAGCATCTTTATACAACAAAATAATTGTTACAGAAACATGAACGTTTGTTTGGGCCGGAGGGGCACGCGTATTGGGAACAGTATTTATACACTGTAAAAAATTTCATTTTGATGTCTTGATTATTGTTCAAATTTAAGCATTCTAAGTTGCATTATTTTGATCCAAAATACACCGATTTATTTTTTTTTTGTCAAGTGCAAGGGTTGCCAAATCTTAAAAGCTACCTATTTCTACATCAAAGCTTTTTTAAAGGCCGTTCCTCTGAATATATTAGAATTTTCATGAGCTTAAAAAGTGTCAAATTAAAGTTTCACAATAGAAATTTGCTCTCTCCGTTTGCTCACAAATGTCGTTTTCGCAGCACGGCATACAAATAAAGAGATACTGGGAAGCAAAACAGTTTCTAAAATATATATTTTTATTTTTTTTTATTAATTTTTTTTTTTTTTTAAACGGACTTGTTGTTTGATGGTCAGGGTGGGCGAGCAGGTGACCCACATCCGCATCCAAAACACGGGGGACTACTACGACCTCTACGGCGGGGAGAAGTTTGCCACGCTCTCCGAACTGGTGGAGTACTACACGGCCGACAACGGCATCCTGCAGGACAAGGACGGCACCGTCATCGAGCTCAAATACCCGCTCAACTGTTCCGACCCCACCACCGAGAGGTCCGTGCCAATGCTCGATGCCGCCGCAGCCCCCCCCCACCCCCTCCCCTTTCGTTTCGTTTCACGCTGAAAATCTCACGCCTCGCATTTGGACAGAAACGATCAACCCTCGTCTTTTAAACATTTTTTCTAACGGTCACATTACTGACTGAGAGATGAGAGGGGGGGAGCGGGGGGGTTTGACCGCCGGTCGTGATTCACACGGTTTGTGCCGTCCATCCGACTGTGAAAAAGATGCACTTATACTTTCAATCAGTCAACACTCGAGTCAGGCCGATAGCGTGAGTGTCACCCCCACGCCCCCCCACCCCCCCGCACCCCCCGCCTGCTGTCCTCCTTTCTGTCAGTTGTCTAACTTCCCTTTTGCCGCTGCGGTTGGAAACTTTGCCGTTTTGACACTCTCGAAAGCGATGGCCAGACCTTCCTCGCTCGCCTTCCTCTGTTGCACACGCCGTCGTGTCCTCATCGGCTTTTTTTTTTTTTTTTTTTTTTGCCGCATCTCGGGGAAACTCTGCGCTGGACATGAGTTGCTCTTTTATTAGGCACGTCTTTCATGCGTCCAGGGAAGTCACCCTGCAGTTTGGGCACTTTTCAGACCGACACTATTATTTCCCCCCCCCCCACATTAATTCAAATCAAATCTTGGCAACAAGGAGCAGTTTGCCATCTACACTTTTCCCCAAAAAGCCCATTTAGAGATATTTATTGCCACTCCCAGTTGATGTTTAGTGTCAAACATCAAAACAGAGTATGTTTATCTCAATGCGAACAAAAAATGCAAAACAACGGCATCGCGGTGACACAAAAAGTCGATGCGGGACTCCTCCGACTCACGGGCCTCTATTCTTTATCCTCTGTGAAGAACGCCGACTATTTTTGCTGCGCTTTCCTGAGCAATTGTGGCCAAAGCCCCCACCCGACCGCCACAAAAAAATTAATTCTGTCTCCTCCGTTTGTTTTTAAACATTTTTTTTTTGTGTGTGCACAATGTTTTAGAATTGACAAGAAGGGTTTCAAAGGGGTTAGCCACATGCTCAGAAGTTGAGGTGGAGAGTTGATGAAGAGGGTGGGGGGGGGGGTGGAGAACCAGCTTGTTTGACAACTAAAAATACTCTGTCCTCTTTAGCCACAAAATCTGTCATCAGAAAAATTTTCCGACCGCAAAGCAGGAAGTTGAGAAGAAAGAAATCGAGAAGTGGGGCTAAAATTAAGCCCAACCCAGCGGCGTCTACGTTGACTCTTCCACGCACGCGCGCGCACACAGAAACCAAGTGTAGCAATGAATCGAATACGAATGGATTTCATTTCACGAGAGCGCACTTCATCTCCGACGTCTTTATCTCTTCCCTCACCAAATTCCAATCCGATTTCTGTCGCGCCGTACGTTGTCTTCATCTCGCCGCCTTCCATCTCAACGTTGCGTGATGTTGACTCCACCGCGTCACGCTCACCTCAGCTCATCCGCATGCCCAGGTGGTATCACGGCCACCTGTCGGGTCCAAACGCGGAGAAGATGCTGATCGCTCGCGACGAGTCGGGCACCTTCCTGGTCAGAGAGTCGCTTTCCAAACCGGGAGATTTCGTCCTGTCGGTTCTGACGGACGAGCGCGGCAAAACGGGCGCGAGGAGAGTGTCGCACATCAAGATCATGTGTCAGGTGTGTGTGCGCGTCTCTGCGTGTTGTTTTTGGGACTTTAGTTGTATTCAATCTTTTTTTTTTTCTTTCCGCTCTCTCTTTCTTTCTCTCTTTTTGAAGAATGAGTGGTACACCGTGGGAGGCTCGGACATGTTCGACACGCTCAGCGACTTGGTGGATTTCTACAAACGGAAAGGCATCGAGGAGATTTCGGGGAACTGGGTGCACCTCAAACAAGTACGCTGGGATGTGGAATACGTAAGCTACATAGGAATTGTTTGGGTGTTTTTTTTTTAATTGCGCGTGCGTCCGGCAGCCTTATTACTCCACCAGAGTGAACGCGGCCGACATCGACAGTCGAGTGAAAGAATTGGATCAGACTACGCTCATGAAGCAGGAGGCCGAAGGCGGGAAAATCAAGGCGGGCTTCTGGGAGGAGTTTGATGTAAGTCAAATCGCTCATCATCGCCATTGTGTTTGTTTTGTGACCTTTCCGGCTTCACGATATTAAAGATTGGCGCTGGGCTGCCATCTAGTGGTGGTGGAATTCTCAATCTTATCATTTAAACGTGTTGAATGCTTTTCAGCAAAGTGACTTAAGCTTTGACCTGAAGGGCCGTCGTGAGCGGACATTGAATTCCTAACCCATCCTCACGACTGCCACGCAGGCTCTTCAAAAGTTGGAGGCAAAAGTGAAAAAGAGTCGCGAGGAAGGCCAGAGACCAGAGAACAAGTCCAAAAACAGATACAAGAATATTCTTCCTTGTAAGTCTTGTGTTGTTATCTTTTTTTTTTTTTTTTAGAATGGCTGTTTGCGGGCTATTCACAGAGTGGCCCGGGCCTCGAGTAGCGAGCATCCACTGGATTGGACTGCATATCTCTTTTTCTGTGTTATACTGCCCCCTGCAGGTGGACACAGCACACACTATAAGGCAGCCACAATGTCCATTGAATGGAAGCCAAAAAAAAGGGGGGCGGGGTCAAAACTGCTGCTAAATTCTTTACATTCGATTTAAAGTGTGTGTGTATACTGTGGGGGGGGGGATATATATATATATATATATATATATATATATATATATATATATATATATATATATATATATATATATATATATATATATATACTGTATATATAATGTTGAAAATGTTTTGAATTCTTCATTGCAGTCAATGACACCAGAGTGACCCTGCAGGATGCCGACCCCAACGCGGTGGGCTCCGATTACATCAACGCCAACTACATGCGAGTACGTGGCCCAAAATCCCCCCCCCCCCCCCCCCCAGGCCTCTGGGTTGCCCACCTCCCAAGATACGAGCTGAAAGTTGTTGACTTTGTCTCCCCCCCCCGGGTCGCTTTGTAGAACACCTTGTGGGAGTCGGAGAATCCGAAAGTTTATATTGCCACTCAGGGTTGCCTGGCAACGACGGTCAACGACTTCTGGCAAATGGTGTGGCAGGAGAACACCAGGGTCATCGTCATGACGACGAGGGAGGTGGAAAAAGGGCGGGTCGGTATATTTCCAGGTGGCAGAAATCAGGCATTCACACCGATGCTATTGGTCGCTATGATGTACTGTAACATTTCTCCTGTTTATGATTTGAAACATCATTTAAGAAACATCAATTTGATCAAAAGTGAATGTTTGTAACAACTCTCATCCAGCAATAGGGATCAAACCTGACCACGAATGGCAAAAAGACACAACTTTGCCGCTTAGAAGACCACCCCGACTCTTAACACAGTTACCCGACACTAAGATGCTAAAGATGGTGCCAAAGCACTACTTTTCTATTACACTGGGCACACACCTGTCTTTAAGAAGCTCCTCCCCTCAGTTCAACATAGTTCCTTCACACCAAATGCCACAAGATGGCACCAAAGCACTACTTTTCTATCAGAGAGGGATTTGGCACCATCTTCTGGCATCTTTGCGGGTGTTCAGAAAGCACACGCGCTGGGATCAGACTGGAGTACTGTTGGTAGCAGTCGTAGTAATAATTTAAATGAACAGCCAAAAGCTACTCGGCAGAAATTATGTGTGGGCTTTTTGTTTTTATTTTTTGTGTGTAGCCTTAACGTCTCTCTGCCTGACTGTGCGCGCAGAATAAATGTGTGCCGTACTGGCCCGATAGCCCGGGCACCAAGGAGGTGGGCCGCTACGTGGTGACCTCCAAATCGGACTGGGAAGCGACCGATTACAAAGTCAGAGTGCTGGAAATAGCACCCGTGAACAAGGTGGACACCGCACGCCTTTTTTCACCTCGCTGCACTCCGGTGAAACTTGCTTAGCGTTTCACTTCACGTCCATAGCCCAAGCACTCCCGCACCGTCTGGCACTACCAGTACCTGAGCTGGCCCGACCACGGCGTCCCGCAGGAGCCCGGCGGCGTCCTCAGCTTCCTCACACAAGTCAACGCCAAACAAGCGGAATATCCGAATGCTGGCCCCATGGTCATCCACTGCAGGTACGCGGATGATACGGAGAGTCGGCGCTCCGTTTCAAGTGACCGGCAGCGCCGTAACGAATCTGCCGTCATGCAGAAGTCCTTGAGCACTTGGTGTCCACAACAGTTAGACCGATATGTCGAGGGCTGAAGCTGCAGTAGTCAATTTTGCAAAATAAATCCCGGTTTCAGGCTCAATTTTAAAGAAGGTAATTGAACTGAAGTTTAAAGCCTAAATTGTTATGATATATAGAGAATGATGGTGTATCTAAGATGGAGCCCTGAGGAACTCCATGGCACACATTGAACCCATCAAACTGAACACATGGAGATTTTTCAGATGGGCTCTTCACAGACCAACCCGACGCCTGTTCACACCAATCAATACAGAGTCTTGGTGACTGCACGCAGCGTTAAGATTAAAACGATCCGAGTTTCAGGATTAGCCTAGCTCAAGATTTGCAGTCGACCGATAGTTTATCCTTGAAGAATGTTTCGGCTTGTGACGCCGGGAGTACAAAGGCCTCTTTTGTTCCGCCCGTGTTTGGGAATGCTCACCCTTACCCTTCCACCTCTACCCTCGTGTTGCACAACAGTTTCCCTGCGAACCAAAGTGACCTGGAGTTACATTTCGCCACGAGCGCTGTCAATAAGATAGCGCCGTACCTTGATGTCGGGCTGCCCCAATTTGCAAGTTGTCTAAGGTTTCACTCGGTCGTCACACTGATTTTACTTTGTGTCTGCAGCGCTGGAATTGGTCGGACGGGCACCATTGTTGTGATTGACATGATCATTGAGACAATTGACACAATAGGTAATACTGCCCATGCCACCACAAGTTAAAAAAAAAAAACCTGAAGTTGAATGTGAGTGAATGTGTGAGCTCTCTCGTCCGTCCGCAGGTCTAAACTGTGACATCGACATCTCCAAGTACATCCAGATGGTGCGCGAGCAGCGCTCCGGCATGGTCCAGACCGAGGCCCAGTACAAGTTCATCTACCTGTCCGTTTCCGAGTACATCCAGACCACCAAGGCCAAAGATGGCGCCTACATGGTAGGAAGCGGGGCTACAACCTTTTGAATACAGTGCTACCTCCACTTACGAAAAGAATTGGTTCCGGAAGAAATTTCTTAACTAGAAATTGTTGTAAGTAGAGACGCATTTTCCATTTAAATGCCCTAATCCGTTCCAAGCAAGCCCAAACTTCAGACATCAATGTTTTATCAAGCATAAAAATGCATCAAAATATGCAACAAATACATGTTACAATTACAATCTTGAAATTTCTTTCGTAACAAGAGGCAATATTTTCCTGTTGAGGCATTTCGTAACTTCAAAGAGACGTTTGTAAGTAGAGGTACCACTCTATTGCGATTTAACATACGATGTTTCTTTTAAGGGTCATTTTCCCGTGTGTGTGTGTGTGTTTATGTATGTTTTTTTTTTTTTGGTATTTTTTTAAACAAACACAAGCAAAAAAAAACAAATCTGTGTTACTATATACAATACCCCGAATTTGAGATTTAATGTGGAGAAGCAAAAGGGCGCCTTCAAGACAATAACCTGTACAATGTCCAAATGTGCCAGCTGACCTTTGAACCTTTCTCTGCTGGTTTGTGCTCCGCCGCCCAGAGATGCTTTTTTTTTTTTTTTATCAGCAGTGCTTTGTGAGAGATGAACTTTGGCCGGAAAAGTAATCCGTGACATCGATTTCACCCCTGGTCTTATCTCCTCCAACAGGAGCTTGAAACGGAGTATGAAAATCTGCAGCTCAAACACCCGCCGGGGAGCAAGAGCGTTGCCAAGTGAGTGAAAGTCAGAATGGGGAGGGGGAGTCGTTCGATCCGTACGACTTGGCCCATCGATCTATTTCAAAACTCAAACTCGCGGCCACAAGTTTGCCCAAGCATGTGCAGTCCAACCTCCTCTGTTTTTTTTTTTTCCCTCAACCTCCCATCTCTCTCTTGGCAGAAGCAAAGAGTCCGACGTGTACGAGAACCTGAGCAAAGCCAGGAAAGACAAGAAGAAGCCCAAGTCAGACAAGAAAAGTGGCTCGCTCAAGAAAAAATAATTGTTTTGGGGTGTTTTTTTGGGGGGGGGGTACATTGTAAAGTCATCCTGTGTTATTTATGTGGGCCCACTTTCACAACACAAACATCAAGTCTAATTTCTGTACGACGACCAGACCGCAGCGTACTGAAAATGAAAAGGAGTTCAGTACAACTAAAGTTGACTCAACTTTGGGACACGGGCTCTTGTGCTTGATTGACACTTGGACCAGCTTCTCAAATCTTCACACGTACAATAAAAATGAACAGTTCAAGTCACAAGGAGCCCTTGAGTCTGTGAGAGTCTGTTGACGTCGTTCATCCATTGAGTTTCAATGCCGGTGCCACTAAATAACTGTTTCAACTGCTTTAAAAAAAATAGTAATAAATGATATTTCAATACTGTATGTAGTCCTCTTAAAATTCAGACTAAATCAGTGAAAGAAATATTTCCATGTCCATTTCCGGCCTTACGGTGTGTGAATGGGCAGCCCTGCTGAGGATTACGATGGATATTTTCGATTTATAAGAATCAAACATGTCGCAATTTTAGGTGAATTCATTTCGTTTGAATGAAAAAAGGGATGACCACAAAAATTGAAAGCAAAATCTTCCTTGTATTAACTGCCATAGTAAATAGAATTTTTTTCCCCAAAAATATCGCTGTACTTGTTCTGATCATTAATGTTGATACTGCCGCCCCCCCCCCCATTCTCATCACATTCATTTTGTCATTTTAATGAGGTTAGTGGTACCTAAAATAGTTACAATCAATTCTGCCTCATTAAATATGAGCCATTTTAGTGATTTATTTTTAAATGTCTTAGCTATATATGTATGTGTACATGTATATAAATGTGTGTGTGTGTCTGTATAAATATATAGATCGAGGTAGATAGCTAGATAAAACATTTTTCGAATCGAGAACCTTTTTTGAATCGAGGTCCTATTTCGAGGGGAGGAGTCCACTCCTCCGTCCAGCAACAGGCTCCTCCTTCTTTCTCCTTTTTTGGGCTCTTAGGCCCCGCCCCCTTTGAGGAAAGGCAAACGGAAAGACGATTGACTGAACACTCCTCCCTACCCTCCTTTCTTCCCTCCTTCCAAACTCTGGCATGAGTGAAAAAAGAAGCCTGCGAGCCTTTTGTGAGTCACTCGTTGCTGCTTCTCGGAATCAACTGCTTTCCAGCTCCCAATTCTCAGTTGCTGCTGCACACTTTGCTGCCTGAAACATCTCTCAGCGTTTCAGTCAGTCGGTGGGGTACAGGACCAAGCCAACCATGTCCAAACCTGACTACTCTGGTGTTTTTCACATGGTGGAACAGGACAACATGGACGCCTACCTCGCAGCATTAGGTGAGATTTTTAGTTTTATTTTTTGCATTGTATGCTCATCCTGGACGATATTTTACACAGCACGAGTTGCTTTACTGCTGTTAAAGATGTGGGGTGCGGAAACCTGTGGCTCGTGGGCCAGAATTGGCCCGCCAGACAATTTCACCTGGCCACATCATGCAAAGATATAAAAAAAAATTCCTGCACAAAACTCTTGCAGGGCGGCCCGGTAGTCCAGTGGTTAGCACGTCGGCTTCACAGTGCAGAGGTACCGGGTTCGATTCCAGCTCCGGCCTCCCTGTGTGGAGTTTGCATGTTCTCCCCGGGCCTGCGTGGGTTTTCTCCGGGTACTCCGGTTTCCTCCCACATTCCAAAAATATGCATGGCAGGCTGATTGAACACTCTAAATTGTCCCTAGGTGTGAGTGTGAGCTTGGATGGTTGTTCGTCTCTGTGTGCCCTGCGATTGGCTGGCAACCGATTCAGGGTGTCCCCCGCCTACTGCCCGGAGACAGCTGGGATCGGCTCCAGCACCCCCCGCGACCCTAGTGAGGATCAAGCGGCTCGGAAGATGAATGAATGAAAAAAGAAAAAAACTCTTGCAAAAATTTGAGTCCAGGAAAACTGATCAAGGTAGTTGATTTGGCATAAGCTTTGCAGCTGAACTATTAGCACATCCACCCCACACGACAGAGGTCATGGGTTCGATTCCAGGCTCTTGTGTGGAGTTTGCATGTTCCCTCTTGAAAGGGGGTCCCACCCTTGAATTTCATACTGTCCTCATTTCTAGATGCGCCTGAGTGCTCTTAATTAAAAAAAAAAATGAAACGGCCTTTACTTCAATAATGTTGTAATCTCCATTTGCAGCTGGACATTCAAGGACTGAGCTCATCACCCTGTCCTCTGTGTGACCCCCGCATGCACTCTCTCACACACACACTCGCAGAGCTTTCCATTCAAGTGCCCTCCCTCCTCCTTCCTTAGACATCAACTTTGCTCTGAGGAAGATCGTATGTCTCCTGAAGCCCACCAAGGACATCAGCCACAATCTGGCCACGGGGGCCATGACGATCCGCACTCTCACCACCTTCAAAAACTTCAACATGGACTTTGTCATCGGACAAGAGTTTGCAGAAGACCTGGGCCCCGTGGATGGTCGCACGTGTCAGGTTGGTTCTGCAACGTTGGGTAGGGGATGTGATATAAAATGGCTTTGTGTTTTTCTATCAGCAAAGTCAGCCGGGCCTCCTGCGGGGATTTGGTTTTGCAGCTGCCTCCTGTGGTTCAGCTCACAATAGCCACTAGTGTGTGTGTGTGTGTGTGTGTGTGTGTCTGAGAAAGAAACACTCCCAATGAAAACAATTACAAAGACGGGTCGGCTTCGGCTCTTTTGAAAATTCAGTCTCCGAAGCCGGTTTCACTTAGCAGTATGAATATTAGTAGACATGTCCGTCATGAGTAGACCCACAAAAAAAATCAAGATCCGAAAATACACAGATAGTCTGCCATCTTGTTTTTAAAGTGGTGGTTTGGACCCTTTTAAGAAGTCCTTTACAAACTCGTCCTACAGACGTAGTAGGAAGAACAAAACAAATCGAGCTGAAAGCTTGTTGCATGTCGACCATCATGAGTGAGACCCACAAAAAAAGTCTCAAGGAACCATGCGCAAAACGAGGTTCCACGTCTACCATTTTGTTTTGAAAAAGCTCATTTTGGGGGGGCTCTGAACTAGACAGATGATGGATGATGGTGAAACCTTTTGGGGTGTCCATTATGGTGCTCCATGAAATTTTGCACATCAGTTAAAATGCTCACAATTTAGTGTCATCGTCTGTTACGCTGTAGGCACTTCAAATTTGAGTTTGGGAAAGCGTTCAAAATTCTGAGCAGAAACAATTCTGGATTCTGGAAAAGAAGCCAGCTCGGAAGCAAGATGAAAGGGGGTTTGAAACTACTTAACATGCGGAGTGCATGTGCTCTTGTCCTCACAGCATGTCTTTGAATCCCCCCCCCCCCACCCCCATCCCATCCCCCCGCAGACCACCGTGAGCTGGGAAGGGGACAAGCTGGTTTGCGTACAGCGCGGCGAGAAGGAAGGTCGAGGTTGGACGCACTGGCTGGATGGCAACAAGCTGCATCTGGTGAGAGGGGGGGATGAGAGGGGGGAGATTGTGCTTTTGTGTTCGAGATTGTGTCTTTTTCATTGTCAGTCTTAATTAAACACCTCCGTGGTCTTCCCCTCATGGCCTCTTTCCTTCTCCGCAGGAGATGAGAGTGGAAGGCGTCGTTGCCAAGCAAGTGTTCAAGAAGGTCGATTGAAGTCTCTGAAAACAGTGGACACCCGCTTACTCCCATGTGACAGGGGCCCTGCCCCATCGCAAGCGGGAAATGTCTCCGATACTCCCCTGAAAGTGATTAGGATGGACTAAATTAATCGTTTTAAAAATGAAACAACACAAACGATGATCCAAAAACACTTTGAAAGTCTGACAAGGACCCACCGAACATCTCCAAACAGTTTTGAACTGAACACGCAGAAACACAATGTACAGTCCCTGTACGCTGAGCGACGCAGCCGTTAGCGCTCGAGAGGCTAGCGCCTCGGTGTTAGCCCAACCTCAAATTATTGGATCCATGCAGTCACGGCGCCAACTAGCGGTCGTAGATCGGTTTAGCGACATTTACTTGTGCTGTTCTTCTGGAACTGTACCGGTTTTGATGTTATGTTACGTTCTTATTTAGAGAAACTATCATAGGCTAGAGCTAGCATGCGCACAATCCGGATGCTCTCCCGCTAACTTTCAAAAACAAATCTTTTAGATTTGATTGGATTAGCGCCACCATCTGATATTGTCCTTTCAGTGCCACCCATGTTACAGAAAATCACAAGTGACTTTCCCATGAACAATGGAGGATTTTTTTTCTAAAAGCTGCAAACAGGTCAACTCGCAAATGTTGAACCGTGAATATGCGAGTTCCACTGTATACTTTTAGTGAGTATTGACAATAGTCAAGGTACGTGTGTGTGTGTGTGTGATGTAATTGAATTCTTTTGTGTATGATGGTATCAACTGAGTGACAAAGCAAAGGCAATTTAATATTTGGACATTTTTGCCCATGCGCACGACTTGACCACAACTGTTTTGAAATAAAACAACGAAAATCTGATGACGTTTGGACTCTCGGGTTCAAGAGGCTTCATAGAAAAATATGGCATTTACCATTTGGGAAATAACAACCATTTCATGAGAGTTTCCCCGAGAATGGCCAAAAATTTAAATCAGATAAAATGTTTGTAATTGCCTACAAATGCTGTTCAGACTTTTTTTTAAGACTCATCGCCATCACTTCAACACACATCAAGTTCCACGATATTTTTCAGCAAATAACAGACGATCAGCTCCAACTAAAAAGCTGCAAATAGTATTCTGAAAATATGGAATCACAAATATGCTAGGAACACTGTAGCAATAAATCGATACTGATGATCCTGCTCCGTATCAACCGGCACCTGACGTTGTCACGACGGCAAGTTCCAGTAAAAGGCCTGCAGGGGGCAGTAACGCCCACAAGTGTTCGTTGCCATGAATGTTCATGTGTTTGCGTTCAATGTTCTTCTGTCGTTCAAGTACATCGCACTCATGTTCCACACCACTCGTCCTCCTGCGGCTCCAAGTGGCTCTGGTGGTACGCATCGGTCCCGTTCCGCTGGTCCGAAGAGTTGCTCTGAAGAGTGAGCGGAAGGTCCCTGTTGTGCTCCGTCCTGCAGATGATGGCGCTTTCATCTGGAGATTGAGCACAAAAATGACGACTCGTTACGTCACTTCCGCCCACGCCTCATTTTCATCGATTGTGGGCTCATTGGTTTAGCGCTAGACGAACTTTTAGAACGTGTCATGCCGCTCTCGTTTTTTTCCCCATGTTAGTCGAAAGGTGCGTCTCAAAAGGTCGAACAAAATCAATAGATTTTTTGTTGAAAAGTGAAGTTGCGAAGTCAAACTCGCGTTAAAAATTCACTACAGACCAAGGTCATGGTAGTTTGGGTTGTTTCGTCATAGTGAGTTTTTATCTCGTCTTAATATTTGTTTTTAAAATGTGTTTGGCTTTCATTCATTTAATTCGTTTGTTCGTTTTTTAAGTAAAAAAAACGGGTAATTGTGTTTGTGTAGGTGTGTGTATAATTACTGAATATTTGCTATCGTGTTGTTTATTACCCAGGTCGAGCAGAGTAAATTGGCAGGCGTTCGTCATCTCACTCTGATGAAAGGTTTTGTGGGTCTGCGTGGGATATTCCACCAAACTTTCCATGATGGTCCTCGCCTCAGGAATGGCAACATTCGTCCTGGCTGTGGATACCACATGCAGAATTCAATGTGTGAGTCTTTTTTTTTTTACTTTCACTGAAGTCAATGACTTGAATGAGTTCTTTTACCAGTCTTTTTTGGCAATATTTGCAAGGGAGGGCAAAGTCATTTTTCTTCCATGTCACCTTTGCGGGCCAGTATTTATTTATTTTTTGACAGAGGAAAAATGTGCAAATAATGAGTCTGTCAAATTGCCTCTAAATCTTCACGTGACCACAAGAGACGGTGTAAGGTTTTTTTCACACACCCACGCCAGTGCGAAATTGGCATTCACAGTAAATGTCAGTCAAAACAACCTGTGGCACATATATAAGTGTCGTTATGAGTCAGCTGCCGGTGCGATAGTCGAGTCACATGGCCGCCGAATTGTTGTGTTGCGTTGAAAATGCGCAGGATGTGGTTTCCTCATTCACTTTGTCATCTTACTTAAATTTCATGTGCGTGAAAAGGTACAATGACAAGAATGACATAGCGCAATTGTTTTGGAGCGCCCTGCCTATTTAAATGAATAAGTAATCAGGCTATGTGGCTGGATATTCAGTTGTAACCACACTCAGAGTGTTTTATTATTATTTTAAAAATAGGCAGCCAGTAAAGGAAGCAGTGGGCGGATGTCTGCAACAGGCACGCGGCAGACCTTAAACAGAGGCGTCAAAAAGAAGCACGCGTTTGAATTGCTGCATCGACGCACCTGTTTTGATGGATTTGCATTTGGCCTTCCACGACATCAACCCTAAAACGACGAGAATGGTCAGAACATAGCCCAGCCACAAGCCTGCAGGTAAAATCCACGGGCAACCTGCAAAAGAAAAGGGACTGTTCATTAGGGCTGCGTAACATGGCCGAAAATAAATGCGCAGATTATTTATTATTTATTTATTTATTATTTTCACGAAATCCAATTCCGTATTATAATACAGGAACCCCCACCCAACCAAAGTCGCGGGTTCCCGTTTGGCAGTCCCGCTATTTTGCTCATTTTTTGGGCTATGCACACAAAACTACAGTGTTTTGTTCTGCCTTTATTTTGGGGTATAATTCCGTTGTCAACCAACAGATGGCAGCAAACTAGTTTGGCACTGTGTTAAGTTGAAAGAAGAAGAGTGAAAAGGGTAAGTACGAGTATGTTAGCACAGCCTACTTTTTGCTGAAGATTATTTAGAGACAGCCCTCTTTACTCCAGTTTTTTTTACACTTCCAGAAAATGACGGCTGTAGGTAAATCTTATGGTGGGCATTATTATTATTGTATATTATGAGATATTGTTAAAAATACATAAAACCGAAACACTGTCTTAACCTCGTCAACAACACGCCTTGTTGAGGCCCCTCCTTCCTTTGGAATAAAGAGAAAAAAAAGGGCTCATGCTTCCTGAAAGAGGCAATTTAGTAACATCTTGTGGGATGTAATCTGGCAAAGTCAATCAGTAAAAGATAATCTCGTTCCATCCTGGCCACAGGCTACCAGCACAGAAGGGAGCCTGGAAGATGACAATGCATGTCAAAATGTTTCCCACCAGTTTTGAAATCTCCACAGATGGCGTCAGCGGTGGAGGTTCCTGCAGTTTTCAGCACTCGACCCAAGTCCTCACATCTGTCGGCAACCACACGCATTGTCAAACAAATGTCACGTCAGGTATCCTGAAGCCAATTGTATAGCAGGAAATGTGAAATTTTGCATGACAACATTGTTTATGACAATTTGTTTACTATATTATGTTGGCAGGCTAAGAAATAGTTGAGATGTTTAGATGACCTCCTATGATGGAAAATAATGTTATTTAAATTGGAACAGGGGCGGCCCGGTATCCAGTGGTTAGCACGTCGGCTTCACAGTGCAGGGGTACCGGGTTCGATTCCAGCTCCGGCCTCCCTGTGTGGAGTTTGCATGTTCTCCCCGGGCCTGCGTGGGTTTTCTCCGGGTGCTCCGGTTTCCTCCCACATTCCAAAAAACATGCGTGGCAGGCTGATTGAACACTGTAAATTGTCCCTAGGTGTGAGTGTGAGCGCGAATGGTTGTTCGTTTCTCTGTGCCCTGCGATTGGCTGGCAACCGATTCAGGGTGTCCCCCGCCTACTGCCCGAAGACAGCTGGGATAGGCTCCAGCATCCCGCGACCCTAGTGAGGATCAAGCGGCTCGGAAGATGAATGAATGAATATATATTCACACACGTTGTTTTCAGAACTATATTTAAGCATATTTTTAAGGGAAATAGCCAAAGCTTGTGGCCCAAATGGAGCCGGCACTACGTACCGCGCGGGCTACATTCACATGATTAATTTAATCGCAGATATACTGTCGTTTTTATTCTTGTTCTCGTCCTTTTCTCATTCATTTTCCCCTCAATGTTTATTTATTCAAAAAAAATAAAATGTTACATGACATCAGAGATTTTATTTACATTTAGTACCACAAACGCATTCACACAAAAGTTCAAATAATTGAAACGCAAAAGTCCTGGTCTCCATTACCAGGTGCAAATGTGAAAGCACCCATCATCCCTCAACGTGAGCGTCTCTCGGTTTATATTTCAGTACTTGTGATGATTTTTTTTAAAAATGGAATTCGGTGAGGTCCCTGAAGAAAACGCCCTTTGTGGGGATAAGGTACCAACAGATGAGCAGAATCTAGACCTGAAACTATCATCCTAGGCGGACTGAGAGAGACGAGACGCACATTCTTTCCCTGACGACAACAATTGAAAGACATTTTTTTTTCACCTGGTGTGCGTTTGGCAGGCCGAGTGGGAGTCGGACACGTTGCTGTACGTTCCGTTACCACACGGTGCGCAGATCGTATCGTTGGCGCCGCCTGGTGTAAATAAATACATAAATACATCTTCCTTTCACTCCAGGAATATGTGAATTGAAGAGAACACAAATTTGATGAAGGGCCTACTTTGAACCTTGACCCCTGACCCCGGAGGGCAGGAGGTTGCGGGCATGCAGTGGTCGCAGGGATCACCGCTGCAGAAGAAGCCCGACGCACACTTGCATAGCGTGTCCTTGTCGGCCGCGCATGCTTCCGCCGTCATCTGGTTGTTGCCTGCAAGCAAGGCAGCCTCGTCGAAATAATCGATCGCATTGAAGAATCAAGTCATCGGCCGGTGACATTTTTTTTTTTTTACACCAAGTCAGACAGTCCGGCCACATCCTTTTGCGCGCCGTTGCATGTAACAATTTTTTTTTTTTTTTTAAATGTTACGCAGAGTTCTCTGTATCTGCTGATGAATATTACAATCTCTTCACATCTCACTTGGTTACTTTTAAAATCAAGTCATCGGTAGAGTACCGAGGTTACTTTTCCAATACAAGTGTTGACAAAACTGAAGATAAATTGTGTGTGTTTTTTTTTTTGGAATGTCACATAGTTACTTTTAAAATTGAGCAATCAGGAAAAAGCAAGTTACACCGTAAGCGTGTGATCGGGAAAGTAACAAAATTGCTTTCGACACAAGTAATCAGTAAAGTAACAGTTACTTTTTAAGCAAGTAATCAGTAAAGTAACGAGGTTACTTTTTCAAGGTAAGTGTTGACAATACTGACGATAAATTGTTTTTTTGGAATGTAACGATTCAAGTAAGCTTGTAATCCCACATAGTGACTTTTAAAATCGCTCAATCAGGGAAAGCAAGTTACACTTTCGACTCGGCATGACTTGGATTTGTTTTTGGTTTTACTGTTTGGTGCTTTCTACCGCCTTTATTACCGATTTGTCTTACTGTTTATTGTGCATGTTAAATCGCGCCATGCACAGCACTTTGTACGCTGGGATTGCTGTTTGAAAGTGCTCGAGAAATACTCTTGACTTGACATTTTGAAGTAACTATGTTGCTTTCTACACAAGTAATCCGTGAAAGTAAACTTTTACTTTTTCAAGTTAGCGGTGCCAATACTGAAGAGAAGTTATGTTTATTTTAAATGTAACTATAAAAGTAAGGGGCGGCTCGGTAGTCCAGTGGTTAGCACGTGGGCTTCACAGTGCAGAGGTACCAGGTTCGATTCCAGCTCCGGCCTCCCTGTGTGGAGCTTGCATGTTCTCCCCGGGCCTGCGTGGGTTTTCTCCGGGTGCTCCGGTTTCCTCCCACATTCCAAAAACATGCGTGGCAGGCTGATTGAACGCTCTAAATTGTCCCTAGGTGTGATTGTGAGCGTGGATGGTTGTTCGTTTCTGTGTGCCCTGCGATTGGCTGGCAACCGATTCAGGGTGTCCCCCGCCTACTGCCCGGAGACCCCCCGCGACCCTAGTGAGGATCAAGCGGCTCGGAAGATGAATGAATGAATATAAAAGTAACTCTGAACTGTTTTTATTTTTTGGAGAAGTGACTCTTGTGTCGGCTTTGGCTGTCCCGAAGGCGCGGCAGCGCAACTTACTGGCACTGCACGACTTGCACACGCGGCATCGAGTCAGGTGGTTTCTGGCGGCCGTGTAGAATCCTCGTTGGCAGGCGACGCAGCGAGTCTCGGCGGCGCGGTCGCAGTCGGCTCGCACGAAACTTCCTGCCGAGGGTGAAAAAAACGGGCCACGGCAAAGCGTGAGGTGACGCCCGCTTCGGCAGATCCCCAAGCGGGCTCTCTCCGACTCACCTGCTGGGCAGCGATCGCAACATCTTCCAGCTCGACTCAAGTACTTCTCCTCAGCGTTGCACTTGGCGTCCGCCATTTGCACTCGGATCTCCTCAAGCGCCGTCCTCAGAGGTTTTCTTCGCCCTGATGTGTGCGTGACTGCAAATGAACAAGTTTCCCCCACGTCGGCCCACATTGTGGAAACCCGCCCCCCCGCCCTCCCACAACCCCTCACCACCTCTCATTTACTGTCTTTTTTTTTTTTTTTGGTCCCCTCTTATTTCCTTCCTGCCCTCCCCACCTCCAATCCGCACCCCCCTTTTGTTAGCGCGTTGCAGCCTGCGAGTGTTTCCGCCTGAGAAATGTTGATGTTGGCTGCGAAGACCCACAACGCGACACAACTGCACTTTTTTTTCCTCTCTGCACAGAATATTATTCATTCATTCATTCATCTTCCGAGCCGCTTGATCCACACTAGGGTGCCTGCCACGCATGTTTTTGGAACGTGGGAGGAAACCGGCGCACCCGGAGAAAACCCATGCAGGCCCGGGGAGAACATGCAAACTCCACACAGGGAGGCCGGAGCTGGAATCGAACCCGGTACCTCTGCACTGTGAAGCCGACGTGCTAACCACTGGACTACCGGGCCGCCAGAATATTAATAGACGGATAAAATTGCAAATGTTAGCGGCCCGGTGGTCCAGTGGTTAGCGCGTCAACCTTACAGTGCAGAGGTTGTGTGAGGTTCCTGTGTGGAGTTTGCATGTTCTCCCCGGGCCTGTGTGGGTTTTCTCCGGGTGTTCCGGTTTTCCACCCACATTCCAAAAATATGCACGGCATGTGAGTGGAGCACTGTAAATTGTCCCGAGGGGTACGTGTGGGCGTGGATGGTTGTTCCATCTCTGTGTTGTTCGTCTCAAGGTCACAATTGGGCCTTTCACACGTTACCTAAATTGAGCCTTTGAAAATTATGATTTTTTTTTTTAATCACTCCCTTCGAGCAAAGGCTCAAATGTTGCCATGTTCCCATTCCAAACAGCCTTCTTTCTTTCTCTTGTATTTTTGGAAATCTTGTCAAATGTTTTCCTTTCACTCTCGAAATGAGACGGTCATTTCGGGGCATCGGCTGCATAACCGGGGGAAGTTCCTGGCAATCATGCGGAGGCTTTCCAAACATTGGCGGCAGACTTTGACACCAGCGCTTCACGTCGTGCCAGAAGTGCTGGCCGACGAGCTGGGACACGGCAGATCTCAAAATGGAGTGGGGCGCTTGTTTCATGGGGTGAGTTGCAATCAAGTGTGCTGTGCATCAGTCATTTCAAAACGTTTTGTTGATTTGCATATTTTTACTCCAGTACAGTGTACTTGTTCTGTTTAGGTTTAAAGTACAGTCCATTTCCTCTTGTGCGGGGTTATTGTAATTTCAGATTTTTCATTTGGGTTTTTGAGTTTGTTTTTAATTTGGGGCGGCCCGCTGATCTAGCGGATTAGAAAATGGATGGATGGATTGATGTTGAATTTGGTTTTTGAACAAGTTTGTTGGTTTTCATAATTTTTTTTGGGGGGGGGGCAGGGTGCTTAGTGTAATTTTTTTTCTTAGTTTTAGTGTAAGCTTTAGCTTTTTTTAAATTTATTTTTTCGTTTTGTGAAGAAAATGTAGCGTTTGAATCTTTTTCAAAGCCTTCGTGTTTATCTTATTTGGCTAACTTTGAGAAACGGATTCAACTTTGGCTCTCTCACCCTTGGCTCTAGGTTTCTGTGTTTGGTGGCCTTTGAGCCCTGGCGACAGTTTGGCAGCAAAACAAATGGTAAAAGCTCCCCAAATATTCTCTCTTGATGGTCTGTACAGTGCTTGCAAAAGAATGCACCGCAACTACACAACTCTTTACCAGCCGGACATATCGGTACCTATCAGGTCGGCGTTTCCATCTGCACTCTTGCACCCCGACTGCCTTGCTGCCCCCACATTGGCAATCCCCTAGTATGTTCCCTGGCCCCCTGGGGTGGTCCGGATTGAGCTGGATGAAGTCTGCTTCATAACACAAAACGCTGTCAATAAATCCCGTTTATCTTTGTGATGCATGAGGCCCCGATGATTCTTCAGCAGGCCAATAATTGGGGTGAAGTGTGGTTTTTCAATTGGTGATGGCAGAGAAAAACACAGCACCGCCAAAAAAAAAAATCCATATCCAAAATGTATGAACTACTTGCAGATTTGCTGCGCCCAACTCCTTTGTCCTTTGCCAGGCTTCTGCGACAGGGACATATTTGACGAGCGAGAGGGCGACCTGTCCAGCCCGGGGTACCCCCACCGCCCCCCAACCCACGCCGTGTCCTGTCGCTACAACATCTCGGTGAAATCCGGCTACTCCATCTCTCTCAACTTCTCGGACAAGTTCCACATCGAGAGCGCGATGCCGCAGCACGACGCAATCTGCCCTTACCACTGGCTTCGGGTAAGCGCGGGTCACCAGCTTCCGTGCCGGTCGGTTGACCGTTTTTTAACTTTTTTGCTCTTCGCCCCTTCGCTTAGGTGACCATCCCGGGCCGTGAGCCCATCAAGCTGTGCGGTGACAGGAGCCCCGGGGTGATTGACACCAACTCCAGCAGGGTCAGCCTGGACTACCGCATGGACGGCAAAGGCCTGAGTCGAGGCTGGAGCCTGCACTTCAGCACGCGCAGTGAGTGGCATCGTGCGCGACTCCACGCGGGCTCTCGACCCATCGTAACCTTTGGATTTGGGTTGGTGGGGTCTCCAGAAGTCCAATGTCCGCATCCAGGCAGGGTCACTAACGGCAGAGGCCCCTCTTCACGGGCGGAATTCTTCTATGGGGATCGTATTTTCGTGCGATGTCACCAAGGACACAAAGTGATGATGGTAACGCTGAAACTCTTGCAGTTGCTGATCGAACGCTGCGGCCTCCGCTTAGGAGGTTATGGAAGCCTTCTCTCTTTGACTGTGCACTAAAAAAAGTATCTTGACGCGTGCCTTTATGACTTCAACAAAACACATTTCACATTTGTTGTCGTTATGGGGGAAATCTAGTCCAAAAATATGTTAGCATGCTATTCTGATTAATATTGTTTCACTCCCTTTGATCTTTGTGATCTTTCAAAACAAATTTTTCCCACGAGAGTCAAACGATTTCTCGTGACGTGAACTGGATAAGTTAATTTTCACAAAGTGACCTGCTCGTCGAGCAACCTGGACAGCTCCAATTCACAGTCGGAAATGTCTTAGGGTGGTCAACTGCTGGAGAGTTTCTCGACTACGTGCCAAGAGAACGGACAGTGGCGTGACCGCCTGCCGGACTGCAAAAGTACGTTGGAGACCAAACTGCATCCGACCTCGGTATCGATTGCTGATCTGCTTGTTCTGCTGTCTCCCTTGCAGAATTTCACTGTAGAGAACCCGAACCATTGCAAAATGGATGGATGAAGCACTTGTCTGGGACTCTGAATGAATACCTGTCAGTCATCCAGTATGGCTGTGATCCTTCGTACTCTCTTCAAGGTCACGACAACGGTGCGATGTTTTAGCCAGATGGATCATGACAAAAGTCGGCTGATCTAATGGGACACAAATACAAGTGTCGTTCCAAAAAAAGTCTGTCACATTTGCCGTCAGTTGGCTTAAGTACCGATGGGGGTTTATTATCGCAATTATAGTTTGCGCTGGTGGAGCCGCCAACGCGTACCAACATGCTAAAAGCTAAGCATTGCTAGCTAAGCTAAGCTAGAGCATTTTTCGCTATAATTCCATTTGCGCATACGAAACTTACCAACGAATTTTTTTTTTAGCTTTTGGCCAACATTACACCAATACGTTCGAAAAGTAAAGATGTAAACGGTGTTTTGGAGTTACAGTATTTTGTTGAGGTGCATTTCCCATAATGCTTTGAGGTAAATGACGTCACTCCCCGTGGAAGGATGGGCGAAATGTTTGTAGCATTTAGCCGACAAGTGGGTCCAACTTATATACTGGCAGACGTCTTGTTGACGCTCAAACCATTTGGCCAGTTAAAATTTTTACACATTTGTCGCTCCGCGCGTCCGTACTGGACAGCATCATTCCCCCAAGACCAATGTTGTTACCTTTCGAAGTTGAAAATGATCCGATGAAAGATACCGCGGTTGGTGATAAATTCGCCAATCCAAAAAGGTGACTGAACTAATCCAGGTAGGTTCCCTCACGTACTGTGAGCAGGGATGGATAAAAAAAATCGGCATTTGATTCCTACGGATTGAGTTGGAGAGCCGGTTTCGACGAAAGCTCCATATCTGATTGTCGCGCGCGTTCTGCTCAGTCCAACACCGACATCCAACAAGAAATTAATATCGAAATATTCAACGTCAAGTGGATGGATCGTGTTGTTAACCGCTAACGCTGAAGCCAGCCATATTTCTGACCATCTCACTTGTTCTCTGTGTCCCCCCAGTGACGTTCACTTGTGAAGCAGGCGCACAATGGAGATCCAACACGGCAAATGTTCAAACCCCTTTCTGCACACCAGGTACTGTACTGTTATGTTATCTGCAACATGATTTTTAAAAAAAAATATCTGCACCTTTACTGTACTCCTTAAAGCAGAGGTCCTCAACCTTTTTTGCCTTCAAAATAATATACGCTGCAAATAAAAAATTGTACTTGTCACTTTCTTGAAAGTCGTAGGCTCCTCTTCTGTCTCCTGGCTTTTTCAAAGTGCTCTCTAAATACAGTTGAGTTGAATTACTGAAAAAACTTTTCAAAGACGTTTTTTTTTTATGTGTTAGCCTGAAAAGCGCATTCACCTGCGTCAATAGTGACATTCTGTAGACTGAACAGAGAATTCGGTCATTTTCCCGATTCCGAAATGAATAAAACGGAAGGAATGTCAGTTATTTCTTCTTTTTAGTTTTTCTTCTTTCTTTTTTTTAATTCTAGTCTGTGGGCAGCTGGATCCTCGCATTCAAAATGAAGACAACGTGATTTCCGAAGGTGGCTTCCCGTGGCAAGCGTTTGTGTCATCTCCAAGAGTGCGAGCGGGCGCCGCAGTCATTGGCGACCGCTGGCTCTTGACTGCAGCGCACGTAATCGATGAATTTAGAAGTGCGAAACATGAGGTAAAGTGGGGGACGCACACCAGTGGTGGGCTGAGGACTTGGGATAACTTTGACCTAAGGTTGGGTTGAAGATGAGATTTGGGGCAGTCTGAAGGGTGAAGCTGGTCGCCCTTTTGCGATACCACGGATCCAATGCGTTGGGTACAAATAACCCAGCATTGGCTCGGCCCCTTTTGGACCCAGCACTGGGTTAACTATGTCACCCAATTTGGCTGAATTCTCAGGCGGCAGTTTTAAGAGGATAGAGAACCGATTTAAAGAGTTTGGGAAGAGAGTCGAGCATAAGCCAGGCATTTCCAGCTGTTTTATCAACGTGGGTCTTTGTTCGGCCGCGAAGAGCACACGGGTGAATTCAGAGATTTGTTTCTCAATATAGGGTGAATCTCTGAAAATGATTGCTATCGGGAAATTCAGGAGTTTCTCGAATGGCTGGTCCTTTTCTGGCCTTTATTTTATTTATTGCAAACGGTAACAACCTTGGCCTGAACACATCACATCCGGTCGCTTGGTAGAATCTCTTTGAGACATCTGCCAACCGTGCTTGAACTGACTTTGATCCCAAAGGGGTGAAACTGCTCAAATTGAAGCGCTGTTTCTTTTGCCCTCCTTGTTGACAAGGTGCGGATAATCGTGGGAGCGTTCAGCATTTCCAGGCGCGGCATAGGTTATCAGGACTTGGCTTCATTTCACGTCCACCCTGATTTCCGCTACAACCCCCACAGCCACTTGAACATAAACCACGACATCGCCTTGATCAAACTGAGAGACCCGCTCACCTTCAATGAAAACATCAGGCCTCTCTGCTTGCCGACCGTTGGAACCCTACACAACCATGGCACAGTGGGGTAAATATTTGCTCATTTTAACCGCTAGTGTGTGTGTGGTCACTTTTTTGGGGGGGGGGGGGGGGGGGGGGCTTTCCTATCGTACAAGAACCGTGTTCATAAAAAGTCTGGACACCCCTATTCAAACATCAGAATTATGTCATTAAAAAAAATGACCGTACACAACGAAAATAACAAGAATACACGCCCCTGTTCTAATTCCAGATTTACGATATCATTCAAAAGTCTGGAAACGCCTTCCAATTGAAATGGTCTCAAACAAATGAAGAGGTGAAGAAATTCATGCTAGCAACTCTCAAAAGTGCACAGCTAAAATCAAAAACATATTTTGGTTTGAATAAGATTTTTAACCGGAGTAAATGATTCCTTACGCGTTGCCACATTGTCCTGACTTTTTAATTTATAATGTAGGGGTGGGGGGAACTACCTTTCACGTTTTTTCCAAACCTTGGGCAGGTACTCTTATGTAAAATAGAAGCGGTGCATATGAAAAGTTTACACACCCCTCGTTCAAATATGAGATTTATGGGATAGAAAAATTTGACCAAGATAAATGATCTTCAATAATTTGGGGATTTGTGGGTTTTGGCATTCCACTCAGCATGACTTAGATGTGTTCTTGGTTTTACTGTTTTGGTGCTTTCTACCGTCTTTATTACCAATTTGTTTTACTGTTTATTGTATCTGTCAAATTGCTCCATGTACAGCACTTTGTATGGAGTGATGGCTGTTAGAAAGTGCTCTATAAATAAAGTTGAGTTTTCCTCTTTTTTTTTCCAGAATTGTTCTGAACCCAGCCATACTCATGCATCTATCTTCGTCCGATCCAGAAACTCCGTCCTTCATAGAATGGACCGCGCTTGATGACAACACGTGCCGCATGTTACGCGAGAAACTCAGCTTGCACAGAAACGTGCCACCACTGCCAAACAGCATGTTCTGTGCCCGACACCCTGATCTTTCGTCTGCCATGTGCGACGGTCTCGGTGGCACGCCCTTCACCGTGAAATACAACGGATCGCACTGGGCTGCAGGCATTGTCAGCTGGGCGTATCGCTGCAGTCACGACACCGTTCGCTACTTTATCAAAGTTCCCAACTATATTGACTGGATCAGAGACACAATGCAGAGGAACAGCTGAAGTGATCCGACTCCACAAATGCTGATATACAGTCGACGCTAACAATAAAGGGAATGATATCACCATTACTGTGCGCACATTTGGCTCCACGTTTTCCCCCCCTCACTCAACCTACCCACACTCAGGCTGTTCACCTCTTGCCAAAGTAAAAAATGCTGCGAAAAGTATCGGGAACATACAGTTCACTCTTTCATTCCACAAGGCGTAATTGTACGTCTTTTTAAAATTAGGCCCCGCCTACCAAGGATATATTTGTAGTCTTTTTTAAAAAAAAAATTTGCATCAGAAAGGAGGAGCGTCTGATGCAATCTGTGAATGAAAATCAGCCGTTTGCATTGTAAATCATGTAAAAAACGACCAGTAGGTGGCAGTGGTGCCTCAAGTGCTTGAAATGCATGCTTTTACAAAAAGCTCTTTTTCGCCATTTTAATGAAATTTTAAAAAATGGCTGCGTTGAACCGAACCGGCCCACATTTCACACCAAGTGCATTTAGGAGTACAATTAGACAAGAGCCTCATGAGTATACAGCAGAGGCTTCACGTTCGATTTCATTGTATTCTGTGACCAAACTCGGAAGCCAATTCAACGTTTGTGGCTAAAACCACCTCAAATGCCGTTAATCTTCTTCAGCTGCCACCCCCGTGGGTCGTGGTTTTAAGAAATAAAATGTCGCTGTTGTACGGTAACATAATATGAGCGAATGTAAAGAAGCACAGTGCTTTTAGAAAGTCGACTTAGAATTAGGCACTTTGCATATGAGCCGTGACTCAAATTTGGACACATTCTACTTCTTGTTTTGCTGGAATTAATCTCAAGTATTTTCCTTTCACTTTCAGAACCGGGAGAGATTTTTTTTACAATAGGAGTATCTTGTTTTCCACAGCGACTTCTCGACGACGAGCCTTCGACTTTCACTTTCCCTCTTGACGCACTTGTTTTGCGCGTACGCCAACACGAGCGAGACGGGAACCGTCACAAGAGCACAAGTATTCCAATCCCGTTGTAGGTTCGTCGTTTTTACTGTGCTCTACCACAATATCTTGTCGTATGACCTCAAGAGTTACTTAAAAAACTCTCGTGTGTTTGTCTGCCTGAACGTAACGAGTTTTGTTCGAATCGAAAGTATTTATATACAGTGTACAGTTATAGCTATTTTTTTAAATGAACACATTTTCTGTTGTGCTTCTATTTCCTAAAAGAGAAGCCATGCTGGTGACACGAATCCTTTTGTGTGCATTCTTTACGACCTGCGTGTGTGGTAAGATCTTGCTCAGTCACTGGTGTGAACGTCGGTAACAGGAATAAATGAGAACGACACATACAAGCCGTAACGTTACGTTCACCTTCGGAGTGACAGAAAAACAAAACTAAAACAAACCAAGCTACGTTTTGTATTGTGGTATGGATATCTCAAACCGGAGTAAAGTCACAGCTAATCGATGATCAAATTCATCGACTACTATTTTAATCATAAAATATTCATTCTTTGTCTTAAAATGATACGAATCCTCTGGTTTAAGCCTCTCGCCAGTAATTATGCTCTGATTTCTTTAGTCCACCATGAAATGAGAATGATTATCTTTACCGTTAAATCAAAATAAGACATTTGCAAACATTTGGCTTTTACTTTGGAAAGCAACGACTGAATCGCTTACATCGGCTTTTACTTTGGAAAGCAACGACTGATTCGGTTTCAAAAAGGATGGTGAGTGAATCAGAATTGCTTAAAAAAAAGTTTCACCTTTCCGTGTTGACATTCTGTGGCAATGTGTCGTCGTCGGGTACACTGCGATACGTTTTATGAACATATGATCAAGATAAAGCTCGATACAAGTGCACTCGGTTCAACGTTTTGATTGACTATGACTTGGTTTTCGGCAAAGGTACATTGAGTAACCCATTCGAGATGATTCGGGAGCGAATCCCAGTACGATTAGCCAGTGCAGATTTTTGGTGCGAGTCCAAGCTCGAGTGACAGCCCTGGTTTCGTTTCTGTTTCCGGTTCTAAAACGCTGTTGTGCAGCATCTGGGGTTGCAGATGTGGTTCTGTCCTGCGAGTTCATAGAAGACTCGGCGGGACCGCACGACAACTTCGCCAGAAGTCCTGCCACCCTCATCTTGAGAGAAGTCTTTGTTGGTTCCCTTGAATCCCTAGAAGCGTTGACTCCGTTTGTCCCGCCGTCCAATCCGGATCCACACGTCATCTTGTTTGAGTCCAAAGGTTTCTTCCCCCCCCCCCCCCAATCCTCCCGCCTTTTACCCCCAAATAAACGGAATCCCGGCTTTGACTGTCCCTCCTCCATGTGTTGCAGTTTCATCATTGAAGATTCCCGACATTCACATTCTGCTCCATGCCGATTGCAACGAGCGGGAGGTGATGTGTGAAATAAGCAGGTTCGCTCCCCATGGCATGAAGGAAAGTTCGGGATCGGACCATTTCCTGGTGTCCATCGAAGTGGAAGGCGGGGCTTTTGGCACTTTGTTAATCCTGCGTGCCGTGCCGCAAGCCGATGACCAAACGAGCCGGATGCATCACGAACTGGGCCTGCCTTTGAGCCAGACTGGAACGATGCTAACTGAAGGTACGATACAGTTAAAGTGTGCGGGTCTGACTGTGGAAAAACCAAACATTTAAAGTTTGGTTCTCGAGTTCTCGGATTTTGGGGGCCAGAAAGCTAACAGGATGTTATTTGAAATTGAAATTTCATAACTATAAGATGGAAGATGTTTCCGTTGCCTGGTGTGGTCGATAACATCCATCAAAAAAGGGGAACAAAAATCGGCCAAAATGAGTGGTGTCTTGAAAATGAATAAAAACGCTGCCGAGACCACTCCTACAGCGGTGCAGTACTCCACCTTGCAGATCCGCCGGCCTTTCCTCGTCTCCGGATTTACCAGCGAACCTGCCAGTTACGCCACATGCTCTGCAGTATTGAAGTCAACCACAAAACCCGAACCCAATAACAATACACCAACTTCACCTTAATTGAGTAGCATACGCTCCAAGCTGACCCAAAGTGTGAACTGCTCGGTGCAATTTGAGTTTAGTTTTAAATCTCTGCCCTCTGTCTTGCGTTCTGTCTCCTCAGTGTTATTTCTGGTCTTTTCCACTGTCAAGTCTCTGTCGGCACCCGTGAGAGGCGCCGGCCTCCTCAATTGCGGCTTCAGGCATCAGGACATGTCGCCCGATGAGGAAGTGCACATCGAGTGGCGCCAACAACATCGGGGACGAGGGCAGATCATCATCACGACGGCGACGAGGCTGAACGATCCGGAAGGAGGCGCAACGGGTAAGCGCGCCCCGCCGTCCACCCCGTCGACTGAAGTGAATGGCGCAGTGTTGAGAAGGGTGCGACTGTATTTTCCGTTTCCAGTGCGACACTGGAGCAAGGACTCAAGTATGGATGGCGCCCAGGTTGTGAGCGAGGGCAACGCTTCTGTGACCCTGAACAACATTCAGGTTACAGATGAGGGCGCCTACATCTGCTCCGTCACTATCGGACCTTACCATGGCCAGCAGGTGGTCAATCTTCAGGTTGTTCGTGAGTTTCACCCAAACGTCACCTCGCTTCCATGACCGCATCGACAGACAACATTCATCTGTTGTGTGAATGGACGCAGAGATTTGTACACTTCGTGCGAATTGTGTGTGTACATACATGCCGCTTGCTCTTCTTTGCAGAAGCACCAAGTGTTTCATTCTCGGAGGAAAAGCTCATTTTAAAGGGAAATACACCACAGACACTAAGATGTCATTGTAGTCAATACTACCCTCTGGATGTTCAGGTGAGTCAATGCAGCAGGGAGGGGGGGGGGGGGTGCTGCTTGGGGTGTACCTTGACTTCCCGGTTAAATTTGTTCTGTGACCATGCTCAATTTACTCTCATGTTATTTATATTTTTACATTAATTATTAGTATTAATAATTATTATTCATTCATTCATTCATCTTCAAGGCCGCTTGATCCTCACTAGGGTCGCGGTGGGTGCTGGAGCCTATCCCAGCTGTCTTTGGGCAGTAGGCGGGGGACACCCTGAATCGGTTGCCAGCCAATCGCAGGGCACACAGAAACGAACACCCATCCGCACTCACACCTAGGGACAATTTAGAGCGTCCAATCAGCCTGCCACGCATGTTTTTGGAATGTGGGAGGAAACCGGAGCACCCGGAGAAAACCCACGCAGGCCCGGGGAGAACATGCAAACTCCACACAGGGAGGCCGGAGCCGGAATCGAACCCGGTACCTCTGCACTGTGAAGCCAACGTGCTAACCACTGGACTACCGGGCCGCCTAATAATTATTATTATATATAAAAATAATTAAAAATAATAATTTACCGTAATTTAATCTCATTAATTTTCCCCTTATAAGTGCCATTAATTCATTAAAGCCCCCCCCACCCCAAATCACCACAACTACATTTTTTTTTTTTAAATGGCGACTAGGGCGGCATGGCGACTGACAGGTTAGCCAGCCCGCCTCACGGTGCAGAAATGCAGGCTTCGATTCGGGCTCCGGCCTTCCTGTGTGGCATTTGCATGTTCGCCCCGGGCCTGCGTGGCTTTTCTCCGGGTACTCCGGTTCCCCCCCCCCCACACCCACCCCCCACATTCCAAAAACATGCGAATGGTTGGTTGTCTCTGGCTTCGGTTGGCTGGCAACCAGTTCAGGGTTTCCCCCGCCTACTGCCCAAAAGGCAAATGTGATTGGCTCCAACATGTGAAGACAAGCGGATCAGAAAATGGATGGATAGTTAGCGATTCTTTGGCATTATCTTCATTTCATTGTGCAGAGCTCACAAAGTAGGTGTCTGTCGGAGTGCCTCTTGGCCAATGCACATGTTAATTTATATCGGGCGGCACCCTTTTACCTTACAATTGCTTCCTACTAATATCCACCACTAGATGGCGTAGGAACACGAACAGGGCAAACAACAACGGGGGAATATAATGAGAGACTGTAACATAGAGAGCAAAAAAAAAAACTAAGGGTATGTTCAAGTGTTATTCCAGTGTTTACTATAGTTTAAGTGAGTTAGTTTAGCTTGCAACATAAAAGTGACAAATCGAACAAGCACTGGCACTTCATCGAAAAAAGAAAATCATAAGTTGGGACATTAGTACGTCAGGGCTCCTCTGTCGAACATCTGCATCAGCGTTTGACATGCTATGTTCTCCTTCAGGTGGAGTGGCTGTCACAGTCGCCGACGGACGAGGAGCCCGCCATCTTCGCCGATCAGGGCTCGCTTTCCAGCCACCGGACGCATGGCGACGGCACGTACTCGCTATCGTCCCATCTCGTCGTGCCCCCCAACGTGGTCCCCGGGACCCGAATTACCTGCAGGGTGTCCCACGTGGCTCTGGATGTTCCTGTTTCCCTCAGTGTGCTGGTGGAACACCTGGAAGAAGGTACCGACTCGGTCATAAAAGGAGCACCCTGAACAAAGTAAGGCATCATGACGATGCGATCGACATTGTTTGTCTTTCTACAGATGGCTACTGGTGGGTGTTGTCATTCTTGGGCATCACTGTGGTGTTCTTCTACCAGGTCATCAAATAGGAACTCTGATTTATTTAAATCTGAATTCAAACGGGTTATTTGCTGTATTTTCTACAAACACAAGACATTATGTTGACTGGTTTTGTTCGAGCAACAATAATTTCATTGAAGACCAGTTCCGTCAGCAATCATCAATGATATTCGCTCCAACCTGGAATGTCACTGGTGATTACTAATGTGGAATGTTACAACATAAATTGTGGATTTGTTTCAACCTAAAATGGTTTTCAAATTGGTTTGAATGGGGAAAACCCGTGCACTTTTTTGCCTTTCTTTGTGATAGTTTTTGAATCTTGGCTTAAGTTTTTGTATGTTCTCCCCGGTTTTAGGTGGGAGTGTTATTCAGGTTCTCCAGCTTCCTCACACATTCAAAAATATGCTTCTTATCTGGGCAATTAGGGGTGGGGGGAATAATTATCAAGATTATTTTTGACTGATATTGAACTCTTTATTTAAAAAAAAAAAACACGAAAATTCAGTGTCAAAACTCAACTTTAAATTTACCTTGAAGAAAAAAATAACCTGGAAAGAAAATTGTAACCGAGTAAAATAATAATAAAATAATAGCAATAAATAATAAAAATACAGTCAATACTGTTGTCCGCCTACTATTAGAAATAATAATCATGCGTTGAAGCGCCACTTTGCGTTCCTGTCCGTGTTGCTGTATTACGTGGTCCCGCTGCTGCTGGAAGTCATCTGTTAATGCTAGCGGCCATCGTGCTAGCTGAAGCTATTTATAAAACGCTAACGCCGATTCAAGCCACTTTATACGGGCGAGTGTGTCCCAGTCGTGTTTTTTTTTCACAATATCATTTTTGTCGGGTTGTTTTGTGATTTAAAATACATACTTTTAGTCCGAAACCAAATTCACTTGGTCATTTTCAACGATGGGTGAGTAGGTTGGGAGTGTCCCCCACACAGCGACATACTAGCCACGGGGAAAGTAAGGAAAAATGGATGGCATTCATACTTAGATTTAAAAAAAAAACGTAACACAGTCCAGAGAACAGTTTTGTTCGATTCTTTTATTAGCATCAGCAAAATCGACGAGCATGCACTTATTCTTGCAAACATTTTCACCTTTCATGTAAATCGCACGTGTACACTGACAAATAATACAGGTTCTCAATATAATTTGATTGTTAGTGCAGCTGTGCAGAAATGAATGTCGTTGTTGTTTTTAATGTGATCCACTCACACGCGAGTCTTAGAAGAAAATCTGAGCATCTTCACTCTATTTTAACAACAAAAAATATCCCGAAAGACCGAGCCAAACGTGTCAGATGCCTGTTAGTGGTCTATGCTACATGACGTTAACAGTTGAAAGTCGTCCCGGTTTGGCACTGGTGAATAGTTAGCGGATCGGATGATGTTTAATGCCTGCCGACGACAACCGAAAGAGCGTTATTTGGACCAAAAAAAAAACCCTTTACGGTGACCGTTTTTGCCATGCAAATAGGAAACGAAGCTCACCTTTGGCAGACTTTGCACTAGCGCGTACAGTGACAGAGCAGCTAAATCAGGATGTGGGCTAGCTTTTGCGCCCACGTACGAGGTGGAACAAGTCCAAATGCGCATGTAAAATATTAGTAATTTAACCGTGTATAACATTTCAAGAAAAAACTACTTTATTCAAAATAGACTGTCTGGTGATTGAAATATCGATGATTTTTCAGAAAAAGTAAAACGTACACTACTACGCAAAGATTTGGTTGTCACTCAGTTCATTTCTGTCTGTTTTTTTTCCCAGCCACGTTAAGACTTTAATAGAATTTCATATGGGTTACTGATTATTTCAAAATTGTATCTACACTTCTGAAATAACACATTTTCGAGCATGACTCCACGAACGCTATGAGCTACAATGCTGAACTTGATTTTGTACAAATAAAAAAAATCTCATTTCCCAAATGTATTAATTGTATTATTTTTTTTGAGTAGCAAGACAAGAAATTGATGCAAGTCACTGTTGGGCTATTTTTAGGGCAGTCCTGAGGGGTACCCATGAAGTCACCATGTGGCCTCTTGGTGAGCTCTGGTCTTGATTGTGACCCCCAAATCTTTTAACAGTAATGTGCATGTAATGTTTAAAAAAATGTCTTGACTTATATTGTTTCATTTATTATTTTACAATAGATCAATGATCCAATTATTTTAATCTGGAGAAAAAAATCAATTGATTAATTTAATTACCGGTAACTTATTTTAAGAAAAAAAAAAGATATATGAAAGGACCTTTTGTTGGATTAAAAAATACTTTGCTGAGTGAAACAACTCGGAGAACGCATGCCTTTTTAAGTACAACTGCAGAATTGTGATCAAATGCTCAACTTTGACCTCACCCATTACAATTGTCACTCTTCTTCTGTACAAAAGGATCGCAAGCGTGCAGATGGTCTCCCTGCGGCTGCTACCTTCTGTCCACAAATCAAGGTGCACGGAACACGTGATGCACTGTTACCATCACAAACTATTGCCTCCAATCTGGCAAAGCTGAAACAATTTAAAGGTGGCAACAGAATTTATTCCGTGTCCTTGACATGCATCTTAATGTCCACGTACCAGGAGGCAATTTGTCCCCCAAATACCAGGACAATTAAGCACATGAGGGAAGAAAATAAGTTGGACTCATAAAACAACCGCGCCTTACTACTCATGTTGTACAAGTGCGGACGAGTGCATCTTGAGCTGCATATAAAGGACACGGAATAAAATGCTACAACGTGCTTCCGTATGCATTGCTAACTCTGCACAAATGTTTTTTTCTCTCTCCTTTTCTTTTCCTTCTTCGTGCCGCTGCGCTTCCTTCAATAATACATGAACCGCGATGAACCCAATCGGAGTTTAAACTGAAAACAGGCGTGAGGAGCACGGCGACCAAGGCAAGGGATGAAGAAAAAAAAAAAAAGCAGCAGAGACAAGTGTAAGCTGCCAGGATGTGTGAAGACAGGATGGTGAAAAGGGGAGGATTGCAGATTGCTTTTTTTTTTTTTTTTTTTGGACGCTCTTGCCTCTCATCCATCGCATCCGCATTCTCAAGTCCATATTCATCCTTCGTGACAGGCGACGCTCAGTAGAAGAAGTACACTGCCAATGACGCAGAGAGAGGAGAGAGAAGTCATTAGTCTAATGGGCCCCCCTCCGCAGTAGATCACAAACCCTCATAGAAATAACAAACGTGGATGGAAACATAAAAGCCATTCTTTGAATAGGCTCGTCAGCCGCAACCGAAGGTATGTACACCTTTTCGTGACCGCATACAACAAACAAAAAAATGGAATTATCAAAGTTGGACACCTTCCTTCGTAAGAATTAGCAGAAAATAATGTGGCTCATCCAGAATGAAACGGGAATTTACAAAACTATCGGTCGACCCTTAATAGGAAACTTAAATTGTGAGATATTCCGTTCAAATTAGTTGTCCCGTTTTTACCACTGCTACGTGTCGTTAGTTAGCTAGCTTTGCCGAAACCAGGGTTATGTAATTCATTTTTTTTGAGGGGTGGGCTGAAATGTTTTATTTTACTTGAGTGGTCATTCATTTTGGTATTTTAGCTTTGAAAAAATATTTGTGTAGTTTTTGTCGGGGGCAAGATTTTTAAAAAGTATTGCATGATGTAATAGACAAAAATTCGCAATTTCTTTGACATTTGAGCAGGGCGTGATTTCACACATCCGGCGAACCAAAGCATTTCAGAGCGGACACAAAGGTTTGATTTATTCGTTTACTTACTTGTTTACGATTTTAAAGTCTTAACTTACATTCTGGTGATTTTTTTCCCCCCACTCATTCCAGTTTATCAGGGCTACAGGGACAGAGGAGACCCTCGTGTGTACTCACAGAATATTATTCCCACCACGATGACGCCAATGATGCCCATCATGATCATCATCTGAAAGGAGAAGAAGACATCAGCAGTGACCTTTGACCTGCTCGAGGGACCTGCTCGCGTGTGTGCCCACCTTGCAGTTCTTCCACCAGTACTTGTTCTTGAGCTTGGCCGCGCAGCTTTCGAACTGCGACGCTCCGGCTTGGAGGGCGTCCGCTCGGTCATCCAGTTCCGAGAGCTTTTGGTCCCTTTCCAGAACCTTGTCCACGTTCACCCTCATGATGTCCACCACCTGGCGGTCCGGGTCGGAAAAGCATTTGGTGAGTCTTTTGGAAGCACAGGAGTCAGTTTGTGTGTGTGTGTGTGTGTGGGGGGGGGGGGGGGGGTGTACCTCCTCAACTTGGGCCTGCGTCTGCTGTAGCCTGCGGTTGCTGGAGGTGTTGGGAGGTGCGGGGGGCGCGCCTCCTGGGGCTCCGTCTGCACCGGGGGCTCCCGGAGCCCCGGGTGCTGCGGCGTCTGGGGCGGACCTGAGACGAACCAGAGTTAAAAATCAACTTGTGGAAGAGAAAAGGAAATAATTGAGATAAGGACATAAGATAAGATAAGATATCCAGAACGATTCATGCTTCTTGGGAAAATTTCTATCAAAATGGATCATTCTCTTCATTTTTAATATCGTTGAAATATTGTGAGCAGCAGTTAAACAGATGAGTCAATAATTCTTCATGATATTTAATGTCACTCCCAGTTGAAGTTTTCTGTCAAACAAAACCTAAAACAATCAAAGCTATGTGTATTAAAAACAACCACAAAGCCTTCACTTTGGCTAACAAGTCAGTTTAGCGTCATGCTAGCAATACAAAACGCCATAGACGGCCTAACGAAAAGCATCAACGTTGGGGTGTTACAACCCCTTCACGCCACGGATATTAGGATCAACACATGTGGTCAAGAAACATGTAAGATAGGATACAGAAACAGAAAAAAATACAAGCGTAAAACAAACAAAATACAAAGAGCAGCGCGAAGCCGAAATGAAAAGAAATTAGGCAAAAAAAAAACTAATCTGGAGATAAATATGGGTTGTGCCTCTTGCTGGGACGGGTATCTTAAGGTTATTCCACTGTTTTGTTTTTACTGTTAATTATTTAACTCAATTAAACGGCACATTTAGTGGAACTAGGATGCTCAAAGCGACTTCAACAAGCACATCGTGCCATTTAGATCATTGGCGTCAGCAAAAAAAAAAAAAGATGAACAAACGAGACCAGCTTTTTTTATTTAAAAAGACAAATAGACACAACCTCATCCACAAACACTCCTTCACTGCAAATCCGCATAAACACTCACATGTTCTATGCAGCTGTTTGTGCTGACTCAGCGGAGGAGGAGGTGGAGGAGGTACCGGCAGCTACCGAAGTCTTTACGATGAAGCAAAAAAGCAACGAAAGTAAAGAGTCACACGGAGTAAACAGCCCTCCAAAAACAGAAGAAGTTTGTCCAAAAAAAAAAAGCATCAAAGTGCCGCAGTGCAGCAACCCCCCCTTTAAAAAAAAAATCAGCCGAGTCAGCAAATAGAAGAAGTGATGCTGAGATCTGCTCCTCGGCATCCAGCTCCTCCCCCCGGAAAAAAAGAAGCAAAAAATCGATGGAGGAATTTCCACTCCGGAAACTGGCGAAGATGATTTCGAATGTTTTCTTCTTTCTTGGTGGCGCTTGTCCGCGCCTGCGTGCAAGACGAAGCGTGATGCGCGGGACTGCTGCTGCCGTTGCCGCTGCCGCTGCTGCAGTAATGCGTCGAGTTCCTCTCCCACCTTTCCTCACTTGGACTCGGGAGTCACAGTGCGGTACTACCCCGCTCACCCCCCACCCCCTCCGCCCCTCCTCCACCTGCACGCTTTGCAGTTCTGGATGCCGAGCTCGGTGAAGGGATGGAAGTGGACGTCACTGCAGTGCGTGAATGCGCACGGAATATTGACTCAAACTCTTTTTTTTTTCCACCGATGGATGAAATTCCACTTCCATGTAAACATGTTTGCATTCGTTTGTACGTACTGTTCAGGGGTCTTCGCTTTACGACAATTCGAGGTTACGAGTCAAAAACCAATTGAAGAGACATATCAAAAAAAAAAGTTTTGTAAAGTATTTTTTAATAAGGTAAACATCACTCTAATGTATACTCTATTTTTTAAAAAATCCAATAACAATTAAATAGAACGTAACGAAACAGCTCGTGCGTCGTGATCAATTCGTAACAGTTCCTTCTGGTGTGCGCGACTTGGCCACCTGGGGGCAATATACTTCTGTCATGCACACGAGCGAAGAAGACTTGCACAGCGACTGTACTGTAACTGCAGTTATTGGGAGTCATTTTTGATTGAGGGAAAACTTATCTTGCGATATTACTCTTCCAAGTAAATAGCTGGCTTTATAGCAAAGTACTTACTGAGCAATATACAATTCCTACTAAAGGCAAAAAAATAACATGACCCATTTGCACAGTCCACACACCGTGGTGTTCTTATTTATTCTTTTTTTAATCTTTTACAGGCAAGTTTAAAATAAATGTGAAAATCAGTGTTGTGATTGTGAAGTTTATGTAACCGAATGAAAATAAATTTAAAACATAGCGGAAAAAAACCATGGCAAAGATGAAAACAACAGACAGAGCATCAAGGAATAGAAAAAGCTCTGATAAATTTCTATCCAAGACACACACCCACACGACTTACAAAAACAACTGACTACACAACTCTGTGGGACGCCATTGTGACGCGTTAGCGATGTTTGCCGGTGCGGTTGAAGCGTCTGTAGAGGAAGCGGATCCTCTTTTCCAGGTTGAGTTTTTCCAAAGTCATCATTCGGTCTCCCACCATCCTCTTTTTTCTAGTGAGACGCTGCAGTTCGTTGCCCCTGAACGCCTTCAGCCAGCAGGGGGCGATGATCAGGTCTTTGGGGTGAGCTTTGAAATCTCCTGCGGAGGCACTCACGGTCATCGAGGGGAGCAACGGATACTTTCCAACTCTAGTGGACTTTCTATCAAGAACAGGTTCGTCTAACATCGTTACCTAAGATTCCTATGTTGTCATATACTCCGAACATGCTCCTTTTCTCATCCCATCTGTCCACCACTTTGGGCTTGGGGATAGCGTTCATCCTGATGTGGCAGCACGTACCTGCAGGTGGCGCAAGAGAACTTCGAAGTCTGGATTTGCACTTCACGGTATGAGTGGCACGATTCAGCTCAATTGGGAAATGAAAGATCAGGTTGTTTTATTTACTTAGAACAAAATAAAACCAATACAAAAACGGAGAAAACCGAGGAGCCGCTGTGCTGTTCTTACCACTGGAGAAGGCTCGAGCTGGGTCGCGCAGAGCTCCCGCCGTCCGCAAGAAGGCTGCTCCTGCTCGAAGTAACTCCCCAACAGCATACATGTCTTCTGCAAAAAATATATATATAATCGAATGGGGACGTGAGGATATCACGTACGTGCTTGTCGTTTGCCCATTTTTTTAACATTGATTCGCCCTCCATGCAGCTGGAACTAGCACACAACAAAAACTTTTGCTCTTCCTAGGGAAATAAGAACCGTCGTGTCACACTGAATGAAGCATTTACCCTTTTTCAGTTGCACCCCAGTTGAGTATGTTGTCGTTCAGACTATAATCATGGTAAGAAGTGACACTTGAAAAGCTCCGTTATTGACACTTAAACGTGATGACCGAAGGGGCAGCCATCTTTACGCACTGTCCCACAATGCATTGCGCCGGACGAACTACCGTAAAGCACTTTTTCAAGGGAAGCAAAATGTCTGGTGCTTTACGGTAGTCCGCGCGGCGCAATACATTAAGGACTAGCATCGGCAAGACTCTTGGGCTGTCAAAAATATAAACTCAACAACAACAGAAAAAAAACCCCACAGTTTTGTGAATATTGTGACTTGACTACAATACGATAACTGGAAAAATATACCTTTAAATGATTTTTAGACTGTCACATGACACAACGCACTGTGAGGTTAGCACATCTGCCTCACAGTCCGCAGGTGCTAAGGTTCGAATCTCTAGCGTAGAGTTTGCATGTTCTACCTGTGTTTGCGTGCGTCCACGCCAGCTTCCTTCTACATTACAAAAAGATGCTTGCGAGCTTCAGTTAAGACTAAATTGTCCATTAGTGTGAATGTGTGTGCAAGCACTTATTTTGTCTCTGTGTAGTGCAAACGAAAAAAACAAGGCTGGAATATAGATTAAAAAAATATAGATATATATTCCCTCATTTGAATTGCATTAATTCAACAAGATTAGTAGATTGTAGTGACACTGACACTTTGCTAATGGCTGGAAAATTGAAGATTACAAGAATTGCACACACGCACGCGCAAGCTTGAAACCTTCAGTTTCAATGTGGTTAAGTGCTGGATGGAACAGTTTGTCATCTTCAAAGCAGCGAGCTCAGCATAATTTGAATTTGTCTCCGCTGCAGTCTGATGAGTGTCAATGTTTGTGTGGAAATTAGACAAGCTGAAACTATTAAACGCAAGTTTCCAATGACTTTGTGATAGAATTAGCAGTGGATGAGTTGGCCGGAAATCTCAGGCACATGAACTCTAAAAGGACATGAAATAAAATGTAAAAAATGAGAAACAAACAAACAAATAATGTATCACAGCTGCAGTACAAGTTGACCACATACAACTTTGACATCTTCTCTTGCCAGTATCTGTCGTGAGCGGAACATTTTCTATCGTCAACAACTTTGAATAACATGCGGTGAGACAGACGTCATTTGCATATCGCTCTTGTGCAATTTCTTCAAGTTAAAAGCTTTGTGGTTTCCACGTGAGGGTCTGTTTCCTCTCTCACGGAGAAAAGACCACCTTGGAAAGAGCGGCACATGACTCACAGTAGCCACATTAGGGACACCGGCGCCTGCACCAAAGATCAGCTGTGTCATCAATGGGGCTCTTGCAAAACATCAGGATTTCCCTTAAAACCGGCGTAAATGCCTCGTAGTGTCTTAAGACTTCCTTTCTTGGGCATTCTTTTCAAAGTCTCGATTGGGAAAACAAAAATAATATCACCGATTAATTGCTGTGTCAAACGCGCTAGCCACATCAATTTTAAGCTAGCTTAGCATTTAGTGTGGCTTCTCTGTCTTTTCTTGACGTCTCTTCCAGAAAATGATGCTTGTCAGAAATGGAGGTTATTTGGTGCCACGCAGGCGACGATGACTGACTTTGGGGGGCGATTTTGCGACGTGTTTCGGTGCACTAGTAGTCGGCCGAAGCTGTCGCTAATTAGCTGCCCGTGTGGAGGAAGCACAGCGCTACGGGTCCTACGGGTCCTCGTGGCGGGTGACGTGAGCCCAGTGAAACATTTTGGGGAACCGTCTTGGTGGTTCTTCTTCTTCTTTTTCTTCTTCTATTTTCTTTTGACAATTGAGTCGGTGTTCGATTCTCAGTTTTGCTATTCCACATGTATTGTATCAATGAGGCGCAAAGCACAAATTTTCGACCCGCAAACTGGGATGCAAAAGGGCTTACTTCGAGACCGAAACCGACACCGCGTGTGAAAACGACAGATAACGGAGCGGGTGAATCACAGTTTCTGTGTTTCTGCATGAAGTTGTTGTTTAGATGAACCTCGTGCAGGGCTTTACTGGTGATGATGTCGAACCGACAGTGACGTAGCACAGCGAGAAGGTGAGGCGTTTTTGGGGTTCGCTGACACTGAGGTGTGAACAAGTCGGGTTTCATGACGCACGGGGAGACTAATAATTGTAGCCTCTTTTGAGTCTGCAGAAAGTAATTGCAAACAAAATAAGATTGGCACAAAGCGCAGCGAAGACTATTTTTTGGGGGGGGGCCAAGATTTTCAATGGAATCATTTCATTCAAATGGCGTTTTTATGTGCCGTCCCGTACGAAGCATTTATAATGTTGTGTAGCCAATACGGAGAGTTTCTAATACTGTGTCCAATACTTGACCTATTTGATTTCTATTGATTATGCTTTCTCACAGGTTAAATATCCTCTCATTGTTTTGCAATTGCATTTTTGATGGTGACGATTATAGTATTGTCATTGTAATGTAGTCTGAATGACTTGAAAGGTCCTATCACATTTTTTTACAATCCATCTGTTATTCACACTCATGTTTATTTCTTCACTAACAGTGGCCATGCGAGCTTAATAGACCCAGTGTGATTCATCACAAGAAAAAACAAACAAACACTCGCTCACACACACAAAAAAATAAATAACAGCCATGTTCAATTGATTATGGAAAACATAGACAAAATAACAAAGAAAAGGGAAATATAAGGTCCGCTTAAAAAGTTGAATCCTATTTTTAAGATTTCTATGTTTGGAGGGATTTTGTTTACTACATTTTCAAGAATAAATTAATTTCACACATTGTATGAGCAAAGGCTAGCTTTATGGTTTTTAATATAGCAATGACAAAAAATGATTACAAGTGCACGGATTTGGTTAAAAAAAAAATTAAACAAAACTATATAAAGAGCAGCAGAAGTTTGATCCAGTTTCATTTCGTTAAGTAATTGATTAATTAATTCGTTCATTCATCTATGTATTTATGTCTTTATTTTGCATTACTGTACTTACAACTTTGAAGTGTTTTTTTTTCAGTTAGTTTTTTTTTTAAATCTGCAACACAACAGTGTGCAAGACAGTAAATGTAGAGAGTGAGAGAATCCGTGGGAGGAAATGGGTCTCCCGCTATGCGTCTGATATTTTCCAAACTACCAAAAACTCCTCCCCCGGTCCTATTTTAAGGCCCTCAGCAGATGACAACACTTAAAAAAACCTCGCACATTAAGCACGCGATTTCACCAGGCGCAAGTAGAAATGCTTCTGGAGTATTTGATCTTAGCTCTGATTCGGATCCCCTTCTCTGGTAATGCTCTGAATAATTGCCGTTAGGAAGCTTCATTTTATTATTTTTTTTTTTGCTTTTTCTTATGATTTCTCTCATTTCATGCAGAGGCTCGCCATGAGCTACAGGAGATGTTTGCTGAGTCCAACTCACAAGTTATTCTCCCCTGCGACTGCAACACCTCTTCGTCAATCGCCATCACCTGGACCAAGGATAACCAAGGGTAAGACCACTCAATTGTGTGTGGTTTTTTTTTTTGCGATTGTTGGAAATCGCTGTAAATAAATGACGAATAAAGGATATCTTATCTTATCTTATCTTATCTATTTTTTACAATATGTATGTGCACACAATTAGACAGCAGGGGGCAGTAGAGGAAAAGCGTAGTGTGAGCCGTCGCTTTCACGACACACACTTCTTCCTCGAAGAGGCTTCAAGCTCTTTCCAAGCCACTCCCAGTTGAAATTTGCTGCAAAGCTGACATAAAAATAATACAGAGGTACCTCTACTTACGAAATTAGTTTGGATCTGGAATACATTTCTGAACGAGACAATTTTGTAAGTAGAGATGCGTTTCCATGTAAATGGCCAGGAAGATGCTAGGTAATGGCCAATGAGAGAGCAGCTATAAGTAGGTTGCATTCAGGAAACTCGGAGCTGGGAGTACATTTACCAGTACCACTGTGTATTTTTATCTTTCGTTTCTCGAAATTTCTTCCGTAACAAGAGGCAATATTTTCCCGTTGATGCGTTTCGTAACTTGAAAATGAAGAGACGTTCTTAAATAGAAGTACCACTGTAACGGGTTTTACTAGAAGTCATGCAGTCACCTCTGTGGTATTTTTCATGATATGTTAGCATTAAGCTAACGGACATCGTTCAATGAGATGATCCGGTTCGATGGAATATTTTGGCGTTTCAAACACCCCAGGGGTGATAATTTTCCGATCTGCAGCACCGTATGGAGGCAGGAGAGGAGCGGCTTGCAATTTTGGGGCTCGAGATGGCTGCAGAAAGGTCAGCAGCGTGTGCGCTGCCCCCGCTGCCAGCTCCCGGGAGGCGACTGCGGCCTGCGAATCAGCGACGTCCGCGAGGAGGACGGCGGCCGCTACGCTTGCAAGTTTCAGAGCGGTGGACAAATGATCACGCGCTGGCTCGTGCTGAGAGTCATCAAAGGTAACAGGCCTTCATGTTTGTATAATTTTCTTACAATTGCCAAAAAAAAAATAGAACAATAAAACATAGAATTGACCTTGAATTTACAGAGATGTTAAAAACATACCTCAAAATCACAAATCTCATCTTGAACATCTTAAAAAAATGTTTGTGTTTGTCGTACCATCAATACATCAGCACAATTATAAGAAATGTGGCATAAAAACTTCAAGGTGTACAATCGTAGTCTCCAATATTTGAAAGAAGAGGCAATACATTCAGAAAAAAAACAACGAGACCCCATAATACTGTACAGTCTTTCGAACAAGGCGTCACTTCCACGACTTCAAGATGGCGCCTTTGTTGGCAGCCGTCTACAAGATCTTGTCTTTTGTCTTGTCTATGGTGTTTGTTGTCCTTTGTGTGGACCCGTTGTGGACTGTTTTAAGTGTTTTTGCTACAACATTCGACGAAGGAGAAGAATCTGTGTTTGATGCTTGCGCCTTCCTTGGCACAGCACACCTGTACCAGTACTGATTTTGATGAGGGGAGGAGGGGATGGGGGGTAGGGTTGTCGTCGCTCCTTGACCGTTGCCGCTTGACAGCCCTGGGGTGCCTGCGGGATTTTTTTTGGGGGGGGGGGGGGGGCGCCTGTACTGGGCGGCATTTTTCAGACCCCCGTTTTGTGTAGCGGAGATGTTGGCGTTAATACGTATGGATGGTGGAGGCGTATTTGGAACTGAGAGTCGCAGCTTGGAATTGGAGCGGATCTAAAATTGACGTGAGAAGTGATGCAATTTCTTGTTTACTTTCAGATTTAGCTTGTAGCCAAAGCGTGGGACGTCGCGCGCGTTTTGAGCATTACGTCGCCGAGCCACCGGTGAAAGGATAATTTGATTGTCTCCTCTTTCATCTGGAGTTGCTTCAAACGACAAGGCGTACGCAGGAAGAGTTGCCACAGTGGTGTGACTCTCCATGTTTTGTGTTCCGTTATAGTTTGTTTTATGTGAAGCGCTTTGTTACCGCTGCGACTGTTGTGAAAGCGCTAGTATACAAGTAAAGATGTTTTTTTAAAATATTTTTCTTTGGCAGTGTCTTTCTATCCGGTGGCGCCGGTGGCGGGGGTCCACGTGTCCATCAACTGCAGTGTGAGCCCCAGGCCTCAAGGTGCCACAGTGGAGTGGCGACTGAACAACGGCTCGTTTGCGCCTTCTAGCGGGGGGAGCCCGCCGACCCCTCGGTGGAGCTTGCAGGAGAAGGCGAGCGTGCGATTGGCGGGAGAGTGGATGTGCGTGGTGGCCAGCGGAGGCGCCCAAGGCCGAGCCTCGGCCCCTTTAACCGTGAGAGGTGAGATGCGGAGCCCGTGAGGAATTTTATGCGACTCGCAGGAGAAGAGGCTTGGGGTGGGTCGGCAAAAAAAAATTCTGTTTTTGACTGAAACGTTGGCGTCCCATCCCAGGAATAGTCCACCCGTCCCGAGACGCGACCAAGGTTTACGCCGCCGTGGGGTCCGGAGCCACCCTCCCCTGCGTCTTCTCCCGTGGCTCAACCCCCTCGAAGCCCACCTGGCAGAAACTCCAAGCCGGCTCTCTCTGGAGGCCCGCTTCCTTCTCCTCTTCCCCGCCCGCTTCCCAGCCCGCTTGGGACCACTCGGCCCGTTTAAAAGAGACCGCCCTCGAGGACGAGGGAACGTACAGATGCGGCGGGGTGGTGGAAGGACGCAGCCTGTCTCGGAAAGTGCAGCTGGTTGTAGCCACGAGTGAGTCGCGTCAACGTCTCTCCGGTCGTCTTTCCAAATCAATCCTGCCTCTCACCCGGTTGCGTGTTTGCAGTTGAGCGCAGCGTCACCCGGAAGAAAACGCTCACGCTGACCTGTCAGCTGACGGACACCAGCGAGGTCACCCGCTACCGGTGGGTCCGCGTGACCCACGACGCCAGCGGCGAACGCCGCGCGGAATCCGTCCAGGAGGGGAAGAGTCTTCGCGTGAGCGACGTGTCGCGCGGGGACGCCGGCGAATGGGCGTGTCGCTTTTTCGGAGCGCGGGGACTCCTGGGCAACGTAACGCAACGCATCGGGCCTCCATTGGGTAAGACGTTGAATTGACTTGAAATCTTTTTTTCTTTTTTTTTTATGCCTTGTGACGAGTTGCAGTTCAGCTGTCACATTTGATTCGATTTTTTTTTTCTTCAAATGGCAGATCACGCAAGCGGCTCGGCGGGAGTGTCGCCCAGCACCGCAGTCGCGCTTGGTGTCAGTGCTCTTCTGCTTCTTCTGCTCCTGCTTCTGGCTCGGATGTACAAGAACCACCAGAGGGTAAGAAACAAAAATATAATAGTAGACCAGAATTGAGATTTTGAAGAGGGACCTGACAGGATGTCAAGGTGATTTTTTTTTTTTTAAACTTCTTGCTCTCTTCCCATGCAGAGAAAAAGAATTTTCCAGTACACCACGCTGGAGTCGATTCTCCATGCGAGGTCCAAGGAGAGCGAGGCAAGAGACCCAAGTCGAGCGATAAAAGGGACCTGAGCCACAAAACTGGCAAACCGACAGCGAGCACTGGAGCACTTGTGTGTGTTTTTTTTAAAGACTTTTGGGCATTATTCTTGCCCGCTCGCTGTCCAGCAACATTTGCAATTCAGGAGAAGGGCAAGAACTGTTGCTTTTCACTTTGACTGTGCGTGTCTTCTTTAAAAAAAAAAAAAAAAATCTGACTGTTTTGCGAATGAGTACTAGTACAAAAATACTGCAGTACATCCGTTTTAAAAATCTATTTACACAAATAACAGCAAAAGCGCGATTCACATTACCAACATAAATAAGCGGAAAGTCAGTAGTAATAATAATAGTAAGGCGTTTTTAGGCCAAAAAAAACGACATAGTATAGTAAGGCGTTTTTAGGCGGAAAAAAAACGACATAGTATAGTAAGGCGTTTTAGAGCCGAAAAAAATGACAGTATAGTAAGGCGTTTTTAAGCCGAAAAAAACAACATAGTATAGTAAGGCGTTTCTAGGCCGAAAAAAAACAACATAGTATAGTAAGGCGTTTTTGGCCCGAAAAAAAGACACAGTATAGTAAGGCGTTTTTAAGCTGAAAAAAACAACATAGTATAGTAAGGCGTTTTTAGGCCGAAAAAAACGACATATAATAAGGCGTTTTTAAGCCGAAAAAACCGACATACAATAGTAAGGCGTTTTTAGCCCGAAAAAAACGACATAGTATAGTAAGGCGTTTCTAGCCCGAAAAAAACGACATATAATAAGGCGTTTTTAAGCCGAAACAACCGACATACAATAGTAAGGCGTTTTTAGCCCGAAAAAAACGACATACAATAGTAAGGCGTTTTTAGCCCGAAAAAAACGACATAGTATAGTAAGGCGTTTCTAGCCCGAAAAAAACGACATAGTATAGTACGCCGTTTTTAAGCTGAAAAAAACGACATAGTATTGTAAGGCGTTTTTGGCCCGAAAAAAACGACATAGTATAGTAAGGCATTTTTAGGCCCAAAAAAATGACATAGTATAGTAAGGCGTTTTCAGGCCGAAAAAACGACCATTTATAGTAAGGCGTTTTTGGGCCGATAAAAACGACATAGTATAGTAAGGCGTTTTTAGCCGGAAAAAAAACACCATGTATAGTAAGGCGTTTTTAGGCCGAAAAAAACGACATAGTATAGTAAGGCGTTTTTAAGCCGAAAAAAACGACATATATAGTAAGGCGTTTCTAGCTCGAAAAAAACGACATAGTATAGTAAGGCGTTTTTGGCCCGAAAAAAACGACATACAATAGTAAGGCGTTTTTAGCCCGAAAAAAACGACATAGTATAGTAAGGCGTTTTTAGCCCGAAAAAAACGACATAGTATAGTAAGGCGTTTCTAGCCCGAAAAAAACGACATAGTATAGTACGCCGTTTTTAAGCTGAAAAAAACGACATAGTATAGTAAGGCGTTTTCAGGCCGAAAAAAACGACCATGTATAGTAAGCCGTTTTTGGCCTGAAAAAAACGACAGTATAGTAAGGCATTTTTAGGCCCAAAAAAATGACAGTATAGTAAGGCGTTTCTAGCCCGAAAAAACGACCATTTATAGTAAGGCGTTTTTGGGCCGATAAAAACGACAGTATAGTAAGGCATTTTTAGGCCCAAAAAAATGACATAGTATAGTAAGGCGTTTCTAGCCCGAAAAAACGACCATTTATAGTAAGGCGTTTTTGGGCCGATAAAAACGACATAGTATAGTAAGGCATTTTTAGGCCCAAAAAAATGACATAGTATAGTAAGGCGTTTCTAGCCCGAAAAACCCACCATGTATAGTAAGGCGTTGTCCAGCAACATTTGCAATTCAGGAGAAGGGCAAGAATTGTTGCTTTTCACCTTGACTGTGCGCGTCTTCTTTTATTACACAATAAAACAAACAAAAAAAAAATTCAGACTGTTTTGGAAATGAGTACTAGTACAAAAATACTGCAGTACATCCGTTTTAAAAATATATTTACACAAATAACAGCAAAAGCGCGATTTATATTACCTCCATAAATAAGTTACACGAATTCATACCCAAGACAGACAACTGTGTGATTCTGCCCCAAAATGCAAAGGTGGCCAAAAAAAAAAAAAAGCAAAGATGGCGCTCTCGATGTCAGACATGTCGTCATGACTATTTGTCACGGAGCGGTCAAGTTTCACACCTGGCTGCAGAAATTGTCTTCCTGCTCGGAAAGATGCCACAAGATCAAAGACTGATTGATGTCCTCCAGGACTCCTGGGGTCCTTCGATGCGCCGAATCCTCCTGCAGCTCGTCATCGTTGTCGTCGTCGAAGCACCAGCCGGGCCAGTCCACATTGATGCCGTTCGAAGGGATTGGACTGAAAGGATGACAGAGACACATCAGGAAATGGCTTCTCGCGCTCGTATTTTTCAACAGGAAGCAAAGCAGAAGGCCTTCGCACAGGAAAGCGATGCGGATTTCAAAGTAGGGTTAAGGATGCCAAGTCGGGTTGCAAACTCATGGTTGGGGTCTCAAAGTACAGTTTGAAACGACAGGGTTTCAAAGTAGGGTTTGAAATTAGGGTTATAATTTGTAAGTAGGGTTTCAAAAAAGGATTAGGGATTCAAAGTGGGATGTCAAACTAGGGTTAGGGTTTCAAAGTAGGGGTTCAAACTACAGTTAGGGTTTCCAACTAGGGTTAGGGTTTTAAAGTACACTTTGAAATAAGGGTTAAGGTGTCACAATAGGGTTTAAAACTAGGGTTAGTGTTTTCAACCAGGATTTGGGTTTCAAAGTAGGGTTTGAAATTAGGGTTGGGTGTCAAAGTAGGGTTTCAAACTAGGGTTGGAGTATCAAAATACGGTTTGAAAGTAGGAATGGGGTTTCAAAGTAGGGTTTCAAACTAGGGCTAGGGTGTCAATGCAGGGTTTGAATTTAGGGTTAGGGTTTCAAATCAGGGTTAGGGTTTCAAAGTAGGGTTTGAAATAAGGGTTAAGGTCTCAAAATAGGGTTTAAAACTAGGGTTAGTGTTTCCAACTAGGTTTCGGTTTCAAAGTAGGGGTTGAAATTAGGGTTGTTGTATGGACATAATGTTTGAAAGTAGGATTGGGGTTTCAAAGTGGGGTTTAGGTGTCAATGTTGGGTTTGAAATTAAGGTTAGGGTTTTAAAGTAGGGTTTCAAATCAGGGTTAGGGTTTCAAAGTAGGGTTTGAAATAAGGGTTAAGGTCTCAAAATAGGGTTTAAAACGAGGGTTAGTGTTTCCAACTAGGGTTGGGGTTTCAAAGTAGGGGTTGAAATTAGGGTTGGGGTATGAACATAATTTTTGAAAGTAGGATTTGGGTTTCAAAGTTGGGTTTCAAATCAGGGTTAGGGTTTCAAAGTAGGGTATGAAATAAGGGTTAAGGTGTCACAATAGGGTTTAAAACTAGGGTTAGTGTTTCCAACTAGGGTTCGGGTTTCAAAGTAGGGGTTGAAATTAGGGTTGGGGTATGGACATAGTGTTTGAAAGTAGGATTGGGGGTTCAAAGTTGGGTTTCAAACTAGGGTTAAGGTGTCAATGTAGGGTTTGAAATTAAGGTTAGGGTTTCAAATCAGGGTTAGGGTTTCAAAGTAGGGTTTGAAATAAGGGTTAAGGTCTCAAAATAGGGGTTAAAACTAGGGTTAGTGTTTCCAACTAGGGTTAGGGTTTCAAAGTCGACTCTGAAATTAGGCAAAAACAAAAAACAACTCAACTCATCAGCCTGCCCTCATTCAATTTTCAAACCAACCTGTCCAGCCTGTCGTTGCCGTCGCCGTCCACCAGCTGCTCCTTCCATCTTCGACTCACCGTGAGGACTCGAGGCCTCTGCAGCCGCACCTCCTCCTCCCATTCGCCATCTCTGTCGACGTCACTCGCGGAGCGCGATGGCGACGAGGACGTCAAAGGAGACCCAGGAAGCTTCCGGCTCTTTACCGTTTCCCCGTCTCTCGTTCGACCTTTGGCCCGCCGGAGAAGATCCTCGAGAGACGCCGCGGAAGCCGACATGCCGGCGGGGCCGTCCGCAAAGTGGACTCGCTGCTCCTCTTGACTTGACATGTTGGAAATGGACGCGCTCCTCTGAGTTTTCAGTCTGGACTTTTTATTCTGAAGGCCACGGGTCGTCAGTTCCGATTCGGAAAAGATCTCGGCGTCCGGCGACGCGATCGGAACGCTGGTCCAAAAACTGCCCCTGGTGGGTTTCAGGGCGCCCAGCTTCAGCACAAAGTGAGATTTGGAGCTCTTTGGATTCACGCCGCAGTCAGAGTCCGAGTTGGAGGACGAGTTGTTGGACGCCGAGCGCGCGGGGAGGCCTTGGTGGCCATTGTGCGTCCTCCTCTTTTGTAAAACCGGAGACTTGAAAGATTTTGCCAAGGCTTTGGACTCCGCCGAGCCGTCAAAGATTGCGGGATTGTGGTTTTTCTCCCTGGAATAATTGACGGATTGCGAGTTGACTATCCTGGTATTTGCAAGGAACGCGGTCCCCTTCCCAGATGGTCGTCTTTGGTCGGGAGCCGACGAAGTGGTCGACTCATCCGTCGGGTAGTCAACATCCGGATATCCGCCTGGTACCAGAGTATTCGGTCTGCTGGTGACGCGTCGCAACGGGATGATGACGTCTCCGCGCATGTGGGCTTCGTTCAGATCAGGAACAGATTGGGCGCCGGGTTTCCGAGCATTCGTTGAAGACTCTCGATGGATCATACTTTCCGTTCCTCCTCTGCAACCAAAGTCTTTGAGGACAAATTTCTGAGGCAAGACTTCAAAGTGCTTGTGGGGATTTTCCGACGCGTGTTTCGACGCATGGGCGCCGTTTACCAACTGAGAGACTTCCCGTTTACGGGGGCCGAGGTCCGAAAAGCCTTCCTCTTCCGAGATCAGCGCGTACGTCTCGTCAACCGCGGCGGATGTTGTTTTTTTTACCGACGACTGCCTACTATCGCCCTCCCTCCTCATGGTCCTCAGTATCACCTGGCAGGGTGATGTCGATGAAAATATGTGAGCGGCACGAAGAAGTCTCGAGTTTCAAGATTCGGAAGACTCGCTTTACCTTTGCCTGATGAATGGCGGACACCCAACTGGAGCAACTTTCCGAGGTACCGGCTGTGAAGATGTAGACATTGACGGGACACCAAAGTTCTCCGACCTCCACCAGAAGAAAGGAACCTGCCAGAAGGTGGAGGGGGGGAGTGTCTCGTGGATCCACGGCCCCCGCTCGTGATTTGAATCCGAATGGCTGGACTCACAGTTATCCTTGAGCGCAATGCAGTACGTTCTGTCCAAGGCCAGAGGGGGCCGAACCACCTTCAGTCTCTCGGTTTTCTTTTGCACTTTGGTCACGAGAAGCACATCAGTGAACAGAAGAGCCACCACCTCCAGCTGAGTCGTGACAAAATATGAGGACGTTGTTTAAGTCCAAATACTTTGATTCATCACGTCGTCAAATTAAGCTTGTTCTTTTTTTTGAAACTCGGTCGTGTAAAAAAAAGACAAGCAGGGGGGGCTCACCTTGCTGTCTTTCCTGCCACGGACCTTCAGGTTCTCTTCCAGGAGCAACTTGCGGACGATGCCGTGACCGACCCCGACGATGGGGCAGGTCAGGTCAAACTGGCAGATCTCCCGCACATGCTGCGCACAAAGTGTTAGCTATGAGTATCTTTCCCCATTCAACACGCAGCTCTGGAACTCCATCGCATTTAACTCGTTTACTCCCAAAGACGTATTTCAACGTCTTTTCAGACTCGGTCCAGAATTGGCTGGTACTGAATGAGTTAGTAGAGCGCGCGGAATTTCTGGATCATCTATCGAGCTAGCTACCAATCTAGTTATCTAGCTAGCTAGCTCGATAAAGAGTGAGCTAGCTTGCTAAGTAGCTAAACAACTAGCTTATCTCGCTATGTATCATCTTTTTCTCAATGTCAGTCGGTGGAAAACTCAAAACTGTGTCCCAATATTGTTTGTTGTCGAGCTTGACAATGTGTTGAAATGTTTTGATCACACAGAGTGTTTTGTTTTTGTTTTTTTAATGGCTAAAATGCTAATGTTGGACGTGTTCAAAAGTTACTTCAACATTCCTTGTACAGATATTAACTCATTCACTGCAAGCCATTTTTAGATCTGCCTTGGATGTCAACACCCCCCCCCCACACACACACAAACACACAAACACAATTTCTGGTTTAAATCTCTTTTCTAAGAGTAAATGAAGATTTTCTAGATCGGAAACTAAACGAGTTTTCTTGCCTTTTTCCAAGTATTACGTCCGAGCGTGACAATTTCTATACTTTTCACTTTCCAACAAGAGAAATAAATATTGCGTCATAATATTCATCTTCCGAGCCGCTTGATCCTCACTAGGGTCGCGGGGGGTTCTGGAGCCTATCCCAGCTGTCTTCGGGCAGCAGGCGGGGGACACCCTGAATTGGTTGCCAGCCAATCACAGGGCACACAGAGACGAACAACCATTCACACTCACACTCACACCTAGGGACAATTTAGAGTGTTCAATCAGCCTGCCACGCATGTTTTTTGAATGTGGGAGGAAACCGGAGCACCCGGAGAAAACCCACGCAGGCCCGGGGAGAACATGCAAACTCCACACAGGGAGGCCGGAGCTGGAATCGAACCCGGTACCTCCGCACTGTGAAGCCCACGTGCTAACAACTGGGCTACCGGGCCGCCCCGTCATAATATTTTTACAGCAAATGGGAGCGCACGCGTTCGTTCATTTCAGCCATTCACCTTGTCAATTTCCTCGCTGATTCCCTCCATTTCGTATCCCTCCAGCCTCTGAGCGGAGAGCGAGAGCGCCGCCTCCTCGTCCTTCAGCCTCAGGTAGTCGTTGATGCTCTCCAGAAAGGTGTTGACGCTGGATAACTGAAAAGAGATTTTCCGGCTTTGGAGGGGAGAATTCGCTCGCTCGAACGCGTGGGAGGGGGGGAGGAGGGGGGGGTTGACGCTTCTCACCATGCCGCGCAGGCTGCGCTGCACAGGAGGTTCCTGGGTGGTCTTGAGCACCGCCTTGAGAAGGAGGGCGTACTTGGTGATCCTCTGGTGGGGTTTGGCCTGCATGTCGCCGAGGCGCATCCGCGCGCACTGCGGGTGGGTCTCCACCCACTGCTTACGAGCACAACTCGGGATTACTACGCGTGCTCTCGTTGCATTTTCATCGGCGCGCGTTTGACAAAAGGAGAAGAGCCTTTCAAGTTTGCGTGCGGTTAACGACAGAGTCTGAAAGCTGGCACAAAAACCACAGGAGCCAGTTTGCGCTAAAAAAGAAATAATGAAGTTGGCACCAGGAGATCGGCTCTAATTTCCGTTTGTGGATGACATTTAAAATCTAGAGTAAGGAAATCCTGTTTTGAACGTTTGGTGCGTAGCACAAGTATGGCCGTGAACAAACGTATTTGTCGCATATGAACAAAATCTAACATGGCGAGATTCTCCGCCAAAGTTCAGCCTCGACTCTGGATCGGCAAAGTCAACTTCAATTCCGACACTCAACTAAATCGTTGGCAAAGTTGGTGGCAAACGGATGGAAAGACGAGCGTTAACGGCGCGTCCTAAATTGACGACGGTTGGCTTCGTCGGCGGCGCTGGCAGTTAGTCGCCAATAGCGGCTGACTCCCATGTTTTCCGAGAAAGTTTTTTTCGTGTCTTTTATACTATTTTTTCCCCTTCATACTCATTCATTCATTCATCATTTATTCATCTTCCGAGCCGCTTGATCCTCACTAGGGTCGCGGGGGGTGCTGGAGCCTATCCCAGCTGCCTTCGGGCAGTAGGCGGGGGACCCCCTGAATCGGTTGCCAGCCAATCGCAGGGCACACAGAGACGAACAACCATCCGCGCTCACACTCACACCTAGGGACAATTTAGAGCGTCCAATCAGCCTGCCACGCATGCTTTTGGAATGTGGGAGGAAACCGGAGCACCCGGAGAAAACCCACGCAGGCCCGGGGAGAACATGCAAACTCCACACAGGGAGGCCGGAGCTGGAATCGAACCCGGTACCCCTGCACTGTGAAGCCAACGTGCTAACCACTGGACTACCGGGCCGCCCCTTCCCCTCTCCACGCGTACTTGACAAGCTTATACTGCAATACATCTTCATGTTTTTCCATCTATAAATGATCATCCTGTATTCGACATGGTAGATGGCGGCCATTTTATTGGAAACGGTTACGTCCCTCGAGGTACGTGGTCACGAAGCGCGACTGTATTCATATACGCACAAGCGTTACATCCATATTTATAGATGACAGTCTGATGCACGCGGCGTGAACAATATGTACGCAAAGGTTTGTTGTGAAATTCGCCAAGACGAAGCTGACCTGCACGTATGTGAGGAATTGCGGGTTGCTTTCCATTTGCAGGCGTGCAAACTCGAAGCTGTTTTCCTCCTCCGCACAGTAATGGCAGTACGGCGAGAAGCGTTCGCGGAACTGCAGACAGACAGACGGACGGACAACACGTCGGGTTTTCCATTCATAGTCCAACTCCAAAAATGTGAACAATGAAAAAGTTAGTTTGTTTGGAAAGTTGAACGCTCACCTGGAGGCATCCCGCGTTTAAGCCCATTGGGTTAAAAGGTTTGCCCGTCATGCGGACTTCCTGTAACATGGGATAGATCACTTCCTGCCAGAAGAGCTGATGTGCGCTGAGGATGGCGGGAAGGTTGGAGAAAAGCCGCTCGGGGGTCACCTGACGGCACACGAGTCAACACAAAGGGATTTAGATAGCACACACACACGTATGATGGTATCCATTATCGGAGCCCCTTTAATCCTCACGAGGGTGTGCTGGAGCCTCTCCCAGTTGCCTTTGGGGCAGTCGGGCGGGTACACCTTGAAACTGGCTGCCAGCCAAATCGCGGGGCATACAAAGACAAGCGACCTTTCGCACTCACAGTCACACCTAGGGACCATTTAGAGTGTCCAATTAACCTACCATGCATGTTTTTTTGGAATGCGGGAGGAAACCGGAGTATCTGGAGAAAAGCCACGCGGGGCACTAGGAAAACATGCAAAGACACGGGGGAAGACGGAGCCCGCAATTGAACCCCGGGCCTCTGCACTGTGAGGCGGACGTGCTAACCGGTCATCCACTGTGTTGTACTTAATTTTTTTTCATTCATTCATTCATCTTCCGTACCGCTTGATCCTCACTAGGGTCGCGGGGGGTGCTGGAGCCCATCCCAGCCGTCTCCGGGCAGTAGGCGGGGGACACCCTGAATCGGTTGCCAGCCAATCGCAGGGCACACAGAGACGAACAACCATTTGCACTCACACTCACACCTAGGGACAATTTAGAGTGTTCAATCAGCCTGCCACGCATGTTTTTGGAATGTGGGAGGAAACCGGAGCACCCGGAGAAAACCCACGCAGGCCCGGGGAGAACATGCAAACTCCACACAGGGAGGCCGGAAGTGGAATCGAACCCGGTACCTCTGCACTGTGAAGCCGACGTGCTAACCACTGGACTACCGGGCCACCCGTACTTAGTTTTATTTATTTTTTTAAATTGAGTGTATTGAATAAATACAACTGACAGTAAAAATACATTTTTACTTTGGTGCAAATACATTTCAGAATCTGTGATTTTTTTTTTGTCGTTTTACTTCAGTTAAGTGAAGGAGTTGAACTGACCTCCTGGAGGAAGCCGCGAAGGTGCAAGTTGACCAGAGCTGCGATAACCAACTGCAAGAAGCATCAAAGAGGGAGCTCTCAACGCAGTTTGCATTTTGACACAAAATAGTGGGCGGCGTCTTACGTCTTTGATGACAATCAGTCTGTTGATGTAGTTGAGTTCGGTGAGCACAAACTCCCACATGGCTTCCTGCTGGTGCCTCTGCATTCGGGTCATGATCTGGCAACAGATGGAAATCAAGCCAGTGAAATTGCGTTTCATTGTTTTTACTTTTTAGAATGTGAAGCACATTGAGCTAGCTTGTTTAAGAAATGCCGGATATGATTAAAGTTGGCTTACCTAAGCCGAAAGAAAAATACTACTGCATTGTGTCATTTAAAAAATGTCGAGATATCATTGGTTTTTAGAAAATGTAGTGACTGTATGTCAAATTGTATAATGTATGTTACATTCAATCAATGCACAAAGGCACTTTGTGATTCGGGTTATAAAGGCTTTTTTTTTTTTTTTGGTCCTGGACTTCAGAGGTTCAACTGGACTTTTGAGAGTGTCGTTGTTCTTACCGAGTGCGAGTTGACGATCTCTGTCCAGTTCCTCTCCAGCATACTTCCGTGGCTTTCCTCCCTCCATCTCCACTTCAGGCTGATGGGCACGGCGAAGGTCTCCAGCTCCTGCTTCAACACATCCAGCTGACTTCTTTCCTGTAAAGGAACAGAAATGGACAAATAAGAGAAGAGTCACTCTCGAAGTGGGTGACTGCAGCACCGGAGTGTCATTATTCATTCTTTTGGGTCAGGAACACCGGTGCATGTTGGATGCTGTCAAATCTCTTTTACTGTGGGACTAAAAAAAATAGCCCTCACTGAAAACTTCCCTCTGGGTTAATTCTGAACACAGTCACATTCCCCCCCCCCGTTGGAAACCAAATAACTGGAACCGTCACAGCAGCTAGCTAAAGACCGAGGAGTAAGCCAGCGATACCTCTACTTCCGACATTAATTGGTTCTGAAAGAAATTTCTTAACTAGAACATTTTGTTAGTAGAGACACATTTTCCATGTGAACGCCCGAATCCGTTCCAACACTTTTTCTGGGTCATTCACATTTACGTAAAACTATCCAAACACCTCACTGCCCGAGTAGCGAACGACGAGGACGCTGTTTTGACACCTGTTTTATCTATTTACCTATCTGCACGCATAGAAACATCCGGTAGAGGTCCATCTTAGCCAATGGGATGCCAGGATGATGCTCGGTAGTAGCCAATGGCAGAGTAGCTAAAAGTATGTTGCGTTCATGAAACTCAGAGCTGCGAGTACCAGCCCGATCCGTATTTTTACCTTTCGTAACTTGAAATTTCTTTTGTAACAAGAGGCAATATTTTCCCGTTGAGGCGTTTCGTAACTTCAAAACTGCGTATGAAGAGACGTTCGTAAGACGCTGTATTTGTAACTCTCTAAGTAAACTCAAGTGAAACAGTCACCATGTACATGTCACGAGTTGGAACTGTAACCAAGTACTGTAACTGTAGCTAAATAATTGTAACTCAAGCAATTAAACATTAAAACGTGTCAGGAAAAGCCTGCCAGACCAGCTGAACTTAATTTGGGGTTTAATCACGTCAAATGGCGGCTCCCATTGAACATGAGCTTGAACGTGATGGTTCATTCTGAGCGCGACCACGTCCCCAGTTTGTAACTGTAACTTACACCAACTCTAGCTGCCTCTAACAAAATAACTATAAGTGTAAGTAAGAAACTAACTGTACTGTAACTAAGTAAATGTAACTAAATGTCACTGTAACTAACCGACTAAGTGAAGCAAAGAAAAGCAAGGGGGGAAAAATGCAGCAAAAAAACTTTACGTTCCCTCGCAATGAAACGTTTGCAGGGGAAGGCAAAATTTTGGGGAAGGGGGAAGGCAAAGGTTTTTCTTTCCTTCCTTAGTAACTAACTGTAGCGGTAACTAAGTGCCTGTGGCTCTATCTTACTGTAAAGAAATACATCTAACTGTAAGTAAGTAACCCTGCCTGCACCGTAGCTAAGGAACTGAAGCAAAGCAAAATATAAGGGAAACATGCCAGGGAAAGCCTGCGAGAACAACAGAACTTTTTATGTCCACTGCATTTTATATTTTTTTTTCCAAGAGTGTGTTGTGTTGTGTTGACGCACACTGACAAGACGGTACCTCGGCCGTGAGGTTCCTGTCTGACACTCCCTGGTTGAGAAAAACTTGTTTGAGCGCAGCTCTGGGTTTGGCCGCTGATGACGCTCCCTTAGTCACTGTTGAAAAGTTGCTCACAACTTTCTGCCTTGTCCGCATCTGCAAACAAATCGAGAGCAGCGAGACTGTTCACGTGAAGACATGAAGCACATGGGAAAGTGACACTTTGTTTAGAAAAAAAAAAGAAAAAGAAACGAAATCCCTTCAATTGTTTACCCGATAGCAAACGTGGCGATAAAATTGAAGTCGTGAAATCAGAATCGCATGAACTGCAAAAATGTCAGACTTCAATACAATATGTGTTTATATATTTTTTATATAAATATGAAAAAAACATGCAGATGCTGCTTAAAAATGAACTTTAAAAAATGAATGCGCATGTGGTTAAAATACCTAATGCCTAGAAATGGATATATTTTTTTTTCGCACAAAAATTCTCACAAATTGTTCCTGGGCTGTCAGTCCGCCTTGTTTCTCGTGCTAAATATTTGCCCGCTGCTCTAAAACAAAAATGTACCCCCCGAGGCGTCAATATGTGGCTTTTTAAGCCCCCCCGTCCCCAAGTCAAAAGGTCAAATTGTTGCGCACTTGCCTGAGGGCCGTACGTGTAGAACTTGGCCTTGTCAGGTGGCACCTTGTGGTAAAAGTGGAGGTCCGCCGGGGTCTGCGTGACGACGACGGACCCATCGAGGTCCGTCGCGTCGCCGGCGTCACGTGACTGCGCCGAGGCTGCCTCCATCGCTGACGGGAAGTCTTCTCAGGGGATCATGTGACCTTTAGGAGGGGGGGCAGGCGGCGGCTGGCTGGGTCATTGCCAAGTTCAGCTGAGGGAGGAGAAAATCAAACGGTTCTCACCGTTGCATTTGAGAGCCCGACAGACGGCCGACGTCGGCCTGAATCAATATTTGCCGGCCGCGTGAGGATGAATTTGAAATCTAATTGGGTGTAAAGAAAACTTTTATTCTTCGTGACATTAGCCAGCACTTTTGAGAGATGTGGGCAGATGAGATTCATTCAGACAAAAGCTGACCTTTGACGCCATGTCATGACAAGCCGAGGTGCTCGGAGACTACGTTGAAGTGAGTTGAGAAGTTTCGATTGGACAAAAGTAGCGCTTTGCCACCATCTCGCGGGCTCTGTGGACTGAAGCCTCATTGACATTTCATTGCGTTCCAGCCAAGTGAGTAACAGGTGTCTAATGGCACTTTCTGGCTGCAAGCTCTTCTTGCCGGTCACCCCCCCGGCCCCCCCACCCCTCGCCCCTTTCACCACGAGCTTTGAAGTTACGAGCCGGCGACGCCACGCCAGCTCTCAGGAAGCCGCGGCGGCTTACACTCACCGGGAAAAATATTAGGTACACGTGCACAATGCAATTAAATCCAATATCGGAGCCGTTTGATCATAATTGAGTGAAAATGACACGGGGGGGGGCGACGCTTCTGAACGATCTCAGGGAGTAAATCCATATCGGGCGCCACACGGTGTGGAATTGACATTTCCGGTCACCGGTCACAGCAAGGAGAGTCTCGAGCGCCTCGTGACGTCAGACTGCAAGGTCTCGCGAATCTGGTGGTTGAATAAATATAAAAAATAAAAATTAAAAAAAGGTTGTTGAATAAATATGAGAAACAGCTCTCGCGACCACGCTCCTACATTCCTCTTCATCTTCACTCAAGACACAAACAGACAAAAAAAAAATCAGCCATCCTCAAAAGGTGCTACGAGTGCCGGCAATGGATCTTTAAATGCAGTCACGGCCGGCGACGTGTGTGACGTGTTGCCCGGAGACGGCAAAAAAAAAAACAAAAAAAAAACAAATCCCCGGGACCTTGAAACCAGCGAGCCGCATACTTACCCAGATGTGAACTTTGACCCGAAGTATCCCGGAAATGTCAAATCAATCCAACAATGTCCACCCATGAGACGTTTTTTTTCTTTATCCTTCAGGTAGGAAATCTGCTCGCGGAGTGTAACAAATTTTCAAGCTTCCTGGATTCTTGCCGCTTTGCCACTTTGAGCCAGCAAATGAAATAACACGAATCCAACCTAGCGAGCGCCTTTCTCGGGTGACATCACCCTTCGAGACAGCGGAGAGTAAACGAGCATTACCTGAGTGCGGATTGTGTCTTTTTTGGTGTGGTGCGCGCGTCCAACGGTCATTTTGGGTGTTTGGCTTTCTCTCCGGGCTTGGCTTGGGTCCGTCCCACCGTCCCTCCTTTCATCTGGGCGCCTTTCCCTTTTTTGCCCTCTTCGCAACTGGCCCGACGGGAACGACTGGATTGTGGCGGCCTACCAATCGCTTCTGTGATGCAGCGTCTCGCACTTTGAAAAGCGGCTGACGGATCGCCGAGCGACGTCGAGAGCGTCTCCAACGACGGCAAAATTGCGTGGCGACTGTTTTGTGTTTTTGCATTCCGCGACGGCGGTGTGGTGGCAAAGTGACAAAGCGCAAATGATTGGCTCGTGTAGATTGAACCGATTATTCAGGTATGTGCTTTACTTAAGTATATTTTTAACAGTGTTTTTTTTGTACAGTGTGATAAAGATCTCAGAATCAGGTTTCAAAAGTGTATTTTTCCAGAAACAAAATAAATTTCATTTCCAGAAATAAAATCGTCAGCATCCAGATACGTGAACATTATTTAAGTAGACTGTAAATGTACGTCAATTCACAACGCCGTTTTTTTTTCAGTGTATGCAAACAAAAAAAAGTCATTATATCATTAAGCACTCGGGGCGTGAAAAGCCATTAGTGAGGTCGTACAAAATAGCACCGCAAACGGGTAGTCAATGAGGGCGAGGTGGCAAAGGACAAAAAGTACTCTGATCACTTTTAACTTGAAAATAAAACATTTTAATTCGGGCAATACCATTACGGCGCCGCTAGATGGCAGTGTTCCCCCGCAAATACTACCTTCTCTTTCCCTCTTCATCATAGGTTTAAAAAAACAAAGTACAGTAGTTTTAACGAGTTTTGAGCGCAATAAATTTACATAACGTGATCAAAGTTAAAGGAAATAATGAGCAACTTGCGCTACGGTCTTGTTTAGCCACACACTATTCTTCTATTCAAGAAGGAGAGATACCGACGCTCGTTCCTACCGACTGCTGTCAGGCTGATGAATAAAAAATAACAATCATAATAATAATAATTAAATGATGTGAAGGTAAATTGTAAATAGTACTGCGATTTATCCATTTGTGTTCATATTGTATTTAATTGAAAGATGCTTGTTGTTGTTGTTGTTTTTTTCTCTTCTTTTTTCTACATACATTCTTGCTGCTGGAGGCTGTAAATTTCCCCATTGTGGGACAAATAAAATATATCTTATCTTATCTTATCTTATCTTATTACAACTTCAACAACTTCATGTGGGAATGTTGATGGGTGACGTGCCTGCGGATGAAAGTCATCATCGAGCGCTCAGTCGTCACTTGAACACTTCCCGCCGCCCCCCTCCCTCCCAAAAAGTGATAATGACACTGCGTACAAATCAATTGACCTTTTATTCAAACAACCACAGCCCGCAGCTGTTCGGCACCCTTCACACACGCTGTCGTCATTTTATTAATTCCCGGCAATATAATGCACAAAGGGGGATGACTAAAGAAACTTGGCACATGTTGCAAGTGCAAAGACCCAGGCGGGGCCAGACTGGTAAGATAAGTTTGCACTAATGCTTCCATGATAGGGCCTGAAGGCTAACACGCGTGTGGTGGAGGTGCAGCAAGGGAGGTTGAATTTCAAGTCGTGAAACTCTCCATATTTCCAGTCCTCGCATAAAGTTTGGAATATATTCAGCTTCCGTGTGAACATTTCCGTTTACACACACAATCACCTTTACAAAACGGCTATGAGATGGTTACTAAACTTTGGAATGTTGTTCAGTGTTCCAGGCAGAGACTGGAAGAGTCACAGAAAGGCATCGAGGTAGATGTCTTTATCATTGTAATAACAACCACAACAAAAAAAACTTCCTTGTTAAATGACAGGAAGTTGAGGAAAAATAAAAGCCAGCACAGAAACATTGAACAGTTGATTCACAAGTTTAGAGACGGTCAAATGAAGTTCACCAGTAGTCATACATTTCAGTTCCACCTGTACATACAGAAGAAGCTCGTAGGTCCCAAAAGAGATGCGGCGGCCCAATCCAAACAGGAAGCCATCTTATGCGGCGCGTAAACACCTGAACAGACTTTTATTTTTTATTTTTTAATTTATCAGGCCCTCAAAGCAATTTATTTCAGGGCCATCCTTCCCATGCTTTAAAAAAAATCACTTTGTAATTAGACTTTATCATTAGTGTTGTTTCATTTCATTTTTTTTTCATTTGTAACGACTGTTAAGGGGCGATGGGTAAAAATGTTGAGCTAAAGAAACAGTTTGGCCGGATGTGGCATTGTTTTTTGTCGTCTACCGATGCATGCACACTGTAAAAATAACTTTTTTTTTTCTAACAACATATTTGCAAAAAAAATTAAAATAATAAAGTTTTCTTTAATCCTCCCTCTAGCCCCAAGCAGCAGCTTATTTTGCCTCTGGGCTCCAACGACTCAGTTTCAAACTAGTGTACTCGCTTAAAAAGTAGAACGTTCATCCTTGACACTGTACAGTGGGGCACCAAAAAAAAAAAAAAAACCTTGCAAATGCATCATGCTTAAATAGTTAAAGAAAAAAAAGAAACGTTTTTTCACCTGAAAAATAATCTGTTTGGAAAAAGTAAATCTTTTCCAAACAGATCTTTTTCTTTTTTGGAAAAAAAAAATCATTTCCTCAAGCATTCACTGAGACAACGCCATGAAAAAAAAATAATCCCATCGCCGTCCGTACCTTGATGCATCAAAATTTTATCGTCTCTCAGATTTGAGAAGAATTTATGTAGGCAGTGCTAGAACATTTCGACAAGGATGACAATGAGAAGATTGCAGGTCCTTTTAGTTTTGGTGCATTCGTGTCCTCAGAAAAGACCGAAAGGTTTGTGGCACTCCAAGTTCAGTTCTTCGCTTTTACTTAATTGCTCTGAAAATGATTCGACTCCCAAAAAATAAAAAATAAAAAACACTGGCCAACATCAAATTTTCACCAGCAATGGCTTCATGCGTCCATCAATGTATTTTTGATGCCGATTTTTTTTAAAAAAGCCTTTACTTTTTCCCTCGTACATCAGGTTTTTGAGATTTTTTTTTAATTTTTTTTTTTTAAGTTTGACCTTGAAAACCTTGCGCAATATGACTTTGACCTTCTCTTTTGATTTACAGCGAAGACCTTTCAGGGAAAACAATAAAATCCACCTAACCCTGAAATATGACTAAATCTATAATTAGATCACACATTATATTAACATTAATTAATAAAAACCTGAAGTTAGAGGAAAAAAACGAGGGCAGATTTGGAATCAGCATAAAAAAAAAAAAAAACAAAGACTCACTCTCGGATTAAAAAAATGTACCGGTAGTAAAAATGTGTTGACCAGTGTCATGTATCATTGTTCATCCATCTATGCTGGCGACATACATTGACACTTTTCAGACCGGGTAAAGTTGAGACGAGATGATCACGATTTCAGTCTATATACACTTTTTGGGGGACATCTTCAGTTGGCGGTGTGCTGTGGGATTTTTATTTTTATTTTTTTCCCTCCCAACTCGGTGGATAAAGCCTCGGAAACGCGAATCTCAAGCATTCCTAAAATATGGATCAACAACATTGACCGTGACTTGCGTGTCACTTCCGGGCAGATTGTGGCCCATACGCCGCGCGGCGGCATTCAAATCCCTCCTTCAGTGCGCATTTCGGTTTCCGCGTCCGGCAGGTGGCGGCTTCACATCGGCCGCGGCGGGATCGCCACTGTTAATCCCGCAAGCGTCCCCCCACCCCCCACCTCCAACCATTTGATCTCTCAGGGCGAAAGGTAGAAACCACAAAAGCCTTCTTGGTCCACGTGCAAGCGCTGCAACCTTCTGGAATGTTCCCAGTCCGTCCGTCCTTGAGGTCCCGATAGAGAACAATACTCAGATTCAGGTGCGCGTTTGTTTTTTTTTTTTTTCTCCACCGCTTGGCATACATCCGAGATTTAGTGAATGCTGTACTTTGTCTCCAGCTCCTCAGCCACCGCCCCAAGGTGCATATGCTTCAGTTTCAGCAAAAGCTCCTGCAGCAAAGCCGAGTGCAGCATTCCACCTCGGCCTCCTCCTCCTCCTCCGCCGCCGCCGGAAGCTTGCGAGCCGCTCTCCGCCCACGCTTTCAGCATCTGGTAGTGGGCCTCCTTGCTGGCGCGGTGGTCCAGCTCGGCCCGTTCGATGACCGTCTCGCTCACGCCGAGGGAACGCACCAGTTGCTTGACCTGCGTCACGGGAACCGAGTCGAGCAGCGTGTAGATGAGGTCGTGGGCTGCGGGGAGATGCGAGAAGAAGGGTGATTTAAAGTGGGCCGTCATCCGGCGTCACTTTGGGCCGCGCCATCGAATTTTAATCGCGATCGCCATTTTGGCAGCCGTGGTTCAATAGAACCCGTTTGCCGCCAATGTTGGTATTTCAAATGCAGGCTCTGCGGTATGTCTTTTCGAGCACTTTCACAGCCAACCACCAGGGGGCGAACACGCGGTCAAGACTTCCCGTAATTTGGATAAATTGACAAATTGGGTACCCTGCAGCTGGGAGAGCGGAAAGTCACTCTGGAGAACTGAGGAGAGGGGTCATGACGAGAGAAATCTATTCCAGCAAAAAAAAAAAATGGAGATGACTCAAAAGGGATCAACCTACATTGTATGCACTCCTTTCAGATTCAGGGCAAGTGACAGCAAATAAAATGATACCTTGTGGCATCCGATGAGTTAGCCCTCGGTAAATGTAAGATTCTCGGGTAAATGTTATAAGGCGTCATTTCGCAGTTCTTAGAAAGCGATAATCCGTTCCTTGTAACATGCACAGAAAACTGATTACAAAGTAGTAAGTAAGTAGTAATAGAAATGTTTTCGCTAACATTGTGACTAATCATCATGATTGCAATATTGATTAAAAAATAGGGATGTTCGATACCATCATAGCGATACCTTGAGCACTTATATCTAAAATTTCATTTAACGCGACATTAACAAAAAAAATGGGCCATTTGTTGATATGGCAAATGCAGTGTGGCGCCACCTAATGGTGAGGAGGACTTATTCAATGTTACCTTTTTTTTCCCCTTAGCATAAGTGGCTGGTATCGGCAGCCTCCGCGAGTACCCAATACCTTAAAGTAAGTATTTGCTCTGATACTGATAACTGGTAAGGGTAATCCTAATTATTTTTTGGGCCATAGTTGTGCATGCCTCCATTCCCTAATATAGAAATATGTAAACAAACCTCCCAGATACAGCTTTCTGATCGAGCCCTTGGCGCCAAAATGGATGAATATTCGAAGCCTGCTCACGGTTTAACATTGCCTATAACCGCCACAAGATGGCGACAAAGCACATTTTTCTATTAGGCAAGACTATGGCTTGACTAAATGAAGCCCCTCCCTTAGCGCCAACATAGTTCCTTGAATGCAAGATGGTGCCAGAGCAATTTTTTTTTTTTTAACGGCAACGCTGTCCAAATACTCACTCTTGATCTCCAGCGGAACACAGTCGGGCAGCTTGGAATTGGCCTTGCCAAGCAATGCGCTCTCAGGACAGTCAATCACCGCGATGATTGACACTTCCTCGTTGTGAAACAGGCCCTGCAAGGACAACGCGGTGTCAATGGCGCTACCCGCCCCCACACGTACGCACAGTTAACGTACTTCGGACGACTCGGGCGACGCCTCCGCCATTTGGGACGACGATTTGAGGGGCGACTTTTTGATCAAGCGCTTGGTGGCCATGTAGAGGATGAGCAGCATCAACAACGTCACGGCCACAACCACCGCTCCGGTCAGGACGTGAACTAGGTATCCATTTCCACTCTCTTCAGAAACTACGGAAACACGAAAAGGGACAAAGGTGTGAGATGATAACAGTTTGTTCAAGTTACTGTGAAATAAAATGCTGTTGCATTGTCTCAGCATTATTTATTGCGTATGACAATTTAAAAAATGAGGTCCGGATTTTAGGGAGAATGATGGAAGTTGGCATACTTGATTCGCTTTTGGGGGCCACATAATGTGATGAAGCGAACCCGATTTGGCCCCCGGGCCTCAAGTTTTGACACCTGTGACTTTGACAATTATGCCGTTTGGCTAAAAATAGGTTTTGTTTTGTTTTTTAACCTTTAGCAGTTAACTGCCTTCATTGTTCAAGTTGAGTGTCTTCCGTAAAAGACTGCCCGTATCGTGCGCTTAATTCTATAATTGAAAAAGTTTTACCTTGAAATAGATCCTTCCTACGCGCATTATTTCTTGTGGGTAAAACAGTTTGGAAGCGAGACAAGACGTCAGGGTTTCCATTCGCGAATCAGACATTACGTTCACTTCTTTACCCAAGATTGGAAGCCAATTATAAAAAGATGTTGCCAAGAAAAACAATGCATGAGCTCATTCAACACCGTTTGTGCTCGAGTGCCATTACACGCATCGTAGTGTACGAGCAACCTCAGACAAGTGTGTGGATACCGTTTGTGTAGTCTCTATGTTGGGTGTGAACGCGTGGTGGAGCCCCAACAAGCTAGGACATGTGACGTGACGCATCGTTACTCACAGACGAGGGGGCAGGATTTGTAATTGTGATAGTGTCTACACATGAAGTCATGTTCATGGCTTGGTTGTGGCTAGAAACGGTACGATCCAATCCGCCAATTGGACGTCGGGGGCCGATCACGTGATTTTCAGCGGGTGAAAAAAAAAAAATCAACTTTTCTCAACAAATTAAAGCTATAAAATAATCCAAATGTGAAGTCGTCGTTTAGTTTAAAACTACACAATTTTACCATTTTTGAAATACATTAACATAAAAAGAAAACATAAGCCTTGATGTATGGATGCTGCTGTATTAAAAACAACAAAAAAAATAATATGAGAGCCTTTTTAATTCAATGGTTTGAAAGCATTCTCGTAATACGGTGGGTTTTTTTTTTTTTGGCTTACCCTTTGAATTGTGGGAAGGAAGCGTCTTGCAGAGATGTTTGCAATCCGCTGCGCAACTGTGGAAAGACACACAGAGGAAGTGTGGCTTGTCAAGAGCGGTAGCAAATAGCACAACTATTAATATACTGAGCTCTGCTTCAAGTTTTAAAAAGTATAAAGATGTCTCATAAATATCACACGTCACAAAGAAGAGTGTTGTGAACACGCCCGCCCAACTTGAATGAAGAAGAAGAAAAAACTAAAGATTACCGTGTTTATAAAATGAGGTTTTAAAAGGATGAAAAATAGAGCCCTGCTCCTAGCTAGTGGGCTAACAGGCTAACACGAGCCACCGGCGAGTGCTCAATTTTTTTTACTTTGAGTTTGAGAGTCGCACACTAAATCAAATTCCATGGTAGCATTTTTTTATAGTCACTAAAATACTTCCAGCACAATGTTGAGACTTTAGACTGTGATATACTGTGGAGTGTTATCCTCAAGCGACTCAATTAACGGTCTACTGCGATATGAATTTGAGTTCACATCACCCACACCCAGAAATTCATTTTTCATATATCCATCCATTTTCTGAACCGCTTAATCCTCACTAGGATTGCAGGGGGGTGCTGGAGCCTATCCCAGCCGTCTTCGGGCAGTAGGCGGGAAACACCCTGAATCGGTTGCCAGCCAATCGCAGGGCACACAGAGACGAACAATCATCCACACTCACATTCACACCTAGGGACAATTTAGAGCGTCCAATCAGCCTGCCATGCATATTTTTGGAATGTGGGAGGAAACCAGAGTACCCGGAGAAAACCCACGCAGGCCCGGGGAGAACATGCAAACTCCACACAGGGAGGCCGGAGCTGGAATCGAACCCGGTATCTCTGCACTGTGAAGCCGACGTGCTAACCACTGGACTACCGGGCCGCCCTAATATATTTTTTTCATATATTTTTTTTTAATTCCAATTCATAATGAACACAGGAATGTTGATTGACAGAATTGTTTTTCCTGGTCCCTGGTTGCTAGGCAGACTTCACAGAGCTAAACGATAGGCCAATGAAAAATCAGGCATGACCCAAGCATGCCCACTAGGCTGTTTTCAAAACACAGCACCGATTCCAAAAACAATCCAAGCTAATTTTGGGATTTAGGGACATTCACTTCTCAATAAAGTATATACCATACTCTGCATTCACTATAAAACCACATCACGCTTTTAAAGTATCTGGCGAGTGCTTCCAAGTGAACACTTGACTCGGGTTAATGTCAAAAATGTGAGTGACCAAATTTAGAATGCAATGGGCTTCTCTTTTCTCTTGCCGCCGCTGGAAAAAAAAAGTTTCGGTTCAACAAAACCACTTCCCTGTGGCAGTCTCGGCCTTGAAGGAAAAAAAAAACGACGAGCGTCTTCTCAGACACACGCTCACCTCTTGCATGGCTCGCACTTCCCGTTCACTCTGAAGAAATTCTCCTTGCACTCGCACACCGTGTTCCTCTCCGTCGTGCCTGCGTACAGTCGTTCACGTTCAGAAAAAAAAAGGTACAGTCATATACATATATATTCATTCATTCATTCATCTTCCGTACCGCTTGATCCTCACTAGGGTCGCAGGGGGTGCTGTAGCTTATCCCAGCTGTCTAATTATATATAATTTTCCAAAGTAAAAGCACATTTTTTGAAAAATCTGATTTTGATTCAACAAAAAGAAGATCAGTCCACTTTCAGGAACAACTAAATACATACTACATCAATCTGAGAATAGTCACGACTGAGAAGCTGAAATTCTGAGGTTTTGGGCAATTTTACAAAACTGAAAGTAGTGGTTGTGCATTGACATCAGCTGTTTTTTGCATTTGTTAACCGCTACCATTGCCTCATTTGCAGAAGTTTTGCTTGATTTTCACATGGAACAAAATTTGGATAGAGAAAGTCAAAGTACATACAGAAACATGCACTACAAACGCTACAATCAAGCTAGCGAAGCTTGAACGTGAAATGTTCCTTACGGGACTTCCAACTCAGCGACCAATTAAGCACTGAAATTGAATTCAGTCCAGAGCGGAAAACCGAGGAGTCAAAAATCAAGCAAGACCCATCCAAGAATTTGGGGGATATTTGATTGCAGGTTGAAAACGAAACTCCCGGATGATACACAGACGGAGCAGACTTACATTTTTGGACTTCCCTCTCATCCGATCGGCACAGCTTGCATTTGATACACTCCGTTGTCTCCGAGTCAATAACGAAGGTGTAGTAGCCGTCCTCGCAGTGGCACCGAGTGTTTCGATGCCGTTGGCATCTGGATACTTCCACTTCATGCTTTTTCTCTGCGGGGGACAGAAAGTCCCTCAAACGAATGTCCGTTCTACTTTAAAGAGACGTAGATGATGGGAAAGTGTCCTTACTGTTGCAGGACTTGCATTGCATGCATTTGGGGGAGTAGTTCATTTGCTCCATAAACTGGCCAGTCAGACACGGTGTGCAGTTACTCCGCATTCCCTCGCCGAGGCACTTTTCCACCAGTTTGAAACCTGGACAACAGAAGCAATCGTTCAGATTGGGACTCGGCAAAAGTATTTCAAAATCGTGGCAAAGCGAGCCGTTCTCTCAGCACCAAAGCCTTGTGGGCGTGTCTGCCCAATGCCCCGAAACCACGCCCCAATCAACCGTTCATCAAATTCGACTGCTACAACAAAGACATGAGCACGTGCCAGAACCATGAAATGATCTCACTGGGTGAAATAAATATTCATTGTGGTGCTTTTATACAGCTCCACAGACTAAAGTCTGCCCCACTGTCGGATGGTGTTCCGCAAGGTTCAATTTCGGGGGTCTTGCTGTTTTCATTGACCTTCAATAAAAAAGTAGGCAGAAGTGATGATGTTTGGTGTGCATCTGCGGTTGTTTTTAAAGTGCCCCTCAATAAAGCCGAGTTGGCTTGAGATTTCCTCACGTCAATATTTTGGAGTGAGGATTTTAATGCAAGACTGGGACAATAGAAGGGTACTATCGAAGGAAAAAAAATGGTCAGTGCAAAAACTGTTTCCGTGTAGTCGACGCCGACTTACCCGGTGAACATTTGTTGCAACAAAATCCATTTTCAAGATAGTCTCCGTCCGGACACGTCTTCTCGCCAGGGGTGGCAATCTGCGCCAATGTGGGAGTGAACAGGCACTGTGAGACAAAGCAGACACTGCTGGTGAGACCGCATTCTGTTGCGCTTCATCACCTCGGTATGAAAATACAAAAAAGTGTGACTTGTTCGGCCTGAAATGTTCAAAGGAGCAACTCACCGCCAACAGCAGCAGGACGCTTAGCGCACCCATCCCGCTGTGCCTGCAGCCTTTTGACCTTCCTACACTCGAGCGGAGTCCATCGGGAACAAAGCAGCTATGAGCAAAATGATTAATGATGTCATTAAAATAATAATCATCATCATCATCATTATTATTATTAACAATAATCAGCAAAACCATCAAAGTAAGCAAGCTTTATGCTAACACACAATCCACAACACCATAGAAGGGCTAACGGAAATTTACATCAAATTCTACGCGATGACGAGTCCTCCCGGCGACGCCACACTCGTCAATCAAAGTCAAAATCAGCTTGATTTTCAATTTCTTCACATGCGCCAGCGCTACAAAGTAATTATATCTCACGCGTGTATCTCGAAGTATTTATATGCACAAGTGGCAAGCATGACACGGCAAATTTAAATGCAACAACAGCAAATAATGACAGATAACGACATCTAACCACCGAGAGTACAAAAATAACTGAGCGATACGTCAATACGGCAGTGGCAACAGGAGCTCAGAACATTCCATTCTGCAGCCCGCCTGCATTAAAACGCAATCTGCCGCAAAGAAATGAGAAATTCATCTCATCCGAGGCCATTCATTCGATTCTCAGACCGCAACACCAGAGCATGATGCCCATTTTACACTTTTGTTGTGAAATGGTTAAGCAAAGGTCGAAATGGAATCAAAAACCATGACAAACATCTCCTGACAATAATTAAATTGTCAGGAGAGGATACTCTGGTTGGGCTGGTTTGAAAGGTGTCGCGCCAGAAAGAGGTTTCACTTGGCAACAGCTCGATTGTTCCGATCTGTTGCATTCGAAAAGCTTTGCAAGGTGTTTACATCTCGAAAAGGTGCAGTAACCAATTGACAAACGGCGATTGGAAAACGTTTGCAATGCAACAGCACACACACAGAAAAAAATGTTGAATTTGCTCCATTTTCCTTTTCAAGCGGGTGCACAAAACCAAATCGATCCATTTTTAAGTCAACCCGCTTCAGTGTAAAGACATGCCACATTTCAATGAGTGTTCTGCTTTTTTCACCCTCCTGCTCACTTCAAGCTTCCTCACCTTTTTAAATTTTAAAGTTCACCATTTTCAGGGGTTTATTTTTCGTGCTAACACTTTACCGAAGAGTAAAAAAAAATATGATGATATAATTCACTCTGTGCAGTCCGCTGCAGGTTGTTGTTGTTTTTTTAATGCCTCGTTTGTCCTTTCCGTTCAGTCGGACTTTAATTCTGAACATTTTCAACGCGGTTGTAACTTGATTTTGTTTGTTTACTACCAACATTGCCTGAAATATACGTCGATTTTTATTGACAGCCAAAACAGCCAGCGATGAGCCAAAAGAGCGTCCCAAAAATCGACTCAAGACAGAATAGACTCAAATCTTTCACGTCAATTTCGTTATTTTCACTCGGTCAAATCAAACCTGACCCCCCCCCCCCACCCCCACCCCAAATTTCAAACAGCCGTCACTTTGAAAGTTATCAACATGACGAATAATACAACGCCCGAATCGCTCCACGACGCGTCGGCCGAAAGCGAGACATTTGATTCCGGTTGTCTCTCTCACGGCTGAGCCTCGCCGGTCACGCTCCCGCCCACCGACGGACTCGAGTTGCTCACTTACCCGTTCAACAAGCGCCGCGAACGGCCAATTTCAAGCCGGCTTCGATTTCCAACGAGCGAGTTGCGGTGGTGCTGTTTCGAGATAAACGATACGGACAAGGTGAGAGTGAGCCGACCCAGAGAGCCGAGAAGCGGTGGAGGAGGCGGTCTCAAACGGGAAGTGATTGGCTCACGCCGCTTCAAGGAACTCTTGGTTGGGGGACTTAACCCTATCACACCAACGAGGCGACGGGCGCACGGATGCGTTCGCTGGGAGGGCGGGAGGGAGGGTCCGAGGGGGTTGGGGGGGGAGAAAAAAATTGTTACATTTAGTCGTTGGACAAAATTACATCAAGTTGACTATACATCTACTTTGTACTGAAAAAAATGCATCTAGATGCAGATGATTTTATTTTGTGCGGCTGCTTGAAATAAAAAAAATGAGTACATTTGTAAGCTTATGTTATATTATTAATTATCATTTTATGTTTGAGCATCATATTATTTCATGTTAAGCATACCTAAATTATATTCTGTTGTTTAATAATTGCTTTGACGTTTTTTTTTTATGTTGATAGGTTCTGATTGGCTGTTAAAGTAAGAGAAGCAGGAAGTGATTTTAGTTACGGGAGTTGTGTTCTCGGACGTGCTGCGGTGCAGACTTTTTTTTCCTTTTTCTCCTTTTATTAAACTGCATTAGAGGATTCCATCTCTCCATCTGTCATTCGTAAAGAAGAGCCATCCACTGAAAAACAACGAAACCCTCAAATTACACATTCAACACACCATTTTTTTCAGTGAATACAGACCGACTGATAGATATTACATCATGTAGCAATGAAAAAAAAATACATGGTCTTTTCAGCGCTGACCCATGTTGCTGCGTTGTTTTTTTTATTCATCGCAAGTCCCGATGAACCGCCGAAAGTGCAATTCAGTACAGTACTGCGTTGCATACACGGAATAAAATGCGTTCAATTCTTAACTGTCGTTTGTAAATTATCGGAACTGTCGTGTCTTGACTCACATATGAAATGTGCTGTAGAAATAAAACTGCCTCTCCGTGATTTTCTATCACCTTTGAACGACCGCACGACCAATCACACTCACAAAGTCAGCTGACAGGAAATCATCAGCCAGCAAGCTGTAAGACGTACCTCACCAATGAACTAAGAGGATAAATCCTCCAGAGTGTCCTGCAGGGTGACTCAACCTGAAAGTAATTTCGCCACGAAGCCCCTGCAAACTACTCCCACAATAATTGTTTCGAAATTACACCTCACTGACACCTCAGATTGAAAACTGAGCATTGTTGTGACACCAGTTCGACAACGTGTCTTCAGGGTGCAAGAGTTGTTTTGTTCCCCCCCCCCCCCCCCCCCCCCCACACCTCAGTGGACATGCACGGGACCTGCACAGTATCAGACTCAACAGGCCGCAAATGAAGTTCACGAGCACAAAAGGAGTCAACAAGTTCCCACCGTTGATAAGCTTCCACTCCCAAGTGCCCTGGCAGCAAGCGCAGTCAAGTCGGTGCACAGTCATTGCGTTGAGTCATCAAGTCAGACACTTCCCGTTTCGCGCTTCACGTGTCCTGGCCTCAATTTTGGTAGAAATGAGTTCAGGCAAAAAAAAGGGGGGCAAGGGGGGGCTGCGTTGCTGTCGAGCAGTCGGCGCAATATACTGGAACTGAGCAATTGGAAAGTTACAATGACTAGCCAACATACAAAAGCTGTTTTCTTTTTTCACCCAGAAACTGATACGGCAACAAGTGAAGTCACGCTAGCCACACAGCGGCTCGACGATTCCCTCTTTGCAACCACACGTGTCCATTTACAACTTATATGATGCACATTGTTTCGCTTTATCATCAAACTGCGCCATATCACTGAAACTTTCTATCGCAGGGGGAGTCACAATGTTGTGAAAATATGTGATGTGCCAAAACTAAATTGAAAAGAAAAAAAGAAGTTTTATGGTTTTACTCTTCCTGTGCACTTTACACACACTACGAAACACTTAATTTAAAAAAATACCTTTTGAATACATTGTGAGTGTGTTTGAACACGCACGCAAAAAAAAATGTCAGCATCATATGTAGAAGATTCTGTTTATATGGTGTGAGCCAAGGTCTGCGTCCTTAACTGTCGAACGCTCAAAGATTTTGAAAATAAATAAACAAAGAGACAAACAAAAAGTCTGTCAGACTTGCTTGATTGGAGCTACGTAGCAGGTGTCCTTCATTACCGTACCACTCCAGTCCAGTAGGTGGCAGTATGCACATTTCAAAGTGAGCGCCGCAAACGGCGAGCACAACAATCCTGAACATGACGCGCTTCGGTCGCAAATCACGACGTGCTCATTAAAACTGTTTCACTCCAGGCCAATAGGTGGCGGTATGAGCAGAACAAAGTTCCACCCACAGCAACTGTGTCCCCCAATGCTTTGTTGTTCACGATCCGGCTTTGTCGGAGGCCTGCGCTTTACCAAGTGGCGTTCTAACATACAAGTACAGCTAAAATAATACATCGAAAGGTGGCCAAAGACTTTTTGAAATGGGATTGTCAGTTTTGTGTCGTCCAGGTGCCAAACTAACCGGCCAAAAAATAGAATTAAAACATCAACAATCGGTGCTTGGCGGAGGTAACGGAAAAGGATGTCACTTCTCAGCAGAGGTGAAACGCTCCCTTTAGCAAGTGTGCTCCAATATTGATCCTAACAGCGAAATATTGCTTCATTGTGGTCATTTTGGACCTTGATCTCTGTTTGTTGAGCGGAGTCAACAGAGCTCTGCGTTTTTGTCACTTTTGGACTTCAATGAGGAAATGGCTTACCGAGTTCAAAAACAAATTAAAAAAAAAAATAGTACAAACAACCTACATCAGAGTTGAAATGATAAATTCTAAACATTAAATATAATGATAAATCACAACTAAGTTGATAAATAGAGAAAGGTATTGAAATATCCATTAGAAATACAAAAGAAAATGGATACAAGAGTGCCAGGGTGTGTCTATAAAACCCCGGTACAAACCAAAATTTGTAAAAATATCACGGTTAAGGGTAAAATATTAGCCTTAATGGAGACTTCTTTCTTTTCTGATTGATATAAAAATGATTTATGAAATACAAACACATAACACGGGGTAGGACTAGATAAGTTTTTTACTTCCTCCTACTCCCTTGAACATAATTGAACGATGACTGATTTCCCTTTCCTTTCTACAATTTTATTTACTTTATTTTCTGTCAAATGATTACCGGATATGTTTTATGTTCAATAAACAAACCAAAACCAAAGATCTATCCTTTCGAGTCACAGCAAAGTGATGTGACTGCGTACATACATTTCACACAAATTTCTTGATGGCCGACCATTCAAGAAAAGTTGTTGAAAAGTCCGAATGATCTAATCCGTCACACCTTTTAGCAAGTAGCATAGCCATATTTATGAATTATTAATAATTCCTGGAAGAGGAGAAACATTTTGCCAAATGCGAGAGAGACGGCCGCGCGGGTCTCTGCGCAGAGGAAGGGGGGGGTCGCCGCTGTGAAATTTCAAAGACAGCGACCTAATGTCGGGCTTTCACGATGACTCAATTGTGACATTTCAAGTTAGTCAAAGTCACATACGTTTGAGTCCCCCCCCCCCTGTTCAGCTTTGACATTTGCCGACTTGGGGGTCTCGAGATGCATTCTTGTCTCGTCAGCCACGGTGAGTGCAGCACTGCTCGTTCAATCTTTGCGCAACACGATACGTTAAGAGCTGCTTCCATGAGCTAAGTGGTGTATTTTGACTCGAGTTCATCTTGTAATGAAAGTATGCGAGAATGTTGAGTAACTAACCAACACGCAACAGACGTTATCTCAGGGTACTTGACAGGCCTTTAAAAAAAAAATTGAAAAAAATCGACGGAACCCCGCATGGGCAAGCACAAGTTAAAGTCGTCGGCCGTATATTGGGAAGGACGAGCATCGGCTATGGCTGAAAGGAACAAAAATGCAGTTGCGGTGTTGTCCAGTGATGTTGAGGGCGAAAGAATGTCTGTCTACGTGTGTTGCGCACCGTTTGTGTTCAAATAGATGCTATTCCTCAGCCCGTCTATCCAGTGGATGTTCCAATGATGTGTTAGCATCGAGCTAGCAGACTTGAAGGCAAAGAATGCAGTCGCGGTGTTGTCCAGTGATGTTGAGGGGGAAAGAATGTCTGTCTACGTGTGTTGCGCACCGTTTGTGTTCAAATAGATGCTATTCCTTAGCCCGTCAATCCAGTGGAGTTTCCCATGATGTGTTAGCATCGAGCTAGCAGACTTGTAGACAAAGAATGAAGTTGCGGTGTTGTCCAGTGATGGTGAGGGCGAAAGAATGTCTGTCTACGTGTGTTGCACACCGTTTGTGTTCAAATAGATGCTATTCCTCAGCCCGTCAATCCAGTGGCGTTTCCCATGATGTGTTAGCATCGAGCTAGCAGACTTGTAGGCAAAGAATGCAGTTGTGGTGTTGTCCAGTGATGTTGAGGGCGAAAGAATGTCTGTCTACGTGTGTTGCGCACCGTTTGTGTTCAAATAGATGCTATTTCTTAGGAGTTTCCCATGATGTGTTAGCATCGAGCTAGCAGACTTGTAGGCAAAGTTTTGTGGTCGTCGTTTAACCAGCTTCAGGAAGTTGTTTTTGCACTGCACCGTTTACGCACACCGCACACACGCAAGAATGTTGAAAAAGCGGATTTTACAATGTAAACAAGTAAGAGTTGTAAAAACGAGCGGTTCAAGTCACAGTCGAGTCGAGAGTCAGTCAGCTTCTATCTTCTTCCTTTTCCCCACAGATGCGCACGCTCTCGCGTCTGCTTTTTGCATCCTTTTGCCGCCTTTACTTGCTTTCGTGCGCGCTGTCGATGCAATGCAAGGACTCGCAGTACGCCTGGCCCGTGAAGGCCCCGCAACGTTGCTGTGACAAGTGCCCGCCTGGTAAAGTGGCCTCGATGCCGTCGCCGTGGATACCGTGGCCTACAAGGACGATCAATCGCTCTGCGTGTGCGACAGGTGAACACATGATCCGGCGTTCTCGGACCGGCTGCCAGATCGCGTGTGGACGATGCACGGGCGAACGCTACACCGACTCGTACAACGTAGAGATGAGCTGCAATGTTTGCGTCACGTGCGACAAGCGTGAGTGAACATCCAGTTCAGAGTTGCAATAACACGTCATCCCAATGATGGATTTCTATCTTTTTTTTTTTTAGCCAATATGGAGTACGAGTCGCACTGCAGAAACTCTCAGAACGCCGTGTGCAGATGTCAAGTCGGCTACGAATGCACGGATGAAGCATGCGCGGCATGTGGGCGAGCACCAGGAACAGTCGAGCCCAGCACCACAGGTGGCCCGAAACAAACACAAGCATCGTGCGGTGATCAGTTGTGATCCCACTTGATGATGTTTGTGGTTCGCTGTCACTTATTAGTGTCCAAAAAAAAAGCATTCAAAAGTCATTACGGCCACGTCGAAAAAAATAAATAAATTGCGAGTCCAGAATTAATTTGCTTTCTTGAAACATGAAGCCGTCCAATGAGCTAATCGGTGCAACACAAATCACGTGAATGTAAATGCCGGCCATATTTGGTCCAACGGCCAAACTTTGCGTCTTATCCGTTTGTTTGCTTTGCAGATCCAAAGTGGTACCTGTTGAAAATCCTCCCCGTGTGTGTCGTCCTGGTCATCATCGTCGTCATCTTCTTACTCGTCTTGCCCCTTCTCGGTCGGATCCGATCCAAGCACGGCAAGCATACGATTAAACGGGAGAACCTTTGTGAATGTCATTCAAGCTAATTAGCGCTCACTTGTACTCTTGCTCAGGGTTCTACTCAGTAGAAGTCAAAGCGATTCGAGGAATGCCGGAGGACGAGGAGATGCGCAAGCCTGTCCAAGAAGTATGCGGCAAATGCGAGCAAAAGCGTTGACTTTTGATTTGGTTCTTGAGGGAAACACAGCGGCACGCAAGTTTGTTGTTTTCATGAGAAGAATAGAGAAGATCTGCGTGGAAGACGCGTGACGGCATGTGTATAGTTGTGGCACACTTCACGGACATTAAATAGTGGTGGTGGTGGGGGGGGCGTAGTGTTGATTTACTCAAGTGTCGCTTGGAGAAAAGCTTGTTCAAGTCCTTGTGGAAGGAGAAATGTTAGTGCTGTGTTACAAAACAGTGTTCTTCAAAGTGACCGTTTCTATCCTATTTTTTTATTTGTATCACGAGCGCAATTAGATTGCTGGGGGGTGTCCCTCTCCTTTTGAAAATGGTTCATGGGGTTTCAAATCTATGTGCCGCGCCACTTCCTTGGACTGGGATGCATTTTGTATATTTTTACATTTTTGACTTGTTTCTTTTCTGGTTGGGCTAATTTGATGAAAGAATAAAAGCCGTTGTTTTTTTTTAAACCAAATATTCTGGCTTTGTGTGTGACTTGAATGGAATAACCGTGTGAAAATATTTGTATCTTCATCTCAGTACAGTACAAGCCGAGCACGGCCGGTTTGGAAATGTTCTGGTGCTCAAATATTTTCTTATCTTTTGCGAAACGTCTGAATGTTTGTGGTTTGATTCGGTAAGACAGCACATCGACTAAAATCCCTTCAAACGTTCAAGATCTCGATTGTACTGCGTCATTCTTATCACACGCATCTGTGAACTACTGTACGGCAAATACTTGTATCCACAATTTCAAATTATTACAATGAAAAAGCGAAGAATACACTGAACTTGCTTATTTTTCGACATGAAAAAAAAGTACCGTAGTTCTTTCGCTGGATCATGAAAATGTTATTTCTTTAGGTACATGTTCAACATCGCAACATTATCAAACTTACAATAAAACGCATATTGCGTGTTTTATATGCATACCAATATCCATACAGTACCTTGTTTGAGCGTGAATAGCCAAAACTTGTCCAATTTGAAGCCCGTGGGGGAGTGTGGCCCTTCTTCTCGCATGTTCTCAAAACACTCTCCAATCTAAAACGTTGCATGGCTGCCACCTAGTGGCCGCTGTGCGTGGGTAACCTTGTTTCCGAGCTTGAAATTCACAGCGCACCCAAGTGAGCACTCACCAATGCAAGTGTATGACTTGGCGGTGGATCATTTATCATTTATCTTTCTCAATGTCACAGCAACTATTTGAAGAGGGATGTGTAGACTTATTATTTTCATAATTGCTCTGAATTGTAAAGGGTGCACCATCTCACCCTCCTATTGGTTCCTTCCTACCAGACAGCGTCCCCTGTCAGTGTTTGCTAAACTTCCAGAAGCAATGTCCCTCCTGCTCCAATGAGACGTTCTCCATCCTTCACCTTCAGGCTTCTGCTTCCTCTTTGGACACGTGCCAGTCTTTGCCTTCCTCCTGAGAGGGCAAGAAAACCGCCTCGTCGCTCCTCTCCTCCTCAGAGAGGGGGACGCCAAGTGAGATTCGGTCGCCGCCTTCGGTCCCCTCGTTGTCGTCCTCCTCTTCCGTGACGGGTCCCACTTGGCCAGTAAACTGACTGAGCCAGCTGATGATGACCGTCCCCGCATTGTGGACGTGCACAGCACCTGCACAGACGTTCGGGAATGAAAGCATCCGAGCCAACCCGTGAGTGCGGAGATGGACAAAAGGGCTTCATACCCCAAGGGCCGATGGGTAAATGCTGAGTCGACTCCTTCGCCTTGCCTGCAGCATTTGGACCATCCTGGAGAGGAATCATCCATTTATAGGTTACAAAAAAAATCAAAATCAAAAAGCAAGGGCCACATTTTATGATTAAAATTGTATGGGTTCGCGTTTTGCGTATAACATGCTTTTTGTGTATAAAATGCGATCTTAATTGTGTGTGAAAATGTGAAAAGACCTTACAGAAGATATATTGCTCTGTACAACCATCTTATGTAAACAAATCAATTCCAAGAAAATATTCATATTATGCATTGGAGGTGTTTTTAAATGTTTCCACACAAAACGCCCCAAAAACTGACGACACTCCCGCAAAAGCTTTTTTTGAATTGCTCCCCGCGGATGCCACTAGAGGGCAGCAAAGCTCGGCAATTCATTTCAACATTGTTCCTCAGCACCGCGATGTGACAAGACGGCGCCAAGGCAATTCTCCTCTTGTCTGCAATGCTGTCTTTGGCCTGGACACACACACACACACACACACACACACACACACACACACACACGAGTCTTGTTGTGCACATTCCTCACCTTGTTCCGTAACCTCACCACGGCTGGAAGACACACATCACACACACTTGTTAGCAGACGTGCCTAAGTTCTGAAATCAATCAATCAATCAATCAATCACATTTCACAGGTAGGGATTTGGCATCGTACCTCGCTTCAAGCAGGTTTCCTCTCCTGAGCGACAGATGCAGAGCAGGACCACGAGGACAGCGGTTACCATGACAACCATGGGGACGGTGACGGACAGCAGCCCAAGGTCTGCACTCACCTCTGTTAAAAAAAGGACACCTTCAGTGAGCCGGGTGCAAAGTGTCGTATCATTCACACATAAAATTTCAAAAAAAAAAACGCCGACTCGCCTTTGTCCGTGTGTGAGCTGTTTCTCGGCTCAACGTCGCATCTGTATGATCAAGACACAGTCATTTTTTTTCACTTATGATCATAAAACTGTTCTGCAAAAGCAGTGAACGGAGGTACAATGGGGTTTTTTAAAGCTCGGGTTGACATAAAACTAGTGCTTTGGCCCACGAGATAGTTCGAAAGCTTCTGAATGGGATTATTTTACGCAGAACTTACTCTGGAAATGAACACAATCCGGCGGAATGGCTGCTGTCTCCTGAGGAAGAGGAGGGAGTCTGTTCGTCTTCGTCTGGTGCTGCCGTCGTTTTGGCCGTCGCCGTCGATGTTGCTGAGACAGAACGTAATTAATAAAAACAAAAGGGAGTCACGAACCGTGTAAATATTTTGCATACATCTAGCGGCGAGGGACATATTTTCTGTACTCAAGTCATTTGCAAACTTCTACAGAAGTGGCGATCTCATACTATCGTGACGTGTCATGATTTCACAGATGAAAATAATTTCCTAACAATCTTTTTTGTCAAGTGAATGGCCGAACTAATACATTGTGCGAGTCGTCAGAACATAAACATTCATTCATCTTCATTCATCATTCATTCATTCATCTTCCTAACCGCTTGATCCTCACGAGGGTCGCGGGGGTTGCTGGAGCCTATCCCAGCTGTCTCCGGGCAGTAGGCGGGGGACACCCTGAATCGGTTGCCAGCCAATCGCAGGGCACACAGAGACGAACAACCATTCGCACTCACACTCACACCTAGGGACAATTTAGAGTGTTCAATCAGCCTGCCACGCATGTTTTTGGAATGTGGGAGGAAACCGGAGCACCCGGAGAAAACCCACGCAGGCCCGGGGAGAACATGCAAACTCCGCACAGGGAGGCCGGAGCTGGAATCGAACCCGGTACCTCTGCACTGTGAAGCCGACGTGCTAACCACTGGACTTACCGGGCCGCCCAGAACATAAACATGCCCCGAAAAAAATTTTGGGGTGTGACCGCACGACGAGCGAGAAGCTTCTGGAAAGTCTTCACATGATGAGGTGCTGCTGTTTTGGTTCGCCAAAGAGTTCAAATTGGTCATTAATGGTGTGGCACAACCAAACTGCATCACACTGATATTTATTTCTAAAATGTTGCTTTCTGGTACACCTCGTCGAGCCAAATGACTTTACCATTCGCAGAAGACGAATTTCTGACACGCAACCGCAACGTCAACCGTCGGGACTACTCGGCATCTTCTTACCCGTTGCGGTTGCGACACAGTTTTTGCAGTTGTCGGTAAAGGCGACCACAGCGGTGCAGCGGAAGCCATCCTGGCATGCGCACTTGAGGTTCGACGTGCTGCTGCAGTTTGCGAGCACCCTCTGATTGAATTCTGAGAAGAAGAAGAGGAGGCATGATCAAGTTCATTCCATCGCAGCGGGGCAACCATGAGTGCAAGTGGCCACAACATTAGGTACACCTGTGCAATAGAATAAGATCCCACACAAGAGCAACAAGCCCATTTCGGTCTTTAAAGAGAAAAAAAAAACTCCACATAACATCCAGTGAAATTGTCTATAGCTGTGAGAGCGTTTAAAGACTTTCAGTAGTGTATGTAAACAAATCTTTTTTTTTTGTAGTTTTTTCCCTCTCCCTACCCAGCGTTTTTCCTTTCTGAATTCTGATTTCCCCATTGCGGGACAAATAAATGATATCTTAATCTTAATCATTTTTCAAATGCGCGTGTGACAACATTTCAGTAGTGTTTGAGATTTTTTTTCTCCAAATGCGAGTGAAATTTTCAGTCGTGTGAGTCTTTCAGTAGTGTATGTGAGAGAATTTAATGTGTGTTAAGAAATCCTTTTTTTTCTTTTTTTTTGAGCAGTGTGATCAAATAATCTTTTTGTAGTATGTGTGAGAGCGTTTCGGGTGTGCACGTGAGAGAATCATTTCTCATTGTGAGTGACCCCCCCAAAAAATTGTAGAGGACGTGAAAGCATTTCAGTCGTGCATGTTAACAATTTTCAGTCAGGTTTGCATGCAAATACGTTTTCAGGAGTGTGCGAGAGCTTTTCAGTAATGCACGTGAGTATTTTTTCAGTAGTATTTGTGAGCGATTAACTATCAGGAAAGTGAGTGTTTCAGTGGTGTTAAAGACCATTTTAGCCACGCGTGTGTATGTTTGAGATACCGGAAATTACATTTCACTAATGAAAGAAAAAAAATAAGCAAAGCGGCGCTTGCATTGTCAAGTGTAGCTAATGTTGTGACCCCCGAAGACGTTCACAAAGCCGCCTACCAGGCCTGCAGTCGCCGTAGCAACGGTGGCAGCTGTCTTCGCAGTTCCAATCGGTGGTGTAGCTCCCAGCGGGACACGGAGCGCACTCCTCGCGAGATTTCCGGTACCGACCTGACGGGAACAGACAAACGAAAGCAACTCAACGCGCGTGAGGTGTCAAGTGCGCGGCGGCTTCCCGGTTTGGTGACGCCGAAACAGGATGTGGTCACGGGCCCGGCGCAGCTGCTTTATTTGTCAGCATCGAGACCGACGCGGGGGAGGGCGTGGGAAAAGACGAGAGATGTGACGCGGCGATACTCCTTTTCCATCCAGTTACCGGCTCATTGATTAGAAGAGGCCGTGAGTCAAAGCATTGCGAGAGAAAACGCAAGAGGCGCTCTTTGTTGTTGTTCGCCTTCGTCGACGCCGTCGTTGGACTGGATGAGGCAATCCCACACTTTGAAAAAAGATCGAAGATGATTGAAATCGTTCCCAATGAATAATCAACACCGTTTACGAGATTAATCTAATCACCCGTGTGACACGCGGAGATCGATATAATGATTAGGTGTAGTTGTGATCGTATTAACACTTTTTTAAGAGCTAAATCGTGTTTAAAAAAAAAACAAGTTGTAAGTACTTTAAAAGAAGTTCTTCCGTCGCAGACGAGCTCTGGTAAAGCGACGTCGTTACGTATTTCGGTCAAGACTGCGCATGCGCAGGCCGAAACGTATTTCGGTCAAGACGGCACATGCGCGGGCCGAACGAAGCTTGGCTATTTTGATTGAACCGTTCACGGGCGAATCCAAATACAATTCCATTGCCTAGTGGGCGTTTCTTCCGATTGAGGTTTGAATACGGAGCATCCATTCCGATTGGAATCCAATTGCTGTTTCAATGACATTTGTTCCTGGAAAAACTAGGTTATAAATACAAAAAAAGAATGTATGTGCAGTGGCAACTGAGTTTGCCTTCTTGTGCCAAGTGATCTTTGTTACCACATGGCCTTTCTGCACTCCAGCAGGGCAATTCTGGCGTAGCGCCGTAGGCATGGCGGACAACCAAGTCGCTAACGACTCGTGAGCATTTGACTCGAGTAGAGTCAACATATTTTGCAGCAACAGCGACATGAGAAAGATTTTGCCACAAAAAGTTCTTTTTCCTCACCTGCAGGGCACATCTTGCACTCTTTGCCACGTTGGGCGGACAAGTGGTTCCTCTCCGTCTGTAAGTTTGCACGTTTGCATTGGTGAGCTGGTCTCAAAGTAATAAATAAAACTAAAAAATAAATAACAGCAAACACCCATGGGGGCTGAGAGGGGGGGGGGGCGGCTTCTCAAAGACTCTCCAAAACTTCCACTAACAACCCAGGCTAAACTTGACTCCTCCGTGACACGCAATGACTACTTTCCTAATAGCCAAGGCTTTTGCAACATCTGGCGGCGGTCACATACTTGGCGTGGAACCAAAGTTGCCCCGTCAGCGACATTTTTTTTGGGGGGGGGGGCAAAAGCAGGAGGTGAACTTACCAGCGGCAAGGTGAGCAGCAGCTGCGCAGGTGCCAACAGCGCAACCGCCAAACATTTCACTTTCAGGCCCATCCTTGTGAGGCGACGATCGAAAAGCAATCGGCAAAAGTCAAACCGAAAGGTCTTTTCATCAGATCGCGGCGTTTCTTTTACCTTCTGCCGTGCCGCTGCCGCGATTCTCCGGAAGCCCCTTTTGCTCAGCGTCTTCACTTTCTGTTACTTTTCAGAGCCTGCCTGCCTCCACCCATCGTCGGCGTCACTCTTTCCTTCCCAGCTGACGTCTCGTCCGCCCACGCAGGAGCGCCACCTCGAACGCTTTACCGTACTTTAAAAAAAACATGTCAGGTTTTGCTCAAACGGAAATTTGACAGGTTGACTTACAGAATAGGATGCATAGCATGAAACCTTGGTTCTGAACTTTTTTTTTGTTTTTAATATGCCTCTCCCACATACTTATTCAAACAAACTATTGAAAGCACTCTGTAAGATTACCCCCCCCCCCAGACCCCCCCAGTATGTAATGTACTACAAGTATAAAATGTAAAGAAAATACAGTACATATCGGAGGCTCCGTGAAAATGCATGTGCCTTTAAGAGGCGGGGCTTGGTGACATGAGGGCGTCTGTGCGTGAGTGTCTTTATGTCAGCTATGGCTTACAGCAGCTTCTGTGCGGGTGTGGGTGTTTTGTTTACTGGTCAATACCCGGCTGACAAAGACTGCAGCTCTCCTTTCCCCACATACAAGGTCATTGCAGTAAGTAAGCTGTACCAGGACTGGGCGAGTACTGATATCAGGTATCGGTATCGGGCCGATACCGACCACCGAAAATCACCGAAAAATTTCATATCTTAAAAGTACTAGCGGTATGGATACCATGTATCAGTGAGTACTCAAAGGGTGAATATCTATTGATATCGGCCTGTAAACAAAAACAATCAGTTAAAAAAATGTAACAGAGTAAGCATGCGAATTACGATATCACGGAGGAACACACTTCAAAATGTAAAAATGAATTCTACCCAATTAAAAAAAAAACATCACACACAAAATGACAAATTCCAGCTCTGGTGCAGTTCATTCCACACAAAAAAAAATTACACGTTGGAAACAAAAATGCTATGTTACGCTAGATAAAATATTTTTCTTGATTTTTGAAAAGCACTTGGATTTATTTTGCTACGAATCCCAAAATAAATCACATAAAAGCAGTTTGAAGTTGAACATACGAATCCACTTTTGATCATTCAACAAGCAAATGAGACAAGAATCCCACTCAGCATGTTGCTCAGATGCGTCGTTTATTCTTTCCTCTCTCAATCTCACATACAGATCATCTCACAATTGTGCAAGGACGCCAATGTCATGTTTCAAGCTTTTTAGAAGTACCCGACTGACTCAAACGGAAGTGAAAGAAACAACAACGACAACAACAACAAAAGTTTCAAGGCATCACACCCAATAGCCTTTTTTTGCCCTCGCTGCTAATTCAAACTTTCTCACCGTCCGTCTACGTTCTAGTAGCTCAGCTACTTCCAAAAATGGCACGTTCCGTTATTGTTGAGAATTTATTGCGCGGGAAGAGAATTCACAAGCGTCAACCAACGGCGATACCGATCGGCCCCTTTTGCCAGCCCGCTCGCGCTTCCCTTAATATTTGCCTCGGTCGCACGTCTTTTTCAAAGTATTTTGAGTTGCAAGATTCTCAGTGCGGCCTCGAGGCCGCCGCGCGGCAGGCACAAGCGGACGCACGAAATCGGCTAACGGAAACTCGACGTCCAGTACGCGACGGCTCTGACGTCATGCAGCAGCAGCAGCAGCACGATAATCCTGATCGGTCTTCTCAGAGCAAATCTGGTTTTCTATTTACAGCGTTTCTTGGTTTACGGCTTTACAAAGCGATAGCGCTGACGGCGTCGTCATTTCATTGCTTTGCTCGTTCCTTTCTATGCGCAAACTCAAAAAAGAAGAGGACTTTATTTACATCAAGCACGTCGGTGGGGAAAGGGGCGGGGCGGGGCGGAAAGGGGGCGGGGTGGGTCGGAAAAGGGGCGGGGCGGTGGGCCGACACTGAAAGCACACTTCATTCCCCAAATACGGCATCACGCGGCTTTTGCGGCCCGATAAAAAGTTTCTCCGCAGAACTAAAACAAGCTTCCAGTCCGCGGCTGTAAGGCAGGAGAACGCCGAGTCGTGACATCGGAACGTTGAGCGGGAAAGTGAACGTCATCCGCATGCTTGGTGCGAATCGTAACACGAAATCATTTTACGGCGACGAGACTGCTACTAAATGCTCACGTTAACGGTCCATTTGTCAAGCTGATGTAAGACGGCGACGTAGGAAGATACATATTTGGACTGCGGTGGTGACGACAATAATGTTTGTCGGGCCCGCGCGGGGGGCGGGGGGGGGGATTCGGTGACGTGACGGCGCGCGAGTGTTTGGCAGATCACCTGACCGGAGCGGCCAAGTGTCAGGACTTCCCGGCGCCGGCCGAGGACGGCGGAGACGCCGAGCTTTTGTCGCTCTCTCGCTGGTCGCTGTCGTCGGAGGACGTCTGCGCCGCCGCGTTACTGCGAGAAACGGAGAAGGCAAAAAAAAAAAAAGTGCCAGACATCATCGTGACAATGACTGCCATTGACGGACGTGTCAAGAACATACTTGTCGCCGCTTTGCGTGATGAGTCTCCTGCAGGTCTCCATCTGGACATCCAGGCCTCTCTTCATGGAGCACATCTCCATGTACTCGTGCAGGTGGCGGTTCATGTCGCTCTTTGCTGTCGCCAACTCCAGCTGGAGGGGAACAGTTGGGACTCTTAGCTACCGCTACCGTTTTTCTCCTCGAAGCAACTTGCGATAGAACATAAATAGTACGGCGAGAAAAAGGATCTTTGGCGTGTTTAGCATTTAAGTGCTACACTGCCCCCTGGTGGTAACGGACGGCACAGCTGAATGTCCAGCACAATGGCGCATGAAATAATGACGCGGTTTTAACGGTGACTTTTAATGAGGCTTTTCCTGTATTTGCTTCAGAAAAAAGATTTGAGATTTGAATAAAATAGAACACAGTAGCGTGCCGTTGTACTTATTTAAAAAAAACATTTTACATTTCAATTCCAGTATTTTATTCCTATATTGACAGACAGTGTCGACGCTGATACCAATGCCAGTATCGGTTGGGAGTGGTAAAAAAAATTCCAAGCAAATGTTTCACCTCAATCTGGCCAATGGTCTCCTGATATTCCTTCTCTCGGGACTTGAACAAGCACTCGGTGTCATTAATCACTTTTTCCAGACAGTCGTCCTGGTGGAAGGGGGAAAAAGAACGCAGACTGTAAAACAGACACATGGGCCCACTCGATCGCAGAAGAGGCTAAAAAAAATTAAATAAAACAATTGAAATGTGCATGTAAAATATCTTAAATAAAACAATTGATGCTTATTTTTATGGCGGTATCTATAATTAATGCGATTGGAATGGAGTAAGTCATTAAAATGTTTACAACAGTTTATTATTTATTTTATTTTTAATAATAACATTAAAAAAGAGAAGCCTGAATTGTTATTTTAATAGTACAATTTATCTTTCCACCCTTTGATTTTCTACACTGCTTATCCTCAGTGCTGGAGCCTATCGACTGAAAACTGACATCAAAGTGCGCGCGGGGGCTCGTGTTGCCAACGTCATGTGACCAAACCCAGAAAACAGGAAACTTGTACGTTGACGTCAAATGAAGTTGACAGCAGAAGACGGCACGGAACAAAATGGCCGCCCCGTGAGATGGATACAAAACATGTGGATTGATCTGCTTAATCCTTGCAGTCATAATCAGTAGAGATGAACAAGGATCGATACCGGAGAGCGCTATCAGGGCCGATATTGGACTCCATTAAAGTATCCGATAATTGTGGAGGCTGCCGATACCCGCCACCGATACTGAAGGCGAAACCATCTGACATTGAGTAAATCATCCTGGGTAGCAGTTGGCACGATACTGCGGCGGTTTGAGACATTTTCTGTCACTGTGTTGAATGAAAATGTACCTTCTCCACACCGCACACCATTTTTCGGTGTACTTTTTAAACATAAATGTGACATGCGACAATTTTTTTCAAAGATGTAGCTGACCTCTCCAGGCGGGTGGGCGGGGTCGGGAGGCAGAGGGCATCCTGGGAAATCCTCCCACAGCAGCAGCGTTTCCTCCGTCTCCTCCCAGGCCAGGCTGTCGCAGTCGTCCTCAAACTCGCACTCGCGCCTGCAAGGCGGAGATTGACGTGAGAGACGGGGAAATCCCGAGTGGGCTCCTGCGCGCCTGCGACCGCTCACAGGTGATTGAGCATCCTCTGCATCTCTTCGTTGATCTGATTGGCTGACGAGTTGCCGTGCTGCTGCTGCTGCTGCTGCTGCTCGTCCTCTTTGGCCGCGCCGGCGTCGCTTTCGGATGTGCCGACCGGTTCATCGCCCTCGCCGCCGTTCCCGGCTACGGGGGTTTGTTTGCGACGCAGGCTTAATGACGGCTGGTTGTTTGTAACCTGCGCGTGTATTTTGGGGTTAAAAGGGAAAAGAGAAAACTGCGACTGTGGACATTTTCAAAAGTGGGGAGTAAAAGTAAAAAGTCATCAGAAGGCAAAGTACGGATATGTACGACTCATGGAATTTTTTTTTTTTAAATAATAATTTAAAAAAAAGATTTATTTGTACAACGGTGCGGAATATTTACAAATTCCTGACATTGTGAGAGTACTCTGAATGCACCACGTTGCTTGCGTATTAAGCTTGCGTAGGCTCAACAAAGGGTCAAAGGTCTAAACTCGGACGTTAGACTCTTATGTGATTCTGCCGTCCCCGAAACGTGAACGTAAGCTCTTGAATGAAAGGGTCCCGAACGTTCTGACCCGACGGAGAACCCGATCTGAAAAAAAGTCATCCACCTGGTACATCTGGATGACGTCTTCGCAGTTCCTCTGCTGGGCGACGTCACAGAGGCGAGCCGTGATGTCGATCCTGCGGCAGATGTCCATGTCCACTTTCATGGCTTTCTCCTGAATCTTGGTGTCCAGATCGGACAGATTCTACAGGAGCGTCCGACACGGGGAGAAAGAAATGTGTTTACATTACAGCATATGTCCCCCCCCCCCCCCCCAAAAAACCCATCTAAAGACATTCATTCATCTTCCGAGCCGCTTGATCCTCACTAGGGTCGCGGGGGGGTGCTGGAGCCTATCCCAGCCGTCGTCGGGCAGTAGGCGGGGGACACCCTGAATCGGTTGCCAGCCAATCGCAGGGCACACAGAAACGGACAACCATCCACGCTCACACTCACACTCACACCTAGGGACAATTTAGAGTGTTCAATCAGCCTGCCATGCATATTTTTGGAATGTGGGAGGAAACCGGAGCACCCGGAGAAAACCCACGCAGGCCCGGGGAGAACATGCAAACTCCACACAGGGAGGCCGGAGCTGGAATCGAACCCGGTACCTCTGCACTGTGAAGCCGACATGCTAACCACTGGACTACCGGACCGCCTCATTTATTTTTATTTTTTTTAATTAATAGGGCAAAAAGAATAAAAAACAGCCCTGTCGTTGGATTCCATTCTCATGCGCAGTTACACGATTCCAATTTACGACGGCGATATTTGGAATGACGTCGGCGGCGCCGCGCTCACGTTGCTCATGAGGCCTTTGAAGAGAACCAGCTCGGCCTTCAACTGCTGAACTCGGAGGGCCAGCTCATCCTGGCAGCCTTCGCTCTCTTGCAGGTCCTGTGCAAACACACACACACACACACACACACACACATTTAGAGGGTGTCAAAGTGAGGACCGGCCAAAATGTCCTCACTTCGTCAAAATGTCCTCACTCTGTTGGTTAAAAACTCATGCCGGTCCTCACAATGTCATGAGTACAAGAACACACACACACACACACACGCAAACCCCAAATAACAATCGCGAAGCATGAAAACATAAGCGAGCACACACGGACGACCTCACTGCGCACACGCTAGTCGTTTACATTGCGCAAGTGGTGGTCAGGGGCGGGGGCACGATAAAAGCTTTCTGCGGCAGTGAACCACATGAAAACATTGTAAATAGGAACATCGAGCGCAAGGAGACTCGGTCTATTGTCTGTTGGTGGTGTCATTGTCTTTTAACAGCGCCCCCTGTTGGGTCATTCATGCGCGGGCGCAAGATGCCGACGAGCCGAGGTGAACACATCAGTTTGGATCTGGAGTGTCAAACTCGGTTTTTGTCGCAGGACCACTTCGGAGTTACGTCTTCCCTCGGAGGGAAACATTTTCAGTCGTCGCATCGCGTTATTATTTCTACACAACAAATGATTGGATTACTAGTTTGGAAATGAGTCAACTGAAATAGTTTTTTTTGCAAAATCTTATTTACATTTCTGTGCACATTTTAGCAAAAGCATCCTGGAAGTTGACATGTTGGATTTACTTTTGCGGGCCATATAAAACGACGGGGCGGGCCAGATCTGGCCCCCGGGCCTCAAGTTTGGCACACACATGCCAAATAATTACCTCTTGCAAGTCGGCAATCTTCTGCTGCAGGTCGGTCCTCATTGTGTATTCTTCTTCCCATCTAGAAGTCAAACAGACGCAAGAGGTGAAGTACGGCGAGTCAATTCGAAACGTCTCGCTCGTTCTTTGGGCCTTTGTGCAGTTCAAGTTCTGGCATATTTTTTTTTTTATTGGGAACCAATCAGATTTTAGATTCAAAAAGGTGAGCGTGATTTTTCACTCCTCTCATTTGACAAGCTAACTTGTCTTTCGAAATGCAATATTTGATATTTTTCACACTTGCTGGCTCGGAAATCAACAAGGAATTCATTCATTCATCTTCCGAGCCGCTTAATCCTCACCAGGGTCGCGGGGGGTGCTGGAGCCTATCCCAGCTGTCTCCGGGCAGTAGGCGGGGGACACCCTGAATCAGTTGCCAGCCAATCACAGAGACGAACAACCATCCACGCTCACACTCACACCTCGGGACAATTTAGAGCGTTCAATCAGCCTGCCATGCATATTTTTGGAACGTGGGAGGAAACCGGAGCACCCGGAGAAAACCCACGCAGGCCCGGGGAGAACATGCAAACTCCACACAGGGAGGCCGGAGCTGGAATCGAACCCGGTACCTCTGCACTGTGAAGCCCACGTGCTAACCACTGGACTACCGGGCCGCCTCAACAAGGAATGAAAATGGACATTTTGATGGGGTCTTAAGTCTTAATGGAGTCATCGGGAGGGTAAAAAGGCCTTCCCCAAAATTGATCTTAAGGGAAGAATTGAGTGAGAAACCAAAGCTCATAAATTGCCGGTTTGATGAAAAATTTTAAAAAAGTCTCCGGCATGATGCTGAAAATCATCCTATAAAACTTTCAATACATTTAAAAGGCCCCAAACTCCCCACCCCCCGCCTGCGTGCGAATGCGGCTCCCTTCTGCAGTCTGCCGCATCATCTCATTAAGCATCCGCCGGCATCTCAGTCCACCAAACAGGAGACGTTACACTCGGAGAATGCGGAGAGGAGCGCGCACCCTTGAGCCAGGCGGGACGCTAAAGTACCCCACCCCGCCTTCCAGCAGTGCGTGGTGCATTGCAGATAGGCGAGGAGGAGTGAGCGAGGGAGGGCGGAGGAGAGGTGAGACTGGCAGTCAGGGTTGGGGTTGGTGGGGGAGGGGGGGGGTCACTAAGTGTGCGGTTACAAGAGTTTGTAAGATAAAAAAAACCAGGGGCGACAATTCCCCCAAATCATTGATTGTACATGTTGGATGACGATTGCAACATTTTGGGAAAACTGGAAAGAAGGAAAGAGCCCATAAACCAGATTTTAAAGCATTTCAATCAAAAAAGTAAACACCCCCCCCCCCATAAAAACACAATTACCATCTTCATAATTATGCCTCAAGATGTGATTTATAAAAATGAACCTAACCCCCGCCGTGTTCGACGCAGAACATTGATTAAAATCCGGAGCAAAAAAGGAGTCGTAACTGAAAAATACGTTTTCACTCATCGTCTTTCGAATTGGTAGAGTGGAAAACAATAGTGTGCCGCCATCTAGTGACTGACAGTGGGGTGGCACCCAAAATCAACTCCAGGCAATAACAAATTTGAATTAAAAATGAACATTAAAAAAAAAAAAAGAAGGCTCGTTCTAATAACGACTTAAAACTAACCTAATGCAAAATAACTTTAAAAAAAAAACACCGTCACAAAAAAAATCCTAAACGATTCTAAACCCGCTGCCCACAGAAGGCCGCAATGGGAACGTCTGACGGAATCGAAACGCGATTGACCTTCATCTGTATATTTAGAAGCCGACTTGTTTATGTCGTGCGTATTTTCCTAGCAACGGCACCTGGCCTTGTGTGAGCTATCGGACCGGGTGGGATTTATGCTGACTCAGCGAGAGGCAGCTGAGCTGCACCTGTTCGGAAACGGAAACATTATGAAAAACAAAACAAACATGCAACAAATAAAAAATAACAAATAAAAAATGCTTGGAAGTGGTACGGTGCAATAAAGTGGCACCTCGATATACTTTGCCAAATTTCCGCAGCATCCCCACCATTGTGGGACGAATAAAGGATATCTTATCTTATCTTATCTTATCTTATTGACGAAAAATTTCAAATGGGTGGTAAAAAAAAGTCTTTGGCGAGGCGATAAATCATACATGCGTCAAGCAGAAAAAAGTCCCGATCATTCTTACTTCACGATTTTCAACAGTAGCCTACAATACCGTACATTATAGATCGTTTTTTTTTCATGCCATCAAATAAATGTTGTTTCTGGGATTGCTGGAACAGATTAATGGATTGTCAATTGATCTCAATGGGGAAAGTTGATTTGCATTACAAACAGTTACCAGCGGAATTTTTTTTTTTGCCTTTGTGATTTGAAAATCGCATTCCATTACATCGTCGTGTCCATTTGAATCCGATTACTTCCTCATTCCAAGTTACAAAGCGCAGTAACGGAACAATTTGACTTTTGAGTTAAGATACTGTTATGATTTTATTTACCTGCGCTTATATTCATCCCGCTCACGTTTGACTTTAGCCAGGACGTTGTAGAGCGCTCGGATCTCGGGGGTGATGGTGTCGATCTGGACACCGACTCCATCCGGATGCATCCAGGAGACCCCCGGGCTGGTCGGACGCTCCGAGCCGTACCTGCGAGCCGGGTTGTAGGACCAGATGGTGCCCGGTAGGAAGCGAGGAGCCGTGGTCACCGAGCGTCCGCCGCTTCTGGACACGGGCGAGTCGGTGGATGGGGACGCTTGGCTGACGGTGATGGCCGGGTTGCAAGCGGCGTCGGTTCGGGTAGACGCCGCGTTGTCGGGAGGCAGGCAGGACACGCTCGCGGGCCTTCTGGCTGAGTTGTTGGTGTTGTGGAACGAGAGCGAGCCGGGTCTGAGCGGGATGGCCCCCATGAAACCCGTCTGCACGCCGGCCTCTTGCGTGTGCGGCCTGCAACCGTTGTTGGCCTCCCCCGCCTGCTGCAGCTGCTTCTCCAAAACCTTGTTCCTGCGCTCCAGTTCGTGCACCTTGGCCAGGAAGCACCTGAATCTCAGGTTGAGGGTTTTGAGCACGCTGATGTTGGAGCCCAAGTCGTTGCGCAGAGCCATGGCGGCGGGAGGATGGGGGTGATGCTGATGCTGATAGTGGTGCAGGTAAGGCGAGCTCTGGGAGGGGAACTCGGGTCCCGGGTACTCGGGACCGGGGAGCACACCCAGCAGCAAAGACGCCGGGTCCGGAGATCCGAACACAGCGTCCGGTCGGAGGCCCGAGGGGGATTCTGGCTGTCCAGAGGCCTGATTCGGCTGCGGATGTTGTTGGAGATGAGCCGGGGCCCCCAACAATGGATTCATGCTATGGTACGGGAAACTAAAACGCTGCAGATCTGGCATGAACACGAGCGGGATATGGCTCTCTTCAAGCAGAATAATGTGAATAAAACCGATGAAAAGAAAGAACCGAGTCACTGAGATACGCAGCGTTTACCTTCTTATATAACTGTCTCGGAATTAAATTTATCCTCGCAGATTAGAAGAAGCGTTTCACGTCGAGGAAACTGCTGCTGCTGCTGCTGCTGTCGCCTCAACTCGGTGACACACGGTCCCCCTCCCAAAAAAAATATTCCCCAAATGACCAACACGAAAACGGCGACACGGTGGAGGATTTGTCCCTTAAAAGGCGAATCAGGGAGATGGATGAAGGAGAAATCTGATAAGAGCGAGTCCCTCCGAGTTGTGGCAACAAAATGTGACCGCAGGACAAGTGCAGCTGATACAAGCTTTACCGTAATGGCAAAAGAACACGAGCAGCACGTCCGTGTAACTCTCTTGCCTCACCCAATTGCGCCGCTACGACCAAAATGTGAAAGATGACTGATCTCTTGATCAGCACTTGTGTGGAAATTCTGAATAAACATGTAGCCGAACTAAAACGACAAAGAGTAGAAATGATTGAAGGTCTTTTTACATGTGGTACTACGTTAGGCAATGCGGATGTTGAGAAAGTCTGCCCCCTAGGAGGCTGTGAATGGTATTGGGTGACGTCACAACAATCCGATTAATTCACGTTTGGGAGATGCATGAACGCTTCCCAAAGTTAATTTTGCTTTCTATCTATCTATCTATCTATCTATCTATCTATCTATCTATCTATCTATCTATCTATCTATCTATCTATCTATCTATCTATCTATCTATCTATCTATCTATCTATCTATCTATCTATCTATCTATCGTTTGCTGATTTTTTAAACGCAGTTTATAACCTCCCTTTTATTTGAATTCCACTTTCAACCACAAGATGGCGGTACAGCACAATGTTTGACACGGGTGCTTGCAGGTGAAATAAGAGCGAAAACGAAGAAGAATTCCACGACGAGCCTGCTTTTCTTCTAATTATTGAACGTACGGCTTAATTTTGCTCTATTTACTGCACTTTGTATAGTGCAGTGGTTGTTTTAAAGTGCTCTGTAAATACAGTTGAGTTAATCCTGTTTTTATGTCTACCGAAGGCAGTGGCTGTAGGTTCATTTTATAATGCGCATCTTTGGCCGTGACTGATTATCTAATGCAAGAAAAGTTTAGAAAAAAGATTACCGTAACGGTATTTTTGTCTTATTCGTTGCTCTTGCTCCTACTCACTATATTTGAAAAAAATACTTTAAATGCTATCACACAATGCCTACGGAGTATTTATTAAGGGAATTTCTATATCATGGATTTCACTTCTTGTGTGGGTACTCTGGAACATAACCCTCGTGATGGAGTTTGGGGTGTGGGGGGGTTACTATATTTGTGTTTTTGATGTGTGCCTCTAAGGGGGGGGGTAGTGAGGACCTTGACAGTCATTTTTGCATGCGAGTTTCCCATTCAATGGCTGACTATATCTCTAACATGACAATATCCGATTGTCAAGGCATATAACTTTTGTATTTGTGTCACTGGAGTTGAGCACAAATGCCACAAGAGGCCGCCAGTCTCACAAAGAGGACTTTTTATTTCTCCGCCGACTGCATCGCTGCAGTACCACAGACACTCAACACCTTCAACTCCTCGCGAGTGCAGAACAGGACATTTCAGAGAAGGAACGCTTGGCAAATAATTCCTTTGTGATCTGTGGAAAGGTGTGTGTGTGTGGGGGCGTGGGGGGGGGGTCTCTCTTCCCAGGCAGCGGGGTTACTCTAGTAAACGCAACAAGGCAGAGCACCACGTGTACAGCGTTAAACTTTTTTTTGTTGTTGTTGCTGTACATGTAGAACTCTGATGTGGAGAACGTGGCAAAATGCAGAATCGCCCGACTGAGTTTACTCCTTGGAAGCCATGTGGGCCATCAGGTCGCACACGCGGTTGCTGTAGCCAAACTCGTTGTCGTACCTGTGAAGAGAAACAAAGTCGTCAGTCATTGAGAAACCATCAGAATACTTGAAAAAAAAATTTCTAAACAAGTATCTGTAATTTGTCCGATCAAGATGGAAGACATACCAGGAAACCAGCTTGACAAAATGGTCATTGAGGGCAATGCCAGCGCCAGCGTCAAAGATGGAGGAGTGCGTGTCACCGTTGAAGTCTGTGGACACAACCTGCAATGGGGGATGTCACAATTATCGATTAAAAAAAAAAAAGTGACTAAAATTGAGCACGACGCTCACGTACCTGGTGGTCTGTGTAGCCCAGAAAGCCCTTCATGGGTCCATCAGCGGCAGCCTTCACCACCTTCTTGATGTCGTCATACTTGGCCTGGAGAACGCAAGTGACATGTAATGTAAGTAGAATCAAGACGAAGCGGTACTGGAACAAAATGTCCAATCGTGTTGTCACCAGATTGACTTTTGCAGGGGTTTGCGTTACAAACGATTTGGAAGCAAGGACACAAGTTTCCCGCCTCGATGGGTTGCCGACTACTTGCCGACTACTTGCCTCTGTTCATGATGACAAAGTAAATTCATCTACACGTCATGACCACGCCTTAAAGCAATTATGTGCACTCGCCAGCCGCGACCAGTTTACTTGACACATTTGTGCCCCGTGGCAACTCGCAGGAGAGTACCATCCAGGTTTTCTGCCTAAACGGGCTGCCTACTACTTACAATTAATATTCAAAACCATTTTTTTTTTGAAAGCCATGGTGGTATGCAAGTATTTTACTCATTAGCAACCATCAAAAAAAAAGCAAGCGCTTTGATCCAAGACCTTTCACTGCCTAAACGGGCTGCCTACTGCTTCTGACTAACGTTCGTATCAAAGTAAATTTAGTTGGATTGACGCAACGGGAGGTAAACAACATTCGATTCCTGGCACGAAGCAGCAGCGGGCACATCAGCTTTGGACTAAGCTAGTTTTTTGACTAAACGGGCTGCCCTCAAACTGGAAGCAACCAGGAAGACGGCAACTGCAACTCAAATCATTTGGGCAAAGAAACGCACGCCGTCCTTCTATTTCCGGCTACTACTCACGGGTTTCTCCAGACGAACGGTGAGGTCCACCACGGACACGTTGGGGGTGGGCACACGGAAGGCCATGCCGGTCAGCTTGCTGTCAAATAAGCACAACGTGTCAACTTGCCTGGAGTCTTAGAAACGGTTAGGTGGAATTTTTGTTGTTGAAATTTTACCCGTTGAGCTCAGGAATGACCTTGCCCACGGCTTTGGCGGCACCGGTGGAAGCGGGGATGATGTTCTGGCTGGCGCCGCGGCCGTCCCTCCATAGCTTGCCCGAGGGGCCGTCCACGGTCTTCTGGGTGGCGGTGATGGCGTGAACCGTGCTCTGGCGGGCAGAGACGAGAACTTAGGTTAGTAAATTGCGCACGCTTTTGGGAAGTCAAACAAAAACAAAGCAAAGACATGCTTGAAATAATAGACGGTGCTTCCCTATTATTATCGGTTACGCATTTCCCTTGGACACGACTACAATTAGTTTAATTCGTCTCGAATATTCTTCTAAATACACCTGAGCATAACATTGTAGTTTTACGAACATTAAAAGAAAACAAAAATTAAATATAGATCAATTTACAATGAATAACTATTAATATGTTCAGCCTGTCAGGGAAAACATTTGAAGTGCATCGATTTGACCGAAATTTAAAAATAAATAAATAAATAAATGAGTGCCACTGCCACCTTCTGGAGTGGATGAGCTGTTACACCAGTTCAGACGAAATAAATAAATAAAGTGCGTGGCACTGCCACCTTCTGGAGTGGATGTGCTATTACACCAGTTCAGATGAAATAAATAAATAAATAAATAGATAAAAAGCGTGTCACTGCCACCTTCTGGAGTGGATGTGCTATTACACCAGTTCAGATGAAATAAAAAAATAAATAAATAAATAATTAAATAAAAACACGAGTCACTGCCGCCTTCTGGAGTGGATGAGCTATTACACCAGTTCAGATGAAATAAATAAATAAATTGCGTGTCGCTGCCACCTTCTGGAGTGGATGTGCTATTACACCAGTTCAGATGAAATAAATAAATAAATGAATGAATGAATAAATAAATAAATAAAATGCGTGCCACTGCCACCTTCTGTAGTGGATGTGCTATTACACCAGGTCAGATGCAAAAAAACAAAACAAAAACAAATTTAAGGTCATATAGATAGCTATCTCTCATTAAAATTTGACCAGCGTAATCAGCCTCTCCTGTGAGTAGAATGTTTTTATCTTTCACTTTTTCATCGTGAAGCATTAAGTCCCCGATGAAGCACCCCGCCAACCGTGTTGCCAAAGTCGTCGCACGTCGGGATGCTCACCATCAAGCCCTCAATGATGCCAAAGTTGTCATTGATGACCTTGGCCAGGGGGGCCAGGCAGTTGGTTGTGCAGGAAGCGTTGCTGCCGAGACCAAACAGTTGAAGCATGAAAAATAGTCTCGCCGGTACAGAGAAGCGGCATTCGGGCACTACTCGCAGTTTCTCACCTGACAACCTTGAGGGAGTTGTCGTACTTCTCGTGGTTGACCCCCATGACAAACATGGGTGCGTCAGCGCTGGGTGCGGAGATGATGACTCTCTTGGCGCCGCCCTTCAAGTGGCTCTGTGATGAACGTATGGGATTGGACCGATTAGCCATTTTGTCATAAAAGGGCTACGGTAGTAGATGAGACCACGCGGTACGTACGGAGGCCTTCTCGATGGTGGTGAAGACACCGGTGGACTCCACCACGTATTCAGCACCAGCATCGCCCCATTTGATGTTGGCGGGGTCCCTCCTGCACAAGACACAAAGTTAGCACTTAAGAAGACAATTGATTCAATTTGTCCATCACACCACACATGCTACTGAAGACATTTTTTAAAAAAAATCTCCTTTTTATAAAGGCCGTTTCGGACTCACTCGTGGAACACGGAGATCTTGTGTCCGTCGATGACCAGCTTGTCACCCTCAGCCTTGACCTCGCCATTGAAGCGGCCATGGGTGGAGTCATACTTGAACATGTAGACCTAAAAGGGGAGTGGGGCGGGGGGGGGGGGGGGGGGTTCTAAAATGAAAAGTCCGACCAACCTGGACAGCAGTTCAAGACCCGAAACCTAAAACTCACCATGTATTCCAGGTCGATGAAGGGGTCATTGATGGCCACAACCTCCACCTTCTTGGAGTGGAAAGCAGCACGCGTCACCAGACGACCAATGCGGCCGAATCTGACAAAGAAGACAAACACTTGAACATGTTAGCCCGGCCTTTAGGTGGCGACGCAAGCTGCACAATTAGAACAAAATTAGAGTACCAAAAACAAAAAACGCACCATGAAATGGTCTACGATCTGATTTTGTTACTGTCCAGAAAGGGGTGCCGCAGGGTTCTGTGTTAGGCACCCTCTTATTTGTCATTGATAATCAATAATTTAGGTCTAAATATGCCCGATGCAAAGTTGCCTCAAACGTTTGCCAACGTTTTCACCCTCAAACAGCCTCTTGGCCAAGACTTCCTTGTCAAAGACATTCTTAAATCTCAGCGTGATATTTCCCGGTTCAATGAAATGAAAATGGTACACAAACATGATAGGGGGGGGGAGTGAATTTTGGAGGGCAGGGACCGGCAGAGGAGTGCGGCAGTTTTTTTAACGTGCAAGACCCTCTAATGAGGGTCCAAAGTCAAATGTGCCAGTTGGCGTGATGACGACAAGCGCTGCGTTTGATCAACGCTTGTTACTTTTTAACTGTGGAGTTCAAAATACACTTCAACGGATGGGGCGGATCGATGGCAAACATCCAAGTGAGCCAATGGAAGTCGGGGGGGGTTTAAAAAAAAAAAACAAAAAAAAAACATCTGTATACATGTTCAACTGCTATCTGCTAAAGGTCAAAGTGCAGTTGTGACCGGGACGGCCGCATTTAATCAGTCCTATTCTTACCCAACAGCGCACATCACATTGTGAGGCTTCCATACAAACATGGAAATCTGCAGTCATCCACATCGGCGGGGGTGGGGGTTAGGGGGGGGGGTGTAAGGGGGTAAAAATAGCTTGACATTTTCCCTTGAGTGTGTCCCAAAGGCTCACTTGCGAAGGCAGCACAGATTACATTGCAACACATGTAAGTCCCCCCCCGCCCCCCCCCCCCCCCAAAAATAACTTACCCGTTGATACCGACTTTCACCATTTTGCCTGAGTTGAGCGAGTCCTCTGCAGAGAAAAAAAGAACAACAACGGCGTTAGTGAGCAGAACAACATTTTGGATCAAAACAAACAAAAACCCCCAAAAAGGGTGGGAGGGGGGTAATAAATGCTGCTTTCCATTACCGTTTGTGAGATGCCTGAATCTATCCAGCGACTCCAGGTGAGAGTGGGGGAGAGCAAAGTTGAAGTCAGCTTTTTATGGGGGAAGTGGACTTTGAAGCCACACCCCCCACACCGCCCCCTTTTTTTTTTTTTTTTTTCTGAGGGACACCACACCCCCCCCTCCTGCCCTTCTGAATGTCAAGGTCAACCAGAGCAGCTTGCAACAGGGCCTCTTTTGCGCGAGCTCCAGGAGACGCCACAATTGTGCACGCCGGCAACGCCCGCCGCGGTTTCGTTTACGCCTGAGGGTCCGTCGCTGACCTTCTCAGTACGTACACATTTACACACACGTGCAGGGGGGGGGGGGGGCATATAAAGAGGCAGCAGACTGGGGATCGGATCTCTTCCCGCATTACTGTGACATTTCACATCCAAAGACCATGACCCCCCTCCACTTTACGGACTTATCTGGGGACGTGAACTTTTGTAATCGTATAGCAGGCATATTGTCAGAAATGTAGGAAATTAACTCAAGTGTTAAATCCGTTTTGTTTTTTTTGAATAGGCCAGTGAGCTACTCATGTGCCACAGCATGTGGCTGATGTCCGCGGAAAGAAAAGGTCACATTACGCTCATCCATGTGTAAAAGTTCTTCCAATTTGAGTATATTGCAAAAGTGCCGCGAGGTTACACGGGAGGGCCTCGCAACCCAAGTTTTGCCACATACTGTACAACGTGCAATATATTGACCTTTTTTTTTTGTGTGTGCGCGGACGCACTATCAGCTGTGTGTTTGCAGACGTGCCATTGTACAGCGGCGGCGGTGACGTGCACCCCGGGTACAGCTGAAGAACCAAAAGCTTGGCCGCGTGCGTGCCGCTCCACAGCTTAAGGTCAAAGAGGGGAAGTAAAGGGCAGGCTAAGATTAGACGGCGGCTGACTGCTTCACACTTGGAACGCTAGACTTTGGGACTACTCGCGAGAAGTTGTGCTCATAGCAGAGAAAGAAGCGGAAAGAAAGGAAAATCAGCCTAAAGACGACGGCTCACACGCGCGCTCATGACAGCAAAAGAAAATGACGAGGTGGCGTTCCCCTCTGCCAAGGAGGAAATGGCCTTGAAATGTGGCGCTTCAAACACACCAGAGAAAGAGGACAGCAAAATCCCCAAACCTCAATCCAATAGAGATGAGACGGGAGGCATCAGAATGTTTCTGGGGCAAAAAAACCCCAAACAGTAATTGCAGAGGGGTTGCGGAACGCAAGCGTCGGGAGTATTCAAGCGCCGCGCAACACGGGCGCGAATAAATTTTCAGAAAAGTCAACATTCAAGTATCTGCTCTATCGTATTCTTGAGTCTCGGGAAAGCAAAAGCTTCAAGTCTTGCTTCAAGTTCTACAGTCCCATGTGGGTTTTGCCAAGAAATTGAAGTGAAAAGGAGGAAAGGTCATTAAATGTCATATATCAGTGTTATGGTTGCCTTTTTAATTTATTATTATGATGCTCATCCAAGATCCTTTGACGGGTTTATGCAAATTAAACCCAATCTAAAAAAAAAGTCAAGTCTAGGGGAGAGCAGCTCGCACACCAGTGAAGCAAAACTGAGCACAACTGTAAATGGAGTTAAGCTGCCATCTAGCGGCTAATGAGAGAAAGGCACGCATTAACTTGGAAAATGTGATCGGTTCCGAATGCACAACTGTAAATTGAGTTAAGCTGCCATCTAGTGGCTAATGAGAGAAAGGCACGCGTTAACTTGGAAAATGTGATCGGTTCATTCGGAACATGGCGGCGGCAGTTCCAACAGGGCATTCACACTTTTCAGTTGTCTCTTCCCTTCATTTTTTTGGGGGGGAGGCAATATTTCTTCAAATGTGAGCATGAATTATCTTTCCAGGTGCGGTCTTTTGTGGATTGCTAAATCTCACCGGTGTGCCTAATAAAATGGCCAATGAGCGCATGACTGAAATGGCAAAGAGAGACAAAGGTCAAATCTATTTATTGGTGCAAATCAGAAGAGGAGGTGTCGACACGATGGGCTGGACAATTCTACAACTTGTACTTTACTTGGCACAAGGATTTCCAACACACCACAACGCAGGCCATTACAATGGCAAATGGGGGGTTGGGGAGGGGGGGATGCTGCTGGAAGTTGAAGATATTTTGGAATAGTGAAATATTACAGCGCAAGTATGAAACAGCTACAAAGGTGCTGTATGTAAGCTAACCTTCACCTTCCTCACAAGGATGACACCAGTCCGTCGACTAACAACCCAATCCGCTCATGGACCCGATCCGGTCCAGCTTGAGGCCGAAGCAACCTCGGTTCCACCCCCTCCGCGAGCGCTCCGACTCCACGGGTTTCTGATTGGCCAGGGCCCCCCTCAGGAGGCGGAGCCAGGGCGTCTCCGGCTGGACGTCCGCCCATTTGCCGGGAAACTCGGACGCTTTGACCCCAGAGGACAAGGTGGACTGCTCCTCGACCGGAGTGCTCAGAAGGTTCTCCAGGTCATCGAAGGTCAGCAGGTCGTTATAGCGATCCAGGAGCTGCTCCATTAACTTCACCGCAACACAAATACAAATTCAATACAAGCGAGTCTAACTCAATCACGGAGACATTTCATTTTCCCCTTCAACAACCTCCTTTACCCCGCCGGGCAAGGACTTAAGTTGATTTTTCAGGCATGTGTAATTCAGTTGAGGATTTGATTTATGAATGACTTTTTACTATTACCCGCTACATTTGGAAACAAACGTTGTTATTTTTCTCCTGTGTCAAACACGTCTGAAAACTAGATTTGGATTTTAGGGAATTAAGATGCGCCCCCCCCCCCCCCAAAATAGATATATTGGAAAAATCCAACTATGAAACAAAAACATCTTTTAGTGTTCAATAATTCTGACTGCACTGTAATCCGAAAAACACAGACAAGGTGCATTTTCCTTATTTATCATTAGCTAGAGACGCGCCAATACCAACTCCAGTATTGGTCTGTCTGTATTCATAAAATATGAAAATATGAAACATATGTTCCGATATTAGGACTCCAACACCATCTTGAGATAGATAGATCGATAGATAGAGATATCTATTGATCTATCCATATCAGTGGTTCTTAACCTTGTTAAGTGCGCCAAACCCAACCAGTTCATATGCACATTCACCCCCCCCTCTGGTGTGTGTGTGTGTTTGTTTGTTTTGTGGGTACTGTTGGCACTTGTGGCCACTCTACCTGAGAACTCCCAGGGGAAGGGTGAAGTGCGCGAGCCTGAGGCGTCCCCATGGGGGCCAGGATGAGCAGGCTGGCTCCGAGCAGCACAGGGCAAAGCAACATGGCGGTGGGGGGGTGAAGAACACAAGCTGGACCACAGGAAAATGCAGGGGCTGCAAGAGATTTGGACAGAGTCAGGGGAGTTTTTTTTTCCTGGCTCAACTTGATCATTGGGACAGGGATGTATGATGGCGATGACGACGACGACACCCCTCCGTGTCCCAATACTTTGCTTTTTTTGAAACACTACCTGGCCGGTAAAAGTATTCGTTTTACGATACATTTCTGACCAAAATGACACATTTGGCACAATAAAATTCCGAAAATCGATTAAAATCAAGTATAATCAGGAGAACAACTTGTCTTTGTCCCTGTCATTTGACTGCGTTACAATACATTGCCCTTTAGTATTTACTTTAGAGGAAGAAAAATCTGCAAAAATTGGTCAATACTTTTGGAATGTTTAAAAATCATTCCCTTTGACCCAGGTGTTAATATATTAAAATACAACTGAGAAAAAAATACTTTCTTTTGGGGGATACGTTTGTTGTACTCTATTCTTCTGGTATAAAATAATTCAAAGAAAAAAAAATAGTATTGAACAGGCATCTACTCGGTGTAATACTTGCAGAAGAAAGAAGAAGAGTGAAGTTATTCAAAAGGAAAAGCAAGTGCAAAAAATATACCCTTGGGGAAACAAGTAAAAAAGACTTAACTGATGATATAACTAACTTGTTTCAAGCTACCAAATTAAAAGAAAAAAAAGGCAACGTAAGTTGGGGATTTCAATATAAAACCTTGATTAAAATCTGTATTTGAAAAAAAAAAAGCAAAATAAATAAATAAAATAAAAAGCAGAAATCTCCCGCTCAAGAATTAAAAAACAATTTGAAATAATTAAACACAAGTTAACAAATCAACCAGGAAGACGTCTATATATTTAATTTCCAATCTGTTATAAAAAAAATTCCCGGAATGCATTTCTTATTAATCTGAACTAATTTAAGAAAAGAAAAAGTGAGTGAAGGAACAGCAAAAGCAAATCGGCCTCACCTGTTTGTTGTGCAGCTCCTTGTGTGCGGCCGTCTTGTGCGCTCAGTGGCTCTTCTCCATCGCCGGTCTGGGCGACCTCCCACTTGAGGCACCTGCTGAGAGCGTCGTCACCATCTCACTGGACTGGCCCCGCCTCCTCTTCATCCTCCTCCTCGCCGGCCCTGCGATGGAATTGAAATGATGATTTTTCTCCCCAGCCCACCCCGCCGCCTCCACTTGCACGTTTGTCGTCCTGGCATCAACTCGGATGCTGTTTTTTTTTAATTTTCTTTTTTTTTTTAGGAGCCGCCTAGTTGATGGCGAGTAACAATGAGCAAACACTTTGCATTTCATTTTTTTCCCAATTGAGTATTTATTTTCTTGATGACTTTTTATTTTACTCCCTACCCTTTCAAATAGATGTCTGAACTTTCTGTTCATTATATCGACAAAATAAACTCGTCACTCTTCTTGGACATTGGCAGATGACAACATCAGCTCTTATTGGAATCTTGGGGTGTGTCGTGCAACTGTAGTTTAGCCTTTCAGTCTGCTAGCTGAATATTAACGCCAACAATCATCTCCGTTTCAGGGCTTGAAACCTTTAAGCCGTGGGTCGAACACAAACGGTGCGGCATCAACATGTACACCGACAATATAATGGTACTCGCATTCCTGTATCATTCTCCTTACTAATAACCTGAACTCAAGAGTTATGATTCTCCTTGCAATGTGATTGGCTGCTGCATCCAGGCACAAGTGCATGTAACAGCCAATCAAATTGCAGCTGAGCTACAAGCCAGGCACATATTAAAAAATGGTTTTATTGTTGTCATTAATGCATGTTTTTTTTTTTAAAGTAAAATTGTTGGGTGCCGTTTTCCTCAATAAAATACCGTATTACTTTACAAGTACAATTTTGAGTCCATTATGCTCCTTTCAAGACGATGAAATTTGCCTTTTTGGTTGTTGATTCGCCGCGAGGTAAACAGCGTCGCGCTCGGCTGACGCCGAAGTGACACCACGGCCCGTTCGATTTTTTTCCTATTATAGACAAAGCGCGTCCATCTCTCCACCTCTCGTCTTCGGTCTTTCCCAGTGTGCACCGATCTCCCCTCGCCTTCGGGGAAGTTACAGTCTGTCAGCGCCATCTGCTCTCCGCTACCACCCGCCGCCAAATTACAACACCGGCGAGAAGTTCAACAGCCTTTCATTATTTCGATTACGTCCTTCGTTTCATCACCTAAAACGCAACGCATATTTGGTATGAGGTGGTTCATTTGAGACCGAAACTCAGGTGGCCTGGAATTGCTAAGCCCGCGGCTCGGAAGGGCGGGGCTTTACGTAACTGCTCATAAATACATACAGAGAGAAATATACCCCTCTCATCTTTTTGGGTGAGGACAACATGTGGGGGTAGGCAGTAGGCGAAAGGGAGAGATTAGCAATCATGGGAGTGAGGGAGGTAGGAAGGTGGCGGGGGGGGGGTGTTAAACTGCCGTGCATGTGATGTCAGCAGAGAGATGAGCACCGTGGGAGGGAGTATTAAAAAAAAAAAAGTAGGCAGCGGGAGAGTGAGGAGAAAAAAAAAAAAATCACCAGGCATAGACCTAGAAAAGATTGATGAGTGAAGCGAGGCCAACCTGCGATGAAACCAAATGTCAGATAAGCGATTTGGGGGGGCGGGAAGAAATAAAGGATGTTAGTATGCACACAAAAAAGTGATAAGGCGTAGCTGATGCGATGGAGGGAGCGCCGTGATGGGTGAGGCAGAGGGAAAACTGAAACGAAAAAAAAGAGCAGCGGTGGTGACACATCACTGTCCAAAACGCACCGAAAGCCACTTGCAGAGATGCTTTTCAAAGGGTGAGGCAAGCATTCATCTTGAGGAAAATATGATTAGGGGCGTGGGATGAGGGGGGGGGGATAATTAATAATAATGAAACGTACTCTCCTGCCTAAAATCAGTCATTCGCACCACGCAAATAATCCGCTTTCATTGGATTAAATGCTCCGCCGCTAGATGACACAATGCAAAACTAGCCACTCGTGCGACAGAATCAACAGCCCCAAGTTTTTCGTCACCGAGTGAACCGAGACAGCTCATCCCTCGAGTGGAGTAAACTACTGACCACTACTATACGACGGAAATTTTTCTCATGTCAAATGTCACAAGCCTCGGTTTAGTGATGTCCTAAATCTTTTGCGATCGGCTCAAACTCATAAATCTTTCGATTGACGGTACACAAAACGACCCCCAGGTGGAGTTTGATTGAGCGCCGTGCCACACTTTGAAAAGCTCGTCTTGTAACACAGCAGACGGTGATGAGACACGACGACACGACTGCGCGGGAGTTTTGGAACAACCACATCGGGTCCAGGTTTATTTACGAGACATCTTTGATGCTATGTGGGACATGATCCGGATGCCAGTCGATGATCCTACGTAGGTTAAAAAAAAAAAGAAAAAAAGTGTGTGTGTTTTTGGGTCAGTTTCTGAGGCGAGCTCGTCGAGATGCGCGGGCAATGGGCGTGGTGACTTTGGGGGTCTCGCTCTCTGTCAGCACAGCATCTGGTGAAAGAAAGATTGGAGCGAGATGAAGATAAGATGGAGATCTCGCTGGATCTTGGGACTCCTCCACACTTTTTGCGTCTTGTGACATCACGCCGACAGGAAATTATTTGTGCTTAAGAGTAACGTAATAATAATAGTAAGTAGTCTGGTAAATGTAAACCCCTTCCATGGAAAGCAGCGAAACATCTCGCGCCGTTGTAAAAAGAACCTCAGGCAACCCCGAGTGTTCATAACCGCCGGGTGGGTTAAGTTTAAGCTAAGTCATGCCGACTCACCCTCTTCATCCTCCTCTTCGTCACTGCTGAAGGTGATGACAGGCTTTTTCTTGGACCTGCGAGTTCTCTGAGGCGTCACGAAGCTGTCGTCGCATTGGCTGGAAACGGACGACTTTGACTGACCTGGATGCCGCGAAAAGACACCAAACGCGGAAATATGAGTCAGAACAATTTTTAAAAGAGCGAATATGAGCCGATGAAATTAGCAAATCCATCCATTTTCCGAACCGCTTAATCCTCACCAGGGTCGTGGGGGGTGCTGGAGCCTATCCCAGCTGTCTCCGGGCAGTAGGCGGGGGACACCCTGAACAAGTTGCCAGCCAATCGCAGGGCACACAGAGACGAACAACCATCCACGCTCACACTGACACCTAGGGACAATTTAGAGCGTCCAATCAGCCTGCCACGCATATTTTTGGAATGTGGGAGGAAACTGGAGCACCCGGAGAAAACCCACGCAGAAAACCCCGGGGAGAACATGCAAACTCCACACAGGGAGGTCGGAGCTGGAATCGAACCCGGTACCTCTGCACTGTGAAGCCGACGTGCTAACCACTGGGCTACCGGGCCGCCCAAAAATTAGCAAATGAACTAATTAAAAGTTGTTAATCGGCCGAGCCTGAATAACAACGGTGAATATCGATGAAAAGAGCAAGACCAAGCTGAAGACTCGGCACAGACCTCTCTTGGACCTGGCTCGAGCCCTGGCAGGCATCGGCGTGCGTGCCGCCGCCGCCGCCTTGTCGGTGGCTCGTTCCCCTTTTTGATTTTCGTCCTCCATCTCGGGGCTTTCCATGTTTTCCAGGCCTCGCGTGTGAACAGCCGTCAGTCGCTTCTCAAAGTCGTCCACTTGGCCCTGTGACACAATCGGCGCTCATTAAAACCAAATCACGCCAACGTCATAAAATCGGACGCAAAATCAGAATTGCAGGAACTATTTGGATGACAAACACCGGTGCTCATCGACTATTTATCAGGGTGTGCTTTCACAACGGCCGAAGTCGCGCGGCGACGGATTCTCGCGTTGAAGCGCGGCACCTTGAGCTGGATCTTGGCTCCGCGGCGCAGTTTGGCCGCGATGGCGAGCAGAGGCTGGTAGACGCCGGGCTCGGTCAGCTTGTCGCTGTAGCATTCCCAGCATTCCTGCAGCTTCTTGAAGCCGCGCTCGCACATGGACAGCAGGGACAGCGAGACGGCCAAGTCGCACCACTGACGCTCCGTCCTGCGAAGGGAAGAGAAGATAGATGAATTTGAGGGACTCAATCGGATTTAGAGAAATTATGCAAATGGGACAAACAGCGTTTGGGATCTTTGACTCATGGATTCGTCTTTGTAAGCGGCATTTGGAACAAATCGCATTTGCCATCTGTAATTCACTTTTGCCAGCGAGTAATGCAAAATGTCCTTCCTTCGACGAGGGATGAGTCAGAGGTGGACCCGAGAGGCACAGGTCCGGCCGCCATTGTTCCACCTCCGTCCCGTCCCCCCCGCCCCCCAAACGCACGCAATGACAAGATGAGTGAAGGCTCTGTCAGTGTGTGATTAATAGGTGAACTGGCTTTAAATGTCAGCTTGCCTCTTCACTCACACACACGCCGGCGTGCTCACGATGGGGCCGCGGCAGGGCACGGTAAAAAAAAAAATATATATTTTTTTAAAAACGACGGCAAAACAAGAAAGCACAGCACACCGGCCACGCTCTCACCTGGCGGTCCTGAAGCGCTGACAAAGTTTCTCCACCAGAGACTCGGTCTGTCTCTCCTTGGTGATGTAGGAGAAGAGCTGTCTAAAAATAAAAAGAATGAATAATAATAATAAAGTGTACAGTATGTATAACAAATTGTCGCCATCGTGGGGAAAAACACGCCCATTTTTTGTCTTTTTTACTTTTTACCATTTTTTGTCTTTTTACTTTAAAGTGGTGTCCGCATTTCGGACATATTGTGGACATCGAATGCAGTGCAAAAGTGACGCAGGTTGAACAACAACGAACATCTCCAGGTTTTTCCTAAAATGTAAAAATACGGGTAAAGACTCGGAAGCGACATGTATTGTTCCATACACCTCTTAGTGCTCATGCAAATGTCAATGAAGTCGCTTAAACCGTTGCCAATATTTTTTTTCCCTGTGCGAAATAGCCGGTTTCAAGGCGGGAGATTTGTGCCGCCCATTGGCTGCCTATTTTAATGAACCGACGGGTTGACAGGACTCGGACGTAGCAGTCAGTTGTTGCAGCAAGCAATAGATTTTTGCTCTGGGATTGTGTATCTTGGGTTGAATTTTTTTCTTTTTTTTAATGAAATAAGATCTTAAATTCTTCCTCTTCCGAGTCTAAAGTGACCTGACGTCTTCAGCCAAACAGTACGCGTCCGCCGTAAGGCCTGCAGCTCGTGATTTCTCCGGCGACGCTCAGCTGAAACATTGATGTACTCTTATTCTGAACAAGACGAGCCGTTTACATCCTCCTCACCCGTCTTCACCGTGGTTTAGAATTTTTTTGGGACAGGACAATAGCCTGACTTCATGTGAAAAGAGGAGGAACATTAGATGCCCCCTTTTTTTTAAAACCAATTTCGTTTCTCATTTGGCCCCTAATGGCGGACGTTGTATCGGTCTGTCGTGGTGAAGAAGGAGCTGAGCCAAAGGGCGAAGTTCTCAATTTACCGGTCGATCTACGTCCCAACCCTCATCTATGGTCACGAGCTATGGGTCGTGACCGAAAGAACGAGATCCCGGATACAAGCGGCCGAAATGAGTTTTCTCCGCAGGGTGTCCGGGCTCTCCCTTAGAGATAAGGTGAGAAGCTCCGTCATCCGGGAGGGGCTCCGAGTCGAGCCGCTTCTCCTCCACATCGAGAGGAGCCAGATGAGGTGGCTTGGGCATCTGATTCGGATGCCTCCTGAGCGCCTCCCCGGTGAGGTGTTCCGGTCATGTCCCACCGGGAGGAAACCCCGAGGAAGACCCAGGACACGCTGGAGAGACTATGTCACCCAGCTGGCCTGGGAACGCCTCGGGATCCCCCGGGGAGAGCTGGACGAAGTAGCTAGGGAGAGGGAAGTCTGGGCTTCCCTGCTAAAGCTGTTGCCCCCGCGACCCGGCCCCGGATAAGCGGTAGATGGATGGATGGATGATTTGGCCCCTATGGAAAATGACTTGCCCACCGCTGCCTTAAATACTCAAGAATCTGACAAGTCATCATGCAGTCAACCTACTTCATGACGGTGTTGAAGTCCTCCGGGGTCATGCCCCTGTCCGGGTCAGACAGACGACTGATGATGTCCGGAAGCAGGTTGTAAATTGCGTTGTCCTGACGGCGGGAAGGATGATTGGCAGGTCGCAGTGAGCGCACAAAAGCCAATTATTTTCATTCGAAACTCCCGACGTGTGGAAGCACGCACCTTGGAGGCCAGCTCGTTGAAGAAGTTGAGGGCCAGGCTGGCGATGTGCGGCTCGGGGTCAATTAGCAGCACGGCCACCTCGCTGACTTGCCCTTTGACCTTCAGCACGTCCTTAAGCACCAATTGAGTCAGCACTGTCACGGCCGTCTGCCTCACCGAGGGGACCTCGTCACCGAGCCTGCGAGAGGAGGATGTCACATTAGCATAACGAGACAACCCTCGAGCAAACGCCAACGTTGCCATCGGCGGAGGGCGGCCATTTTAGCGCGGACGTCGCTGACGGGAACGCATCCTCAAAAGATGAGGTGGACGCCATATCCCAATCCGATTGTTTTTTTGGGAGAGGTGATTTAAAAAAAAGTTTGCCTCAGTCAAACTTGCACCACAAAAGAAACTCATTAGCCGTTCCTCATTTATGGATTTCTGGCAGAAGATGAGAAACGCGTACACGGCACTTGCTCATGCCAGGGCTTAGCGCGGCAATGAACGGCGTAATTAATTCTTAATTCGCTTATCTGAAGGCCCCAAGGCGGCGACGGCTTCGAGGAGAGCGGAGGTGTTTGTGTGGGAGACAATTAGAGAGGGGATGAGGGGGGGGGACCTTATCAGGTAGGAAACACTGCGAGGGCAATGAGGCAGGAGAAAGGAAGTGACTGTTTGACAATTCCCCAACACCTAAACACGCGCATCGTAATTAAACTTCAAACGGAACATCAGCTTCCGAGTTGGCCATTTTACTTTGGACTCCATTAAAGTGTTTTTAATGTCACGTTCTTGACACGAGTGTAAAACATTTCATTTCCTTCCTACTTTCTCAGCCGCTCTGCAGAATTACACCGGAGTGAGCGGCCACAATCTGTTACATGCTATTAATTAAACGCTTGATGAGACAAGACCTCGTCTACATCGCCACAACCCACACTTCATAAAGTGTCTTGCCTTGTTGCCACGGCGACCATATAAGAGCTTGACGACGCAGCCACCGCAAGTTAGTTACAAACGGAAGAAAGTAAACTTCTGCTCATTGTGATTCAGTGGAGTGTATCGATAGTGGCAAGGCGCTGAGAGGGATGACACACTTGAGGCATGTCCCCCCCCACCCCCACCCCCCAAAAAAAGTAATTGTTCAAGAAGACAATCAGCACCACCGCCAGCGCAGCTTAGCCATCTTGTGTTCTATTCTGCGAGATCCCACAACGGGCCTGTAACCGTGACAAATGAATGTTTGGGGGGGGGGGGTGTTAATTGGAGCGACAGCAACATGTGCTTGCGACCCGGGGGAGGAACATTACCTGGCGTATAAATTCTGGGTCCAGGGCTCCAATATGTTGGGGAAGCGGACAGTGAGGTCTCCCAGGGCAATGATGGCATTGGCCCTGACGACGGGGAGAGTCGAGCGCTCCAGCACTGTAAACATGAGACGGGCGTTCTCCTCACAAACCGACGGGCTGGAGTAAGAAAAAGGAAAACATCAATGATCGTGCTCATAATTGGCATCTTCGTTGCGAGAGAACAAAACAGCCGCCGGCGCCGCGTTTACCTAATCATCATGTACTGTGACAGGGCCAGACAGGCAGCCGTGGTGAGCTGAGGGTGCGAATAATGTCCGGGGGAGCTGCAGACTTTCACCAGCAAGGGAAGGAATGCGCTCAGCAGGTTCTCCTCTTCAGGAGACGATACGGCGGGTGGCGTGCAAGCAAAACGCATCGTTAGCATGTCAATACGGCGGCGTGCATTTAATGGACACAAAAGGAGACGATTGGATGCGGTCGTTACCGGCCAGTAATTCCGTTTCGCAGATCTTCCTGATGAGCTCGGCCTCCGTGTCTTCCGCACAGGCGCCGACCAAGCCGAGCTCCTCCTCCATTGCGCTCTCATTTGCCGTTAGCTGTTGACAAAAAAAAATTCCAAGGTTGACGGAACCATTGTGGGTATCGGCAAGCTCAAAGCTTGACACTTCATCACATTTCAGACCAAAACTGCTGGAGATGTTTTCATTGCTTTGGACCCCACAAATATCAACGCTGCTTTTGTCTGTCAATGTCTTAAATTGAAATTCGGAAGGCCAAAAAGTACCACCAGACATCTGCTTGGATATCAAAGACTGAAACTTCTTTTTTGTTACTATCAAAGGTCGAAAACTGAATCTGTTCACCTTAAAAAATAAATAAATACAATAATAAAATTAAAAAACAATCACAAGTACAACATACAGCAGGTACACTGCAATTTTCCTCATCTAAAAAAAAAATAATAATAATATTGGCGAATAAAATAATCAGTCATGGGGAAAAAAGGAAAAAAAAATATCTGAGGTGCCGATTCTGAACCACGCCCAAATGTCACGTGCTCGACTCGTACACGCAGCAGTCACGGCGCACCTTTGCTTTACTGGATGGACCCTTTTCTTTCTCCTCTCGCTCTTCGGTCTCTAATCGCCGCCTCCGCAGCTCACTGCTCACGCTGCGCTCGAGATGAGACACCTGCCAGAAGGCCACGCTGCCACACAGGGCCAACAGCTGAGCCAGGCACACGCAATTCACTGCGGGAGAGGAAAGCAGGTGTCAAGCGTGAGTGCGGTACTGTGGGGTGGGGGGGGGGGGGGGGGGTGTGCAACAAGCACTCGTCAATGAGAGTTGTCGTTCACCTTGCTCACCAGACTCTTGAGATCCCTCTTGTGGCTGATCGACATCCTTCTTAACCTCGGCGCCTTCGGAAATTTGATCCAGCAGCAGTCTAGCGGTGCGTTGGATCAACCGGGAGCACAGCCGGTCAGGGGATTCGGCCAGAAAGTAGGTGAGACGGACGGCTTGCTCCATGAAACTCTGCCAGTGTGCGTCCTCCATCATGGCACCTGGTGGGGGGGGGGGGAAAAAAAACAAAACAAAACAAAACACCCACCCACGGGCAGCATATGAAACGGACCGAAAAACCAAACGCACTCGGCACAACTCTCAAAAAGGGGGGAGGTGGGGGCGCTCGATACCTTCAGCAATCGCTTGTGTGAGGCGGGTAAAGAGCTGATGTTCTTGAGGGAGTCTGAATGGGGCACCTTTTGATTGCTGAAGAAAGAAACATTGTGTTTTATTCATGTTGTAGGAGGGCGGCCCGGTAGTCCAGTGGTTAGCACGTCGGCTTCACAGTGCAGAGGTACCGGGTTAGATTCCACCTCCGGCCTCCCTGTGTGGAGTTTGCATGTTCTCCCCGGGCCTGCGTGGGTTTTCTCCGGGTGCTCCGGTTTCCTCCCACATTCCAAAAACGTGCGTGGCAGGCTGATTGAACACCCTAAATTGTCCCTAGGTGTGAGTGTGAGTGCGAATGGTTGTTTGTCTCCGTGTGCCCTGTGATTGGCTGGCAACCGATTCAGGGTGTCCCCCGCCTACTGCCCGAAGACAGCTGGGATAGGCTCCAGCACCCCCCGCGACCCTAGTGAGGATCAAGCGGCTCGGAAGATGAATGAATGAATGAATGAATGAATAATGTTGTAGGAGTAGCTCATTAAATAAAGTCATAAAATATTGTGCAATTTACTTCACAAATTTTAAATGCACTACCGGGAATATTTATTTCTACGGGGGTCTGTTCGATTTTTTTAAAAATGCTGATTAAGAGTAAAATTGGGACACAAAATGATTGCACTTTTTTGCACGAATTAGCTGTAATAAAACCTTCCATCTTATCATGATCGGACTCATCTACAGCTATGTGCACAGTGAGAGGTGTGCGCGGCCCCCCAATAGGTCAGTCCTACGAATATCTACAAAACGTAAAGCTGGGCAATAGTAGGAATTGAGAGGCTTGGTGTGAGCTCTTCTCTTGTACAACAATCCGGCTTACCCTAACATGATCAGTGATGCTGCAAATGGCGATCACGGTGTCTCTCGCCAGAAGAAAGTCCTCCGTCACTTTTTCTCCCAGAGCCACAGAACAAAGCGTGTCCAGATTGCTGAGGACCACCTCCCTTTCTGCCCTGTTCACAAACACATCCGTGCAAGGCAAAGAGTACGCTATTATGCAAACGTATGGCCTACATTAAACTCGAGCGCTGTGAGGCGGCCTAGCCGATGTGCAGCCGCCGGCCGGAAAATGTACGTGGGAGGCCGGGTTATAGAGAAAAAAAAATAAAAATAAAAAACGCGTGAGGTTTAATGGTTGTGAATGCTGCCGGCTGGATGAAGTCAGGCGGCGGTGTGGGCGGACGTCAGATCGTCTCGCTCACTCTTCCCCGAAGCGGTGGAAGTCTTTGAGCGCAAAACACTAAAAAATATATATATATAGACGTATGTACTGTATATATTCAGAGAAATGCACTGGCAGCATTTTGATGTATTTCGCACAGAAAAAGCAACTGACGATCGGATTGTTGTTACAAATGAGATAATTTCCCGGATGACGCAAGAGCAACATTTTCAGGATCGCGGCTTTGGCACCGTTTGTCATAAGACGTATATTTATGTACAAACTAGATCTAATTGACATGTTTCCTCTTGGCGCACCGCCCCCCTCCCCTCCTCCCCCACCCGGCGCCCGTGACAAAATGCCGTTCCTGAACCCAAAAACTTGATGGCAAACGGCGAGCATTCTCCCTTTTGCAGAGCGCGTGCAAGCGACCCGAAAGAAGCCGTCGTCTCACCGTGCAGCCATGCCCAGCAGGAGCACAGCCGCTCGCCTGTACAAAGGCGAGCTTTCGGTTTTGCCAGTAAACCTCCCCCACAGAACCTGCACCACGGTCGACTCCAGACTGTTGCCGCCGCCAAAGAACTCCTGCACCTACGGCGACATCGTCGGAAGTTTCGCGGTTGGGTGACTAAATCAGCATCGACAAGCACGATAGGCCCCCGATTATCATTCCGCATCAACGTACGGTCAGGAATGAACCACTCACTATTTCCTCCAGACACTGAATTGTTCCCAGAGACGCATCCACCATCAGTTCCGACAGACTGTCCACAAGAGTCTGAGCTTTCATCCTGGGGGGGATAAAAGATTAGTTCAGCGCAAATTATTATTATTTTTTTCTTGGTACAGAGGTCCACGAGGGTAAATATGCTTCTGTGTTACTGGCGCTTAAAGTGTTGTCTGGACCTGACGGTGTCTCCTTTGGGGTTGAGATAGAGGCGCCGGTAGGCCTGGACGACGGCATCTTTGATGGCCGAGTCAGTGGACCAAACCAGAGGCAACATCTTCCGCACGCCACTGAGAGAGTTGGCGATGCCAAATTCGCAGACCGTCACGCAAAACTGCACCGCCTCCTGGACCACTAAGAATACAAATCAACACGCGTATCAGACGTGAGCACTTGCACAACTCTTAAAAAAAAAAACACTTGAAGACATTCAACCTGAAGTCGTTTTCCAGTACAGCATGGCGTTAATGACGGAGATGGCCCTCTCCACTTGAAGGGAGAAGGTTTCCGTATCGCGGAGGTACTGCACCAACATCTCCTGCTTCTTCAGCTCCGCATCGTCCGCCTCCTTCTCTCCTTCTTTCTGTGGTGTGGGAGGCAAGTTTTGACTGTGCTCAGGGGGGTCCTCATCAGAGCCTAAAGAGAGGGACGAAAAAAAATGTTTGTGTCAAAATCCAAGGATTAAATTTTTTTGTTTTTGTTTTAGGTTATGATATGGAGATAATCAGCCCCGCCCCCAAGTCTTCGGGAGCCACGCCCATTTCCTTCCGGTTTAATCGCTGTGAACTGGCATGCACCAACAACTTAGAATTGGTCACTAAGCACTTTATTCAAAGATTGATTTTGTACATGAATGCCCTTAGCACCGGAGTAGAAAAAAAAATATAATTGTATGTTTGTTTTTTTTTTTTTTTTTTTGGTTAGGGCGGCCCGTTAGACCAGTGGTTAGCACGTCGGCTTCACAGTGCAGAGGTACCGGGTTCGATTCCAGCTCCGGCCTCCCTGTGTGGAGTTCGCATGTTCTCCCCGGGCCTGCGTGGGTTTTCTCCGGGTGCTCCGGTTTCCTCCCACATTCCGAAAACATGCGTGGCAGGCTGATTGAACACTCTAAATTGTCCCGAGGTGTGAGTGTGAGCGTGGTTGGTTGTTCGTAAGTGTGTGCCCTGCGATTGGCTGGCAACCAATTCAGGGTGTCCCCCTGCCTACTGCCCGGAGACAGCTGGGATAGGCTCCAGCACCCCCCCCCCCCCCGCGACCCTTGTGAGGATCAAGCGGCTCGGAAGATGAATGAATGAATGAATTAATATTTTTGGTTAATTGTTCGAGTCCTTCATTAGTGAAAGCTGGATCTTTGATTTGTCCATTAAGCCGTAACAGCATTAAAATACCGTGATGTACATTGGTCCGGTACAAAACAGACATATTTTGTCCATATTTAAAATGACAATTTTGTCATACAGTTGGTGATGTCAAAGGAACGTCCGCCGACTATAATGACACACGGGAACGGAATTTTAACAGAGTTCAGAAGCCGAGAGCATTTGTGCCGAGCGACGCACAAAGCGAAGCGAATGAAAAGGAGTTCACCTTTGAAAAGACGGGCCAGTGTGTCCATTAGAGTCTCCGCGGTGAGAGCGGACAGGGCGGCAAACATCTCCGATTCGGGGAAGCGGCCGAGGGCCTTGATACAAAGACGCACAGCATCCCTGCACGAGCGAGAAGAAAACGGTTACCCGTAAACGTTGTGCCAGTGGCGACCTCGGCGCTTACCTGTACTTGTTGACTCGCAGATACTGCGCGATCATCACTGCCGTCGCCCTACAATCCTCCAGCTCGTTTACTTTCTTTACATCCGCCTCCTCCTCCTCTTCCTCCTCCTCATGCTGGCCCTTCTCAGAATCACCCGAGCGCTCCAGCTCCGTGTCAACGGTGATGCGCAGTTCAGGCTCCATGGCGGCCCACAGCTCGGATGCTTTAATCACTGCAGAGACAAGTGGACATGGCGACATGTTTCAGACCCATACCACATGTTTTAAAAAAAATTAATTTGACCAATCTCACACTTTCTGAACACTAACTAAAAAAAAAAGTCCCCACCACATGCTTCCAAATTATTTCGATAAATCCAGTATACATATGACAGTAATGTGTGCCTTTAAGGAAAGGAATATCCGGGCAAGATTTGTAGCAGCTTCTTTGACAATATGCCAAGAGTGTATTTGTGTTTTGTTTGTAGACTCTGGCTTTCCTTTCCCACATGAAAGGGCATTGCAGAAAATATAACCCCCCTCCCAAAAAAAAAAGTTATAGTGGGGCAACGTTGCAATTGGAAAGTCCTTGTTCTTGAAGCCAACCACGTCATTCTGTGCGCTGCCCTCATTTACTCTTACTTCGTCACGTTCCGGTGCACCGGCGCTTTTCATCTCGTTGCACGATATATGCGGAATTGTGGTCTTGACGAAGCCTTTCCAATTATATTGAAAGGCTTTCCGAAGAACAACCCGCTACACTCACATTAATGAAGCCACACAAAACTCGAATGAGTTCCGTCGAGCTGGGGGGAACAGGTGTAACTTTATGACTCAAAGCACTTAGCGGATGCGTCCGAGACATTTGATTTGATGCGGCTAAAAGCGGAAGCATTGCGTCAGGCTCATCAAAAGTAAATTCGTACGGCTGAACAAAGAAGCTGGATGACGTATGGGCGAGCGCTGTGGGATTTTTTTTTTTTTTAAAGTGAGATGGGAGAAATGTGATCACAAGGAGATTTTTTTGGAGCACGCCCTGCCGTGTTGAGGTAAAACCCAACACGTATTTGGCCCTCAGATTACCAAAGACGCAACTCATTGCTGACCGAACAGTGAAAACAGCTGGGCTGAACTTCAGGCCTCTCCACACACACACACACACACACACACACACGCACACACAAACGCACACAAACTGTGGGCTTCATCCACACAATTACTCCAATGTAACTTTCACGGGAGCCCTAGTGGTGGAGCCACGTTACTGTCGGTGGGCCCTTACAGCAGAGCAACGAGGCTCCCTTACACTGCCAAGATTACCCGCCGGTTGAGGCAAGAAGCAGCCAGCTGTTGTTCAACTCAGCTCGTATTCGCCTTGGTTTCATCATCGGGGCAACCGGGCCGAGACCACCACGCGAGGAAAAGAAGAGTCCTCAAACCGACAAGAGCGCCGCTCACCCGGCGCGTCGCCGCGCAGCTTCTCTTTCATCTCCCTCAGCTTGGCCGTCTCTTTCTCCAGAGGTTTTTTCAGATCGGCGCTGCTCAACTGAAAGTCACAAAGACTTCTGTGACGTTTGGAGAGAGATTGGAAATTCTTCTGACTCGAGGGTTGTTACCTTGCAACTGTAAGGGTTGTGCGCAATGAAGGCTGCCAGCAGCTGGATGGCGCTCTTGACCACATTGACGGATTTGTCCATCAGTCTGCCCACGGTGAGGCCCATCACCTCACTGTACCGACACAGCGGCAAGGCCTAAACGCGGAAAAGGCCGCCGAGTCAGTGAACTCAACGTCATAAGATGAATTTTCAAGACTCGGGGAGCTTACTTTGCTGTTGACGATGCGCGTGTACACCTGCAAGACGCGCGCCCTGACGTGAGAGTGCGTGTCGTGCAGGTGCTCCTGCAGGGTGTCGAAGAAGCGGTCGCGGTCCGCTTTGCCGGACTCTTCCAATCCGTCTCCGCACAGGACGCGCACCAGGATGTCCCCCAGGACCTCGCACACGGCCACGCGCATCGTGTGGCTCTAGATGACGGCGAGACAAATGTAAGAAGTCTTCAGAAGGGAGAAAAGGGGCGGTCGGGAGGATGGAGGTGTTAAAAGTGTGAAGTACCTCTCCTTCCAGGTGGGTGATAAGCACACTGATGTTTGGGATCATTAACTCGGGTACAAGTGCACCGAGTTCAGACAGGAAAGACGAAAACGCTTTGACCCCTGACCCCTCCCTTGCAAGCTCCTCACTTGACTTCTGGCCAATCTCTCTGAAGAGGGAAGAGAAAGCGGAGGGAGGGAGGGGGTTGGGGGGTGTTATTGTTCAGTAGTTTAACCGAAAGGCAGACACTTAAAAACAAAGACTTGGACACCGGTTCGAAATGAGTATTTATTTATTCATTCATTCATTCATCTTCCGAGCCGCTTGATCCTCACTAGGGTCGCGGGGGGTGCTGGAGCCTATCCCAGCTGTCTTCGGGCAGTAGGCGGGGGACACCCTGAATCGGTTGCCAGCCAATCGCAGGGCACACAGAGACGAACAACCATCCGCGCTCACACTCACACCTAGGGACAATTTAGAGTGTTCAATCAGCCTGCCACGCATGTTTTTGGAACGTGGGAGGAAACCGGAGCACCCGGAGAAAACCCACGCTGGCCCTGTGTGGAGAACATGCAAGCTCCACACAGGGAGGCCGGAGCTGGAATCGAACCCGGTACCTCTGCACTGTGAAGCCAACGTGCTAACCACTGGGCTACCGGGCCGCCTATTTATTTATACTTTTAAAAAAAAATTAAAGGAGAGATGGGGGGGGGGGGAGTATGTTGGGACATTCCTAATACATTTACCATAATAATGCAAAAGTATGCAAACTAACCTCATGACTTCCCCGATGATGGCCCTGACACCATACTCAGTGCTCCACACAGACACAGCCTGAGCAAACACCGACGACAACTGTTCAAAGTGTTGCAGCAGCTGAATCACCTTTACACTTGCGCCTGTTGGGCAGAAGATCAAAAACGCACCAAGGTTTATCCCAAACAAACAAGTGTGCAATGCTCTGACCGGTCAAGTAGCGTGCGTGTTAACATCTCCTCCATGCTCCTCTCTCCTTTTTTTTTTTTTTGTATTTAACGGCTTGTCCCTGTCGAACAAACCGCTTAAAGCGCATCGTTGAGTGCGGCACCGTTTTATTTCCAATTCAATAATTCTGAGCCTTACTGAGGAGGTGATTGTACTTCTTGATCAGCAAGCCGAGAAGATGGATGATTCCCTCCCTGGTGGGTTTGCTCTTGACGTGGCTGATGGTGGGATTCTCAAGTAGCTTGTAGCAACAGCAAGTCACGCAGCTAAAGGAAAGGAAAAGACAATGAGGAACTTGGGCAGTAATTTGGAGGAAACCTCTGCATCACGCGGCCCGGTAGTCCAGTGGTTAGCACGTGGGCTTCACAGTGCAGAGGTACCGGGTTCGATTCCAGCTCCGGCCTCCCTGTGTGGAGTTTGCATGTTCTCCCCGGGCCTGCGTGGGTTTTCTCCGGGTGCTCCGGTTTCCTCCCACATTCCAAAAAAATATGCATGGCAGGCTGATTGAACACTCTAAAATTGTCCCTAGGTGTGGGTGTGAGTGCGAATGGTTGTTTGTTTCTGTGTGCCCTGCGATTGGCTGGCAACCGATTCAGGGTGTCCCCCGCCTACTGCCCGGAGACGGCTGGGATGGGCTACAGCACCCCCCGCGACCCTAGTGAGGATCAAGCGGTACGGAAGATATGTACATCTGCATCACAACCTACAGCTTTGCACGGGCACAACCTGAGCGCAGCATCAATTAGCACGGGTCAGTATTGCTTTTATTTTTCAAATTGAGGTGGCGAGACGAGCCATTGTGTGTATTTGTTAGGGCAAACAACACCGTTAAGTACCTGGTGAACTCTTCTTCAACAAGAGAAAGATTCCAAAGGGAGCGGATGTCCAACTGCATGAGCTGCCCGAGGGCCTGAAGAACTCGCTCCCTCTCGTTGTCCCACTGCTGGAGTCCCTCACCCGTTTTGGCCTTTTTGCCGCTCTGAGCAGAGTGAAACAACTTCCGTGTATATCACATGGGACAAAAAGGCAAATTCGTAGTCGTCCAAATGCCCCCTCAGATTACCAAAGACTGTAGCTCATGCCTGCCAAACCCTCCAAAGAGACTATATCCCATTGCCAACTGCTACGTATAAACTCATACATCACACCCGCACAAAAACGGACAGACATGCAACATGTTGTTTGACAACTCCGACCCGTCCCATCCCATTACTCTGAGGAGGACAGGAAGTTATAGAAGCGGCGTCAGTCTTTAGTGTAGGTGGGCCCTTACAGCAGTGAAATATAACTATGACACAACCAAGATTACCCATCAAACAGAAGGCAAGTGATCATAATCCCCGGCATGACAGATCACCCGACTGCCGTGGCTTCATCACTGGGCATTTGCGCACATAAAAATAAATAACCCTTCTGGAAACCATTTGTCCAAGTCATACCTTGCCAGGTGCCGCGATGAAGCTCTGCCTATAAGAGTCACTTTCGAGACTCTCTGTGATTTTGCAGAGCAAGAAGACGCTCATTTTCACAGCATTGAGATTCTCTTTTCGCTCCGCCGCAGAGATCGAGGTAGAGATGAGAAATGAGGGGAGGGAGGTTGACAGGCTGCTGACAACTGCGACAAAAACAAACGGGAAATGTATCATCTTTTAGTCGAAACATTTAAAACCTTCAACGTGAACAATTCTAACCTTGCACCAGCAAATCCAGAGTGTTCTCTTTCACACCCAGCTCCACAGAGTTGGCATGCCTTTAAAAGTCAACTTGTACGGTTAATAATCAGTCACGTATGTAACATGGAATCACGGTTGTGTGCAATCCTAATGCACGGTGCTTTACAGTCTCTCTGTTAACTGCTTTGCTTTCATCTTTTAGCATGAACACGCAACTACAACTCCTTCTTTGGGGAGCTAATAATTTGCGCCACCGCTGTCCGGATATTCCCAGCAAACAGTCGAGGGTCACCGCATCCGATTGCAAAGATCAGTGCAGTGAAACCAACACTTACTGTAATACACTGTAGGCTGTGTCAAAGTGTTCCAAGATGCACAAAGGGCCTTGACTTCTCAATGCAGTCTTGAATTCTGAGTTAAACAGAGGCAAAAATATAAGATTGAGGACATCTTTACACATTAGGCTGCCGTGAGAATCGCTGCTTGCCTATCACTACATAGTGCGTTTGCAATTTTGTACTGCTGTTCCAGTAGTGAGTATGCCCTATATTAGGGTCTCAATGTATCCGGAGACCCTAATATAGGGCATACACTGCATCTTGAAAAGCAATATATATATATATATATATATATATATATATATATATATATATATATATATATATATATATATATATATATATATCCCATGAGACACTGGACATAAAGTGATGTCTGCAGTAATTTAGGAGGACACAGTGATTACAATACGGTTACAAAGCATTTATTTAGTTCATAGCGCCGAGGCAGTGGGAATTGACAGAATGATTATAAAGCATAACCTTAAGAAGATGATCACTCACTGTTAAGAAGGGACGGTAGTTGTTTTGGGGAAAGCACATCTTGCACGACGTACTGGTTTATCCCCCCGGTCTTGACTAGGTCACCCACGCACACGGGCACAAAAAAGTCCCACGACATGCCTGTGGAAGAAAATTTTAAAAAATTGCGTCAACGCTAAATTACCACTGGAAACCACATTTCTTTGTTCTCGCTCTTGAACTTGTCGTTCCTCGAACTCAACAGAAAAAAAGCAATAATAGGGTAAAAACGTAACTGAAGGAAAAGCTTGAGAAGTACTTTTCACCAAAAGTATTTTCAAAACAAGTTATAGGCGCCGCTCGTGAACCAGGCATGCTAACTAGCCTTTAGCCACGTCTGCAGTGGCGACATTACTGGTAAATGTATTCAATTCATTGTTATTGGACGAAAGACTCGCTGTGTAAGTTTTACACATCCGACTTACCTTTAAAATTCGCTGTCCCGTTCACCGCGATGGCGACCGGAGAAGGCGAATGTTTTTAATAATGTTTTGGTCCACACTTCGCGAACTGTGAAACCGCTCTCGGATTTTCAAATTTATACCACATCGCGCCAAATCGTCAGGGCTCAGGTTACGTCATACATACGCGACGTTTCTTCGAACGTTTTTAAAAAGGACACAAAACAGCGCCGCTTACTGGTGAATGTTTACAGTAAACTGACGAAACGACCTCGATTTAATGTGAACACCTTTTTAATATATGCGTCAATCTTAATTTCTGAATATCAATTTTCTCCTGAATAACGTATCTATCCATATTCCATTTGGTAAAATACACTATACACTCCGACTGCTTTGCCACATCCACTTTGATCACGTTCTTCCATGGTTTTTGCTACTTAATTCAACACAATGGATAACCTCGACTTCTTGTGTGTATACACTCATTTTTAAAAATATGGCTTGAAAAAAATACATTTAGCAAAGTAACAAACCAAAAAGCAGAAAATGCAAGCACAAAATCCAACTGTACCAGTAGCACTTTTATGTGAATGTACCACAGCACTGGGTGGTAATGAGAAGCCATAAAAAACACGCAACAGACAAGAGTTTGAGGTAGTAGCTGTATTCAAATGATTGATAACACAGTCACACCCTCCCCCCCTTGTACCAATGTTCCAGCTACATCGATGACAATAGTTTTCACAACATGCCTCGCACTCGATCAAAGTTGCTAAAATAAAATCATCACTAGCACAGAGATGACTTATGCCTTCAGGATGCAGCATCTGTGATTGTACTATTTTTGTCCTCTTACCTGGAAAATAAGGGTCAAATTTGTTCTCCGTGGCATAAAAACAGGAACTACACAACAAAGGAAAAAGATAAATGGCCACATTGTTTTCAGAGAAAATACTTTTCGCGTTTGAATAGTAGCAGTACCATGCAGATTGAAAGCATTATGCATTTTCGGCGCAGTTGTAGTGTTTATTATTTAAACGAAATGTTTCAAAAAAAAATCTATAAGAGCACCAATGTAACTAAGAGGAAAAATAACAGCTTTTAAATACGACCTGAAACCATAAATTCTTTACACACAGCATCAAAACAAGGCAAATACAAAAAAAAGGGGGGGGGAGCACCACATGTTAAGGAAGATGAAAAACAAAAGAAATGTACTAAACCATGACGAATCCACCCCCTCTCACAACAGATTAGTGTCTGTTCCGGTACAAACATTTCATTTTCTCTTTCGGTCTTGAGAGCAGCGTGGACAATACCTGTGTGAAGAAAACAGACACTTGGATTGCAAGTACTTCACTATGCAAGTAGAGGAGACGGGAATGGTCAGAAAATGTTGAATTGCATGTTTGTTTGTTTGTTTGTTTGTTTTTTTACCATTTTCCTCGTGGTTTGGTTGTCAGACCCACACACGCAAAATGGAACCACTCAATGGAGCACTGGAGACAAAAAGATGCTACTTTAGTGTAAGCCGGTGATACATTCAACTCACACACTATCAATTGTATCCAGGAGACGGCGTTTATGCGCGCGGTCTGAGGAATAAAATCACTCAGTGTGTCATTGGCGACCTTATCGATTCCCATTTTTTTACATTTACCATCTTCTATTTGACATCTATCATATCCTAAGGCTATTTACTTAGAGATGAAGTCATAACGGGCCACAAACATGACGATACATTTCCCTGAATTTATAGTCTCATGTCAACTAACAGGCGGCCCGGTAGTCCAGTGGTTAGCACGTCGGCTTCACAGTGCAGAGGTACCGGGTTCGATTCCAGCTCCGGCCTCCCTGTGTGGAGTTTGCATGTTCTCCCCGGGCCTGCGTGGGTTTTCTCCGGGTGCTCCGGTCTCCTCCCACATTCCAAAAATATGCGTGGCAGGCTGATTGGACGCTCTAAATTGCCCCTAGGTGTGAGTGTGAGTGCAAATGGTTGTTCGTTTCTGTGTGCCCTGCGATTGGCTGGCAACCGATTCAGGGTGTCCCCCGCCTACTGCCCGGAGACGGCTGGGATGGGCTCCAGCACCCCCCGCGACCCTAGTGAGGATCAAGCGGCTCGGAAGATGAATAATATTCAACCTAGCCATGAGTCATCAAATGAAGACATTTCCAAAATGTCTTCATTTTATTTGGCTAGATAAAAAAGTGCAATTAGAAAAGTCTTATGTTCAATACCACAACTGCAATGCAAGGATACATTTTTCAGCTTTTTACCCCCCCCCCCCACCCCTCGCATGAACTGCACACGTCACCTTGACAATGCACCCACAGACATCACAAGACGTCCAAAGAATTTGTGGATCTTAAGATTGGAAGAGAAGATGACTCACATCAGTGTTGTCGCAGCCGATCATCTCGCCATAAGACACCTGATGGCATAAACAGTAGGTGGGCTCGTTGGGGTCCACTGGCATGTCCAGCACATCGGATGGGTGCACATTCCCAAAGTTGGCGGAGGGGCTGTTGAATTCACCCCTAATGGCGCCAAAAAAAAAAAAAAAAAAAAGGGGCTTGTAACGCCAAATGTGACAAAATAGCAACGCTTAACAGCTCAAAGTCAACAACATACGTTTGAAGGAGTTTGACTTTCTTCTGGGAGCTCTTGGGACTGCCGTCTTCATCGGAGCTCTTGACTTTAGATCTCGTCTTAGCAGTCTTCTTTTCCTTGTGTCTGGTGTCCACTAGAATGACACCAACCTCTTCGATTATCCGCCTGGGCGCACACGAGGAGGCATCCGGATTGACTCGGCACAAACCTTTCTTTCCTTTACTGGAGGTGGAATCATAATCGGTACTCTCGATCTGTTTTTCCTTCAGGTCGGCTTCAAAACGGGCCAGGTCTGTGTCCAGGCGCCTTATGTGCTTGTCCACCTAAGCATAAAACGTTAAAGCAAAATGTGTCAAACTCAAGGCCCGGACCGCCATGTCATTTTTTTTTGTTACCTTGTTTACACTTACTTGAATAATAATTGAACAAATTATTATGGACTAATTTCAGAACTAGTAACCCATTAATTTGTTGTGTTCAAGGAATGCGATGCGACAGTTAGACATTTTTGTGGGTTTTGCGGAGATCACGGCCCATAGAGGGAAGACGTGACGACAAAAATTAGTTTGACCCGCCTGCATTTAAAGCATATACACCATCGTCGCTTTGAAACGTATCACGGTCTGATACGAACCATCTCGTAGGTCTGCATGGCCAGTTGCACCTTGTCATCGCCAAACTCTTTGCATTTGCTATACGACTGCTGGATTTGCCGCAGTATGGAGAGCTTTTGCTCAGAGGAAAGAGTGCGAGCATTGGATGTGTATTCTTTTGCGAGGGAGTCTATCTGTCCTTTGAGATCTGTGGAAGACAGCGATCTTTTAAAGTCACACCAAATAATTACGTTGCTGCGGGCCATGTGTCGATCTCTGAAAAAAATCTCTTTAAATATATGCAGTGAGCAAATAGTTAAACAAAAAAAAAAATACATACATAGAAGTACACACACTTTTTTTTATGAAATCACATAAATATGAACAACTTTTCAAACTAACATTCAGCACTGAACAATTTAGACTCCTAAGTAGACAATGGCAAATCAATTGCAGTTGGTGTTCTGATTTTAAAAAACACTTTGAAGCACCACATACATTGTATTAGTTTTTTTTGCCACATACAACATGGCGCAACTATCATGGAAAAAAATATGTATTTTGCTGCCGTTGCTAAATTGTAATGATACAAAATGAGAAAATGGGCAAGAAATAAAGGCGTGTGGATAAGTGAGAGGCTGCTGACAAGGATCGCCTCATTAACTCACTGCACTGGTGCATTTGGACACATGCAAACTATTGTGCATCGGCGTTTTACACATCAAACCCGCGTTGGGTCACTACTCACCTTCTGTGCGTTGGTCTAAATCTCTCATCAAATTGAAGTTTCTCTGCAACTCGAAAGGCAAGTTCTCTATGCCTGATGCGACACAGAAAATTGGCATTACAAATCTCTTGACACAAAGCAGGCAAAACTGGCTCGCTCCCGTTCATTTGCAGACCGGCGGAGACGAGGTCGTTTTTTTAAAATTATTCATACCAAATATCATAATCAAGGCCCGGAATGTCTATGTTTAAAGGCTGTGTTGATAGACTAAACACGGGGAGTTTAACGTGTGTCGCCATTTCGATGCATTTCCCCCCCTAAGCTTTTACTGCGCTGCGACAATCCAGCAAATAGACGGAGCCGAACTGCGCCGAACGGTTGAGGAACACACTAAGGTTCACGTTCAGTCCTTTGTTGGACATCACAATAACGAGAAAGTATTCTACGGCCGTCACGCTTTCTAAAGAGTCGCAAATGTGTTGTAGCTCGACGAATAAGCTTACTGTCCAAATAATGCTCCAAATACATCCCCGCCGCCATCTTGGAAAATGTAAACAAGACAGCTTCCGGTCAGCCGGGGGCCGCCTCTGATTGGTTGTTTCCACAAAACTGACGACGATGGAAGATTGCCGTTAAAAGTGCAAATGTCACCGTTTAGAAAATCGCAAGTACGTACTTGATGCGAATTAAATGTACGTGCACGTTCCGCGTCGTCGGGTATGAGTCCAATTAACTTTAAAATGGATGGGCAGGACAATGATTTAGCGATGAGCATTTCTGCCTCAGTTATGAGCCTCAGGGTTCGAAACTCAGCCCCCTGTGTTTTCCCCGTATCTGCTGGATTTTCTCCATGTACTTGTGGGAAATTATTGATGCTCCCTGGCGACTGGTTCAGGATGTGGACCCAGCTTCTCTTGACCATAATCAGCTGGAACAGGATTCAGTCCACACCCAATCCTCACATGGATAAAGTATGAATGGATTAAATTGATGGTAGAAGAGGCTGGTTACCATTCCAAGCAGTCCCCTCAAAGCCCCCGGGCCAGACTACAGTTTAACTGTGACCAAAATGAGAATAAGCACGATGACAACTGGCTGACGGATGAAGTTTATGGAAAACAAACACTGCAGAATAAACGAACGAACATCTTTTAAAAATGTATTGCGTCAGGTTTATACAAGAAATCCCATTCGTGTACTGTGTTTCAGTCAAAGGCCAAACAGAAAGAAAACCCGACACAAAATACATAACGTTTGTAAGTTTCTTGAGAGCTTTGCGAATATATTGTTTGATAGCTCCGAAGTGACCCAACAGAGTTCTTTTTTTTTTAATAACCGTCTAAAATTTTCAAGAATAAAATGCTCATGATCTTGCTTGTTTCTGTGTCCACTTTTTGTTGACCATCTTCCTCTTGGACATTTTATTCTTTGCTTGCATGGGTGTTTTCCCCAGGTTGGCTTGCTTCTTCCCAAAACTTCTCCCAGTCTTCGGCTTCCTTGCTTTCATCTCCACCGTTGTCGGTGCATCGGCGTCTTTTCCCGTCACAGCCTCTCCGTCCATTTTGGCCCTCTTGGCTTTTTTGGGTCCAGCGGGCGAATTCTTTTTGCCTTTAGCCTGGAAGTGAGGCCCTTTCTTGGCTGCTGTTCCATTTGTTTTGGCCTCCTGCTTTGCCTTACCGGGGACGCCCTTCTTGGTTTTGTCCACTTTGTTCTTCGGAGAATCGTTCCCCTCCGTTTCATCAGGAGTGTCCGCCTTTTCTTTTTCTGTATTAGGGACACGAAAAGGCGATTTATTCATCAATTCGTAGTGTGAAATCCAGCCTGCTGTGCGGTGAGCGGCGTTTACCTTCCGCTGCGGGTGCAGCTGGAATCACGTTGGAGAATTTTTTAAACTTGGCCACAAAAAAGCCGTCCATGTTGTGAGAGTGGGGGTAAAAACGCCTGGTGAGCCGCAGGGAAGGGTGGAACCGACGCACTTTGAACCTGAATGAAGATACCGGCGGGAATGACAATAATCAAATCCAATCCAATCAAATAAGACAGAGCGGGTCTTGTTACCTGGTGAAGCCCTCCTTGCCAAAATCCAGTCCGGTGGGAACCAATTTGACATTCCGTTTCTTTAACGCGTAGTCCACCACCCATTCGTTCTCCTCCATCTGGCGCGAGACCTTTTTTTTGTCACCCCAACTATATTGTGCAAAGTGCGCTTTTTTTGCGGGCGAGGGACCACAAACCATGATGGAGCACGTGCAGTAGACCAGATATCCGCCCGACGTGGACTCGGCGTTGACCGAGTCGATGGCGGACAGGAGCAACTCTTTCTGCAGGTGGGCGGCGCGCAGGATGTCGGCTTCGCTCTATCGGGGAAAAGCAAACGTGACGTTGCTGCAACGGAGTAGAAATAGTTTTGTGGCGCAGGAACAAAGTCTCGAAAGGTGACGAGACGTTTTCAAATTCTAACCGAGCGGCGATTTACCTTGCTGGTCTTCACAGCGGGGTCTTTCGCGATGACGCCAGTGCCGGAGCACGGCGCATCGAGTAGCACTCGGTCAAAGCCCCCCAGCACCTGCGTTTTGCGTCAACTATTAGCACGCAACAATCAGGAGCGGCGTCGGCGCTTCAAGCAACGTGCACTGCAATGCGCGTCACCTTTGGGAACTGCCTGCCGTCGTAGTTGCACACCAGCGTGTTGGTGACCCCCAGACGGTGGATGTTGCCCACCACGCTCTTCAGTCTTTCGGCGCTGGCGTCGTTAGCCACGATCACTCCCGTGTTCCTCATTAGCTGAGCTGCGGTTGGCAGAAAAAAAAAAAAAACATTTCACACTCAGTCGAATAATAATAATAATATGATTATATTTGAATATGATATGAATAATAAAAAAACAACCTAATATGAATAATATGAATAATTAAATAAAAACAACCTAACATTCATGCTAATTTCCGCTAGCCCGTCTATAACATTTCACATAATAGTAATAATAATAATACATTTTATTTGTGGGCGCGTTTCTAGAAACTTAAGGACACCTTACAACAGGCATGTCCAAAGTCCGGCCCGCGGGCCAAATCCGGCCCGCGGTCGAATTTCATCCGGCCCTCGGCCCCCGTCATAAAATCAGTGCCGTCTGGCCCGCAGGTTGGGCGCAATGGAACACGTGTTGCATTGACTGAGGTCTCGTAGACTGGTGAGTGATGTTTCATAGAGTACTGCTTCCCTCTAGTGGCTAAATGAGTAATAGCATTCACTAAATGAGTAAATAGCATTTAGACACTAGAGGGCATCACTCACGAGTTAACAAGACATCACTCCGTGTTTATATTGACTGATATGTCATATTTCAAATGATCCTTACTGGCTTACTAAAATTTGTTGAACAATATTGTTGTTCAATGTAAAGAATGTCAGCCAAGGTCGGCCCCCCCGACATTTTACCACATAAAATCTGGCCCCCTTGGCAAAAAGTTTGGACACCCCTGCCTTACAACAAGCAGTTAAAATCACGAGTACAATGTTAAAAACAACAACAACATTGCACATATTGCAACATTGCAACAACAACATATGCTAACATGATATGTTAGCATTAAGCTAACTTTCATTTGAACAAGAGTAGATGGTTTGCGTGAACATTTTGGTGTTAAAATGTAGCAAAACCTGCTTTCGGTTTTGCTAGTCGGTCGGGCTGTCACATGGACCACGATGGTAAAAAGTGACATGTCGACTTTTGTCCCACTTTGCCCCCAACCAATAAGAAACACAGTGTTCAAATAATTCGCCTCGGACAACGACAATCAAAACTCCTGAGCTCGTTTTCGGCGATCTCGCTGGCCGACAACGCGGGGTGTACAATTGGCTCAACCCGTTACCTATATAGGTGGTCTTTCCTCCCGGGGCTGAGCTCATGTCCAACACGGACTCCCCCTCCTGGGGCGAGAGCGCCATGACTGGCAGTAAGCTGGAGGCGCCTTGCAGCATATACTGACCCGATAGGTACTCCGGAGTGGCACCTGTGTCATAACACCAAAGTCATTTTCGGGAAAACATCCCTCGTAAAAGCATTTTCATCTCGGGATAAAACTCCCCATCACGGTTGACAAGGAGGGGGAGGGGGGGGGGACCTACCGATAGGGACAGAGGAGTCGTAAATGACTAAACCCACTTTGGACCACGATCCAAGGGGATCCAAGTTCACTCCCCTGTTGATCAGGGCCTGAGCGAGGTCCCTCCTCCTGGTTTTCAACGTGTTGGTCCGAATGGTGACTGGTCTGTGAATTTCATTTGCCTCCAGGAAATCCACCAGCTGGGAGTGACAAAAAAAAAAAAAAAAATCTGTTGAAATCTCTCCCGCGTGTTTTTTTTATTATTCAGACACATGTGAAAAAGTTTACGCGGTAGGTAAGCTGCAGTCAGATGAATTGTTGCAACGCTTGCGTTCAAGCATTAGCGATCAGCATAAAGTTGTTTACTAAAAAACTAAACCTTGTTTTAGTTTAAAGTGAAATAAACAATTAGAAGTGTCATTTTTTTTTAAAAAAGAATTATTCCTCACTATCTAACGATCCCCCTGCTAGCTGTGACGCGTGCCGAGCTCATGGCCGCCATCTATAATAATAATAATAATAATAATAATAATACATTTTATTTGTGGGCGCCTTTTCGCCCGCAAGTCGCCAGCGCCGGTGTTTGCAAACACGCACGCACCTCCGAGAGAGGGAAGAGCTCGATGAACTTCTCGATGAGGAACTCATTGTAGCTGTAGTAGGTGCAAAGATCCTTTATCAGCAGAGCGATGTACTGCTCCCTGTCTTTCCCCGACTCTCTTTTCGACGTGAAGTTACAAAGGACATCGACGTTGTCCTTGATCCTTTGGTGGATCGACTTCAGGTCGACGGGCAGGAATCCTGTTTTGTGCAGGGGACAAACGCAGGAAGTAGAGTTGGGTTTGTATCGTCACTTCAGAAAAATAAATGAATAAATAAACAGAGGCGGCCCGGTAGCCCAGTGGTTAGCACGTCGGCTTCACAGTGCAGAGGTACCGGGTTCGATTCCAGCTCCGGCCTCACTGTGTGGAGTTTGCATGTTCTCCCCGGGCTTGCGTGGGTTTTCTCCGGGTGCTCCGGTTTCCTCCCACATTCCAAAGACATGCGTGGCAGGCTGATTGAACACTCTAAATTGTCCCTAGGTGTGAGTGTGAGCGTGGTTGGTTGTTCGTCTATGTGTGCCCTGCGATTGGCTGGCAACCGATTCAGGGTGTCCCCCGCCTACTGCCCGAAGACGGCTGGGATAGGCTCCAGCACCCCCCGCGACCCTAGTGAGGATCAAGCGGCTCGGAAGATGAATGAATGAATAAATAAAGTGGCTGGAGGGAAGGGGCGGGGTTATTTCCTCCGAACACAACGAAATTTTGGACCTGGGTGAAAAACATGCCAAAAAAAGTTTTGTTTTTTGCTCATAACACATGACATCATATACTGTCTCCATATTTTTTTTAAAAAAGGACCAAAACAAAAATCAGACCGTCTGCGTGAGGTGATAACAAGCAACTTACAGTAACTTTCACTCACCTTCCTTTTCACTCTCCTCCGCCTTAGGAAGCCTGAACTGATCCAAGTCGTCTATGTTGGTCTGTAAAGTTTCTTCTTCTTCTTCTTCTTCATCTGATTTCTTTTCGCCGCCTTTGGCGTCGTCGTCGTCGTCGCTGTCCTCCTCATGCTCGTCCTCATCTTCGTCGTCGTCGTCACTCTCGACCCCCATCGTTTGCTGCAGCTTCTTTTGCTTCTTGGCTGCGCGCTCAATGGGAAGAAGCTAAAAAAAAAAAACAAGCGGGAATGAGAATCTGAGAAATGCTATTCAAATCGGTATGGATACATGTTCAAAATGATCCATTCATACATAGGTGCCATTTTGGTTTCACGATGTCAAAACGTGAACGGCGCGACGAATAGAACTGTTTAAAATCCCCATTTGAGTTGAACACAGAAATGTTTTGGCCCATTCATGGAGCAAAACATTTGCGGTCAATTTTCCCCTTCAGCTTCTTTTTCGGGAACACCAAGTCATGCAAAAAGTACCGAAACATCAAATAGGCACGTTTTATTTCACATACCTCTTCTCCATCGCTTTCTTCGTCATCAAGTGCACCATAGTCATCGACCATTTCTTCATCATCATCATCATCATCGCCGCCATCTTCCTCCAGTTCTTTCATTCCCAGTTGTGTGTTCATCTTCGCTTGGTTCTTTCCTGCCTTTGGTGGCGGCTGTTCAATTTCCGCCTTCTCCTCGTCATCATCGTCGTCGTCGTCTTCTTCCTCCCAGTGCTCGTCGCTGTCATCCTCGCTCTCAGCTTGATCCAGCTTGCGCTTCCTCTTGGCCGGCTTCAGCCATTTACTGTTCTCGTCGGTGAAGCCTTCGGGAGACAAAACGTGCGGGGCCATGAAAAGCCGCGTACGGAATCCAGAATTTAAAAACGGAACACAATACAAATGAGAGAAAAGAATCATGCACAAAGACTTTCTGCCGGGTTGGCGATTTCAAATGTAACAATTGCAGTTCACTGTAAGATGACTTTGTACAGGAATTTTGAGTCCTGCTGTAGTTACCCTTCTTAGGCTGTTCCTCAGCAGCCTCTTTAGCCTTCGTCAAATTGTTGGCTACTCTTTTTAAGTTCCTGCGAAAATAAATCATGACATGAATGAGTGTGATGCAGATGAACAGAGTGCACAGTCACGTCATATAATCCAATTCTAGCTGACCTTTTCCTGGCTCTTCTCGACAGACGTTTTGGCTGCGATTCATCTGCAGAAAGACAGCCAAAGTTAGTCAAATCGGCGTATACATGACCACATTTCTTATAGTTTAATAGTCTTGAAAAAAAAAAAAAGTACATAGTCACCATCTTTTAGAAACTTGGCTAACTCTGTCTCTGCGCCTTGCTGCTTTCTGGCTTTGCGCCCGGGACCTCGCTTCACCTTGATGGTGGGATCCAACTTACGGCCCATGATTCCCCGCTAAAGACACCTTGAAAAGACCAAAATATACAGGATGCTCGGCACCTGGGCAAAATAACAACCAATGAAGATGCAGTTTCCTTGTTGAAGAATCTAAGATCTGATATTGTGTCTAAATTAAGTCATTTGAATTTTAAAAAATCACTGGATTTAATTGTTCGACATGTTATTATCAGTCTTGTGAGATTCAGCAAACGGTTCAAAAGTGTTGCCCATATTTTGTTGACCTTGTCCAGCAAGAACGGTGCGGCTACATATTATGAATGCCCGGCAGATTGATGGAGTCAATGGAACGCAACCACAATAATACATATATTGTTAAATTGATATTGAGCACTACTGTTTTTGTAAAGTACGATTTTTACCACACAACTCTTGTATTTGATCTACTTTTACCTCGTAATGTAAACGGCGTCATACAGTAGATCTAAAATGCAATTGACATACAACACTATCACTGGTTAAATTCTAAATTATTAAATTACGATGCTCCACGCTTCGATAAAATAGCAAACACTTGGGATATAATAATATATATTGACAGAGAATGGCTTGGTCTATTCGGTAACTTGGAGTAAAGAAGTAAAAACATGGAACAGTCCTTCACAAGCCAAAAAGCAATTTGATTTCACGCCGTGACCACATTTTCCACCGTCATTTGTGCACCTTGCTTCAAAACTGACTAGAAGCTACCATTTGATAGAAAGTGTACATTAATCGTGCAAGGATTAGACGCTTTAGCTGTGTGTAAAAAAATGAGTGTAATTGTCATCATTTACACACCGAGCACACATCAATATATCTAACTATGTTATGAGAGCAACCGAATTCTTTGTCAGAAAATCAACAACAATATTTCACTTACGTTTTATACGACTTCTAATTGCAAGTTGGACAAAAGCACACACGTGAATTTCGCGACACGTTGTAGATGAACTTCCGGCGCTCAGTAGTGACGCATGAGCGAGTGAAACCTTTTAGCGCATCGACGCACTCAAATTTGTCGGTTCTGATAAGAGTGTGTGTTTTTAAAGGGAAAAAATGAAATTATTTTACACGCTTAGTGAATCCGAGAGCCGTGTAAAATTATATTTTGCAACTCATTTTGGCGTCCATACTCCCCTGTAGTGACGTTTACATCGTGCGACCGTTGGACACGGGAGAAGGCAAGATGGCGGCCGCCGACGGGAAGAAGCGTGGACTGGAGCATTTGGACGATTATGAACCAAAACCAGCCAAACATCTCCGCAGCCTGCACGATCGCATGGCGGAGAGGCGTCTTGTTGTTATTCTGGAGGGCGCCTCGCTCGAGACCGTCAAGGCAAAACTTCGGCGAAGTCCTATAGTTTATTGAAGTGCATGGATGATTGCAGTAAAACTTTGTTTTTTAATGATGCCGTTTTTTTAAACTATTACAGGTTGGGAAAACTTTTGAGTTGCTGAACTGCGACCAACACAAAAACGTCATCATCAAAAGTGGAAGAAATCCAGGAGATATAAGACCGGATATCACACATCAGGCAATCATATATACTGTATTTACTTGTCAGCTTTCATGTGAATGAAGCATGTCAACATTTGGCCCCACCTAATGGGAAGTAAACAATGAGTCGGTTTCAAAGCCATGTTGATCTGCATTTTGTGCCAATGTAAACATGAATTTTCTCCCACTAGTGTCTGCTCATGTTGATGGACAGTCCGCTGAACAGAGCGGGCCTGCTGCAGGTTTACATCCACACTGAGAAGAACGCCTTAATTGAGATCAACCCGCAGACGCGCATCCCAAGAACGTTTCCACGCTTTTGCGGCCTCATGGGTAAACGAACAGTGTTTCAACGCTATTTGTAGACAACCGACGGCGATACAATCAGGCGATACCTTGATTTGTATGTGTGTGTGTATTGTTTGGCACCATTCAAGGTACTGATGTATTCCCACTTGTTTCCCATCTCAGTTCAGCTGCTGCACAAGCTAAGCGTGCGAGCGTCTGACGGTCCTCAGAGGCTCCTGAGAATGATCAAAAATCCCGTATCGGACCACCTTCCCCCCGGCTGCCCGCGCATCTCCACCTCTTTCTCTGCCCGAGAGGCCGTGTGCCCCCGCACTGTGGTGCCGGAGGGGCCGGCTGCCGTGGTGATCGGAGCTTTCGCGCATGGAGCGGTGAGTCGTGCTGCACCCTTTTTTCTTTCCCCCTCCGTTCTGCATCTGCAGTCGATGCCCGGGCGTTGTTTACTCATCGGCATCTCTTACAGATAAAAGTCGACTACACAGAGAAGACGGTGTCCATCAGTAACTACCCGCTGTCCGCTGCACTTACCTGTGCCAAAATGTGCTCGGCTTTTGAGGAAGTTTGGGGCGTCTTATGATCATCGTTGACCAGCTGCTGACAGGGCAGAACGTCAACAATTTTTATTCATTTTTTTGGTATGGATTGGTGGCACACGTTTAACGAGTTGCACCAAATTTTGCACGCGTGGACATTACCCATATCCTGTTTTGTATGATGAGAATGTTGTTACAAACATTTTTTTCTACAGTAATTGCTCCCAAAAAGAAGCGTATCCCATGCCTGTTGCATCAAGATTGTGGAATTTGTATGATCAATTAATACAAATGCATTTAAATGACTTTTTCCTTGTGCTGCCGGTGAAAATAAATGTAAAAGCTATTCAACCAAGACATGTTGTAGAGGCTTCACGAGACGTTTTCCATGAATACACAACAGAACTGCATATGGAAATACACATGACAGTTTATTTTATAACAGAACACAAGTGAACACTGAACATAACTGTGCAAATAATACAGCACGCGAACAAGGCTCATCATAGAAAAATAAGTCATTTTAAATCATTACTTTGTATGAATGGAACCCAAGTTTGCCTTTGTACACAATGTTACAGCGCGGGATAGACCGGTGTTACTCTTGAAGTGGACAGATGATGGAAATCGGACTTTTTAAGTCTTTGTATCCAAATATTAGCATGTCTGGAGCGATCTGCGCTAGTTTCTCCATCGATAACTTAGCAGCGAGGCAAGCCAATGTTCCGGATTGAAAGAGTCACTTTCAAACGGCGGTTTTGAAGCACGATCACGTCAAAGCTGAAAGGTAAGCGGAGCTGCGGGGAGCACAGATTAGCATTAGCTAACAACGATACCATTGTTACCGTCGAGTCAGCATGGGAGTGTTTTTGGGCTACTTGTGTTTGGCAATGTCATGCGCCACGCAGTAACTCTGTGCAAGGTAAGCAGGGCTGCAAAGATTTTTCGGGGATATAAACGGCATAAGCTTCTGCACTTGATTGCTCACTGAAGTTGTCAATGTGGATGAAACTCCGGTCGTAATTGATTTGTGGTTATTTCTCCATGCGCGACGTGCACGCGGTTGAGTGTATGACCCGAGGCCGTTACCGGTCAAAATGCTTTCGTTGTCCTGAAGAACTCTCCACACTCTGGGCTCTGTTTCCGACCCATATTTGACACCGAGTGCCAACCGGAACGCACGCGCTCGGCTCTTGAAATCCAGCACTCTGGTCGTCATGGTAACGAGAGCCCGCCAATCGAGACTAAAACGGGCTAATTTCAACGGGACAAAGTAGAAACGTGTTATGAAGGCACCCGAGAACTGTTTTGAGGTGTGAAAAGCAACGCAGATCGCTCCTTTGAGCACTTTCAGCATCCGTGTGACGAATACCGAGGAGTCGCTTTCGGGCATTGCAGCTTTGTGGGACAAATGCGAGATTGGGCGCAAATGGCCGTGATGAGGAAGGATGGCTCGAAAGGCATCAAGTGGTGGTAGCGGTCAGCGTCACAATTGACCTGTGGGAGGAGGACACGTGCGAAATGGTGAGATTTTAAAAAATAAAATAAAGGCCATTTATTAAGATAAGATAAGATATCCATTATTCGTCCCACAATGGGGAAATTTACAGCCTCCAGCAGCAAGAATGTATGTAGAAAGGAGAAAGAGAAAAAAAAAACAACAAACATCTTTCAATTAAATACAATATGAACACAAATGGATAAAAATTATTATTATTATTATGATTGTTATTTTTTATTTTTTATTTTATTATTATTTTTTTTAAAATTAATTTTATTGATGAATTTCATGTTTGTCAGGACGTTTTTTTGTATTACATTTTTTTTGCGTGAGACAATTTTGCCAAAGTAATGGCTGTTGCTAAATTTGGCAATTGTTCTCCAGAAGATTTTTTTTTAATCAATTTGCTTTCACAACCCTTTGTCTGATCGGAGTGAGTTGGACAGACACAATTACAGCATTTCTGTGCGTCGCGGCTGTAACATCCCAAGAAATAAAGCAAAGCCCCGGATGGAAGAGCGAAATTTCTCTCCTGGCAAAAATCTGGAATCAGACATTTCATTTGAAGGCCACCTCAATGAAGTGAGGTGAGCCGAATAAAAAAAGAAGACGCACCTGAGAGAAGGCCATGAAAAACAGACGGGCGTGCGAGAATCCCGAGATGGACGTGTCTGCCGATTGCATCTTCACACTCCGCTGATACGCCTGCATGGAAAAAAACATGCCGTGATCCTCTTCTTTCACGTGTGCAGTACAAATGCAAAAAAAAAAAAAAAAAAAAAAAAAAAAATCCTGATTTCGGACCTCCAGCGCGATCTGCAGTGCCGAAAACTGCACCCACACCTCCTGCTGCTGAGCGGCAAGAAGCCCAAGCGGCTCGCCGCTCTCCTTGTTGGTCACCGAGCGATAGCGGGACCACACGCACTGGCCCACGGCGCGCACCGTCTCGCTCTGGGAATAAACTACAAAAGTGCCGTCATGGCGGATCATCAATGCGGCTAACGTTTACGTTGGCATCTGAAGCCTTCTTACTGTCGGGCAGGAGCACGTGAAGGAGGTCTTTGGCTAGAAGGAAACCCAACACGCCGTAATTCACAGCTCTGTTTTGAGAGAGGAAGCAAACGGCAGTTCAGGGATCACATCGAAGCTGCATGCCCACTGACAAGGAAATGGTATTTTCTGTAGGGGGCCGAGGGGGGTGGGGGCGTGGGGGGTCCATTTGATCCCCCACATAATCTAATCAACACATCTAATAGAACTGCTAACCTCGTTGATTTGCCTTACCCAGTAAAATATATTGAACATTTCTTTCCGAGGTAAGTTGAGTTTAGGAGTTTTGGTGGGACACCTCATGAATGATAAAAGTCATAGACATTTTAACTACCGTATTTTCACGACTATTCGACGCACCGTACTAATGGCCGCAGTCTCATTAATGGGTGACATTTCTGTATTTTACACATAGACAAAACGCACTGTATTATTGGGCGCAGTTTTATTGTGGTAAAACATACGCCAGCTTAAAAATACGGCATGCATGCGCGCACTCTAACACGTTAGCTTGAAGCATACGGTAGCATGCCAAGACATACAGATAAGCTAAAAACACGTTTTTAAAAAGGCAACGAAAGCAGAACTGAGTTCGGGTGTATTTTATTTAGCCATCGTAAAATGTTCTCACGTTTTTCGATCAATCATCACCCAGAAATCCATCAAAGTCCTCATCCTCTGTATCAGAAGCAGAGGACTGCACATCTCAGTTGTCATTGAAGGCATCACATGCTAGTGTGAGTTGCTACGCATTGCCGAGCGGAAAGAAGGAGTAGCAACAGCAAAGTCAACATTTCTCTCGTGTGAAGCTTTCCCACATTTGAAAAAGCATAACCGGTGGCTTGAAGTTTGAACTGAGCTTCGTAGGCGTGTCTTTTTGTCGAATTTATTTTCAGGGGTTCTTAGAAACCAAAACCGGAGTTGTTTTGCAACAATGCACATTGCCACACTCTATAGTGTGGGACGAATAAAGGATATCTTATCTTATCTTATACAAGTGTTGGTACTGGCTTGCGGCGTCCCTTTAGCGTCCACTTACACGCCCACCCTTCACCATTGGCGGGCTGCTCCCCAGCTTGCCTGTCCTCTCTCTCTCTCCCTCTCCATATATGTATATATACACGCCCACCCTTCCCTGATTGGCCGACTTCTTTCCCGCATGCCTGGCCACAGTCACTTCCGCCTTTTCTCTATATAAACAGCGTGTCGGCTGTCAGTCAGATTTTGGAACTCTGCGCATATAAAGGACGCTCCGCACCATAAGGCGTCCTGTCCATTTTGGAGAAAATTTAAGACTTTTAATGGCGCCTTATAGTCATGAAAATACGGTAACTCACGGAGAAGCAAATAATGGACACATTTTGTCACAAGAGTAAAGTAAAAGCCACAGACTTCAAAGTGGAAGAAAAAAAGATTAATCATCTCATTTTGACGGCAGCCCTAAAAATATATTGCATAACGTTACGCAACATCATGGCACACAAGCAAATTCCTTACCTCGGGTATGTGGGATGGAAGAGAGGTGGGATAAAAATTCCCATGGGGATGATCAGCTCATTGCCCAGAAGAAACGGCGCGGCGGACAGACTACAAAGCGACGATATGACAACATAGTTATGGATGAACGTACACCACGTGGAATGTCCGTGAGAAAACGTACGCATGGGCGTCATCGTCGTCCTGGTGCAAGAGTCGACTGCGCCGCTTTTGGAGCAAGGACAGCAGCTGCAGGTAGTTGGAGAAGAAGTTGGTGAGGTTGACCGACACCTGCAAGTTGGGCAAGAGTGGGGTCAAAGGTCATCTTCACATTTGGGATTTTTTTTTTTGTCAATACGCTTATGGACTGCCACCGAGCAATTTTACGACACAATGCACGTATAAAAAGATCATATTTTTCTCTTCCAGAACATTGAATCATTTTGCAGCTTGGCTCGGATATACCCTCGAGTTTTGCTTCCTTCTAGTGAGACGTGTGGGGATCATTTTACGAAATATGGGTCCTTTCCCTACGCTAAAAACGAATGAACAAAATTGCAGCGTAAAATAGGGAAGCTCAACAAGCCCATGTTATCGAGTTAGGAGTCCATTTTGAGAATTAATTTACCTCCGAATAACGCAAGTCAAGCTCAGCCCGGCGGGAGTTTTCTTTAGAAGTCACAATTCTGGGAGTTACTGACTGAACCTGAGGGCAGAAAAGTCGCAATTCACACCCGTCATGCGTTTCAAAGACAAACGTGAGCTTTTAAAAATCACCTTTCTCAAAACAAACTGGAGAGTCTTCTGCTCGCTCCACTTGAGTTGGTGGAGTTGTGACTTGAAGGAGGACAGGATATTTTCAATCAGCTCCTCTGCCTGCCAGACAACATAGACGTCGGCTGGAAATATCTCACGTTTGTGAGCTACAAATGTCGGCGCGACGTCGCCTCACCTCCCCGCCGGCGACGTTTTCTCCAAGCAGATATGCCAGTACGCCGTCGAAGCCTCGCTGGGTTTCCAGCACGCAGCGTTTCCAGCGAGGGGCTGTCGTAAAGACCCCACTCAAAGCGTCTGTCTTTGAGTCGAGATCGCGTTGCCTCACCTCTCCTTGGCCCAGAACCACTGAAAAATTATTTGCCGTGTCCGAGAATCTGGAGTCCAGGGCGGGCAGGAAGGTGTGCAGCAAGTTGAGCACCATGAACGTGTGGAGGGGGCGGCTGAGCAGAATGACAGCGCGTCCTGAGACTAAGCGGGGGAACGCACGTGAGGCCCATGTCCATCGCGGGTCACTTACAGTACCTGGATCTCAGCTCGTGGGCGCTCAGCCATTTGCTGATGATGCGAGACATCTGCGCGATGTAAGGCAAGTTGTGCAGGAGGACGTGGTCGTCTTCCGTCAGCGGCTGGGAATGGAACGCGGCCTGCAGGCAACCCAACCAGTCGACAGCCGGAGCCTTACGCTGTGGAGACGCATCGGGAGAGATGAATATAACAGCACAGAAACCCATTGGGACTATTAAAGGGGGCAGAGTTAGGTGCCAGGCGGATTACCGCAACCCAATTTTGTACCGTGGATTATCACCAGCCAAACGCGGGAGGAAATTCATAGTAAGCGGAAAGGTCCGGATGACAAAACATTTCTAGGAATTACTAGGGGGGGGGGGGTTGACCTGCAGCTCCTTGATGGTCAAGCGCTGATTGAGCTGCCCGTTGGCCTTGCGATGGCTCAAGGGTGCCATGGCCAGAGCCAGCTCGGAAGACAGCGAGATGAACGTGCCGATGTGGATCATGCCGCTGCCCGGCGGGGCCCCCAGCAGCGCCAAGTACCTATCGCACGAAGCGATGAAAGGAAGCAGCGTCTATATGCGAGGATGAGGAGCAAGAGTGCGTCAGTATGGCAACGAGGAAACACGCCGGGCGTGGCGTTGAACCAACCTCCCTTGTCACTCGAGACGTCTCGGTCTCGTTGTTCCACTCGATCGGGATCAACAGGTCGGGCTGATCGATCTGAGAGCGGAGCAACGGTGTCAAAACAATGCCACGTGTCCGTGACAAAGGAATATACAAGATGGACCTGGATGTATCGTCTGGTCGTCTCGTTGGACGCGTTCGTCGGGTCTTTGCCGACGTAGACGTTGAAGAAGGGGAAGGTGGCGTAGTCTCTCATGAGGGTGCCGAGGATGGAGTTGAAGTCGGTCTGATTCCACGGACCCGACACTGACCAACCTCCAAGCTGCAATCACAGAAAAAAAATGCACAGGAAGTGGGAATATAAAGGCAGAATTCTTCATTCGGATTTAATCATGCAGAAAGTAGCGGGAATTTATATGGGGGGGTGGTGGGTCGAGGTGAGACTTCCGGGGGGGGGGGGCTGTGTGGTCACGCTCACACTCAATCCTAGGGACAATTTGGGGGGCTCAATCAGCCTGCCATAAATGGTTTTGGAATGTGTGAGGAAATCTGAGTACCCGGAGAAAACCCACGGAGGCATGGGGAGAACATGAATACTCCACACAGGAAGGCGGGAGCTGGGATCGAACCCACGGCCTGGAAGTCGACGCCCTCAGGTGTCACGTGTCGTTCTTTGACTCACTTTGTTGATGAGTGCGAGGAAAGGCTCCTCCCCAGCAATATCCAGAGACTTGGTGTCTAAACAGCTGCGATAGAACTCTTTCGCTTTCTGCACAGCTGAACCTGCAAGCCCATCATTTGATTCTGGAAATGATCACGATCCGGTGAGAAAAATCCCCCTTTCATTTGTTTGAATGATCCAAAATGGCGCGAGACTCCTTACCCAAAATCTCCCTGAGGTACTGCAGCAGTTCCGTTTTTCTGTCTAGCGTCCTCTTCTCTTTGACATCTCTTCTGGATTTTCCTCTGTGGTGTCCCCGGACTTTGGATGAAGAAGGTCTGTCGGGCCCGCATGAGAACAGGAAGTAGTCACAGGGGTGCATGAAGGGGTCCGCGGAGATGGTGAGATGCACCGAGGCCTTCTGACAAGCTGGGGAGTTACAAGCGCTTACTACAAGGAAGAAATGGGAAAAGAATGAGACAAATGGCTGATATCAGCATTTGACGTGTATGTGTGTGTGTGTGTGTGTGTGTGTTGGCCCACCGATATCTTCCTGGTTTTGGTTCCCGCGACGAAGAAAGTGATTTATGTAGTAAACCACCCCAAGGAAAATGGCGCACAAACAGAAGCCCAAAATGACGACGGAGATCGCGCAGCCGCACTTTCTCCATGCCGGTTTAATTCGGTTAGCCGGTTGCTGGTACTCGAGGTCCGACTCTTCTAGTCGTTGAGGTGGCAACTTCTGAAGCTCCAGTTCGGTGGTGGGTGGCTGGGCCTCTGCGGCGCCTCGGATGGGGAGTTTCAGCTGAAACAAAGCTGGGGTGGAAAGCCGCCTCTCAGGTTCCGGCTGTGATGACGGTTGCACTGATCGCTCAGGCTATGAAGTTGAGGACACAAGACAATCCTGGTTCTGTTATAACAATGCTAGCTTCTGCCGCTACTCTCCTTCTCCGCTGCCAGTAGTCTTTTATGAATATTGTGGGATGAGCAGCAATGGGAATAGCTGAAGCCAGGCTTGCCCAAATGTGGATACATTTTATTAGGCTAACTTGTTTTCTTCAGGTTCTTGTTTGTTTTACTGGCTAGCATTATTAGCATTTATGCTAAGTCCGGCGCATTGACACTGTTGATTCTTGTGTTGATTAATTTGCACTGTCCCAATGAAATAAAAACAAAACAAAACATAATAGTAATAAAAAATAGGACAGGACTTCTATATGTGTATCAAGTAACTAACAGAAAAGAGATCATGGAGTGCCCTGATTGTAATTTGTCTAATGACAAAAACCAAGGGAACTGGCTAGATATCGGCTCTCATGAGCCATTTTTGTCATCATTAGACGAGTCCAAACAAACGCATTTTTTGTTGTACCGGATAAAATGAACAAGAAACTGACAAGACAAGGATGGTCTAATAATTTCTTCAATTACCAAAGACCATTTCGACCTTGTTGGCCGGACATTTTGATGCTCAGAAGTCCAAGATGGCAGCAGACGGGTCAGTGAAAAGTCCTCTATAAATTCGTCAATTGAAAAACGAGATGCTAAAAACCTGATTAGCGATTAGTTCATGCCAAGCTTGAGAAGATAACGTAGTTTAGTTGACTTTTTGTCAACTAAATCCCTAATGTATTGCACAGTCTGGATTGTGAAACAGCGTCATTCTTAATTTATTCAAGCACAATTACGCTCGAACCTCGCTTCAACATACCCCGTGTTTACAATGTTTTCACTCCTATCACATTTCAAAGTCCCGATTTGGCGGAATCCATTTGCTTATTTTGCTTACAACAAACACCTTTATAACGTTAACGTCATTAGAACGACCAGATTTCCCCCACAAAAATAGTGAAAACATCTTCAGTATGACGAAGCATGGAAAGCTAACGGCCACCGTGACCTTGTCCATCTGTTGCTTAGCAACACTACCGATCGACTCGTTATATTTTTGTACTTCCTGCCGTAACTCATGGAGGCACGCCCCAGGCATTGGCAGTTGCCTGTGGCAGCTAACGTTTGCCGACTGACTGAATGTTTCCAGAGATCGCGTAGGAACCTACAGTTGTTTATTTCTTACAAAAATCATATTTTGTTCATGTACACATTTTTGTAATTGACAATGCCTATACTGTATTACATGTTCAGTTTTTTGCACCTATAAATGTTCACAGTTTTATACATCCCCACCTGGAATCCAAAAATCCATCCATTTTATTGGAAATGGTTACAACGAACTACCGTTACGTCGTACAAACTTTCGGGTACGTTGTCAGGAGGTTCGACTGTAACTTTGAATTGGAGCATGAATTTATACATACGTTAGCTTTGTTAGTTGCCAGATTACGGAAGAGTCCCAAGAATGTAGAATTTTGACGCACGGGTTTTTCAGTCAGCTGGTGCTTACTGAAGGAAGTGGCGTTTATCATGCATATCCTTTGTCAGGTTTGTTTACTTCTTAAATCGGTCAGGGAAGGCCGTTCGTTGCCAGAGCCAAAAGACACTTCCTGATACTGCGGTAAATGAAAGAACCGACGTAAGCCTGTACTAGATATACACAAAAAGATTTTCTGTCCTACCTGAAGCCCTCTTGGAGTTTCACTCATTCTCAGCATTTGGACGTCTTGCTGCGTTTCTCTGCCGGCGTAGTCCATCTTTTACATTTGAGGTCTTACATGTGTGTTTCAGCGTCTCTCTCCCCCCCCCCCCCCCCAACACCTCCGTCACACAGCTGTCATCTCAGCTCTTTTATCTGCTGGTATCAGTCGGGTCTTTTTTCTTGGCAGCCTGATAAAAAAAAAAACACCACAACACACACAACCCCCCCCCCCCCCCCCCCCCCCGCTGAACATATACACTCCAGACAGTATTTTCAGTGAATGGCCGGATACTTTCAGGACGCATTGCGGTGGATGAAGTGCAGACAAACAAGGTTCCAAGATGCCACATTGGATACGTCCGTTTATAGATATCAAAGGCGTGGGCAACAAAAACAGCGGACGGACAAATGCGGGCCAATCAACGGCTTTTGATTCTTGTTGTTGCACCGCCACGGATGCACGGCAACAAATTATAGAATGTAAACAGTCCAAGATGAGCACACGCGCGTCATTATCAGCGCAACACACAGCTGCCGGCGACTGATACGAGACGTGTGTGGGGTCCACCAACAGCGCGGTGCGTTTTCGTGGGGAAACACGTTGTGTGCGTGGCTATGTCATGAAACAAAAAAAAAAAACATTCCAACATTTTATTCATTTATTCTTTTGAACGGGGGGCGGAGGGTAAATGTTTCTTTGACAGATAAATCCATACATATCAAACAGTTGCTTGTGTAAAAAAAGGGGATACAAAAAGGACAAGGCAACATCACAGAGGATAAACATAGGCGCGAGCACGCAAAGGCATTTCAAAACTGTCGCTGCAGAAGCCCATCTAATAATACTTGAGGAATAGCGGCACCTACAGTACGCAGCGAGCATGCAACGCGGAGTCACTTAACTTGTCATGTTTTCCCGCACCGCATTCGGTGAGGAATGAACGTCGATGGTTGTTACCCGGCATCCATTGTGACGAAGGCACAAACGCCGAGCTAGGAGTGAGGACATACACTTTGTCAAGAAATACAGTACGATAAAAAATAAAATAAAATACAGAAGCAGAAACGGTGAATAATGGATGTAACCTTAAGAGGAGATCGAATACGGGGCTCAAAATGCGTATGTGCTATCAAAAAATTTCAAAAAAAGCTTCCATAAAACAGCGCCTAAATATTTGGTCACTATGCTCAAATGTGTTACCTTAAAAGTTTTAAAGCTGGTTCCTAAATGATAGGACATCAGACTTAAGTAGGAATAAAAAAATAATAATAATAAAATCAAAAAAGGTCCATATATTATAATATTAGTTAAAGCAAAGAGGTTCTCTCATGCGATGCAACAGAAAGACGGCGCCTACAATTGTGTGCTTAACGATCAATACAAATTTCAGCAATAATCACGTAACAGGTTCCTGTTTGGAGGCATGCTGGTGACACTTTGAGCTACAAGATGAGATCCCCGGAACGGGATTCTGCGCCGCTCAAAGCTTTACTCGGCTCACAGCGCGCGTCCAAAGAAATGAACTCGGCTCTGAACTGGTTTGTGAATTAAGTGTTATTGAGGAGGGGCCCGCATTTGCGGAGGTCCCCAGCCGGCAGCCCAAACTCAAGTGGCAACGAATAAACAGGAGGCGCCTGCTGAGAGAATCGACCGGACGCGTTCATCCTTATAGGCCACGAGAGCAGCAGCAGCAGCAGCAGATGGAGCGATCCCAACGGGACGGGACTGCTCTCTTGATCCAAGCAGTCTGTGCAAGATAACGCGGAGCATTTTGTAGCATCAACATATGGCAACGAGAAGGCTAAAAAAAAAAAAAAATTGACGTTAAGAGATCAGCGGCGGTGCAGTACATTACCTCTGCACTAAAGTGGATCGAACCAAGACGGGAGGACGCGACACAGCATGCAAAAAAAAAAACGCATCCTGGTTTCACGTGGGACATTCACACGGAACACTGACTAAAGCCCTGTGTCGCAAAGGCTGAGCGCTGAAAGGAACCCGGCGCTTTTGGATTTGGTTCAGATTTAAGCGGAAAAGGGGCAGGGAGGGGGGAATGGTTGAGGTGGGGAGCGGTGGGGCGGGGCTACAGGTTCACTGCGCCGTCTAATTGGCTCGCTTGGCGTGGCACTTCATACACAAGATGCGACCATCCAGCGGGTAGCAGCCGTTCTCATCCGCTTCTATGGAGAGAGGGCGAGCGCAGTCCTGAGGAAAGCAACACAACACAGAATCCAACCGTCAACCTCATTTTCCAAATACGTTCGTACTGGAAGCCTTGGCAAAAGTTATGAAATGAGAGGATGTTCATTCGGGTGTTCGCATTGGTAGAAACGGAGCAGATCACAAACACGTCGATGTGAAGGTTTGAATCAGGCATGTCCAAAGTCCGGCCCGCGGGCCGAATTTCATCCGGCCCTCGGCCCATGTCATAAAATCAGTGCCGTCTGGCCCGCAGGTTGGGCGCAATGGAACACGTGTTGCATTGACTGAGGTCTCGTAGACTGGTGAGTGATGTTTCATAGAGTTCTGCTTCCCTCTAGTGGCTAAATGAGTAATAGCATTCACTAAATGAGTAATAGCATTTAGACACTAGAGGGCATGACTCACGAGTTAACAAGACATCACTCCGTGTTTATATTGACTGATATGTCATATTTCAAATTCCTGTTTCAAATGAACCAAAAGAAATTCTTAAGATTGTTGAAATTAAAATAAAAATGGAAATGTGAAACAGACTGGCTTACTAAAATTTGTTGAACAATATTGTTGTTCAATGTAAAGAATGTCAGCCAAGGTCGGCCCCCCGACATTTTACCACATAAAATCTGGCCCCCTTGGCAAAAAGTTTGGACACCCCTGGTTTGAATGCTTTTCAAGCTCGTCAGGAAATTTCACCCGAAAGCCAAACATCCCGCACTTTTTGTGAGGAGGGAAAGAGGGGGGGGGGGACTACATGAGAAATGACTTTGGAATCCCATCTTACTTCGCAGCGGTAACACTTGAGATGGAAGTTCTTGTCAAGCGCGACGACTCTGACCGTCTCCTCGCTGCCCGGCGCTGGAATAATGGGCTCGTTGCAGCTCACGCACAGCGGGGAGAAGCGCCTGGAATCCAAAAATAGTCAACTCGGTGACATCTGCACATGGCACCCGGTTCGCACTTGCCCAGCTGCTCATTTCATCGCCGATTAACTTTTTTGCGCCTCGTCGGTACGCATGAGAATGGCGGCAATGTGCACCTGTGGTAATCCTGGACACAGTAGGGGTTGTTGTTGTCGTCGGTGATGAAGGGCGCCCCCTCCAGGATGCAGGAGCAGGTGCTGCAGCGGAAACAGTGCGAATGGAAACACTGACCGACGGCCTTCAGCACGCGGTCCGTGATTCTCTCCCCGCATCGGGAGCACACCGCCAGGGAATTCTGAGCAGGAAAACAGATCAAGTGTGTTTCAATGACAATGGTGCCTTCCTTTTTTTTTTTTTTTTGCTTTTGTTTTCTCTGTACGGCGCAGCCCCACACGATTGTCGGTCATCGCTCTCACCCCCCTATTACGCAGATTTTTCAAAAAAATATATGAACCATGCATCAAAGAAAGGGTGTATTGTATTTTTTTTTGTTGGCTTGCCTGGGAGGAAAATATTTGTGACAAGTCCGTTTTTATTGAGGGGGACTTAATTTCACTGATGTGATGAAATTTGTGTGCACAAACTTGGAAAAGAGTATATTTTCTAATTAATCGGCCGATTCATCGGTTATCGGAATTTTATTCAGCCAAATATGTCGATGGTCTTCGACTCCTAGTTGTTGCAACTTTACCTAAATTAATGATTTTAAAAAATTACAATTAAAATTCACACTATATTCCATTCTATCCTCTCACCATGTAGCATTCCTCGCACTCGGGGGCGCCATCCTTGTCGTAGAACTGCATGCCCTGAAGGGGGCGACGACACGTAACGCAACAGAAGCAGTTGGAGTGGAAAAGTTTCTCCATGGCTCGCACGGCCGGCTGCGTGCGGGACAGCGCCTCGCCGCACTTGCCGCAAACGTCTGAAACAAACGTGGAGACGGGCCGACAAGTCGGATAAGAAACGAGGTGAATATTTGTTGCGTCCAGTAAGACGCCGAGCGCGTACCGGTGAGAGGGGCGGGGCCGACGGGTGGGTGAGCGTCCATGTTTTTAATGAAGTCCTTGGTCATTCGCTCCAGCTCCTCCACTTCCTTCATGTTGAGCGCTATGCCGCCTCCTGAGGTGGATGCCGGACCAGGGGGTGAGGGCTACCCACACAAAAGCCATGCATTGGATCTCATTATTTTTCTTTGCACTCAACCGAGTTGATTTGTGAGCAAATTGAGTTGAGGTCATTATTTTGCGTGCCGAACATACCGATGCTGCTGGGGGAGATTTCATTGGCTGATTGAAGGAGGAGGGTGGAGGCGAAGCCGCGGTCTTAGTTTGGGGAGGAGGCACGGCGGCGGGCGGGTTTTGGTTCTGACCCACGTACTGAGGACTCTTCACGTGATTGGCGGCCATATTGTTTGGAGGAGCAACGGGTGCAGGCGGAGAGACTGGAACTGGGGGGAAAATGCCGGCGCCCGTTGCGGGGGACGTTTTCGGCGGACCGCCGCCCGAATAGGGAGACTGGTTCAGGTTCTGGTTGAGTTTTTTCGCCAGCGATGAAGACGAGGTGGTTATTCTTGCTCCAAATGGGGACTTGGCCACCTGTGGTGGGGCTGAATTGTGGTTGCCCTGTCGGTTGGTGCGGGCTTTTAGTTCCTCTGCCCAGGGCGCAGGAGGCGGACGGTCTCCCATCTCGGGAGGGGGGAGGAAAGAGAGGGCCGGCTTGGGGGCCGTTGGCGGGGGCCCGGCCGGCTTGAGTGACGGTGCAGTGGAGGATTGGTTTGGCAACTGGGAGAGGGGGAAAAAAAACAAACTTTAATGCAAATCACTGAATTTCCTTAAAGAAAAAAAAGTGTAGATAATGTATTACCACAAGAGAGTCATAGAGGGCGCCACAACGGATCAACAGTTTTGAATGAAGCGCTACGATCAAGTAAACGTTCCACTTCATGTTTGGAGCTTCTCAATAGGGCTCCAGCTTTCTAACATTTATTTTGTGGATTCGGAGCAAACATTATTCTGACCCGGTTGTGCATCTCCCGCTCGGACTAAAAACGCACTCCATTTATGGACCTCTCCCCGAGTCTTTGGCAGCACATTCTGGCTCCATCGCACTCTCACGCTCTACTCGGTGTGCAACGTTCCCTGCAAGAGTCTCTTCTCACTTTTTTTTTTTTTTTTGGTGCCAACCCAATGTGCTGTGTGTGCAGTTCACTTATCATCGAGCATTCCACCTGAACTGAGACTCATAAAACCAAACCTGGCATAACTCCAAATGATTTCCACTGACCGACTAGTTTTGCTTCCTTCCTCGGTTTGAATCTTTTTCTAGACTCATCGTTTTTTTTTTTTTAATCCAAATTTCCAACGTCACCTCTGCTTTGGTACCTTTGGGTTGAAGGGCCCCCGCGACTCCATTTCTGAAAGCATGTTTGTAAGGGAGTCGATCTGCTTATCGAGGCTTGTTTGCTTGGTCATAGTTCTCTGTTAGAGGTGGAAAGGGGGACGGGGGGGGGGGGGGGGGCACACACAGAGCATTAATACACATAAAAAGGACTAGGATGAATCAAATACTGTACAGATCATTGTTAGGTGACAGTCAGGAAACCATTGAGTCTAAATATTCAAAGCTCGCTTAAGACTAATGTCAGGAAGAAAAGCTGTAAAATATGATTTATGACCAGAGTGAAGAAAGGCATTTTGAACGCGACTATTCAATGATGTCATTCGTCATCACGAAGCAGCAGAGACAAACGGCGCGGAATACATTTCAGCAAAGTTATTCCAGTCATCATTTCCGCCATGCTTTCTTCACCTTGATTGAAATATGCACTTCTATGTTATTCATCTACATTAGTAATGCGCTTGGCTGGCAACCATTTTAGGGCGATGACAGCTGCAATAGGCTCCAGCACGCCCCGCGATCAGAAAATGGATGGATCTACATTAGTGGGGTGGGGGGGTTTGTGGGTTGTTTTTTTTTTTTTGCTGTTCTGTGGACTCAGTGTGTATCTGCAATAAAGTTTTGATTCGACGAGGGGCCCATCAGGGCTTACCTGCGGGTGCCCAACGGTGCCGGCGGGTGGAGGTGGCGGGGGAGGAGGAGGAGGAGTGGGCAGGCTTGCCAGACGGGCGCTCTCGTCAGGGGCGGCCGGCGGGGGAAGGTCATCTGCTACGGGGGGCGGCGCCGGGAAGGCCGGCGGGGGGGCGTCCGAGACGAGAGGTGTGATCTGGCATTCGGGGGGAGGGGCCGGCAAGTCGTCATCCATCGGAGGAGGGGGAGGAGGAGGGGGTGGGAAATCTGGGGACAATACGGAGGGGGGGTTTAAATGAAATCACACACCGCAACGGCCAAGGTCAAGTACGTGTGGCATCACCGTGCCGACGCCCATTGGGAGGCAGGAAAAAAACAGGGGGGGGGGGGGGATTTCGGCGGCTGCGGATATGCTGATTAGATCATAAGGTGAAGGCTATTTCAAAAAAATTTTCCCATCCATTTTTGGGAGGGAAATTTACACAACCACTTCATTGTTTATGTTGACTATCAAGTGAATTCTCACAACCTGCTGCTAATCAGTTCTTTCGGACTGGTAAAGGCGAGTCGCGGCATGTTTTGCCACTCGCTGCACACGGTCACGCGCGCTCTCGCCCGTGGGGTTCAAATCTTCAGAATCGGTCCCGATTGGCTAAAAAGTCCGACACGCGTGTGACACAATATGCTCCAAAAATCTCAGATACCATCACAGAGCGAGGGCGGCGGCGGCGGCAGATCTCCGACACGTCCAATCACGCCCGTGCCCACAGGCATCGGCGTTGGCGACGGCGCGGAGGGCGGCGTCAGGCTCTTGGGCCGGGGCGGGGCCACCGAGGCAAACTTCTTTGGCTGGTTGTAGAAAGACGGCGTGGTGACTTTGAAGTTGAGGGACGACGTCACCATGACCGGCTTGCTGCTACCGGAACTCTCCATCTTCCACAAATTGACCTGAGGGTGATCATACACACCACAAACACATCATTTGCTGTTGTTATAGGACGATGACCGTATTTTCCGCACTATAAGGTGCTTCGGAGTATAAGGCGCACCTTTTATGAATGGCCTATTTTAAAACTGTTTTCCTATATTGGGCACATTGCATTATAAGGCGCATAGAACAGAAGCTACAATAGTGGCTGCAGTTGCGTTATGCATCCTCGAGATCGAGCTAAGCTAAAGGGAATATAATGCAATACAGCTTTATTTATACAGAGTGTTCACAACCGCTGAAGCCGTCACAAAGCGCTTTTCTAGACATTTTAAATACTGCATCCAAGAAATCTGAATATTGATCCACATATAAGGCGCATTTGGATGCTGAGGCGCTCTGTCGGCTTTTGAGAAAATTGAACACTTTTAGATGCGCCTTATAGTGTGGAAAATACGGTATATATTTGTTATAAACGCAGCGCAACCTTGACTGTCACCACTCCCAGTCCAAACTAACTTTAACGCAAACACCACATGACTGTCTGCCAATACAAAAAGTCATAAACAGGCTAATTGTGACACTAGAACCCTTCAAGTAACAGATATTTAAACTAAAAACGGTGCATGACCACATGTAGACATACAACAATCGTTAGCTAATTCATGTCATTAAGGCAGTAACGGGAGTTGGGGAAAGGCTTCTTCATTTGTGTCTGTGTGATTGAATCATACTACCTCCCCCCTCCCCTGCCAAATCACGAGGAACAAAATGACGCGCATTGATTGACATGATGATGTCACAGATCAAATCGCACTTGTATCTCAAGGCACCTCTTTGACCCTTTCGCGCACCAATAATGATCACCTTTAACCTGATAAGATCAGATGGCGGCTGGTTTAAACTCGGGGCCAGACCGATTCATCGGCCAGCTGATTCCATCCACCAATATTGAGCTGTTAAAATCGGTAGTTTTATCCTGCTGACAAGCCTAAATGACGCGTTCCAGATTCTGTGACAAGAGCCCTGGCAACATGGACATCGGCGTCGTGACAGAAAACGATTTTGCCCGCACCGACTCCAGCATTAGCTTACGATATTCATCACATACTTGTTTTGGTGACATCAAGCAGGGTTGTCCCGGTAGGGTCATGGGATCTATAGCCAACGATCCCGTGCGAGGTACGTCAACCAAAGCGGCTCAAGTATTTCCCCTCACGCGTGCGTTGATGTTAAACTAATGTTGAACATGCGGCCGCGTTTTGACGGAGATTCCACACAATGTCTGAGCCTATTTCCCCGCAGCCCACCGCTCACCAAACATGACCTTTCGTCAAAAGGACCCTTGTTCTGCTCCAAACACACGCAAAACTCGTCAACACCCCTTTTCAAGAATGCTCGGTTCCGCAACCTGCCGTTAACTGAGGATGAGCCGACGGCTTCCCGAATTGATTTTGCTGCACTGCACCTGAAGAATAGCACAAACAACTTTGGTTGTGTAATTTGCAGTTATTTTTTTGTCAAGGCACACGAGCTACACTTACAAGTTGTGACAAGACTAAAATAAATAAAATAAAAAAAACCTGTAGAGCTCGACGAGGATTGAATAACAAGTTTCCCTTGACGCGAAAAAATTTTTTTTGTGAATGCATCGGGCTTTGGGTTGCCTGAGAAGGCTTCTGCTCAAAAGTTTTAACAAAAAAAAAGTCGACTAGAACATCTGAACTTTATTTGTGGTTAATCAGAGGCGCTTTTAAATGTTATCAGGCTGACTCCCGTTTGAATGTGATTGGTTGATTATGAACACAACTACGAGTGTGTGCGCACACTTCTATGCGACCACGTTGAGTTTTTTTTTTTACCACCTTTTTCTTTCATTTGACTTTTTTATGGGTCTCAATGATGGAAAATGTTCAAGTGATTTACCTTGGTCTCATTTTTGGGGCGGTTGAACCGCGGGTGACGCAAAACAACACGGTAAAGTCAAAGAGCGAACAAGTGGAGCGACGATTCACAAAGGTGGCGATGTGCCTCGGGGATGTCCAAGTGTGAAATGACGGATTTATGGCGCCGATACTGCGGCCAGCTTTCCCAAAGCCATATTTCAGCTTTTTCCGTCATCTTTATCGGCGCGGGCGAGGAGGGGCATTGTTTCGACTATGTTGTTCTCTTTCGACTGGACAGGGTCTGTTTTTCATAAAACTAGTGGGGTGGGGGGGAATCATGTCATGTTAATATGACAATGGTGCTTTGTGAGTAAAAACAGGAAGAAAAAAAATAGAAAAAAAGGGAGGCCTCAAAGAGGAAGCGAAAAGGCCCATGTCACCGTTTCCTTGTCAACATCCATTTTATGAACGTTTCATTTGTCAATCATTCGGTTTCTGTTTCACCGTTTCATATTCATCGGGTAGAAAGAAAAGCTCATTTTCATATGGACAAATATGGCCTGATATACATTCAGCGACATTATTAGTATGAACTTTTACTTTAGGGCTGCAACTAACGAGTTTGATGGTCCCGTTACAGTCATCTGTCAAATAATCGGGTTAAAAGGAAATATCCTTGGATTTCCATCCCTTTATTGAACAACAGAGCAGGATTTCAAAATCGCAGTGCAGAAAAGAGATAATGATCATTCCGATTCCGCTTTTGCAAACAATGCCGATCATTGTGCTCCAAAGTAAAGGCGAAGGCTTTTGATTTTGATTCGACACAACGATAATCTGTCTGCTTTCGTGGAAGACAACAGATATGGGAGAATATTTCCTGTTCAGAAGATGAAAATTCCAAGGACCACTTTAAATGACCAAAGGCATCTGAAACAACTAATCGATCACCCTCTATTTTACCTGTAATCGATCCATCGTTGCATCTCCGCTCCGAACTAAAACTTTTTCGCAACTGGCTAAAAATGATAAAACGCAAAAGGCCATCATAAAAACCTCCCGCATTCTATAGAACAATGTAAAAACAACTACTAAGATAAATTCAATATTTCATGTCGTTCCATGAACGTGCGCCGAGAGGTTTGGCACAGTGACATCAACTCCAACCTCGACCCCCCCCCCAACGCAGCTAATCTGTCCTGAAACGTGATCCTCGGGATGTGAGCGAGACCCGTTGGCGGTGGAGAGAAATGTTGCATTACAGCACAATGACATCACCTTCTGCGCCGTTTTGCCCCCCAAACCCCTCCCCCACCTCCTCCCACACTTGCCGTCATCCCCCAAAGCGGCCTCCATCTGTGCTGACTTAAGCTTTGCATTAGCCAAACCAGGAACTCTCTTTGCTATGGGCTGATCTCATCCATATTTTTATACCCCCGCAGTTCCGCTCTCACTTGTACTAAAAGCCGCCAGTTGCGGCGTGACACTCTCAGTTCCCCATTCCAGCCGTTACGTACGACAACATGACGTCGTCTCGCCGCAGAGCCGGAGCCCAAACTGTACGCCGCTAACTACCTCTCTGGCGTTCGCGTGCCTTCAACATGAGCCGATCGCTCGGGACGGTGCGAGGCAAGAGTGTTCATATGACAAAAGCATTTTGCCCGGCGTGAGACGGAAAAGGTCAACAGGGCTGAGACACTCGACTGCATCGCTCCGTAATTATTTAACGTTCAAACTTGGAAAGAACGTCAAAAGGCTTACGCGCGATTGATTATCTGTGGGAATGCTCAGTTCGTGGCAAGTTTTCCCTTGGTGATGAGTTAGTCATTCGGTACAAGGTGCTCTCAAAGTGAAAATAGGTCTCCATTTTTCTGCATCCTTTCAAGGTATCATCGGGACAGCTGCAATGCCAACAGCATTTGACAACATTGGCGTCAGATTTTCGAAGCACTTGGTTCCTTTGTCCACACGGGGAGCAAGCAGGATTTCGGCATCCCTGTCCTCGTCCTTTGCTTCGAAGAGCGACAAAGCTTAATCTGGAGCAACTTGAGCTTGTTGAGCGTCCTCATCATCATCCTTGCCCGCGTGAAGCTTTTGAACAACCAAAAGTTGCTCCGGATGAAGCTTCGTCAGCATCCGCTGAATTCGAGCTTTGGTTGATGCGGAATTCTGGTGAGTAGCCTCGCTCCGGCTTTGCGCAAAATGCCTACCGTAGGACTTCATCCAATGGCGGTGGTCGCAGCGGGCCTTTTGTTGTGTCCTTTTTTCAAGAAGTGGGCTATTTTGCAACATTGTGCCAAGGTCAAATCGGGAAGCCATGAGCAAGAGAATCGTGAAATTGGAACGCCAAAGCGATCAAATGTCAAACATTTGTCTGTCCGAACGCTCCGTAAACCATCCTATGCTCATTTATTTTCACGGGGGTCTTTTGTCTATCGAAATGAGCCAATCTCGGTGGCCGCCGTGATCGTAAGAGTGCGTGCGAGTATGTTTTTTGATATAATCTCTCGATTGCTCTCCCGGGGTAAATGGCGCAACCCTGTTTGTGAGAAAGTGTGTCTACGTCACTAATGCAGGGACAAAAACAGCCTTTGGACGAGCAATCTTACAGGTCACTAGACATCCATTAAGCACCCCTGCTGTGCCGTGCCTGCGATCAACCCGAGATGAATAATTAAACCGAGGCGCAACCCAACAGCCTTGTCGGAGCAAAGCCGCGTTCCAACTCTCTGGATAGACAAAACAGAAAAGTACATCCCGCGATCGAAGGTTGTAAATAGCTTGTGCGTCTCCACTTGTCAGGGCTACGATTCAAGGAGAATTTCCCCAGGAAAGCGACCGTGCGTTCAGCCGTTCACGAATCGTTTGCCTCCCACACAGAGTGGCGATTCACACACACAAGAGCCACAGTGACCTCAAACTATGCCACTAATGCGGTTTCTTGCTTAAGCGTGTTAGCGACGACACCTCAGCTCTGAAAACAATGACGCACATTTTTAAGGGAGTTTGTCAGACAGAGAGCTGCAGCATCCGAAATTGTGTAATTCGATTATTTTCCAACCTTTTCCACAAGAGCAAGGGGAATGGAAGTAGAGTCAACCCTTGTAGATTCATAAGGCCGCACCAACTTGTATTTTTTTAATTTCGAATATAACAAAGACCTTTTGTTGAAGAATAGACCAATTCAAATGCGGTTGTGGCTTCTCGCTTACAACCGAAGATGCAACCCAAATGTTGCCCTCCTTCTACGGCACACGTGTCAAAGTCAAGGCTCGGGGGCCAGATCTGGCCCGCCATATCATTTTATATGGCCCGCGAAAGCAAATGGTAAATTTCTCAAGATGATGCAGCAAGCGGTCCGGATCGAGTTCCGGAAATATGCATCAAAAATGTGATGAAATGAGTAACAGAAAAAAACATCACTTAATATTTTTTACAGGTTGCGAAGCAGTAACATAAATGCATGTGTCCTCGCTATTTTTTTATTCAAAAAATTGCTTTGAAAATTTTTAAAGGCAGAATGCTAGTTGCTTATTGATAATGCGAGCATAAGTAAAAATGATCGTCTATTATATCATAAGGCTAATTATTATCATGACAAAATATCACTGTACGTGGTACTCTTTTTCAGGTTATCAAAAACGGTTATGAGGCTAAGAGCACACAGCTAAGACTGCGGTCATTTCTCGGTACGTATCAGGACGACAGAGTACGGTCTCGTGAACTCCCTGAGGAGTCTTCCTCAGGATTTACGCGAGCTCGTACTTCTTTAGAAGGCTAGACTATTTGTAAAACGATATGGCTGTGTAGTATACTTAAAAACCCTAATTCCCTTCACCGCATGCGGCTCTTGATGTATATCCAACCAACGCATCCTTATTTTAGGCTAGCAGACGAGAACAACATCCAGGTATTCCACGGGTTCTCGGTTTATGCGTACTTTCAATTGGAAAAGTACTCGTGCCACGACCGATGACACTTCACAAGATTACAAGGACATAAGAACGGATAAAAACACTCAACTCCGCTCCTCCTCTCAGTTGAGAGGCATCACATCAATGTGCTTCATTGACAACTTTAACTACTCTCTTAAGTACCGGTAGTCAGTACTTTGGCACCTTTGTGTGGAATGTTAGGGCTTAACAGAAAGAGCATGAAAACTGTGAAGACATGCGTTTTACGGCCAAAAGCTGTGAACAGGTTCCACCCCAAAATTAAAAATAATTAAAAAATAGTCATAATTTAAAGAGACTGGAATGGTTCCATCAGAATGGTTCGACGTCATTGCTTCTTTCCCCTTGGGGGACATGTTTGGGTGCTTATATGGGACTTTGAATTACTATCAAAGCTTTGTAGTTCATGACACATTTTGAACAGGTTATCACAACAATTAAGAATTAACACCTGGGCTACCACTGACAAAACGGCTTCGATAACAGAATAGAAGGTTTAGCACGTTCAATCTTTAACTCGTGTACAATATGAGCAGATAAGAATGGAATTCAAAGCGAGTGTTGGCTAACGAATGTCGCGTGGCAAGCAGGAACACGAGCTAGCTAGGTCAGGTGCCTGAACGACCAAACCCTCAAAGCTACATTCAGCGAAGAAAAACGGTTCCGTTGAAGCGTGATCGATTGAAATTGGTCGGTAGTCAAAGCTGGCGGTGGTGTATTAAAAGCAAGAAAACCGCTTGCCTTCTGACAGTTGAATCACAGCGGCCGCCACTCACCTGTCTGCGCTGCCGGTTTACACGCAATCCTGGCGGGGCGCTCACGTTAGCTTAGCCGAGTGAACCACCAGCACGCCCACTAAACAGCCGAGCCTTCGCCAAGCTAGTCTCGACCGGGCTGGCGAAAGGGACTGCGGTTCATTTAATTCCTCAAACGATTGAATGAATTCAACAAAAAGCTTGAAAGCACCGCAGCTGTCACGCTGAGCAAGCAGAGTCACCTTTTAGGTTTTTCTCGTTTGGTCGCTGCTTCCGCATAGCCGCCCTTTTATCATCGTCGATGTCCCGCCAGCCGGCAGAGAGAACACTGATCTTGTGAATCTGTTCAGCCAAATAGCATATACCCTGAGGCATACTCAAGTTAATAATGTATGTAGAATGCCGCCATAGTATGCGGTTTTCGTCACGCAAAACCCGCAGTTGGGTTCTCGCGTTACAGTATTGTGTCCACAGATTGCTGCAGAATCCTAAACTCACACAAGAGTTGTCCTTATTTGGTAACTGTCGTCAGTCCGTCCTTTAAAAAAAAAACACCAAGCCAGAAAAGAAAAAGAAAAAAAGCACACACCACTTCCTTTTCGGCTCACATAATTACAGAAGGCACTCACCGTGAAGTGGTTCTTTCCCCCTTTTTAACTTCCAACTCTTTTCTTGTTGCTCGGTTCCTCTTGTTGCCAGTAATGGTAACTTCTGCCTTTCAGTCCCTCTCCCTCTTACTCAGGCTTCCTCTTTCCAGCTGCTAGACCCTCCCCTTGTGCTTTTCGGACTGGATAAGGAATGACAGCATCCTTTCAAACAAGTTCTTTCTCGTTTGACTTTAGCTCAGGAGCTGTGTAGTACAATGTAAACACCACCTCATCCCCCCCCCCCAGCCTCCTCCCCTTCTCTTTCTGGATGAGCTAGCTGACCACTCAGACGCCCCCCACCGTTCCCCCCTTTCTCTCTGGATTCTTGCAGCATTCTTCATTCAATGACATCAACCTCTCTTTTCGCCTCTCCTTGTAAGGTCAGGAGTGGGGGATAGAACATGGTGAAAGAAAGAGGGAGAGATAATGGGGAGGGGGGGGGGAAAGAATGATTAGGTACAGATACGAACATGTACAATAATATAGTTTGGAACACAGAGAGTCACCACAACCGAAAATCGGTATTGTGTCTGTATTTGAAGAAAATGCGTCATGCTAATGGAATTGAAAGGACCACCAGTCAAACAACTGACATTGGGTCACCGTTTTTTTGAAAAATGATCTTTTAATCGGAAGGGAGCAAAAATATTTCCGTCACGCATACGTCATCCCAAATTGCACAGTTGACTTGGTTTTTAACGTCGTCTTTCCAACGATCTAAAAAGAGAACACCATTTGAAATAATATTAGTCAACAGCAAATTTTAATCACAGGTGGCTTCGGTGTCCCTAAACCAGTTTTTGCCATTTCTTTAGCCCATCGTCCTTCCTGCTAGCATTTTAAAAAATCTAGAAAAGTTTACTTGCCTCTCTGATTTAAAAAAAAAATAAAATTAATGTATTGACTAGCGTAATGTTAACCTAGCGTGAATGGCCAAGTCATTCCTAACATAGAGTCACATTTTTTATTAAAAAAAAAATATCAAACTGATTGCTAATTTTAAAATGTATTTCGTTTTCTTTATGCTTGTACACAATGGCAAAGGTTGAATTAAGGAAACTGGACTTTGTTACGGTCCGAAAGCTTCCCAAGAATTACGCCATTTTTACACTACTCTTATTTTGAACTTTATGCTTCATGTCTATGTCAGTATTGAGTCATTGGTATGAATCTGTGATCACATGAGAGGGTAATGTGAAGTTTGGACAAAGCCCCTTCTTCTAAATAAACTTAACTGTCAGTCAATTGGAACACTCAAGCCACAACAAATTAGCCACCGGTTGATTTAAGAGGAACAGTTGCAGATGAGCAGCTTGCTTCCTTGCGAGGTGAGTCTCGTCACAGTAACATTTGTGCAAGTGTGTGGCATACATTCATCTTTTATTACTGACGTTGACTTGTTGACTTCGAGCCAAGACAAACACGTGAATCGCCACGCTTACATTGAATCATCTGCTACGTGATTCGCGACATCACGTTTAAACCTGATCCCCAACCCCCCCCCCCCCCCCCCCCGCTCAGTTTTTGTTGCGCTCCGAATATAACGGCTTTTCAAGGTTTCTTCAGAGGCAGCCGGCTCTGTAAGCAGAGTTGTTTATCGAGAGTAAAGGCATTTCATGACCCTGCTTCCCCCTGACGTCGTGATAATGAGTATATGTCAGTGCCCTCGCTGCGATGTGATCCCCGGGCGGCAATGAAAACTCTCGTCTTGCATAACAACCATAAAACACAGTTGGCGACTCACACAGCCATCACATTACACACACATCATACCTCTTAGCAATAAAATGATTGATCAAGCTTTTTTTCTTGGGGGGGGGGGTAGTGGAAGGGGGTGGGAAGAAAAAATAGAATGCTTTTTGGCTGAAACTGAAAGAAAACTATTTAGCTTTGGAATTAGTGACATCATGAGAGGGGAATGAGTTGATCTATTTAACATTCATGGAAAAACATTAAGGGATGGAAACAGAGCCGGAGCGGGACTCCTTTTTAGCCCTGGATTTTCAGGGCTCAGACCGATCCACTTAAGTTCACAACATTTGAATGAAGATACCTGGACACAATGTTGGCCTTGTTAGTGTAACATGCTAAAATTGATTACGCTCCGATGAGATTCATATTGCATTTGATCAAATAGTTAAAACGGGCTTCTTTTAAAATCTATCCACGCCACTTCTGCTGCACTATTTAGCGGACTGGTGCTAACTTCTACACGAGTGTTCTGTGTTATGCCTCTTTAACGTGCTATTTTGTGCAGACGAGGTCATATAGTTAGAGTGTGAATGTTTCCAGCGCCGTATTACATTTTTGCTCCATTTGATGTCAAATTATTGTGACGTGGCGACGCCCTTGGTGACAAAGGTAGGCGGTCCCTGCTCGATATAATTTAACGGCCAGCCTGTAGCATCAGTCATACAATCGCGTGACAAGGTGATAGCCGGATTCAAGTGTTGTGGATGGCAGGTGGACCCGAGCGGTCTATGTTGCAGCCCGGCCCAGCGGAAACTCTCCCGAACGTCCACATTACTTTTATTGTCCTCATTAAAAAATAATAATAAAAAAAAAGAGGCATTAAACCAACATGTTGTAATCATCCAAACCATCCTAAAGCAAACATTATTCCAGAAGCAATGATTTGAAAAAGCAGAAGAAGCATCCCCCTCCTGGTTTCTGCCGCATGCAGATGTTAAGCCAGACTCAGGACTATGAATTGAAGGGAGTGGTCATCATTGGAATTTGATTCCCGCCCCCATTGTCCCACAAGAAATGTTTCCAGTCACTTTCCGCTTCCACCGAGGCTGAAAAATGTGTCAAAGCACCATCTCGAAATTTCCTTAGAGGAAAGAACACAATCTTCTACCCTTTTTGTTTCAGCCAGCTGCAAGCATCCTCATGGTGCCTCACTAAAGTTCTGAAAGTTTGGATCAGGCAGTAAGACGGCAACTGTGGGGTCCAGCCCGTCTGGAGGTAGGGGGTGGGATGGGAGGCAGTTACAATCAGAGCCAGACAGCCTGGAATGCCGCCAAACCTTGGAATGCCCCTGCCCCCCCCACCCCCGCCCTCTCATCGCATATCCCAACATTTGTCAGCCTGTCCTCTCCGCCGCTGCACTTGTACTTCCCTTTGCATCGTTCTTTCCACACCTCTCTCGCCACTACCCGCTCGTTTTATCCGACTGCCCCCCCCCGATCCCATCCTCTTAGGAAGCCACAGTAAAAGGCTGACAATCCTCACACCTGACTTGCCTGCACGATAATATCATTCAGAAATCAAAGAGAAATTCCGGGCATACTCCAGACAGGATGAGGACCTGCCTACCTGAGAACATGGAAACAGTTCTCTTTTGCCAAACTGGCTCCCATTCAAACGTTACTACCCCCCCAAACACACATTAACTGCACTCCCGGCTTCCACCAGCTGGTGTCAGGACGGACGCACAAGTGGTGCGCCGCGCAGTCAGACAAAACTGCCTTGAGGGAATCGGTCTCCCCAGATTTTCTTTCTGACAGCAAGTACATCAAGATCAGTTGGAAATGAGATCAAAGGCGGCAGGAAGTGACATCGAATGAGGTTCCGACGTGGCCGATAAAGAGCGTGACGAGGGGAATGGGCAGCAAAACAGGCCTCACGGTTGATAAACAGCGGAGTGGTGGTCCAGACGAGGACATTTGAGGCAGGGGGGAAACGGTGAGTGATTGCAACGGTGGGGGGGGGGGGGGGGGGGGGGGGCAAGAGATCCGAGAATAACAGAGGAGAGTCGGGAACTCCGTGTGCGCAATATTTGAGCTTGTGGAGGTGGCTGGGGTGGGCAAAAATAAACGCGTGAGAGCAGACTGCAAAGCACACATCTGTATCTCCAACTCTAGCCTCTTTCACACAGAGATCCAGCGTAATTGCGGCATTAGACACCATAATGGCGGGCGTTTATTTGCCTGTGGCGCTCACACCAAAATGGGTTATTGTCGCGCATTGTACCTTACGCAATCAAAGTAGTACGTTCTCCCCCCCCCCCCCCCCCCCCCCCCCCCCCGCATGATCATTTGTTCACTTTGGAACGATGTGGCAACACTTAAGCGCTGTGCCGCAACGTGCCGGGCAGCACGAAGAACTCGTGAAAGAAATACCTTCGACTCATTTCCATTAGCCGCCCCGTGGTCTTTCGCATTGTACGTTAGCACCGAGTGAACTCACTAGCGTTAGCTGAAATGCTATCGCTAGGTTGAACATGTTGATTGTGTTCAATAACATCTCGACGCAAGGACGCTTCGTCTCTTATTGGGAGAACTATGCGAGCGCGAATTGAATTTAAGTGCTTTTCAAGTATGTAAAACTAAATTCTAAAAAAACTAAAACTAAAACTAAATGATAAAATTAGATTCTCAGGCCACAATAACAGTCCTGGCGTGTGAAGTTGAACGTCTGACACTTCCTTTTCTCTGGGCTCTCTGTTGTGTTGAAAGCAATTGTGGCTGTCTGTATAAATTGCTAGGATTAAAAAAAAAAACCAAAAAAGTCTCAAGTACTGTTCTGACTCTGATGGCCCTACGGCACGACCTTGATACGACCTCCGGAGGCAACAAATTTCTCAACACTTCTATCATTCCACGGCAGTGCAGCGGAATGGGAAAAATGCAGTGTAGAAAAGGCCACTAAAGTTTCCCAGTGCCCCTTCCTCATGACAAATCAATACCGCCCCCCTCCATATGGCCCCCCCCCCCCCATTTGCCTTCATCCACTTCAACATAGCTTTTCCCTAAAAACCAAACCATCCAGCATGCCCTACTAATCCTCCTCTCTTCTCCACTTGCCTCTGCTCAAGCTCTAAAGCTTCATCCACCACTTGTGTTTTCTCTCTCCAGAAGTACAGCCCAATTTAGCCCCCCCCCCCCCCCCCCACACACACACACCTCCCACCACCCTCCTCCAGGCCACCCACACACACACACTCAACTAACTTTGTGGCTCCTCTCGGGGCTAATGTGTAACACGTGACTCTAATTAACACGTACTGTAACAGTTTGAGTCGTGCGTGCGAGTGCGGATGAAAAATAAAGTTGACATTTAGAAGGCCGTGTCGGGGACCGGGGATTGTGTTTTCTTCAAGAGAAAGCCAGCTTTTGGGTTGACCCACATAACAGACATTTACGTGCATCCGCTCGCGTAATCTTTCGAGTGCTAGGACCGAGGACGGATGGTGACACGGCTCCACGGAAGTCGATGATTACGGGAATGAGTCACATGAGATGGAATCAAACAGGAGCATTTTGTCATTTAAATTCAGTGTGGCGTCGTCGCCGCAGCGCCGCTGACGGTAACGTGATAGAAGTCGTCTGAGTCACTTTTGTGTCAGGGCGCGTGAGCGAGAGTTGCGAAGGCGCGCGCAAACATGGCGGGAGGCCTCTGTGTGTGTGTGTTTGGGGGGGGGGGGGGCGAGATTAGTGTCTAGAATGTTTTACCTCTGTGGTTGACCTCGCGTCGCATTGAAGGTCCGTGGCACAGATCACCACGTTGTCACACAGGTACGTCGCATGCATGCCCACGTGGGCGTGAGTGGGACCATTCTTCTGCTCTGGCTAATGTAAAAAAAAAATTAAAAAATAAAAATTCAATACGACTGTTTCCAGGGGGGGGGGGCGGCCCGGTTGTCCAGTGGTTAGCACGTCGGCTTCACAGTGTAGAGGTACCCGGTTCGATTCCAGCTCCGGCCTCCCTGTGTGGAGTTTGCATGTTCTCCCCGGGCCTGCGTGGGTTTTCTCCGGGTGCTCCGGTTTCCTCCCACATTCCAAAAACATGCGTGGCAGGCTGATTGGACGCTCTAAATTGTCCCTAGGTGTGAGTGTGAGTGCGAATGGTTGTTTGTTTCTGTGTGCCCTGCGATTGGCTGGCAATTCATTCATCTTCCGAGCCGCTTGATCCCCACTAGGGTCGCGGGGGGTGCTGGAGCCTATCCCAGCTGTCTTCGGGCAGTAGGCGGGGGACACCCTGAATCGGTTGCCAGCAATCGCAGGGCACACAGAGACAAACACCCATTCGCACTCACACTCACACCTAGGGACAATTTAGAACGTCCAATCAGCCTGCCACGCATATTTTTGGAATGTGGGAGGAAACCGGAGCACCCGGAGAAAAACCCACGCAGGCCCGGGGAGAACATGCAAACTCCACACAGGGAGGCCGGAGCTGGAATCGAACCCGGTACCTCTGCACCGTGAAGCAGACGTGCTAACTACTGGACTGCGGGGCCGCCAAGTTATTTTCATTCAGTCTACATTTTTAAAATTCATCGTACGGTGAATCGGCGAACGGAATTTTATTCTGACAAATACTGTCCTCAAATAAACAACTTCTCTCTCTCTCTTTTGTGGGTGGGGAGGTGCATGTCCCCCCCCCCCCCCCCAACACGCAGTCTCCACAGCTCTCCCTCAACTGGTCTCAAGTCTTCCATCCTTCTTTTTTCTCTCAGCCCCCCCCCCCCCCCCCCCCCCATCTGTCCCACTCGTGTTCTTTGCCCCCTTCTGGGCCACGCTCACAATGTGGCTGACCACACACACACACCGTGCGCCCTCCCCTCCACACCACACTTTGTCTTCTCACTTGTCCAGACTGTGCTTGTGTCATTCCATGCACAGCACACGCGCACGCGTGCATTTGTCATCTCCAAGAGAAGAGGGGCAAGACGGGCACAACATAAAATGGGACGGGGAGGGGGTGGGGGGGAGAGGGGGTGTTGTGCGACAAAACTAAATTGTAGGTGTCGTGTTGGCGTCGGAAGGAAGAGGGAGATTGAGGATGTTGCCCGGCGTGTACCAAAAGCAAGAGAGTGATCAATGGAAGGAAACCCTTTTTTTGTGTACGCGTGTGTGCGTGTGCATGTGTGTGTGTGTGTGTGTGTGTGTTTTTGCAGGGTCCCCGGGATTTCGAACGGGTGTATTCACCAGGAGAGATGGAAACAGCCGCTGTGCATTGTCAGGCTGAGAGAGAGTGAGATAGAAGAGAAAGAAAGAAAGAGAGAGAGAGAGAGAGAGGAGAGAGAGAGAACCCCCATTTTAGCCGAATAATATGACAGCAGCGCAGCGATCTCCACAACAATGGCAGCTCTCGGCGTTGCGCTATTGATCCCCCGCTCGCACGCACCCGCTCAATCCACAATGGTTGTTTCCCCCCCCCCCCACTCACACATGAAATCGCTTTGCCAAAATAGTTGCAGAATATACAGCGGCAAATTAAGAGGATGGAAACTTGCCGGCGAGATGGATGATGACGTGAATGAGCGCTCGCGTTTTTTTTTTTTTTTTTTTTTTTTAATGTGCTCGTTTATCGCTTCCAGGCATACTGACTTACTAACCGGATCTAAGACACTGCGCCGCACTGGGGGGAGACAGAGAGAGAGCGAGAGAGAGAGAGAGAGAGAGAGAGAGGGAGGACGGACGAGTGGCGGGCAAAGCGCAGGAGCGAAAGAGAGAGAGAGAGCGCAGGAGGAGGGGAGGAAAAAAAAAACATAGCGAAGAGGAAGAGAGAGTCGCAGGAGGAAGAAGGAGAATGCGCGGCGTCGGAGGAACTCTCCATGCTTGTATCCAGGGCCTTTGTGAAGACACCATGGGATGCATTGGCTCCAGGAGACTGAGTAAGCAACACTTCTGTCGCTCGATCATGGGGGGGAGGAATTAGAGGGGGTTAGGTTGTGGGGAGGCTGTGGAAAGGGGGGGGTTGTCCTGCAGAAGTGATTGTTTGTGTTGTAGAGACGTAAGGGACAAGCAAAGGCTTTGTGTTGATGCATGCGTGCCGTGTTGGAAAAAAGCGTGTGGACGTGCGGTCTGGATGCAGGCAAGATGTCACGGACGATATGTGTTCAAATATATATGTGTGTGTGTGTGTGTGTGTGTGTGTGTGTGCGCCCCCCTTCACCCCCCCCCCCCCCTCTGGGCACCCCTCCTCCCATCCCTTGATTTATGATGCCGTTTGGCAGTATGTATATGTGTGCAGAGTAGGAGGCAGAGCGGGATGGGGAAGGCAGAGGCGAGAGCTTATTTATAGGGCGGCGTGGCTCGGAGGAAGGGAGACGGGGAGGGGGGGTGGAAGGAAAAAAAAAAAAAGGGGGGGGGGGAAGTGATCATGGCATTGTCGGAGGTGCTTGCACAGTTTTGTTGTTATTTGTGGCAATAATCGGGGTAAGGATGGGGGATCGTCGGGACGGGGGCAGAGGAGGAAGGGGGGGGGTCGAAAGGGGGGGGGGGGTTACGTGCAGGCGAGGGGGTGCGGGATGGATGGCAGGCTTCAGGTGAGAGTAAAACCGCGCAGTGGGATCAGAGCGGTTCGGGCGGGCTATCGAACGTCAGTGCGACGTTGAGATGTTGCGGCGCAGGCTAGAATGAGTGGCACTCGAAAAAGGCCCGAAAATCCCGTCGAAAAATAAACACACTTCCTTTGCCGTGAAATATTCACGAGCCACTTAGCGCAAGGAGCTCCTTCAAACTTATTTACGGCAGAGAAGCAATGTCACCACTAAGGCGGGCCTGGGCCCTTCACAGGTTCAAGCGCGTCCCCCCCCCCCCAAGCAGGTAAAAGGACTTGCGGCTTTCGTTTTTTTTTTTTTGTTTTGTTTTTTTCCTCCAATCCGAGGTAAATTCTTGATGAGGGCTGCTTTAAAAATACCCAGCGAGAAGCAAGAAGAAAAAGCAGAGCGGGCCCGGGAGGCCGCTGCGAAGTCAATGCAGCGCGAGCTTGGTTGGGGGCGCGTTGCAGTGCTGAGGAACGGCACAAGGTCGGGGGGTCGGGACAAGGGATCGACCTCGGCGCTGGTGTTCTCGTTCTCATTTTTGAGGCCGGATCATACAACGAACGGCGCGGGGGCGATTTCAATAGTAATAATTTAATTTAATATCAATAATTTAATAGTGGGCGGCCCGGTAGTCCAGTGGTTAGCACGTTGGATTCACAGTGCAGAGGTACCGGGTTCGATTCCAGCTCCGGCCTCCCTGCGTGGAGATTGCATGTTCTCCCCGGGCTTGCGTGGGTTTTCTCCGGGTGCTCCGGTTTCCTCCCACATTCCAAAAATATGCATGGCGGGCTGATTGAACACTCTAAATTGTCCCTAGGTGTGAGTGTGAGTGCGAATGGTTGTTCGTCTCTGTGTGCCCTGCGATTGGCTGGCAACCGATTCAGGGTGTCCCCCGCCTACTGCCCGGAGACGGCTGGGATGGGCTCCAGCACTCCCCCGCGACCCTAGTGAGGATCAAGCGGCTAGGAAGATGAATGAATGAATGAATAATTTAATAGTCAAAAGTAAAGTGGAGCCTCCACAAGGTCGTTGAATCAACAACCCGTTCGGTTATCCCGTAGTTTAGTATTGCTTTACAAGAATCGAAAAACGCTGGCCAAACCGTGACCAAAAAAGTCTGCGCGTATTCCTGTCCGGAAAAAGGAAGCGAGAGTAACCTGAAAATGGTGGTTGAGGATCTCGTTGGGTGGGCTTGGTTTGGCAAAATTCATTTCTATCATTTTGAAGATTTGGATGCAGCGTGAATCGACGGGTCAGGACAGCAAAGTGTAGGCGTAGGGATTCGTTTCACCCCATCGCCTATTTATTGCATCTTCCTCGCGCCTCACGTCTCCCCGGACATGACGAGTCGACTTACAACGCAACTTTGATTGTTTTGACTAAGAAAATATGTCACGTTGTAGAGGAAGAAGGAAAACGCTCTTCAAGGAGAGAGAGCTCGTTGGCTTTTGCATTCCGCGCTAGCAAAGTGTCTTTTCACTCACTTCCATTTCATACGAAATATTCATTCATTCATTCATTCATTCATCTTCCGAGCCGCTTGATCCTCACTAGGGTCGCGGGGGGGTGCTGGAGCCTACCCCAGCTGTCTTCGGGCAGTAGGCGGGGACACCCTGAATCGGTTGCCAGCCAATCGCAGGGCACACATAGACGAACAACCATCCACGCCCACATTCACACCTAGGGACAATTTCGAGCGTCCAATCAGCCTGCCATGCATGTTTTTGGAATGTGGGAGGAAACCGGAGCACCCGGAGAAAACCCACGCAGGCCCGGGGGAGAACATGCAAACTCCACACAGGGAGGCCGGAGCTGGAATCGAACCCGGTACCTCTGCACTGTGAAGCCAACGTGCTAACCACTGGACTACCGGGCCGCCCATACGAAATATATATATATATATATATATATATAATATATATATACACATATATTTTTTAAACCGGACAATGATTAAAAACAGGCAAAATACAACTTTTTTGGTGGGGCTGGAACGGATTAATTCTATTTCCATTGGTTACAATGGGGAAACGTTTCTTTGGTGGACGAAGGTCGCGGTTGGCGGACGCAGTCTGGGAAAGAATCGTTTGTGAAAGGAGGTTTCGCTGTATCGGGTCCGTTAAAGTGCTCGTATTACCAAAAAAAAAAAGAAGAAAGATGTGTTTTTACCAAACATTTTGGTGGCACGCTAAGTCCCGCTCAATTCCCATGTGGATGTTTTATGTCAAATTATTTTTGATGCTAGCACGTGTCAACGGAGCCGATTTGCTTTTACGGCTCTAAACACACGCCAGCCTATTGATGGAGACAAGAGTGTGTCTGCACCTGATGCGGTGCTGATGTCACCCCCCCGCACCCCCGCCCCCGATTCAGAGGTAGTAGCAGCCAGGCTAACGCGGAGGCACGGTTGTGTTTATCCTGGGTGAGAATAGCTTTAGTGCGCACTATCGATCGCGCTTCTCCGCTGCAGTCCGAGCTGCCAAGCGGAGATCAACAGGATGGGGGGAAGCGACAGGCTGCCCCCGATGGGGTCTGGTTTTTTCGTGAGGCGGGAGCAGCCGCCATGTGTCCGGACGGCCTGCGGTAACTCGGTCATTAAGTCCAGGCCTCGCGTGCATTCCGTTTCCTCCCCCCAAAATCAGACCGTTGTGGTATACGACTGTGAAGCATGAAGAGTGAATCGAGTACCTTTGGTCTTTGAAGAGCTGGCGTTTTATGTCGGCGTCGGAGCGTCGTCGGTCAACGTTCCTGCTTCGGGACTCGATGGGGTGTCTTCTCCCATTTTGATGATTTCCGACAAAGGTTCTGAGAGAACGGCCCCAAATCTGTAAAACAAGTGTCGTGTTATTCCCTCCCTTTTCCAGAGTGGTGATCTTGTTCAGTGTCTTGGGTAAACTGGAGCCTGTTCCAGCTGACTTGGGGCCCAAAGGCGGACCGCCAGTCCGCCAGTCAACGATGAGCCAGACAAGCGTTCGCACTTGCATTCACACCGTCAGTCAGCGACGTGAACCGCTGCCAACAAGGGAAGTCGCCCAGCCCTCCATTTTCTATAGCGCGTTTCCGCATTTGGGTGCCAGTTCCCGGCGGACTTTGGACGAGAGGTGGGCCTGCGCCCCGGACTCATTGCCAGCCGATCGACGGGTGCACATCATGCAAAGCAGCGACGGGGCAATTTAAATGACGGAGGGGGGCCTGTCGGCACGTTGATGAGTCGATTGTCGTAAACGAAGAATTTTATTGACTACTTCGGGCCTTTTATTTAACTCGTTCACTCCCAAAGACGTTTTTAAACGTCTTTTCAGACTTGGGTCCAGAATCGGTCGGTACCGAATGAGTTAACATCTATTTAAGCCTGCGGTCTCCTCAACCCCGCCGGGGTGACGCCATTGCGATGCGCCGGGCATCCATCACCCCCCCCCCCCCGATCCGCTCCCCCCTTTGCAAAGCAAAAGGCCTTGAGAAGACGTCGATGCGAGGCGCAAATTCCTTTTTTCGCCTCATCAGCAAGGAAAGGCACGCCAAAACATCAGATGATAAAAATCGGTCCGATATTTGTTCCTTTGTGTCAAGAAATCGGCTTTAGCGCAAGGGCGCAACGCAGCATATTATGCGTGCTTCGTTGAGAGCAAAACGACCAAAGCCATTACTATTAATCACGGCGCTCATACTGTCCCGACACCACCACCGCGCGCCTTTGCCGTACGATATCATCAACACAACCTTTGCTGGAGATCATCGGAAGCGTTTTGTTGTATTCATTTGCCGGGTCACATGATACCCGTGAGTGCTCGAAAAACATCAATGGGCGCATACATCAGGGCACTGTTTTGCGCCGTGTCTTTGACTCCCGTGGCGTGAATGTGGTGGCATTGTGACAGCTCACTTATTAGATATTTTTTTTTGATGGAGGTCAGTTTGCACCATTCAAGAAAAGGGAAATATACAGGCGTGTTTCTGGTACTTTTCTTGTTGTGTTTGCCATCGTGGCACTCGGTGTCTTGACCATCACTGGTCACCTTCTGTGATGCTTGCATCCTATTGAATAGACAGACATGAAATCCTCAACTCACCCCCACTCGCGCATTTTTAGTATGCTTATCTTATCCATCCATCCATCCATCCAGATCCGCTTAATCCTCACAAGGGTTGGGGGGGGGGTGCTGGAGCCTCTCCCAGCTGTCTTCGGGCAGTAGGCGGGGGACACCCTGAACTGGTGGCCAGCCAATCGCAGGGCACACAGAGACAAACAACCATCCGCGCTCACGCTCACACCTAGGGACAATTTAGAGTGTTCAATCAGCCTGCCAGGCATTCATTCATTCATCTTCCGTACCGCTTGATCCTCACCAGGGTCGCGGGGGGTGCTGGAGCCCATCCCAGCCATCTCCGGGCAGTAGGCGGGGGACACCCTGAACTGGTGGCCAGCCAATCGCAGGGCACACAGAGACAAACAACCATCCGCGCTCACGCTCACACCTAGGGACAATTTAGAGTGTTCAATCAGCCTGCCAGGCATGTTTTTTGGAATGTGGGAGGAAACCGGAGCACCCGGAGAAAACCCACGCAGGGACAGGAAGAACATGCAAAACTGAACCCACGGCCTCTGCGCTGTGAGGTCGATGCGCTAACCACTGGACTACCGGGCAGCGATGCTTTCATTTAAAAAAAAAAAAACTTGCCGCTGACTGAGCTTGAGTCTCGCATGTTATGCTGATACAGTTAAGCAGGGGTGCCCAAACTACAGCCTGAGGGCCGTTTGCGGCCTGCCTCAGCATATACAGGAATAGGTTTTGACACAGCCTGCAACCCTATTGGGTGCAGGCTGTGTGTGTGTGTGTGTGGGGGGGGGGGGTAGGGGGGGAGTTGCGACATGCCCATTCCCCGCGGGTGTGATGCACCCGACACCTACGACTACGAACAAATTGGGCCGGATGCAGCTTTTGTAGCTACGCAATAAAAGTATTCCCAAACCAAATCGTCACAACATTTCTCTTTATAATAATAACAATAATACATTTTATTTATAAGCGCCTTTCAAGACACCCAAGGACACTTTATAATGTCTCCTGAACTAAGATATTTCAGTTTCAGAAGCCAAATTTTCGTATCCGTGTCCACAAATTTTTTGATCTAGCCGATTCATCGCGCTAGCTTACTCCAGTTATAGTGCGAGCGCCACGCACGCCCGCCCGCCATTAACCAGGCAAAGCTGTCAGACTGAGGCGGAGTCCGACCGATTGGCTTGGGTCCAGTTTGGCAAAGCCTCGCCCGCTTCGACCTGTTCAAGGTGAACGAGTCGTCGGCGTAACACTGAGAGACAGCGAGGCCTAACGACCCTCACCCGCACGTACGCTGGACATCCAAGGACAAGTGGGTCATCACCCGCAGACCACGGGCAGTTAAATTAATATATTTAATATATATATAATATATATTAATATATAATATATATATGAATATATATAATATATTAATATAATGTAAATTTCCCCAGTGTGGGACGAATAAAGGATATCTTATCTTATCTTAATGTAAACCAGCCCGTATGTGGGCTCGCACTGGCTCTCATGTGGATCTTTTTGGTCGAAGTGACGAATCAGAGTGTGTGGGTGCGTGAGGCCGGCTGTTTTTTTTTTTTTGGTTTCGTTTTTTTTTTTTTTTGGTAAACAATGTGACTCAAGCGCCCAGTGAGTTATGAAAATGAAACATAACGCTACGAAAGAGCGCCTTTCAGTACCCGCGGAGTCATCTGAGGGGCGGAGGGGGTCGAGGGGACTGCGGGGGGCTGTCGTAATGTTGCGCCGGAGCGTGTTTATGGATTTCTGTGCAATTGCGCACGCACTCAGCATCGGTATGTGACCGGCGCTAATTGCGTCGTTGTCATCTGCAGCTGCTCGGCTCACAGGAATAATCAAGATGGCACGCGGCGGATGACGCAATTTGGGCCTTCTCTGCAGCTTTTTTGTCCTTTTCTCGGAAGTGGATGACAGTTCCACGTGGGCTCTGAACGCCCCTTATAAATTGAGCGGAAGGAGGTTTGCGGGCGTCGCTGGGGGCTGATGGAGCTATGGCTGAATCTCTCGGTGGCAGGATGCTACTTTCCACAGGTTTTGGGTTACCACCCCCCCTTAAGTGCGGCGCGCCGACTCGGGAGTCGATGACATATTTACCTTGCAAGCAGTCAAGGCTATCAAACGCGTCCCAGAGGCCATTTTCATGCCTCCCAAGTTCATGACTGGGCGCCGTGTTTTGACATCTCGCACTCCTTCCCCTGCAATTTTATGTCTTTCAACCCCCCCCCCCCCCCCCTCCGCCGCCGCTGTCCTGATAAACAAGCGTCAAACTCCCCCTCCGGTTCCTCACCGGAATGGCCGCGGGGGCGTTAGTGGGAGGGAGTCAAGGAAAAGACAGATGACAGTCAAGTGCTTCTCACTTGACGGCCGCCGTCAAGCCGCCGCGGTCCGAGCGGGGGCCGACAGCGCCAGCGCCGCAGATCTTTTGGTCATTCATTACGCACGGCTGAACCGCTCCCTGTTTTCCTCCCGGTGCTCCCCCACCCCCCCACCCCCCCACAACCCCGCCCCGCCTCCTCGGCCGCGCTCACGCAGGCTCTCCCCCGTGACTGCGGGGCGGCGCCGTTGTACGTGCGGGGGGAGGAGAGCGAGAATGCCAAGCGAGGTGGGGGGGGGGGGCGGTCATGTGCCTTGTTGTTATTGTTGGCTCCCCCCACCCCCACACCCCCCCATCCATCCTCAAGGAGGAATCCTGCGCATTGGCTTGATGCGCTAAGCGCTGAGCATCAGCGAACGGGGCGGGGGGGGGGGGCGGAGACACACACGAGCGTGCCATAGCCTTAGAAACCACCGAGATGCCGGCTAATGACTACTGACCCGTCCCTCTGAAGAGACATTCTGAGCCCCCGTAGCCTAAACAAAGACGGACGAATGGCAAACACAGACATCGAAACCGTTGCGGATCACGTCACAAACGCACCCATGTCATCCTTATACGACGGCCGCTCGAGATATCGGGCGTCGGTGTCCGGCGCCGTCCGTGGGCTGGGGGGGCTCCACGTTGGCATTTTATGTCAAGGAAGAGTGACCGCTAATCCGCTAATTGGACAAGCGAGGCTGCGAGAGAGGCGAGCGGAGCCAAAAAGTGAGCGAGGCACACGTGGCGCCATGCTGTCGGCTCCATATAGTATGCGGGTGCGCATACATTATGTTTGCGGGGCATGTTTAAGGAATCTGGGACACCCCTCCGCCCGCCCGCCACGGAAAAGGTTTTACTGACATAAGGGACCATCTCATGCCGTACTCCGCGGCGCCAAAAAAGGAGACACGCCTGACTAATCCCACTCGGGTCAGGCGCAGTTCAGCTCTAATAGTAAAATTTGCAAAGGTCTCAGACGCTCTTTAGCGCCGCTCGGGGGAAGATCATCAGCGCTTTCTTTTGGCGCTTTTTGCTGAGGCGAATGATTTCTTTAATAAGGACACCTTGCCCAAGTTGTTTTAATGCCGGACCGGCACAAGGAGAAGTGCATCTTAAATCAGCCGGCCGTTCATTTTCCCTCCCGCCGATCGGGTTCGGGAGTCACAGAGGAGGCTCGGGACTGGGCGAGATGTGGGCTAACGATCCCCGCGCCGCGGAAAGCCGGGTGTGGATGGAGGCGTGCACTTTGGTGCTGAACCACCTCCGGCCCATCAAGAAGAACCAAAAGAGGGATTGTGTGAATTCCCACAGGGGTGATCCACAATCTTTGGTCCCACTTTGGTTTCAGGTGCAGCGTCGCTAGCTGGCGGCTAACGCGTCGCGGTTTTTGTCAGCTGGACCCACAAAAAGTCTTGCGAAGCTTGTCAAGATTTTTGGGGTTTTTTTTTTTTTGTCTCTGATTGCAGTTCGGCAAAAATTGCGGCCGTTGTATCGGTCTGTCGTGGTGAAGAAGGAGCTGAGCCAAAGGGCGAAGCTCTCAATTTACCGGTCGATCTACGTCCCAACCCTCACCTATGGTCACGAGCTATGGCTCGTGACCGAAAGAACGAGATCCCGGATACAAGCGGCCGAAATGAGTTTTCTCCGCAGGGTGTCCGGGCTCTCCCTTAGAGATGAGGTGAGAAGCTCGGTCATCCGGGAGGGGCTCCGAGTCTAGCCGCTTCTCCTCCACATCGAGAGGAGCCAGATGAGGTGGCTTGGGCATCTGATTCGGATGCCTCCTGAGCGCCTCCCCGGTGAGGTGTTCCGGGCATGTCCCACCGGGAGGAGACCCCGAGGAAGACCCAGGACACGCTGGAGAGACTATGTCACCCAGCTTGCCTGGGAATGCCTCGGGATCCCCCGGGGAGAGCTGGAAGAAGTAGCTAGGGAGAGGGAAGTCTGGGCTTCGCTGCTAAAGCTGTTGCCCCTGCGACCCGGCCCCGGATAAGCGGTAGATGATGGATGGATGGATGGATGGATGGATGCAGTTCGGCATCACTTTAAGAGGCTTTATGACTCCAACGTATGGCGCAATTGACGTCATTCCTGCGACAAACCAATCAGCGGACGGCTTCGGCGCCGCCTTCAAGGTTGTTCAAAGGCTTTCAAGCGCAAGACTGCCACCCTCAACAACCTGAAGTCAGGACGGCTAAAAGCTCGTCCGCCGAAATGAGCTTGTGTTGTTGTCAAATTCCAGGCCTGCCCTCTGGCAAACTGGCGCCGAACTGCAATTTGGGGACCGAGAAGCATCTTGACGGGCGGGCATTTCGCAATGCGCTGTCAATTAGCGGGTCAAAGGGTCAAAGGGAAACGATACGCTTGGGAAAAGCGCAAAGACGAATCTGTCGAATGCTGATGATGATGGCCCCGGCATCTGTCAGAGCGATCGGCGAGATGAAACGAGAGAAAAGAGACGCTCGCCTAGTAGGCAGCCGTTCATATTCGGATTCAGTCCTCTCAAGGAGTAACGTATCGGCGACGGCACTGTAAAAATCAATCCACACCGAGCGACAACAATTATTGAAGGCGCCGGCTTGAAAATCTAGTTAATAAATTGAGAGGAGTAAATTTTTCTCAGCTGGTTACAGCTGGGGAAACGTGATCGAGCTCCTTATCATGGGTGCCATTCAGGTTACCCCCCCCTGCCCCCCGCGCATTCCATTTGAGTTGAAAACATCAATAACTGCGAGGTTTTCGTTTGAGTGTTTGCTTTCTGTGGCCGCATGCAGGGGGGGGGGGGGAAGTGGATCGGAATTTGCTCCGAGCCCGGTAGTCCAGTGGTTAGCACGTCGGCTTCACAATGCAGAGGTACCAGGTTCGATTCCAGCTCCGGCCTCCCTGTGTGGAGTTTGCATGTTCTCCCCGGGCCTGCGTGGGTTTTCTCCGGGTGCTCCGGTTTCCTCCCACATTCCAAAAACATGCATGGCAGGCTGATTGGACGCTCTAAATTGTCCCTGGGTGTGAGTGTGAGTGCGAATGGTTGTTCGTTTCTGTGTGCCCTGCGATTGGCTGGCATCCCATTCAGGGTGTCCCCCGCCTACTGCCCGAAGACAGCTGGGATAGGCTCCAGCACCCCCCGCGACCCTAGTGAGGATCAAGCGGCTCGGAAGATGAATGAATGAATGAATGAATATATAAGCTGTTTAACGTTGCACACTGACAACAGGAAGAATCAAACAAAATGCGCCACGATGAAAGCGGGTCAAAATGATCCGGTTGCCGATTTTGAAGTCTCACGCGCGAGGAAGCCGCCGCAATCAAATACCGAAAACGGTTATTCGATCGTGGACTGGATGGAGTTCAAAGGAAAGAAGGCCAGCGGGGGCACAGGGCGGATGTTTTTTTTTTTTTTTTTTTTTTTTTTGGATGACTGGGTCAGTGGGTCACAGACATCGCTGGCCATCCACAGAGCCAAAGCGGTCTGAAGAGCGCTCCTGAGGAAACGGCTCATGGTGGCCAAATGGCGCGGTGACGACACCGTCGCCTCCGCGAGGCGCACGCTTGTGCTTACAGGGGGGGAGGGGGGGGGGAGTGCAGCCCTCGGAGAGTCGCGCCATGCGCGCAACTGATACAGAGAGCAGGCACCCAGAGACCCGAGCTGTGTTTAAAGCCAATTACCAGTCCACGCCATCGAATTAAACCAATGTTTTAATTAAGATTTGAGCGGTGGGGGGGGGGGGGGGGGGGGGGCAAAGGGGGTGAGGGGTGGGGGGCTGTTTGAATGACATTAATTTGTCCAACCGAGAGGGTCTCGTAAACGAGTTCTTGTTGATCTACCATTCTTTTCATTGAGCAATAATTGGAAACTTTGAACGAACTGCTGGTGGGAGCTCCGGCTCGCTTTTTTTCAGATCCGGATTTTGAACCGGCGGGATTTTGTGGCATTTAGACGCAAAGCATTTTTTGAGCCGACGCCCCCTCCTTCAGTTTCACCCGAGTTGCCTTTATCGCCCTTGCCTATTTATGAAAGTTAATAAATATCCTCTCTCTCTCTCCTTCCTTCTCTCTGCCGCTTTCTTTCTTTTTCTCGCCTGCTCTCAGCAGCCGATGGCGTGCCGGTCCAGAAGGACGGGGAGCAGGTAAGACCCGATTCACCTTCAGGCCACAACTTTTCCCCACAGGCGGACACGAGCCGGGCAACCGACATGGCTGACTTGACGTAGTCGATGTCACGACGCGGCACCGAGAGCCGGCTCGGCCCTTGACCGGAGCTCTTAAGTGTCAAGTGCCGCTGCTCGCGCTAGTAGAGCGGCGAACGTAACGCAGCCTTGGCGTCGGTGTCGCACGTTCCACCGCGTTGCCCCCAAGCGCCGGAAGACCGAGCGACGGTCTGGCTCGGTCAGCGTTCCCATTTACAGCCTCTCCGCCCTCATCCCGATCCCAGTGGGCGGTGGAGAGACAGGAAGCCATTTTCCCACCAAAAACGCAGCTTCACTTTTCAAATGAAAATGTGCTGCAGAGCGATCCCATCATTTATTTATGTGCCTGTGCCCTTGCTGAGAGAAAAACACCCACACACATGACCATTTTTGGTAGCCCCCCCTTTTTTTTTTTTAAATTAATGATGGAAAATGGGAGCTTCTTCAGTGGGTGCACACTATCACACAAGCGTTCAATCGCTTTCGTCGTACACACCCCAATGTGAGGGGCGTCAGAAACGACGAGAGGAAGCCCCCCCCCCCACGAACAATACTTTACATCAAAAAGGAGGCGTAAGAAAACCAACAGGAAGTCGCAAGGAATGCGAGCATTGGTTGCATGCGCGGCCGTGAAACGTGAAAACTGACATACAAGGTCGATTTTAAAGGAGTCCGTAAATTAAATTCGTGGGAGTCCAAGTAATTTGATAGGAAACATTCATTCATTCATTCATCTTCCGTACCGCTTGATCCTCACTAGGGTCGCGGGGGGTGCTGGAGCCCATCCCAGCCGTCTCCGGGCAGTAGGCGGGGGACACCCTGAATCGGTTGCCAGCCAATCGCAGGGCACACATAGACGACCAACCATTCGCACTCACACTCACACCTAGGGACAATTTTGAGTGTTCAATCAGTCTGCCATGCATATTTTTGGAATGTGGGAGGAAAGCGGAACACCCGGAGAAAACCCACGCAGGCCCGGGGAGAATATGCAAACTCCACACAGGGAGGCCGGAGCTGGAATCGAACCCGGTACCTTTGCACTGTTAAGCTGACGTGCTAACCACTGGACTACCGGGCCGCCCTTGATAGGAAACAACCAGAACTAAATCTGGGGTTAAAAAAAAATTGGGGTTAAAAAAAAATTGCTTTTCTGCTGCCCCTAGACCAACTAAAAAAAAAGAAAAATTTGCGGTGTAACCGAACAGCTGATTATTTTCTTTGGTCCTCATGGACACGAAAGTAAAAAGACGACAAAGAGAGCCAAATTGGCTTTTGTGAAGTATTCAAACAGCGACCTTGACCTTGACCTTGTTGCCACCAAATCGTAAATGAGCTCACCTTTGAATCTGGATGGAGGCGCCCGATAGACGCGGGATGAAACCGTTTCCGCTTGATTGGCGCTCGTCTCGAAACCGAGCGTGATGATCGACTTTTCGGCAACGCCGGCGGCCACCCCGGTGTGTCCTGGTCTAGTTAGTGTCCAGCTGATAAAAGCGAAATGATCTTCTTTGTCCTCAGCGGCGGCCTACACACACACAAGGACGCAAACACACACAGAAGTCTCGCTTCAAGCTTCGGTCTTTCGACTGACAGCCGCATCAGATACGACTTGACATCTTTTTCTGCTTTTCTATTACACACAGACACACGTAGCGGCTCTTCGCAAGATAGTGTGCACTCGGAAGCCGCAACATTAGGCTCAACCGCGCAAAGCGAAAATTGCGATTCGGTACAAAATTGCATCGCAAAAAAAAAAAAAAAAAAGACAAGATAATTGTGGTTGCGGGGGTGTAGCGCTGCACTGAATTCGACTGCGGGATGTTTGTAAAAGGCCATCCGTTTTCTTTCTATGTTTAGGGAACTTGAATATAGTAACGTGCGGTGCAAGTGGCCACCATCTTTGTGGGGTTTTTGTAAAAAAAAAACAGCAAAAAAGAAAAAAAACAACAAAATTCCGCCAAAATAATCTTCCATTTATGCACGATGAGTTTTTGGGGTGTTTGAAACACTTGAGCGACACTGTTTTGTTTTGTTTTTTGAATGGATGCGAATTTTTTGTTGTTGATGTTTTTTTGTTGTTGTTTTTAACCGATTGGGTTGCTCTCATGTTTTTGTTCTTCAATAAAATAATTGAGTGTTCCAAAAAAAAATCGAGTTCTCCTCACAAATGCGGAAACGTGCTTTTCAAATGTATCATCGGGCTCGGATTGCCATTCATGCTCGCAATTGGGAACGGTTGCCAAATCTGCCGCCTTTTTAAAAGTACGGCGACGTAGCGGCGGAAATGTTGCAGCCGCTTTTGCGAGGCGAATCAAAGCGCAGCGCGATTATCTCTTTGAATCCATCTGGTATTGGATTGCGCAGGTGTAAGGGTGTGAGGCGGCTCATTCCCCCCCCCCCCCTGCGTATTCGTCTTGGTAGCCTGCTCCTCATCAGTGAAGCAATTCAAACTGATGGCTGTTCCAATTCCCCCCCTCTTCCCTTCTGTCATTCTGGTCCTCGCCTCTGTCCTTCCCCTGGAAAATCCCGTCCGTGTCTGGCGTCTGGCCTGGCCTTGGTCTTCTTGGTCCGCATGTCCCGCGTGTCCCAATCTGTTGCACTCTGTGCTCCCCCCCGCATGTCTCTCCCTCACTCCGTCCCTCGTTATCTTTCCTCCCTCAGCATGGACGCTCAGAATTTTCATGGGAGGGGATCAATGTAAGTGTTGCCGCACATCGCTCCCTTGTTTTGATGGGGGGGGAAAGGCACCGTTTCCAGGTCGATTCTTCACCACCCCCCCGCATCGCTCACCTTGGCTTTCGAGTCTCGGGCACAGTCGGACTAAGCGCACGTTAACTTGCCAGAAGGCTTCCGGGGCTGATGTCGATTTGTATTAATCCAACATCTCCGTCACCTCCCCCCTCCACTCACCTCTCTCGAACACTTGTCCCGGTGTCTCCGTGTGCCCCCCCCCCCTCGTCCACACCGTCCATCCTATTTCTTTTTCTCCCTCCGCCATCCCTCTCTGCAGCTGTCCATGGAGGACACCACGTCCATCCTGCCGCGCCTCAAGAGGAACTCAAACGCCTACGGCATCGGCGCTCTGGCTAAGTCTTCTCTGTCAGGTGTGTCAGGTGTGTGTCTGTGCCGTGACCGGTAAAGAGACCCCATGTTGGCTCCGCTGCCCCCCCCCCCTACGTGGACGCTGGAGTCAGCATGGTACCCAAAGTGGGTTCCCCTTTTTTTTTTTTTTTTTTTTTTCAAAGATCCCCCGCCGCCCCTCCCAACCCCTCCTTCCCTGCTCCCCCCACCTCAACCCCCCCCACACTGTGCTAGTCAATGACTCAGCGTGAGTCATTGGCGGAATGAAATCAGGCTGAATAGCCACATCACTGTGCTGCGCGTTGCTCTGACGACAGGTGAGTGGCGAAGTGAATTAGAGTGTCATTTGCCGTCTGTGTTTTTACCAGTTTGGATGTTTTGACTTGTGCAAAGTGTCGTGTTCGGTGGAGTCGAATCGAGTGTAGTCAAGTGTTGTCTTTCGGTGCGGTGGGTTTTTTTTTTTTTTTTGGGGGGGCTTCATCCAGTGGCGTATTTGAGAGTGACGGGAAACTGGTGGGGAAAAAAATTCTGACGGGACGGACCAACCTGTCTCTCAACAGGAAAATGCGCCAAGTCTCTCCGAAGTAGCGTTGCGCAATCTGTAAAACATCAAGTTGGCTAGCTAGCAGCCAACATAATCCCCCCCCCCCGACCCCCGATTCCTTTTCTTGCTCCTTTCCCGCTTTTGCGTGGCAGTTTATCGCTCGGCGTAAGTGGTCATGTCACGTGCCATAAAATTGCCATACGCTCGCAAGGGCGTTTCAAGGTCAAATGAGGATGAAGGAAAACTATCCAAAAAGGGGGCATGTTTTTTTTCTTCTTAATTATATAGTGGAACCTCTAAAGTCAGTTAATTCAGAGACACTTCTCTCCTGTTTGTTAAATCCCCGGAAAAAAAAAAAATCAATTTTCTGGTTGTTTTTTTTTTTTCAAAAACGGATCTATAAGAGCGACGAGGCTCCTTGAAGACACGCGTGCATTAAAAATAATTACAGGCGACCCGAATGCGCTGTAGTGGATCACTGATCCACGGAAAACTGTTCAAATGCGTTTATTCAATAAACTCGATATCCAACTGAAAGCCGGCGTACTAGCGCGGCGCTAATAAGAAAATACAAGCTACGATTAGATTATTGCATGATAAATGAGAGTTGTCCATATTATACAAAACAAATAGAGTTAAGAATAAGAATGATGGCCGTTTCACTTTTAACTGCGTCCTCATCGGTTTTTTTCCTCTTGAGTTCATGTTCTCTCTTAGAAGTGGTTTTTGCCTGACGTTTTGTAAAGAACCGATTGCCCGACTGGTTAGCATTTTTATGAGTGATTCACATTTACGTAAAACTATCGGAAACACCTCATGAGCGAAGGACGAGGATGCTACAAAGACCCATACCAATCTATCTGCGCATTTCAAGACATACGGTCGAGGTCCCTCTTAGCCAATGGGATGCCAGGAAGATGCTAGCTAATAGCCTCTGGCAGAGCAGCTAAAAGTATGTTGCGTTCAGGTAAACTCGGAGCTGCGACTTTTTTAAAAAAAAGGACCTTTTCATACAAAGCGACTCGAGCCGCGAGTGAAACCCTGATTGATTGATTGATTTCCTGACGACTCGAATGACTACGACCCGCAAAATTTCCTGCCTGCGTCAAAGACCCGCAATGCAAGGCCTTCCGGTAGGCCGCGGTGCACCCACCAGCTCCGGGGGCCCACTCTTCGCCACTGGCTTGATGGAGTTGTTTTTCTGCAGTGCAGTTTATTTGAGTGCAGTGCAGCTGTTGGACTGTGTGGACATCCACAAACATGCCCATCATTTATTCATCCCATCAAGTCACCCACATCGCAAAGCAGCCAGGGGTGTACAGGATTACGCGTCGGCATAGAGCGCGCCGGTCGCACGGAAGTTTGGCAGCTCAGACGGAATGCGCCCATCAGCTTGGGTGCGGGATATGATTTTTTCCCGTGAAAGGGGGGGGGGGTGGCGCAAAGCTGATTGACATTGAGGAGACGTAGCTCTTTCGGACTGAGCGGACGCACCTCGAGTGCTAGCGTGCTACGCATGCCAAAGCCATCACGTCATCCCAATTAACCCCTCCCGGCCTGTCATGCACCTTTGACAGGTGGCGCTCATCCATCCCATGCCTTCCTTCCTTCCTTCCTTCCTTCTTTCCCACAGTCTGCTTCAGGCCAAGATGGCTCAGTCTCTTGAATGTCATCTCCATAACCTTTGTCATTCAGCTATTCTAATAATCCATGTTCACGAGCACCCTCATTGAACCGCAGCGAGGCTTGGACTGAATCGTATCCTTACATAAGCGATATGAATATTGAATAATTATTGACAAATTGCAACATTAAGAAACGCAGAGACAAAATAAAATCACCTTCATATGCATCGTGGATTTTAAAAAGTTTACACACCCCTGTTCAAATGACAGGTTTTTGTGATCCAGTGAGACCATGGTTCAAGTTTTGGGCTATAATTCCAAAAAGTATGTTTTGTGCAAACAAAAGACTACTCACCATCAAAAGTGAGGCGTTGTGCGTGCCAGTGAGGTGTTGTGCTTGAAACATGTTTTGGGGTTTTGGGCCTCTTCTTCAAAGTTCAAAATAGCTTATCAGGCTTCTGAAAGGAAAAGGTTGGAAAAAAAAAACAAGGCGGGGGGGGGGGGCGTGAATCAGAGGCCTTTTGTGTGCCGACTTCCATTTAATGAGTAGAAATGTGATCGGTGAATTGTGAACACAGCCAGTTTCCCCGTTATAAAGGGGTGTGCACACTTGTGCAATTACATTTTCTCAGTTGCTTTCAGGTTTGGAATATTTTGGGAATTTTCTCTATATGTAGCTTTTATTTCATTTTGAGGGATGGTTTGTTCGTTTTTATTTTTTCACAAATGGCTTTTGTTAGTTTCAGTCTAAGTTTTAGATATTTTTGTTGGTGGTGCAAGATAAAAATTGAAAAAAATCCCCAAGAGTATTTTTTTCATTGAAACGGGGTTGTAGACTTTTTATATCCACGATATCTGAAAAATCTCAATCGGAAAAGCTAACGCGAAATTGATGAAGGGGACATTCCATTAGGGACACCTGCACAATCTAACGAGGGTTGTCTCTGACCATCAAACTCCTAATGTAGCTCCGCGAAAGGGGAAAATATTAGCGCCGCATTCTCCGTCTCATGATGAAGTGGCTCCCAAACGTTGCCCCCGTCGTGAAGATAAACAAGTAAAACCGGACATTTGCAAACAACGGTTGAATGAACGGCGCTCTGGCATGCGTCAATCAAAACAAATCATGACGCGCTATTGGATTTTGATGAGATGTGATCGTAGAGGCGTGTCTGGCTGAGCGCGTAATAACATAAAATCAATCATACTCAAAGACATAATGCTCAATATTGTCGAACGGGAAAGAAATCTATCAGTCGAAGCCTCCCGCATATTTTTGACAGACCATCAAAACACCCGACACCAAACCGCCACAGACACGGAAATAACACTCCTATCCTTTGTCCCCCCCCCCCCCTTTTTTCTATTTGCCCACATGCTCCTTCTCCATTTTCCTTGTGACTTACGTGTCCCCTCAACCCCTCTCATCCATCACCTCCCTCCTCCCCAACTCCCCCGCCGTCTGGCCTTCAGGTGTGACGCGCACCATGAAAGAACGAGTGACCAAACCCACGGCCATGGCCCAGGGCCGCGTGGCCCACATGATTGAGTGGCAAAACTGGGGCATGGCCACGGTGGGCGTGGGGGGCCTCCCCCAGACCCGCATCAGCACCCAGGAGCGGGAAAAGGAGCGGCGGATGGAGAACGACGCCTACAGCGACCTGAGCGACGGCGAGAAGGAGGCCCGATTCGCCGCAGGTTGGGGAACACGCTCGGCCAATGGGGGGCGGGGGGGGGCGGGGGGGGGGGGGGGGGGAGCACTGGACTTATCTAGACACGATATCATGAAAAATGATTGTACATACACACACACACATTTATGCATACATAAACATATATATGTATATTTTTTGGTGCAATGATTAATTGACAACTAATAACTAATTAATCGCAAGTTAATCTTGATAATCGATGCAGGATCTTCGCAGTACATATTCCCCAATTTCCGTCATCCTCCGTCAAAGCAGAGCGCTTATCTTTGTGTTGAATCAAGACAGTACATTTGCCTTGACTTTGTCTACTCTGACATTGTGAAACAATCAATTAACAGAAACGATTTCATCTCAATGATTGTTTGGATGCGATACGATTAAATCGACAAAATAATCGAAAGATCAATCTTAGTTGAATGCTTCGTACCTCGGGGCAGGACGGCTACGTGGTGGAGTGTTCGTTTACCCAACCCGTAGGTTGGCGGTTCGGTGGTTCCCCGGCCATTGCGACCTTGTCCAAGTGTCCTTGAGCAAGATACTGGACCCCCCCAGTTGCTCCTGATGCTGTGTCATCAGTCGGTAAATGAGGAATGCCGAGTTAGCTATCGAGAGACCGGTTTCGAGCACACATGGTGATGATTGTTCAGCCTTACTTGTCAAGCGCAGCCGCTCGTCTTGGCTTTTCAGTCATTCAGACGATGAAGCAAGAGGCCCCCCGCGTGTGTCTTTTGCTGCGTCACCTCAGGCATCCTCCAGCAATTTGCCATCTCCGAGGCAACCCTCATGGCCTGGTCGTCGATGGATGGCGAGAGCCCTCGGTCGGGGTCAAACCAGGGCAGCGTGGCGCATCTGAGCGAGGTCAACCAGGAGAGTATCACCAGTCGAGGTAAAAAGTTTAGCAAAGGCAAATATGCTCAACGTGTCGTGTTGAATTTGATAATCTTGGTTACTCGGTACTTGTGTAGTCCTTCCACCTGAAAGCTGACTCTTGCGAAAGCTGTTGTTCGGAAGACGTTTGACTTTTATTTGAATCGTACAAGTAACGGTGCTGGGCGGCCCGGTAGTCCAGTGGTTAGCACGTCGGCTTCACAGTGCAGAGGTACCGGGTTCGATTCCAGCTCCGGCCTCCCTGTGTGGAGTTTGCATGTTCTCCCTGGGCTTGCGTGGGTTTTCTCCGGGTGCTCCGGTTTCCTCCCACGTTCCAAAAACATGCGTGGCAGGCTGATTGAACACTCTAAATTGTCCCTAGGTGTGAGTGTGAGTGCGAATGGTTGTTTGTTTCTGTGTGCCCTGCGATTGGCTGGCAACCGATTCAGGGTGTCCCCCGCCTACTGCCCGAAGACAGCTGGGATAGGCTCCAGCAACCCCCGCGACCCTAGTAAGGATCAAGCGGCTCGGAAGATGAATGAATGAATGAAGTAACGGTGCTCTAATACAATTTTGGCTGCCTTCTGACGACAACTAGATGAGATGGAAAAGAACTCGGTTGCAAAACGGGGCGCCTCTACTTTTTTCCAATAACCGCTCAAGCTTGACCCCTCCGCCCCCCCCCCCCCCCCCTTTGTTCTTTCCACCAGACCACATCTTGCATCACTCCTCAGCCGAGGTGTGGCCTCACACTTACGTCTCCCAAGGACACTACTGCCTCTCCTCCTCAGACGCTTGGGAGCCCATCAACAACGACCCGTCCGGCGTGGCCTCTCCCCCCGCCGGCTCCTACCTCGTGGGGACCGAGGGCTTCGACGGGCAGGCGGCCGCTCACTTTGTGTCGCAGCAGCAGCAGCAGCAACAGCAGCAGCAGTTTAACCTCCAGCAGCAGAGCCAACTGCAACAGTTCCAACAGCTGCAGCAGATGCAGCACTACCAGCAGCAGCAGCAGCTCCTGCAGTATCAGCAGCAACAGGTGAGCACACATCATCCTATCGCGATATTATTATTATTATTTTTTTTTTTTTGTCTGCCGCATTTCTTGGAATGAATCCACGTTCGTCCACCACATGTCCTAAATTGCGGATTAAAGTATTGACAGAGAGGTCTACAGTATATTCTATAATGCTTTTTATTTAAAGCAATTAACGCCCCACCCTCGTCTGCTTCACAACACTCAGGCAACTTCTGCGCAACACATCCTGTGAAAGGTTAGACTTTCAAAACAAAAGCAAGCAGTATAACACCACTTTGGTATTTAAGAACTCCACTCAATAAACAAGTCATAGTTTCAGTGAGGGTGCCGAATACGCCACCACAGGGCCCAAGACAGCGCGGTGAACCTCAGGCTTTTATTTTGAAGGCGTGATTTTTTGAACAGGATGTGACAGCAATCTCGCCCCGAGTGTTGTCGAGTAGACCGAGGGCCTTGTTACTGCCTTGAATTTTTCGCAATGACCTGAAAATATTCATCTTTTTCCACATTTTTGTGTATTTCACACTTTTGGGGACGTAAAGCTAAAGGTGATTTCGATAAATTGTATTTTGGGGGTTCAAATTTTTGTGCGCCTGGATTGAATGAATTTAAATTTAATTTGTATATTATTTCCGCAACTCAACTGTATTTCTAGAACACTTTCAAACAGCCATCGCTGCATGCAAAGTGCTGTGCATGGAGCAACTAACATATACAACAGTAAAGCAACAAATCGGTTCCTGTGAGATCGATTTGGATTTCATCCGATTCTATTTTAGTCAAACTTGTCATTGAAAACTGAGGTTCATTTTCTGATGACTTTACTTCCATTCCCTCCGTATAAACAAATCAAAGTGACTTGCTTTCGAAGTTGCACACTTTTGTCGTCGTATCGTGTAACCTAATTGCTTTGCGCGTCATTCATCTAGTACCTGCTTGGTCGATCACGTCTTCACATGTTGCACATCTGACCCCCCCCCCCCGTACTCCACGCTCTTGTTTTCTAAGTCCCTGGAACACCGGCTGCACAGCGCCAACCACTCCTTGCAAGCGACCCCCAACAGCACCATCCACAGCCTGGTCCACCAAGTGCACCCGCCCCTGGTGGATCTGTGGAACACGGGCCAGATGGAGGCCTACCAGGCAGAGGCCGGAGGCTACGTGGGCACGGCGGCCGTGGTGGAGGCCGGCCTATGCGTGCCCGCCGGAGACGACCTGGTGGGCAATGAACACTCGCCGCTGCTGGAGCAGCAGGAGGAAGAAGAGGATGTCAAGGTGAGCTGAGGTCATGTTGACAATACCAGGCCAGTCATACATCTGTCCATCCTGAGGGGGGGGGGGGGGGGGTAATTTTGTTCGGCTTAATTATTTTTCATAGCAGGGTTGCCAATTTTTGATTGGATTAGTTTTTTCAAAAAGAATTTGTTTTAGGTTGTCATTTTTTTGGTTGATTTTATTCTTAACACACACACACACACACACACATTCACATTTAAAATGAAACCAGGCTCCTGGTTGAAATAAATTCCTCAAGTTGAAAACAAAAATTTTCCGCATCATCACAGACTTCGTTTTAGCTCGTTTGGTAAATGTCCAAATGTAGTTTCAGTTAGTTTTTGTCTCTTTCAAAGCATTTCCGTTTAGTTTGGTCAACAAAAATGTTTTTTTTTTCCCAATTTCACTTTTCGTTATTCTGTGTTAACTAACCTAAACCTTGGTCTTTCCGATCTGTCAGGATGGAGAGATGACCCTGTGTATGGAGCCGGAGGCCTCCACGCTGACTCCCCCCACGCATCCAGGGGACGCCTCGGGCGGCAGCAGTCCGGGGCACCCGCCGGCCTCGCCAGTGGGCGAGCAGAAAGCCTGCGACGCCACGCCGGCCGGCCTCGCTCACACGCTGCAAGAGGAGGAGGAAGAGGAGGAAGAGGAGGAGGAAGAAGAGGATGCCGGACGGCAGGAAGAGGGGCTGTCCGCTTCCATGGCAACCAACTGACTTCCCGGCTGTCACATGACTCCTCCATACAAACTGAGCGGAAGTCAGCCGTAGTAATACAATATTTATCTATTATCCTGTTGCTTTTCAGGTATCGAAAAACAAAAAAAAAAAAGACGATTTTTTTTTTCCTAGGCAGGATGGATTATTTGGGAATTGCGGACCTGATGCAACAAACTTTATAAGCCTTACATCCCAAAGGTAAAAACACATGACGAGAGGATGAGGAGCTCCGCGGACATTACCATCAGGGATCAGGAGGGAGGGGGGGGCGGTGGCGCGTGCTGTGCAGCGGGTCCATGCATGCGACCCCATCATCCTATAACAAAAGACCCAACATATTCAAACAGTATCATAGGAATCCTTTTATAATAGCTGCCGGATGGGTGGGGCGGGGGGGGGTAAGGGAGCAAGTGTATGATATGATCAATTTGCTTCAGAAGTGGGGGCGACTTTTGTTTTTAATGTTCGAACATTGCGTCGCCCTTACTCACGTCTTAATGAGTTAGCCCCCCCCCCGCCCCCCCACAGATGAAGACTATGAACACAATGAAAACTTCCATGTCGCGCGTCCTGCTGACAGGGGGGCGGGGGGGCGCGCACGCACACACACACAATAAAACTGCACAGATAAGGATTGTACTGTAAAGATAAGCGTGCTTCCTACTCTGTCTCACTGTATGCATGTTCCTCTGGAGTACCTGTACTATACAACTTTGCACTGAACCATATTCGGGAGTGGGTGGTGGGACGGAGGATTCGCAGTGGGGGGTGGGGGGGGGGGAAGGACATCGCTCTCTCGCTCTTTTTAATTTTTTTTTTTTGCACTGATGCAATCCAACACATCAGAGGTTGCCTTTCTGGACTGGTGACGTAGGCCGACGCCCACTCTTGAAAGCATTCAGCAACCAAAACGTGGCGACTTCACCTGACCTGACCCTGAACTGATGATGATGATGATGATGATGATGACGACGATGATTACCATTTGAATGTACTGGCCTAGACCAGAACGCTTTCCAAGGGATTTGTTTGTTCAGATGGAATTCACTGTTGGCTCACCTCCAGCACACTCCTACAATAGTAATGGTCAGGCCCAGAAGGATGTGGATGAGTTGTTTTTTTTTTTTGGTTGGGTTTTTTTTTTTTGTGCATTTTTTTTTTTTCACGACCACCAAAATAAAACGAGATGTCATTCAAGTGTAGACTTTCAGCTTTCGATGAAGCGCTTTCACAAAGTTTAGGAAGGGGTTTACCATTCGGAGAAGAAAGGCCATTAATCCGTTCCGACATCCCCCGTAACAAAACAACAACAAAATGTTGTCGCTTATTTTAATGAGGAGAAAATCTGAAAGTCTACAGTTCAATCCCATCTTGAGCGTTTTATTACGGCGGTGTACAAAGCCAAACATCATCAAAATGCTTCTGCGCCCAAAACATGTGAACATCCAAATTGTAACCAGCAATAGGCCGGCTTGCCAAAGTCAGCTCTTGTTATATCCATGGAAATAATTTCGGAAAAACACATTCGACTCGCAAACGCCTCGTAAAGTATGATCCTTTTTTTTGGGGGGGGTGGGGGTTGTTTATTTTTTTATTTTACCCATTGGTCTTAATTTTATGTGGTCTCCTCAACTTACAATTCAGGCCTGCCTTGGTCTTTTTTTTTTTTTTTGCGTCGGTTCCATTGGAATGGATCTAAAAACATGCTTGTGTACGTCCATCTTGCGCCAAAACACGGACGCGTGCCGCCCAATCAGCCAATCAGGGAATAGACGAGGCGGCGGCGGCGCTCAAGGCGTCTTCCTTGCTCGTGTGTGATTACTGTGAGGCGGTTGCTTGCGTGCTGACACGTTTGCATTTCTTTGTATTATTTGGAACCTTTCTTTTCCTGTGAGGAACAGGGTGGAGGTAATAGTGAGGTGTGGGGGGGGGGGTGTTAAAGAGACTTGCTGCGCATGGAAAACCTTCCATGGCTTTTCTCTGTCTGGGAAAATCTTCTCATGTTGTTGATTGTGTGAGAAACTTTTAAGATGCAGTATAGATACCTGTATACTGTATAACTCCACACACACACACACACACACAGATTTCTAAACACAAAGAGCAATTTACTGACTTGAATGAATCGATGTATTGACGGCTTCTTTATGCAATGTCGGGACAATGTTTATTTTTCTACTTGAAATCCCTGAAGCTAGAATAGGTGTCATGGTTGTAAAGTCGGGCACTGGTAAAACTGCCGGGTCCAAAAGTAACCCAAATTGGGTGAACTAGCTAACCCAGCGCTGGGGGTGCACAAGGGACAGAGTCAATGCCGGGTTATTGGGGGCGCAGCACGTCGGGTCAAGATTTCCATCCAGTTAAGGTGTCGAATCTGCGCATTCTGATGGGTACAAAGCTCACAAAAATGGGTTTTCCCTGCGCTGAAAAAAAAAAAATGGACACCTTTTATAACCCACATTTTCTAAGTAGAAGCAGCAGCAGCAAATTTGCCCGCCCTAAATGCAATCTTAAACCCAATCTGCCGGGGTCAAAATCGACCAGCCCCAACCTTGTGAAAAAGTAACCCAATCAGCTGGCAATCCACAGCTACCCAGCGAACGGCTTAGGAAAACAACCCAGTATTTTTCAGCGTGTATTTAGATGCGGAGGAGAAAACGACTCTTGAGGGATGGAAAAGTTGGATTTTGGCGCCGCTTTTCTCCTTTTGGAGTGTTTCTAAAAAGGGTCTCCTCCTTCTTCCGATGCTGCTTTCGTTCTATGTGGGCTCACCCCCCCCCCCCCCCCCAAGAGGCAACATGCATAAGTGGGAACGACACTGCTTCTACTTTCCCGGGGGGGGGTGAATTCCTGCTTTGATTTTGTTGATCCAAATCACAAATGAATTAATAAATAAGAAGCCACATTTATTCCTGTGGATTTAAAGGCTTGAAGGACCACATCTCTCCCCCCCCCTTTTGTATGAGTCCCCCCCCCCAGCCGCTTCTTTTGTGTGTATTTCTATGTTTCTGTGTATGTGTCAACACGTCGTAAGACTCACCGCCGGGTGAAGACGATTGACATTTTCAACCAAAGGACGTTAGAGGCAGTCAGCGACATTAAAAAGCACGGCTTCTGTGTGAAATGACAATACACTTGTGTATAAAAAAAAAGAAAAAAAAAAAGAAATTGGCACTCACGCATACCTGTTGGACCTTTTTCTTCTTTCTGCTCTCCTTTTTTTTTTTTTACCCTCCCACAAAAGTTTTCATCCGTTGGTTTTGTTTGCCATCCTGGGCCTCGTCACTCCCGCACGACAGAAGCTCCTCCTCCCACCACTCCGACTGCCCTTTCTGGTCTCTCCACCTGTGGAGCAAATAAACGGACAAAGCCAACGTCTCGTGCATATTTCTGCGTTTGTCTCGCGTCGAGGTGCTGCGGGCTTTTCCTTTGCGTCATCTGGGAAAAAAAAAAGGAAAAACATTTCAATCCGGGGTTGGGAATCTTGAGACTTTTCGGCCACAGCTTAAGTACAAGCAGTGGTTTACATCACCAATGTCATCCAATAATTGGAGAAAAAAAAATCATGGCTAGTGGCTGCTTTCCTTTCTTTTTGGAAGTGGATAAGTCGTACTCGTGAGGAATCATTAAAAAAAATTGTACATTTTTTCCGATTTATTATTTGAAAAATTACAGACCGTTATGGGCGAATTTAGAGCAAAGATATCATCGTAAATCAGACATTTAAATTGATTTTGATCAGTAAACAGGAAATCCTCGTTGAGGTCAAGGTCAAGAAGTCTATCTCGACACATTTCATTGTCGTCATTAAGCGCTGCCAGTCTTTCATGGAGCTTCTTGGTGAAAATAAGCAGACGGTGACGCAGATCTTCAATCGTATGGAAGGACGGAGATGTCAAAAGAGTTTGTAAAAGACACAGGAAGAGACCTGAGATTTGAAGAGTGAAAAAAAAAAAAAGGTAGAAACATTTGGCTGGCTGAGAGCGCAAAGTTTGTGACCTGACTCGTCCTTCCTAGATGGGCTCATCCGACTCTTCGCTCTCCTCGTGCAGGGAGGGCAGGGCGAGGACGGGGCCGCCGGGCGAGCCCGGTGACTCGCCGGGCGAGGACGGGGCATCGCCGGCGGGCATCCCCGGAGAATCGTCCTTCCCCGCCGCATCCCCGTCCCTCCTGTTCCCCTCGCCCCAAAGGTCCCGCTCCCAAGTCGGGGAGGAAGTGGTCGAGGAGGGCGGCTGGTGCTTCTTGGCTTTCCTGTTAGCGTCTCGGAAGCTGGCCAAGGGAGGGCGGAGCCTCACGCCGCTCCGAGTCGAGCCCTCGATGGCTTTCTGTAACTAAGACCACAGAAGAGGACAACAAAAGTCAACTTCTTAGTCTCAATACATTTGTGCCATTTAATCGCCCCCCCACCCCCTAAAAAAAGTCATCTGCCCAGGGACTTCACAATCAACACAGTTGGCCAGTGCTCAGTAAACCACTGACGTCGTCCGAGAATCTTATTTTGAATAACAGTTGCGTCTTAACATGAACATTCTTAACATTTGCGGTGATAGTTGGAATTCAGCCCCAATGAACCGTCCATCGATTACCCGCGGCGATGAATTGTATTGGCCATCCCATAATGTTTTGTGTTTTTTTGTTATTGTAAAGTCTCCTTGGGTGTATTGAAAGGCGCTTATAAAGAAAATGTATTATTATTATTCATTCATTCATTCATCTTCTGAGCCGCTTGATCCTCACTAGGGTTGCGGGGTGTGCTGGAGCCCATCCCAGCTGTCTCCAGGCAGTAGGCGGGGGACACCCTGAATCGGTTGCCAGCCAATCGCAGGGCACACAGAGACGAACAACCAACCACGCTCACACTCACACCTAGGGACAATTTAGAGCGCCCAATCAGCCTGCCATGCATATTTTTGGAATGTGGGAGGAAACAGGAGCACCCGGAGAAAACCCACGCAGGCCCGGGGGGAACATGCAAACTCCACACAGGGAGGCCGGAGCTGGAATCGAACCCGGTACCTCTGCACTGTGAAGCCCACGTGCTAACCACTGGACTACCGGGCCGCCTAGTATTATTATTATATTATTATTATTTGATGTCACTATTCGTAGCGCAACCGCTACATCAATGACACTCACTCATTTTTTAGACTTTCTCAGTTCGGCTTTGTAGTCATACGAAAGTGCACACAGATAAGTCAATAAGGGGAAAAAAAAAAAAAAAGGGACTCTTACCTCTTTGAGTGCGACAACACCCACCAGCTTGCCAATACTGGTGACGTAGGCATGACTCAGACCCAGCAGAGAGAACAGAGTGTGGGTCTGAGTAACAACAGAGAAGAGGAGGAGGAGGGGGGTTGGGGGGGGGGGGAGTAACGGCGTGCAGTGAGTGTTAAACATATCGGAATGCGCCAGCATTCTGCTGGCGTGGCTGCTCTTAAACACGTCCCCTTACGCTTACAAACATCGTATTGCGTCGACGTGCCGCATAGGGTTCATATGCGCCATCCGTAACGTGGATGCGGCAGGCACGAAATTCTTTTTTTTTTGCGGCGCGCAATCTCAAATTTCAGAATCAACGTAAATGAATACATTACATCCATACAGACACGGATTCGTCTCGCCGCTCATGGCAATTCAGGCGCTCGTAACCGTTTCGTTACCTTGTGCAACGACGTTCTTTCCACCAGCTGAAAGGGGGAGGGGTCAATCCGAATCTGCTCCAGATCGATGGGCTTGTCCACCTCGGCCTCCTCCCAGGCTTTGATCTGCGGACGGCGCCGACGACACGAGCGCGCTTATCGGACGCCGACTTGACTTGCTAACGCGAACGGCGGACGGTTACTCTACCTCGTCCGGCGACATGGTGTCAATCAACGTCGGCGGCGCCGTTTCCTGGAGGCGATGAATAAAATCCGTCGAAGCGTCGGCCATGGCGGACGTGTCCAAAACGACAAGAAGGGGGTGACGTACCTGCGCGTCGGTCGGTCCAGTCGATGACGACGAGGAGAAGAGTCTCTGAAGGGTCCTCCGGACGGAAGGTGCTTTGCGCTTGTCTGCGGAGGTGAAACAAGGAACGGTCACAAGGGCGGGACATGGGAGAGAAGATCCCATTGGACATCACCGCGGAGCGATATTAAAAATTTACCTGCGCTTGTGTGATTGCTGGCGGGCTCCTGAGCTCCGGTGAACGGGATGGGCCCGTTACAATCATCCAGCCCCGCTGCGCTCTGAAAAGAAATCCCAAGGTGTCGCGTGAGCCTGCAACACCGTGACGTGTCATCTTCCTCACCTTGTCCGTCCCCTCGTTCCCGCCCTCCTCGTCCGCAAAGGTGAAGGACTCCCAACTGATCTTGGAGACTTGACCCGGTGAACTTTGACCTTTCTCAAAGACCCGCCTGGCCGGCGAGAGCCACCAGTCGACGGCGGCTTGGAGCTCCATCCTCTCGATGGAGCCCAGAAGGATCATGGATTCTTCGCAAGCGCGAAAGGAGCGGTTAGCCAATTACGACGTCACGTGATGTTGGCGTCCGGCGTCATCCTTTGCCGAGCAACATTAGTTTTTCTCACTTCTCTCACCTTTGGAGTCAACCAGCGGGATGGTTTTCAGCGTGGTCGTCTCCAGCAGACGATTCAGTTCCCGATAGGTGGAGCGAGACGACAAGAACTTCACCTTGCGCACCATGATGTCCTCCACAAAGATGTTGTACTTGCTAAGGCGAAACACGACGGGCGTGACGAAACGGCGCCGGAACTTCTCGGGAGCGTCGCGGCGCGGTAGCCGCTATTTTTTACCTGATGTGCCCGAGGGCCAGCTCAGGCAAGTACGGCAGCTTCTTCACCTGGATGATGGAGTCGTAGAGCGAAGGCTGCAGACCCTGGGCCACCATGTTGGCCAGAATGACCGCCACCATCATGGGCAGGATGTGGGAGATCTGACCCGTCAGCTCAAAGCAGATGACTGCGGTGGAAACCGTGTGAGTGACCGCTCCCGTCATGGCGGCCGCGCCTGGTAAGCCAGCGCAAGATCATTGGGGCTATCGTGCAGTCGTACTTTGTTACTCGATTCAATGATTTATTGGGGGAGGGGGGGGGGGGGGAATTTTACTTTCTCAGCCAGATATTTTGGGGTTTCTGTCTTCCTCCCCTAAGACAGACTGATTATCGTTTTGAGTTGAATCCAAATAAAATATCTGTTTGAACATTCATTCATTCATTCATTCATCTTCCGTACCGCTTGATCCTCACTAGGGTCGCGGGGGGTGCCGGAGCCTATCCCAGCTGTCTTCGGGCAGTAGGCGGGGGACACCCTGAATCGGTTGCCAGCCAATCGCAGGGCACACAGAGACGAACAACCATTCGCACTCACACTCACACCTAGGGACAATTTTAGAGCGTCCAATCAGCCTGCCATGCATGTTTTTTGGAATGTGGGAGGAAACCGGAGCACCCGGAGAAAACCCACGCAGGCCCGGGGAGAACATGCAAACTCCACACAGGGAGGCCGGAGCTGGAATCGAACCCGGTACCTCGGCACTGTGAAGCCCACGTGCTAACCACTGGACTACCGGGCCACCTGTTTGAACATTTTTAGGCTTTTTTTTTTCTCATGTTACGGGCCAAACCAGTAACTGAATATCGGTAATAATTCATGTTTGCATCATTTCTACACGGTCAATTTGTTGAGAAACATTCATTTTATCACTCATTCATTTTCTGATTCAATTGATCCTCACAAGGGTCGCGGAGGTTGCTGGAGCCGTTCCCAACTGTCCTCGGGCAGTAGGCCGGGGACACCCTGAACCGGTTGCCAGCCAATCGCAGGACACCCGGAGACGAACAAACACCCACGCCCACACTCACCCCTAGGGACAATTTAGAGTGCTCCATTCACATTCCCTGCATGTTTTGGGATTTTGGGAGGAAGCCGGAATACCCGCAGAAAAGCCACGCAGGTGCGGGGGTGAACATGCAAACTCCACACAGGAAGGCCGGCTAACCGAAGGAAGGTGCTAACCACTCGCTCCCCGGGCTGCCGAAAACTCTTATTTTTTTTTTTTAAATCTGATTCATCAATCAATCACCAAAAGAATCACAGTCATCCTTTGAAGGCCGCAATTCAATTTCCAACAGAAGGTCAAGCGCCAAGGACAAACGTGGAAGCACGCGACTCACCAATGACGGCGTAGCCTCCCGGCAGGATGCGATACACGATCCCGTCGAAAAGGATTCCATTTGGGAACAGAGTCGCCATGATCTCCCCGACCAGGCGACCAAAAGCGGCTCCTAGACAAGCGAGAGAAGGACAAGCTGGAGAAGAGCAACCAAAAGAAACTGACCAAGTTTAGCAGCTGGGAGCTGTGCTTGCATTATTCCCTCCCCCGCCACAAAAAATAATAATAATAATAATAATAAAAATAAATCCTCATACCAAATATGAACACTGGCATGAAGGCGCCCGAGGGGATGGGCATGGTGGTGGAAACCGCTGACATCCAGAACTGCGACACAAAAGCAGGAACGGGGGAGGGACCAAGAGCGCTCCGAGAGATTTCCCACCCCCCCCCCCTCACGATTCGAGCGCACACTCACTTTTGCTCACCTTCATGACGAGGAAGAGTAGGAGGATGACAAAGACGTTGACCTGAGGGTGAAGCCACGCGGCCGAGCGGCCCAGGCCGGGCGGAGGGGCGGAGGCGGAGATTTTGGTCCAGGTGAAGTTGTCGAACAGCGAGTTGATGCACTCTCTGGGCATGAGCTGCCACGAACGGGGGAGGGCGCAGCATGATGACACTTTGCTCATAAAGTCCCAAACTCATCTCAGAGAAAGGATTCTCAATTCAATCAAAATGCGGAGGAGCGGCGCATGCCGTCATTGCTCTCCCGTCCCCCACCAGCCAAAGGAGAGGACAAAAGAAAATGAAGTCACGCGACAGCACGCTGAAACTACAAAATGAAGGAGAGTCCATTCGTCAATTTTCAATGGCGCTTGTCCTCATTAGAGTCACGGGAGCAGGAGACAAACGGCGGGACCTCAACACAGAAAGGACCCAACAAACAAGCCGTCTCTGCGCCAAGATTTTTGTTTTGACTTGTGAGTAAAAAAATAAATAAACGGTAAGAGCTTTGCTGATAGTGTGCTTCCAAAAACGGAGCAATTTGATAAATACTGTACTGGGGGGACGGGGGGGGGCACGTTTCAAGCCGTCAAATCAGACCTAATAAAAACAGAATTACATGCAGCTCATTTAAAACAGGCACCGAGGTAGGCCTGAGCGAGCTCCGTTAGCTTCAAGCTAACCCACAATGCAAAAGGCCATAGGCAGGCTACTTCACAAAACGGAGCAATTTGACAAATACTGTACTTTGGGGGGGGGGGGGGAGCACGTTTCAAGCCGTCAAATCAGACCTTATAAAAACAGAATTACATGCGGTTCATTTTAAAACAAGCACCGAGGTAGGCCTGAGCGAGCTGCGTTAGCTTCAAGCTAACCCACAATGCAAAAGGCCATAGGCAGGCTAACGAAATTCGCATCAGCGTTGCAGCGATACGATCCTTTTCACCCGACTATTTGAACACAATTCAGGGAAACGCATGAAAACGGACGCTATAATAATCCTCGACGGCGTATCTTCTTTATCATCTGCAAAAAAATATTCCTGCATCTTACTAAGCAGTTGTAACCGTTTATTTCAACAAGTCTGCATCGGAGAGTCTTTGTAGCGCGAATAGAGAAGTAAAATATCTCATCCTAAACTGCGTCTCCGTCATGGATTTTCATCGATTACGGCTGCGTCCCCCTAAAACGAACGCGAGTTCACCGTCATCGGGGTCCGGCGAACGAGCATGTGACGGAGTCTTCCTCACCTCACCAGCCATAAACTGCCCAAATCCAGAAGGAAATGTGAAGGTGGCGATGATCAGCGTGACTGCGCCTGGATAGATCAGTCGACTGGACGCACGCACATACACAAACAAAATAACGTGCTTTATGCGAGTAGACGTTCATGAGTGACAAGACGTGTGTGTGTGTGTGTGTGTGTGTGTGTGAACTCACTGTTTCGTCAGAAAGCGTGTGAGCGCCGTGGGTCTTCTCATAAACAGGACCACCTGTCTGTTTAAGTAGACGAAGAACGCCCCGAGGAAGCCGCACGAGATTCTGAAACCCGAGAGACGAGTCCCTTGGATATGTTTCCATTTAATTATGAACGCACGCACGCATACATGCGCACAAGCACACGGTTTACCCGATAATTGCAAAGGCTGGCAACTCCTGGAGGTCAAAGGGAAAATCCATGCGGAAGTTGGTTTTGAAGAGAGCCGTGATGGTGACTGAGAGGAGAAAACAAAAAAAACAATCAGCTTCAGTTGAAGTGTATTTTTTTTTTTCCTTCAAGAGAAAAATAATATGCGTGTCACATCCAGTCTGGATTACTAATTCATTAGACAGCCAAATCACACGTCTGCTCACAAACCCTCAAGGTCAAATTTTCATGTTGTCAGGGGGATGACTACTTTGTGATTTCTTCACTAAAATTCAAGGCTTCGGATCCAAAATTTCAACTGGTTTTGATGAAACTGGAATATGTGTGTGTGTGTGTATGTCCTGCCCTTGTACTCACCTGCTCCCGATCGTGCCTTCCTCAACTGCACCCGGTTTTATCCGATGACCTCATGTATTTACCCTCGTGTCTTGTTCTGTCTCAGCGCCAGTTTCTTCTAACGATGCAGCATTTCTCATTGCCGCCACTGACCCCAAATAACCTCAGGCCCGTTTTGCTCGACACTTTTTTTGAAAGCACTCTCGTTTTTATTTTATTTCATTGATGACCATGTTTCTTTAACTTCTATTTTACTTATTTGATTAGCTTTCATTAACTATTGTAACCGTGATCCGCTTAAGTACACAATGCAATGACTTTTGCTAACACGGTTAATGCTATATAGCGGTCCAATCTCCCAGCGTCCCCACATTTGGGCAACGGTTACAAACACACTGCTTTCACGTTTACACTCGAGAGGGGAAAAAGACAAAGGGACTCTGCTGTCACAAGCGGCTACTTTCTATAAAATGCCACACTGCAGTATTTGCGGTGTGTGAGTGTGAGTGTGTTTGAACTGCGTCTCACCGGCATCCTTGTTCCATACAGAGAGCACCCTGAATATGAACGCGCTGAATGTGGCGGCAAAATATCCCCGCCAGTAATTCCTCACTGCAAAGTAGGTAGACGTGACCTCAATACTGAACAAAACCCCTGGTGGTGACGAGAGGAGGGGAGAGAAAGAGGAGGGATGGAGGACAGGGGAGGAAGAAGGGAAGGATTCGAGGGAAAACACGAAAGAAGTGGGCAGAGGGAGACAAAAAAAAAACAATACTTGGGAGTTAAGGGTATAATCATACACAAGAGGGCCACTAAACAGACGAGTGCGCTCTTAAGTAGACATACACGAAGACACACATTAGTGTTTTGGTTGGCTGAGAATTAATAGTGTTGTGCCTTGTGATACGAGTAACCCGACTGGCAAATTTTTCGAGATGCGAGCCGTTAATTTTTTTTTTCTTTTGCTAATGGCATGTCTGGGGCTGTCAATGAGTGAACAATTCTTTCCAAATGAAGCTTCAAGCTTCTCATTTCCACCCGCAGTTGAAGTGCACTCTAAAACTAAACATAAAACAAAGAGAATGAAACCTCGTGTGTTTAAAACAACCACATAGATTTTCATTGGAAACGTTCGCTTAGCTTAATGCTAACACACAAGTAAAACGCCATTGACATGCTAATGTTAGCATCAAACACCGGGCTTTTAATAAGCAACAGAAATTTCGACATAAACGAAGGAATGACACGTACAGACAAATAGGAAACAATTCTCACCGCCTTATATTTAGTTTATCCTCAACGAAAAACGACTGATTTTATAGCAGCAGTGAGTCTCTTACAGCGTCAGCAGTAGTAGAAGAAGAAAAAGAAGACGAAGAAGAAGAAGCAGAATCATCTTTGTTTGTGTCTGCATGACTGTATTACACCGCTTCTCGGTGGCCAAGGCGGGCACATCAGCAAAAACATTCGTGTTAAATCGAGTAAAACTTTACTCTATATCTTAACTAAGTACCATATCAGAGAGATCGAGTGTGACTTTCTTATTAAAAAAAAACAAAACAAAAACATTGAGATAAATTTTGGGGCTTGAGTTCCCCTACAAAGTCCTTTTTGCTAACCGCTGGTCGCTCTCAAGTTTGCCCGAAGCTGATAAAATCATCCAAAGGTGCTCAAATACATTTGATCACACCCAATCTCTCATGTTTCTACACGAATATGCCCGCCGAGATGATTGATTATCCTGCGTACACAGCAGGGACCATAGTGGCGGTTGGAAAATGGCCTCAAAATCAAGCCATTACAATTCCTCCACCATTTCCATTTCTCAACACTTAAACATTCACGCGCCTTTGAAGCAGTAAAGTGTCATGAAGACGATAAGCACTTGTTCATTGGATAAATCTCCCAAATTTGTACAAGTTGTAAGAAACAAAACCAAAAAAAGGAGAAAAAAAGAGCATCCAAAAGAGCTTTGAAAGCCATGTTGTGGAGGACACAGTGAGGGGTGCAAAGTTGTACAGTACCTCCTAGTGGAGTGCCGAAACAACATCCCACTCCAACGGCACAGCCAACAGTCAGAATATCTGTGTAACCGTAAGGGTTCTACTGACGCAGGCAACAGAAGGGAAGGGAGGGCGGTCGGTCGGTCGGCGAAAAGGGTTTCGGGTGGGTGGTTGATGGGAGAGAAAGACAGAAAAAAATAGTGAAAGCGGAGATGAGAGGGCAGGGGGACGTTGGTGGGGGAGAGAGAGAGAGAGAGCAGAGGTGGAGAAGCAAAATTGGATAAAGTGAATAAATAACATTCAATGGATTTTGTCGAGAGGTGCTAATAAAGGCGTGAGGAAACATAACACAGCAAGGGGATAATAAGAGCGAAGGCAGCGCATGCATCTCTCAAGCAGCTTTGGCTTCAAAGGGACAACCATTTTTTTTTATTTCTTTGATGTGAAACATAGGAAAGCCCATTTTCACAACAACAAAAACATGAAACATGTTGTTGAATTGCCCAACTTCAAATGATATACATTATTTGTTGCCTTGAAAATTTAAGTTCACCCAAAATTCACAATTATTATTATTATTATTATTTTTTTTTTAACAGTTTAAGTCATCAAGACTGATGTCTGAGTTCCATTTTAAACCTCCGAATGGGACTTGCCTCCCACTGGAGCAGCAAAACAAGTGGCCACTCCCACAGCACACGCACACACCAACAGGTCCTGGTTATGGGTGCCATTCTAGGGGTTGAAAGGTCAGCAGGGTGTGAGGGAGCAAGGGGAGGGAGCAGAGTAGTTGGAATGAATGAATGAATGAATGAATGAATGAGAGAGCACAGGGGTGGGGACAAATAGGTCAACATTATTACACATGCCAGACATTAGCGTCACATTATTAATACAAAGAGATACAAACAGACAAGGTGTTGGTCGGGGTGGGGGGGTGGGCGGGGGGGCGGTTCAGGGCACATGGCTGCTTTTAGGGTGGGGGAGGACAAGTGGGAGAGGAAAATATTTTTTCCCATTTTCATCTTCAAACAGCCCCAATTGGCACATTATTTACGCCTGCATTGCTGTCGATTAGCTTGCAAAGTACATTTGTGCCTTGAGATATGAGTTAAACATGTTAAACACAAGTCTCAACTCAAAACATCTCACAGTATTTTTTCCCAATTACACTGAATGGAAATGTCAATAACCCACCCAAAAAAACTCCCCAACAACAACAAAACAAATGTAGATACAGTAACGGCCTATTTATGTTCGCATTCAGCTAGCAACTTAAAGTACACGGTAATTCTTTGTTTTATGTTTACTTTGACAGTAAATTTCAGCTGAGAGTAGCATGAAACAGCTTGAAGTTCATTCATTCATTCATTCATCTTCCAAGCCGCTTGATCCTCACTAGGGTCGCGGGGGGTGCTGGAGCCTATCCCAGCTGTCTTCGGGCAGTAGGCGGGGGACACCCTGAATCGGTTGCCAGCCAATCGCAGGGCACACAGAGACGAACAACCATCCACGATCGCACTCACACCTAGGGACAATTTAGAGTGTTCAATCAGCCTGCCATGCATATTTTTGGAATGTGGGAGGAAACCGGAGCACCCGGAGAAAACCCACGCAGGCCCGGGGAGAACATGCAAACTCCACACAGGGAGGCCGGAGCTGGAATCGAACCCGGTACCTCTGCACTGTGAAGCCGACGTGCTAACCACTGGACTACCGGGCCGCCCTCAGCTTGAAGTTGCTTATTTAAAAAAAAAAAAGCCACTTGTTGCAAAGTGAGCCGAGTCAACTGCCACCATACGGTGCTCGCATCACAAGTCTGCACTCGCAAGTCAAAGCAAAACATGGACAGATCACATCTTGAAAAAAAATCGTTAGTTGGGTCACTCATATCTCAAGGCACCGTTGTATTGATTTGCAACCCCGCCATAGGACGTACAAGGCACAGTTGCGTGAGTTTTGTTATTTTTGTGCCGTAATTCAGAAGTGGGCTAAGTCCCCAAATTTTTCAACAACTCCCAAGCATGTACTGTAAGTGAAACATGATCGTAATGATTTTTCGTGGTCGCAAAAAAAAAATGGGAAGTGTTTTAGTTTGAGCAACATTTAGGATGGAGGGGGACGTTCGTCAGCGTATTGCCCTGAGGCTCCGTCTTACCTCATAGACGCCAGAGAAGATGGACATGAAGCGACTCAGCACCGCCGCACAGATACTGGCGATGTGGACGAATGGACCCTGAAGGGAGGAGGCGGGATGACGGAAACGTACAAAACGCAGAAGGCCGTGTTTTACAAAAATGGTTCGCGCGGTATCGAAACACATCCATCAGGGCCTAATTGTCGGGTGAGATGGCCTCCGCCGCTACAACGACGAGGTGGGGTGGGTGATACGGGTGGGGGGGGGGACTAATGCGCTCCTTGGAGGACTTGAATAATCAGCCAGGCGAGAACCGGTCAGGAAAACAAGACAGATGATGATTTATTATTCTCTAAACTCGCGGAAAGAACAGATAGAGTGCCAGAGCAATGAAGGGGGGGGGGGGTGATAGAAGTAACGTTGGGGGCACTGGATGCACGCGCAAAAGCTCATGTTTTTGTCAGCTTGGGGTCGCCTCACCAGTCGGCAGGTTTTAACACTTGTGTATCTGTGACGCTGACTGAATGCGTGCGACTTTTAAGGCGGGGCCTGGCCTGTCGAGTGTCGTGAGACTCGGTGGATCAGAGCGAGTGAAGGTGGTTGTTAACGAGTTAACCGTTAGCCACTCTGCGTTCTGAGTGACTTGGCGCAAGTTTTTGTTCCAGTTCCTTTGTGGAATAAAGTGACAGAAAGTGACTACGCTTCTAAGGGTGGAGGTATTGCAATTTCTTTCCGACACGCGGAGGTAGGCTAATTAGCTAATGACTTAAATTAGCTAATGACGTTTAACCTAAACTTAAGCCACTTGCTCCGTCTTCGAGGCACTCATACAGCCGCTAATTCACAAACCAACAATGCAGTGAAGCCGCAAAAAGTGAACCGCAAGATAATGAGGGACCGCTGAATTTCGGAAAATGACCTCAGGTGGCGCTATTGCGGGAAACTTTCCCTCAATTGAACGGAAAATGTCCTCCCGAATGAAAGCCGAATGAAAACACAGCTAACAGTAGCTTCAAAACGGAGCTTACGGCAAGTACGCCGCAGCTTTTACCTCTTTGCCCACTGGCATCCCGCTGCCCAAGCCCGCTGTCAAGCCGATGACTTTGGCGACAAAGGCCTTCAGGGTCAGATACTCCTTCAGAACCACACCCCTCAGGATGGTTTTCAGTTCGGGGATACCGGAACCTGGAGCCGAGAGAGGGGGGATGTGAACATCTGAAAAGCGCTTGAGAGCGCTTAAGAGGTTACGCGGGGGGGCGGTGGAGTGGAGCATACCGATGGCCTGCGGGGAAACCAGGTGACAGAAGAGCGAAGCAAACATGACCAGGATCATGGGATAGCTTATCCAGGCGAGGTATTGGAGCGCCACGTTGCCCTTCAGCTCCCCGTACATCCACTTGTAGGCTGCAGGACGGAGCGCTCCGTCACTCAAACGTAACTCAGGGGGAAGACGGGCGACATATGACCTGACATTGATGCGCTGTGATGCCCCGCCCCCCCTCACACACCGCCAACGCTACCTTGCAGACTCTTGGCGCTGGCGTAGTCCATACTCCAGCTAACCAGCGCCATGGTCAGGCCAAGGAGGACCAGGAAAATCCAGTCCTCCCCCATCTTGGTCACAACGTAGCGCCGCCCGCGGGCCAAGCAATCTGGAGCGGAAATGAATGATTTTATTTATCTGTGCGGCTCGTTTGTGACACTCAGTTGTGGTAACAATCGCTGTGTGAGTAATGATGAGGATGATGAAGAGGTGAAAGGCTTCATTAGCGCAGATTAGGGTGAGCGTAGATGGCGCGGAGGATCCGACGCGAGCAGATTTTCCTTCAACCGTCAGTGCATTTATCAAGTACGGACGTGGTAATGGATTATTTTCGGTCGATTGACTTTTGTCAGTTGCGCGGATTTGAAGCTAGGGAAGCAAAATTGAGACAAAATATAATGGGAAAAAAAAAGATTCTTTGTTTATTTTTTTTAATGAGAAAACTAGCAATCTATAATCCGGTCTCATGAAAACCTAGCATTAAGCTAGCAGATTTGAGGCAAAGTGCTCTACGAGTCAGTAACATTTTTTTAAATTATTTTTTTTTAATGATCATTAACTTACCCTGGGCGGCCCGGTAGCCCAGTGGTTAGCACGTCGGCTTCACAGTGCAGAGGTACCGGGTTCGATTCCAGCTCCGGCCTCCCTGTGTGGAGTTTGCATGTTCTCCCCGGGCCTGCGTGGGTTTTCTCCGGGTGCTCCGGTTTCCTCCCACATTCCAAAAACATGCGTGGCAGGCTGATTGAACACTCTAAAATTATCCCTAGGTGTGAGTGTGAGTGCGAATGGTTGTTCGTCTCTGTGTGCCCTGCGATTGGCTGGCAACCGATTCAGGGTGTCCCCCGCCTACTGCCCGGAGACAGCTGGGATAGGCTCCAGCAACCCCCGCGACCCTAGTGAGGATCAAGCGGTTAGGAAGATGGATGAATGAATGAATGAATGAATTAACTTACCCTATTGAGGGTGTGTCTATTTATCCCGTTAGTGGCCAACAAAACTCCATCTATCTACATCTCGGGATATGAAATACACCGACTGCTAAAATTGTCTGCTTGTAGGAAGGCGGCTAGAAAAACAATTAGCACTAAGTGACAGCCAAGCTCCCCTCTGTGAATCGTCACCTTACCGTGGTGGAGGGGTTTGTGTGTCCCAATGATCCTAGAAGCTAAGTTGTCTGGGGCTTTATGCCCCTGGCAGGGTCACCCATGGCAAACAGGTTCTAGGTGAGGGGCCAGACAAAGCACAGCTCAAAAGACCCCAATGACGACAAAAATAAATGGATCTAGGTTTCCCTTGCCCGGACGCGGGTCACCGGGGCCCCCCTCTGGAGCCAGGCCTGGAGGTGGGGCTCGTTGGCAGGCGCCTGGTGGCCGGGCTTACACCCATGGGGCCCGGCCGGGCACAGCCCGAAGAGGCAACGTGGGTCCCCCTTCCCATGGGCTCACCACCCATGAGAGGGGCCAAAGGGGTCGGGTGCAATGCGAGCTGGGCGGCAGCCAAAGGCGGGGACCCTGGCGGTCCGATCCTCGGCTGCAGAAGCTAGCTCTTGGGACATGGAATGTCACCTCTCTGGCAGGGAAGGAGCCCGAGCTGGTGTGTGAGGCAGAGAATTTCCGACTGGATATAGTCGGACTTGCCTCCACACACAGCCTGGGTTCTGGTACCAGTTCTCTCGAGAGGGGTTGGACTCTCTTCCACTCTGGAGTTGCTCACGGTGAGAGGCGCAGAGCAGGTGTGGGCATACTCATTGCCCCCCGGCTCAGTGCCTGTACATTGGGGTTCACACCGGTAGACGAGAGGGTTGCCTCCCTCCGCCTTCGGGTGGGTGGACGGGTCCTGACTGTTGTTTGTGCATATGCACCAAACAGCAGCTCAGCATACCCACCCTTTTTGGAGTCCTTGGAGGGTGTGCTGGAGAGTACTCCTGCTGGGGACTCCATTGTTCTGCTGGGGGACTTCAATGCTCACGTGGGCAATGACAGTGATACCTGGAGGGGCGTGATTGGGAGGAACGGCCCCCCCGATCAAAACCCGAGTGGTGTTTTGTTATTGGACTTCTGTGCTCGCCACGGATTGTCCATAACGAACACCTTGTTCAAACATAAGGGTGTCCATATGTGCACTTGGCACCAGGACACCCTAGGCCGCAGTTCGATGATCGACTTTGTAGTTGTATCATCGGATTTGCGGCCGCATGTTCTGGACACTCGGGTGAAGAGAGGGGCGGAGCTGTCAACTGATCACCACCTGGTGGTGAGTAGGCTCCGATGGTGGGGGAAGATGCCGGTCCGTCCTGGCAGACCCAAACGTATAGTGAGGGTTTGTTGGGAGCGTCTGGCGGAATCCCCTGTCAGAAGGAGTTTCAACTCCCACCTCCGACAGAGCTTTTCCCATGTTCCGGGGGAGACGGGGGACATTGAGTCCGAGTGGACCATGTTCCGTGCCTCTATTGTTGAGGCGGCCAATCTGAGTTGTGGCCGTAAGGTGGTTGGTGCCTGTCGTGGCGGCAATCCTCGTACTCGCTGGTGGACACCAGCAGTAAGGGATGCCGTCAAGCTGAAGAAGGAGTCCTATCGAGCCTTTATGGCCTGTGGGACCCCAGAGGCAGCTGACGGGTATCGACTGGCCAAGCGGACCGCGGCTTCGGTGGTCGCCGAGGCAAAAACCCGAGCGTGGGAGGAGTTCGGTGAGGCCATGGAAGCCGACTTCCGGACTGCTTCGAGGAAATTCTGGTCCACCATCCGACGTCTCAGGAGGGGGAAGCAGTGCACCACTAACACTGTGTACAGTGGGGATGGGGCGCTGCTGACTTCGACTCGGGACGTTGTGAACCGGTGGGCAGAGTACTTCGAAGACCTCCTCAACTCCACCAACACGCCTTCCTTTGAGGAAGCAGAGCCTGGGGACTCTGAGGTGGGCTCTCCTATCTCTGTGGTTGAAGTCACCGATGTGGTTAAAAAGCTCCTCGGTGGCAAGGCCCCAGGGGTGGATGAGATCCGCCCGGAGTTCCTCAAGGCTCTGGATGTTGTGGGGCTGTCCTGGTTGACACGCCTCTACAACATCGCGTGGTCAACAGGGAGAGTGCCTCTGGATTGGCAGACCGGGGTGGTAGTCCCTCTTTTTAAAAAGGGGGACCGGAGGGTGTGTTCCAACTACAGAGGGATCACACTCCTCAGCCTCCCTGGTAAGGTCTATTCAGGGGTGCTGGAGAGGAGGGTCCGTCAGGAAGTCGAGCCTCAGATTGAGGAGGAGCAATGTGGTTTTCGTCCCGGCCGTGGAACAGTGGACCAGCTCTACACCCTTAGCAGGGTCCTTGAGGGTATGTGGGAATTCGCCCAACCAGTCTACATGTGTTTTGTGGACTTGGAGAAGGCGTTTGACCGTGTCCCTCGGGGAGTTCTGTGGGGGGTGCTTCGTGGGTATGGAGTACCGAACCCCCTGATACGGGCTGTTCGGTCACTATACCACCGATGTCAGAGTTTGGTTCGCATTGCCGGCAGTAAGTCGGAACCGTTTCCAGTGGGGGTAGGACTCCGCCAAGGCTGCCCTTTGTCGCCGATTCTGTTCATAACCTTTATGGACAGAATTTCTAGGCGCAGCCGAAGCGTTGAGGGAGTCTGTTTTGGGGGCCTCAGTATTACATCCCTGCTTTTTGCAGATGATGTGGTGCTGTTGGCTCCTTCAAACGGGGCTCTACAACTCTCACTGGAGCGTTTCGCAGCCGAGTGTGAAGCGGTTGGGATGAAAATCAGCACCTCCAAATCTGAAACCATGGTCCTCAGTCGGAAAAGGGTGGATTGCCCCCTCCGGGTCGGGGAGGAGATATTACCCCAAGTGGAGGAGTTTAAGTATCTTGGGGTCTTGTTCACGAGTGAGGGCAGGAGGGAGCGAGAGATCGACAGGCGGATCGGTGCAGCGTCTGCTGTGATGCGGACGTTGTATCGGTCTGTCGTGGTAAAGAAGGAGCTGAGCCAAAGGGCGAAGCTCTCAATTTACCGGTCGATCTACGTCCCAACCCTCATCTATGGCCACGAGCTATGGGTCGTGACCGAAAGAACGAGATCCCGGATACAAGCGGCCGAAATGAGTTTTCTCCGCAGGGTGTCCGGGCTCTCCCTTAGAGATAAGGTGAGGAGCTCGGTCATCCGGGAGGGGCTCAGAGTCGAGCCGCTTCTCCTCCACATCGAGAGGAGCCAGATGAGGTGGCTTGGGCATCTGATTCGGATGCCTCCTGAGCGCCTCCCTGGTGAGGTGTTCCGGGCATGTCCCACCGGGAGGAGACCCCGAGGAAGACCCAGGGCACGCTGGAGAGACTACGTCACCCAGCTGGCTTGGGAACGCCTCGGAATCCCCCGGGGAGAGCTGGAAGAAGTAGCTAGGGAGAGGGAAGTCTGGGCTTCCCTGCTAAAGCTGTTGCCCCCGCGACCCGGCCCCGGATAAGCGGTAGATGATGGATGGATGGATGGATGACAGCCAAGCTATCTTGTGCAGTTTTGTGGATGGGAAAATAATTCTAGTTTCTGCAGCATTTTTTTAATGAGATGGATGTAATTGAGAAAAATGCAACTGTACTAAATGGAATCGTCTTTTTTTTCTTTTTTAATGTATCTACCAGACGAGAAAAATCATGGTCAAGATGAAAATTGATCTGGAGCCATCGCACGAGATACACTTGCGCAACCCAATGAGATGTTATGATGGCCACTGTATCTTTTTAGCCTTGACCAAGGTAACACTGCTTACGAGTGCGTTTTATTAATGCGGCTACATGGGGACGCATCATATGTGACACCACTCTCAATGTGTAACGCTGCAAACAACGGCAACATGAGGAAAAAGTATCCGTCGTCCTTTTCGATACTGGCATTGTTGGGTCACGCGCGATCACAGAGACTAGCTCAGAAATGCATCTGGATGCCAATGTATCACTGGATATGTTTTGGACAATCGCCGATCTGAATAGATGAGCTACATCAACATACAGTGGTGCCTCTACTTACAAAATTAATTGGTTCTGGAAGAAATGTCTTAACTGGAACATTATGTAAGTAGAGATGCGTTTTACGTGTAAATGCCCTAATCCGTTCCAAGCCCCACCCCCCCAAAAAAAATTCTGACGCATGAAAATGCATCAAAATATGCAACAAATACATGTTACAATTAGATTCTTGCACAATGAATGAGAATTGTGCGTAATGAAAAAAACTGAATAAAGACTAAAAATTATGGTCATTTCACTTTTAACTGCGTCCTCATCGTTCTTTGCCCTCTTTCGTATCCATGTTCTCTCTCAGAAGTGGTTTTTGCCTGGCGTTTTGTAAGGAACTGATCCAAGGACGTTTGCTTCTGTTGGCTTTTAACAAGTCCAAGGCAAACATCAGCAAGAGTGAGCGATCGCCCGACTCGTCAACACTTTTCGTGGGCGATTCACATTCATGAGGACGCTGTATTGACACATATTGATCTATTTATCTATCTCTACGCTTAGACACAAATGGAAGGTCCCTCTTAACCAATGGGATGCCAGGAAGATGCTCGGTAACAGCCAATGGCAGAGCAGCTAGAAGTATGTTGCGTTCAGGAAACTCGGAGCTGCGACGAGCACCCAGGACTGTATTTTCACGTTTGGTATTTTGAAATTTATTTTGTAACAAGAGACAATATTTTCCTGTTGAGGCGTTGCCTAACTTGAAAATACGTTCGTAAGTAGAGCTACCACTGTTTTACTCAACAAGGACAACAGCGATAATGCTTGTTGAAAAGCCCCGGCACTCAACCTTGACATTTGGAGTAGGGGCGTGGCTTCTTGGTGGACGAGCTGTGACTGAGGTGTGACTCCAAGACGACGGGGTGCTGATGAAGCTGATGCCGCCGTCCGGCCCCTCCGGCCGCCGCCGCCGCCGCCGCGTCGTTTTCTCCCGCCCGCCTTTGCCATTGTCGCTCGGTCAGCAAACGGGCCGCCTCCCGCCGAGCGAAGTTTCCCAGCTGCTCCCTGTACTCCCCGTACAGCTGCGGGCACAATAAGATGACAAAGCGCTACAAATAAATACAGTCCATAAATGTTGCTTTGGGGGGGAAGCTAAAGAATGCTTCAAGTGTCTATAAAGTGAAAAAAAAAATGGTTTTTGAATTCGACGCGCAGTAGAGAAAAGTGACGTTTAGCACCAAATTTGAAAGATAACAACAACAAAAAAGTCACCGTATTAGAAGAAATTGGTACAAATCATAGTTGCCTTTGCTACCTCATCTCCATGAACGCTAATAAGCGGGGGGGGGGGGGGGGGGGGGGGTTGTCTTCCAAATTCTCAACAATAACTGCACAAAGGATAATTGACAGGGAAGCTACTTTGCGACCAGGCTGGCCCGGTCAAAAAGACAGTGGTCGTCTTTGTGGGGGGGGGGGGCTACCCGGTGCCCGCGGGTAGCAGATTGGTCACCCCTGGTGTAAAGGATACACACCAGCCTGAATACCCTGCTGACAGAAATAGACAAAACGGGCACGGGGATCGGAAAAAAAAAAACCCTCCCCGAGCGGATGACGGTTTGGGACGGCGGCCACACGAGGAGATCCTGGAAGGAGCGACGTGCCACATCTTCCCCTTCCGACGATGTTACACCTTCTACCCCGGTCGCACACACGCACACACAAAAATTGGACTCGTCCCGTTGCTGCCGTGGCCACGGAGCAGAGCGAGACGCTCAAATGGTAGGGCCTGCACTTTGGGCTCTCATGTTCACATGGGAAAGGAGAGCTGGCCAGTAGGCCCCAAAGAGGACTGGAGTTCCTCTAACTGGCTATAAATCTCCACTCTAGTTACGCTATCATGTGTAATCGGTCGGATGGAAATGACAGCAAAACCACATGGCACAGCACTTGATGGAGCTATCAGGAACTCGAGTCACATGACTTGACTCGGGTCGGACCAAGTCACCATTTGAACGACTTCAGCGTCTGATTGATCGAAAAATCGATGAAAGCCATTTTGAAGCATCTGTCAAAAAAAATAATAATAATAATCACAGGACGCCTAAAATAACAAAAACCGTACGACAGTGTCACGTTGCGTGGTGGACCCCAAAAAGCAGGGCAAATCCAAAACAAACAAAGTCCAACGTAGCAAACAAAAATCACAACTGAAGCTAAAACAAACCTGACAGCAGGGGACAAACGGCAACAAACAAACATGACAGTAGCAAAGAGCAAACAACAACCCGACAATGAGTACTCGGGCTGGGAGTCCTTTTAAAGTACTAATTACATAAAGACCAACAGGTGTGCAGCTGCAGGGAGAGCCCTACAGCGCCACCTGTTGGTCCCAAACCGCTTCTCGCTTTTTTTTCTCCTTCCTCACAATTCATTCATTCATTCATCTTCCGAGCCGCTCGATCCTCACTAGGGTCGCGGGGGGTGCTGGAGCCTATCCCAGCTGTCTTCGGGCAGCAGGCGGGGGACACCCTGAATTGGTTGCCAGCCAATCACAGGGCACACAGAGACGAACAACCATTCGCACTCACACTCACACCTAGGGACAATTTAGAGTGTTCAATCAGCCTGCCACGCATGTTTTTGGAATGTGGGAGGAAACCGGAGCACCCAGAGAAAACCCACGCAGGCCCGGGGAGAACATGCAAACTCCACACAGGGAGGCCGGAGCTGGAATCGAACCCGGTACCTCTGCACTGTGAAGCCGACGTGCTAACCACTGGACCACCGGGCCGCCCACTTCCTTACAAGTTACATGCAAGTCAATTCAAGCCAAATTTTTGCCAAGATCAAGAAATGCGGCATCATCACTTGTGACGCTCTTCCTATGATTCTTTTCTCTCTCTGTATATAAAAGACGATTTTGTATTTTCAAATCACGACACGCTCCTCCGCATAATCGGCACTCCCGGATGGGTGAATCCAAAGTGTGCCCGCGGACTTGATCTGATCGACGCATCTCGTTAAAAGACGACATCATTCGTCCGAGGTGACGGCATTGAAATACGCACGCACACCATTAACGGTCAAGACCATGAAAAATTCATCACCAAAAAAAAAACCCAAATATAATAAAAAAATTTCTACAAGATTCATGACCACGACAAAGGTCGGGAGAACTCGCCCGTCCAGCCTTCCGAAGGAAACAAGCGAGCAAAGAGGGGAAAATAAATCCAAAGCCTTTTCTGCCTCTCGCGTCTTTACCTCATCACTCGACTCGAACATGACTCGGCAGCGTCCGTGGTGGTGCGCCTTGTTCCGTCACCTGTCCGCCTCAACGGACACGCTGTGGCGCGCGGCAACGTCGCGCCTCCCATCCATCGACATCAGCGTTATCAAAGAGGCCGCCGCCGCTAAGGAGGGGTAGGGGGGGGCGACCTGCGCGCTTTTCGCAGAAGCGGCAGAGATGGGCCGGCGTGACCTTTGACCTCTCGGCTGAGCCACGAGAGCCGGGCCGATTCAAGGCCCTCCCGTATGTACGAATCAAATATTTCCACTTCATTGCAATTTCAGCAATTCATCCGCACAGCTGTCCACTCTGTGAATTAAAACAAAATTTTTTTGGGGGGGGGGGACATTTGTAATCGTTCAACTTTTTTTTCTCATAACTACCCGAAGTTATTTTTTGTAAAATTGGGATGTGTATCAAAATGGGATTCCCTGATTAGGACTCCATAGAATATTTTTTTTCTTTCCAGACTGAATTATTGAAATAATTGAATTTATGAATCATGTTTTTTTTTCTTGAAACTTAATATGAACTTGTAATAAGAATATGCCCCTGCATTAAAAATTAAACTTAATTTCTGCCCAATAAAAGTACGTTTTTTTTTAATTGCAAATGATACCATTTGCAATACATGACAAAATACACCGCCCATTCCTTCATTTTGTGGAAAATAATGAGCCCGTAAGTTATTACGAACGTGACAAAATATTTTTGGGTGCCAACTAATTATACGATCAGTATTGAATCACGGATTTATACACAGCTCTATCGTAAACGATTTATTTTTCATTTAGCTTTTTTCAGCTTTTAGTTTTGTATTCAGAGATCAACTTTAGTTTTTGTTTTTTTCCAATCAAATAAAGGAAACGGCTCATTTCATGAAATCACAATCAACTGTGGCATCAATAAATATTTGTTGATTTGAACATGGTATGGCCTTCGATGAGAGAAAAAGTGGCGCTCCGTCGATTTTGAAATTTTGACAAGACAGAAAGCAGACTGTCCACGACACCCGCATATTTAAAGGCTGAGCTAAGCGAACGTCCGAAAACAAATGAAAAGCTCCACAAATGTGGGAAGGACATTGAAAGCTCCATTCGTATCTTGGCTGTCTCCATCTGTCAAGCTTTTGTGTTTACCTCCATACAGTCATGTGACCTTGGGTGTCACTTACGCACCGGCCGGAGCGCCCCAAGGTGACCCCCGTGCGCAACTTTCACACGCTTCTGAAGTTTGGAGCTGCCGGATATTCGCACACATGGGCTCATTATCACTTTGCCCTTTACTCCTTTCATAAAGTCGATACGGGTAGAAAAGTGAAATGAAAAAAAAAAAAAATATATATATATATACACACACACACAGTATATATTTTTTTAGTTTTGTAAAAATATTTTAAATATATATATATATATTTTATCCATTCATTCATTCATCTTCCGAGCCGCTTGATCCTCACTAGGGTCGCGGGGGGTGCTGGAGCCTATCCCAGCTGTCTTCGGGCAGTAGGCGGGGGACACCCTGAATCGGTTGCCAGCCAATCGCAGGGCACACAGAGACGAACAACCATTCACGCTCACACTCACACCTAGGGACAATTTGGAGTGTTCAATCAGCCTGCCACGCATGTTTTTGGAATCTGGGAGGAAACCGGAGCACCCGGAGAAAACCCACGCAGGCCCGGGGAGAACATGCAAACTCCACACAGGGAGGCCGGAGCTGGAATCGAACCCGGTACCTCTGCACCGTGAAGCTGACGTGCTAACCACTGGGCTAATATATATATATTTTAGTTTTGTAAAAATATTGTAAAAATATTTAAAAACATTATATATATACTGTATATATATATATATATAGATATATATATACAGTATATATATTTTTTTAGTTTTGTAAAAATATTATATATATATTTTTTAGTTTTGTAAAAATATTTTAAAAATATTTAAAAACATTATATATATATACTGTATATATATATATATACAGTATATATTTTTTTAATTTTGTAAAAATATTTTAAATGCATATATATATATATTTTTTTTTTTGTAAAAATATTTATATATATATATTTTTTGTTTTGTAAAAATATTTAACAATTTATATATATATTATATATATACACACACACACACACACACACGCACGCACACACATCTAAAGTACACTGTACAGGTTGGGGGCATTTCTGAAGGTTCCCTCTGAGGTTGTATTTGTTTTTGCTGGATCTGAGCCAAGCTAATGAATGCAGTGGCTGAAGGTCAGCGTGACCCTGAGAGTTAATTCAAAGCGTAATTGCACATTCCAGGGCTCCCTCACCAGAGCGGCGAGGCTGCATATTCATAAATTTCCGCGCATTTGTGCGTACGAGAGCTACGCGGCCCCGCCGATTGTGTGCCGAGGCCTTACAAGAATATAACCCTGGGCCGCAGCACAAGGTTAATGATCAAATTTGACCCGCTCGCTGACAAGATAGATCGGGAAATTACCCCGGCAATGCGCACGCACGCACGCATTCCACGAGTAACCATATGCACACCCTAATTAACAGCACAATAACAACACAACGCCTCGTCCAAACAACGCTCAAGCTGTCATGTTCTAATTAATGCGCTAAAAAGTGTGCAGGGTTTTTTTTTTTTTAATCCACACGCTACGCCCACAGACATTGCAGAAGCGCAAACGTCTCCAATAGAGCAGGAGTGGGTCAATGAAATCACCCCAAAAAAAGCTGCTGCAGCAGCTATGGCATTCGGGACATCTGCACCATCTCATGTGATCCAGTGCGAGACGTATTTTGCTTTTCTGCTACTAGTTCACGACGAGCCGTTTGGAACATTTGCCTCGCGTAAAGTCTTCAAAGCCGTTCCAGATGCGTGTCGTTACGGAAATCCCTTTGAGCGGTTATTCGATACTGCAGACTTGACACCAAGACATGAGTAGGCACTTTGGCCTCACTAGTAACCAGTTAACAGGGTTATATATATATATATATATATTTTTTTTTTTTGCACGACTGTATGACATTTTTGCACACAAGTACGAGTGGGACAAAGCTACCAGTGGACATTTTGGTGCTACTAGTGGAGTCTAGGAGGCTACTAGTGCGCGCCACGTGTCTATCAAATAGGCCTGGTCTTGGGTTATCAGTCCAGCATAGTACCATAGTTAACCATAAAAAAAAATTTTTTTAAAACGAGTCGGCCAAGAGTGCCACGAAGGGTGTGGGGATAAAAGGTTCTCGTACAACACAATCATTCTGCTAGTGCGCTTCATTGCGTTACCGATGAGGACTTTCGATGTTCATAAAATCACTCGTAGCACACACAGTTGTCAACTCGTCTACAGTTTAGCTTCATTAGTAATATGTACAGTACGGCGGTACCTATACTTGCGAACGTCTTCTAGTTACGAACATTTTTTCTAGAGCCTGTTAATTTCGTAAGAAGAGGTATCACTGTAATGGTACCATACGTCCTAATTATCAAACTAGTGACGATAAAGCACATACTAGTATTACTAGTCCTAGTAATACAAGTACTACTAGTACTAGTAGTACTATCAATACTAATATGAGTACTAGTAATACTAGCACTACTAGTACTAGTACTACTAGCACTACTAGTACTAGTACTACTACTAGTAGTGGTATTACTAGTAGTACTAGTGATGCTAGCACTAGTATTAGTAGTACTAGTGATGCTAGTACTAGTGGTACTACTAGTAGTACTATTTCTAGTTGTACTAGTGATGCTAGTACTAGTACCACTAGTACTAGCACTACTAGTACTACTAGTAGTACTGGTGATGCTAGTACTAGTGATGCTAGCACTAACACTAGTAGTACTACTAGTAGTACTACTAGTACTAGTAGTACTACTACTAGTACTAGTAGTGCTAGTACTAGTAGTACTAGCACTACTAGTACTACTAGTGATGCTAGTACTAGTACTAGTGATGCTAGCACTAGTACTAGTACTACTACTACGAGTACTAATGATGCTAGTACTAGTACTAGTGGTACTAGTAGTACTACTAGTAGTACTATTTCTAGTTGTACTAGTGATGCTGGTACTAGTACCACTAGTACTAGTAGTACTAGTACTAGTAGTACACAGGTCTTAAATTCGACATCAAGGATATAGAATAAACGATTGAAACGGATTTACAGAAAGCTCGGAAGTACTAGTAAGACAATTCAGTGCACTCAAGAGAACAATTAGCGCATACACGTTCCAAGATCGTGTCTTGCTTCCCACCCACGGACCTAAAAAAATAAATAAATAAATAAAATTGAGCAATATAAGCTCGTATGTATTTCAGGCCTTACCAGCAACTGATCAACGTTCAGCACCGTCTCAAAGGTATTAATCCTCGCCCGCATCTTTCCCGCCGCTGAATTTCTCTCCACACTCGCTAACAACGGCCCGTTGCCAGTCCAGGCCGCCGTCGGTGACCGACCAGGTCGGACCGGAGCCGAGCGCGCGCGCACAAACGCACGTCGACACTTGAAACTTGACAATCAAGTGTCAGCAGCTTTTAATTCAGCATCCCGCACGACGCTCCAATCCGGCGGATTGCGGGCCGAGTGGTGCGGCGCGAGGGCTAATGGAAGCGGGCGGCGCGCTAGCTTAGAGCATGACAATAACACTTGCTGACGGAGTGGAGACACTTTGACATTGCGCCCGGTTACGGAGGGAGGCGGGTAAGCGGGTCAAGTGCGGGCGGCCGACGCTTGGACACGGCATTCCGACGGTGCCGGATCTGCGGCCTTCCCTTTGAGGCAGAAAGATGGGACAGCAGAGGTCGTCATCGAGTATTTTGTGATGAACGATGGGCTGATTACGAATGCGCTCCGCGTCACCGCCGCTTGGAACATGATATGGATTCCTTCAGGAATTCGGCCTGCCGAGTGGGAGACGTGCCAAAAACGGGCACATTGAGTCCATAAGGGGGTGAATGAGACTCGACTGAAATCTTGAGCACCGCTCCATACAAAGATTTCATACAACAACAGATCATAAAACAATGAATTAATAACAGAGGCAGTAGAAAGCAGAAAAACGGTCCAACTAAAAATAAAAATAAAATGTTTTCAAGGTAGAAGAAAAGGATTGGCAACGGAAAAGGATCCACTTAGTTCTTGGCACCTCTCATGGTGTCTGGTCCAAAGACCTGAGGAGGGGCGGAGAAGGAACTCCGAAAGGTAAGGTGGGGCCATCATAGTATCGTGAAAAGAACTTCCAAATGAGCTACCGGAGTCGAGTTCTGTGCTCCCTCTTACGAGTACCACTCAAGAGACTAGCAGCAGCATTTTGGACCAACTGGAGAGACTTGATGGAGGATCGGCTGACTCCAAAGTCAATGAATCCAGCCGAGTTGCGACAAAGGCACGAACGGCTGTTTCAAAGTGCGCTAGCCGAAGGAGAAGCATGACGGCTAGCTAGCTGGCCCTGGGATGAAAGAAGCTGGACTGTTGTCATCGAATGAACGAACTTTTTCGACGCTAGCCGCTCCGAGACAAACAAGCTTCACTAAATGGTGTCGAGTCGCACTATGATGAGCTTTTATTTTGTATTTTCTCGCCACAAAATCGTCCACACAAGGGCAGCTCGCTGACCCGACATGACGTCGGCATTTTTTACGATGGATTGGATTGGCCATACCCGGGCCATCAGTAGCTTGCATTTCGCCTTCCTCTCTTGATCTTCAGCCCAAAAGCCCCCCCCCCCGTCCAACCGAGCCCCCTCCCCGGAGGTGAAACCTTACTCGTGGGTAAATTTAGCACACGGTGTGACCCAACGTTCACTGACACACTTCTCCACACCTCTCGCTCCCCCCCCCCCCCCCCCCGACCAGTGTTCATCCCTCCCACGAGGCCCGACGCACTGAAAGATGGCGCCTATTAACCTTTTGTCCAAAACAATGACAAGTCATTTGACGTTGTGTCAAACCGCAGATTGGGGCAGAGGAACAGAAGAGGGGATTGGGGGGGGGGGGGGGGGGGGGGATCACATGAAGTTTTAATAGCTTAATCGCTCGCATGGCAGTCGAGCTCCTGCGAGATATTTGGCAAGTGAACATTATCCCCCTTTTGCTCGCACGTAACATTTGAGACCGACGACATCTTAACTCATTCGGTATCAGACAGTTCTCCACCGAGTCTGAAAAGACGTTTAAAAACGTCTTTGGGAGTGAAGGAGTGAAGAGTCGGAACTTGAACACCTGAGCCAGAGAAACTAAACGAGCCTTTCCAACCATTTTGCATTGAAAACACGTTTTGAGGGAGCGACGGGGTCATGCTGGCCAATTGTGGAACAGCAACGGGAGCGTTTATTGATCACATTTCAAAGTCGTCCTGATTGTCGTCAGTGCGCTGGGCCTGGATGACTTTGGCGTTTTCCAGTCCTCTGATTGGTTGGTTAGAGCAAAACTGGTTGACTAGCAAAACCCATCTGGAGTGACCTGATAATCCATTTCATAATCAACATGACCGGTGAATATGGTGTATTTGATTACATTTCATATTTATATATATAGATATACTGTTTATGGATATATATTATTCGTTCAATATTTCCAGACGAAGTAAGTTGCACACTTTGCACATCGTATTCAAGGTTTCTATGATTCCGATGTGGCAAAGTACCAAACCCCAGTCATGGCTAAACGCGGAAATAGCATTTTTCTGACTGCGCGTTGAGCAAAAAAAATAAAATAAATGCTGACGTGACTTTTTAGCATGCGCCTCAGGTATCCCAAATGTTGGTACTCATGTCCGCCAACACGTGACAACATGCGTCAGCTTACGGGGGGATGCGAGGACAGCACAAGCACATGCATCCCCCCCCCCCCCCCCCCCGCCTCCCAAACAAAACAAAACTGACCTGACAAGGAATGTTTTTGGGGTTTTTTTTGCACCAAGTTAGCGTGAATGCTAAAAGCGGCGCTACAGGTGTGAGATGTGTTGCAACGGCTGGAGGAGCGCCAAAGAAGAAGGGAGAAGCAAGGCAAAAGCATGAAGGTAGAGGAGGATGTGCGAAGACCTACCAAGGTCTGTTGGTAGCTCAGAGCCTTCCTTTGCGATGCATCTGTAGCCATTGACGCGTTGTCAGTGATCCCAAAATAACCTCGCCGGACACCCCAACATTTCCACTGGCCTGGACCTGCGACATGCGACAAACTCCACACGCCAGCGCTGCAATCAAATCAAATGCGCACGCACGTCACCGTCATCCCTTTCACACCACCCCCTCATTTAGAAAGACTCCCGAGACAAAAGGTGCTGCTGCTGGTGGTCTCGGCGGCGGTTTGCAGGTGGTCCGGAGGGCCGGGGCACATCCGGCGCGTGGGCTTGTGCGGGACTGACGGCCTGAGAGAAATCAGACAGGCGGACAAAGCGCAGCAAAGCCGTCTGATGAGGCGGCGAAGGACACTTTCCTTTATTAGAACTGCAGACACCTAATAACACACACACACACACACACACACACACACACACACACACTTGTTGCTCTTAGCTGAACTCTCCCTGCCAGCTGGCCATCAGAGGTGCTTGCCGATTCATTTGAAGGGGGAGGTGGCGGGTGGGGGTAATATTGGTTTGGGGTATTGAGGGGTGCTATTGGAATGGCGCTCCTGCCCCCCTCCCCCCTCGGGCTGCCCCTGCAACGTGCGCAGGAAGATGCACACGCCACCCCCATGATAGCTCACATTTTATCAGTCAATGATGCGGGGGTCAATCCCCATACTGCTTCAATTACTGGCGCACCCCCAGTACCGCCCCCCCCAAAAAAATATGCGCAGGAAGATCCACAGCCACCCCCATGATAGCTCACATCTTATCAGTCAATGATGCGGGGGCAATCCCCATACCGCTTCAATTACTGGCGCACCCCCAGTACCGCCCCCCCCCCCAAAAAAAAAACGTGCGCAGGAAGATGCACACGCCACCCCCATGATAGCTCACATCTTATCAGTCAATGATGCGGGGGGCAATCCCCATACCGCTTCAATTACTGGCGCCCCCCAGTACCGCCCCCCCCTCCAAAAAAACATGCAAGCTTGGACGGCACCAAGTGGAAAAGCTGACCAGGTTGTTGTTGTGACATTCAGTCTCTCCCATCAAGGTTGTATAATTTAGGGCCTTTTTTTTTTTTAATCCAGGTTGGGTCTGGATTGGGGCACTGACAAGGTCACAGAGCAGGACTCTGGGCTCACTTTTTTTTTTTGGGGGGGGGGGGCATCAACTGCATCACATACCATAATTTCAAAAAAACTAAATGGAGGCTTTTCAGAGTGCTGGAGGGTTTCTCCCCAGCTCCTCGAAAGCCCCCCCCCCCCCCATGCCATCAGTTTGACCATTGAAGATGATGTCCTTTCAGTGTCTTTCTATGCCTGCTGGTGGGAAAATTGTTGAAAAAAAAACAAACCCCAACAGCACAGAAGTCGTCCGCCCTACCCGAATGGATCACGTCCGACCTTCGAGGTTTCTCTGTGGGCCGCTGACGCGACACCCCCCTTCACATGCGTGCGCGTTGGGTCATCTGATGACTGCCATCATGACAACAACAAAGACACGGACCATGCAGATCCCCCTTAACCCCGAGCCGCTTTGTGGTTCACGCGCCGGCGCATAGCAGCCTAATCTCACAGCTCCGCGGCAGGCCACAGTCAAAAAAAAAAATGTATTACTGCGAGCGCGCCGAGTGGGCGGGGTCTGCGTGCGCGCGTGTGTCAACAAGGAATGACTCCGGACAGCTGGCCTGGGCCTCCATCTGATACACCCGGAATATTATCACCGAGCGGCGGGAATGACACACGTCGTCCCGTTAGCGCGGAGAGAGACCTGAGCGCAGCGTTAGAGCGGGCGGGCCAGTTACACTACACCTGAGCACGGCGAGGACACGCGATAACGCCGACAACAACACACAAACACGGCAACAAGGCGGATCACATGCAAGGGGGAGAGCACGCGAGTGGCCGGCAGTGAGCGGCTTTTGGTGCGTGGACAAGCGGCGTCAGAAAAGTTCCAGGACTGGTGTCACAAAAGTTGTTTTTCCCAATCCTTTTCCGCCTCAAAGTAACCCCCCCCCACTCCCCCGCAGAGTCAAAACGCCCTTCTCAGAAAGGATTCTGCCTGGATTCTCCTCAGCTCCGTTGTCATTCCTTCGAGTACTCGTAACGACTAACGGATCCCTGTAGATGGCGGCGTTGCATTGCTGCGGATTGGAGATCAGCACAGCTTTTGAGTGGAGGAAACGACTAGGGGGTGAATCTTGTCTCGCAATCACTCTGGCCCGGTCTTACTCACTGAACAAAGTAAAACTCGCCGTTTGGTAGTTTGGAAGACGGCTTTCGTGACACCACTACCGGAACTTTTCTGCCGCACCTTGTACACAGCACAGGAGGAAACAGAAAGCACCGTCTCGTTGATGTACATTAGCTTGTTTATTGTCCAGAAGACTTGGCAGTCATCTGTGATGACAGAAATAAATCCCCCCCCCCCCCGCCCCCTCCCGTCCCCGCACAAGAGTTTGGCAGCAAATCACATCCTCTTGCTGTGCGGTGACCCCTTCACCATTCTCTTTTCCTATCGTTAAAACCAATACTCAAGAAGAAGACATGAAAGCAGCGCTTTGAAGAGCCTCTGTGGTCACAACTCAATACTGGTTTGTAGCATCGTTCGCCACAACACTGTAACCAAAAACATGTTGCCTCTTTGTGGCTTTTCTGGGAAATGTTCAATGTACACCCCCAGCATTGACGAATGCTGAGTGTTCGAGTCAGGGGTGTGGGAGGGGGGGTAATGCAGTATTCAAGGTACTGTGAAAACAACCCATCGTTTATCCAATAAACTGCACATTTCTTTAAACTCTCCTGAAGACGTGAGATGTACATTTGTCACAATATCACATCGATAACAGAAAATATAAATGCTAATAGAGAAGCGCGATTTGGCGTTTAAAAAAGCGTAAAGTTCAAAGTTCACACTGTTGGGCATGAAGGCCCGAGGAGTAGCACCGCGCGTTCCCCCTGACGTTTACAGTTTAAAAGGAAATATTTACAACACAAACATCGTCTCAGAAGTAAAATCATGTCAGAGGGATTCGGCTGGATAAAAGGTGACACCGTCATGACAGTAGGAAACGTTCTGCAATGTTGGAGCGCTTCCCATTTGGTGTGGAGGTGAAGGGGGGGGACACGACACTTCTGCACTAACCTCATTGCTCAATGCTGCCCTCTACCTCTCACGAATGTGGACTGCAACATGACAACTGACGGTGAAGCTGAACAAACACATTAAAACGCTGGCGTTAATTTACAAAAATACATTTTTCCAAACCAAAATAGATCTGTGTAGAAAATTATTCATCATTATAGCCAAGCAAGGGGATTAACGCCCCCCCCCCCCCCGACGCATGGCTTCAATTTTTCTACGCGGTGAGATGTCGAACGTGTCGATTCGCGTAAGCTCTCCGACATCGCTGAGCATGTTTGGAATTTTGCTGAGGCAGTGTCAATATAAAAAATGTGAATGAATAAATGTTTGGATGCCACCTCGTGTGTGTGTGTGTGTGTGTGTGTCAGCCTGTAACACTGGAATGCAAAAGTGTGTGGCAGTAATACGCTTGGAATGAGGGGACGTGTGAGCACACTGGTGGGAATGACGTGTGTGTGTGTGTGTGTGTGTGTGTGTGTGTGTGTGTGTGTGTGTGTGTGTGTGTGTGTGTGTGTGGAAGTGCATTATGAAGCGTGGGGCTGGTATTTAGGGAAAAGGTAGAGGTCTTTGCACAGCGAGCTGGTGAACTCGGACATCTCTTTGCAGCGATGGTAGGGCGTGCCGGGGGCGTAACCCTCGCGCTCTTTGATCCGCCCGTTGACCTGCGGGGACGAAAGGGAGTCAGTACCGATGCGGCCATCGTCTCTTCTTTCTTGCTCGTTTCTACCTCAGGCAAGATGAAAAGCTGCAAATCATTGGCACGCCCCCGCACCCTTAAAAAAAGGGTCTGCGGTTCACAAGATGGCAGAAGCTCATCAATAATATTAGCCAGCATGCACGTAAATTAGTGAACGCCGAAACGCCCGGCGAGTTCGCCGTCCGCGGAAGGCGCGCTCACCTGCACCAGGATGTCCGCCACGTGGGTGTCTCTGGCGTGGAGGCGCAGGGCAGAGTTGAGCTCCTGGATGAACCAGGATCCTCGCTTGGTGTTGCGCATGGCCGCCGTGCCTTTTAAGAGGGAAGCAAACAAGAGCGGCTTCATAACACAAACACGGAATGAGCCGAGACGCCGGGAAAAGCCGACGCGGCTGCAAATAAACGCGCGGCGCGATTGTTTGTTGTCGTTTTTGGGGCGCCGGTGACATGCGCTAGTAGTAAATAACGGGAGGTGTCTCAAAACATTGCCAAGAGAATCCCCAGCGGAGAGAGAACAAATAGCAGGTCTCGCGCCGCAAACGCCGGCGGAATATGTTTACACGAAGGCGTTAATGCGAGGCCCAGAGGAAGCCGCCGCGGGACGCTTGTTGATCTCCCGTTCGTTTGGATTCACAAACCCCTTTTGACTCCATTTTAGTTCCCGATGTGAGGTCCTTAAAAATATTTTTCATCACGAAGCGCTTGGCGCTCAAATGCAAAGCCCTCCGAGATGAAAAAATATACTGCCCGGCAGCCATTTTCTGAGAAGCGGCCATATCCGACAACGGCGCCCACAGCACCGGTTCCCGGCGACGCCCGTGAAAGAGGATCCAAAAAAAAAAAAAGGGGGGCAAACTTACAAATGCTCTGACCTTTGAGAGAGGCAAAGCCGCATATCATGTCAGAGCGCTGGGGCAGTTTAATCCGGGGCAGTCCGAGGTCCCCTCCCTGTCCGGCGGCCGGGGGGCCCCCTCGCCCGGCATCGCGCTCTTCGCGGCTGGGGGAGCCCGTCCTTCCTGGCCCATCCGCCTGCTCCACTCCGCTGTCCAGCTCCTCTACGAGATGGCAAGATAAGCACCATTAAGATTTTGGTCACCCCCCCCCCCCGTGGCATGCCAATGTCGACTTGCGCGTGCCATTCTTTACCTCCTCTGCAGGCTTGGATGAGAAACATCTTTGGTTTGTTCTGTAGCAGCGGGCAGCGGACGTTGTCGAAGGCCTCAAACACCCACTGAAGCTAAATGGGAGCAAATGACGCCGTGTGGGTGGCGGGTCAAATGTCGATAAAGTTTTTTTTTTCTTCCTTTTCACCTGCAGGAGCTGTTTGTCGGTGCCGTACACGGCTCCTTCCACGCCGTGGGAGAGCAGGCAAACCACGCAGCTGTGCACCGCGCGGTGCTCCGGGCGCCTGCTGAAGGTCTCGATGCAGCTTCTCATTTCCTGGGGAAAATAAAGACACGGAAAAAAAATAAAATGAAAAAAAAAAGTTCATTTGCAGCCGCGGTTAAGGCGGAGGCGGCGTGGGCAAGACGGCGTCACCTCGGCCGTCAGATCTCTGCGGACCGTCACCGCATAGTCCAGATCTGTGAAAAGCTTGCGGAGTACGTCTTCGTCCACCTCGCCCCCCTTCCTGGGGTAAAGGTCGACCGTGGTGAGCGGGTCAAACGTCACGTTGCTGATCACCAGCGCTAAACCGCGCGGGGATGAGGTCATTACGTAGGACTGCAAGACAGTGAAGGTGGTTGGGTGGGGGCTGCAGTCATTTGGCATGCTGTGAAACCCCTCAAAAAACGTCCATCTTATTATGCAACTAAAGTTAGTTTTCCCTTGTCTTTAATCATCTTTATTGTACTTACTGGTCTAGAAAAAAAACTGGAGAGGCCAGTAAAATCCTGGACCATTTGGTTGATTTCGTCCATATTTTATTTTCTGTAAACGACTGCTCCGAAAGACAATCTTTTGAGCTGTATGATGTTGTCAGTGTACTCATTTAACTCAAACAAATGGTTTGGACAGCAAAATCAGGGAAACTGATATCATTTTCTAGCGCATCTTAATTTTTTTTCCAGTGCAGTATATCACAGATTTGTCGTGTGTGGCGGCAATTCATCGCAATTATTATTATTTTTTTGTTAAGGACGACCTAAAATTGTTTTCTACTGTATGAAGGAGAGACGTCGCAATCTTTGGCGTTTTGGGGGATAATGGCGCCCCCTTGTGGCGTCAAGATGATAAAGCTCAAGTGAATTCAAACTGGCGGCCCGGTAACCAGTGGTTAGCACGTCGGCTTCACAGTGCAGAGGTACCGGGTTCGATTCCAGCTCCGGCCTCCCTGTGTGGAGTTTGCATGTTCTCCCCGGGCCTGCGTGGGTTTTCTCCGGGTGCTCCGGTTTCCTCCCACATTCCAAAAACATGCGTGGCAGGCAGATTGAACACTCTAAATTGTCCCTAGGTGTGAGTGTGAGTGCGAATGGTTGTTCGTTTCTGTGTGCCCTGCGATTGGCTGGCGACCGATTCAGGGTGTCCCCCGCCTACTGCCCGAAGACAGCTGGGATAGGCTCCAGCACCCCCCGCGTCCCTAGTGAGGATCAAGTGGCTCGGAAGATGAATGAATGAATGAATGTATGAAGGAGAGACGTCGCAATCTTTGGCTTTTTGGGGGATAATGGCGCCCTCTTGTGGCGTCAAGGTGATAAAGCTCAAGTGAATTCAAACTAGTCTGAAAGTCGGTCAACCACGACGTCGGAATTTTCAATTGGAAGCGGGGTCATAAGCAGCGAGCACACAGAGATCATATACAAGGGCATCACCGATGACTTTGCATCAAGGAAGGCCGGAAGGCAACACTTTTAAAATAATTTCACGTTCTGAGTTATTCATTGAGTTTAGGTGATCACATTTTTTTTTCTCCCCTTGTGCTATAAAGGGCGACCGACGATCTGGGCGTTGTGCTTCGCATAAGTCGCGTTACCTTGAGGCATTGCGAGAGGTAGAGGTCATGCGTGCATGGGAGCACGGGAGCGGCGATGGGGCTGTCTGCATCCAGGCTGTACTCCATGCACTCTGAAAACAAAATGAAGACGCAGCAGGTTTAAAGTCAAAACACTGTCAGACACGTCATCGCACCCCCCCCCCCAAAAAAAAACATTTTCAAGCACGCCATCAGAGCAAAAGCGATTCGCCTCGTCTTGTAAGGTTAAATAAGGTCAAGAGTACAAATAATACAAATAATCCCGATTCGACGGGGTTGGCTCCTCTTGTGGCTGGCGAGCGTATTACGTCACATTAACAGGTTTAAGATGACAAACTCCGTATTACAAGACCGTACATGAGTCACTCACAAGGTGTGGCACCTGCACTCCCTTTCAGTCATTTGATACGTACGCGATGAAGCCACTGAGAAGAATATGCAGCATATTCCAACTTTTTTTTTCTCCTTTTTTTTTTTTTTTTTTTAATTAGTCAGCTCCTGAATCTTGACGCGAGACAAACGGGTTGAAATGGGGAAAAATATTGACAGAGACACTTGTGCCATCTGCCCGATTCCCACCGTGCGTCCTCGCGCGTTTGGCTTCGGTTTCCTCCTGGGTGGAGAGTGGAAGAGAGGAGTCGCCGTATCTCTGAAATGAAGACGGACCGTTTTGAATTTACAGCAGCCAAAAGAGAAAGGAAAGATTTTCTTGATTTGACGAGAGGAGCGAACGTACGTTGGGATTAAGAAAAAACAGTCGCCCTCTTCATGAAGGAATTTTTGGCATTTGCGATTTTGCCTAATCTGCCCAATTTTTGGCTTATTCGCTTAAAATCTTCTCTACTCGCCGTTTTTGTGATCAGGCCAAAGTGACAAAATGATTACGTTGGCGCCCCCTGGCGGAACCTTGGTGTTACTGTTCGTTGAACTCCGCACTGGAGCTTTACTGAAAAAACGTCATCCAGTTTACAAATACATAAATGCTCGCTTTTGGGAAGACATCAATAAAGCAAACGTCCCACCCCCACGTGACCGTCCGAAATGACACATGGGCTACTTAATCATTCACAAAAGGATCAAGCGTGACGGAGGAAAGGTGGCGCACCTCTCTCCTCCTCTCCGATGTCTGAATGAGCTGCCGTCCCGCCCGTCTTTCGCACTCCTCCTCGGGCTGAAGACACAGTGGCCGCAAAAGGCGAAAAGATTATTAGCTCGGGGGGCGGGGGGAAGGGTTGACCCGATGGCCTGATTAAGCGTTCAACTCACTTGTGTCTCTTTGCCATCCTTCTCTTGCGACAGCGCGAGCAGCTCGCACAGGTGGCGCTGCTCGGTTTCTCTCAGTGCCGAGCAGAAGCTGCCGAAGGCTCGCGGGCCTCGCTTGGGCAGGAGCAGCAGCAGACGCCAGCTTCGCTTCTGGGACGTTTGCTCGGCCTAAAGGAAATTGTACAGTCAGAAACATGACGGGGGTCAAAAACGTAGTAAAAAAAAAAAATCGATGGGATGCTTGCCGCGGTTTGTACTTTTCTCTGTGGTGTGTTTTATAGCAAGTGTTGAGATAGTTTTGGTGTAGACTCGTTGAAATCACTAATTTACCTTGCGGATTATGACATGTATGGTTCATTAAAATCAAATGGTGTTACTTGTGGTCGTAGTTCTGATTGCAGATGGAAAGTTAACAGCCCAGCATAACTTCTGGAGTGAATTTGGAGGCATCGGAAGGCAAATTATTCTTTTTTTTCCAGTTCAAGGTGTTTTGGTTAGATGCAAAAATAATATTTTGTGTTCCCCGTTGCAGTAGTTCATTGATTTCCTAAATGCACCCCGCAATAGTTCTTTTTCTCTTATCCTGACTTAACATATCAAAGGGATTTTGTAGCACCCGGTGTGTTGTTGTTGTTGTTTTTTCAGGTTACCGACCACTGCGTTGAGCATTTGAGTGTCGCATGAAATGGCATTGAAGGGTTTGTTGACTATTTCCACCAGAAAGTAACGTTTGTGAAGCTACAGTGAGCCAATGTGCTGAAAACAAAAACCTACCAGGATGCCCTCAGCCATGCTTTCGGTGAGGATGTTGTCCTCCAGCAGAAACTGAATGAGTAGCTCATCAACGACCAGCTGCTTGCACAAAGAAGCACTCCGCAGAGCGACTCGGTGCATCTCCAGCATGCCACACTCCCGCATCTTGCTAGAACAAACACACATCATGTATTTTGTGTGTGTGTGAGTGGGGGTTGGGGGTGTTATGGTAAAGACGGGATATGACTTGTTGATGTTCCGCACTTTCGATTTAGCACCCCGAAAGTAACAAGTTCAGAAAAAAGAAATTGCAGAGTCTCGACGATGCAAAACACAAACATGAATACAATCTACATTCAAAATGGAATTGCGGTTGGTTGGCAGCACCAGTCTGGGGAAAAGCGATCCACGCAGGCTGACAGCGGATGGCTACACTCACCACTTGACAGTGAGGGGGACGCGGCGCTAGCTAGCCGAACTTTGGTGAGGAAATCAAGCCGCCTTTCTCCTACCTTCAAGCGCTCTTCCGCCGATGCACCAAACTAATCGAATTTTGCCGAAGGAGGGCGACCAAATGTGGCCGTTTTTTTCCACGTCAGAAAACGACAGCCCCCACCGACGGACCGAGCGCCCAACTTCCGTGGGTATCAGTAACTGAAATGTGACGGGGGTGGGGCCAGAAAAGTATTGTTGATTATTTGCACCAATGAAAGCGCGAAAAGCTTGAGTGACATAAAGTTTGGCCACTCAGACTTTTGCCATACGTCATACAAACTTACTGTATTGGCGGGACATTGAACGTGGTGGTATCACCATGTCGAAAAGAAAAGAAGTGGATTTTTTTTAACCCTATTGATTAGAACTCTACCGTTAAAAATCAAACACCTTAAGAAGTCTATGTCATCTGACATTTCAAGTTATAAAGTCTCAAATACAGTCGCTCGAAATATGAGGGACTGATACGTTTTGTAAAAAAATAAAAATAAATTGCACCGATAAACATGTTACGACCTCTTTAGTTCTCAGAGGTGTTTTTTTTTTTTTTGCTTGGCGTTTTGTAAAGAACTCATCCAAGGACGTTTGCTTTTAATAATAATAATAATAAGATATCCTTTATTCGTCCCACACTGGGGAAATTTTGTCGACTTTTAACAATCCTTTGAAAATGTCCGAGGCAAACATATAGGGCCTATACTGTATATAGATTACCGCATATTTTTACCTTTCGTATCTTGAAATTTCTTTCGTAACAAAAGGCAATATTCTTCTTTTGAGGGGTTTCGTAACTTGAAAATTTCGTTCGTAAGTAGAGGTACCACTGTATCAGTCATTCCTCATTGGGTTGTGCAGGTGTGCCTTACAATACGCTGTGCTCGGTTTCCCCCCCCCCACGTGTCTCACTGAACCTCTGCTCTAAGACCGACTTCACCCTCCCCTGCTGTCTATCTCCTCACCCTCACTGTGTGCTGTCAATAATTGATGGTCTTTAGTGACTCTCAAAGGGTAACAGGTCCGGCAGAAAATGTCTCATGTGTCATTACTTTATTTATTCACAAGTCGGTCTCGACACTCCGAGAAGTACATCGCCGCGTTTGCTTTGCGGCCATTTGGATGGATATGCAGACGCCGTTTTGCTTGCACCTGCGCGTGACCGTGAACGAGCCGTTTCGTGCTGCGCGAGTGACAGCGGCGCGGAAGGAGAGGAAGGGAAGCTTGAAATAAGTGGGTGGCGGGGGGTCGGCCAGGGGAAGCGACAGAATTATTGAGTGAATTAATTCAGCCTTTTGCCAGCCCTGATTGACTGGAGACCGCAAACTTGCAGTACAGTACAAACATGGGGGAAGAAAAGAGAGAAGAAACGGTCTTCCCGAGAAGGAGAAGTTTCACTTTCGAGGCTTACGGAAGGTGAGTCAACGCTGTTCCAACTTTGAATTTGACCTAAATAACGAACACGCACTTTGTGTGTGAGCTTTTCTCACCTTGGCGTTGACGCCTGGACGTATCCAGGAGTGCGGCGGGGTGAGGCTTTATTCCTCATTGATCGACGCACTTTTGACTTGACTTTCCACAAGAAGAAGAATGAGGAATTTCACTTGCGTGAATGAACCTGTTGCCGCAGAGCCCAAGCCGCCGTGGGCAGCGCGACGGACATCTTGGACTCCCCGCTCACTGACGGCCGGCCAGCCCTCTCGGCGAGCAGCAGCCAGAAGGAAACGGAGCTGTTTGAAATCATTGAAAAACTCCAGGTAGGTTTTTTTTTGGTGACGTGCTGCGCGGGATCCAAGTCCGAGGGGGAACTTTGTCATCGGTGCCTCTTGGGTGCATCAGGGAAGCAGACTCGATGAGCAGAGATGTGAATTCCCACTGCCTCTCAAGGTTAGTCCAAATATTTTAAAAAAACGTGCTGATTTGTTTCTCTAATCATGCAAGGCGGCCCCTCATCATGGTCTGCTTTAGTCTCAGTTTTTGACAATAGGCGGAGAGCTGCCAATCATCCTCCCGGCGAAGCTGGGGGGCTACTGGATAGACCCTCCTTTGGCGAAGCTTGCAGATGCCGGTCTGACCTCCTCCCATCGCGGCCTCCCAGCACACAGCTACGAACTCATGGAAAGGGACGGCGAGGCCAACATCTACCGGGACTTCTTCCGCTCACGGGTCAGTCGGCTTCATGATGCGGAGCTGTCGTTTTCATTTTTGGCTGCCTTCATGAAAGGAGAGAGTACAATATAAAATCATCTTCGCCGCTTCTATCCTATCTTTTGAATCAGCACTTGCTATTATGGAAACAAAAAAAACTTGTTATTCTGAGTAGTTTTTTGGGGGGGGATTAAGGGAGGGGCTTTGTCTTTGTCTGTTTTATGAAAAAAAATCCTGTTAAATTTTTTTCTTTCCTGTTTTGGGGATTTTTTTTGTAATTCCTGTTTCTCAGAATTAAATATTTCCTGTTTTTTTTTATTTTCTCCCCCACGGGGATACACATTCGTTCCTACATTGAGGGAGAGCGTATAAGCAAACATGACCGGCTTTTTTTGTTTAATTAAGTTTTATTTTGATGTTGGTTTAAGACACTGGCAGATACTCCTGTTTTTGAGTCACATCGATGGTATTATTATTATTATTATTATTAGTTTGACAAAAAAAAGCATTCTGTAAAACAGAAACTCATATTTGTTTTTTTTTAAAATATTTTTTGTTTGTTTGTCTCAAACAGTTTTTGAGTCACATCGATGGGATTATTATTATTAGTTTGACAAAAAAAAAACATTCTGTAAAAGAGAAACTCATATTTTTTGTTTTTGAAATATTTTTTGTTTGTTTGTCCCAAACATATTTTTCTGTTTTCTGGAATTTGTTTTCAATTTTTCAGAATTATTTTTCAGTTTTGGGGGGATCAGTTTTTCAAAATATTTTTTTTCTTTTCGAAATTTATACTTTTTTATTGACAGAATAAAATGATAGAAAAACTGAAAAAGTATTCCATAAAACAGACAAAAAAAAATGCAAAGCCCCCCACCCCAAAAAAAAATTACTACAAATTCAATAACAACGCCAGATCAATGATGACCTTCTGAGTTTTTGTTTGTTTTTTGTTTTTTTTGCACTGGTCAGTATCACCATTCGTTCACAGCAGTGGATCCGTCATTAGGGCCACTGGTTCTGTCTGTGGTTTTGGAGGAAGAGGAAAATCGGGCGCGAGTCATCCTAAGGTGAAATGCTAATCGTGTTTTACGAGACCCTTATGGGGACCTGCACAAGCACTTAAATGTGAGTCAAAGTTGACTTTTGTGTGTCTCGTCTCTTAGAATGAAAGAGCGCTCCCTGCATGGCGTTTTCTCCCTCTCGCTCTTTCCCGGCATTCCATCAGCCGTCGAGCTAGCAAAGGTACACGGGTTTTCTTTCGCATAAGTAAACAGCGTCATCAGTGTTACGCACTCTGAAAATAAAAACTACATTTGACGCCTTTAACTCATTCAGTACCAGCCAATTCTAGACCAAGTCTGAAAAGACGTTTAAAAACGTCTTTGGGAGTGACTGAGTTAAATGTTATCTGGGCCTCGAGCGTCCTACCGAACGAGTTTGTAGAGGACCGAGTCTCAGGCGAGGGAGAAAAACAAAAATCAATAAAAACACCCATCTCCTTTCTTAGATGCTGTGCGACAAAGTGACCGTCTCAAAGTTTGACGCAGTCAGCTACCTCAAGGTACTTCTTGACCATGACCAGAAAGACAAACGGATTGACTTTGATGTGCATGAAACTCTTGAAGTTCCTCATTCTCAAGGCTCCGATACTTATAAGGGCATTCGACGAGCACAGAGTGTCTTCCAATTTCAAGTTTGGTGTGCTGTACCAAAAGGAGAATCAGGTAAGAAGCCCATTGTTCGTTTCAGGCCTCCACAAAGATTTTGAATGTAATTGTTTTTTTATCATCAAAACAAGAATGTTCGTCTTGACGTCCTTCGTGTCTTCTTGCGGATTATTACATCACGAGTGAATCATCTCTCAAACACTTTTACTAATCTCATGATTCAGCATTTGATATCATTCCCCTTTGAGACCTGAACTAACGCTGACAGCAGTGCTAATTTGAGTTAGCTTACTTGACTTAACTTCTTAGGGATGTTCCCCCGCCCCAAAATTTTTTAGAGGTTCCGCTATACAACCAGTGAAAGACACGGAACTCTCTCACCAGTTCACCGAGGAGGACATACTCGGTAACGACGAGGAAAGCGAGGAGTTTGCGCAGTTCCTGTCTATTTTGGGGGACACCATTCAGCTCCAAGGCTTCGGCGGGTAACGTGCGATTGGCTAAAAGACGCCGACGGTGCAACAGCTCATGCGATTTTCCTTTTCTCAGCTTCAGAGGAGGGCTGGACGTGTGTCACGGGCAGACGGGAAGCGAGGCAGTCTTCACTTCCTTTCACGGCAGAGAAGTCATGTTCCACGTGGCGACCAAACTGCCCTTCACGGAGGGTGACCCGCAGCAGGTCGGTTCGTCGAGAAAAAAAAATCGTTTCTGCGCTTGGCAGCAATGCGGGTCTCAAAATGGTGGCAGCTTGGAATTAGCGACTGTACTTGAGTCGATTTTTTTCCGCCCCCATTTGAGTACTTCTTTTTCTTACTTACTAGCTACGTTTGAAAACCTAGCGCTGATTTCTTACTCGTTATAATAGCCTGAAGAGTGAGTTAAGACACATGGCAAAAAAGACACATGGTAGATAGAAAGAGGTCAGTTCCCAGGAAGTCAAGGAGTTGAATCAGTACTCCTACCGAAATATTTTTTTGGACAAGTAGTTCTACTCACGCGCAGACTGCCAGTACTGAGAAATATCTCCTCCTTGTCCCACAGCTGCAAAGAAAGAGACACATTGGTAATGACATTGTGGCGCTGGTCTACCAGGAGGGTCCGACTGCTTTCTTAGCCGATGTCATTAAGTCGCACTTCCTGCACTGTTTCATCGTGGTCCGGAAGGTTCCGTGCGGGAAGGCCGATGATACTGGCCAAGCTGCATATCAGGTTCTATTTTTGTTTTTACTCTATCCCATTCGAGGCGAGAAGACCAAATCCTGAGCAAAGGTGCCCTGATGCAACCTTTAACCCGCCTTTAGTAATGTACTTTACTTCTGACTAAGCTAAATGAAAAGATGCTATTCTTAGTCCTTGACTGCAGTTGCAGTCCGGGTAGGCAAGTGAGGCAGTGCCGCCCCCTGCTGGCCCTTTCGCCTGCCTGTGAAGTTGGACAACCATTGCGGTTTTGGGTTGTACCAAATGTTGTGGCCAAAGAGTATATTTCCTCTCGGTCGCAGATATGCGTCACGGCCAGAGACGACGTTCCTCCATTCGGCCCAGTCCTCCCAGATCCTCCAGTCTTCACAGATGTGAGAGCACGTACAACTCTTGCGATTTCCATCTTTTTAATTCCTATCCTGATGTTAATAAAGGAGTCGCCGAAGGCTAAAACTCCAAAGCGTCAGATTGTAGAATGACTTCAATCGCCGTTTCATCAGCGGCGATGCTTAAAAAGTGCGGTACACCTCCGCTTTATCTTCAGCACTCCCAACTGAGAGAATTCCTCCTGACCAAGCTCATCAACGCGGAAATTTCCTGCTATAAGGCCGAGCAGTTCAGCAGACTGGAGGTAAGATGCTCATCCCCCGGGAAGTTCACAAGGTCCATTTGGTAGTAATATCATCTTCTTCATCTCCTTTTCCCACTCCCTTAAAAAAAAAAAATTATAATCAATAAAATCAAGCTCCGCACGCGTTCATCACTTCTGGAGAGTCTGCAGGCAGAACTCTCCGCCCGTTCGCAGTGCATGCTGGGAGATCCATCAGACCCTTCTATCCCATCTGCCGAGAGTGCCAGGGGGGCGTCCGAAGGCAGCGGTGGGTTCATTGAGAACTTTAAGGTCAGAATGCGGAATTCTTATTCTTAGATTCAATTAGACATACATTGCAGTTTTTTTTGTTTGTTTTTTTTTTCCTCAGAGGGCCATCAGAGTCCGGAGCCATTCCTTCGAGACCCTCGGGGTGCCCAGGAAGATCAATAGCATCTCACCACAGAAGACAAAGGTAAGATTTGGAAGGAATATCAAACCGAATTTTTTTTGGAGGGGGTGGGGGACATTCTTGCAATATTTAAAAACAAACACTTTCAAAAAAAGCAGAGTAAAATTGAAATTTTGTGCCAGATCTCCTGAAAAAATAAAATGAAACAAATCCATTCAGCAGGAGGAATCGTACAGTTGATACGAGTTATTTCCGTTAGTGGACTACAAAAAAAAATGTGACGGGCCAGATCTCCCCCACGGGCTTTGAGTTTGACACCTGTGATCAACACAAGCAAAATTCCAGAAGTGACTCACACCCTCTCAAAAAGATTTGTCATTGTCCTGTCCTTGCCATTTGCCTGTAGATGCCACAAGATGGCGGCAGAGCACTTATTTACATATGTGGCAGGATTAAGTGAAGATCCTTCCCTCAGTTCCACATTGTTGCTTGACACCACAAGGTAGCAGTGAAATATTTTAGAAAGTTTTGTACTGAGCCTAAAAGAGTAAATAGCTGAACTTTTCAGCAAACAAAAGGCACAAAGGTTCCACTGCAAAAATCCACAAATTGCAATGCCGACCTGCAAGTTTGCAATTTTTTTTTCTGTGTGATCCCGCCAACTCCAAAATGTTGTGCTTTATATGCGGTTACAAAGTTTTGGGGAAATTGATTGATTATTTTTGACACAGAGATTTTTTTGGTAATGTCAGAATTCTAACGTAGTCATTTATTAATTCAAATGTATTCAAACCTCTTTTACAGAGTGACAAGGATGCAGAGAGGTGAGATTCATAACAATTTGTGACTTTTTTTTCTTTTTACTTCCATATGGTAAAATAATATTAACAATGGAATGTTTATGAATCGAGTGACTGCTTGGCTCCGGCTGAAGTCAAAGATCAAGCAAGTCCTCAAGAGGAGACGTAGAAGAACTCCACCTTCCAGATTTTAGACGTTCATTCACATACAGCCTTTGTGTTATCATTATTATCTATGTGGATGACTCCTTTAAAGAGTCAAACGTAGCCTTGCTGCTGATGTGATTATGTTCTGGAAAGTGTTTTCTTACAATCGCAGCTGTTGTGAAATCGCCACAGAAATGAAGATGTATTTTATCATACTGCAATAGAAGCGTTACCTCGTATATGTGATTTAAGGGAATATAAATTATCTTCATGTGACATGTATGGTAAATAAAAGGCCTGCAAATGTTTAAGGAAAGGTGTGAAGTGTAGTTTTTTATATGTTGTTGGTTTTTTTTCCAACTAGCATCCATAAGTGCAAATTTGAAGTTGAGTTGCCGTGTTAGTGATCCCTGGGCAAACGCTCTCTGTCTCTCTAATTGTGATGGTATTATTTTGTGTTCAGGTTAGTTCGGAAGACAGCAATGTCTCATAAAATGATTTCATGATAAGAATATTCTTTATTTTAGGTAGAACATTAAAACGTCTGTTCATGGCGACTCAGGAGGCACCAATAGCCAGGAATTACCTACATGGCATTTAAAAGTGGTCTTGTCTTTGTTGGAAAAAAAAACACATTTTACATTTAATAGTAGTTGTTCAAACTGACTAATATAATGTGCTTTTATGAATCATAATGCATGGATATTTTACACTCGGTTATTGACAAAAAAAATCGATTCTAACTTTCTTACAGGATGTTTGCTTGTGTTCAGCATGCTATTGCACTCCCGTCCCATAGGTGGCAGGACATATATGCGTTCACGCCACATATTTTTAGTAGAAGAATTTAGTGTATTTAATAGTTCGGTATAAACAAACAGTGAATTATCAAATCTGCAAACTGCCATAAATCGGCAGCGACTTAAAATGTACGTTTTTTAACACCGTATTACGGGTGTTCGAGTAGTTTTACCTAACACCGATTAGCATTGTTTGCAGACCGATTGAACTTTGACACACTGCAGGTTTTGGCCGATTTCGTTTCATTACTTTGTGTGCAAGTAAGTACACGCGTCGAATATGACCTCCAAAAAGGTAATCGAGTTGTTCTACGATGTGGTCTCTCCCTACTCCTGGCTGGCCTTTGAGGTTTGTCTATTATTATGTAGCGATACTATTACAAGCTGGTGTCCATGTCATCGCGGACCTAAAGCGATTCGTTTACAGGTAATGTGCCGGTACAGAACCGTGTGGAATATTGATCTCAAGCTCAGACCTGCGTTTCTGGGTGGTGTCATGAAAGGTTCCGGTAAGATTGTCACGTTAACACCTAGCAGTGGTGACAAAAGTAATCAGACTTTGTAATGACGTCGAAGTTACCTTGCGCAAGTCGTGGTGCGGGCTAATTAGGTGAAGGTAACCATGAAATCTACTCAAGGGCAATATCCATTTTCGACACAAATCATTCTTGTAGCCGACGACATGAAACAATTTGGGATTGGGAATATCTTGCTTTTACGAACCTGTTCATTCTGTTTCTCTTAAAACCCCAAGATATCGATTCTTCAATCAACATGTCAACCGCAGTTGAATTGACTGCTTTCTATTTACACTTTTTTTGTCGTAATCCACAAAAAAGTAATGCGCCTATTTTGACAAAGTAACGAGTTCGTATTCAAATATTGGGACGAAAACATGTTCTGATTTACTAATCCAAATGGAGTAATGAAGTATTTGTACTGTGTTACTCCCCTCCATTGGCAGTGAAGTTATGTCTCACCGTGACAGGCAACAAGCCCCCTGGATTGGTTCCGAAAAAATTCTTGTGGATGAACCACGACCTGGCCCGCCTGGCAGTATATTTCAACGTCCCGTTGCGTCCTCCTTCAGACCCTGCGGAAGCCATGTTCAGAAAAGGTACACGTCAAGTCAAAGGTTCATTTTGAAATTAAGGAAGGTTACCTGTTTAAAATGAAAAAGAGGGTTGAATATATAATGTGCAGTACAATTCTTATTATTATGAGATGATTCTGCTGATCCCTGAGGAAAAAAAAGGAAATGCAGTAGATTGAATTCAAATATACAATATAAAGTAGGGACACTTTATCTTACGTAGATTAAGGTATGTATGTGTATATTGAAAATTTAATTTTTTTCTTCTTGTAGGCTCCTTGAATGCAATGCGCTTTGTAAAAGCGGTGCAGGAGAAGGAGATGGGCGGAGACCAGCAGGTGGAGAAGGTATCCAGAGAGCTCTGGAGAAGAATCTGGAGTGAGGACAAGGATATCACCGAGCCAGCATCACTGGCTGAGGTAGCAACTCATCCAGAGTGCTTGCTTGGTGAGAACTTTGTTCAACAAACAAACAAAAATAAACACGGAGATTATTGGCTGTGTTGACCTCCAGGCGGCACAGAAAGCTGGCTTGGGCAGCAGCGAAATTGAAGAGTTACAGAAGCTGTGCACCACACCGGAAATCAAAGACAAGCTGAAGAGCAGTACTCAGGAAGCGCTGGAATATGGGGTCGGTTCGTGTGTGTTTGTGTCGCATGTGTCATGTGATTTCACTTTATTTTTATTTTTTTTTTACACCTGCTGTACTTGTCAGGCATTCGGCTTCCCGGTGATGGTGTGCCACATCAACGGCAAAGCTGAGACGTTCTTTGGCTCAGACAGATTTGAGGTCATGGCCCACTGCCTTGGTAAGAAAGCTGCTTTACGCTTTTTTCCTTTTTTTTTTTAACGCTTTTTTTAAAGGTAACAGGCATTTATATTGGGTGTGATTCACCTGTCGACCACTAGATGGTGGCACACTAATTTGGTTTGAGACGGAACAGGAAGTATTTGAGCAGAGTGTGTGCGCAACCTGTTTTACTGTGAAATCAATGTCCGAAAACCGTCTTGGTGACATTAGCTCTCCTTTCCCCACATGCAGAGGCGTCACACGAAGTACTTTGACATGAGTTGACAATACTGGATGCTATTTGTGTTTGTTTTGTTTTCTAACAAATTACCGTGCCGATCAATTTTGTTTATTTGCTTGCTTTTTAGGTGAAAAGTGGCTGGGACCTCAGCCTGCTCATCTTGAAAGATCATTTGCCAAACTGTGAGACAAAGTTGCCTTTCCGAGCGCCTGTCTACTACCTAATTGATATATTAACTCTAATTACAGTTGAACATTGTCTGAAAATCACACCTGCGTGCGCTGTGCCTCTTGATCACAATAGAAAAGCCATTTTTTTAAAATCACGTATACGACAAGCAAACAGTCCGTACTGTATGTTGTCATTGGAATAAATTGTTTCTGCTACAAAGGCAAAGGTCACTTGTTTGTGTTTGACGAGCGCAAAGACGAAGCTTATCGCCGACTCGATCCTCTCGAGCGCAGGGGAGCTCGTCGTACGGGTTCCCAGCGGTCGCTTATCAAACGGCTGCGGCGAATCTATACGACAAGGAGCGGCAAGACCAGTTCTTGACAAAGCCAAGGAAGGTTGGGCCACAAAGAAACCTGTGCGGGCCCTCCGCCGAGAAGGAAATGACAGGAGTAAACACAAAGAGGAGGCGGGGCGGGACTGTTGGTTACCATAAGTGTGTTGTTTTGCCCCTTGAGGGGGCGGGGGGGAGAAGGAAGAAGGAAGGAGCAATCGAGGAGTAAGTTGCTGGAGACGAGGGGCGGAGTTAAAAACATTATACACGCCTGAGCATTGACAAACAGGTGTACACCGATTCCCCCCCCCCCCCCTCGGAACAGTCAGTCAGAAAACAAAGACCATGTAGAACTGGCTCAGGATTTAACACGCTGCCGGGTGGACGGAAGACGACTGACACCCCCCCCCCCATGAAGACTGCGGTAGCAACTATTCTGGAGGATCTAGAACACAACTGAAAATTAAGGGTAAGACGAGATCTTGCACTCCGCTACGTCCGGCTTTAAATATTCTACGTCGACGAGCTGTCATGGAAAAAGCTACATTGTTTCGCACGCTAACGGTGTTTTTTTTTTAGATCAGCATTTCGTTGAGTTGACGCGTTTTTGATGGCGTGTGTGGTTTTCCGCTCTTGGGCGTGTAGCGCGACGCCGGCATGAAAGCGTCAGAAATGTAGAGAGACAGGTTTTCCTCCACACTGACGTCTAAACGGTTACGCTTGCGCCGCTGTAGAATTCCCAGCAGCCCGCAAAGTCCGCCCCTTGATGTCACCTTTCGTCAAGAAATGAGCAAACGGTTATTACGACGCCATCTGAGGAGAATAATACAATGAAAAGCAGTTTGGCAGTATATTATGTTGAAAAACAAAATCCTACCACTAAGCGCGTATACTCCACTCCACCCTTGATGAACTCACATTTTCCTGTCAACAATTTACACTCGTTAGATGCAATCAAGGTTCATGTTAGGTCAAGTGTCTAATATGCACAACAACTTGGATAAAGGTAATCAACAGTGTAGTCCTATCGGTGCTCTGACAATTGTCAGTGATAAAGATTTGATCTGCAAACTTTTTAGTGAGTCGCCACCCGTTTGGAGTATATCGACCAGGGACGGGGAACCAGCGCAAAAAAAAAAAGTCATGGCATGCAAGGAAAAGAAAGATTGTTCTGTCTGTTACTGTACACTACTGGCAAAAAGAAAATGAAAATACATTCATTCATTCATCTTCCGAGCCGCTTGATCCTCACTAGGGTCGCGGGGGGTGCTGGAGCCTATCCCAGCTGTCTTCGGGCAGTAGGCGGGGGACACCCTGAATCGGTTGCCAGCCAATCGCAGGGCACACAGAGACGAACAACCATTAGCACTCACACTCACACCTAGGGACAATTTAGAGTGTTCAATCAGCCTGCCATGCATGTTTTTTGGAATGTGGGAGGAAACCGGAGCACCCGGAGAAAACCCACGCTAGCCCGGGGAGAACATGCAAACTCCACACAGGGAGGTCGGAGCTGGAATCGAACCCGGTACCTCTGCACTGTGAAGCCCACGTGCTAACCACTGGACTACCGGTCCGCCCAATGAAAATACACTTGTCAGTAAATCGTTAAGTGAAATGCAATCATTTGATGATCTCACGGCACAGTGGTCGTCCATCATTCATATTGACCGCGATATATCGGACATCGCTGATGCGAGTGTAATTCAACACGACCTCACAATCCGACACATCGTGAAATAAATGCCCTAAAAAAATGGGCATTGTTGTTTTGCAAAGGGTCATGTTGCTCGCTGTGCCTCGTTTTAAGACCGTCTTCAAGCTAGCCCAGCAAGAACTCCTCCCCCTAAAGTTTCCCGTGTTTGCCCACAATTGTGTTCCTTTAACAAACAAAACACAGAAAGGCGTGTTCACCCCTTCTTTTTTAGTCGATTGGATTATCGTCATGGGCGGGGTGAGAGGGGGGATTCCAGCAGTTGCAAGTGCTTCAGAATGCTGCTCCTCGAGTTCTTACTTGAAGCCACCGCATAAAACTAAACTAAAACTAAAACTAAAAACCAAACTAAAAGCATAAACTTAGCTTTTTGGTTTGGTAGTTTTTATTTTTTTATTCATTCATTCATCTTCCGAGCCGCTTGATCCTCACTAGGGTCGCGGGGGGTGCTGGAGCCTATCCCAGCTGTCTCCGGGCAGTAGGCGGGGGACACCCTGAATCGGTTGCCAGCCAATCGCTGGGCACACATAGACGAACAACCATCCACGCTCATGTTTTTGGAATGTGGGAGGAAACCGGAGCACCCGGAGAAAACCCACGCAGGCCCGGGGAGAACATGCAAACTCCACACAGGGAGGCCGGAGCTGGAATCGAACCCGGTACCTCTGCACTGTGAAGCCCACGTGCTAACCACTGGACTACCGGGCCGCCATATTTATTTATTTATTTTTAATGCTTCGCTTTAGGTTACTTTTAATGTTTTGTCAAAAACATGGCGTAATGAGGCCCAGATTGGGGGGGTGGGGGTCACTAAATATTCCGTTATCAAGTATGGTGGGATTCTCAAAAGGACTTTTTGGTCTTCCTTCTTCTGCATGGACGTACAGCAACGCCAAAATAAACTGACTTCAAATGAATTCTGAAAGCTCAAGAATGATGACAAAGATGGGAGGGGGGAAAAAAATTCTTATTACTTTGTTAGGTTGATAAATGCAAGGTGTCGCCTTCTGTCCAAATAAACTTGCTTTGCCTTCACAGGCTCTTTCCTCTTTGACAGGATGTCGTCAATATCTGACGCAGACTTCCGCTGCCAGCAAGGAGACACCATCTGCGGTGAGCTAAATAGTTGACATCTTCGTAAACGTATCCGTGTCTTAACCGCAAGACCTTGTTCGAGGTTTTTTTTAAAAAAAAATTTTTTACTATCAGTTATTGTCGTTGGTCTAAAATATCGGTTGCTTTTCATTTCGTACAGTAACCCTTTCAAATTGCTGCCTTCCACTTCTATTAGAATAGATCAGCACCTCTGTTGAGCGGCATCAGAAACCCATATCCGCATTTATTTCCAAAACAAGCGCCATCTGTAGTACACTGACCAGACTTGAGGGCACAAATGCGATACGTTTATCAACTGGATCTTGACACTAAGCAGAGAGTGAAAGGAAATGGGGTTTTTTTGGACCTGAAAATGAATTAGCTTCATTCTCGACAGTGTTATTTTCGCCATAAATAGTATTATTGAGTAGTATTAGTGACTCACATCGCCTAATTTTTCAACAGTTACCCCAAATTCTGACCCCCCCCCCCATTCCTTGGTTTTGTTGTTGTTTTTTTTAAATAGCATTGTGGGCCATGTTTAATATATGCCACAGGCCTCCCCAAAAATGGACGCAGAGTTGCAAATGCCCCCCGCCCCCGGGCCACAGTTTGGACACCCTGGTCTAGAATGACAACCGCGTTAATCAAATTGCACGATTCAGTCAAATAAATGACAAGGATTTTCTTCACCTCAAATAAATTTCAGCCGTTCTAGTGGTTTTTTTTTTCTCTGACATTTTTCTTGGAATGTCCATTTGCATCAATGTGACCATTCAGGAAGCAAGGTGGACCAAAATGGCCACCCAAGTGCTCAACTGCTTTCGATACACTTTGTCATCATCTTTGCACTTTCTTTGAATTTTTTTTTTTTTTAACCAGAGATTCGTTTGTACGAGAAGGAAGTGATTATTGTGCCCATCCTTCTGCTGGCCACCTTCGTGGTCACACTGGTCTTCATCCTGCTGCTGCGGTTCTGTCCAGAAAAGGTCGACCGCATCCGTTTCAGCACCTTAAAGCCCACTCACAGGAGGGAGCTGCATGGCATCGACGGTAAGGTTTTTTTCTGTGCGTTTGGGGGGGGCGGGGGGGGTCTTGCCTTTTAGGAGTTGAGTGGCCAATGACTGAGCATAACATTGATTCCTCTTCTTTGTTCTTCGTACAGCCCCACCCGGAATCAACGTGCTAGAGCACGAAAGCATCGCCCTGGACATGCCCAACACATACTCCACCTTCCATCCGCCCACCACGTACCCGTCTAAAAATCTCTCCCTGTCCGTGGACATGCCGCCGCTGTCGTCAGGCGCCCAAGCGCCGGCCTACAAGCTGGCGCCAGAGGCGGCGGTCCAGCCCAGGGAGCTGCCCCGACAGAGGCTACCCGAGTCCTTCGACCTGGTCACCCCGCTGCCCGGCTCCTTCCCGCTGCGCTCCAACTCCGCCGTGTCCCTCTACCGCGCCCGCATGGAGAACAGGAACGTGATCCTACGGGTGCTAAATGGTGGGGAGCTCTTCCATACGTGGATGCATTTCGAGTAAAAGGCATTTGTTGTTTAAACTCCAGAGAACTGGCAAAACCAGGCCCTAGTTCTGTGCAGTACTAGTGACATAAAAATTCTACAAACTTCGACATCGTCCACGCACTCGTATGCCTTTCACCCTCACTGGTAGGACAGCTTTCGCGTACTAGTAGGACAAGTACTCATGAGGCAAAACTGTTACCGGTTAACAACCTTGTGCTACCTCCACAAGTATTGGTGACATCAAATTGGACTAGTTAACATCTAGTAGCTCTTAACTAGTAGAGTGCATAGTTTTTCCTCATTGATAAAGTTGTCCAACTAGAACTAGAACTGTGTAGGGCCGCAAGTCATGATTATTGGAATTATGGATTAATCTGTTGATTATTTTGTCAGTTAATTGATGCTTTGCGTTAAACAAAAGTTCCATCTCTTTAATCAACTCACCTCTTATGTAATGCCGATGAGCATATCGATGACCTCGTGTGTGTGCCCGCAGACTCGGCCGATGCCGCCGAGAGGCACAACTTCCTGGGCTTTGCGTCCTTCCTGGCCCAGCTGGGGCCGCACCCGTTCTTGCCCGAGCTGCTGGGTGTGGTCTCTCTGCGGGCCCCCCTGGTGACGGTGGTGGAGGAGATGGAGAACAGGGATCTGCTTAGCTTCCTGTGGCGGTGCAGACAGGTCGGTTGAACGCGCGAGTGGAAATGGGACAGATAGGCTAGATTTGCATTCCAGCCAAAAATTTGTTAAATACGGTAAATACTTCATTTTCATTCCATAGTACTGAATCCTACGTTTCTCTAGTGGGCCTTAGGCTGCCCACAATAAAAGGACACTCAAACTTGCAGTTTTACTATAACAGGAGCTCAAACATCTTCAATTGGTGAAATGTGCGCCGAGTATGCTGGACATGTATGAATTAAATTGGGATGTTGGAAACTCGGAACTGATTGATTCCAGCTCAGGACGGTGTTTGTGTCCCCTTATGCAGGAAGACGCCAATCCTCCCTGCGAGATGACTGAGAGGCGAATATTTACCATGGCCCAACATGTGGTCTCAGCACTGGTTGGTATACATTCTTTGAAGATATTTGACTGCCAAATCGGGTTGCCAAGTCTCTAGGATGAGAAGCGCTATAGGCCAACCTGGCAGAGTCAAAATAGTTTGAAATGGCAGCAAGTGTGTGCCTCACTCCTTGTCTTTTCTGTATCACTGTCAATACTGCTTTGAAGCATCACTGTACAGTCGAACTCGTGACAACGTGCCTCGAGAGACATCACAGATCCGTACGTTGTAGGCGTAGTTCGTTGTAACCACTTTACATAAAATGGCCGCCAACCACGATGTATAATACAGTATGGACATTTGTAGATGTAAAAACACGAATATGTAATTCGGTGTGAAATTTTGACTTACAAATACATGTATAAGAAGAAAAAAAAGATTTTATAAGACATTAAACCAACGACTGCGGCGTCCCTTATTCATCTCTGAAGACATTCTGTCAGCAAATGCCTCCGACGAAGCCACGCCCACAACGTCAACAGGAGCCAACAATAAAAACAATCTAACAAACCTTCGACTAACTGAATTAAAAAAAAAAATACCTAAAATAAAAACGATCGATGATGAAAAATCCTGCCAGCACAAAAGGATTTACCGTTTTGACCCGTAGTCTCCTTTCTCTGCAGACGTACCTCCACAGCAAAGATCTCCTACACGGCAACCTCCGTGCCCGCAGCGTCCTGGTCAGCAAGGCGCACACGGCCAAGCTGTGGGGGCTTCACGGGGTCTTCACACGCAAGAACCAGGCGGCCACGCAGAAGGACGACCCCAGCATGAAGAAGTGGCAGGCGCCGGAGATTTTAGCCAAGAGAGACGTCGGTCCCAGCAGTGACATGTGAGGCCCCCCCGCCCCAGCAGATTGACTTGAATGCCTGAATACAAATAGTTTTGCCTTTCAGCTGTTCCATTTAACACGTGTTGGTCTTCCTCCTGACATGACCATTCTCTTTCGTTTCTCTATAGCTGGTCTTTTGGCATCTTATTGTATGAAATGGCAACACTAGGTAAGTCGGATTGTAAATTAGGACTTAACTTGACCGTATTTCTTCAAATAGACAAAACTATATAATTTTTTTTAAGTCAGCTAATTTTGCCGATCTTAAGCTATTAATTGGTCGTTGGATACTCACTATTTGCAAATAGCGGGGCTCGACTGTATTTGCTTGCCCTCGTTGGGGTCACAGTTACCTGGAGCCGATCCCATCGGACTTTGGGCAAGGGGCCTGCCAATCACAGAGCACTCAGGGTGAGAAAAAAAAAATCAGCCGTGCAGGGTTAATGACCCAAAACGATTTTACCTGTGCCAGGAGAAGCTCCATTTGCAGAGATCCCCGTTAATGAGCTCCTCCAGTTCCACCAGCGAGGCAAAACTCTGAAGAAGCATCCCAACTGCTCCAACGCCCTGTAAGGATGCGGCGCTCGTGCCAAAAATTCACCGCGCTCAAACGCCATTTCACACTGAAATTGCTCCGCAGCTACGGTGTCATTAAGGCCTGCTGCCAGTGGAAAGAAGCGGATCGACTCGCGTTGAGCGAGCTGACCCGCAAGCTGGCGTCCGGGGAGAAGAGCGCTTCGGAAAAAGTCCTCAAGGGGGCGCCGGCGGTCAACCTGGAACGGTACCTGCAAGAGGCCGGATACGGGGAGGCCAACAGCTACACCATCTTCTGATAAGAACTTAAGTTCTTCTACTTTTTTTTTTTTTTAACTGGTGCACTTTCCCACTACAACTGTTACATATTCCGCTTTGCACATCGAGGAGAAACAAAACGTGGTATACTAAAGACTTTTATTACGCTTTCGCTATGAAAAATGTTTTGAAGGTTTAGGCGAAAGGAAATACACACTTTGAAGCAGATGTAAACTTGAAAGGCATCCAGTTGGAGTGGATGCTGCGGAATGACGGTTTGTCTGCCTTGTTTACCAACTTCCTGCAGCCGATGTCAAGTCACAGACTTTTTGGTGTGTGTGTACGGTGGGTCCACGGTGAAGAACCCTGAACCGAATGACAAATAAAATGTGAATAAATAATCGGACGTCTGCCTGTGATTGAAGTGGAGGAAGACGAAAGGCTGCCTCTCATCGACTCATATTCAGGTAGCAGGTAGCTCCACATCGAGAGGAGCCAGATGAGGTGGCTTGGGCATCTGATTCGGATGCCTCTTGAACGCCTCCCTGGTGAGGTGTTCCGGGCATGTCCCACCGGGAGGAGACCCCGAGGAAGACCCAGGACACGCTGGAGAGACTATGTCACCCAGCTGGCCTGGGAACGCCTCGGGAGCCCCCGGGGAGAGCTGGAAGAAGTAGCTAGGGAGAGGGAAGTCTGGGCTTCCCTGCTAAAGCTGTTGCCCCCGCGACCCGGCCCCGGATAAGCGGTAGAAGATGGATGGATGGATGGAATGAGATGTCAAAAGTTCCAGTACTGTGTTACTTAAGATACATTTCAAATTGACCTCTGACCTCAAAGGCATCGTTCTCTCTCTTTATCTTTTGTGACGCCAGTCCTGGAACTTTTTCCCGCCACACTTCGTAAGTTGGTTACGGCTCCGAAAAGTTGTCGTGAAAAATACTTTTGAGTAGATCATGTAAAAAGATACAAAACTAAACTTTGAGAAACCCTTGTGAACATTTTCCTTCTTATCAGACGGGAACTCGTTAAAAAAAAAATTAGCACCATTTTAAATACGGCAAGAAGGCAACGTGTCTTTTGCGTCGGCAACCTCGCTACCGCATGACGAGCTGACAAAACTAAAGTTGTCACAATCAGGTTAGCGTACGTAATTAATGTGGTCACTCATACGACAGCCCCCCCCAAAAAAAGCCAAACATGTTTTGGCACACTCGAGGTCCAGAAAGTAAGAATGTCAGAGTCCTAGTGTCGTGTACAAAATACAAACAACAATGCGGAGAGCGAGTCACCAGTGGGTCACTCGCGCAGGCTGTTGATGGAGGCGCAGATTTTGAGGGCGGGGCCCAACTTGATGTTCATGGTGGAGATGAGATGGTCCTCGCGGAGGAGCAGCAGAGCCTGCCCGTCAATTTCCTGGGACAGGAAGTGAGCGGCCAGCTCCTCGCAGCCTGAACAACCGCGCAAGGATTGAAAAGAAAAATGGGATTTATATTTTCGTAGATTTATTCATCTGAAAATAAGACATTGCACTCTTGGAATTGCGAGACGTCTTCAGCGGTCCTACCTTGAAGCGACGAGATGAACCTGCACACTTCCTCCACGCTCCACTGGGCAGGAGTGGCCGACAGGAAGCCGGCCGCCTCCATGGGGAGGCTGCCGGGAGCCGAGGCGGCGTCCGACTGAGGAACGCCGTCCTGCTCGGCTCTGGAGCACGAGCGCGAGTGGGAGGAGCTTGGAGAAAGGGAAGCCGTGTCCACCTCTTCGTCCTCTTCTTCCTCGTCTCCGTCGCTGGACGCGTCCTCCGAGCGGCTGGAGTCCGAGCGGCACTAAAACAGGGGTGGGGGGGGGGGGGGGAATAAAATCTGTTGCGATCATCTGGTGTGCTGGATATTTTACCGTTTCACTCAATCGGTCTAAGAATTGGGAGTTCATCTGCGGCGTTTTCAATCCACGATTCAGACTTCTTTGTCACCTTGACGTTTTGACGCTGGCCAGACAATTTGCTGCCATTGGAGCTGCTTCGGCGAGGGGGGCCGCGGCGCCGGGCCACGTTCTCGGTCGCCGGCGGAAGCGGCGCCGGCCCCGTGTTGCCACTTCGTCCCCGGCTTGACTTGTAGTGTTTGCTGAAGCTTACGTTGTACCTGTTCACATCGGGGAGGCATTTCGGACGGTGGTCAGACATTTTTTTTTTAGATGGACACCTTACACATCTTCATCAGTTTCTGGCGTGAAAACACATCAACACAAATGAATCATGCTGGTGAGATCACAGCGTGAGCGTAAACACATCAAACATGTTTGACAGGTCTGCGGTGAGCACGTCATATGATCTTTTCGCCCTTTGAATGAGGATCATTTACTCAAGTACACCGTCACGCTATTTGGCTGGTAGAGTATCCATGTAACAACATTATTCACACGGGACAATGTGTTCTCGCGACCATGAAGAGGGGTTGAACCAAGTTTGGTGTGACGCATTTGAGATCAAAAGAGGAAATATCATCATTTGCAGAGAATAAGACCACACCGAATCACCCTTTTTTCCCCCCCTGCACTTAAGTACAAATCGGTCCCCTGATTTGCTGGTATCCCCAATTATCAGAGGAGATAATATCAATGGGGCGGCCCGGTAGTCCAGTGGTTAGCACGTCGGCTTCACAGTGCAGAGGTACCGGGTTCGATTCCAGCTCCGGCCTCCCTGTGTGGAGTTTGCATGTTCTCCCCCGGCCTGCGTGGGTTTTCTCCGGGTGCTCCGGTTTTTCTCCCACATTCCAAAAACATGCGTGGCAGGCTGATTGAACACTCTAAATTGTCCCTAGGTGTGAGTGTGAGCGTGGATGGTTGTTCGTCTCTGTGTGCCCTGCGATTGGCTGGCAACCGATTCAGGGTGTCCCCCTGCCTACTGCCCGGAGACGGCTGGGATGGGCTCCAGCACCCCCCGCGACCCTAGTGAGGATCAAGCGGCTCGGGAGATGAGATGAGATGAGATGATATCAATGAACAAAGGTTCAAAATATACCAATAAAAAGTCAATGATTTTATAAAGCCGTCTTACAAACTATGCTCTTTAACATAACCATGATTAAATATATATTTTTTTAAATGTAGATTATTGGCGGGAAATCATCCAAACTGACATTCCTGTCAACGAATGGGAACCGGAGAACGTTAACCGACCGCACGCGGTGTCACACCCTCTTGAGAGTTTGCGCGCATGACAATGGAGGAGGGGTACCTCTTTGCGCAGGTGTTGGAACAGAATCTCTTGGATCCTCTGAATTTATTGGCTGGCGCCAGGCTTGAGCAGTACTCGCACTTCAACACTAGAAAAGAGGGAAAGGTGATGGCAGCGCACGGAGGGAACGTCACTCTCGCACTCATTTTACAGTCGCAGTCGTGTGTGTGTGTGTGTGTGTGTGTGTGTGTGTGTGTGTGTGTGTGTGTTCAGACGCTTACAAGGTGGGCCGTTCTCTGCGCGGGCGCCCAGTGCAAAGTCGCGATCTTTGAGGAGCCCGGCGACCTTTCGAATCAAAGCAGAAAGAACGTTTCAGACATGAAGAGCTCTGCCAAGGCCGCAGCATTTGATCAGGTGCATCAATCAATGAGTGTCGCTGTTGACGCAGCGCAAATTGCGATTTTGTAACCTTGACTGTTGGCTGCTGATGAGTGAAAAGCGTGGGCGGAGTGATTTGACATCCGAGACGAAGATTATATCCTGGCATTTGTATTAATTTGCAGGGATGGCCACAAGATTATTATTATTTTATTTTTTTTTAATCGTAACCTCATGAACCAAGGAGCTGATGATCAAGACTTACCGGGAAAGGCTCGGCTCCCTCCTGGATGACAAAGCCCTCGATGAGGTGTGTGAGGACTTGAGGTTTGACCACGGCCTGGGGGAGCGGCGCCCGCTCTTTGTCGCCGTGGCCCGCCCTCGAGAGCGGCAGGGACAGGGTGGGCGGCAACGGGAAGGCGGCCGCGGGGAGAGTTGCTGCTGCCGAAGATGAAGAGGAAAGGATGATGGATTCATATTTGAGGTGGGTGACATCAGCTTCAAAATGATTTTTTTTTTAATGCCCAAATCACCCCACCCCCCCCTCAAAAGGTTACCGGTAAACCTCCAGATGAATCGAGTAAAAATGCATTTTCAATTACTAATCACAGTGCAGAGGTACCGGGTTCGATTCCAGCTCCGGCCTCCCTGCGTGGAGTTTGCATGTTCTCCCCGGGCCTGCGTGGGTTTTCTCCGGGTGCTCCGGTTTCCTCCCACGTTCCAAAAACATGCATGGCAGGCTGATTGGACGCTTTAAATTGTCCCTAGGTGTGATTGTGAGTGTGGATGGTTGTTCGTTTCTGTGTGCCCTGCGATTGGCTGGCAACCGATTCAGGGTGTCCCCCGCCTGCTGCCCGAAGATGGCTGGGATAGACTCCAGCACACCCCCCCCCGCAACCCTAGTGAGGATCAAGCGGCTCGGAAGATGAATGAATGAATGAATAACTTTCAGTTGACGTGCAGCTATCATTTCTGTCCGCTTGGGGGCGCCACCCTCACGTTCTTGACCTCGGATGGCTCCGCGAGTTCACGTACCCGAGTCCTTTGTCGCTGCAGGAGTTACTGCGGGGGCGGCATCTTTAATGGGAGCAGATTCTGAAGATCCCGCGCTTGTCTCGTTGGGCGCATCGCAGTCCGACTTCCTCTTCAAGGAGCCGTTGGCGGACTTATTCTATCGGAAGACGTTTATTTAGCGCCGATGCTCAACCCAGCTAGCAAAACGATCACAACTGAACTTACCACAGTTGCGGACGTGTTGTGCGAGGCGGCGTTCACATTCTCCTGGGCTGCCACGCTTCGCACCTGCGCCAGAGCCACGGCCTGCACGCTGCCCGCCATGCACTGCCTGGCCCCCACCAGCTGCACGGGAATATGCGGGGGGTTGTGAGGCGGCTGGCCGCCGCTGGGCGGCGCCGGCAGAATGGGGAGCGGCTGACGAGGGGACACCTGCACGGGTAAGCGGTGTCCGTGCACCGTCTTGGGCTGGATGGGGACGGGACCTTTGTCGGGGGCGGCGGCGGCGGCCTGCTGCAGGGGCTGCACCACTAGCGTCTGCGTGTTGACGTTGCCTTTGGGGGCGACCGAGCCGATGGAGTAGCCCTGGGTGGAGGTAGGCACGTTGGAGGTGGGCACCAGGATGACCGGGGCGGCCGAGGACGACAGGAGGAGTTGGGAAAGGGGGAGCGCCGGAGAGGAGGAGGCGGACGGGGCCACCGAGGCTGCGGGAGGAGGGACGCTCATCCCGGGCTGGTTGGAACCTTTGACTGCCATCGTGTTGCCGGACGACTTGGCCGCTTGCTGCTGGGGTTGAACTTGCTGTTGCTGACTGAGAGGAAAGGCGCTCGGCTCTTTTCTTTCCGAGAGCTCGGACTTGATGGAGACCGCTCTGGGAGTGGATGCGCAGTGTAAAGCCAGATTCTGCACCTGGGAGAGTCGAGAATTTACAGTAGTTTGGGCATTCTTGTATTATTTTTTTGGGGTTTGTTTGTTTTGCTGCAGCAAGTACACAATGAATGGCTTGGTCGATGGCATATTGCGATGTGCTAAGCGCGGTGTGAAAAGGCTTGAACACAGATTCCGAATTATAAACCAAGACAGCGAAGGTCCAATGTAACACATTTAAATAAGGAACAAATGCTTCGACTCGGGGTTACCGCTGGCGCGCAGGTAAAATTTGAATTGTGACCGCTGAAAACTCTTATTCAACCTCACAAGCACCGAGTGTCACTGTTCCGGTTCCATTAGCTTCGTACCAAATAGACCAGGCATGTCCAAAGTCCGGCCCGCGGGCCAAATCCGGCCCGCGGTCGAATTTCATCCGGCCCTCGGCCCCCGTCATAAAACCAGTGCCGTCTGGCCCGCAGGTTGGGCGCAATGGAACACGTGTTGCATTGACTGAGGTCTCGTAGACTGGTGAGTGATGTTTCATAGAGTACTGCTTCCCTCTAGTGGCTAAATGAGTAATAGCATTCACTAAATGAGTAATAGCATTTAGACACTAGAGGGCATCACTCACGAGTTAACAAGACATCACTCCGTGTTTATTTTGACTGATATGTCATATTTCAAATGATATGCGTATTGCTTGTTCATTTCCCTGTTGTTCGCGTCAAACGTTTTGTGACTATTGAAAAGTCACGGTGATACATCTTATGTTTCAAATCAATCAATTTGCACCCAGGAGACTTCTGTTTAAGAAAAAGTCAAGTGAATAAGCAGTTGCATGTGATATACCTGTTTCAAATGAACCAAAAGAAATTCTTAAGATTGTTGAAATTAAAATAAAAATGGAAATGTGAAACAGACTGGCTTACTAAAATTTTTTTGAACAATTTTGTTGTTCAATGTAAAGAATGTCAGCCAAGGTCGGCCCCCCGACATTTTACCACATAAAATCTGGCCCCCTTGGCAAAAAGTTTGGACACCCCTGAAATAGACTGCCGCCGAACCGCACTACTCTTGTGTTATCTTCAAAGCCCTCCTCCAAACTCACTTGTATTCTTTGGCGTTCGACTCCTCATGACTTAGATTTGTTCTTGATTTTACTGCTTGGTGCTTTCTACCGCCTTTATTACCGATTTGTCTTACTGTTTATTGTGCATGTTAAATCGCTCCATGTACAGCACTTTGTATGCAGCGAGGGCTGTTTGTAAGTGCTCGAGAAATACTCTTGACTTATCTTGTGAATTTGCCGAATGACATAAATGTGAAGTTGACATGACATTACGTGATGTTGCTCCAACCTGATCACTGTCGGACTGGGCGCTGGCTGAGGTAGGAGCTTCGGTCTGCTGCTGCTGCTGCTGCTGGGTCTGGGCAACCGTTGCGACAGTCGCTGTTGCTGTGCCCCCCGGCATGAAGATGAGCTGCGAGGCCAGAGGAGCCCTGAGAGAGCGGTTCACCTGGAGGACAAATACGAGCTGTTAATATGACAAATACAGCGAGGGAACCCAGAAAGCACAACTTCATCCGTGGCGTATCTGAGCACGGGGGGGGGAACAATTTGAGGAACTCCATTATTGGACACAACACAGCGCCCTCGCTCAACTCACTCGAAGATACATCTGCCCTTGTCCTGGCGAGTTCCCCCCCAACAACACGGACTGGTTGAGGGCGGTTGTTGTGGCGGAGGTGGCTGCGCCATGCGGACGAGGGGTCACCGCCGTCCCCCCCGCCGACGTGGTGTTGAGATTCACCTGGGGAAACACAAAATCGTACATTTTGATCCAGATCGCCAGTTTGGAATGCGATGCAAACGATCGGTGATGATCGAGCTTACAGTGGTGGTCGCCTGTGAGATGCTGTTACTCGCGGTGTTGGACTGGCGACTAGCGGCAAGCGTAGCCTGGTTAAGAGAGAGGAAAAGAAAGAAATATTCGCATCATAATTTTCCACCTAGCTACAAGCTTTGAACCATAAAAGCCGAGTGTGATTGTCATGTAACAAGCTGCTTGCTTCTTAGAAATAAATAAGGACAAATAAATATAATACAGGTCGGCCCGGTAGTCCAGTGGTTAGCACGTCCGCTTCACAGTGCAGAGGTACCGGGTTCGATTCCAGCTCCGGCCTCCCTGTGTGGAGTTTGCATGTTCTCCCCGGGCCTGTGTGGGTTTTCTCCGGGTGCTCCGGTTTCCTCCCACATTCCCAAAACATGCATGGCAGGCTGATTGAACACTCTAAATTGTCCCTAGGTGTGAGTGTGAGCACAGATGGTTGTTCGTCTCTGTGTGCCCTGTGATTGGCTGGCAACCGATTCAGGGTGGGATAGGCTCCAGCACCCCCCGCGACCCTAGTGAGGATCAAGCGGCTCGGAAGATGAATGAATGAATGAAATATAATACAGCTTGATTTATACAGCACTTTCACAACAACTCCTGCTGTAACAAAGCGCTTTACCATAAAATATTACAATCGGTTGCCGCACAGGTTTTTTCAGTCACAGAGACTCTCCACACTTTGCTTTCCAGCCAAAGGTACAAGTGAAATGATAAATACTGTCGAGTTTTATTGTACAACGATCAACTGCAAAAGAAGGGGGAATGATTAACGACTCTGTTAGCTCAGGTTAGTGATAAGACATTGGCATGTTTTCACTTGCGTAGAAAAAAAAAAAGAAAAAAATCTAATTATGTCACTTCCGTGAGAGAACACACAAAAAAATGAGGATCCTCTGTACTTTGGATCCATGACTACCTGTTGCACAGCCGCCAGGTTATGCAGCTGAGCGTTGTTGATTTGCTGCTGCAGCATGAGTTGCTGGAAGTACTGCGCTGCGTTCGGCTGTCTCTGCAAGGCTTGGAGAGCCTAAAAACAAGCGCGCTGTCAGTTCCGGAACGCAAACGTGTATTTCACTTTGCCCCGAAACGAGCTCAGGCACTCACCTGCACGGCCTGTCGCTCATATAAAGACATGTGAGCAATCTGCGGTGGCCGCGAGGTTCTGCTCGTTTGCAGGTTTCCATTAGTGGTGGTGGTGGTCGGCGTGGTGTTGTTGTTGTTGTTCGTGCTGGTGCTTTGGTCCTCACTTGCATCCATTTTGACTGCTAGGATTAGTGTGCGGAAGGTGCAGTGTCAGGAAAGTCGCATTTTTGTAGACACTTCACAAAAAGTTAGCCATATGGACCGATGTGAGGATGGGCTAATTAATTCCGATTAAATATTTGCTCAATTCACAGCAGGAAAATAAACAGACAGAAAAATGCAAGCATTTTAACTTGCAGGGGGAAAAAAAGGAAATATGATTTCAACGTTGGAAGCTAATTTTGCTGTAATAGCGATTCATTTAGACGTGGCAGCCAAATTCACAAAAACGATTCAAATTTAATTATTTGTGCAGCCCCCATCTCAGAGGCAATGGCCACCGATCTTAGAGTGCCTTTGGCGGATGGTACAGAGAGGTTGGGAGAGTTACAAAAAAGCAAAGAAGTGGACATCCATGGAAACTGAAACAAAAAAAAAGTGTTCAGAATTTTGCTGTTCAGGTCCTTGGAGAACAGCAAATTTTACAAAAGTGGGTGCTACGAGAAGTTTGGAGGTCAGATTAAATTTATTCAGAAATTTCACAGAAAGGCTGAAATGTAGCATGCTGGGGAATGTAATTTAAACCAAATTTCGAGTCGACATGCCATGTTTCGGGTGCTGAAGCTGCGCGGCGCCCACACAACTTCTTTTTTTCCAAGCAGATGATTGATTATCACTGTCCGTAAAAAAAAAGCCTAGCTGAGCCAACTGCATTGAAGGACGATGCTCTCAGGAGCCCATCGCCAACAACGCGCGTTCGATTTCCCAAAGAAGCCAACCTTTGAGCGCAAAGCGAGAAGAAAAAAAAACAACAACTAGAGCATCATTAGTCCAGCTAAAAGGCTACCAAGATAAAGCTAACAATAGATTTGGCTAGGTATGACTCAAATCGTATTTAGGTACACCCAACGAAGCGTTTTAACACGAACAGCAAGATACGTTAGTTCAGAGGTTAAAGCGACGATTGTTGCAAATATTAAACTGAAGATAATAAGCTCCCTTGGCGCTAGCAGCCAGTTAGCATGTGAAGCTAACATGGCAAGCAATCATGCAAGAAGTCATCATAATCGTGTGCGGTGTCGAAAAGGGCGTGCTTGTGTCTTTACCTTGTTTCTTGGTTAATGTGTTACTTTCACTCCTATTTGCAGGAAATTGGGATCCCCCCGGTTTAGGTTTCAAACACAGTCGCCGAAAGCCTTTTATTGGCTTTTTGGCTCTAAAAAGAAAATCCGCCCCCAACAGGTCGATTTTTTTTCGTTCTTCTTCGTCTTCGCTGGATTTTTTTGGGGAGCTTGATGAATGAAGTAGTTAAACAATGCCGCCATCTATTGGATGGCATCGAAACACGAGGGGGGAAAAAGTTTTTTAAAAAAAAGTGATTACGTTTTTTAAAATTACTTGTATTTCTATTTTTTAAAGTAACATTTTCAGTTTGTGGATATTTTTTTTTGGGGGGGGGGGTAATAGACATCGAAATTTAAAAAATATGTAGTGTATTCACACCGAATAACATTGGTGTTACCCATTGTTTTTAGGAAATGACATATCACCCAATTTTAAATATAAAATAATAAACACAATTTCAAAAATTGTGATTCTAAATATAAAACTGAAGGTGTTATAAAGGGGTGAAAAGGCAGAGGCTGGAAAACATGACCTAACCACACATAAAAACAAATAAAAGCATATACAGTACAGTATGAGGCCAATGTAGGCCAGTGACGCTGAACCCTACAAATTATCCATAACCGGACAACATAGATGCTGAAGCAAATTGCTCTGAAGCAATTTACAGTTGACTGAGGGTTTTTCTATTTATTAGGATTTAAATTTTAAGTGCAGTCATGATTGTGATAGACCAGCGCACGTTGAGAGTCATTCCATACAACTTCGGGCACCACAGCCATCTTTGCAATAGAACTTAGTGAAGTATTTTATTTTATTTGATTCATTCGAGTTAAATTTCCTCCGGTAAAAAATGTTGCTTTAAAAAGACCAAGCATTAAATATGTTTTATTTCAACACCACTGCATACAGAAAACATCCGCACAGATTTGAATCAGTACAACCTGTTGTGACTTCAGCAACTCATTCTTCCCAACTAAGTTTTGTTGACAAATTCCGCGAGTAAATAATAGCATGAAGAAAATCAAACATACAGCATGGACTTGATGCAAACAAAGCAATAAGTGACATTTGTAGAAAATTCGGAACATTTTCCAACAAGTTCTTAAAGCTTAATTTCTTCCCCAACTAGAAATATGAGAAAACGTATAGTGTGTACAATACAGGGAAGTTATTACAATTTTAAAATAAATGATATCAATGTAGAAACAAACAACCCAGAAAAACAAAGTTTTTTTTTTTTCCATTTCCTTGGCTGTCCCATGACATCAAGCGACAGGAAATAGGGATTGGAATGAAATAGCTTTTGGTCATTTGCAGCAAAAGGGCATTGATCAAAATAAATTACACCATTATTTGAACATCCGTTTACTTTTAGGAGAGATGTACGGGGAAATTGTTTGGATTGATCAGCGGTTGTTTTATACATATTTCAAATCTTTAGGTCATTTACCTTCCGTAACAGTTGGTGACAACAGGACGACGGGAGAAGTGAAAGTGTTTGAACGACAGGTGTGAAAGTCCAAGCCCTTTCATGGCTAAAATGATGTAACCGGTCATAAACTAAAGTTTAGAGAGGGAGAGAGAGAGGGAGGAAGTATAAGAAAGTAGTGCCTGCAGATTTCTTGAGAAGAAACTTCAGTGTAAACCTCGAGCAGTCAAGTCACATAAACGAGGTGCGCGGCCTGCATGCCGTATGAACGCGCACTCAAACCGAAACGAGAAATGATTTTTTTACCTACAAGCCATTTCATCAAAGCTGTCAGTCGAGTCTCACGGCGAAAAACTGATGGATGCCAGGTCACATCGGCAATAAGTGGTCGTCTCGCTCGTCCGGGTCCTCGTCCAAGGGCTCCGTGGACACCCCCGTGTAAGTCGGGGGCTCCTCACGATCTCGTGAGCGGCACACAAAGTCGCAACCGTCCTATGGAGAGGATCGCGTACAGTACGTTAGTAAATTTGGGATGTTTGGGATGACACTGAAAAATGTGCAACGGGTTAACACTGGAGGTGAGTGTGCAATAATTTCAAATTTCGGCCTTTTATTCTGAAAATGAGTTGAAGAGGTGGACATTTTTTACTTGACCATGAAACATGGAAACTGGAGATGAATAGACAAAGCTTATGAACAAAATGTACAGCGCGGGATGTCCCCACCGTTGATCGACTGGCTACATATTTGTCCTTCCGGAAGCACAGCGGACATGTTCTGAAAACATGACTGGTAAATGGAAGCAAATCTCGCTCGCTGCCTGCGAAGGCTGAAATTGTCCCTGAAAAGTCTCCCAGACGAAGCTCAGCCGAGATAACGTGAATTGAAGCCAGTTGGCTCCGTCGACATTTGGACTTACTGCAGAGAGATTGCCGACCTCCGTCCAGAAAGCGTAGTTGGGGAACTGCTCCATGCCTTTGGCCCCCATGATGAGCCGCTGGTAGAGGAAACCTCCAATCAGGTAAACCGTCAGAAGGCAGAAGGCGCTGGAAGATGCGACGAAAATCAGAAAGGGTGTACGCACAGTGGATACACAAAGTTGACACGCCCGTATTCAAATGCCAACATTTTGTGATTAAAAAAAAAAAAACAGGTATTTTCAAAACATTTTAACACGTTCAAATGAATGAATGCCCCAAGAAGGGTAGGTAAAACTAACCAGGTAATGTCGTTGCAAAAGTGTGCACCCCCCCCCCTAAGTGGGATGTGCCGTTCATCACTGGGGTTGAGTGTATAACATCACATCCTGCGATATACTCACACGATGAGTAGAATGGAGCCGGTGCTGAGTTTGTATTCAAGAGCCGGACACACAGCACTGGACTCAATCTTGAACTCGTAGAAGCAGTTCTGCTCCCGTTCCCTGTTCTCTTGCACCACCTCCAGCTGACCCTGGAAAAGCAGACGATGACCGGTCTGATACTTGTGGGGAGGGGGGGGGGCCCTGTTGTCTGTCTACATGTGTTGCTGCAGCTTTTGTGTTCAAACATCCATTGCTTAGAGGTTTGCTTTTTTTCAGCCCATCTATGGCGTTTTGTGTTGTGTGGTAGCATGAAGTTAGCAAATTCCCAACAACATAAATTGGCCCCTGCCCCAAATAAATAAGAGGTTGACGAAGTTGGTCAAATTTTCATCTCACCCTTTTCATTTCTGCCCCCCTCCAAAAATGTGAAATGGAATCAATGATAACTCGCCAAAACTGAGGCAGATGCTATTTTTTGGAATGGATGGGAATGACTATAAATGCAATGTTTGCGCGGGATATTTAAAGACACCTTCTCTCCCATCACTGGCATGGCCTGTTGTTTTGTTTCTCATCCGTGTTCCGACTCCACCAACTCACCACGTTCATATTGCGGTTGCAAAAAATCATCAGGATGGCTTTCCTCTGTTCCTGGGAACAGTGCGTGTCGTATTTTTCTCCGTTGCCGTAGAGCAGCCTCACATAGTCACCTGCAAAAAAGGAGATGGGGGGGCAAAAAAAACGTCATTCACAAGATAAAATTTTTGCTACTAGTCCGGCATTGTGTGCTAGCATTAAGCTAATTAAGTAAGACATTTAATGTAGTTTGATTAAACACACAATGCGTCATTCTCCTTGTTTTATGTTTGGATTGGATTGGATAAACTTTATTGTCAAATGTACTGTATGTGTAACATACAGCACAGATGAAATGTCTTCCCTTCTACTTGTACTTCTAATTTGAAACTAAACCCAGAGAAGACAAGCAACACATTTTCAAGGTGAAGGAAATGAATAGATGACTGGCAAAATACATTTGTGGGGACGTAGCATATGTATTAGAAGAGCAACTCACTTCCTCCGTTGACTTCTGTCGCATTGTACATGCCGATCACCGTGACTTTCTTCTCCGTTTTCGGGCCTTCTACTTGAATGACGCCGGCTCCGGGAACGCCGCCTGCATCGCCGCACAACTGGAATACGTACGAGTACTTGTCCTCTCCATTCTTGGTCTCCGCTGTGAAGCTATGGGGAGTGAGATTTAACCTTAAGGAACTTTTACACTGCTCGTGGAAGTCTGAGGTGAACTTACTTTCTGTGACCGAGCGGCTCTATTCGCTGGAGGACTTTCCGTTCCGACTCGGACTCAAATATGAGCTTGCAGTTCTTGGTGGCATCGTCAGCATACACACCACTCCCTTGCAGGACGAGCTGTATTATCAGTGTCCACATGAAGAGGCACCCCCCAATGGGATGCATCGACACCTGTAAAATGACAAGATAAAAATACAGTGCATCCATCAAAAACACACAGTGACACGCTTCATTTTCATTTATTTTATACAGCGAGGAAATGATCAGCAGATGACCATCCAAGTATTAGTCAGTAACATTTTGAATCATGTGAATATTTATTTCATATGCAAAGTATTTTGTGCAATTGCATTACATAAATAGATACACAATCTATTATTTAAAGCCATTTCTCAAATTGTGGGATGAGTACTACTAGTGGTACCCAGGCTGCTTCTAGGGGTATGTGAAAAAAAAACTCATTGCTAAAGTCGAGCTCAGTAGTATTTCACTTTTAAGTTCCAATACAATTACGCTTCAATAATGCTTTACTTAGGCTATATTTTGGTACAATTTTTATTTAATGCTTACATGCATTACATTACACTACTAGTTTCCACTATATTTTTAAGTACAGTGGTCATTTTTTAAACCATAATGTCAAGGTTGGTCATTATGGAGGCACTTGGTTTAAAAGGTTTGAGAAATATGAGCCCTGACTGTTAAGCATGAACCATAAGTATTATCAATGTGACACTACTAGAGTGCAGCATGGGGAATACATCACAGTAACTTACGAAATACTGACATAACATTTTTTAAATGAATGAAACATTTTAAATACTCCAAATACAGCATTGATTTGAAGTTCTAATTGATGGACACGAAACCAACGTGACAATTAAGAGTTTGAAACAGCTATTTTGATGAGAACATAAAATGTTCAAGGTCTTTCAGTGAGTGAATGAGTTCTTCAAGCGTAAACAAACACTTGAGCTGCAAGCCTAACAGTTGCCTCGCCTTCCATTCGTACTCCAAAAAAAGCGCGTGCTGTACGTTCAGCTTAGCAAATGAGGATCCAGGGGGAAAGTGTGAGCAGGCCATATCGTGAACTTACCTGCATTATTTCTGATTTTAGATGCAGTTTCGTGTCCAAGCAGCCAGTTACTGAAGCGCACTTCCTGGTTGACTTTAACGGACACGTTGCTTCATATTTACGCTGAAGTAAAATAATTATATCATTACGCAAGGCTTCAAACGTCTCGGCTACTTTAGTAGGCTGGTTATCGCTTTACGGGAAATGTATTAAACGTCACCCGACCGGCCAAAGTGATGCAAGCAGAACAGTTAACAGAGTGCGGAAGTGAAACTAAACATGCGATCACGTGACTAAAGACACCAATGACAGATGCCAGAATGTGTCCGCCAAGTCAGCTGACCGGAAGCGTCGCTGAAACGATAGAAAAGGCCAATACGGGAAAATAAATGGTCATTGTGTGGAAACATTTGAATCATACAAACTATTTAATTTTACGATGTTTCTCACAACTATAGTCGCTACTAAAGTAGAATATGTAAAAAAAAGAGAAAGAAGAAATGAGTCAACGCTTTAAAGCCCAGACTTCAAAATGAACTTAAATTCAATTAATTTATTTTTTTACTGTCAATAATATGCAAAACACATTTTGCTCAGTACAACGGAAAATCTCTGCCCACCAAATAGTACCTTCATGATGCATGCATACCCTGTTTTATGAACTTGAAAATAGCACACCACTCAAGAAAAAAACAAAAAAAAATACCGGTACTCGGGCCGACTTAACCTCTCTTCATTTGTCTTTTTACATCGCGTCATCCTCTACAAAGCTTGACAGATGTAACAAGGAGTTAACAGATTCGAACCAACCCATTGTGTCGCTGTGACCTTTTTTCTTGGCTCGACATCTTCCTCTCTCGCTGCACTCTTGCACCCTTACAGGTTAAAACTAGTTTGAACCGTGGCGTCACACGTTGTCACATGGGCTAGGCAGAGTCACCTTCCGTTGTTGGGGTGACTGAGGGAGTATAAGAGTAGGAACCATTTTGGACATATTAGACTTTATCCTGCGCAGTGAGCAGAAAAAGACTTCAGAGTTATGTTTCAATCTTCCTGGCAACCATTAAATCATTCTACTGAGAGTATGCAGTCTTACAGACATCATTGTTTGTATAATTTTGGAAGAATTCAACATCAAAGGACCAGGTGGTTTTGTTGAAGTTCACCAAGTATCAAGGAGGAAATTTTTTCTTGCCCTGGTGAATTTGGTTCATTTTAGGGGCAGATCTGTCTCATGCAGTGCTCCTGCCTTCATAACTTTTATACCACTGGGTTAATAGCCAGTTATTTTTTTGTTAAAAACGGCCAACTCGCAAGCTGACAGCCAGTGGTGCAGTTGTAATTATCATTTATGAAGGCAGAACTTCCTCACCAAGCCAAGCCACTGAAATATACTTGTCGTGTTATCAGAAGCAAATGGTCAAGGTTGTTTTAGTCTAAACACACTTCCAACAGTTATTTTAGGTTCCTTAAATTAAGGCAACGAATCAACGTTGAAAATGTTTTCAACGTTCCATTTCATCTCTACCGGAATGAATGCCATTTTCCTCTGCATTTAATCAGGTCAGCAGACGACAGTACAAAAATGTCTTGAAATGACGACATCAGCTGATAAACTGATACCCATTAGCCTGTTAGAGATTAGCACCCGCATTGATTGGACTCATCGTGACGTCATCTCGATTGTCTGCTCTCATTGTGAACGGGAACAATGTCCTGATCATGTGGTCGACCAATCAAAAAAGAGGTTCGTTTGCACATCAGTTGCCCCCCCCAAAAAATAAATAAAATAAAAATAAAAAATTACCGGGAAGCCCCTTCAATACAACAGCAGCTGGATGCATTTCCTTAGGGGAAGAAGACTTCTAAAAATGCCCGTCTCTAAATGCAGCGCGCAGGGCTCCAGTTGTAGAATTTATGTTCCCAAAGAATTGAACAAATTTGGGCCTGTATCTTTGCTCTAGCCTTCCAACAAAAATATATCAACTCTGGTTGCGCATAAGTTTCAATCTATCATAGTCACGATTGGTGCCAAGAATGTGTGCAACAAGGCAGAAAGTAAAATAATGAAATCAGAAACAGTCAAGTTTCAAAATATGACAATAACGACAAGGACGTGAGTTAAGCCCCAATTTGCAATGAAATGCATTCCAAACTATTTGCATTTGCACCCGTGATAAATCACAAAAACAAGTCGTCTTTAATCACAAAACAAGTGCCGTAATGATGAGTGCAGTGTTCCCCTAGCCCTCTGTGATTGCCTAATCTATTTTTCAATAATTTCAAAAGATGTGTTTTTCCTTCTCATTCTCCTCCCTCATAACCACTCGAGGGAATGCAAGTGTTATTTTCCAAGGCCTCAGTGAGACTTCATTCTCTTTCTCCCCTCCCCCGCTCCTTTATTACCTTACCTGGCTGTGAGTGTGTGGGTGCGCGTTGTGCAGCCACACCCGGCTACCCTGAATCTACCAATCAGCTGCTTGAGCTCGAAACACCAAGGAGGTGTACTTCCTGTGTTTGGTAAAAGAAGAATGGGGCAGGACAGCACGGCCAGCGACTTGCGTACTTTTGTTCCTGGGAGTTTCATGCTTCGGCTAAAGGGAGAGAAGCAAAAGAAGTGGACGGGACCCTGCAAATTTTTTTTGGGTATGATTTACGAGAAAGCGGTTCAGTGAGAGCGGCTTATAGAGGACGGGCAAGGCACAAGGGGGTTGAAGGAGGAGGGGAGAAGATAAGTGTCAATCTGTTGAGACTTGTTTGGGAATTTGAAGAAGGAGGTGGGGAGAGCCAGAGAAGGCAGCAAGAAAGTGGAGGAGAGTTCAGGCGTAAACATTAGGCTTTTTTTCCATCGCTGTTAGAGAAGTCGCTTCATTTGGAGACATGTTTGAGATTTAATAAGTCACCTAGGACAATGTGAAAGCAGAGAATGCATATTTTTGTGTTGTGCAATCCACATGCTTGAGGGCTGAGCGGGACCGTAGGAGGTGGTGGGGGGGGGAGACCAGTTCTCCCCACGACTTCACATTCAGGTGAGTGGCTTCGATCTTCTTGTGAGTTTCCCATAAACACCACCGTGTGTGTTTCTCTGGCTCGGTGCAACGCAGATCTTTCTCTGTCATGACTTACATGTTAAATGCCGTGCCTATGTGCAACAGGCCCTCGCTTACTCTAAGGCCTCCTTTGGTATGCTGCGTTTTGCAGGTTTGTGCTACACTCTTAACAAACTGTAGGAGGGTGTCACCTCTTGGGCCCGTGTCTCCATTTTTGCGCGTTATACTGGAGGCAGACTGCATTAAAGCTACCATGTATCATTCAGCGTTGCCACAGCGAGGCATAAAACTGGCTGAAACCGGCACAGTGGTCTCAAGTTGCTGCAGCAAAACTTGCTGAGAAGTCTTTGTTTGTACTTCATTCTGTAAGCTTGTTACTTCAACTTGTCTTTTGATTTGGATTATTTTGTGACTAAACTGTGTGAAATGTCTTTAAGGTTCTCCAAAATATGGTACCATGGGGACCAAAAGGCCAATTGACAATTTATCAAACATAAAGACGTCAGACGGCAAGCTTCAGCCAGGCGGAAGAATCTCCGGGGATCCCAGTCCAAGGCCAGCCATGACTGCCCAGTCAGAGTGGGAAAGCAGCCAAGACGAAAAGGGTCGGAGGGATCGAGAAGTGGAGAAAGTGAAAGACAAGTCCAGGTATCGAGATACAGACCCCCGTGACAGATACTACGAGCGAGACCGGGGCCCAAAGACCAGGCCGAGGGAGGCCGGCCAAGAAAGGACGCGAGAAGATGAAAGGAACAATGGGAGGCCGCTGTCAAATGTGGAGAGGGACTTTGAGAGGGAGGTGGAATGGGACATGAAGAAAGGTGACACATTTCCCAGGATGAGTAGAAGTCGTGAACGGGATGAAGAACGCGAGCAGAGGCACCAGGGAGACAAGCCGAGAAGGACCGAGACGGTCGGATGGGAACGCGAAGGAGAGCGCGCCCAGCAGAGGGAGAGACAAAGAGGTGAATGGAGAAGTTATGAAAAATCCAGGCAGAGGTATCAGGAGTCCAACTCTGCTCTCCGAGAAAAAAGGAGAGACGTCCTGCAGTCGGCGGGCTCCAGGGACACAAGAGAGAGGGATGCGGCAAGGAGAAAGGAAAACATGGGAGGAAGGGAGGCCAGGAAGCCCTCACCGCACGGTCGAAGAGACGGGGGGATGCGTCCAGACCGTTGGGAGCAGGAGAGGACCTACAGGAGAGCCGGAGGGAGGGGTACAAGGAGTGAGGAAGACACCGGGTGGGAAAAAGCGAGAGCCACCGGCAAGCGGGAGGAGTTCGCATATCAGCACAGCAGAAGCGAGGGGGACAACAAGGGCAGTTCGGCAAGGGAGCCGGACAGAGACGGGCACAGAAACACAGACGCAGATCGTGGCGAGGAGAGGAACCGGGGGCGATATAGGGAGGTCGACGGGAGAGACGCAAGGGAGGGGGGGAGACGGTCGCACTACAGGGTGCACGGGCCGTGGAAGGAAAGGCAAAGACAGGAAAGAGAGGCTGACTCGAGGTGGGATGACACAACACCCAAGGAGGCGGCCTCTGGGACGCCGCCAAGATCTCAGAGTAGTGGCGAGCGGAGCGGTGATATGGACAATGATACGCGACGTAGGCGAGGCAGAGACGGCTACAAAGAGTGGCACTTGGGGAAGGAAAGCCGACCGGAGGACAGGAGGAGTGCGCAGAGAGCAAAGAGAGAGGAGCCGGGGAGGTATGAGGTCGACATAAACGAGATGGCAGCCGGTGCGCCGGAGCAGAGACGGATGTGGTTAGAACCGCAGAGGGGCAGGAATAGCAAAGAGTCGTCTCTAGAGGACTTTGTAGACAGAGAAAGGCCCGACGAGTTGAAAGAGGGGAGGGGAGAAGACGAGGGGGAAGCGCAAAAAGGACGTGTGGAGAGTTGGAGACGGGAGGGGGTAAGTGTAGACGGAGAAGAAGACCGGGGGGAGTTAGATCATCCGTCTGGCAGCGACGGAGGTACGGGGCTAAGCTCGCACAGGGATGCCGAGGGAGAGAGCAACAGCGAGGAGAGTGAAAAGGGAAGTGAGACAGGGTGGAGGCCAGACAGAGACCGAATGCCCTCGGTAGAGGACGGCTTTGTGACCGTTTCGAGCGGCGGCGACGACGAGGAGGACGAGCGAGAGGAGTTTCTGGACTGTCGGGACTTCTGGGAGGGTGGGCATGCAAGCGACACACCCTCTCGGCCTGGACATGAGCAACTCATGAGGGAGGAATACGCTAATGAGGAGGACGTCACCGGGAAGGAAAAGAAGCCCAAGTACGTCTTTTGCTTGATCGGCCAAACGTTACCGCCGCCAAAGTCTGACGGGATGTCGCCGTCACTCGTCGAGCAGGAGGAGGAAGGCGAAAGACACGACCTCCTTTCAGAAAGTCTTCATCACAGCGGCGATGATGTCAGCCGGCAACCTCAGGATGACCTGCGTCCGTCATCGAGGAGGAACGAGGAGCATGTGACGAACAGCCGGCGGGAGGCTGACGAGGACGGCGACAGGTGTACCGAGGACAGCCGACAACTACTTTCTCCGCAAGACGATCCGAAAATGAGAGCGAAGAAAGCCGAGCACCCGTATGCCGAAATCGGGCCCCTTCGAAGGGACTCGCAGACTGAAAAACTCCTCATGAAATGGCGGGAAAAGAGTAAAGAAATTGAAGCGAGGGACGGACTCCTGAGGAATCCCTATGACGATGGTCACTCTCAAGTGACATTGGAGCAAATTCTGCCTGCCTTAGAAGGGCTGAACGTCGAAGCGATGAGCCCGGAAGAGAAAGAGGCCATCCGGATACGGTTGAGCGGCGCATGGAGCATGTCTGAGGAGCCCAAGCGACATTCGCAAGCACCTCACCTCAAGTGGGCCAAAAACGTGGTGCGGGAGATCCTGGGACACTCGGGGGAGGACGTGATAGAGGACCCCAGCTCAGCAGAACAAGGACTCTCTCACGCAGAGGCGAGCCAAATGGACGAGCTCGCGCTCAGGGAGGATGAGCCGCACTCCGAACCCGAGCCGGAGCTGGAGGAGGAAGAACCCGTGGAGGTGGAGGGGCTGAGAGGTACGGGGCTGGGCCAGCAAAACATGCATGCCGGCCAGCTCGCAGCCATGCATGCTGACACACCCGCATACACTCGTGCTGACACATCGGTAGACACAGAAGGCAAGGAGGATCGCAACCCGGCAGTGGATAAAGAGTCCGCCGAGCCTCTGCCCGATCTCCGGTCAGAGAGGGTAGTCGTGAAAATGGTTGAGGAGGCGGGTGATGAGGTCATGACATCCGAGACCGAGAAAGAGGCGAGTAGACAGAAGGAAATGGAGATGTATTTGTGCGTGAGCAACACGCTGTACAAGCCGAGCAGCTGCCCCATTCTCAACTATAAGTCTCAGTCAGATCCCGTCATGCCCTCCACAGAGGGCGATGACGATGAAGAGCTGTACGAGCCAGAAAGAGAGAGGGACAATGAGGAAACGGGTGTCCCACAGGGTCAGGGCTCACCCAGTGTAGAATCGGAAACCGATGGGTGTAGCGCAGATCGAGCAGACCCGGACGCGAGGAAAGCGGGAGGCGCCACTCTGACCAGCACCTGCAGTTTCCGGGATTTGGGTCCCGAGGCCCGTCTGAGGAGACGGGGTATCCGTAAAACCAGCGAAAGAAGAGAGGAGATGCTTGTAGAGGAGGAAGAGGAGGAAGGTCTGGCCAGGGATCGCAGAACTCGAATATTCACTACGACAGGTAACCAAAAGAGGAGGCAGTCCCCGATTCGGATGTTTTGATTCTCGGTTCACCAATGAGCACCGTCCCCTCTTTTCCTTCAATCATGGAATCTAGAAGGTGCCCCCCCCAAAAAAAATTGATATAACGTTGTGGTCTAACATGGCCGATTCTTGCCTAAATGATCTGAAATGAAGCCGTTTTGAGGGGGTGGGTCTGTCTATCAGAAGACTGCGAGTGTTTGGTTTCTCTGAACCACCTTCATGACCCTGAGTTCACGATCTGCAGTAGGCGTTTTTTTAACACCTGATTAGACCCTGATAAATCAATCAATGGAAATGTCAAATGTGAGTCAAAAGTTTGTCGAAAAATCAATGCCCGAGTTAAGCACAGATACAAACTATGTTCATCTCCTCTTCCTACCACCGAATTTAGTTTATTTCAAGCATAAAACAACTTTGTGTTGCCTCGGACGTGTACCGACTCAGAAACTCATATGTCAAGTGTTTTTTTTTGTGGGGGAGGGCACCTTGTGTAACACTTGATTTTGATCTCATTTTTCTTTGATCAACGCCCTCAAGCCTCAACTTTCTAGAATCATTTTGTCATCTAATCACCTCCTCACAAAATCCACATCTGATGACCGAATCTCACAATTTGATTTTCATCAGAATTCTCCCTTCCTTACTGTCACTCGATTTTGCGGAGCATGCATCACAGGTAACATTGTGGTTGGGTGGTGGGCGGAAACAACTGGAGGCAGTGAAGGAAACCAAAAGCTGAGAAGATGATTGGAGAAGTAGTGCAAGTCGAGCACATTGGATCAGTCACTGGCACCAAAGTCTTTCTTACTAACTCAGCTAATTTTCTTTCTATTTTTTTATTTTTACGACTCGACCATTCAGACTCTGATACTTTGATGGGAACGCTGTTATATAAAATTTTAACACCCGGACACTTTTTGCTTCCAGACGAAGATGATCGCAGTAAAAGTTGGGGAGAGGTGGAGCTGAGGTGAGTCCGAAGGTCAACTTTAGACGACATTTTGCATACTTGATGCTGAAGCAAGACTCATTTTCAAGTCATCCAAGAGTAGTTTTTGGTTTTACAAGCGACCGGTGTTGTGTTTCTTTAGGAACGTTTTGGACACAATCGGAAGACGGAAAAGGAATTCAAAGTTTTTCAGTGAGTATCTCGGATTTCCGTTCTGAAACATGCTGAAAATAATCCAATGTGAGTCGAGATATGCTCAGAAGATCAATCTATTTCACAAAAACAGCTTACAACACACCTCTGTTAGTGGTGATACAGCACATAGTCATTTCTATCCGTGTGACTTCTTGTCTCAGTACAAAACCACTTTCTTGTGGCACTTTGTTCTTTTCCGAATCGACTCCCCTTTCATAATGTTGAATTTCGGCTTGTTTAGTTTAATATTTTTGGCCCAAATGGCCTAAGCTTGTGGCCATCGGTGCAATACATCATAACCCAAGTAAAGGAGTGTTGGTCTCCGTGCAAGGATGAATAAATGGAACTCCACAGTGAGAAAATATTCCACGCTTGTTTTCGGAATAATTTTCTCATAAATCTTAATCGGCCGTATTAGTTGGTGGGCGGCGGGGTAGTTTATCTTCAAATGTCTATCTGTGGCCTTGCGTGCAGACGGGAAAAGCGTGACGCATTGGCTCATTTCCTTTCAGCGTGTGTGATTCATCTGGGCAGAAACGCTGGCTTATGCCCCCCCCCCCCTGCCTCTGACCGCATACACATTTTCGACCAAAAACGACATAAATGGAAAGCAAGGGTTTTTTTGGCCAAGTAAACAAGTCTGGGGTGATCTTGACTGACATAGTTGTCAGGTTTGCGCAAGCGCTCAGATCGACAAACTTGCGGGAAAAAACAGCGGCAGCTGTGACTCGGCATTCCAGCAAAGTGTGTGTAAATGAGAAGGGTGATTGATAGACGGGTCGATAGATAGATGGTTAGGTACTGGTTGCTAGATACCTAGCAATATGGGTAGGTAGCTTGCTAGCTTAAATCCGTACATAGGTAAGCTAGGTATGTAGCCAGCTAGCTCACTTGAGACACGGTTGGACAGATTACTTTTTAAAATGTAAATATATTTGTAACAGCAGCAAAAGCCACACATAAACGATTGTATTCATAGTGTTGTACAAACAACAAAATACTAACAAAAACATACAAAAGTAAGCAAAACAGTCAGATTGAGGAAAAAAAATGAAAACAAAACGTTAATCTAAAAAATACTCCAAACGATAGAGATGTATTGAATGGCCTAATTATTTGTATAATTACTGGTAATGCAAAGTGTATACCAAATATGTAGGCTAGTGTTTGAAAACCTGCTGATAGGATTCATGTGTTCAAGTTTACATTGAACCTCGAGATCTTACAAAGATCTTAAAATGTAAATATGTAGCCACATTCGGAAAAAAAAACATTTTTAGCTTCTTGCCTCTAACTTCCTGTACCTTTTTTTTTTTTCTTACATCCTCTCCCTGCCCTCATTTTCTCCTCACCACAACAGATCGCGCCCAACTCTACCAGCAGTACAGCGAGGCGGCCCAGAACTTTGAAATCCTACGCCAGTCTCGCTCTGATGTCCTCTCCATTGGAGAGGACAGTTCGGCCTCTCCCGCTCCATCGCCGCCACCGGCCCGTCGACCTCTCCCGCCGCTGCCCCCGGTCCCGCATCCCCACTCTCTGGCCCACACCGGCTCCATCACCAGCGTGAGAAGCTTACCTCTGCCCGAGCCCCCGAGGAGTGAGGGAAGGCCCACATCGCCGCGGCTCTCCATCTCGCTCACGCAGTCCAACACGCTGTGGCGGGAGCTGCCGGGAGTCAGGAGTAGCAACGAGCTGGAGGACCTCCCGGAGGACAAGAGGCGCCTGCAGGAGGTAAAAGATTTCAGCTTCTGTGTGCTACATTTATATTTTAACATTTAATAGAAATGTGTTGACCAGTGTTGCAAATTTACATACAGGAGCACAAACGACACCATTTATTTAGTATGTAAGGGGGGGGGGGGGGAGAAAGGCTGACAAGTCGCAAGGCCTAGCAACTTTGGCAACTCTGCACAGAACAGCAAGTGAATATTCCTTCAAGGCATTTGGTAAAGCAACTAAAAACAAACGACAAAAAGGTGTGCCACAGGATCCTCGGGACCAGGCGGTTTCTCGGCGTCATTTTGCGTCGCTTTAAACGGGTGTGGCCAAAATGAATGAGTCGCCCTCTGACATTGCAACCCAGGCTCCGAAAAATATGACCGAAAGAGCGGACTTTCCCCATCGTTCTGCTAGCAGAAGACGCGATTGCGTCAGCATTTATTTGAAGAGTAACGTCCGTCTTTCCCAGTTACAATTTCTAAAGAATTAGCGGGCTGACTTCCACTTTTTTTTCCAGTCCCGAGTCAAGAAGACGTCAGCGAGAGCAGAGCAGGCATCAGTCACCGTCGGCCAAAGTGCGTTCTGCACTGACGTTCCGTGTTCCTCTTCCTGTCTCTGTCTGATAGGTGCGATTTGAAGTGGTGACTTCTGAGGCGTCCTACTGCCGCAGTCTGGACATTGTGGTCGAGCATTTCGTCAAGTCCAAAACGCTTGGGGCGCTACTGACCACCCAGGATCGCAATTGGCTCTTTTCCCGGCTGGCCGACGTCCGTGCCATTAGTCACAGGTCAGATGGGAGGCGGGTCTGTCTTCAGGGGCGGGCAAAAAAAACTACTTACACAAATTTGGAAGTAAAAAAATACACTAAATATTTGACCAAAACAATAAATACTTTTTAAATTGACGTCATTGACTAGTTGGTGAGTTTTTCCATTAAAAAAAATGAACCAAATGAGAAAAAGATATTTATTCCTGGTACTAAATACAGCACAACTCGTCAATATAGTATTAAAGAAAAATACACCATTGTGTATTTATGATATGAAAATAATTTGTTACAATGGAATTATTTGTTTGTAAATGCAATTTAGAAATGGGAATAATTGGTTGCATTTAGTGTGCAAGCCCGACTTGTTTTCAAACTGAAACGTGGCCCCTGAGCACACAAAGGCAAAGCACAAATTTCAATATGGACGCCAATAAGCAGCTCGGCCATTTTGTTTCTTAGTTTCTTGGCAAAGCTGGAGGAGCGGCTGGAGTCGGACATCATGCACTTTACGGTGTGTGACATCATCGCTCGCCACTGCCAGCGCTTCAAGATGGTTTATGTGCCCTACCTCACCAACCAGTCCTATCAGGACGCCACCTACCAGAGACTCATGTAAGACATTCCTTACCTCGTTGGACTGCCTCGACGTTATTCGCGAGGCTTCAACGTCCGCTTTTCTTTTTAGGAATGAGAATCCGGGCTTCAAGCGCATCGTGGAGAAGTTGGAGAGGAGTCCTGTTTGTCAGAGACTTCCCCTTCGTTCCTTCCTCGTCCTGCCATTCCAAAGAATTACGCGAATTAAGCTGCTGGTCCAGGTGAGTTTCTGGATCACAACAGTTCAAAATCTCGAGTGTGTGACTTTTGAGGCTTTTTTTTTTAGCTCCCAGTTTGATTTGAATCCTGGACAACACAACATTCTGGGTGTGTGTATGTCGGAATTTGACAAACATTGTTTCCTTTCCAGAACATTGTGAAGAGAACAACGGCGGGCACTCCAGAAGCGACGCAGGCCATTAAAGCCTTGAGACTTTTGGAGAAGGTAAATTCCTTGTCTGCCAATGCAGTGTCATTGGCCAAATGAGTGAGCCTTTTCCGGAGCCATTTTTCACTTTCTTGGAAGGTGTATCAAGTAAGTCATTGGCAGGCCAAGTGTGCTGAGGAGGATGCGGTTCCTCGCTCAGTGTGTCTGGGCCGTTACGTCAGCTCCCACCCGATAGCCCCTCACTCTCACATGTATCTTCAAGTCTCCCCCCGGCCCCAAACTCATACTGTACCCCTCCCTAAAAGAAGCATACGGCGGTACCTCTACTTACAAACGTCTCTTCATACGAAGTTTTGACGTTACGAAACGCCTCAACGGGAAAATATTGCCTCTTGTTAGGAAAGAAATTTCAAGTCACGAAAGGTAAAAATACGGTATGGGCTGATCGTCGCAATTCCGAGTTTTCTGAACGCAACATACTTCTAGCTGCTCTGCCATTGGCTATTACGTAGCATCCTCCTGGCATCCCATTGGTTAACATAAGATATGATATCTTTTAGTTGTCCCACACTGGGGAAATTTACAGCCTCCAGCAGCAAGGATGTAGGTAGAAAGAAAAAAGAAGGGAAAAAGAGGTAGAGGGACCTCTACCGAATTTATCTGTATGTGTAGATAGATAAAAATAGATTGATATGTGTCCATGCGGCGTCCTCGTCATTCGCGCCTCGGCCCATGAGGTGCTCGGATAGTTTTACGTAAATGGGAATCGCCCAGAAAAAGTGATCACCAGTCGGGCGATCGCTCAGGATGCTGATGTTTGCCTTGGACATTTTCGAAGGATTTACATGGAAAATGTGTCTCTACTTACAGAATTTTCTAGTTAAGAAATATCCCCCAGAACTGACTCCGATTTGATCTTAGTTTTACTGTTTGGTGCCTACTCCCATCGTTGTTACCGATTATTGCTTTATTGTTGCATATATGTGAGTGGCTCCATGCACAGCACTTTGTATGCAGCAATGGCTGTTTGAAAGTGCTCTAGAAATACACTTGAGTCGAGTTGAGAACCAATTAATTTCATAAGTAGACGTACCACTGTAGTTTGGGGCTCGTTTCCCCCCTCCCTCTCTCCTTCATTATGGTTCCTCCCCCTGTTGGTCATTGTTTTTTTTTGGACTTTTGACTTTGCAGCGAATTTTGTTGCCATGTACTCGCGACACGTACAATAATTGCAAATTTGAGTTGACCGTTGCTCTTGTGCCCTCTAGCTGATCCAGGAGAGCAATGACAGCATTTCGCAAATGAAAAGCATCGAGTCACTGGTGTCCCTCAGTGCCAAGGTGGACTTTGAATGCAGGGTAGGTCAAAACCTGCGAGACGACCTTTAGAACTTCTGTGAAAATTTCCCAGTGGTGATCAATGATCTCGCTTTTTTTGCAGACTCTTCCTCTCATCAGTCAGTCTCGGAGGTTGTTACGGGAGGGACCAGTCACCGAACTGATCGATTTCTCCCTTAAGGACACGGAGAGGAATATCTACATGCACTTATTCAATGACTACTTGCTGCTTTCGCAACAAAAAGAGTGAGTTCGAGTTTTTTTTTCTTTCTTTTCCATAATTTCACATTTCCTGACTGATTGAAGCAGTTCCAACTTGGGGTCTCACATTCCCCTCTGGTCTGCGCAGACATTTCGGTTCAGCGTCAGCACTTTCAGCATTCTCGCGTGCATTTTGTACTTTCTAATCATGTGAGCCCCCTTCTTTCAGAGGGGGCCGATTTACGGTGATCGACCACGCTCCCGTGGTGGAGCTGCGAGCGGAGAACTGCCGCGTCAAACTTCATTCCCTGCAGAAGAACCTCTTCCGGCTGCACATGTTGCACAAGTCGCTGCTGCTCAGGACCGACACACAGTAAGAGACGGCGACGGCGTGAAGTCACAAAAGACGGCGGGAATATGCACTCGTGAAAAATTGCCTCGTTTTTTTTTTTCCCCCTTTTGTTTCCTTCAGGAGTGATAAGCTACGCTGGATATCCGCCCTTTCACGCCCTCACCCTGAAGTGGATTTTTCTTCAGCACAAGGTACATGCTTCCGGCCTCAAATCTGAGTGACGGACTCCTTATGTAATGTAAAGGTGTGGCCGGGACAATTATTTGAGCTGCGTTTACTTTTGTTTAATTTCATGACATGACTTTGCATCTGGAAGTGATCGGTTCACTCCCACAATTTTGTATTTTACTATCTGGATTACTGACCAGCAACGGCCTCATTCCATGTCGTATTGCCAATAAGTTTGCTTCCTGGCAGACATAACGCACGCAAGTCAAGTACACGCCTGTTTTTCCTGCCACGTGTTTGTCGTCTCCTTCCGTGTGTAAACTCCTGGCACGCAACTGCACTCTCATCAATTCCGAAATGTTTGTCTGGCATACAGCGGTGCCTTGACTGAAAAGGTTAATTCGTTCCACGAACAAGCTTGTTTCTCCACTTACTTGCTTCGAATTTTTTTTTTTTTTAATACAGTAGTCCCGAAATGTACTGTATATAAAAAAGGGGGTGCACCTTGATTAAAAAACTAAATCTAATTAATTGGAGGCTTTTTAATTAATCACCTTTGAATTAAATAATAATTTTTGGTGGGTGGCACGGTGGTTGAGCGGCTCGCATGTCCGCCTCACAACGCAGAGGTGCATGGGTTGGAATCCGAGCCCCCGGCCTTCCTGTGTGGAGTTTGCATGTTCTCCCGGTGCCTGCGTGGGTTTTCTCCGGGTACCTGTGCACTGTGAGGTCGACGCGCTAAACACTGGATTAGCGGGCCGCCCGGATGGAGTTATTATTCATTCATTCATCTTCCGTACCGCTTGATCCTCACGAGGGTCGCGGGGGGTGCTGGAGCCTATCCCAGCTGTCTCCGGGCAGTAGGCGGGGGACACCCTGAATCGGTTGCCAGCCAATCGCAGGGCACACAGAGACGAACAACCATTCGCACTCACACTCACACCTAGGGACAATTTAGAGCGTCCAATCAGCCTGCCACGCATGTTTTTGGAATGTGGGAGGAAACCGGAGCACCCGGAGAAAACCCACGCAGGCCCGGGGAGAACATGCAAACTCCACACAGGGAGGCCGGAGCTGGAATCGAACCCGGTACCTCTGCACTGTGAAGCCCACGTGCTAACCACTGGACTACCGGGCCGCCCGGATGGAGTTATTATTTATCTTATAATGTTTTTTTTTTTCTTGCAAGTGTATTACGGTGGCACCTTGATTGTTCCGCTATTTATTTATGAGGGCGGGGGTTTAATCACACGGTGATGTATCTAAAGGTCCCTTTTACCTAAAATTATGGGTTCAGGAGACACACCAAAAGATCAACCAAGGAATTGCCTGTCATGGGTGTAAGAGTGATGTTCCGCCTCTACAAACGAACTCTTTTTCCGTCTCTTTTTTAGATTTCCCACAGATGCAGTGTATCAGAGCTTTTGTAGCCCAGCAGCCGGATGAGTTGTCGTTAGAAAAAGCCGATATCATCCTGGTCCACCAACAAAGCAGCGACCGTAAGGCCATCTCAAACCTCGAACCGATTTCAATCGCCGGTGATTTTTTATTATTTTTTTTCCCTCATCGCTTTCAACGGGTTTCCCCAGATTGGATCGAGGGTACCAGACTGTCCGACCGGCATCGCGGATGGGTACCCGATTCGCATTTGGAATTGATCGGCAACACCAGAGTCCGGCAGCGCAATCTATCCGATGCCCTCAAACTCACGACGGCCACGGCGGCGGTATGAGCGCGACTAAAAAGCGAGAGACTCACGTGGATCCGCTTGCTTTCCGTTTGCTAATGGGACCGATTGGAGAGTCATCATCATCGGTGTTTCCGGATCTCGATTCCTGCCTTCTGAATCAAAGGACAGTCTGCCTCTTTGGAGCAATGCATGACCACAGTTAGCCTTGGGCCCGGACCTGTGCACTCTCTGAAAAATATTATCCGCATCACAAAACGTGTGTGGTTATAATATGCGTTTTCAAAAGGCCAAAATGTTTCCCCCCCCCCAAGTGATGTTTTCAGGAAAATGATACATTTGTACATCTACTAGAGTGGAAAAGATGAGTTTGTGGCGCATGTATTATTGCAGTGTGAGCTCCTCGACAGGACTCTGTGTAAAAATGTGCAACTTTTGAAATGTACAGAGCATTTTAAGTACACGGTGAATCTATTTCAATAAATCCAGATTTCAATCATGCGGAACCACTGTGCAAGACTTATTGGAAAGTTTTTGTTATATTTAGAGAGGCGGCCAGTGCATTTGGTACCTGGGCCTACAGCGGGATCATAACTTTTCAAAGTAATTAGAACTATCGCAAAAAAAAAAAGTCATTCGTTTTGAATGTCGCACATGAGTTATCGGGGATAACTTTTAATGTATTTATTTCTCTTCGTCTTTACAGGGGAAGAATGGTCGAATAGACTTTTGACAATTATGGCTTTATAGTTATTTTATTTTTGCACACAACACACTAAAATGTATCCTAAAGCTACTGAGATGGAAACTAAAAGGTAGCAGTCTTAAAAAAAGTCAAAACAAAAATCAAACCTAACATTACAAATCCCAAACTGCCATCACCCTGATTCAAAATCAATATCGATCTTATAACAGTTTTTTAAAAATGCGGATGATTGAATGTATTAAACGGGAATAAAACAATTTCATGGAACCAATTCTGAATTTAGGTCCCAAAGGCAAGTCAGTACTTCTCAGACTGGAGGTGCAAAGTAGTTCTCTTTGGATTGGTCTTCTCAGAGCGATGTGCATTATTTCATATTGTGGCTGTAGAATTTGAAGTTTATTGTTATGCAATAAAAAGTCTTTTTGGACGAGAGGGACTGTATCGTGTCTCGATAAATCAAGCAAACAAATGGCCACTCAATGCACACAGATCTACCTCATTGATGACTACACAGCAATAGGCACTAGTGTGTCGTTGTTTTCACGCAACTCATCCTTGGAACTTTTATGATTTACCTCTCAGAGTTGCATCTGCATTGGAATCGGATTAGTGCATGTTCCTTCAAGTTGAGGTGATGGTATGCAGCTGCAGGGAGAACACGTTCAACACGTAGCCGTGAGGGGCGTTGTTCATGTGCCCCCCCACACCGTCCAATTGTTCCGCTTGCGTCGATTGGCGGATTGTCCCGTCACTCCATCAAGAATGGTCTAAAACAAGACCGTTCACCAATGAAATCACAGCAGGGTCTCCAGTTGTGTATTCTGAATGGTCTGGCTTTACTGTCAATCAACAAGACTACCTCTGATTGGTCAGAAATACGGTGGGCTGACCGGGCGTTATTTGTGTTGTTGTTGTAGTAGCGTAACAGGACAGTCGACATCTTTGGACTTCGGATTTCTCAAAAAGGTTAATTTGAGCGCAATCCGTTTTTTCCATGATAATTGATTTGCTGACGCCGTAAACAATCGGGGATTTTGGCCGTGGTCTGAAATTGAGTCGAACCGTCTTGAAAGGTGCGTAAACAAACCAGAAACCACCACTCGGTATTGCTACATATGGTCCTTTGAGCAACGTTAGCAGCGGCTTGGTTCGTGTTAACATCCCCGTGCCTTATTCACGTCACCACAATGGAGACAAATAGAAGTAAACTTGTCAGGTAGATTGTTTATCGGAATTCGGCTGTTGAAGCAAGCAGACAAGCCAAGGCAGCTGTCAAGTACAACGCGGCAGTTTTGACGTCACGAGAACATGGCATTGTTGTTTCTCAACGGCCGTTTTTTACTTTTTTTTTTTTTTTTGCTGCATTCCGACCATGAGACTTAACCTGGAGGCCAAAAACGCGATAAATAGCTGAAACGCTTGGGGATAAAAAAAAATCCATCGAGCTGTTATTGTTTACTGCTTTTGCCCCGCCCACACCCGAAAAACACATTACAGTCAGCGAAAGAGGTCTCCTGTATTTTGACATTTCAAATGATTGAGCCACCATGCAGTGAACAAACACAAGTGATGTGTTTAAATTGCTAAATAGAGCAGCGCAATGTCACAAAATATTAAACAAGCTTATGCGCGTTCCATATATGCACGCCATGACATCAGAAATCGTTCCATGTTGACTACATATCGTCCGACAGCTCACTACTAATAAGACAAAAAAATGTACCGACGTGCCTCACGTCTTAAAACACATCTGTCACTTGATGAATGAATGCGCTGCTTAGTCATGTCATCTTTTCTTGTTTGTTCGCTCAATAAATAAAGCGCTTGTCTGTCAGCTTCAAGGCTTTACTGGTGTCGTTGTGTTCAGATGGCGAGTCCGTACCAGCGCTCGATTCCGCTGGAGGTGAGGAGAGCGGAAGGAGAGCGTGTCCGGGCCAAGCATCCCGACAAGATACCGGTCAGCATGACGGCAAAGGATTTTATTTTGTAGGTAACAACAAGCTATTGAATGGATTGTTTTTTTTTTTGCCTGAACAGATCATCGTGGAGAGGGCCCAGAGGTCACGTGCTCCCGAACTGGATAAGAAGAAGTACTTGGTGCCCTCAGATTTAACAGGTACTATTAACATGCACTCTGCGGTTTTGTGCCTTTTTAAAAAAAAAAAAAAAATCTGTTGTACCCACCCCTGTTCTCTCTCGTGAACCATCTCCTGTTGTTTCCCTCTCAGTGGGCCAGCTGTGTTTTCTCATCCGCCAGCGCGTGTCGTTGAGACCAGAGGAGGCGCTCTTCTTCTTCGTCAACAACTCCATGCCGCCCTCCAGCTCTCCTCTCTCTGCAGTCTATGAGGTAAGGCGGTGTCATTAACGGGACGCCCAGTATTTCAGATTTCACGTTGGAATACATTGATGGGGCAGCACGGCGAGTAAGTGGTTAGCGTGTCCGACAGCCTCGAGTCTTTGTTGAACTGAACACGCGTGTTTTTGGAATGTGGGAGGAGGCAGAGGGTGAGCACGTGCTTGCTCCGAGCTATTTATTGCCATTCACCGTTGAAATTGGCTTTAGACTTTCGGGGACTTTGAGGTGTTGTGAATCGTGTGTACTTTAATGTGGCTTTCAATATCGGGCTCATTTTGCAGTATGGGACCAATAAAAGTGATTTTTTTTTTTGTGGTTTTCTCCAATATGGGTCCTATGTCTTTATTTTCTCATGTAGAGTACTTTTTTTTGCTATTTAAGAGCAAAACATTTTTGGTGCTGCTTTTGTGGAGCGAGATTTGAGTAACATTTGCATTCATTTCAATGGGGAAAAAGGATTTGAGATTCGAGAATTGAACTCTAACGGCTCCAATTTGCTAATGTGAAAATAAGTGTTTGCCACAAGTTAGGTTGAAGAAGAAAAAAAAAAACGTAAACACCATCCTTAGCTCGATCATGATCCTGAAGTTGAACCCGTGTTGCGTTGCGTTCCAGGAACACCACGACGACGACTTGTTTCTCTACCTGACCTACAGCAACGAGAGCGTCTACGGCGCCTGAAGGGGACCATCACGCCTCCGCGTCGGCGACAACGAGAAAGTGGGGGAGAAGGAAGACGCCGTGATTGATATGCCTACAATCATGTATGCGTAAAACAGGCTAAAGGTGGCAGTTTCATTTAGTATTAAATGTTTACTGTACCGTCTTTTTTTTTTTTGGTTTTGGGTTCCTTTCATGATGATTTTTTTTTTTTAAAGAAAGAAAAGCAATGGAAAAGTGAAGCTCCCCTTATCTTTCTCACGTGTATTTAATGAACATAGTTTTGTTTTTATAAATGCCGCAATTATGGATTTTTTTTTGGGGGGGGGGTGGAAAATAAAGATGACACAAACATGGTAATGAGCGGTTTATTTCTGCTTATCGTGTCGCAATGCTTCTTCCGTTTCCCCGGATTCGCTTTGACACCGGCGACTAAAGAATTTGAGGACGGCCCAATACAAAGATCACGAATCTCAAGAAGGGGAAGTATTCAGTCTTCATCAAGCAGCTGAAGATTGGACGCATTCGGGAGCTTTCCTCCCTCGCTTGCGCATTCTCAAGGTTAAAAAAAAAAAGCATCCCGACACTTTATTGCATCTTTGTCACCAGTTGCGTTTGCACTCGCGGACAACAGGTTAGCGGTACGGAACTTCTCGGCTCTTCAGCGCCCACCAAGTACTTTTCCAAGGAAAGTGAAAGTTAACCGCGGAGAAGAAAGGACTCTCATGGAGCTGCACGAGATCGCAGGCAAGAAAAAGCAACACGAAGCCGATAAGGCAAAGGAGACGATGCTGAAAGTCGAAGGTGAAGGGAACCCGTACTCGTATGCTGAGGGCCCAACACGTAAGTAGAAAATGCATTTAGACCCTTCTCAAGACAAGCAGAGGTTGTGGCATTTTGTTGCGTGGCCAAAATTTGTCCGACTGGCTAATAGAGCTATTGATCATATTTCATTTCCATTCAAGTCATCTGTATTGTATTTTCTTTATTAAAAAAATAAAAATAAAAATCGGGGCTAGTAACGGCACACCATTTGCCCGAGTATTTCTTTTTTTCCCCCTCATTAAGTTTGGGAACATTTTAGATTTACAAATGCCATCTAGTTTCTGGTCAAATGCGTTCCCGTTAATTTTGCTTTAGCCGCCGCAGAGGAAGCAGACCTGGGCGACTACACGGGACTTAAAAATCCACCTGAGGACGTCTATGCAGACATTTCAGAACCAACTAAACGACCAGGTACACTCAATTGCACATTACACCCCCCCACAAATAAATAAATATTATTTTTAAAAATTATATTTTTTTAAAAAAGGCTCAAGGGTGCCTGAGAACATGTTTGGGCGCGGGTGTCCAACTCAAGGCCCAGGGGCCAAAATCAGCCCACCAAAGCCAATCAAGCATGTCGACTCCTAAAATCTGTACCCAAATTAAAAATATATATAAAAGAAAATATCATATGTAATAAATGAGAGCTGTTGTCAGCATTTTCTTGTTATCAAACCCCTCATTAGTCACTTAAATAGTTGAAACGGTTACTCTTGACTTCTTTATATGGTTTCAGTCATAATGGCCAGCCGAGGTGAAGGGCGACGACACTGTGGCCCGTGACAAAAAAATGACTTTGACAACCCCCCCCGTTCTCGGGCGTGCCACCATGACAGTGATTCTGTGGCTGATAACTCGATTCTTGAAAAACGTAACTTTGTGTTTGCTGACATTTAAGATAAAAGAATCAAAAGCAGAAGTTGGGGGATTTTGTTGTGTGGTCAAAATTTGGCTGACTAGCTAAGTAGCATTTGATCATTTATTTCATTTCCATTCAAGTCATTGGTATTGGCTTTTTTTTTTTTGGTTTTGTTTTTCATCTCACATGAAACACCATTTGTCAATCCATAACATTTCATTAAAACAGTGACCAAAATTAAAATGTGGATACATTCAAACAAACGTCATGTTGAAGAGTTGCATTTATTTGCATGAGCTTGTCAGTTCCCGAAGCCTTCAAAATTACAACACAAAAAGTTTCGCCGGCTTGGAATATGTCGCCCGCTCACTACAACTCTTGAGATATTCGCACTTTGTCAGTCAAACAGATCCAAGAAGCCACGAGGCCTTACCGACTGGCATGTTTGATCCTGACCGTGTTGTCTTTGGTGCTGCTGCTGGTCATCATCGTGTTGCTCGTGAAATGTGAGTTTCGTCAATAACTCCTCTTGCGCGGGGGGGGGGGCAGGGGAAGCATGACATACCATTACAACAATAAAATGTCTTCCCTTCATTGAACAGTTTCAATGTAAGGTTTGCGCACAGCTTGCTGATGATCTGATCATTTGAATCAGGTGTGTTGAATGAGGACCATTCAACCAGGTGTGTGGTTTTCGTCCCGGCCGTGGAACAGTGGACCAGCTCTACACCCTTAGCAGGGTTCTCGAGGGTATGTGGGAATTCGCCCAACCAGTCTACATGTGTTTTGTGGACTTGGAGAAGGCGTTTGACCGTGTCCCTCGGGGAGTTCTGTGGGGGGTGCTTCGTGGGTATGGAGTACCGAACCCCCTGATACGGGCTGTCCGGTCACTATACCACCGATGTCAGAGTTTGGTCCGCATTGCCGGCAGTAAGTCGGAATCGTTTCCAGTGAGGGTAGGACTCCGCCAAGGCTGCCCTTTGTCACCGATTCTGTTCATAACCTTCATGGACAGAATCTCTAGGCGCAGCCGAAGCGTTGAGGGGGTCCGTTTTGGTGGCCTCAGTATTGCATCCCTGCTTTTTGCAGATGATGTGGTGCTGTTGGCTCCTTCAAACCGGGACTCTCCAACTCTCACTGGAGCGTTTCGCAGCCGAGTGTGAAGCGGTTGGGATGAAAATCAGCACCTCCAAATCTGAAACCATGGTCCTCAGTCGGAAAAGGGTGGAGTGCCCCCTCCAGGTCGGCGGGGAGATCTTGCCCCAAGTGGAGGAGTTTAAGTATCTTGGGGTCTTGTTCACGAGTGAGGACAGGAGGGAGCGAGAGATCGACAGGCGGATCGGTGCAGCGTCTGCTGTGATGCAGACGTTGTATCGGTCTGTCGTGGTGAAGCAGGAGCTGAGCCAAAGGGCGAAGCTCTCAATTTACCGGTCGATCTACGTCCCAACCCTCACCTATGGTCACGAGCTATGGGTCGTGACCGAAAGAACGAGATCCCGGATACAAGCGGCCGAAATGAGTTTTCTCCGCAGGGTGTCCGGGCTCTCCCTTAGAGATAAGGTGAGAAGCTCGGTCATCTGGGAGGGGCTCCGAGTCGAGCCGCTTCTCCTCCACATCGAGAGGAGCCAGATGAGGTGGCTTGGGCATCTGATTCGGATGCCTCCTGAGCGCCTCCCTGGTGAGGTGTTCCGGGCATGTCCCACCGGGAGGAGACCCCGAGGAAGACCCAGGACACGCTGGAGAGACTGTCACCCAGCTGGCCTGGGAACGCCTCGGGATCCCCCGGGGAGAGCTGGAAGAAGTAGCTAGGGAGAGGGAAGTCTGGGCTTCCCTGCTAAAGCTGTTGCCCCCGCGACCCGGCCCCGGATAAGCGGTAGAAGATGGATGGATGGATGGATGAATGAGGACCCCCCCCCCCCTTGCGGGAGTGCCTCGCCTGGGAAAAAGTATCTACAATGGAATTTCTCCTCCCCCAGTTCTTGTAATGTTTATCAATGATGTTGTATCCACCACGGTGTATCTTTTGTCTCCTGTGGGAACAGGAAGTCAGGAGGAAGTGGGTTCGCGATTGTTCTTCCCACAAATGATGCGCGTGTATATGTATTGTAAATCGATCCCCTCTAGTGAAAACTGGATCCGGCGCCTGCGCCGTGAACGCGGTGAGCTGGAAATCGCCAACTTGCACCGTGGAGCACTGCAGGACTTTCACTTCTCAACATCGAGACCGATGTGAGCATTTTCACCATATCCACTTTAAGAGTCATCGTTTAAAAATGACTTGCGCTGGATTACCCCGCTTTAGGTTCCTGTTGCCAGCAGTGCCCCCCAAGGTGGGTGCGACTGGACCAGTCTTGTTTCTTCTTGTCCACGTTGAGGCTGAGCTGGGAGGAGAGCCAGAACAACTGTACCGGTGAGGGAGGATCTCTGGCCGTGGTCAGCAGCCAGAAAGTCCAGGTGGTTGTGACGCCGATCATTTGTACAGGCACCACTGAGAACAAATGGATTTGCTATTCTTGTCGTTGGAATGTCATTGTCGACCTCACTATTCCAGAGCTTTCTGACTCAAAATGGAAACGGGCGTAAATATTGGATCGGTCTGCGTAGCACAAATGATATATGGACCTGGATCGACGACAACACGCTGAAACAGAAGTGAGTCGGCTATGATACACTCCATGCAGTCCATCGTCAATACGTCGCAGTACAACGCCACGATTGCCAAGGAGGACTTGCTCAATATCAGAATTTATTTTCATTTTATTTTTGTCCGAAACATCAACGGCTGGTATCGTCAACTTCCATGAGTATCTGATTAGTTTAAAATTAGGCCCGTATATCGATACTTGGTATCTGTACTTGCCCGTTTTCTTAAATTGAGAACTCTGGAATTAGATTCAAGTGTTTCGAAAGTGTGGCTATTCAAGTCTCTGCAACCCAGACTTGATAAGACTGTTATTTTATTGTTAGTTTCTGTAGGGTGATATTTTTTTTGTGATACTGCCGTTTCCGAGGGAAAATAACGATTTTGTCAAATTGGCTCGAACGAAGGCCACAGAGCTATTCTCCGCGAGCACGTTAGCTTAGCTCGATGCTAATACACTTGCTATGGAGCGCACGTGTCGGTACAATGGTTTATCCATTTTTCTTTCTTTTATAACTGCACAGTTGTATCTTATATCAACAGAACAACAATATCAATTTTCACCAACTTCATTCCTGACTTTTTTTTAATGTTACTGGCGAGCTGGCTGGCTAGCAAGCAGGCTAGCTCGCTATGCGCATAATACCAAGGTTGACGGTTTTGATTGTGGTTTGTAGCTACTGGGGAGACGACGAGACAACGGGAGATTGTGCGATTCTGAGCAGCAACAAGCCTGCCGAGAAGAACTGGATCAAGTCACCTTGCAGCTCATATACATACTACATCTGTCGGATGCACCTCTGAACAGGAGTTAGCCAGAAGCGTTTTTTTTTCCAAGCGTGCAAATGAAAGCCTTTTAAATGATCCATGCTCTGCAAGTTGGACAAAGCACTGTACATTGTCTGCAGCAAATGCTAGCAACTTTTCTTTGATATTACCCGCTTAATATTTAGTAGACTGCCTGGCAATCATTAAGAATTCCAATGTCAAACCACCGGAACATTCTGGTTCGGAATGCAAGTAATTTGACATTCATATTCATGTGCTTGATTTATTTTTTTTTTTTTGGCTAAAACAGTAAATTTCCTTCAAATATTAGAAACCGTTCTCTTCCATGATTTGAACATGGCCACAAATTGCAACCACAAGAATGAACATTTTTGAGACCTTGATAATGAATCGAAACTAAACATTTGATGATGTATTTTGGATCCTGCTACCTTTGGATACAGCTTCATTAATTGGTCCAAAAAGTATTTGCAAGAAGTAATGTCTGTGCCGGTGCCGTACAACAACAGGCAGAACAATTAAAAATTACCCTTGGGCTCAGCCGAACTAATGTGCTGCGTTATTTTTTTTTTTAAATGTACAATATGTGGCTTGACTGAATAAAGTTTCGGATGACCAGTCAGTGACTGCTGTATCAATTTTAAAGTACAATTACAAGTGCCTTTATGTAGTGGGTAGTGCGATTCACTCTGATTTTTGCTTCAATAAAGGTTGATTGTCAAATAAATAATTTGTGCAGAACTTTCTTCCCTCTTAAGATATATTCCCACTTTATATGTTGCAATATCAGACACTCCTTTTCCACAGCGCAAAAAAAAAAGCCACAATTTTCACGCAAAGATCAAAAGATAGATCATGAAGTCATTCACCGGCTCCGTTTAGACAAAATGGATGTCTTGCTCGTCCTCCTCCACCTCCACGTCGGCACCCAAAGCGCTCTGACGAATCAACTTCCAGCCGGAAATGGATCGCCGATTCCTCTGTCTGACCTTGAGGTTGGCAGCGGCCTTTTGGGTTCCCTCCATCTCCCCCTTTTCATCCTCCCGAGCAAACACTTGAATGTATCGCCGCATCTTCTGCATCAAGGGGTCGTTCCTGTCCTCGACTCTGTAAAGTGAGTCAGCCATCGGGCATACAGAACATTGTTATACCGAGGTTGATCTAAAAATATATTTTTGAGATTGTGACCGAGCATTCAAATGCTTTGGAGGTCATCAATTGAAATACAAATACAAAAATATACTAGAGAACACATTGCAGTGAAATTATTTGGAGTATACCTTTCATGTGATGCTACAATGTCGTTTATTAAAATTATACACTGCATGCATGGTTATAATATATAATTTGTTTCGGCTGCACTGCCTCCAGTACATGTCAATGTTAGATTTGTTTTTCTGTTTTTTTGTTTGTTTGTTTTTTTGTCCAGTCACATTTCATTTTCTCCGTTGTTGCCACATCATTCTAATCTGCCGATCAGAACGTAACAAAAACTATTATGCAACAGGACTCTCGCTTTAAACCAATCTCATTTCAAATTAATTCTCGGAGGGCCAGCTAGCTGGCCCACAATGACATCGGCATTTTTCCCCGCCCCCATCTTCTGATTGGTCGGTCAGAAGGAAGCTTAATTGGCATGGGAGGTAGGCTGGGGTGAGCAACAGTTTTCCCACATATTCGTCCTGTACTGGGCTCTTGATGCTCGATAAAGCGTTTGGAAAAAGAAAACGGAACAAAACGCCACTTACCGGAGATACCAGCGCTCGGTCAGGCCGTAGCTGAGCCCACACACTCCGAGGCGAGGCCAGAGGCAGCGGGGCAGCCTCCTCTCCAGCATCAGCGTCGTTGCCACCACCTGCACAGCGGTTACCATGACAACGCCACACACTACATTGTTATGAAGTGAAGCGCAAGCTTTTTTGTTTGTTTGTTTTTGTTTTCCGTTTGGGCGAGGGTTGGCTTCAACGTTCCGCACGGATGTGCTCCTTCGCCGCAACTCTCACCTGAGTCCTCCAGAGCTCGTCTCTCTCCTGGGCCACCTGCCAGTGGGTGTCGCTCATCATGGCGATCAGCAGGTTGAGCAGAAGGATGCAGGACACCACCGAGAAGGCGCAGTGCAGCACGTGCACGATCGGCGGCGTGATGAAGGTGTGGTCCACCGGCAGGTCGATGAGGCCCACGGTCAGCTCAAACTGCGAGAAGAGCGTGATGGGGAAGGAGCGATACGCCGGGATGGTGTCTGGCTCCTGAGTCATGTACACCATCCACAGGGCTGTACAGTCGTGACATTTTACCACAATGTTTTTTCAACACTCTCGTCCCATGAACAGATGGTAGAATATTGAGACAAAAGTACTCAATTTGTGCGTGGAATGGGCATACTCACAAGTTGAAAAACCAAGAAGTACAATGACACTCAGCCACATAAACTTGGTCAGGTCTCCAAATATAATCTAGGAAGAAAAAGATGGCAAAGGATGCGATTGTGAGTGCCACAAAAAGGTCAACGCAGCCGTGTCAGAAAAGAAGAAATACGAGTCAAACCGCATCGAGTCCACACAGACTGTAATCGCAAAAAAAAATGCTCAAGGGGAAGTCAAAAATTGTCTCGACAGTAAGAGGTTCTCTATGCCCCCTTTTTTGATGAAATCGAATTACAATTAAAAATTGAAATTAAATTTAATAAATTAATTAAAATTAATTAATATAAATATAATATATATATATTTTAAATTTTTTATTAATTTTAATTAATTAAAATCAATAAAAATCTAAAAAATTAGCATCACTCATACTTAGCTCAATCCTGGGTCAGCTGAGTTTATGAAATCAAATAAATTCAAAACGCACACACATGCAGGTATCAGGATTTTTTTTTTATACCTTTGAAATTAGTAACATTATTGCTTGGCCCCCCATCTTATTTTATTTTAATTAGATGCATGTATTACTCATGAAGGCAGTCTGTACCCCCCCCCCTCCCCCAGACACAACAAGTCACTTTCACTTTGAAAAATGCGAGCGGGGCGCACCTTCTGGATCATAATGACGTACGGGCCGAGAATTTCAAAGCCGCGCGCGAAGAACATGACGTTGGTCCAGCCCAGCACCAAACACACGGCCATGACCTCGGCTTCGCCCTGCACACTGCACGCTCTGAACACACACAGCAGCACCACCAGGCAAGCGTAGCTGACACTGCAACAGAATCAACAACCCATTTCGAGCGCCTTCTAATGCGACGGGGCAGCTTTGGCGGCCATTTCAACGACGTACAGGATCACGTGGAAGGGGCCGCCGAGTGCCGTCTGACCAAAGTAGCGCTTCGCTCCCACCCTCAGGATGTCCGGAATCTGATCTCATGGAAGAGGGATGGACAGCAAAAAGTGTCGTTGAGTGTCTGCAATAAACAGTCTGGACAGTGGATATTAAAAAAAAAAAAAAAAGTGTACACACCGCTGTTTAAATTGCATAAATTTATGCATTAATTTAATCATCAATTAATTAATTAATTAAAAATTATTTCCGATTAATTAATCTAAAAATTAATTACAATTAATCTAAAATTAATTACAATTAATTAATTTGCATTACAAAATAATGTGTTGTTTGAGTAAAATACCAATAACTGCGATATTAAATCCGCCCCCCCCCAAAAAAAACAATCAGAGTATAAATCTAATCATCACACGGGAGGTAAATGAATCATCCCACCCCTATTTTTTCTATCACAAGAAGTTAACCTGGCATCTGAGCAGGGGTGTGTAGACTTTTATATCCATCGTAAGTGCACAATGGCCATACTTCCAGCAACAGGATAACCAAAGCTCCCAGGACACTGATGATCTCCCCGACCAGACGCAGGGTGTCCGAGTGTGTCACGTAACTCTCCTGAGAACGACAGAGAGAGAGAAGGATAGTCAATTCCCCGGAAATAGACCCGAATGAGGGCAAGCGCTGTCGAAAATAAATGCGCCGATGCTTCTGTCGTGTATTTTGTAGCTGCCAACGCACACGGAGCGTCTTCTGGACTCGGATCGTTCTGTCCATATCTGATAACGTGTAGTTCTCCGGAGCATCCTTTAGGGGGCGAAATATGCAGCACAATGTGAACATCCCAATGTAGAGCAGGTAGAAAACCATCAGGAGTCTGCGGAGATGATATTTCGAGAAAGAACAAGTATGAGGCAACACGAAACAAGTGTGCCGGTGCTTAGTTAAGACTTGAAAGCATACCTGAAGTAATGTTTTCCGTATAGGTTCCACTTGAGGCTGACCAGCTGCCTCACAGGGGTCACCTCCAGTATTCTCCTGGCCTTGAGACACAAAATATTGAATGGCATCATCCATTCGTTTGACGTATTTGTCACTCATTTACGTGTGCTGAGAAGACTCAACATTCATTTTGAAATATAAGATCATCCTAATACAATGTCAATGAAAAGAAATGTTTAGGACTGCAGTTAATAGTTTTAGAATGGAGTTTTTGACTGATTATCTCATCAAATAATTCATTATTCGTGCTTCCCCAAACACAATTATCTTCAAATTCAAAAGAAGCAACAGACAAATAAATAAAAACATAGTATTTAACTCCATAATAATGGAAACCCAGCTGCACCTCTTTCTGTGGGCTCCCCACAATGAGCTCCAGCACTGACATGTTGTCGGCCCATGAGTCAATCTCGCTCAGATCGTAGAGGTGAGAGGTCAAAGGTCCCAGACCCCACTGGACCAAACGCCTTTTGTTCACCAGGTGCTGAAAGACCTGACAAAGACGAAGAGGAGTGAAAAAAAAAAATCCGCTTCACCTATTTTATCAAACGGAACCGGTGGCGAGACTAGGAGGCCATAGATACCTGAGCTAAGTTAGCTAACTTGTAAAACGGCTCCCCGGCTAGCCAGATAGAAGGACGGATGAACTAGCAGTGCTAGCTAGCTAGCTAGATTGGAAGAGGCTTGCAAGATAGCTAGCCGGCTCGCCAGAAAGAAGTACAGATTAACCATCAGAGTTAGCTAGATAGCGGCGCTAGCTTTCAAGATGGCTAGCGAGTTAGCTAGACATAAGAACTAACAGTGAGAGGTCGATAGATGGAAAAATAGAAAGAATACCGGATGCTACTTTGCAAGCAGATCAACTGGCAGCGCAAGCTAGCTACCAAGCTCAATTCAACTGTATTTATAGAGTACTTTAAATCAACCTAGCTAGATAATCCAACCCTCTGTCAACGTAGATAAAACAAATAATCAAGTAGATTACACAAAGTCTATCCGATATTTTTAATTGTGCGTAAGTTGGATGGCGACATCCCCACACCGCAAAACAGATTGGGAGTCATATGCGCTCACCACAGAGTTTCCCTCTTTGGCTGCCAGTTTAAAAGGCGTCAGGCCTCGGGAGTTGGGCACCATGTCGAGCGGTACCGACTGGTCCAGCTCTGCATCGCGGGCCATTATTAGGTCAATAGCTTGGCACGCGATTGTCTTGTTGGGCTGCAGGACTAAAATGTGAAGCACCGTGTTGCCTTTCAAGGGAAAAAAAAGACAAAAGACAGAAGTTAAGTCGCGTCAGGCATGCCGGGCTTTGTTTTCAAAACGTCAAATACCGCGATAGTCTTGGACCCTGGTGCTGGCCCCCGCATCGATGATCATGGAGATGATGTCCTCATTGCCGGCGCATGCAGCAAAAGAAAGTATGTGCTCACCTGAGGACATTGGGACGAGGGCGTTGTTATCCTCCTACTTGGTTCAAATAAACGCCTCCATCTTGAATAATTGTTCCGTGAACAAGAGGAACAAATACTGTTGTACTAAATGAAGAGATTTTATGACTCATTCTTGTCTTTGGCGTACTGTAGCTATCAAAAGGGAGTACTACACCCCTCGCATTTTGGGGAAAATATTTCATTCGAGTTGTTAATTGAAACAATACCAACGAAATGATACTTATTACAATTTAAAGTATTTAGTGTACGAACGCCTCCTAATTGTGCACAATTTCTCACCGCAGTAGAGGAGTCCACCGATCCTCTTTCTGAAGTACAGGCCCGTGACTCTGGGCGTAGCCACGTCCGCCCCGCGGCTAACCAGTTGATGGACCAGGTCGAAGTTTTGATTCACCACAGCAATGTGGAGAGGTGTGACACCTGAGGCAGGGGAGAGTGTGAGGGGGCTGTGTGTGTGTGTGTGTGTGTGTGTGTACGTGTGTTTGTCAAGCAGAAAGGTTGGTCCTCGCTTTGCAGGACTTTTTTTTTTTACTTGGTCCTCACTGTGCCACAAGTGCAGGAATGTGTGTGTGTGTGTGTTAGCTCTCTCATCAGAAAAGAAACATATATTAACGTGGCGTAAAATAAAATATTCAGTAAAATAAGGATGTTTACAATTCCCATTGGATGTTAACTCCAAATATATACTTTGATTTATCTGTATAATAAATAGATTACAGGGACATTTTTTTTCTATTATAGAGTTCATACGGTGGCTATTTCAGAGCAAGAAACTGTTGTGGTCATTTATGTCCAACAAGTCATATCTCGAACTGTAATAATAATGTTATTATTATAATATTATTAATAATTTTCTCTTTTTTAAATTAAGTTTAAAAACCAGGTAACTAGTAACAAATGTCTTAAGTCAAGTCAAGAGTATTTCTCGAGCACTTTCAAACTGCATACAAAGTGCTGTATATGGAGCGATTTAACATGCACAATAAACAGTGAGACAAATCGGTAATAAAGGCGGTAGAAAGCACCAAGCAGTAAAATCAAGAACAAATCTAAGTCATGCTGAGTCGAACGCCAAAGCGTCTTAGACGAGGCTAAGTATGATTTTTCAAAAGCTATTTTCTGGTGTTGAATTAAGTGACGGACTACGCCGCGGTGTGTTAAACCTTGGAAGAGGTCGGAGGTCATGGGCTCATTGATGAGTTCAGGGGCACCGTCCATAAGGGCCACCGCCGCGTCCAGATTGTTGTTCATGGCGGCCACGTGGAGCGCCGTCTCGCCCAGGGCGCCTGAAAGGCGCAACGAGGCACGTTGGGATTCAACCACAGAGCGGCGGACAGACGGACGGGACAGACAAGACAGGGTGGGTGGTTGTACCTCTCTCAAAAATGTTGGTGGAAGAACAGCCGAGCAGCTTCTTGATGCAGCCCGCGCTGTTCTTCTTTGCCGCGTAGAAAAGAGGAATGTCGCTCACGCTGGAAGAGAAACGTTTCCATTAGCCTCCGATCAAATATTTCTCATTCGTTTTCTTCATCGCTCGTCTCTGGCGGGAAGTAACAAACTTGGGCGATACGGGAATCCAACTGAGATATGATGACGTCATACGATTACTGTACTGCAAAAGTCAACGCACTCCTGTTCAAATAGCAGCTTTTTGTGATATAAAAATGAGTGTGATCAATAGATGTGATCAAAATTAACCTCTTCATGTGGAACGGACGTGCACTTTTAAACAGGGGTGTGTAGACTTTTTAAAATCCACCGTTTTTTTTTTTGTTTAATGAATGCAACAAACTTCTTACCACTTGGTGTGCAACAGGAAGGTCTCGTCCAGCATCTGGTTCCATCCTTTCTTGTGGTGAAGGCGAAACTTGAGCTGACTCCACCAGTGGTTGAGCTCGCTGGGAGCCGACCTGGCCAGCGCAGGGGACATGCTCGTCCAAACGTTGCTTCCACCGCACCGGGGGTGTCAAAAGTCACGGAAGAAGGGGAGGGGAGGTGAGCATGCGTTTATAACAGCCCGTCTCGAGGGAGGAGACACATTGACATTGACCTGGAGTGGGACTCGCGCTTGAAATGTGAGTAATCCACGAGCGGCTTGGGAAGTCCTTCAGAAGACGAGACGTTCTTTGAAAGTTTGCAGGTGAAGCCTTCAATGGCGGGCGAGCGGGCCCGTGTGCCTTCCGGCAGCCCGCCCGGAAAACCCGCATGGCCCCGATGGCAAATTCTGCAGCATCATGACAGGTTTCAAAAAGCAGCTTTCGGGAACAACCAGTTTGGAACTTGCAAGCCTTTCAATCAGATACGAAGGCAGTCCCAAGTCAGCGTTGGCATCAGCAGGCGTCACGGCACGCGTTTTAATTGACAGGTTGCAACCCTGAGGCTCTTCTAATTGACCCAAGTGGGAAGTCTGCAGTCGAGAATTAAAATTGACCAGTCGTCAAATTAAGGGTGAATCACGATACCATCAATGATTTGCATTGTAAAAAGTAAATAAATGCATTTAAAAAAAGGAAAGAAAATAATAATAAGGGACGAAAACAAATGCAAAACTACAAACTTGAAATATTTTCAATATTTTTTTTTAATTTCAGATTTCATGGTATGAATAAAATAATGCAATGCTAACCCAACAAAATAGGAAAACAGTACCCGTAAACCGATAAAAAGCAAATAAATACATTTAAAAAAGGAAAGAAAATAATAAGGGACCAAAACAAAAAAAAAACAAATGCAAAACTATAAACTTGAAATAATTTCAATATGTTTTTTAAATTTCAGATTTCATAGAATAAATAAAATAATGCAATGCTAACCCAACAAAATAGGAAAACAGTACCCGTAAACCAGTAAAAAGCAAATAAATACATTTAAAAAAGGAAAGAAAATAATAAGGGATGAAAACAAAAAACAAATGCAAAAATATAAACTTGAAATATTTTCAATATTTTTTTAAATTTCAGATTTCATGGAATAAATAAAATAATGCAATGCTAACCCAACAAAATAGGAAAACAGTACCCGTAAACCGATAAAAAGCAAATAAATACATTTAAAAAAGGAAAGAAAATAATAAGGGATGAAAACAAAAAACAAATGCAAAAATATAAACTTGAAATATTTTCAATATTTTTTTAAATTTCAGATTTCATGGAATAAATAAAATCATGCAATGCTAACCCAACAAAATAGGAAAACAGTACCCGTAAACCAGTAAAAAGCAAATAAATACATTTAAAAAAGGAAAGAAAATAATGAGGGGCGAAAACAAAAAACAAATGCAAAACCATAAACTTGAAATATTTTCAATATTTTTTTAAATTTCAGATTTCATGGAATAAATAAAATCATGCAATGCTAACCCAACAAAATAGGAAAACGGTACCCGATGAATGAAAATGATGCCATCGTATTTTTAAACACTTCCTGGGACAATTCAACGAATAATCACGCTTCCTTCTCATTGACGGTTTCGGGAAGGCCCGTCCGCGCTCTCCAGTGACTTTGGGGACGGGACTTTGTCTCGCTATCGGGGAAGATCACTTACCATGACCCAGCGCTGCTACCGCCATGCCACAGAGCCGAGTTTTGCCTGACACATGCTGAGGCCAGCAGATCTCCGACTGCGATTCCACTCTAAAAATGCTTACCTCCGCGTAGATGGTTGACTCCATGACGAAGGTAATCCGGGTGGTCAATGTCAAGTTCTTTAGGAGGGGGAACACGAATCCACCCCCGCGATTCGGTTACGTCTGCTGTCCAGATGCACGGAGTGCCAATTAGTAGCGGCGGAACGATCCAATTAGCGATAATATTGATACCGATGATATCGACATTCATTCACATTGATGTTAGCGTCATGAGAATAACACGAGTTATTTTTTCTCTTCTCGAGAAGTTGAAGTCACAAACTCTCATACAATATATTTACCCAAAAGTAATGAATGCTAGTGTGTGCCGGAAACTGTTTTTTGTTGAATTTGTTTTCAATTTTATAAGTGGATACCATAATTTTAATACTGATCGATGTCTATTTTATGTTAGATGAGATGTATAGCGTACGTAAAAATATATCTGGACCCAGATGATATTATTTTATGCGGCAGCTTGACAAAATAAAATCGCGTAAATTCTAAACTTTATGTTCAGCGTAACAGAAGCTCCTTCACTTACATAATCTTTCCTTGGCACGGTGATGAACCAATAAGGTGCCAAAGCATTACTTTTCTATTAGACGGTGCTTTGCCGCCACCTTGTGGCCTTCTATGGTTTTTCAGAATAACCATGAAAATACTGAATAATCGATTTTTCAGTGACTACTAGGACTGGTTCCAAAAATGAAAAGTGTGATAGGCAGGAGAACATAATATAAATGATATTTTGTTGGATATTGATTGAAAATTGTTACAATCTACACATAGGAGGGTGTTCGGTTTAAAAAAAAAAAAGACAGCGATGTAAATTAAATAAAATATTTTCATTTATTTTACAAATGCTTCACAATTACGCAATAGTGGTGAACACATATACATGTAAACACAGCTATTCATGTGTAAACTGACACCCGCATCCGCGGACATTCCCTTCAAGTGTTGGTCCGATCCGATAGTGTCACACGGTCACAGAGTGACAAGTGTTTTAGTGCCTACAGTCAAACCGGAAAAACCAAGTGAAGTGTGTGACTTCTGTGGAGTACAAAAGCTTGGGGGGGGGGGGGGGGGCTTATCTCACGGGCAAAAGTGGACGCTTGTTTGACACCCAACCCCAAAAAATTGCTGTTTTTGTCACTTGAACGCGAGAGTGGCCGCTGCAGTCTTCTCGGGCCTCGCCGGACTTCATTTCCCACAGTGCACCTCTTCCGTCATTTCAGTCCCCGGATATGTCTTTGAATGCAGTGGCAAAAGTCAGCAGGAGTCCACGCTGGTGGCCTTCAGCGCGCTTGCAGTCACACCTCCACCTGGCCCTGAGTCAGGTGGGCCTTGAGCTGCTGGGCGGCGTTGAAGATTTTCCTCTGGTGACCCAGCAGGTTGACGCCGAGGTTCTGGATGTCTCTGACCGAGGATAGGATGGTTAGTCTTATTAACGTCAGATGTAGTTTTGGGGTTTTTTATTTTTTTTTCATTTTATGAGGGGAATTTTGAGTTTTATTGAGAGAACAAGAATATTGTTCCAGTTTGGGTTATTTTATTAGTTTTCCCGAACCGTACTACCCTTGGCAGAGACCCGTGCACGGGTATTATCCTGTCATCGTTTGGGATTTTTCATGACCGTTAGTTTTATATTTCGTTTTGACTTTCTTCATTTCTAATTCAGTTCATTCAGTTCAGCTTTGTTCATTTCATTCATTCATTCATCTTCCGTACCGCTTGATCCTCACTAGGGTCGCGGGGGTGCTGGAGCCCATCCTAGCCGTCTCCGGGCAGTAGGCGGGGGACACCCTGAATCGGTTGCCAGCCAATCGCAGGGCACACAGAAACGAACAACCATTTGCACTCACACTCACACCTAGGGACAATTTAGAGTGTTCAATCAGCCTGCCATGCATATTTTTGGAATGTGGGAGGAAACCGGAGCACCCGGAGAAAACCCACGCAGTCCCGGGGAGAACATGCAAACTCCACACAGGGAGGCCGGAGCTGGAATCGAACCCGGTACCTCTGCACTGTGAAGCCGAAGTGCTAACCACTGGACTACCGGGCCGCCCTATTGTTCATTTCAATGAATTGATATTTTTTTCGAAAAGGCTTTGATTTTTGTGTGGTTTTATTTATTTATTACCCCCCCCCCCAAAAAAAGCGTTTCTGTCCGAGCTGTACTCACTCCACGGTGAGGCGGCTGACTCTATCCAACGTGTCCAAGTGCGCTCGATCAAACTCATCTTGATATCGCTCCATCCTCAGCGCCCGTAGCCAATCGCCGACGGTGGCCACCGAGGAGAAATCTGTGGGGGTGGGGCTTAGCAGCGGCTGCGAGCAGCTTCTACAAAGACAAGGAATTGAAATCCAAATTCCCCCCCCCTCCCCCCCGCTTTGTGAATACTCGTCGCCCGGGTGGGTGACGGCCTTACCGCGCTACGTCCGTCTTGAGGGACGCGGGATGCCTGATGAGGCGGTCCAGGGAGGACAGGATGGACTCGAAGCCCGGCCGGTCCCCCCGCTCGGCCTGCCAGCACTGCAGCATCAGCGAATGGAGGGCCGAGGGGCAGCCGGTGGGGGCGGGCAGACGAAACTGCTCGGCTACGGCCTTCATCACCTGGGTTGGAGAATCCGATAAAAAGACTGGCGCGCGGGAGCGCGTCGTACGGCCGTCGCCGTGCGTCCTCACCTCCTGATTACTCATGTCCCAGTAGGGGCGCTCGCCGTACGACATCACTTCCCACATCAGGACGCCGAAGCTCCAGACGTCGCTGGCCGAGCTGAACTTGCGATGCTGAAAGGCTTCCGGTGCCGTCCACCTCACGGGAATCTTGCTCCCCTGCCGCGGGGGGGGGGAAACGGAGCCGCTCAAAAATTGCGCCGTTCGGGGGGCGGGGCTTTTCACAGAACGTACCAGGGAGGCGGTATATGTTGGCACATTGTGGTCCAGGCCCCTCATGAGACGGGACAGGCCAAAGTCGGACACTTTGCACACCAGGTTGGAGTTGACCAGCACGTTCCTGGCCGCCAGGTCCCTGTGGACAAAGTTCCTCTCCGCCAGGTATCGCATCCCGGCGCCGACGCCTCGCAGCATCCCCACCAGCTGAAGGACGCTGAATTGACCCTCGTTCTCCTGCAGGGGGCGACCAAAAACGTTTGTGGCTCTGGAGCTGGGCCGTGACGGAAAAAGTCATATTCGTGATGATTTGGACTCATTTTGAAATCACCATTCGTAAAAAATTCATAAAACATTCGAAAGAACAACCGAGGGGTGGGGGTCGGGGGGGGGGGGGCAGTGAAGTAAAAGACTGATATCACGGGTCAACGAGCTCCAACCGCCTGAAGCACCTTTGGCGAAAGCCAAACCGCGGCGGGGTGGGACTCAGTACCTCTGATAAAAGGACGAAGAGGGGAAAAAAAAACCGCTGCTGGGTGCGTTTGATTCGCTCACCCTGAGGAAGGAATCCAGGGGCCCGTTCTCCATAAACTCCGTGACGATCCTTGCCGGAGGGACACGTGTGATCACGCCCTCCAGCTTGAGCACGTTGGGGTGGTCAAACTGCCCCAAGACCCCCGCCTCACTCAGGAACATGCCTTTCTCTCGGTCTGACGCCCCCCAGCGCAAAGTCTTGACGGCAACCAGCACCTCCCGGCGCCCCGGCGGACGGTAGCGACCCCGGGACACCTCCCCGAACTGGGCTGCAGAAGACAAGAGGCGATGCCCTTGCGGCATATTCACCCGTCGATCGTTTGCCATTCGGCAAGCCCGGCGACCAATCCTGGGAGAGAGCGACACCTACCCGCGCCGATCACCTCCTCGATCCTCAGGTGAGTGGAGTCAATCTCCCGGGCAAATTCTTTGACAGCCTCGCTGGGGTCCTCGTAAGTGGAGGGGTCCACGTAATATTTCACACCGCCTGAAGAAACACGGAGCAGTATTGGAAGCCGCCACTAGAGGGAGCCCGCGCACAGCGATTGCTCAAGTCCAACTCCAATCAGGAAATGTTTGTTTTTCTGTTTTTATTTTTCTTCGAGGTTTAAAACCTCCGGCCTTGTTTTTTAACGACCACTCATGCCCACACGGCGCCACGCGAGGTCAAAAGAACTTTTTGAACCAACAAACGTCTCCTCACCTCTGTTACTGATGTACCTCTGGAGTCTGTCGCTGTACGGACTCGCCCGCCTTTTACTGAGGCACAAAAAACACACGCGGTCAATTTGCGTGGAGCGTCTGGTCCGGCGGACCCCCCGGTTGAGGGCCTCACCTGCGGAATACCACCACCACCACGATGGCCGCCACCACCAGCAGAAAGGCCGCCCCTCCCATCACCGAGCCCACCAGCAGAGGAAGCTGATTTTGGACCTGCTGGGAATGTTCCTCTGTGGAAGAGAAGAAGGGAAAAACGCTGACTTGGTCGAAGCTTCCGCCTTGAGGACGGACCCGGGCGCCATCTTCGGCCTTACCGAGAGGCAGTGTGGTGAAGTAGACGGTGTTGCTGTAGGGGCCGAAGCCTCGCTCGTTGCGAGCTCGGATCTGGAAGGCGTAGATGGAGCCCGCCGTCAGGGAGCCGACGGTCAGGGTGTTGGTCTCGCTGTACACGCTGAGCGCGCTGTCCACGTCCGAGCCCTGTCGGAAGCGGGGGGGACAACCGTCAAGACATCCGTCCGTGCTGGGAAGCGGATGGTGGCGGGAAGGCAAACGTCTCAAGTCTTCACCTTCAAGTTGCACCTTTGCGCCGACCCCCCCCGCAAAGCTTGTTCAAGGTCGCATCCGGTCGCAAAAACGTTCACCAACAATTTTAATGGTCTCAGACAATTTTCCTCATTGCAAAAAAATTTGATGGTGACCCCCCCCCCACCCCCCCCGCAAAGCTTGTTCAAGGTCGCATCCGGTCGCAAAAACGTTCACCAACAATTTTAATGGTCTCAGACAATTTTCCTCATTGCAAAAAAATTTGATGGTGACCCCCCCCCCCCCCCCCCCCCGCAAAGCTTGTTCAAGGTCGCATCCGATCGCAAAAACGTTCACCAACAATTTTAATGGTCTCAGACAATTTTCCTCATTGCAAAAAAATTTGATGGTGACCCCCCCCCCCCCCCCCCCCCCACAAAGCTTGTTCAAGGTCGCATCCGGTCGCAAAAACGTTCACCAACAATTTTAATGGTCTCAGGCAATTTTCCTCATCGCAAAGAAATGTTCAAAATTTGATGGTGACCCCCCCCCCCCCAAAAAAAAAACAAGCGCCACCTCTGCTGGTTACCTTATCAAAGTATCTGAGCTGGTACTCCAGGATGTCCCCGTTGGGTCTGTCGGGCTGCGGCCACGACAACGTGATGGAGTCCGGGGCACGGCTCAGCTGGTGCATCATGGGAACCGTACTGGGAACTGTGGGAGAGACAACACACGGCCGGCCTGATATTCAAGAGGCCGTTCAAGAGCGCAGCGTTGCGCAAGACAGAGGAGTCCATTTCATTCCATTTCATTCCATTTCATTTCATTTCATTTCACAAGGCAGCATGCAACAAAAAAAGCTCCTTTCGCGGTCCTTTCCGTCATCCCACAGGGACTAGAATGCGATCTGACAGGAGATTGTAACCTCGAGCGACCTTCCTGCCTGGACAGCAGGGGCGGAAAGAGAAAGCGGAAGGGCAGCGAGGGCGCTCGCTCTTCATGCCAAACGCAAATACGTTGGCATCAAAAGCTTTGGCTTTCATCTCCTCTTTTTTTTTCATCCTCCTTTCTGTCTGGACTCACCTGACTGGCTGGTGGTAAAATTGATGCTTGCGTAACGAGCTGGGAAAGGGCTCAGCGCCGACACTTCATTCAAGGCTTGCACCTGGCGAAAGCAACAACAACACAGCCGTGACACTTCTTTAGGGAGGCCAAAACACGCGCCGCGATTTGCCAACGCCGCCGTAATACGACGTAGATGTAAAAAAAAAAAAAGAATAAAAAAAAGTCAACCATTAAGAAAAAAAAAAACAACAACTCCCTTTGCAAAGCCCTTTCTTCCACCTTGAGCCCAGGGATGGCAATGGCCACTGATGAAAAAAAGCGGAAAGGGGCGTGGCCTGGAAGGGGCCGACCAATCACAACAAGTAAGACATCATCTACGTCCAATCGCAGGGCTGTTTACAACTGGAAGATGGAAAGACTGATCGGGAGAGCTCGTGAAAACTCGCCGATAAGGTACCTGAGCCCCCCCCCCTCCAAATTTTTTTTTCTCAACAGATTTAAACGATTCCCAAAAATGATCAATTTAAGAAATAAAACGGCGGAAAATCCGCACCTGTATGAGATACGTGACTCTGGTGAGCAGGTTGCCGAGGGTCACGCTGGTTTGTTTGAGGTTGGTCTGGACGGGACTGAAGGCGACGCCCTCGCCGCACCAGGAGCACGCGGCCGGGTTGGCGATGGCGGGCGAGGGGCAGATGCGACACACCACCCCGTACCATACTTCGCTGCGGCCTCCCATGTCCACCGGAGGGCGCCAGCGTAGAGACACCCCGCCGTCGCCGCTTTCGTACTCCCAAGACAACGACACCGGAGCGGAGGGAGGAGCTGTTGGAGAGAAGGGAAATTTCAAACGCCGTCCACGAGTTCAAAATGGGTCCTCGGCATCGGAGTTTGTGGATGTGGCGTTTTAGTTGACGCCGCCAACATTGGCCAATGACGTGTGACCCAAATGAAAAGGATGCTAAGCTACGAGCCACAATTCAAGATTTATCTGAGTGAACAGATGACAGATGTGGCGTCAAGATAAATGACTGGGGGGGGGGGGGGGGGGGGGGGGTCTCCCTCACTTGTGCAGGCGGATGAGTTGGCATCGGCGGGGGCCCGGTAAAAGCTGCTGCGACATTCGCACACGCTGGAGCCCTCTCGGCTGGTGCGGCTGTTGGCCGGGCACACCGAGCAGGGGGCGGAGCCTGAAGCGGGCTTGAAGTAGCCCACGGGGCAGGCTGCCGGAAGACACACAAGGAGGCTCTCGATTAGAAAGAAATACGAGAATGATGTGATGATGTTCAAAAAAATTGATAGATATAAAAGAACGCTGGAAACGCGGACCGTGTGTCGAGTGTTAATCTCAACCGTTGTGCCGGCTGAACTCCGAGGTCGAGGCTAAACGCACCCGCGGCCTCGTTTGTCCTGCGCGCCGCCGTGCGACCGTGGCGTGTCGATGTGCTGCCATTTCAGCAAGCGCCCCGTTTATGCGTCCGCACCCGACAGGAAAAACGGCTATTTTGTAAGTCAACTGTGCTTAAGCACCCCCCCCCCCCAAAAAAAATTGACACATTCAAGATAAACGGTAAATATGTTTACCTTATGTCTTCATTTATGCCCAGACACTAAATAAAACCTGTTTACAATGGAGGTCAACGGAAGCCACGGTGGATAGAAAAAGTCTACACCCCCCCCCCCCGTTGAAACACTGAAGCCTTGTGCAGACTGCACAGCGACGGCCAGACTTCCCACAAGAACCCCCCCCCCCCCCAAAAGAAAGGGCCAAATATGAGACACACATCTCAGTCTAATGAAATGAAAATCTGCCCCATGCCACGAGAAGTTGGGTACACCCTGGAATGGTTGCTAGCCAATCACAGGGCGCACATTGTTTGTCTCATGCTCACACCTTGGTGTCTTCAATGATGATTGCACATCTTTGGCGATTTTTTAAAAAAAATTGTGTTTTACAGTGAATAGACGGGTGCAGATTCTGTAATATTCAGCCATATGGATTGTTTTTGGCAGAGGATAAAGAATACATGACTGACTATACTGCTCTATCGCACGTCGACACGTGTCGCGCACCATCTGTGTTTAAATATCGCCCGCTTTAAACAGCTGAAACACCGATGCTAGTTTCGTTCGCCCGCGTATGGCGTATCGCATTGCCTATTAGCATGAAGCTAGCGCGGACGCGTGCTACACTCGCATTGCCGCAGTGTGACGGGAGAAGAAGGGGAAAGGAAGAAGGAGCAGAAATGGACGAATATGGAGAAAAGAAAGTGATAAAAGCCTTTCGGTGTTCGCGCTTGTCTTCTGGGGCCCGCGTGGCTTTTAAACAGGTGTGAAGAGGGGGTGGAAGGGGGGGGGCACAGCGGGGAAAACCGACGCGCCGTGTGACTTCACGTTCGTCCATCTTTCATTCTCCGTGTGCACATCAGCGGACGTGTCCTCTTACGGGTTTGACATGAAACATGATGTGGCGAGAAAGCATTATCCCACGACGGACATCGCGCGCACACACACACACGCACACACACACACACACACACACACACACACGCACACACACACACATTTGATTCCATATTGTCCCATCATTAAAATCCAGTTGCCAGCTGCTCGGTGTCGCGCCGTCTCTTTTGTCCGCCACGGAGCCTTTTGGCTCCTTTTTCAGGCCTGTCACAAATGAATAGCTTTCATTCATTCATTCATTCATTCATTCATTCATTCATCTTCCGAACCGCTTGATCCTCACGAGGGTCGCGGGTGGTGCTGGAGCCTATCCCAGCCGTCTTCGGGCAGTAGGCGGGGGACACCCTGAATCGGTTGCCAGCCAATCGCAGGGCACACAGAAACGAACAACCATTCGCACTCACACTCACACCTAGGGACAATTTAGAGTGTTCAATCAGCCTGCCACGCATATTTTTGGAATGTGGGAGGAAACCGGAGCACCCGGAGAAAACCCACGCAGGCCCGGGGAGAACATGCAAACTCCACACA